>NC_092816.1:180320815-181520815 GCF_023375885.2 Dermacentor andersoni
GTATCCGATGAAATGCAATGCCGAACAAGATGCCAAGTCGAGTAATCTTCGAGAAACCGCGAGCAATCGCCGCCGTCTGCTGACAGAACATAATATTCGACGTGAACGAAAAACAAATCATTATTGTAATTTCATTCATCACGTCATTTACTCGGTCCCGGCGAGATTTTTCTGGAGTCCCCTTTCTTTTTGCTTCATTTCACGCTCTTCTGGTTGGCCATGCTTTGTTCTTTTTCGCAATTTCCCATTATCATTTTTCTCCACGCAAAGCGTCCTGCATTGAGCGAAATCGTGGGAATATTTTCCATGTGTATTGTTAGAAGTTTCTCCAAGCATGCCGCGCAACCTGCAAACTCTCACTTGCATTCAAGCTAAAATACGCAAGCGACACGCAAATACTCTGCCTCCGATTCGCACGTCCTGCGTTATCTTGGCTCTTTTTGTATTCTATTTTGCCTATTTAATGTTCTGGCCTTATCCTCTTCTCATGAGAAAACACCAAGCAGAAAGCCATAGCAGCTCCTTCAAAATTACTCTGTATGTACAACCCCGAATCCGGTCTGTGACTTGTGGAGGGATGTCATTTGCATTGCCATTTGATTTTAGAATAGCGTATAATTTTTTTTTTGATCCCGGCCAACATTACTAGAGAGCTCGGAAAAAATCATTTCTGAGGTGATAAGCTCACATTCTTTTTTCAGGAATACATTGCTGCTGAGAAACCTGTCGCAAGGGTACCGGCCTATGAAGCGCTACACCATTGCAAACGCACAATGCAACGATCCTCAGCTCCTTCTGCGAGCCTGTAAATTTGCTTGTTAAAAAAAGTCCAAGGCAAATCTTTTTTTTTTAATGAAATGAATATTAGGAGAGGTTGGGGCCTTTATGGTGGCACCGGCTCCTCCTTGCGACTTGGAAAAGGAAACAAATTTGCGTAAAAAGGGAGAATAGCGACACAAGATATGGCACTCAGTAGAACACTGGATGAATATAAAAAATACAGTCCAACAGTACGAGTCGCAAAGTTCTGTGCATTAGTTCAGTCCACGTACGCATATATAAGGTCAGATGTTTCGAACAGCCAAAACACACAACACATGTAATGCACTGAAAGTACAGAACAGAAATATACGTATTGCGCAAAAGTAGCGATCACCACATAAGCCAATTATGAACCACGAACAACGTTTGTGTTACTCTTTAGCGTATTCGGGTCATCTGATACCTAATATTTTCCCAAAATGTTGGTGTCCTCTAAAAACTTTTTAAGAGCAAGAAGCGTTTTGAAGGCCCGCAGTTGACCATGGGCCAAGTATCTTTTTAGTGTGAATGGTCTTCTCTCTAATATCAACAAATTTGCTTGCAGTATCCTTCCTTGTGGATTGTATTTCGTGCACTCGACGAGAAGATGATGTACATCTTCGTCTGGATGGCCACTAGAACCCTGCGGACTAGACACGTTTTATCCTGTGCAAGAAGTGTTTTGTAAATGCAGTACCCAGACGCAGGCGGTGTACCAATGATTCAAATTTTCTATTGTTTCTTAGATTTTCCGGCATTGATTAGTTTATACATGGGTCTATAAAGTATAAGTCCGAGTTTTTAGTTTGCTGATCAAACTAGGTAGTTTTGCTGAGGCGACAAGAAATCTGTCTCAGGAGCAGACGGACTTCACTAGGCAATAGGTGAAGATTGGTTGTCTCCGCGTTATTGTGCGCGCGGTGCACAGCTGCGTCCGCTGCAGTATTACCAGGAATATTGCCGTGCCCAGGTATCTACTGGAATGCAAGTAGGTGGTTCATTGCGCTTTCTTTTGTAAGTTCTTTGAGTGTCCCATACAATGGCAAAGTGTTCAAAGAATTGGTCTTATTGCTCTGTAGTAATGTGAGAGCGGATTGCGAATCGCTAAAGATAAGCCATTTTTGCGAATGTTTTTCTGATGTTATGAAGCGCAAAGCACACAGGATTGCAAACAGTTCTGCCACGGTGGAAGATGTCTCTCGGGATAATTTAAATGCTTACTCTAGCGTTAAATGTGGAATGACGAATGCTGAAGTCGAGGAATCTTTATGACACGAACCATCTGTATAAACGTGGATGTATTTGGGATATAAGGAGTAAATTTCGAAGAGTGCCAGTTGTTGTGTGGCTACTATGAACATGTCTCTCTTCAATATAATCCCGTCAACCGATAATTCTATTTTAGGAAATGTCAAAATCCAGGGAAGGTAACAAACATCCACTTCGCATAATTCAAATCTTGGTAATAATGCTTTATGTTCTCGAACAACAACGTGAATTTTGCTACTGTTTCAATCGGTAAGCGCGAGGCTTAATGGATGGTTCTCGTGTTGGGTTAAGATGCGTTAAATATATCGGCATGTTTCAACCGTTCGTATGACTGGTAATGGTGGTTGACGAGTTTCAGCAATAACTAAAGAACTGCAAGTAGCCTGCGGAACCCCAAGACACACTCGCCGCCCCGTTGCCGGTAAACGTTGAAGACGTTCCTCAGATGTTTGCGATAAACCAGAGAGAATAGGTGCCGAGTAAGCATTTCTTTGTTTTATGAGTGCGTTATGAACTTGTAGTAGTGAAGAGACTGATCCCCCCCCCCCCCCCCCTACGTTGTGACAGCGAGTCACCGAAGTACATTTATTACTGCATTGGTCTGCTTTTCAATTGCGCGGATCTGGGAAGCCCATTTAGCAGGCGGTCAAGAATAACTCCAAGAAATTTATTCTGTTTCACAAATGTCAAAGTATGCCCATTAAGCGCAAGTTGGAAATTATTCAGCTGTCGTCTAGTGAAAGGAAGTGCGGCTGTCTTTGCCTATGAAAGACTCATGCCTCTTTCTTTTGAAAAGGTGTCGATACTATCAAGACCCTCTTTCAGCGTTGTTTGAATGTCTTGTGTATGAGATCCAGAGGTCCATATGCAGATGTCATTTCCGCACAGAGAATACTGTAGACCAGACGGGAGTTTTTGTGGCAAAGCTGCCATGACACAGTTGAATAAAACCGGACTGAGAACACTGCCCTGCGGAACGCCCTGCGTGATGCTGTGATAATTACTCTCTCCTTAAATTGTTTCAATAAATATTTTTCTATCTTTCAAGAAATTTGAAGCCCATCGCAGTGTTCGATCGTGTAGGCGAAGCTCTAACATACGAGCAATGATGTGTATGTGACTTGCAGTGTCGAATGCTCTTTGAATGTCTAAAACTACTGCTACTGTAACATTTCCGCAACTTCGTTCATGTTCGAGACATGTGGCAATGTCTAATACTGAATCCATTGTACACCGATTTTGTCGAAAACTGGTCATGTAATTGGAAAAGACATTTGTGTGTTCACACCACCGCTGCAGTCGACGGTCTATCATCTTGTCCATTAGTTTGGAAAAAGAGCTTGTGAGACTGATGGGTCGGCAGGAGTGAAGACAAAGGGGAGTCTTTTCTGGATTTAGTACTTGAATTACCCGGGCTAATTTCCATGAATCTCGAAGAGTCTCTCTTATCCAGATATGATGAAATATCTCTAAAAGAGCCGTTCATCATCAATGAAGCATGGATCTCAGGCGAAGTGCCAGAAGAATGGAAAACTTCACAAGTTATACTAATACCGAAACCGGGTAAACCTCCAAGCTTGGACAACTTAAGGCCAATGTCACTTACATCATGCGTGGGGAAGGTCGCTGAACACGCAATCCTTAACAGGCTAAAGGACCACTTAGAGGATAATAATATATACACGCACAACATGCTGGGTTTTAGGTCCGCACTTTCCACGCAGGATGCCATGAAGCAAATTAAACACCACATACTCGACGGATATTCTAGAAATACTAAGGCCATGCTGGGATTAGACTTGGAAAAAGCGTTCGACAGCATCAAGCATGAGTACATAATCAAAACAATAGAAGACATTGGACTCGGGTTAAGGATGTTTAAATACATCAAATCCTTTCTTGAAGCACGCACGGCGATGATAAAGGTCGGAGACACAAACTCGGAAGTGGTTCAGCTCGGAGATCGAGGAACCCCCCAAGGATCGGTGATCTCTCCCGTCCTTTTCAACCTGTGCATGATTGGTCTGTCCAGAAAGCTGGGCAACATTAAGGGCATTGACCATACCATTTATGCTGATGATCTGACTGTATGGTGTGCTGGTGGCAGTGAAGGGCAGATACAGGACGCACTGACTGAAGCGATCAAGACGGTGGAGGAATACCTGAGACCTTCTGGACTCAGGTGCTCCCCACATAAATCGGAGTTGCTACTTTATAGACGTGAAAAGGGGGGCAGGCCTAAGGGCTGGAAACCTCTATCGGAAAGCAATATACACCTACATACAGAAAATGGTGCCAATATACCCAGAGTCAACGTGATCAGGGTACTAGGGTTTTTCATTGACGCAAACGGTGGAAACCATACGGAGGTCAAGAAAATCACCCTTAAAACGGATAACGCGTGCAGGATGATCAGATGCCTGGCAGGAAGATACAAGGGCATGAAAGAAGATAACCTCATCAGGTTAATCAACTCTTTCGTGCTCTGTCATATTTCATACGCCGCTGCCATGTACAACTGGACGCAGGTTCAACTCAAGAAGCTTGACTCAGCGATCAAGAAAGTTGTTAAAAGCGCATTGGGGCTCCCAATTCGAACCAGCACTGCAAAATTGCTCAAGTTAGGAATACACAACACGACCATGGAGATCGCGGAGGCTCAAGAAACATCACAAATAGCGAGACTATCTACAACCAGCACGGGAAGATCAATCCTGGACAAGATTATGATCAACCCGATTACGGATCCAGCACAGTACATTAAGGTAATCAAGAATTCGCAGACAACATAATTGTCGCACCGCTACCCAGGAATATGCACCCAAAACATAACATCAACAGGAGAGTTGCGCGAGCCAGGGCGTTAATCAAGAAAATGGATAAAGGGGGCAGAGGAGCCTGCTTTGTTGATTCGGCTGCTTACAACGATCGAACTAAGTTCGCGGCGGCAGTAGTGGATCATCAGGGCAATTGCACCAACTGCGCCACGGTCTACACTAGCAAACCTGAAGTCGCTGAACAAGTTGCCATTGCATTGGCACTAACAGACGATAGATTTACAGAAATTTATAGCGACTCGAAAACAGCTATTAGAGCTTTCAATAGGGGAAAAATTGCCCCACAGGCTGCGAAAATAATTAACAAAAGGCAAACAAATGTTACGCGTTTCATTTATTGGTTCCCGGCGCACCTTGGTTCACTTGATGGTATTCCTGTCAATCCAAATGAATCGGCCAACAGCGTCGCCCGCGACCTTACAGACCGGGCCGCTTCTACATATGGTTTTGATTCTGCTGGATTGGAGAACTTACAGAGAGATACCCTCATTACATACAATGAAATTACAAAACATTACTACATGGGAAGGAGGGAGTTTCCACCCCCTCACTATAGACTAAACAGAGCACAAGCAGTTACACTTAGGCAATTACAAACAGAGTGTTATTATTCACCTGCACAAATACAGGAATGGTATGACATTGCAGACATGAATATTATAGGCAAAGCATGCAAAAAGGAGATATGCACGCTTGAACATATGCTCTGGGAGTGTGGGTCGCTCGGCCCTGGCATTTCCCGGAATCGGTTTTTAGGAATGATCAGATCTCCAGATCATATCCCTCAAGCCCTGGCTGTCCAGTACGCCCGCGATAGGGCTAGGAGGCTTGACCTCCCGGTCCCAACATGGGACTAGCCAGGCGGGTGGCAACACCTTGTACAGGACAAGAATAAAGTTTTTTCCTTCTCCTCCTCCTCCTCCTCCTACTGGACCTAGGTTCTTTAAGATCATGTACGAGACATAATCTCGGCCTGCGGTTTTCTTTGCACGGCATGACGAAAGACCACATTTCAATTCGTTAAGACTAAACTCACAGTCAAGTTGAGGATGTTGTGACATAAAGCATGAACACTCTTTATGTTCTGTTCTATGTGGCAAAACTTAGCGAATTCGTCAAAATACGACCACAGATAAACGTATAGGGCATACCACTGTGTATCTGTTGTTAGGGACCAACATATTTGTTGCGTTTTACGTAAAATTTGAGACCAACGTGCTTGTATATTAGTTTTACCTAATTTAGAAGGATGGTGATGTTATATAACAAATGGGCTCAGTTACATGGAGCCATTCTGCGAAATGAAAAACTGGCTCTCCCTCCGATTTGCACGTCCTGCTTTATCTTTGCTCTTTTTGTATTCTATTTTGCCTATTTGATGTTCTGCCTTTATCCTCTGCTCGCGAAAAAAGAAAACACCAAGCAGAGAGCCAGAACAGCACCTTCAAAATTACTCTCTATGTACTACCCCGACTCCGGTCTGTGCCTTGTGGAGGGGCGTCATTGGCATTACCATTTGATTTTAGCACACCCTATCAAATTTTTTTGAATCCCGGCAATCTTTACTAGAGAGCTCGCAAAAAAATATTTTCGGTGTCATAAGCTCTCATTCTTTTTTCAGGAATACATTGCTACTGAGAAACATGTCGCAAGGTTATCCGTCTATGAAGCGCTACACCACTGTAAACGCACAATCCAATTATCATCAATTACGGTGTTTACCAGCGCCACTAAATCTAAAAAATTCATAAACTGTAATAATTATGGAAATCATGAAACCACTTTACACAAAGGCAGAAATAAAAAAAAATATATTATAATGAAACGGAACGGTTGCGTAATCACCGATGGACAAAAATCCAAAATTTATGAGAAAGAGGAATGGCCTTCCAGAAACAATTTCACCAGAGTTAGCATGGCATTCCTGGTAGAATAGAAGCTATAATAAGAACAGCATATGAGAAGTACATTCGTATAAATACCTGTAACCTGATAGTAATACACCTAAAGATAACAATATCCTGTATTAAATTTCTGCTAACCCACAACTGAGGAGTGGAAGACAGATAGTCTATCAAATTCCAAGATTTTTTATATAACGACTGACGCGGCTTAGCAGAAAGCTTTTATTCCAGCGGGTACAACGTGAGAGCATAATTTAGGTTTCTTTTCAATTGGTTGAAATGGCAAGTTGAACGATATTTTGAAATCCCCTTGAAATTATTTCCTTGCATTCAGTTTCTGTTACAGTATTGTGGTGGTGGGCTTTAGTTTTCGCAACAGGGCCGCGTAGCCTGTCGATCAATGCCTGTAACTGCTCCACCCGAACGTCTCTTATACCGTCACTGTCAAGTATCTCCAAAACTTCATCAGACGTGTCTCTTTTAGGAATGAGATGTGGAGACGTGAACTTTCTATGCTGGCTATAACTCATCCTTTGGGGTAGACATGGTGTTGCCCGCAAGCATGCTGAATGTCCTTTTCTTGCTGATTTTCCAGGAGACCGTCCGTGTCATCTAGGAATTTCGGGCATGAAGGCAGAAAGTGTCCAATGTCTACAGTCTTGTCGTATGTCGTAACGTTAGAACCCGTCTTAAATAACCATGCTGGTGTCCTAGCAGATCTTCTCCTTATTCCATACAGAAGTGAGGTTTCATCTCGACGAAATCTCTTCGTTACGTATGGCATATCTTCTGGACGCCAAAGTGACCCAAACTGATTTCGAGTGTCAGATTTTTTAACTTGAATGCTCTTTCGACCCTTGACGCCGGTATGATAACGGAGCGCTGCGTATGATAGAGCATCTGTTTTTTCGTAGCCACTAATATGGGAGGGAATCCACACAAGCTGTACTGTCTCTGTAGCGAGTTCTATCATGAAAGCTAGTCATTTGCACTGGAATTTGTTGAACGGTAGACCACGGTAGAGTACTTGTTTTGCGTCGTTTAAGTCCTTAAATAGGACCACATTCTGTGGAGGCAATATCTTTTGTTTGCTCAGAGTACCAGCTATTACAACGCCTTGCACGGGTGTCGACGAAGCTATTCAGTTGACAGGCCAGAACACGCATATCTCAGAGATGGAATACAGAATGCTGTTGGGCAGCGATCATCGTCTACTTTGACAGAGCCTTCTGTGCACACGTGGTGTGGATTTTGGTCACACGTGTTCAAATGTTCCAGAACTAGGGACTTGGCTTCTGCACTTGGAATGCTACTATTTGCAATCGTGGTGCATTAAAGTTGCATATGTTAACATAGCATGCCAGCGTGGGTCTACCTCTTTTCTCTCCCTAGAACAGCGCGATCCAAAGACTCGAAGCGCGTTTATTACAGCCTAAAAATACGAGCGCAGCATCTTACGTACGCGTCCTAAGAGGGCTTTGCCGGACGAAGACTCACTCAAACGTAGTACATGGGTCGTGAGAATCTCGGAAGCATTAATTAGCAGAGGGGCTCACGCAGCATCGCAGAGCCATATTTTATTTGTAGCTGGCTGAGGGACTCCCTAGCAGAGCCGAATACCATTTTCTGTGTAGGCCTCCTAAGAACACGTATTGACTATCTGACGTTAACCTCAGAAGTAGCTGGTAAAGGATTCAAATAGTAATCAACGCTGTACGTAGTCGCAGCATCGACGTAGGCTGGTTGCCCTAGCGTATGTCAGCGACTCGCATGAGGATATGAAGCCTCTGTGATGATGAGGCCAAAACGTGATCAGAAGCGGGGCGTCAGAATAGCTTGTGGTCAAGGGAGAGCCTGTGGTCAAAGGAAGTGTACTGAGAGAGAATAAAAATCCACCGGAACATTCGGTTCATCCGGCGTAAAAGTATCCTCCAACATGTTTTCGTGCAAAGGAGGTGAAGAACGGAGAGGAGACACTAGAAGAATGTGAGCATATTAATTGGGAGACAAATACCATATTATGACATGACCTCTCCATTTAGCTTTTTAGCTTTACTTGTACAAATACATCAGAGGTGTTTACTTTATAGCTGGCATTTTATGCGGTGCATCGCACGCAATACAAACCAGAGTATATAAATAAAACCATTATATTCATCATCATCATCATCATCCTATTTATGTCCACTGCAGGACGAAGGCCTCTCCCAGCGATCTCCAATTACCCCTGTCCTGCACCAACCGCTTCCAAGAAGCATCCGCAAATTTCCTAATTTCATCGCACCATCTTGTCTTCTGCCGTCTTCTACTGCGCCTCCCTTCTCTTCGCACCCATTCTGTCGCCCTAATGGTACAACGGTTATCTAGTCTGCGCATTACATGACCTGCTTAGCGCCATTCTTTTCTCTTAATGTCTATTAAAATATCGTGTATAGCCGTTTGCTCTCTGATCCAAACCGCTCTCTTTCTGTCTCTTAGAGTTATGTCTAGCATTCTTCGTTACATCGCTCTTTGCGGGGTCCTTAACTTGTTCCGAAACTTCTTTGTCAGCCGCCAAGTCTTTGTGCCATATGTCAGCACCGGTAAAATGCAATGATTGTATGCTTTCCTTTTCAATGATAACGGTAAGCTCCCTGTCAGGAGCTCATGATGTCTGCCGTATGCGATCCAACCCATTTTTATTCTTCGGTGAATTTCCTTCTCATCGTCAGGGTTCCCTGTGATTAGCTGGCCTAGGTAACCGTACACCTCCACCGACTCTAGAGGCTGACTTGCGATTTTGAACTCTTCCCTTCCCAGGTAATTTATCGTAATCTTTGTTTTCTGCATATTAATCTTCAGCCCCACTCTTGCACTCTCCCTCTTAAGGTTCTCAATCATTCGTTGTAACTCGTATGCATTGTTGCTGAATAGAATAATGTCATCGACAAACCGAAGCTTGTTGAGGTATTCACCATCGATCTTTACTCCTAAGCCTTCCCAGTTTAATAGCTTGAATACTTCTTCTAATTACGCAGTGAAAAGCATTGGAGAGATCAAGTGTCCTTGTCTGACCACTTTCTTTATAGGCAACTTCCTACTTTTCTTTTGCAGAATTAACGTGGCTGTAGAATCTGTGTAGATATTTTCCATGTTATTTACGTAAGCGGTCTGTACTCCTTGATTACGCAATGCCTCTGTGAATGCTGATATCTCTATTGAATCAAATACTTTTTCGTAATCTATGAAAGCCATATAGAGAGGCTCATTGTACTCTGAGGATTTCTCGATAACCTTGGTAATGACATGGATGTGATACATTGTAGAGTAACCTTTCCTGAAGCCAGCCTGCTCCCTTGGTTAACTAAAGTCCAGTGTTGCCCCTACAAATATGACTGTTGATTAGCCATTGATATGCGGTGGGGAATATGCGGTGGGGACCATTTTCAAAAGCAATTGAGTTCCCTCAACACTTGCACAACAATATTACCGTTGAGTGTTCTCAATAAACAATTCATTGGGTAATTTGTGTTGATTTCTGTAGTTGTTTTTTGCTGTGTAGTAGTTGAGTCAAGTATACAATAATTAGAACTCGCATATGAAGACATTCCAAAAATTTAATGCGAAGCGTACCAACCTCCTTCCTGTCACATTGCGGCAGGTAGGTTCTTCGTTCGCCTCGTTTTCATAAAAGAAAATTATGTCTGACCGATGGGGTGGCATTGAATGTCGGCCGTCGAGCGCGGTGCTCGAACCATTAGGCCACGAACACGCGCATGCTCCTCTCGTTCGAAAGCCAGTAAGTTCCGACATGCGTGGCGCGTGCGCAGCGTGGCACTTCCTCGTGCTGTCGCTACAGCTGGCGCTTTCAAGCGCCTATCTCCGGCACCGCCCCACTTTCGCAGCCGTTTTCGCTCTGTAAAAACTGCAGTGTTAGTCTGACTTCATGACCGCCCAAGTTCATACCGATTTATTTCTTCGCCGGTGAACAAATGCCATCGGCGTTTTAACATACACTAGATGACATAGCAATTGGTACGATCCAAAATGAGCACGTTTCGTGGAGCAGAAGAATGCGAAGTTCACTCGCAAATACGGTGACTAGGCGCACTTGGAGTTCCCCAATAGTAGACACGGCGGCAGCGCGGCCGGCGATAAGACAGGTGCCGACAGTCGACGACGCAACCTTCGAGCATCGGACGCCCTGTGGGAACCGTAGGATGCAAGCGGCGCACACGTTGCAAACATACACGTGAGATATCTTCGAATTTCCTGCGACGCACCCTCTGTCCGGAAAGTAAATATGGCTTTTTTTATCCAACGGCCGTGGTACTAGATCAAACAACGAACACGCTTTGAGATGGCAGCGCGCAGCCGCTATAACCATCGACTTCAAAGAGCTTCTGATTAAGAAACAGGCGCAACAGTATCGAAGCTAATTGCTGTATCTGCGGCTGCTCCCGACTCTCGCCTTGCAAGAAGCATGCGATTTATTTGAGCCTCGCCGAACTGTCGTCCTCTGGTCTCCCAAGCCTGCAGGACAGGTCCCGTTTCTTCAGGTAAAGAGAAGAACACCAAAGGGAAATGAAAGAAATACAGGTAGCAAACTCTTATCATACCTCACTTCCTTACTTGTCAGCTCGTCATCTGCAAATGTGCTATAAACTACTAGTAGCGTTACTTTTGTAAAAATAATAAAATTAGTAGTAATTTTCATTTCTAGGTGGCGCTACGAACGTCAAGGTAGCGTTCGGGCGTGTGTGTGTGTGTGTGCGCGCGCGTGCGCGGCTGTAACCTCTGTAGCTTCGTTTTGCGCACACTTTTGCAACAGTACACAACGTTACCGCTAGTTTCGTAGTCGCAACTTTTGGTCGTAGTATTTATTGTTTGCGCTACAAATTGGGTTGTTCTTATAACTTTATGAAGGTTAGTGGATGAAAAATTATTAGTAATTAATTAGTGGTTTTTCCGTGCGGTTAGTTTGTGTTTGAAAGGTTTTTATAACTCCATACGATAGTGAAGCTGTGAACGGCTTTCGGACTCAGTTAGTTGGTTGCCGTTGTGTGGTGGATCACGCCGCGTGCTTTTTGGTGAAAGTATTTCTTCTTTTCGGACATCATGACGCACACTTTAGTGAAATGCTTTTATGACGATAAGTGGGACGTTTATCCGTTGAAGTCGTTGGCTGACCCAGCTACAAGTCTTCGACTGATGTGCGAGCCTGGCTGTTTTGAAGAGCTGCGCGGCAGAGGTCATGATGCCTGTTGGAGAGAAGGCACCCCGAAACAGTCGCAGCCAAACCTCTGCAGATACGTAAGTAATCTCGTTTTCTTGGGCACGTAGCCTTTTATCTATTTTGACATTGACAAACGTGAGATGTTAAGCACACCGTTCACTTTCTTCAAGCAAACCGTATGCCCCTGAGCGAAAGCGCGCGGTACTAACGCTCGCTGAAGCCGTCACTTCGTTTGAAACAATGGTAAGCGAAGAGGCAGCGCCGCCCCACGTGCGTAAAATTGCACTGCTTCATTTGTTCCTGTCTAATGACCTTTCCTCAATTTGTATGAGAGAACACAATTGGAACATAAGGATCAGCTTCTCTGAACGGTGATAATTTTGTACAGTGGCCACGCCATCTTTCATAGGGGCTCACGTGGGCCGTCTAAGCACTTGTTATCGCGTTCCGATACGTGAGAGACGCGCTACCTTTTAAGGTATTTAGGCAGACACTACGAGCTTAGGAGAACCGCGACAAATAATTGTGCAGCATGTGTGCAGCTGTGCTACTTCTGTACCACACTCGTACCGGAAGGCGGTGTTGCACGTCACGCTTACGCATTTCGTAACTATGGCAGCCGCCGTGGCAATTTGAGACTGGAGGTCGTGGATACGATCCCTGCAGCGGCCGCGTTCCAAAGGAGCGGAACGGGAAATTTGCATTGTATGCACGAATAAATTTCCAGGAAGTCAAAATTAATACGGAGTCCCCCACTACGACCTGCCTCATAATTAGATCGTTCGTTTGGCACGTAGGACATCAGAATTATTTTTTTTAACCCGTCGTGGCTCATCGTATACCATACGGTTAGTGTGATCACGTTTTGTGCCGTAGCGGTTAAGCGCGCCTCGGTTTAGGTTGCGCCTAATGATGCGGCGCACCGCAAAATATGTTTCGCGTCTTTGGGATTTGCGGAGAACGGCCAACCGATAAGTCGCAGCTTCCGCGCGGTGACTGTACACGGATACACAGCGCAAATGAACAGAGGTGTGGTGACGACGTCGCAAAGAACACAGCCGCCGACCGGCTCCCCTTATCGCCTATCACCGCCAAAACAACCGCAGTAAGCATCTTTATCAAGCTCTCCGCGTTTCCGTTAAAGGCGTACTGTACAATTTTAATTGGCGATAACCGAAACATGCCACCGTTCTCTGCTGCCTCTTTGAGCTGGACCGATCCGAATGTGCGTTGCTTGCAGAAGTGAAAGGAGCGCCACTCGGCGCGTTGTCGCCCCGAGCACCGTTTGCGCGGTGAAGAATGACGCGTGCATGAAGCTAGCTCATTGGGCAGAAGCTACCGCGCAAAACTCGCAAGGGAGTGTACGCGACGTTCTGCACACAAATCGCGTGGGATGATCGGAGACTCGCCGGAGCGGCTTCCTTCAAAGAAAAGGTGCATGTTCTCACTCGTGCAGGCACGCTCACGCTCGCATCGCTCTCGGCGTATCTTTAGGTCATTCCTGCTGCCGGACTTCTACACAAAGATTCGATATCTGCTTGGTATCGGCTATGCACTGTCGCGTAGTCTTTGGTTCTGCGAGAAAGTCGGGAATATTTCTCCCCGCTGTGAAACATCGCTGTGCGTGTCTTTGCTAACATTTACCGTAGCAACCCATTTCTTCCTTTTCTAGACAGCACTCGTAAAGAGCCGCAAATTTTTACTTGCCAGTGTAGTGTGTACTTCTATTTTGTGCGTAGGGATGTGCAGTGTGTAGTAGACTCCGAATCCGCGCAATCTCATTTTCTGTCCGCATTCCCTTCTCGAAGGTTACGCATGCAGCAAATGCCCAGATGCTAAAGTGCTCTACGTCAAGAGCAGCCTGGCGTCGTGCAAGAGACACCCGTTGATATGTGGCTGATTCACTAGCAAGCTCGCATCTCTGTTGCCACCCTCTATCAAGTGGGATTTTTTACTATTTTTTGTGCTGCTGTGTGGTGTACTAGCTGCCGCATAGACGCTGTGAAGGCTTACTTTCGATTTGCTCTGGCTTGGAAGGTATTTCGTTTTGCTTGCGAGAATGTTTACCAGCCTAACCAAGTGATAGGAGCGTATTGGAAACAGCAGCGCGAACAGAGGCGGATGGCGGACGACGAAATAGGTAGGAGCACACACGAGCGCAAGTTTATTTTTGAAGACAGGGGTATTAAACACGCTGGTAAACTTGACAAAGGTAAAGAACCGTGCATGCAAGGCAGAAACAGACACGAGCGACAAGAAAGAAAAATATGAAGAAGCCATGTTATGTAGAATAAAGGTGCGTGGAAAACGAGAACTATCGGACAAATCTTTCGAAAAAGCAAAATATTTGCCCGATGAGTGGTACTACCCAACGAGAAATACTCTTGAGAGCTGCAAGTATTTCCCACTAAGGGCAACATATAACTTGGTTATGCATTTGTTTTGTTTGTGATTAATAAATATTGCTTCTGGAACTCATCTGGTGTTGAGGTATACAGCAGAAAGAACGGTTGTTTGATCACAAGGACCAGAGCACAAGAGGACTTATGGAATTATTTCTTGATCACGAAGCAAAATTCTTAAGCAAGATTTCTGTGACCCATAGTGGGAAAGAGTTGGTGCAGTACTTCTCGTTAATATCACTTACAGGGCAAACCTTTCATTTCTCATGTTTTGGTTAGTTTTTGACGCACATGTTTATTCTAAAGGACGTCTTTCGGTCCTTTTTTGTTGTGCCGGGCTGTTTCTGCGGCGCATCCATGGCTTTTTTTTGTGAAGTTGGCCAGTGTGTTTAAAATATTTTTCTTCATAAATAAACGTCTAGTCGAGCAAGCGTTCATGTGTGTTTCTACCTTAATTCATCCTTCTGGCCTCTGTTTCGGTGGTTGTCAAATATAAATGTTAACCGAATTGGCGAAGTGGCCATAGAATTGATACATGAAAGTGATTTGCGCTGTTTATTTAAGGAAGGACGGCTATACGGTGTTATCATCTCTTTGTTTTTAACACTGATGTACATTTTTCTCGTTCAACTTCGAGGAGTCCCCTGAGGAAGCCAATACGAGTGATGGTAACTTCCTTCGTGGGTAAGGTTAATGAATTTCCTCCATTCAAGGTATGACATGTCACATGCCTGTAGGTATGCAAGTATTCGTATTTTTAAACATATTAAGCTCTAGTATTCTGTTCTCATGACGCTGCTTTGTACTGTGCTGCATTCTCCAGGCGCAGGAAACTTCTTTTATGCCGTCAGTGCATGTCTTCTTTTTGTATATATTGGAGAAAAAATTGTCTTGAGCTTAAATGTGCATGTATATCACTTGTAATTTTTTTAAACATGCGTGCTGTATCTCCCTTCGTCTTTGTTAGTGCTTTGTCCCAATTTTTTTGCAGCTTTTATGTATTTTATGCAATAAAATTCTGGTAGCATTTTAATAACATTTTACATGCGCATTTGAGGCCATTCGTTTTTCGTATACGCATTTATTTGCGTTTTTCTCTGTCTCACCATTCTGGCTGTGCAGTCATTGAAACATTTTCCCATCCTTTATGACTATTTCTGGGGTACTTATACCGCAAGTGCAGGTGACCATCTATTTGGCTCTTTGGAATTGTGTTAGCCGTGTGTTACTACCAATTCTCTATGCTACATAATTATTCTTTCTCTTATCGTTCAAGGTTTTCGCCTTGCCTTCTCTCTTTATTGACTGAGGTACCACTTATTTGCTGGGTATAGTGAAAAAGGCCCCAAAATGTGCTCTAATAAGCTTTGTGCAAGTCCAGAAAAAATAACTGAATATGAGCTCACTAAATTGAGGAAATACCACCAACAAACTCGTCTGTACCTCAATTCAACATGTAGAAATGGTGTATTGTTCTTGCAAACCTGGCACGTCAGAAACGTGGTTCAGGTGTTCGCCATGCCCGACAACTTTCTAAATCATGTCTGATCAATTAATAGCTAAGTTTAGTGATGTGATTTTATATAATAATTGGGCAACCTGAAAATATATACATCTCGAAGACAAAAAGCTCAGACAAGTCTACTTTGGTACTTCATTAAATTTTAATCGCGGTAAAAGACGTGTGCTAAAGCTTCTATATATTTACCTGAAGTCATTTGCTTCAAGTCTGTTATTTTGCCTTCTCACAGTCAGCCGTAACTGTTCCTGTGATGGGTTAGTGTGCGAAACATTTTAATGTAACGTATTCAGACGTCTTGCGTCTATTCACAGGCAAGCAGCTCCAAGTGTTCATGTGTTCAAAGTTGGTTGTTAAAAGGGTATGCTTAAGCCCTGCCTTTTGAGTCGCTTTGCCATCTAGTCATAAACTGAAGTCGCAATTGAAGACCTGAAGACCAGAATTGATCGTTTTGATTGAATTCATCTGTATAGTTTTTTTCAGATGCATTCACAATGTTAAGAGTGCTGTAGGTACTAGCCAATGTCTCCAGGTTCGATGTAGTGGTGCCTTATGTACAGTAATAATGTTTCATGGGCACGCATCTTTAGTGTAAATAAAGGTACTTCAAATTGATCAGTCTCTCCTTTGCTTTTGTTTGTGTTCGTGAAAGTTATGGCAGGCACTGGGGCATGCAAGTGGGAATAGCAAAGCGATTTCAATATATGAATAAAAATCCACTAGCCCAACGAAATGTCAATCATATTTCAATGACGACTTCTGAAATCTCAGTGCCATCACAACTGGGCCACCATGTACTTTTCAGTGCTGTGACAACAATAACTCAACAACAGGTCAACAGAACTACCACAACATCAGTTCAATGTAGCATCAATGGTAACCCAACAACCATTCAACAAAATGAACACAACGAGCCGTATGAGCGCAATAGAATTTCAATCGTAACTTAACAATTATTCAACATTGAGAAACTCAATGGTGTTTCAATTAAATTTCAGTGGCCAATATTCAAGACCACTCAACAGTCAGCCCAACAATTCTCCAACAAAATTTCCACAATTCCTTAATGAAAAACTCAACATTGACCAATGATAATTCAATCGCTGAATAAATTTTTGTACGGGTGTCCTTATTCTATTGGAGATCATTTTGGTAAATATATAATACTGGCAGTAAGCTAATGGGCCCATAATTTTTTAGTTTTTTAATGTCCTCATCGTGTAGATTGCTGTTGATAGGTACTTCGTATAGAGAGCTGCCAGTTTTGCTGGCATTATTCCTCCTGCATCTTTCCCTAAATCAACTGTTATGCCATCCTCTCCGGTCGCTTTTCCCAGCTCCATGCCTTGCAATGCCTTTCCAAACTCACCTCTAGTTATAGCGGGTGTTTCTGTATACTGTTAATTATTGTTTCGAATAGAGTGCTCCTGAGTCCGCTTTGTAATGTAAAGGTCAGTATAAAATACTTCCGCTGCTTTTATTTGACCCTCGAGATTGCTGATGATATTACCCTACCTATTTTTCAGTGCATATATCTTGGTTTGTCCCATGCCAAGTTTCTTTCTCACTGATTTCAGGCTGCTTCTGTTTTTAACGGCCTCTTCAGTCTTTCTCAAGTTATAATTTCTAATATCACTTCTTTCGCTTTGCTGAACATTTTTGACAGTTCCGCGAATTCTATCTTATCTTTTAAGTTGGACACCTTCATTCTTTATCGTTTCGTTATTAGGTCCCTTGCTACTTGAGAGAGCTTGCCTACTGGTTGCCTAGGTGCCTTGCCTCCCACTTCAATTGCTGCCTATGAAGCCAGCCTCGTTACGGTTTCATTCATTACCTCAGTCATCATCATCATCAACTCTGTTCTAAGGCTGCATATTTGTTTGCAAGAACTAGCCTAAATTTGTCTGCTTTTACGCTTACTGCCTCTAAGTTGACCTGTTTCTTCTTCACCACTTTTTCTGTGTTGAAATTGGTGGTGAATCCTAGCACTTACTAACCTAGGATACCTGCACTTTATACTACCTATCACTTCTACATCCTGCAGTATGCTGGGATTGGCAGAAAGTACGAAATCCAGTTCATTTCTTGTTTCACCATTAGGGCTTTTCCAGGTCCACTTTCTGTTGCTACGGTTGCTTGAAAAAAACTGTTAATTATTCTCAGCTTATTCCTTTCTGCGAATTCAACCAGCATCTCACCTCTAGCATTTCTAGAATCGACACCATAGTTGCGATTTGCGTGTTCTTCCGCCTGCTTTTTCCCCACTTTTGTAATGAAATCCCCCATTACTACTGTATACCGCGTTTGCACTTTTCTCATTGCTAGAGCAACATCTTCATAAAACTGATCTACTTCCTCATCTTCGTGACTGGACGTTGGAGCGTAGGTTTGTACTACCATTAATCTATACCTCTTATTGAGTTTGATTACGACTACTGCTACCCTCTCGTTGATGCTGTAGAATTCGTCAATGTTGCCTGCAATGTCTTTATGGATTAGGAATCCTACCCCTTATTGCTTCTTATCCGAGAGAACTCTGTAGCAGAGACGTGGCCGTTATGCAGCAGCGTGTAAGCCTCACCAGTTCTTGTAACCTCTCTAAGGCCGCTAATATCTCAAGCAATGTCTGATAGTTATTCAAAGAGTCCTCTGAAGCTAGCCTCACTCGAGAGTGTTCGGGTGTTAAACGTCGCAAGGTCAGTTTCCACTGGCGGCCTTTCCGGACCCAGGTATTTTTAGCACGTTCTGCGGCCTTGCAAGTCTGACCGCCGCCTTGGTCAGGTGCTCCGCAGCCGCAGGGGACTGAGGGCGATTGGTTAACCACTATATTAAAACCATTATATTTAAAGTAACCATAAGAAGTCGAGGGCTTCAGACCGCATTTTTGGAGTTTTCCAGGGACCATTTGTAAGGCGTAGCGTCACATATACTTTAACATTTACGCGGAAGGCATGTTTGTTTTCAATATGTCCCTTGCAACCCTGTACGCTCTAAGTCAAATAATATGTGTTCTATTGCTTCCAGAGAGCCACAGTTGTCTCCAAAGGCGCGTATTGTTTGACAAAACTATCCAAGTTGCGTCGTAGCCTACGGTTAATTGACTCTAATTTCTACGGAAGTAGGTCTGGAAAGCTTGTTTGAAGACCCGGGTCAGTAATGTAGAAAAATTCATAGTGTTCGAGGAAGGAAGAAGACAGTATTTTTGAGGCCCATAAAGAACACCGCTTCGCAATGGAAATGCCCCCGGTTTTTTATTACTTTTTAAAAAGGCTTTCGTTTACTTCTGTGGGCATGGTCCTTACGAGCCAACTCATCTGCTGTTAAGAATGCCATAGCCGTGAAAGCACAAGTAATGAGGTAGCGAACAATTACCTTGCCTTTGTAGCCAATTATGAAAGAGGCAGGTTTATTCGGGAATTCGCTTTGTTCCAGAATGTCACGAAGCAAAAAAATCACCGTCATAATTATGGATGTACATGTGAAAATGTGGCATTGGTTCGATCAAGCAAAAGTTCCCCCTTTTAATGCAGGGTTTAAGGGGCCACAAATCGAAATGGTCTCTGTCACAGACCTAAATGCTTGTATGTTCAGTGTGTAACTTATTTTGCAATCGGCCACTAGTAAAATGTTCTTCCAAATCAGAGAAGCAAGTTCGATATGCAATGAATTGGGCATAAATAATCATTGCGGTCACTCGAAGTGGTTTATACAAGATAATGCGATCAGCTTTTTTTTGTGTGATACCAATGGTAAGTAATTTTCTATAGGCGACAAATAAGCCAATAGGTAAGCCGCGGTCAGGAGAGCGTATTTGTACGCCTTCAATGCCCCATGGAGTAGAAATGTCTGCACTAAATCTTAACGCTAATATACTTTTTGGCAACACCTGGGCGATGTCGATTGCTTCTATAGAATGTGAAAACAATTCCTGGCTTTCCCGCAACGAAGAGCACACATAAGCATGACATTGCCACCGGCAATGCAGATTTGTTAGTGATTACACTAGCCGGCATCTTAAAGTCGGTTAAGTAGATGTTCCCAGCGGTAACCCCCGTGACCCACACAAACACACACACCACCCCGCACCACACCGCACCACGCCACTCTGTGCAGTGGTCCATATGTCCGCTGTGCGGCTGGAAGGAGGAAACCGGCGGAAGGCTGCACGGGATGCAACCTAAGACGCCAGGGCGATAGAGCGCAATGTACTGCCTGCACAGAAGAAGAGTGATTTGAACTCAGGCGTCTAACGTGCGAAAACTACGATTCGATAATGCGCAAAGCCCTAGTCGGTGACTGCACTAAAATTTGGAACACCTGAGAATATTTAACGCACTCAAAATGAATGGCACATGGCCCTTTTTGCATTTCGCCTGCATCGAAATGCGGCCTTCGCGGACGAGATTTGATTCCACTACATCGTGCTTAGTAAATTGTTTTAGGATGCTGTTGAGCGGGACGAGCAGCTGGGACAGCGCATGCTTTCCAGTGAGACGCGCGTCGTAAAAATATAGTGTGTTGGCGCTGCGATTGAAGTGGATGGGCCCGCATGGAAACTGCTCGCGATACATTTTGGAAGTGTCATTGGTATTTCGCGCGCTCGTATCGGCGTTCGGGCCACTGAGACGGTATATATAATTGGATATGAAATGTATTTATGCCTTAGGAATATTATGCCTTTCTTTCTCTCCTTCATTTTGTTTTAATGCCGCTCGGTCATTGCGTGTGCATTGCAGCTGTAGTGTTCGCTTTCATTGAACTATGGTATTGCACGATTCGCTTTGAAGAACAGATGATTTTCTTGTTTTTAGAGCAGCATGTATCTCTCGTGTTGTATTATTGCGCATATAGTTCTTCATCAGTATGTCTAGCGAAACACTGACGGAAAGGCATATGTAAACCTTCTAATTGCCGCTTGGAAGAAATAAAATATATGTGGCCCATCCGCTGCCGATTACTCAGGTTTTCGGTGAGTATTCTCAAAGAAAAAAAAAACTGCTGCGCAACATTCCATTCACGTTTGCTTTTTCCTCGCATATTCGAAGGCGGAGTAATTGCTATGGTTTTTTTTTATTGTGGTCGGACCTCTGACACCGCAAATAGATTTAGGTTGCCATTATATATCCTAATGTGTGGCCCGTAAGCCATGTGACATTTCTCGCCCCGTCCGATGAGTGCCTAATTAGTGGCTACACTGTGGATATGGCATTCCGCTGCTGATGACGAGCTCAGGGGTTCAAACCAGGTCACGGAATACGATTGGAGTGAAATGAAAAAACCACTCTCGTAATTGTGTTTAGGTGCAGGATAAAGAACCCCAGGTGGTGAGGACTGAACAGGGCGCCTCATAATCAAATTACCAGACGTAAAAGATCAGAATTTGTTTAGCCAAAAAAGAAAGTTGCCGCGTCCTTCCGCACTTTGTAGGGGTGTGAACAAACTAAATTATTCTCGAGTCTGATTTCCGAGAAAAAAGCGCTAAGCTTATCTTATATTAGTTATCCCAATGTAATGCCCTTTCACAACTCTACGTCCACTCAATCATATATAAGTGGTTTCTACTTTATAAACAACTGGTTGCAGTGATGCGGTGAGCAAGCGTAAAGGCAATAATGAAGGCAATGAAGGAACGGCATGCTTCACATACACGTAGATATAAATGTAGATCGGCTGTGTTGAAGAAGGTAAGTGTGCTAACGCCTTAATGGATTGCAGGTGTATTGAGAGTGTCAAGAAAATGTTTTGCTTGGCGAATCAACTCGGCAGATTGGCCAGAAGGATGGCGCTGTCCCGCTGAGGTGCTGCGTGTGAATTATCTTGATTGCAAGTCCAGGCTACTTTGGTTCTCTAGCTATGTTGTGTCGTTTCGCGAGTTGTTCGGCGCGCTGTTTTTTCTGTTTCCTGGCCGATTCGTTTCCTCTTCAGTTCGTTCCGATGTCGATTCCAGGCCTCCTCCTGTGTATCAGAATTGTCGCCGTCCATACTGCCACCTCAAATGTGGTTGCGGTGCACGCGAGCTCTCCTTTTCAGTCCTCACACGTTTTATCAGAAATGCGCCGCAGCTGGTGAAGCGAGCGGAGGAGAACGCAATGACGAGGAACGCGATGTGACGTCATACCAAACGGCGGCCACGTAAAGGCGCGGCGCTTGGCAGCGGCGGAACACTTGTGGCTCGGTGCTACTAGGGGCGCATGCGCAGTAGTGACTAGGGAGAGACAGAGAGAAAAATCCGCGGCCTTGCACATTTTGTGACGTCATGTGGCTCCTCGGAGAACAGGTAAGGCGAAACGCCATGTTCGCGGGCAGTAACGCCTTCGCTCTAAAGCATCGAGGCTCAATATACATTGCACGCTCTTAAACTAACCCTATATTTAAGCAGTAAATGTTTTATTTTATTCCGACAAACATGTATATTTGAGGCAATGATTATAAAACTAGACGTTTTAATTTCAGCTATCGTTACAAGTGCATCGTCTGCAAGCGAGCGGGGTCGTTGCGCGGACACAAGCTTGTGTTGTAGAAAACTTGTGCAGTACTTTTTTTTCAATGTCTTTATTTGCTCTAGTGCGCCGATGGCTCATGTCGGGTGCTAACAGTGCGTAATCTGAGCGCAGTGAACTAATATTTCTAAAAGTAAGACATATCTTGGCACAACAACGACCGATCTCATCGGTAGCTATATGGAGCTTTCTTTCATATTTTCACTTTTTCTTTAATTTCAACTTGCACCGTGTTGTTTAAGGCTCTCTTTTTGTTGGTGTAGTGTTAAATAGCACGGATAATAATGCGAGAAAACACTATTAAAATAAATAAACTAAGATGTTCTGTGCGAGGCGCGAAGAAATGAAGCCGATGACTGAGCTTCTCGGTAAAGCAAATGGTGCATACAAATATTCAAGTGATATAGGGAATAGAAACATTATCGGATACTCTAAATCCAGTAACTAAGATCAGTAACGGTTTTTGCGATAAAAAACTCGGCACCATCATACGTTTCTATATGATTGTGCGGTGTTTACTGGAAGGTGCACGCTATCGTAGACCGAAGGTCGGTGGCTGGAGCGTTATCAAGGAGGGAATTAAATTGCACAATAATTCTAGTACACTCTAGATGGAACCAACCCGACGTGCATCCATGGTTTTACAAGTGAAGGAAGCAAGGCAATCATTAGACGCTAATATGAACAACAGTTTAAAGACAAATGGTATTACCCTACGTATACTTAGACTAAAACGGAGCAACTGGGACGTAAAGACAAATTTCTTCTGCATGGCTCGGCTGGCAATGTTCATCAGTGTGCTAGAATGGGAAATAAGTAGAACCACACTACTTTCATCGAATGCTATTTGCCTTTCATTTCGCATGCGAAGCCTGAATTCATTATTATATGCTCGAATAGTCCTTTCGCTTCCAGTATAAGTCATAACTGCACTTTTAGTTCTGGAGGGCGCGTCCCATGAAAGTGACGACTTTTCGGAATCATTCTGGTGCTGACGAGTCACGGCTGTTGCGTGGAGCTCAACACTTTCTTACCGAAGTAATGGATGGAGTGTGATGACTTCTGCTTAACACGTCGCTATCGGTCCACAAATATAAAGGCCTCGTTCGAGGGTGCCCTGTAAATATGTGGTAACCGGACTCAGGAAAGGAACGCTTTTGAATAGTCACACTGTAATTTCATCCCATTAAATTCGAATGGGGCATAATGTAGCACATTTATCTGCTTCGACTAGTAAAGTAAATCTGTGTATTTTTCTACGCGTAAGTTCAAATTCAATCAAACGAAACCCGAATTTATCCAATTCGGTTCCATGTTTTTATCAACCCAAATTAACAAAACTAGCAAACATAATACTCGATTTAACGAAGGTTTTTCTGAAACAAATGGGCGAAGACAGCAGAATTTCTTTCGACGCAGACGAGTTTTACGTCTAGCGGGCGCTCTACCGCTACCGGGTTAAAAACTTTAGGCACTCTAATCACGCCATAGCTTTAGCGTGACGAGGCCTACACGCTGCGCCCATACGCGAAACAACGGACTCAGCGGTCGCTAGCGTTCTTACGTAACAGATGGCGTTAGGGGTGACCGTATTTAGGCCCTAGTTGGGCCACCCTTACAGTCTTTTCACACGCACTGGCAATCCCGTACTCATTTTTCCGAACTTCCCAATTTAACGAAAAAATTCGAGCACGGTCATCCCTTCGTTGAATCGAGTTTCAGCTGTATGTGCGGCATGCCGTTCGTTCCCTTAAGAATTTCATTATTGTCGTTATCATAGTGCCCCGGATAGGTGAATGCGCCCGTTTATATTTTGACGCATGTACCTTTTTATCCGGTGACCGCATATCATCATCCAACAAATGTTATCGACCGCGCCGGTTTCTTTTATTTTTTGAAATTGTACTCTGGTAAAAGAAATTCAATGCTGCTAATAGGCAAACGATCAGCATATACATTATTAGCGCAGGACACTAGTGGATTAATAGGGAAATTCTGGAATGTTAACGATGGTTCTTGCCGCTGTCGGTTGTCACAGAACCTGACGGAAACTGATTGCATGTATGTGCGACGTGAATGGGGTAGAACATTCTGAAAAACTCGCGGGCACCAGGGACTAGTCTGGAGCCTTCGATGACTGATGTACAAAAGCTGACGCGCTTGACCCACGTGAGCAGATTTCGATGATCTCCGACCCTGTTTGCGCTATGGCTGTGCTGTGAGCGTAAGTTGCTTTTGTGAGCACAAGTTCGCCCAAGCAAAAGTTAGTTCGTTATATCTCAGTTTTACCGTTGTATTATTCACCGCCAGTACTACATGTAAATATACAAGCTGTTCACTTGAGCATACCGTTCATTTGCGAATGGAATTACATGCAGATGGTAATATGACGTAAGAATCACCTGTATTTCAGATTAATTCGACTCCAAAATAGTGTAATAGAGTTTTAACCACTAGAAAAGGTCCGAGCGACGCAGCTACCTTGTTTATCTAAAGAAACTAGTTTTGGGATTTACAAGACAAAACAACCACATACCATTACTGGCACATGCGCCGTTTCGGTTTTCACCCCGTACGACCCTTTACGAGGCGGGGAAATAGAAGTGTGAAAGCAAATGTGTTTTATTTCATTACATCCCCATCGAATTCCGCGGCATGGATTCAACGCGTGAGCTCCAATTTAGAAGCGGCAAAGGCACTAGTGCATATAATGAATCGAACGCGCGGGTTTCCTTTCCTTTTCTGAAACTTTACCCTGGTAAAAAAAATTGACTGCGCTTATAGGGAAACGACTCGCATATACAATAGTAAAATAAAAGTGTTTTCGGTATCCGAGGTCTCCGCAATAAAATACCCCCCTACGAATTACACTGCGTTCTGTTACGCCAGGAAGACGAAAAATTGAACCGAATGTAGCGGTGGATTTTTCTTCACTCTTAGTACACTTCTCGTAAATATGTTACCAGTCCAACGTGGTGCTGGTTGAGGGAAATATGTTTTTTCTGTTAAAGCGGGAAGCAACAAAATTGCAGTTTATTTGTTTGTATGCGCAAGAAAACACACAAGACACAGACGCCACTTGTACAAAAAAAAAGAAATAATAATAATTGTCCTCCAAAGCAGCTACAATAACCTAGGCGATTGAAAACCGACATTGCGGCCATTATGCACGTGCAATCAGCGCGCGGCATTAAACCACTGAAAATTATTTATTCCTAAGATATAAATACACGTCATGTGTAATGAGCGACAAACTTTCAGCGCTCCCACTGTAAACAGCAGCGCGCGAAGTAGTGCGAAGTAACCCGGCGTACATAGCCACCAGTAGTTTTCAACGGCGCCATCTTGATGCGGCCCATCCAACTTCGACCGTAGCGCCACGACAGTATTATTCTTCATCGCTGGTTCAATGGAAAGCATGCGCTGCTCCGGCATCTCGTCCCACTCAACGGTACGTATTCTAGGACTCTCTATACACGATAGTCGCTAAGCCACCGCCGCTTGTAGAAGCGGCTGAAGGAGGCGCCATACAGCGTGGCGCCATCTCCCGAGGTGACGCAGAACTCCCATTCAGGAATTCACGGAGTGGGCTGTCGTATCCTCGGTATTTTATCGGATACAATATAGTACTAGTTACATCTTGTGAGATAGCTCAAAATGATGTTAGGCATAATTGGTAACTTCGTGTCAGCTGGTAAACGGATAGAGCTCTTAACGGATAGAGAAGCAAAAGTCACGGTAGGAGATCTGATGTCCGAGAAAGTGCCTGTTGGCAGTGCAGGCACACCTCAGGGTTTGGTTATATCGCCTATGCTCTTTATCCTGCCTCTGATTGGTCTTCCAAGCAAATTGCAAAGAATCGAAGGACTTGACCACACAATCTATGCAGACGACATCACGCTATGAATAAACGATGGCAGTTATCGATCGATCGAGCAGAGACTACACGAAGCTGTTGAAACAGTCGAGAAATACCTAGAAGGCACAAGTTTGACATGAGCGGCCGAAAAATCTGAACTGTTGCTGTATAGAGCAACGCTAAAGGCGAGACTTCCCAAGAATTGCAACAGACAAAGCTACAAGGACATAACACTGATGACCCAAGATGGACAACCCATACCCAAAATAGAGAAGATAAGGGTGTTGGGAATGATAATAGGAGCCAAGGGCACCAACGGAGAAACTGTTCAAAATATTGAAACCAATGATTCTCAGAAATGCGATTTATCAAGAGAATCACCAAAAGGCACGAGGGAATGAAATAAACAAGCGTCATGAGAATCTTCCAGGTGTTCGTCATAAGTGAGATCACGTATGTGGCGGCATACCACTGATGGGGTGCCGCAGAAAAGAAGCTAGACGGCCTCATTAGGAATATATATAAACAAGCGATTGGCCTCATGCTAAGCAGAAGCACGGCGAAACTCCAAGAGCTCGGACTGCAAAACACGCTAGGGGAGCTAATAGAAGCGCAACGTATAGCACAATACGAACTGTTGGGGTCTCGGTGCTGACGCCCGTTATTGCCAATGGGTCGCAAGCCCCAAGGGTAGCGTTGGCCTGGCGGCCTGGGGCACTGGAAGCATCCGAAGGTCCCGGCAAAGCATGAGAAGACTGGTAACAGAACAACTTGTTTATTCTAACATAGCAAAAGAGCGGCCGGTCAGGTCGACCAAAGTGGAGAGACGGGAGAGCACGTAACTCAACAGTACAAATCGGAGCCTCTCTCCTGGCGTCCGGGGGCAGCTGCTCTTATACTCTCGGCGTCGCGGGCCAGAGGGAAGGTCACGGGATGAGCCCACGCGACGGCGGAGCATGAGCCCACGCGACGGCGCGCACGGTCGAGCCGAGAGACATGCTGAACCGAGTGTAGTGACGCATCGCCAACCCGCCGACGGACAGACCTCCTGGCATCTCACTTGGGGAGCTCCGCTCCCCGGCTGCCGCGCTTTGACAAGCGTGGGCACACACACACACACGCACGCATGAAGACACGTGGCACTGAAACACGCCTGGACACGCTTGGCGGGGAGGCGTTGCGGCGGCGTCGAACGGCCCAAAATGTCCGCCGCTTTGAACGAAGCCCCGGCGTCCGTTGCATCCGCGCCGGCATTACCGCGCGTTGTAGGCGAAACGTAACAGACCGCCCCGCCGGGGGAAGGAGATCCCGATGGTCAGGGGACTGCATCCGCTGTCCGGAGGGATGTCGCTCGATGATGCTCATAACCGAAGTCGGGCGTCCTTTGGCGTTTCTTGAGCGCAGCGCACAGAGAAGGCCTCGTTCTCACGTTCAGGTTCACACAGGACACTGCAAAGTGACTTCGGGAGAGTTGACATTTTTGTTCTCGTTTCCGGCAAGCGTTAGAACCACGCCTGAAAGTCAACCGCTCAGTCAGCAAGCACGGCACAACCCTCACTAAGCCCTGCCAGGCTCTTTCCCCTTTTATACTGCTGCCTAGTTCCTTACAGTAGTTTAGCAGCACTCAGAACGCGTCCACAAATCGGAAAATTGCACTAGAAAGCACATCATCACTTTGAAACACTACACAAAAGCAATAGGTTAAAAATCCTGCCTCAGGAAGAAAAACATCAGTAACAAGCAATTTTGAGGCTGATTCCCACGTTAGGGGCTTCGACTTAAGCCATCGGCGTTACCGTTGAGACTCCCCTTTTTGTAACGCACCTCAAAGGAATATTGTTGCAAAGCGAGGCTCCAGCGCAGGAGGCGGCCATTTTTGGGAGAGATGGTCTGCAGCCATTGGAGAGGGCAGTGATCCGTCTCAATGATAAACCTCGAGCCAGCTAGGTAACATGACAATTTCTGAACGGCCCACACGATACACGCACACTCTTTCTCGGTGGCGCTATACGCCTGCTCACGACTCGTCAGCTTACGACTAGCATACAGGACGGGGTGTTCTACTTCTCCATTTTCCCGTTGGCACAGTACAACGCCCATGCCTCGCTCACTAGCATCACACTGAACAACGAACCCTTTTGTGTAGTCGGGCGATCGTAGCACAGGCTGGCTTGTTAGGGCGCTGTTTAGGGCGCTAAAAGCTCTTTCCTTTGTCTCGTCCCAGACGACTGTTTGCGGCTCTGTCTTTCTTAGAGCATCCGTTAAGGGAGCCGCGATATCAGAGTACCTGGGGATGTACCTCTGATAGTAGCCGGCGACACCTAAGAACGACCGAATATCGGTCTTCGTGC
This sequence comes from Dermacentor andersoni, assembly GCF_023375885.2. Classification (NCBI taxonomy): domain Eukaryota; kingdom Metazoa; phylum Arthropoda; class Arachnida; order Ixodida; family Ixodidae; genus Dermacentor; species Dermacentor andersoni. The sequence continues at coordinate 180,349,473 of NC_092816.1, forward strand.
GCGTTTGCGGGAAGTCTCGCACAGCGGCCACCTTTATTTCAGAGGGGCGGCGACGACCCCGACCAATCACGTGTCCGAGGTAGACAACATCGGCCTGTGCTAACTGGCACTTGGGAGCCTTGACTGTCAAGCCCGCATCGCGCAGGCGGGTTAGCACTGCCCGCAAGTGCGCCATATGCTCAGGCCAGGATGCGGAGAATATCGCTACGTCGTCTAGATACGGTAAAGCGAATTCTTGCTGTCCCCGCAACACTTTATCCATGAGGCTTGAAAAGCAGTATGGCGCGTTCTTCAAACCAAAACTCAAAACTTTAGGACGGAATGTCCCCATTGGTGAAATGAACGCCGCATACCTACTAGCCTCTTCTGTAAGTGGAACCTGCCAATAACCCCTGACAAGATCTAGGGTGGAAATAAACTGAGCGCTACTCACTCTCTCAAGGCGCTCCTCGATGTTAGGGATCGGATAAATTTGATCCTTAGTGATGGAATTAAGCCTGCGGTAGTCGACGCAAGGACGAGGTTCCTTGCCCGTACCTCAACTAAAATCAAAGGGGAGGTATAATCACTCTCACCTGCTTCAATAACACCGAGCTGTAGCATTTTCGTTACCTCAGCCTCCATAATATCGCTCTGGCGGGGTGACACCCGGTACGCCTTGGATCGTACTGGCTCTGGGGAGGTAAGTTCTATGTCATGAGTAAGGACAGAAGTCCTACCAGGCCTCTCAGAGAACAGACCTTGAAACTCTTGTAAGAGCTGGTGTAGTTCGGTTTTCTGCTCAGGCGACAGCGATGCTTTACTTATTAAGTCACTAATGACTTGATCGGTGTCTTTCCTGTTCGTCACTGAGCCTAGTCCCGGAAGCTCGACCGGAAGCTCTTGTAACTTTCCCGCATCGGGAATTTCCTCTCCAGTATCTGGTGCCTTTAACGCTACAGGCTCAATTTTATTCAGTTCGGGCGTGCTCTGAATACCAGCTTGCTGCGCCTCTGACCCTTTCTCATCGTTCGACAACGTCGGTCCCGCAACTACCGCCTTTGCAGCGAGCTCCCGAACCTTCGATCTGGTTAAGGCCTGAACGCTAGCCTCACCAAACAAAAGCCCCTTCTCGCGCAGGAGGTGATCGGACCGGTTCGAAAATAAGTACGGGTACTGGGGGGGCAGCATAGATGACACTGCGGCCTCCGTCTCAAGTGCTCCGAAAGGTCCTTCAATAAGCACTTTTGCTACCGGCAGACACACGCTATGAGCTTCCACTGCTTGCTTGATCCATGCGCACTCGCCCGTGAACATATCGGGTTCTACGTAAGAGGGGTGAACTACATCCATTGTAGCTGCGGAATCGCGAAGCACTCGGCACTCTTTCCCGTTCACGAGGAGGTCTCGCATGTAAGGCTCGAGAAGCTTCATGTTCTCGTCAGTGCTGCATAAAGACAAAAACACGACTTTTGTTTTTGTTTCTGGACACTGCGCCGAAAAGTGACCCGGCTTCTGGCACGTATAACAAACGCGCGCTTGCCTCGTCTCGAACCGCTTTCTGCGTTCGGCTTCGGTTGCCGCCGTCTCCGTACGTTCGGTCGGACTGCTTTCACTCGCATCCGAACTACGTGTGTCCCCCTTTGCTCTCATGGGTGTGAACTTTGGCCTCTCAAACTTGGAGCCAAATTCACCCTTTGGACCGTCCTTAGCTCCACGAGCCCGACGCGTCACAAACTCCTCGGCTAGCTCAGCGGCTCGAGCCACCGTACTAACGTCTGGCCTATCCAAGACCCAGTACCGCACGTTCTCAGGTAACCGACTATAAAACTGTTCTAGCCCGAAACACTGCAGAACTTTCTCGTGGTCACCAAACGCTTTCTCTTCTTTGAGCCACTCCTGCATGTTTGACATAAGCCTGTAGGCAAACTCTGTATATGACTCACTTTTGCCTTTCTCATTTTCCCGAAACTTCCGACGGAACGCCTCCGCTGACAGCCGGTACTTTTTTAGCAGACTCGATTTCAGTTTGTCGAAATCCTCTGCCTCCTCTCTCTCCAAGCGAGCGACTACGTCGGCCGCCTCGCCGGGTAACAAAGTGAGCAAGCGCTGTGGCCACGTTTCCCGAGAGAACCCCTGCTTCTCGCACGTTCGCTCAAAGTTAACCAGGAACAAACCAATGTCCTCTCCAAGCTTAAACGGCCGCATCAGGTCAGTCATTTTGAACAATACTCGTTCTCCTGCACCGTGTGCCTGACTTCCATTACGAGCGCGTTCCATCTCTAACTCGAGACGCTTCATTTCCAAAGCGTGTTCACGCTCTTCTTTTTCTTTCTGTTCTATAGGTTCGCGCTCATGTCTTTTTGCCCGCTCCTCAATGGTCTCAAGGCAATCCGACAGCTCGTCATCCTCAGCTTCTAACTCAAGAATAGCCCTTAGCAGTTCTGGTTTTCTGAGTTTGTCTGAGACATCCAGACCCAACTCTCTTGCAAGCTCCAGCAATATCGGTTTGCGCAACGACTTCAAATCCATGGCTGCTCTGAATGCTGCTTTCTCTACTGCCTACTATTGTCTTGCCGCAAACTAACCCGGCAGCAACGACAACCACAATTACCAGCTCTGTTTCTAACACTAACAAAAGCCTGGCAAAACTCAGAAGAAGAAAGTCCCGCACTCACCAAACCTCGCAGCCAAGACTTAAGCGCAGTCGTTCCGCTGCAGGCAACCAGTCATCACACAGGGCTCGTTGCACTGCTCCCGGAGGGTCGTTGTGCTGCTCAGCATACATTCAACCGCATCTCTTCGCTGCTGGCCTCCGTTGTCGCGATCTCACCGCTGGCAACCAGTTGTTGGGGCTTCGGTGCTGACGCCCGTTATTGCCAATGGGTCGCAAGCCCCAAGGGTAGCGTTGGCCTGGCGGCCTGGGGCACTGGAAGCATCCGAAGGTCCCGGCAAAGCATGAGAAGACTGGTAACAGAACAACTTGTTTATTCTAACATAGCAAAAGAGCGGCCGGTCAGGTCGACCGAAGTGGAGAGACGGGAGAGCACGTAACTCAGCAGTACAAATCGGAGCCTCTCTCCTGGCGTCCGGGCGCAGCTGCTCTTATACTCTCGGCGTCGCGGGCCAGAGGGAAGGTCACGGGATGAGCCCACGCGACGGCGGAGCATGAGCCCACGCGACGGCGCGCACGGTCGAGCCGAGAGACATGCTGAACCGAGTGTAGTGACGCATCGCCAACCCGCCGACGGACAGACCTCCTGGCACCTCACTTGGGGAGCTCCGCTCCCCGGCTGCCGCGCTTTGACAAGCGTGGGCACACACACACACACGCACGCATGAAGACACGTGGCACTGAAACACGCCTGGACACGCTTGGCGGGGAGGCGTTGCGGCGGCGTCGAACGGCCCAAAATGTCCGCCGCTTTGAACGAAGCCCCGGCGTCCGTTGCATCCGCGCCGGCATTACCGCGCGTTGTAGGCGAAACGTAACAGAACGCTTCTCCAAGACGACGGCGGGCAGGGACATCCTAGTTAAATTAGGGACCTGCTACCACACACAACACGGAGACAAACGTGATATACCCATGAAAATAAGGGCCATACTCGCGGTACCCACTTACACAAGAATATGTATCCTGTCCACCACGAGGGCCCGAGAAAAAGCAGGGCAAACATTATGGCAAAGAACTAAGGAAGGAACAAAGACGCGGTCTTTTTAGACGCTGCACGTTACAAACACAAATGTATCTTTATCGCAGCAGTACTTAAGCACAACAGACAATGCTGCACATGCATCGAAATTGCCGAAGAAGCGGCTACAGCGTTAGCGATAGCACCAACCAACGCATACTATATAATCAGCGATTCCGAGATGGCAGTACGCAACTTCGCGAACGGCCGAATCTCAGCTGAGGGGCTAAACATACTCAGAAAAGGCAAACCAACAAGGGAAAACAGATGCGTCCAAATTATATGGCTACCAGCCCTCGCCACTAACTCAACGGAAGAGGACAACCCTAACGCGGCGGCACACAACGTAGCTCGAGGCCACCCGACGGGGCCCTCGGAGGTATGGGAATAGGAAGACAGAATGGCCAGGTTCGACGATATCGACAAACATCACAAGATGCCTAGATTCACTTATCCACCACCCCACCCACAACTCACTAGATCACCAGCTGTCAAGTGGCGACAATTACAAACCAAATCATACAAAAGCCCGATGGTAATTAACACTATTTTTCCAGACATATACACAACAGATAGATGCAAAATGTGTGGCTCCAGAGCCACGCTACAACATATACTATGGGAATACCAGGACCTAATACAGGACGATGCGAGCGCAGCCTACATCGACAGCCTCCGCGAGCAATGGCAAGCTGCGCCGTTCAGCCCGAACCTGGAAGACCAACTCTGGGCATTCCAGCGGGCCATGGAAGCCGCCCAGAGGGACGAACAATTCGCCGTAACCTCGGCGGATGCCCCAGCCAACTAATTCGCCGGAGGCCTATCATTCTGATTAGAAATAAAGTTTTCTTTCTTACTGACTGTTAGCTGGTAAAATGGTATTTTCCGTTTTATTGTGTAAATTCAAGAGTAATAATTGTGACGGACAGACAACACACGTAATGTTTGTACGTAAATTTAGACAGCATTATCCATAAAATAGAAACAATATCAGTAACAACGTGATGTTGTGACATTTATTCCATTTGAGCGGTGAACAATGCGCTCGCTAAAAAATAAAGCGAGCACGCGACAAAAGTCGGTTCTCTCGCGCTGCTCTCTCGGTGCAGCCAATCACATGAGTTTTAGCCGAGGCCTCCACCCGCCAAGCTTTAGATCGCAGCTGTTCCGATTCTTGCATCCTCATTGGCAGCACTCGCCGGCACCGAACTTCCCCGTGCTGTAGCATCTTGACTGGTTGCAATAACCATGATGCCTAAGGAGATAATTGACAATTACACTAATGAGAGGAATTGATTTGCTTGGGAAAGGAAATTGCAATGATTAGATTGAAACGAAGAACAGTGCTTTTAAGATTCAGACACCGGAATAAGAACGCTTCTAGTGGTACTGCATTCGTAAAACACTAATATCCTGCACACATAACAGGTTGTATTTTTAAACTCAAGCACTGACTTTTCGTAACCACGCCTTATATACTGGGCACGGCAATTTAAAGCTACCTATGTGACTTTCTCGAAGGTGTCTCTACTAATTTGATTTTTGCCTGTGCAAAGTACCTCATTTCAAATCTGTAAAAACCTACGAATCAGTTTGTATTGCTACATTTATGTCAACTTGTCGCAGCCAGAGATACACCGACAAATCAGGCGAACATGTTTCAAAATAAATTGCCAATTTTTTTACATGGCCGATATTGTCGATTCCATGCCTTTTATATTGTACGTTCTATTTTTTATTATTACTGATAGTTTCATTTGCTTCTACGGTGCGCATGTTATCCAAAAATAATGCTTCGCAATCTTATGACATAATATAGCAGCATGCGAACCAAACAGAGAAACGTCCCTTAAGCGCGGAGGTAAAGTCATAATATCCGGCCACGGTCTTCCGATTGGAAATGCCGCTCAGGGTGAGGGTGTCCAGGGAGATTGGACTTACCGTAGGCGAACACGCCACACATGAAAAGAAATGCTGTGGTGCGTCCTGCCATTACAACCAGAAATTCCAATACGCTGGTACGCCTTGATGCAGAAAGAAACACCGGCTCTGGTGAAAGAATCATGTAATCACGTTATTTGAATGCGCACGTATGCCCGTTTGAATATAATTAGGTCTTACAATTCACAACAGAAAATGGAGCGCTACCTATGAAATGCGATATGTGGTGAATTTTAATGCCTATTATAAAAACCCCTATGCTCCGTGACGGTATGGTTGTCGGCTGAAATAAGCTCATGAATGCTTTTGTGTTTCTCACCAGCCTACTGCTGCAATTTCGCTAACGTTGTTCAGCATCATAGATGCTGTCATAGTTATTTGGTCATTGAATTTCATCCTCGCCGATCGTTTGCCAAGTGTCATTATGAACGTTTTCTTTTCCTTAGACAAAGGAAATGTTTTCTGTGATTGACCAGCAGTAATTCATGATTGCAAGCAACATTTCACAGTGATTATTCAGCAAATATAGAATATACATTGCGCGTTGTAATATGACAGTAGGTATCAGTAATACATTCTATCGTTCAATCCTACGCTTGTGATATTACTTTTCCTGAAGGCCGTAACGTTACGTCGAGCGCAAGAGTTAATATTCTGGCTTTATTGGGGGCAACTGTGAAAACACAAAGTCATCAAGCACTGTTTAAAAAACATCACAATGCTGCCCATAGAGGACCACTAAGTGCTCCCTGACGATGGTTATCATGTGTCAAGATGCACAAAAAGCTTATTTGGTTTATATCTATCGCTGTATTGGCTTGCCGCCATGAAATCACCGTGTACGCGCACGCGATAGGTGTTTCCAGCGAAACAAATTTTTTTCTGAAAGGAACCAATCTGATAGACACTTACCGAATCTCCCGTTGTGTCTGGAATGTTAAAAAATATTCTCAATCCGGCTGTCTCTATCCACAAGTTTTGTATGTTTCTGCCACAAATACGGGTCATTGTACTGAACTGTTGAATGCTTATGAGGGGTCCTAAAACGCGAACATAAACACAATAAAATTTCTGTGCCATTTGGTGTAAAAAGAGACAGGAAAATGAAGTTGTTCCAAAAACAAATGTTGCAAGGTAGAACGACCTTTTCTTCTAATTTTCGATGATAGGGCTTGGTGACATCAGATTAGGACAACAAGCCTAGTTCACTGAAAGCGTAAAGATATACAACTCGACATGGCAAACATAAAGAATCACCAGTGTGACAATATAAAAAAATGCATGTACATTTAGTTTATTGCGGTCTTTCATTCTCGGCAAATGAGACCATCAGCCCTACTTTTAACAATGCCACCAGTTTACAGCTAAGGAATCCCGCCTTCGCTATGAATCAAAACTGCAGGCGCATAATCCACTCCACTGCCATTGCGTGTGTGGAGTGCTCAAGTGGAAATGATGGCACGCATACTTTTTCTGCAAGAGAACGCTAAGGAACGAATAAACGCTCTGCTTTCGGTCATTGCCATAATTTCCGCAGCAGTCCGGTACACAACTCTGGCCGAAGCTTTAGACGTCAGCAGTGGTTGCGATGCACTAGGCATATAGAAAGGCAATTCGGGCTGGACGTCCCATTGTAAGTCAAAGCGCACACACCTCAAAATGAACAGCGAATGGATACAAAAATGCCGAATAAATCGTACGCGCATATAAGATTATTAAGTGAAAAGCACCAGCTTGGTGCAATGAAAGTGTGAATTTAATGATATGACCTAAATTAGTGCAGTGCAAGAGGTCGTGACCAGGTTTGTATTTCCCCGTGGAAGATTTCCAGGGTCGACTATGGATTCGGGCACCTGGCGTCACGTTTCTCGTGGAAAAAGGAGGGTGTGGAAAGGCCTTAAGAATTTCATGAGAGTGTTGGATGGAGCCATCATCCTCGCCTCACCCAGGGACTTTCACACGCATCAACAGCACACGGTGGGTGGTCACATTCTTATCGGAATGCCTCATGTAACCGCACAAAAACGAGGCACAAAGAAGGAACACACCAGACAGGCGCGGAACTTCAACTAAAATTTATTCCAGCAAATTCCACATTTATACATGTATCATAATCACACTTGCTAGATCAGACAACCATCACTCGGCGTTGGCATGCGGGCGTGAGTGCCACAAGTTTGCATATACATATTTGAACTCTTTATCGCTCAATGACACTGAAGAGCTGCTTGCGCAGCTGCCAGATTGCATTTTTATATAGTAAGCTTCATAGATTTCTCGGCTCAGTTGGGACGCAAACATCTTCAAGACTTTAGTGTCGCGGAACCTAGGCCTGCAATTACGACATTGGCGACAATGGTCAGCCAGTTTGCCACCCCCCGCGAATCCTTCTACTCCTGCGCGGTGCTCCTGCAGTCTGACGTTTACACACTGTCCCGTCTGCCCTATGTAGCTGTTGCCACAAGAGAGAGGTACCTGGTACACTACCCCTATTCTGCATGGGACGAACCTGTGGACGTGCTTGATGTCACATTCATTTCTTTTGTTCTTTCCCTGCACCATGTTGCACATGCTCGCCAGTTTTTTGGCCGCCGTGAAAACCACCGGTACTTCACATATTTAAGCCAGCATATTGAGGCGGCGGGAGATTTGATGGTAGTACGGGATGGCAACAGGTCTACGACGTTGCGGCTCTACGCTTGGGCGCAGCTCTGATGGGCCCTGCGCTTCCTTGTCAAGGGTTTCTAGCACCGAGGCCCCGCACCGAGGCCCCGCGCTTTCTTGACAAGGAAAGCGTAACGAAAGTGTAATACGCAAAGTGTAACGATCTTCAAGTGGTGACGAAAACAGACACTCATGAAAGTAGCGTCAACCAAAGCTATGAGAGGGACGCCGTCGACGTGGAATGCAGGAGTGTTCTTGCAGGCATCAATGGTAACAGAGGATGTTAGGTAAAGCTCGACAGTGCAACTTCAGATCCGGAAACTGCGCAGTCTCTTTTTCCGTAAGGACGGCGAAGAAGTGCTGGGAAGAGTCCGTGAAGAAAATGGACCGCGTTGGAGTGGCAGCGACAAAGCTTACGCGGTAACTTGCACAGACCCATTCGAAGCAGATGAATCGGTGCAGGGTGGATAGCAGCTTGCAGTACGTAACCGACCATAGTGAGTGCGAAATTCTCTAGAGGACTAAGAGGGCCCCTTTCTGCGGCAATATCAATCAATGAGCCGACCTCAGCTGCGTGTGAAACATGTGGGCTTATCATCGGCTCTTCTCCATTCCGACGTATTTCCGGTTCGGTGAAGGCGGTAAGGCCCACGACAAGGCCATTCCGCGGTGACTTGGGCGTCATCAGGTGTTTTCAAGGCGCACACAAAAGCAAGGATGCCAACGTTCGCGAATGTCTTGCGAAGATTGACCTTGGTCAATGAAACGTCCTGCATCATAGTCTCAGATACAGTCAGTTTTTCAGAAGGTAGTTGCGCGGACTCGACTTCTGGTATGACAGTGCACATCACGTCGTATGATGGAGATCGCTGATAAGGAGTTACCTTGCAGGACAACTTAGCAGCGATGTTCGTTAGACGCTCGAACTGAGGCGAGATGCGCCGGCATTTCGCTTGCTGTAGACGACGGCACCCTTTGCCCACACTATCAAGATTGCTCTCGCTGTTGGATACGACTAGATCGTACGTGTGGTCTGCGATACCCCTCAAAATGTGGACATTCTCTTCAGTATCGGACATCTTCTGGTCAGTTTGTAGACACAGGGCCACGCGTCCTGTATGTATGACAAATAACGCTCCGTTGACTTCTTGGTGGCAAGCTCACAACCAAACGGGTTTCCAAAAATGTTGCTTATCTGTTGACATGAACGTGTCTCAGCTGGTCATATCATCCTTTGACGATGGTGTCAGAAAGAAGTAACAAAGGGTTCTGCCGAGATAGAGTATGATCTTCCGAATAATAGTTGCATCCCAGCCATTCTGTTTTTCATATGCTGGTACAAGCTGAGGCACTCATACACGTCAACGCTGTTTGCCACGGAAGAGGTGCCGGAATTAGCGGCCTGTGAGAGGGCGATAAACAGGGTGGTGGTCGCAGGCGTAGCAGGTGGCGACATGTCATATCCTCACCCCATGGTAGTAGGTTCCATGTTCCTTCGGCAGCCATATTGTATAAATTGTTGCGCTTTGAAGAAATTCAACATCCTCGGCAAGTACGCCATCTTGAGAATCCAGGATGAGACGGATGTGGTCTCCTGCCATTCTACCTTAATGAAGTCAACTTGATCAAGCAGTGCCAATAAGTCTTGTTGTCGCAACGTCTTTTTTACCTAGGCCCTCAATTCTCCGGCTTAACAATCTAGTTTCCTTGCTAAAGTGTGCTTAATTAAAACCTCGGCCGTGCTTTCGTACATGGGTACCATAGTGATGTTCTGGCATTTTTGTTCTTTTGTTTAGTTTGCTGTATATCGTCGCTACTGCCGCCACTTTCTTACGGTGTACTGTAGTGGCTTATATCGCAGTTTTGTACTGATGTGTATTCAAGAAGGTGCACTGCGATAAAAGCTGATACGTTGCTTTGGTAAAGTGTAAAATTACTGCGAAATCCCTTAGCGCGAACATTAGGGAAATATCAACAGGGTGCAATACATGCTAGGATGGTGCATACTGATAATAGTTTTTTTCTGTTGTGAAAATTCAGAATATTACCATTATGCATTGTGACACTTTGACAGATCCTGAGTATCACGCCTACTGGCGTGAATACTCCGACAATACGTTGACCAACAAAAAAGCATCCTCTTAAATTTGGGGAGCAAGAAGAAGAAATAGAATCGCATGTGATGTAGCCGGAACGAAGCTGTAGCTGATGTAAGGCCATCACCGTGCAGAAATAGGACGTATTCGGTAGCTTACCTGCCTAACTTAAGTTACAACCGGGCGCAGAGCTCACGTTATCGAAATCTTGCAAACGTGCCCGCTCCCCATTCGTAGTTGGCCCATTTTTATTCAACAGGGGGTTGTTTGTACTCTAGGGTAAACGGATGACACGCCTACTGGTGGCACCTGAGAGTGCCCAGGGTCACTGCAGCCCGGTGTTGTTGTAGATGATTAGAGTTCCTGTACTTCTCACTATTTCTTCGGCGTGTGCTTACTATGGCGACGAACACTTTCTGTACTGGACGAAGGGGTTGAAAATCCCCCTGTACTCTTGGCCAAGTCTTTTCACCCATCTTTTGCACCCTACCCATTGACAGCGGGGAGTCGTATGCAGAGCAAGTGCCATCTTTTGCCAACAAATTGCATATGCTATGGGATTTTAACTGGAGCACCCACTTGATTCGCGTCTATAATAAGTTCCCATAGCGTCATGCGGGGCGGCGCAGTCGCATTACCTGCGATAGCTTAGCATGCTTGATCGAGTAACAGCGTTTTCCTTATACACAATGATGCTAAAGTCAAGCGCATTGCGTTTATTCCCGCATCTGAAAACTCACACGCCTAATTAATTATGCAGGTAGTGTGGGCCTTTCAGTCTCATCTTGCAATCGGGTTGACTACTGCGAGGCTGAGATTGCTGCAATGTCACATATTGTAACATAGCACTAGCAGCAACGTAAAAACAACTCCTAAAGGTTTTGGGGTTCTACGGGAGAAAAAAAAAATACGATATGATTCTCAGGCGCGCCCTAGTGGGGGGTCCAGATAAATTTGGCCAACTGACCGTGCAGCCAATGCGCGGTACACGGCCGCTTTGGCATTTCGCCTTCATCAAACTACAGTCGCTGCGGTCGAAATATGAACGTGAACCTCGGGCTCATTAGCGCACCGACAGAGCCACCATGCCACCAGTACAGGTGTGAACACAACTGCGAGACTGTTAGTCGTTCACGTATGCATCAAGCTTGCCGTTTTCCCTTGGGTGAAACACTGCAGTACCGGGAGAAAGCCTCAGAACCATAGAAGGCGTCTTTATACATCCTTGGCCCAGAGCTGTTATATTTTGATGTACAGCTCAGTGAACACCGAAAAACAACTTTTTGTTCAGGCCCTATATGATTTCATTTTTACCTTTGGGACATAGTTTAACTCGTCGGGAAATCTTCTGGCCCGCTAAACTCACATATTATTTAGAAACTGAGTACAAGGGCGAGCGAAAAATATTCTGATATTGCTCCAAACATTCGCAGTGTTTACGAACCTAAAGTTTTAGAGCTTCCGTAATAGAAAAGGAATAACCGACGTATTTGTTTTAAACAAAGTTTGCATTTGAATTGTGATGGAAATTTTGAATACAAAAAGAAAGTGGCGGGAGATTATAATACTCTTGTTGCGAAATTTGAGCGTTGCTCGGTACGTGTTCTTATTTACCGATGCATTGTGGAAAAGAATGTGAGACAAAAATCTGCGCACCGACTGCTGTACCGTGAGCACCTTTGCAGAGGGCATCACAGCACAGTATGGGAACGCTACCATGATGAGCGGCATCGCAGCGAGCCTTGGAAGACGACGACGAACGCGCGAGCGGTCACGTGATGGCGTTCGCGCTGTTAAGCAATGGCACCCCGATACTGAAACCAGGGCCCGCCACCTAAGAGCTGCGTTCTGAATACCTTGCCGCCCAATTCACAAAGACCGTTATCGAAGAAATGTTTTTATTATCAAGTCCGGGAGTGAGGGCCGCACAGAAGGTGGTGCAAGAAAACCCGATGAACGATCCTGCGGGTTCCTCAGAGCAAACTGTAGACAGGAAAACACATGATGCGATCGAAACCACGTTAAATGCTGTTTAGAAAGACTGGTGGAACATCGGTGTCAATGCAGTGGGATTCCTTGCTCGAATTCTAGTAATAACATTTTTGCAATACTTCGTTTTATTGCGTTCCCGAGGTATCCACAAACAGTTTAACAGCCACCCTGCGAGATCATCTGACCATCAAAAATTGCGTCGTAAATAACAGAATGACATAAATACTTTATCCATATACTTTATTCCACAAGTTATTTGCGCAGTATGTGACGTAGCGGAATATGACAGGTGTGGGCGAAATCTGTTCATCCAGCAAACAGGGCTGCTTCCTGGGTCGGGGTTGTTGTTTTCTAGCAAGAGGTGTGTTAAACGGCTCCACCTAAAGCGTGTTTTTAATGTCAAACCGCAATAGCCCACGAACTATAGTTTTAAACAGCAGGAAGTGCATGCTCGTAACTTTTGTAAATATGTGTGGCTTCTTTCTTTCATCATCGTAGCACATTTTAATGGTGATATTGCTTGGGAAGCTTGTTTCACTCTATTTTGTTCAATTCGACTTTTTTTGGGTTGGTGCATTAGATAACTAAATACTGCAGCACCATGAACGCAGCGCGCACATTAAACAACAAATGTGCATTATTGTTACTTGGAATATTGGGGCATTCGCGCCAATGTCCTCGCGAAAGAAGTTACCACCAGGCGGCCGTCAAACGGCCGCTAACGACAATGTTATAGAAACTTTAGACGTATAAGTCACCTGCTTTCACGGGGAACGTTGGCAATAGTTCAATGTGGTAGACGTCTGTTACTTCATTTGTGAACCTAAAATATGCAGCCTCCTTTATGTGGTTCCATGAGGAACTGAGAAATATATTTGCCGTAATCTTTCTCGTCAACTCTCATTCTACCAGGTGTAAAAATCTGAACTAGCAATTACTGCGCTACTGCAGGAAACGGTTGGGCTCTCGGCAAAACTGCATCTGCGATAACATAATGAACTCTGTAGTCATAGAAAACTGAAGCAGGAACTTGGGAGCATGTGGTGACACCGCAATCAGCGGCCCCTATGCTCTGTTCATGCGATGGAGGCCAGGTTGGCTGTCCTACTGCGATTAATTTTCTAGGCATATTATAGAGCTTTACATTAGGGGACGCAACGGGCTTGTGTAGGAAAGACCCCATGTATAATTTGGTTCTACTGGACTATCAGGCTCTCAATTTGGCGTTCCCCGATATAAATTTATCTATTGCAACATTTATTGCAGAGTAGCTCGTTATGTGTTCACTCCCCAGTTTCTTTCGTGTCCGTGTCATTGACCACGAGAAAAATGAAAAATTACTTTTCTTGCGTTCACGCACCTGAAAGGCGCAAAAACAATCCAGATGCAACGCACACCTTGAAAGCTATGCTAAGCGAGGTCAACGTAAAGGTTATATAAAGCATTGATAATTATTCCGATGCGTACAAGATTGTTTACTTTTATTTTATGCAACGTGGATTCTCGTGAAATGTTTGTGTTCGTCTACCTTATCAATTACGTTTTCAATCTCATGCAAGTTTTACAACTGCATGACAATATGCCGAAATGCAAAGTCCAAATCAGGCTGATTCTCATTAGCTTCTCATTAAAACCGGTAATCTACCACATGGACTAGGCTACAGGCCCACACATTGGTAGTCGAAGGCTTTACGTTAGACGCATACCCTACATTTTTACAAGAACGCACGCTGTGTACTAAGCTCGTAGAAAAAGGATGGTGGTCACAGTCGTACGCAACAAAAGTGCTAACCCGTATGAGACAACATTTATGGGATTCTTGCTTCACAATGGGGCATACGATTCTGGTAGATTGGGCGATAACCAGTAAAGCTGTAGTGGTACATAATGAGTGATTAAACCAAGCCGTAAAGTATAACCAAAATAATCCGTAAATGCAACTCACCATTCGCATAACATATCCAACTGCTCCAGATTTGCCTGTGTGCCGGCCATATAAGTTTCCATTTCATGTAGGAAGTAGCTGTTTGTATCGCAGAAGAGGCATGTGCATGTGCAAGGAATATACAAGCCCCCCGACATCTGTAAAACTTTACTGAAACATTTGCGTTGATATCCACAACGATACAGCAAAGATAACGACCTACCCACCACCAATCCAGCCATGCAATATTCGGCCATGTAGGGAAGAAAAGCTTCTTATTAAAAAGGTAATGCACAACAAGGACTCAACTACAGACCCACACATTGGTAGTCGAAGGTTTTACGTTTGGTCACTCCGCCGACGCTGCAGTAAGAGAAATCTCTGTGGCTGGAGAGCATGTTCACGACGCCAGCTGCTTTTATAAGCTGATAAACTATATCTGATCATTGCCAAGCTCTGAAAGCTCAAATGAGTCTCAGCGCTGCTGGAAAAGAACTGTAAGTAAGCAAGATTTAATGAACGAAAAGTACGCTTGCTAAGAGAACGAAGAAGAAAAGCGTGCCTGCAATTTTCCACATTCGCCAAGTGCCTTACCGCAAGGAAATACCATTCGGAATTGAGTGAGTTGTTTTGTTTGCTCCCTGCACATGGTGCAAATCGTGATTCTTGATAATAACCAAGAATTAGTTGAAATTATGTTAGTCATCAGTAAAAAATTTTCTTCTTTTTTATGGCGAGACAGTTGTTTTACACTTCTGCGAATGTTAACGTCAGCTTTCGCGTTATTGCGTTGTGATCTGCATAAATCTGTAGCTTATACCAGGAACATCGCCTCCGCAACGCCGTTCACGTCGCCACCTCCACAGCCGTCCGTGCAGCATAGTATAAAACAATGGCGGGTCACAAGTACAAACTGAATGAATGCTTCGTGGCTGTGCCAAAATCACTTCGCATATTTTTTCCCCAAACGTGGTGGGACTGCGTTGAGATAAATGAAACAAAAGAAAATTTGCGGATCGGATTCACGGATGATTGCAATGGTCGACCATTGTGTCAGCCTGTGTCGAATGATTTCATGGGCCATTGCCTCAGACACATTCTTAAGACACCCCTCTGGTCGTCCGCAGAACAAAATTCTCGACATGCTACATAAAGACACACGCCAGGTCATAAATAATTAAAGAGAGTGACAGTGAACTATTAATTTGACAGCGGCAGAGTTTGCCGGAATATAACTTTTCGCCTGCATGTTAACGTGATAATGAACTGGAGAACGGAGAAGAGCCTGGAAAAGGCGGCCGGAAAACTTGGAAAATAAATAGCATCACACGATATGACATCTCCATGTAGCTTTTGAGTTCTATTTGTGCAAATACATTAGTTGTCTTGATCTTGTCGCTATTTTTTTATGCGATGCATCACAGCGATTACCAAATACAGTATGTAACGGAAACAATTGTACTCAAAGGGACCAAATAAGAAGTCGAGAGCTTGAGACCGCATTTATGAAGTTTGCCTGGGGCCAATTTTGAGCCGTAGTGTAACATATACGTTAGCATATACGTAAAAGCACTATTTGTTTTCTATATGTCCGTTGCATCACAGTTCGCTCTACCGTCGAATAATGTCTGTCCAATTAATTTCAGAGAGCCGCAGTTGTCTAGAATGGCGTGTGTAATTAGACGAAAACGATGCGTGAGGCTGCTTGTCTAGCCACGTTGCGTCAGTAGCCTAAAGTTAAGTGTGTCTGATTCCTATGGTAGTCGTCCCTAAAGCTTGTTTGAAGATCCGGGTGTTTAATTTAGATAAATTCATAGTGTTCGAGGGAGGAGGACGAGATCTTTTTCAGCCTGTGAAGAACATAACGCTTTGACAATGGCGATACCTCAGGTTTTTGTTTTCCTTTCAAAAAGGCCTGTTGTAAATTTCTGTAAGACTTGCAGTTTTTAAGAGTTCTCAAGAGGCCCTTACGAGCCAACTCATCTGCTGTTAAGATTGTCATACCCGCGCAACATCGACAAAGTAATGAGGTAACAAACAATTACCTTTATCTTTACACCCAATTCTGAAAGACGGAGTGATATACCAAAATGCGTTCTGTTTCACAATGTGACTAAGGAAAATATGACCGCCTAAATTAGGGGTGCACATGTGAGAATGTAGCATTGGTTCGATCGAGCAAAGGCTTCCCCCTCTGAACACAGTGCAGAAACACAGTGCACAAATGCAAATTGTTCCTGTCGGAGACCTAAGTCCTCGTCAGTTACGTCCATAACATAATTGCCATCGAACAATATTAAAATGTTCTTCCTAATTACAGAAACATAATGGACATGGAGTAAATTGGGTATGAATAATAATTGCGGTTACTCGAAGCGGTTTAAACAACGAAACTTTATCTATTTTATTAGTGTTTCCAATAAGAAATAATTTTGCATAGACGGCCAATGCTCCAAGATCACCATAGGGCACGATCACCATAACAGAGCGTATTTCTAGACGTTTCTAGTAGAAATATCTGCACTATGTCTGCCGGCTTATCTACATTTTGGCAGCACTTGGGAGATGACTATTGCTTCAAGAGGAATTTTAAAAATTGCTTCCTCTCCCGTCATGAAGAGTTTACCTATTCATGGTGTGGCAACCGACAAATCAGATTAGTTAGAGATGATGCTACCCATGATCGAGTATCGAGGATCAGCTTCTCTGAACAGTGATAATTTTGTACAGTTGCCGCGCCATCTTTCATAGGGGCTCACGTGGGCCGCGTAAGCGCTTGTTATCGCGTTCCGATACGTGAGAGGCGCGGCGCGCTGCCTTTCAAGGTATTTACGCAGGCACTACAAGTTTAGGAGAACCGCGACAAATAATTGTGCAGCATGTGTGCAGCTGTGCTACTTTTGTACCACACTCGTACCGGAAGGCGGTGTTGCACGTCACGCTTACGCATTTCGTAACTATGGCGGCCGCCGTGGCAACTTGCGGCTCGAGGCCGTGGATCCGATCCCTGCAGCGGCCGCATTCCAAAGGAACGGAATGCACAAACGCTCGTGCAATTTGCATTGTATGCACGTAAACATTTCCAGGAAGTCAAAATTTTTACGCAGTCCCCAACTACGACCTGCCTCATAATTAGATCGTTGGGTTGGCACGTAGGACATCAGAATTATTTTTTTTTAATCTGTGGTGGCTCATCGTATACCAAACGGTTAGTGTGATCACTTTTTGTGCCGTAGCGCTTAAGCGCGCCTCGATATAGGTTGCGCTTAATGATGCGGCGCACCGCAAAATATGTTTCGCGTCTTTGGGATTTGGGGAGAACGGCCAACCGATAAGTCGCAGCTTCCGCGCGGTGACTGTACACGGATACGCAGCGCAAATGAACAGAGGTGTGGTGACGACGTCGGCAAGGAACACAGCCGCCGACGGGCTCTCCTTTTGGCCTATCATCGCCAAAACTACCGCAGTAAGCATCTTTATCTAGCGCGGCGCGTTTCCGTTAAGGCGTACTGTACAATCTTAATTGGCGATAAGCGAAACATGCAACCGTTCTCTGCTGCCTTCTTGAACTGGACCGATCCGAATGTGCGTTGCTTGCAGAAGCGAAAGGAGTGCCACTCGGCGCGTTGTGGCCTCGAGCACCGTTTGCGCGGTGAAGAATGACGCGTGCATGAAGCTAGCTCGTTGGGCAGACGCTACCGCGCAAAACTCGCAAGGGTGTGTACGCGACGTTCTGCACACAAATCGCGTGGGATGATTCGAGACACGCCGGAGCGGCTAGCTTCAAAGAAACGGTGCATGTTCTCACTCGTACAGGCAAGCTCACTCTCGCATCGCTCTCGGCGTATCTTTAGGTCATTCCTGCTGCCGGACTTCTGCCCAAAGATTCGATATCTGCTTGGTATCGGCTATGCACTGTCGCGTGGTCTTTGGTTTTGGGAGAACGCCGGGAATATTTATCCCCGCTGTGAAACATCGCTGTGCGTGCCTTAGCTAACATTTACCGTAGCAACCCATTCCGTTTCTAGACAGCACTCGTAAAGAGTCGCAAATTTTTACTTACCAGTTTAGCGTGTACTTCTTTTTTGTGAGTAGTTATGTGCAGTGTGTGGCAGATTCTGAATCCGCGCAATATCATTTTCTGTCCGCATTCCCTTCTCGCAGGTTACGCATGCAGCAAATGCCCAGATGCTAAAGTGTTCTACGTCAAGAGTAGCTTGGCGTGGTGCAAGAGACACCCGTTGATATGTGGCTGATTCACTAGCAAGCTCGCATCTCTGTTGCCACTCTCCATCAAGTGGAATTTTGAACTGTTTTTTTGTGCGGCTGTCTGGTGTACTAGCTTCCGCATAGACGCTGTGAAGGCTTACTTTCGATTTGCTGTGGCTTGGGAGGTATTTTCTTTTTGCTTGCGAGAATGTTTACCAGTCTAACCAAGTGATACGTGCGTACTGGAAACAGCAGCGCGAACAGAGGCGGACGACGGACGACGAAATAGGCAGGGGCACAGACGAGCGCAAGTTTATTTTTGAAGACAGGGGTATTAAAGACGCTGGTCAACTTGACAAAGGTAACGAGCAAAGAAATTCCTTCCAAAACCATCATGGCTAACACGACACAGAATACTTTAGAAATTTGGCAGTGGAATTGCGCTAGCTACGCAAAACGCAAATCCTCGCTGCAACAGTACCTCAAAATTCAACCCCAAACAGCGCACGTAATACTGTTACAGGAAAGCCTATGCGAAACCCTTACGCTCTCAGGGTACTGCACCGTCTCAAAAAGAGGAGAGGACGCGAGGAGAGGCATCACCGCGCTCGTTAGTAGAAAATTCGCGCACATCGTTCACGACGTCCTACCAAAAAACAGTCGCATCGAGGCGATCCTAATCGAGCTCGTACATAACCGATTCTTAAAACAAAGTGTTTTGTACTAAACGTCTGCAGTTCCCCCGCGCACTACAAGCAATCCTTCCACGCGATCTTCACTAAAGCCACGTCATTGGCACGAAACTCACCGCTGATTATCGCTGGTGACTTCAACGCCCCCCCCCCCCCCCCCCCCCCCGTCGTGGGGTTACCCCACAATCAATCCTAGCGGCAACAACCTCTCGCGCGGAATGGACGACCTGTCCCTCACCCTGGTGGCGGACAGGTTCCCCACCAGATTGGGTACGTCGACGCAGCGCGATTCAACGCCGGACCTCACGTTGCTCTGAAATGTTGCAAACTACACATGGACGAACACGCAAGAGAACCTGGGCAGCGATCACTTCGTCATACGCACAGAAATACCGAACACGACGGCCCCACCCCGATCTTTCACCCTCACAGACTGGGATACCATCCGTAAGTTACGGAAGGAAGACACGAATACGTATGACTCCTGCGCGGAAATCCTCTTTGCGATAAAGGGCGACGTAACCACAGCCACGAAAACCATACAGACGGGACTGGAAGTCCCAAGGGTTGACCCTCACCTCGCGCACTTACTGGAGGCCAAGGCTTCGATACTTGCGCGATGGAGAAAGCAACGTCTCAACAGACGCCTGCGCAAACGCATCGCGATCCTCAACCGAGACATAGACGAATACTGTACGGAGCTCACAAGACTCCAATGGCACGAACTCTGTTCGGCAGTCGACGGCCGCATGCGGACAGGAGGTAAGTGGAACCTCCTGAAACGCATGTTAGACGACAGCCAAACGAAGGATAATCAAAGCCACGTGCTAGACCGACTTCTACGCTCACATAAAGGGAAAGGGGGAACGGAAGAGTCCTTCCTGGAACTATCCTCAAAGAAATCGGAACTATTACTATTTCGCAAGTCTTGCCAAGGAGTCCGCTACCTAACACCTCTACCCCGCAGGGGCGTCTGCGTCAGCAGGCGTTTGGTGTGCTGCGACACCACGAACCCGTGCACACGAGGGTTGGACCCTCCCGCGTGTAGCCGTGCGCGGCTCAGCGGTGTCTGGGGAAAAGGGGATCCTGGGGGTTGAGCCGATGCTGGGTGTTTGGACCTTTAAGGCCCCCTGGCGGAGGCAACACACCTCTTCGGCCTCGGCTTCACATAGACGGCACCTCCAGACTGACCCACCTGGAGGAAATCGGCAGTCGCCTTTTCCTGTTCTCCTCTCCAATCTTCGTCTTTCTCTCCCACTTTCTCATCTTTCCTGTCTTCTCTTCACTTCTTATTATTTCCGTATTTCCTGGCGGCAAGGGTTAACCGTGTGTGATATATTCAACCTTGGGTATATACATTAGGTTATAGTGGCGCTGTATAGCTGGCGTCTGCAGGTTTCTTGGAGCCTGTAGCGTCCCCTTGTTGGGCTCCGTGGTGGGTGGCTACCACCGCCACCGAATTTTGAATCCATCCAATGGCAGAAGCGTTCCCGCGACTTTCAGATCGGCCTCTGAAAAGAGGTCGCACCGAAGCAGCTTTTCAGTTCTTTTTAAAACCAAGTCAAGACACATTTCCGAAATACCATGTTCTTCATAGAGAAGGCAACACCACCATTAGAAAACTGTCACCAATCATAGTATCGAAATGCCTAGCAAATACAATAGGAGCTGGTTACAAAGCCACGAAGATGGCTAGCGGAGACCTCCTCCTTGAACTGACCAAAAAAGATCAACTTGAAAAACTTGCCGAACTCACCACTATCGGTGACATCAAAGTGACAATCTCTCCACACCGCTCACTCAACACTAGCAGGGGAGTTATATCTGAAGAAGACTTCTTGAACCTCAGCGACGAAGAGCTCCTCGAAGGATTTCAGGAGCAAAACGTAATTAAGGTTCAGAGAATCACACTACGACGAAATGACCAACAGATCCCGACGAAACATGTGATTTTGACATTTGGTAGTAGCACTGTCCTTAGTTCACTTGACGCAGGATATCTGAAAATCAACGTCAGACCGTACATACCCAACCCAAGGCGCTGCTTCAAGTGCCAGAGGTTCGGTCATGCATCTCAATCATGCAGAGGAAAGGAAACATGCGCAAAGTGTAGTGCCAACGACCATCCATCTAACAACTGCAATGCTCCCGCACAATGTGTCAATTGCAAGGGCGATCATCCTGCTTACTCGCGAAGTTGCCCTTGCTGGAAACGAGAAAAAGAAATAATTGCAATCACAGTAAAGGAAAAGATCTCATTCTACGAAGCGAGGAAAAGGCTAGGGCACTTACCTCAAACAAGCTATGCCAGTGTGACGCGGCAGGGGGCAGCGCCACACCGGTCTCAGGAATCTACAGGGTCCACGTCCGGTACTCCTGTAGAAACCCCAACCGCCCCCTTGGTGGCTGTAGCCAGTGCTGCTCCACCAGCAACGAATACGGGGCCGCAGACAACAGTGCCGCAGGGCCTGAAGTTGAAGCGTAACCCACGGCCCGAGACGCGCGTCTCGGCGCCTGGCTCTCGATCGTCCAGTGCCTCGGAAAAGGCGATGGAGGTCGATCCAAAAACCCCGGCGTCATTGACGCCAAAAGACCCGCGCTCCTTGGAGCGCACACAGAAGGAGAAACATATTATAACTTCTGGGAGAAAGGGAAAGGTAACCTGAACGGTTACCGCCCTTCATAAGAGTAATCAGCCTTTAAATACATGTCACCTACAATTTGTAAGCTCACACACATCAGTTTTCTTTCCCAATTCCAATAAGATGGCTTTTATCATTCAATGGAATTGCAGAGGCCTAATCCACAATCTAGGTGACATCAAAGATATTATAAGTAAGTTATCACCAGTGGCATTCTGCCTCCAAGAAACAAACCTGGGACCCAAACATACACATTTTCTTAAAGGTTTTACTGTCATAAGAAAGGACCGCGAGCACTCCAACCGTCTATCAGGAGGTGTCGCTATTATCGTCCAAGGCGGCATCCCCACACGGAACGTTTCATTAAATACTCCGTACGAGGCAGTAGCTGTCACCGTTTTGTCATTTAAGACTGTAACCATTTGTTCATTATACATTCTTCCCCATAGCCATTTCACAACTCGAGATTTGAAAGATTTAATTGACCAGCTGCCGGAGCCTTTTGTTTTAGTCGGTGATTTTAATGCTCACTGCACTCTTTGGGGTAGCGATAAGAATGACCAAAGAGGACAACTTATCGAAGATTTTATTTTGACTAATAACATCTGTCTTTTAAATTCAGGTGCGCCAACTCATTTTTCACCGAGTTCACGCACTTTTAGCTGCGTTGATTTAGCACTTTGTTCTCCCGACATTTTTACCGATTTTAAATGGGATGTACTGAAGACATCATATGGCAGTGATCATCTACCTGCTATAATCAACCTCCCATCAACGCTACCCATTATATCTCACAAACCGCGCCGCTGGAAACTACAAATGGCAGACTGGTCTGTTTTCACAGAAAGTGCCAGGCTGGAGGAGCTTACTTTAACAGATTTAAGCATTGACGAAATTAATGAAAAATTTACTAACTGTATTATTTCTGCAGCCGAAAAGGCCATTCCGCAATCTTCTGGCGTTGTTCCGAAAAAGGTTAATCCCTGGTGGTCACATGAATGCACCATAGCTAAAAAGCAGCAAAATAAGGCCTGGGGGATCCTACGCAGGTACCCAACATATAACAACCTTCTAAATTTTAAACAAGCCAAAGCGAAAGCTCGATATATCCGGACACAGGCAGAAAAATCTTCCTGGCAAAAATATGTATCGACAATTAATAGCACCGTCACATCCAAAAGGATGTGGGGACAGGTCAGGAAGTTTAAGGGGGACTACTCACCATACACGATACCGATACTTACACCCTCAGGCACTCAAACCACACTACAAGAACAAGCGAATATACTTGGGGAACATTTTTATAACATCTCTAGTTCGGCTAATTATTCAAACACCTTTTTAAAATACAAACTGTCAGCAGAAAAGCAGAAGCTACCAGCTGCTTGTATGTCAAGGGATGAATACAACGCTCCATTCACGGTACAAGAACTTAACAGGGTCCTCTGTGCTGGCAAAACTACTGCAGTAGGTCCTGACCGGATCCATTATTCGATGCTTGCAGACCTGTCCCAAGCATCCGTAGAGGCTCTCCTTGAATTTTTTAACAAATTATTTGAATCTGGAAGCATGCCAAAGAGTTGCGAAAATGCAATAGTTGTGCCTTTTTTGAAAACAGGTAAATCCCCCACATCCCCAAGCAGCTTTCGACCCATTGCCCTGACAAGCTGTTTGGCGAAATCATACGAGTCTCGTAAATGCGAGATTAACTTTCACGCTTCATACACGGAACTCCATTGATTTTCACCAGTGCGGCTATAAAAAAGGGTGTTCAACGACAGACCACCTCGTCCGACTTGAACACGAAATACGTGAAGCATTTGTACACAAACAGCACTGCCTGGCAGTGTTTTTCGACCTAGAAAAGGCATACGACACCACGTGGAGATTTGGAATCTTACGTGACCTCGCCTCAATAGGAATCCGTGGCAAAATGCTAAGCTGTCTGGCTGATTTTATGTCCAACAGAACATTCCAAATCCGTCTAGGCACTGTGCTCTCGCGCACATTTATCCAAGAAAACGGCGTGCCACAAGGTTGCGTACTTAGCACAACACTCTTTATAGTAAAAATGAACTCTGTCAACAACGTCATTCCCACCTCTGTTATGCACTCCATATACGTCGATGATCTGCAAATAGCGTGCCGCGCCTCAAACTTACGAACATGTGAAAGGCAGCTCCAGATAACAATAAATAAACTAACGGAGTGGGCTGGGAAAAATGGCTTCCGATTCTCTACTCAGAAAACCGTTACAGTGCTTTTTTCGCAAGAACGAGGGTTGTACTTAGACCCGGAGGTAAAATTGAATGATGTCGCGCTGCCAGTAAAACAAGAATATAAATTCTTGGGAGTAATCTTTGACAAAAAACTAAACTTCCTAGCCCACATTAAAGAACTAAAGATTAAGGCAAATGAAGCATTGAATATCTTGAAAGTTTTATCTCATAAGCACTGGGGTTCCGACCGAACATGTCTCTTACGTATTTACCGGTCTCTTGTGCGTAGCCTTTTAGACTACGGCTCCGTGGTTTACGGCTCAGCCAGACAGTCCTACATCCAACGCCTTGATCCAGTACATAACCTTGGACTGCGACTGGCAAGTGGTGCCTACCGAACTTCACCTATTCCAAGTTTATACGTCGAGTGTAATAAACCTTCCTTACAGCAGCGCAGAGCATTCCTCACTTTTTCCTACGTACTCAGAATTCAGTCATCCCCCCAACACATATGCTACAACATCCTCACACAATGCAACACACGCTTACACTACACAAATAAACCGAACACGATTAGGCCACTTGTCCTGCGGTATGAGCAATACTGTCGGGATTATGGCATTCCCCACGAAGTCCTCCAGGTTGCCAAGAAACCACAATGGTTGGCCCCATGGTACGATTTCACACACTTATGTGATTGGACGTTAACACATTTAAAGAAAAGAGACATCCCACACGAACACATTGAACAAGAATTCCGTGCACTTCAGGACAAATATCAAAATAACATGCAATATTACACTGATGGCTCTAAAACAAAAGATCACGTGGGTGTGGGAGCCGTAGCGGAAAATTGGGAAACAAGTATTCGATTGCCACAACACGCTTCTGTTTTCACGGCTGAAGTTTACGCTATCTGGGTTGTTCTTAAAAAGATTGTCACTGATAAACACAAAAATGCAGTCATATACACAGATTCTTTAAGCACGCTAAAGGCTCTACATCCCAAATCTGAGTGTGAACCCCTGATAGGAGACATTTTAAATATGTTGGCGCTTAACAAATACGGGACGTCAATTCGTTTCTGCTGGGTTCCAAGTCATGTTGGGATACCGGGTAACGAAGCAGCTGACAGATGTGCATCGATGGCAGCGTACAAAGAGATAACAAACACAATACTTCCATACAAAGATAGCATCCGTGCGATTAGAAAAGCCTTAACGGCAAAATGGCAACGCGAATGGGACCGTTGTGCCGACAACAAGCTACATCTAACTAAACCCATACTTGGCGAGTGGAAGTCATGCTGTCATCAGGAGCGGTTCATCGAAGTAGTTTTATGCCGACTACGCATTGGGCACACACACCTCACACACAATTACTTACTTACAAAAGAAGACACACCAACATGCGAGAAATGTCAAGAACCACTAACAGTTATGCACATATTACTGACATGTACGCATATTGAAACACACAGACGAGCACTTTTGCACAAGCTATATCAACTACACATACCTTTACACCCTGCTCTAATTTTAGGTGATAATCCACTAGTACCAATATGTCACATCCGTAAATTTCTAGATGACACTGGCTTTTTACATAAAATATAGATTAACAAAGTCTTTTCCTTTAAAAACTGGATATTAAAACACCTCGTGTTTGGCGCAGCATAGCCTCAGCCGCTTTTGCGCCATTAGACCC
Source organism: Dermacentor andersoni (assembly GCF_023375885.2). Classification (NCBI taxonomy): domain Eukaryota; kingdom Metazoa; phylum Arthropoda; class Arachnida; order Ixodida; family Ixodidae; genus Dermacentor; species Dermacentor andersoni. The sequence goes on from NC_092816.1 coordinate 180,375,231, forward strand.
CATTTAACTTACTAGCTAACTAACACCTCTAGACGAACTTCCGCTCACACTACACACAAGAGACGGACAACAGATTCCGCGAGTCAACCACATACGCATTCTTGGGCTCCTAATCGAATCCACCGGATGCCACGGACACACAATCAAACACTTAACCGCCAAAACCGAAAACATGATCAGACTCATACACAGAGTCTCGGGGCGCAGGATGGGTCTCTGCGAAGATAACCTTCTGCGCGTATACCACGCGTTCCTTATGAGTCACATTAATTACGTCGCCTCTGCCCACAACTGGACGAAAATACAAAAGACGAAGCTAAACACACTCATGCGCAAGAGCATCAAACAGGTCTTGGGAATTCCACAAAGAGCAAGTACAGCGAAGGTTGACAAGCTAGGCATGCACAACAACATCGACGAAGTGATCGAGGCTCAGACTATGGCGCAAATACTCCGCCTATCCTCGTCCAAAGCCGGTCGGCTAATCCTAAATGACGCCAATGTCTCCCCTTCTCCCTATCTCGAGCACGCGGTTACCCTACCGAGCGAAATTAGAGACAAATACAAAGTCTCACCGTTTCCCAGAAACGTCCACCCACAACACAACGTGGGTAGGCGCCGGGCCCGCACCCGTGCGATCCTCGACCGCATCGAAGCGGATCGTGAAGCCACCGCACTTGTGGACGCGGCCCAGTACGGCAGCACATCCACTTTCGCAATAGCGGTCGTGGACGGCAACGGAACGCTACGATCGGTTAGAACGAGCACCAGCGCTAAAGCAGAACAAATAGCCGTAGCCATCGCCATGGCAGACCCCACATTTACTTATGTCTACACGGACTCGCGTGCCGTAATTCGGGCCTACGAAGGCGGCAACGTATCTAAAGAAGCAACGCGTATACTACTAGTGAGCTCAAAAGAGAGCAAACGGTGCCTCTCCTGGTTCCCCGCTCACATGGGGAAAGACATTCACCCGCAAAAGCCTAACCTCAATGAAACGGCCCACGACCGTGCGCAAGAACTTGCGCGCCGCGACAGTCCCACGGCCTCCGAGGGGCTGGAAATTCAGTTTAATGACCCGCTACTCACTTACCAAAACATCACCTCCCACTATCAGAAAGGTAGAACCAAATTCCCGCTCCCACACGCCAAACTCGGACGTGCGCAGGCGGCCGCGTTTTGAATGCTACAAACGGACTCGTATCCGTCACGAGGCCTACTAAGTCACTATCCTATACTAGAAATCCCGGCAAATTGCCCAGTCTGCACAGAACTTTATTGCTCACTCTCGCACATGCTATGGCAATGTACCGCGTTACCAAAGGGCTCTCTCTGAAGTGAGTCCGAATGGGAAGAAGCCCTCAAAAGCCCGGACCTCAAGCTCCAACTAAAGGCCGTCCAGAGGGCCCAAAAACTGCCGGAGCGTCACCACGTTCCCGTCCCGACTTGGACGTCGCCTACGGTTACTGCTGGAGGAGTTCCCTGCGTGGGATCTCCAACGGATTGAAACTCCTCAGGACTTCAATAAAGTTCTTCATTGACTGACTGAAAAAGCCATCTCATGTAGAATATACGTGCGTGAAAAACGAGAACTATCGGACAAATCTTTCGAAAAAGCAAAATATTTGTACGATGAGTGATAGTGCCCAACGAGAAATACTCTTGAGAACTGCAAGTCTTTCCCACTAAGGGCAACAGGTAACTTGGTTATGCATTTGTTTCGTTTGTGATCAATAAATATTGCTTCTGGAACTCATCTGGTGTTGAGGTACAGAGCAGAAAGAACGCTTGTTTCATCACAAATACCAGAGCACAAGAGGACTTATGGAATTATTTATTGATCAGGAAGCAAAATTCATAAGCAAGATTTCTGTGACACTTAGTGGAAAAGGGTTGGTGCAGTACTTCTCGTTAATATCACGTACAGGACAACCCTTTCAGTTTTCATGTTTTGGTTAGTTTTTGACGCACTTGTTTATTCTACAGGACGTCTTTCGGTCCTTTTTTGTTGTGCCGGGCTGTTTCTGCTGTGCATCCATGGCTTTTTCTTTGTGAAGTTGGCCAGTGTGTTTAAAATCTTTGTCTTCATGAATAAACTTCTAGTTGAGTAAGCGTTCATGTGTGTTTCTACCTTAATTCATCCTTCTGGCCTCTGTTTCGGTGGTTGTCAAATATAAATGTACACCGAATTGGCGAAGTGACCATAGAATTGATACATGAAAGTTATTTGCGCTGTTTATTTCATGAAGAACGGCTATAGGGTCTTATCATCTTTGCTTTTAACACTGATGTACATTTTTCTCGTTCAACTTCGAGGAGTCCCCTGAGGAAGCCAATACGAGTGATGGTAACTTCCTTCGTGGGTAAGGTTAATGAATTTCCTCCATTCAAGGCATGACATGTCACATGCCTGAAGGTATGCAAGTATTCATATTTTTAAACATACTAAGCTCTAGTATTCTGTTCTCATGACGCTGCTTTGTACTGTGCTGCATTCTCCAGGCGCAGGAAACTTCTTTTATGCCGTCAGTGCATGTCTTCTTTTTGTATATATTGGAGAAAAAATTGTCTTGAGCTTAAATGTGCATGTATATCACTTGTTTTTTTAAACATGCGTGCTGTATCTCCCTTCGTCTTTGTTAGTGCTCTGTCCCAATTTTTTTGCAACTTTGATGTATTTTATGCAATAAAATTCTGGTAGCATTTTAATAACATTTTACATGCGCAATTGAGGCCATTCGTTTTTCGTATACGCATTTATTTGCGTTTTTCTCTGTCTCACCATTCTGGCTGTGCAGTCATTGAAACATTTTCCCATCCTTTATGACTATTTTTGGGGTACTTATACCGCAAGTGCAGGTGACCATCTATTTGGCTCTTTGGAATTGTGTTAGCCGTGTGTTACTACCATTTCTCTATGCTACATAATTATTCTTTCTCTTATCGTTCAAGGTTTTCGCCTTGCCTTATCTCTTTATTGACTGAGGTACCACTTAGTTGCTGGGTATAGTGAAAAAGGCCCCAAAATGTGCTCTAATAAGCTTTGTGCAAGTCCAGAAAAATTAACTGAATAAGAGCTCACTAAATTGAGGAAATACCACCAACAAACTTCTGTACCTCAATTCAACATATACAAATGGTGTACTCTTCTTGCAAACTTGGCTCGTCAGAAACGTGATTCATGTGTTCACCATGCCCGACAACTTTCTAAGTGATGTCTGGTCAATTAATAGCCAAGTTTAGTGATGTTATTTTATAAAATAATTGGGCAACCTGAAAATATATACATCTCGAACACAAAAAGCTTAGACAAGTCTACTTTGGTACTTCATTAAATTTTAATCGCGGTAAAAGACGTGTGCTAAAGCTTGTATATATTTACCTGAAGTCATTTGCTTCAAGTCTGTTATTTGCTTTCTCACAGTCAGCCGTAACTGTTCCTGTGATGCGTTAGTGTGCGGAACATTTTAATGCACGTATTCAGATGTCTTGTGTGTATTCACAGGCAAGCAGCACCAAGTGTTCATGTGGTCAAAGTTGGTTGTTCCCCGCAGGGGCGTCTGCGTGAGCAGGCGTTTGGTGCGTTGCGACACCACGTACCCGAGCACACGAGGGTTGGACCCTCCCGCGCGTAGCCGTGCGCGGCTTAGCCGTGTCCGGGGAAAGGGGGATCCTGGGGGTTGAGCCGATGCCGGGTCTTCGGACCTTTAAAGCCCCCCGGCGGAGGCAACACACCTCTTTGGCCTCTGCTTCACGTAGACGGCACCCCCGGACTGACCCACCCGGGGGAAATCGGTAGTTGCCTTTTTCTGTCTCTCGCTCTCCCTCCAACCTTCGTCTTTCCCTCACTTTCCATCTTTCCAGTCTTCTCCTAGCTTCCGCTTACTTCCAATTTTTCCAGGCAGCAAGGGTTAACCTTGTGCGAATAACCAACCTAGGTTATCTCATATTTGGTTATAGTGATGACGTACAGCTGGCGTTTACAGGACCTGTTCATACAGTACCTGTAGCGTCCCCTCGTAGGGCTCCATGGTGGGTGGCTGGCGTTATTGCCGAAAACTACATTTTTCAATGGCAAGTTCCTTTCCTCCAATTCCTGATCGCCCTCACAAAAGAGGGCGCACCGAAGATGTTCTCCAGTTCTTTGGTCGTCAAAGACCGAACTTCCCACAGTACCATGTAATCCACTCTGAAAAATCCGATAAACAAGTGCGAAATATCTCCCCTTTTCTAGTTTCCAAGTCCTTAACAGATGTCATTGGTCCAGGCTACAAGGTATCAAGGGTGGCAAGTGGTCATCTCCTGTTAGAACTGCATGATCGGAAACAATACGATAAGTTGCCCAGTCTAGTATCATTTGGGGTTGTTCCATTGACAGTAACTCCTCACCGCACTCTGAACACCACCCGCGGCGTTGTGTCTGATGACGATTTGCTCCAGCTGACAGAGGCTGAGCTCTTGGAGGGCTTCAGTGAGCAGAACGTTGTCAATGTCAGAAGAATTAAGATAAGAAGGGATGGTAAAGAAATTCAAACGAAGCACCTAATACTCACATTCGGTTCAAGTATTCTGCCCGAGTCTGTAGAGGCCGGGTACATCAAGCTCCGTGTCAGACCATATGTGCCGAATCCCCTAAGGTGTTTCAAATGCCAACGTTTTGGCCACAGCTCGCAGAGCTGCCGAGGCCGCCGAACATGTGCGAAATGCAGTGCCCTTGAACACGCAACTGAAGAATGTAAGAACTCTCTACACTGTGTAAACTGTGATGGCGATCACGCCGCGTACTCGCGGTCGTGCCCCTCCTGGAAGAAGGAAAAAGAAATTGTAACCATAAAAGTAAAAGAGAATATATCGTTCAAAGAGGCACGAAGGCGGGCAGCACACCTGCCAAAGAAAAGCTTTGCCGATGTGGCGCGTCAGGGGGCAGCGTCACAACGGCCTCCGGCGGCTGTCCGACCCACAAGCAGTGAGTCGGCAGTCACGCCATCTGCCCCCGTGACGGTTGCAGCTAGCGCTGCTCCGTCAACCCAGGAGAAGGAACCATCGACCCCGAAGGTGGGCGCAGCCGAGGCTGCCTCAACTTCCCAGGTCCCTTCCAGCGCTGGCAACGGCCGGCGTAGCCAAATCCCTCTGGGAGCCCCATCGACCTCCGGGCTGGTGGGCGCAGGGGTCTTGCCCTCCAAGGCGGGACTCCCTCTGGAAACTTCCCGCTCGCAAGAGCACGTGTCCGGCGCCTCACAAGAGGCAATGGACACTACACCTATCCTCAAGGCGCACCAGGTGCCTAAGGAGCGGCGAGGTTCCCTCGAACGCTTCAAAAAGAGCAAAACCCCGGTTACAGGGCCTCGAAAGGGTTCTGTAATCTAAGACATCCCTTCCGTTTTCGTAAACACAGCACCAATTTAATTTAAAATATGGATACACAAATAATTCAATGGAACATCAGAGGTCTTAGGAACCTTGATGATGTGCAAGAGCTTATCCAAAAACACAATCCAACAGTGCTGTGTCTACAGGAAACACACCTAAAACCACAACATACAAACTTTCTCCTACCGTATGGCAAGTTTCGCAAAGATCGCGATGATGCAGTCGTATCATCAGGCGGTGTTGCCATTTTGGTTCATAAAAGTATTTCCTGTCAGCGTTTACAGCTACAAACGCCCCTTGAAGCATTGGCGGTTCGAGCTGTTCTTTTAAGTAAACTCGTCACCATTTGCTCGCTTTATGTACACCCACACTTCAAATTAAACAAACATGAATTTCAGTCATTTATAGACGAATTGCCAGAACCTTATGTTGTTCTGGGTGACTTCAATGCGCACAGCTCCCTGTGGGGGGACTCTCGTACAGATGCGCGAGGTCGTCTTGTTGAACAGTTCCTCTTTTCTTCCGGTGCGTGCTTGCTGAATAAAAAGGAACCCACATATTACTCTCTAGCAAACAGAACATTTTCTTCAATAAATCTTAGTATAGTTTCCTCGTCTATACTGCTCGAACTGGAATGGGAAGTTACGAAGAATCCTTACGGGAGCGACCACTTTCACATACTGATAAGAACATCTAAAGAAAACGAATATCCTCCGCAAGCTCCTAGGTGGAAGATAGGCACAGCCGACTGGGGAGAAATTTCGAACTCTCACTAACATCTCATGGGCCGACATTTCTTCTCTAGAAATTGATGCTGCTGTAGAGTATCTTACATCATTCATAATAGATGCCGCATCAAAATGCATATCCGGAGTGGTCTGGCATGCAAACGACGTGTACCGTGGTGGAACAGCGAATGTAGGATCGCCCGTAAGAATCAGAACAAGGCGTGGGGGTTGCTACGCGCTTCTCTCACTGCAGAGAATCTTATGAACTTTAAAAAAATAAAGTCCCAAGGCAGGCGAACCCGCCGACAGGCCAGAAGAGAAAGCTGGCACAAGTTTTTATCGAGTATTAACTCGTTCAGGGATGAGGCGAAAGCCTGGAACAGAGTTAATAGGATTAGAGGGCGGCAAACACATTCACTCCCCCTCGTAAACACACAGGGCGATACACTGCAAGACCAGGCAGACTCACTTGGGGAATATTTTGAGAGCGTGTCAAGTCCAACAAATTATACACAATCCTTTCTCAAATACAAACAAACAGAAGAACGTAAGTAATTAACAAGAAAAGACCGAGAGAATGAGCCTTACAACCGTCCCTTTAGCATTGCCGAGCTAAGAGCTGCCTTGATCACATGCAAGAGCTCTACACCAGGACCTGACAAAATTATGTACGACATAATTAAGAACGTACACACTGATACACAACTGACTTTACTTGCACTTTTTAACACTATTTGGGCTGCTGGATATCTTCCACTTGCTTGGAAAGAAGCGATTGTGATTCCCATTCTGAAGCAAGGTAAAGATCCTTCGTTGGCGTCAAGTTACCGCCCGATAGCCCTCACAAGTTGCATTTGTAAGCTGTTTGAGAAAATGATTAATCGGCGACTCATACGTTTCCTGGAATTAAACCAAATGCTTGATCCCTTTCAGTGTGGCTCCAGGGAAGGGCGGTCCACAATTGATCACCTTGTGCGCATTGAGGGAAACATTCGCGACGCCTTTCTACATAAGCAATATTTCCTATTCGTGTTCCTCGATATGGAGAAGGCGTACGACACAACGTGGCGCTACGGAATCTTGAGAGACATGTCGGGTATGGCCATCCGTGGCAATATGCTCGCCCTAATAGAACGTTATTTGTCCAACCGTACCTTCCGAGTAAAAGTCGGTTATGCACTGTCACGTCCTTTTACGCAGGAAACTGGTGTACCCCAGGGAGGTGTGCTCAGCTGCACTCTTTTTATTGTTAAGATGAACACACTACGTGCTTCACTGCCACCGGCCATTTTTTACTCCGTATACATCGACGATATACAAATTGGCTTTAAATCCTGCAACCTCGCAGTATGCGAGAGACAGGTACAGCAGGGCCTGAACAAGGTTTCCAAGTGGGCTGACGAAAACGGATTTAAGATCAACCCCCACAAATGCTCTTGTGTTCTTTTTACTAGAAAGAGAGGCCTGGTTCCAGATCCTTGTGTTCAACTGTGTGGACATCAAATACCCATAAACAAAGAACACTAATTTTTAGGTATTATACTAGACTCCAAGCTTACTTTTATACAGCACATTAAATATCTTAAAGAAAAATGTCTAAGGACAATGAACTTACTTAAAATTCTATCCCACTCAACATGGGGTAGCGACAGGAAGTGTCTGATGAATGTTTATAAGAGCCTAATTCGATCACGATTGGACTATGGTGCCATCGTATATAACTCTGCCGCTCCGAGAGCACTAAAGATCCTAGATCATATGGACCATCTAGGTATCCGCTTAGCCACTGGTGCTTTGAGAACAAGCCCGATTGAAAGCTTATACGCGGAATCAAATGAATGGTCGCTCCATCTACAGAGAACTTACATCAGCCTCACATATTTTCTAAAAATACACTCCAATCATCAACATCTATGTTTTAACACTGTTAACGATATGACCTGCACGACACTATTCCATAATCGTCCTTCTGTAAGAAAGCCTTTCTCGCTTCGAGTGAAGGAGCTCAGTGATGAGATACATGTCCCACTCCTCGAGCTTCGCCTAATGCATCCAACGAAGTTGTTACCGCCTTGGGAGTGGCAGGTCATAGAATGTGACATATCCTTTTTAGAAATAACAAAACACGCACCAGAGATCGAAATACGAACTCATTTCCTAGAACTCCAGCACAAGCACTCCTGCGCAGAGTTCTACACAGACGCTTCGAAGTCTAATGCCGGGGTGTCGTATGCTGCCGTCGGCCCATCCTTCTCAGAATCCGATATACTACACCCGGAAACAAGTATATTTACCGCCGGGGCCTACGCATTACTGTCTGCCGTGAAGCATATAAGAAAATCAAAACTCCAAAAGTCAGCGATATACACAGACTCCCTAAGTGTCGTGAAGGGCCTGATGTCACTTTATACACACAAAAATCCAGTACTTAATGAACTATATTCCGTCTTGTGTAAAGCGTACAGATCTAACCAGCATATCATTATATGCTGGGTGCCTGGCCATAGGAGCATCGAGGGTAACGTTCTGGCGGACGAGATGGCCACGTCAATTGCATCGCAAGCTGTTAACCCTACCGCTGCGGTGCCTGTCACAGATCTGAGACCTTTCTTGCGAAGGAGATTGCGAGACCACTGGCAACGCATGTGGGACACGGAAACGGATAATAAGCTCCACCTGATAAAACCACAGTTAGGATTCTGGCCCTCTACTGCAATATCACGCCGAACAGATGTCCTATTCTGTCGTCTCAGAATAGGATTCCCGTTTGGCACCCATAATTTTCTACTCACCGGAAGTGAGCCTCCAACCTGTGGTAGATGCGGGGAGAGGCTGACCGTACTCCACGTCCTCCTGGAGTGTCGGGAAGCCGAATCTGAGAGAAAGAGACATTTTTCATTAGCATACCGACATCACATTCCTCTTCATCCTGCAATGCTCTTGGGTCCAGAACCGCTTTCTAATACAGACACAGTGCTACGTTATTTTAGAGATGTGGTCTTACATGTTATTAGTCCCATGAATTCGTAGCGCCTCCTCTCTCGAGAGGATGCCACTGCGATAATTGTTTTGAATAGCACATGCCTCCAGGCCCTTGTGTTTCAAGGGCTCTAAGGAGGCAGTAGTGCTCAGGCATTTCTCCTAATCTGATATATTTTACCTATCGTATCATTCTTTTTATATGCATCTAAATGTTCATAGTACAAGTCATACGTCATCGCCATAATTTTATTACACAGATTCTACGCGCTTTAGAGCGTATATTTTAAAGCCCCTTTACAGCCACGACACACCAATTTCATAGTAATCATAGTTACACTGCACACCCGCTACCACAGGCATGGCGCTCTTTGGCCATTCCTGGCCCTTGCACCATGAAACCCCATACATCATCAAAGTTGGTTGTTAAAAGGGTATGCTTAAGCCCTGCCTTTTGAGTCGCTTTGCCTTCTAGTCATAAACTTAAGTCGCAATTGAAGACCTGAAGACCAGGATTGATCGTTTTGTTTGAATTCATATATATATTGTTTTTTTCAGATGTATTTACACTGTTAAGACTACTGTAGGTACTAGCCAATGGCTCCAGGTTCGATGTAGTGGTGCCTTATGTACTGTAATAATGTTTCATGGGCACGCATCTCTAGTGTAAATAAAGGTACTTCAAATTGATCAGTCTCTCCTTTGCTTTTGTTTGTGTTTGTGAAAGTTATGAGCAGGCATCGGGGCATGCAAATGGGAATAGCAAACCGATTTCGATATATGAATAAAAATCCACTAGCCCAACGAAATGTCAATCATATTTCAATGGCGACTTCTAAAATCTCAATGCCATCTCAACTGGGCCACCATGTACGTTTCAGTGCTGCGTCAACAATAACTCAACAACAGGTCAACAGATCTACCACAACGTCAGTTGAATGCAGCATCAATGGTAATGCAAAAACCATTCAACAAAATATTTTGAACACAACGAGCCGTCTAAGCGCAACGGAATTTCAATGGTAACTTAACAATTATTCAACATTGAGACACCCAATGGTGTTTCACTTAAATTTCAGTGGCGAATATTCAAGACCACTCAACAGTCAGCCCAACAATTCAACAAAAGTTCCACAATTCCTCAATGAAAAACTCAACATTGACCAGTGGTAATTCAATTCCTTCTCAATAATTTTTTGTACGGGTGTCCTTATTCTATTGGAGATCATTTTGGTAAATATTTTATGTAGTACTGGGAGTAAGCTAATGGGCCTATAATTTTTTAGTTCTTTATTGTCCTCATTTTGTGCATTAGTAAATTGTTTGCATTCTTCCAGTTTTCTGGTTTTCTGCTGTTGATAGACACTTCGTATAGAGCCGCCAGTTTTGCTGGCATAATGCCTCCTTCATCTTTCACTAAATCGACTGTTATTCCATCCTATCCTGTCGCTTTTCCCAGCTTCATGCCTTGCAATGCCTTTCCAAACTCACCTCTAGGTATAGCGGGAATTTCTGTATACTGTTAATTATTGTTTCGAATAGAGTGCTCCTGATTCCACTGTGTAGTGTAAAGGTCAGTATAAAATACTTCCGCTGCTTTTATTAGACCTTCGAGATTGCTGATGATATTACCCGACTTATTTTTCAATATATATCTTGGTTTGTCCCATGCCAAATTTCTTTCTTACCGATTTCAGGCTGCTCCCGTTTTTAACGGCTTCTTCAGTCTTTCTCAAGTTATAATTTCTAATGTCACTGTCATAATATATGTTACGCGGGAGGGGAAAGCATAAACACAGGAAGGCAGTGCACCGTGCGGGGGCGAAGAGGACAGCGGCTCTTTGCAAATACCCGCAAGAGAGCCATCATCAATTTGGGAGCGTCGGCAGTGGCGCCTCAAAAGTTTTAGAAGCGCCGACACAAGGCTCTTCGAAGTTGAGAAAGCGCCGGGGACAGGCAAGAGGAAACAAGCCCACCAAGGAGCACCGCAAGCACGCCAACAACAGTGTTGCGTTGGAGTCTCCTTTTGCAGGAGTATTCTTTTACTGTTAACTGCATAAAAGGTTGTGACAATGTCGGAGCTGACTACTTGAGTCGAGTGGCGCGCAATCACCTGTTCGTATATCAATATGTGATTAGACAATGCGACCACTCAAGCGCTTAGTGTTTATTTGAAAACGTACTGACTTGTGCGTTGGTCCTTTAATTGGGCGCAATGGCCTGTGAACAATGTGTTGTGTGCTCATATGAACAATCGGACAAACGTACATGACAATTTTCCTTTTTCTTTTTTTTGATCTCGCGTCCATGTGTTAGAATAGTTGTAAACAACTTTCTCGAAAAGGGGGGTATTGTCATAATATATTGTACGCGGGAGTGGAAAGTATAAACATAGGAAGGCAGTGCGCCGTACGGGGGCGAAGAGGACAGCGACTCTTTGCAAATACCCGCAAGAGAGCCATCATCATCATCGACACCAATTTGGGAGCGTCAGCAGTGGCGCCTCAAAAGCGTGGTGCGAGGGAGTGTGGCCCGTGGCCCGTGGCGTAAGCAGTGCGCGAGGTTCGGCGGTCGACGGAAAACAGCTTCCTCGCTGGGCGTGTGGCCCATCGGAGCTATCGCCGCCCGCGCCAATACGCCACACCAGAGTCAACGCTGTCGCCCGCTGGGAGGTTACCTCGCCCCGCCCTTCCGCTGGGCACTGGTCCAGGAGGGCTGGCGGTCCTGAACCGGGGCCGTCGAACGTTCGGGTGAGCGGCCACAGGGCTACCCCGCCAGCTGTTGACGCGACCCGGTGACTGCGGCCGGCTACCTGAGCCTCGCGAGGCGGTGGAGACCAGGCCTTCCGACCCGACGGTCCGACCCGGCCATGATTGCAAACTAACTACATTTCACAGTGATTATTCAGCAAATATAGAATAAACATTGAGCGTTGTAATATGTCAGTATGTATCAGTAATACATTCTATCGTTCAATCCTACGCTTTTGATATTACTTTTCTTGAAGGCCGTAACGTTACGTCGAGCGCAAGAGTTAATATTCTGGCTTTATTGGGGGCAACTGTGAAAACACAAAGTCATCAAGCACTGTTTAAAAAACATCACAATGCTGCCCATAGAGGACCACTAAGTGCTCCCTGACGATGGTTATCGTGTGTCAAGATGCTCGAAAAGCTTATTTGGTTTATATCTATCGCTGTAGTGGCTTGCCGTCATGGAATCTCCGTGTACGCGCAAGCGATATGTGCTTCCAGCGAAACAAATTTTTTTCTGAAAGGAACCAATCTGATAGACACTTACCAAATCTCCCGTTGCGCCTGGAATGTTGAAAGATATTCTCAATCAGGCTGTCTCTATCCACAAGTTTTATATGTTTCTGCCAGAAATACGGGTCATTGTACTGAACTGTGGAATGCTTATGATGGGTCCTAAAACGCGAACGTAAACACAATAAAATTTCTGTGCCATTTGGTGTAAAAAGAGACAGGAAAAAGAAGAAGTTGTTCCAAAAACAAATGTTGCAAGGTAGAACGACCTTTTCTTCTCATTTTGGATGATAGGGCTTGGTGATATCAGATTAGGACAACAACCCTAGTTCGCTGAAAGCGTAAAGATTTACAACTCGACATGGCGAATATAAAGAATCGCCAGTGTGACAATATAAAAAAATGTATGTACATTTAGTTTATTTCGGTCTTTCAGGCTCAGGAAATGAGACCATCAACCCTACTTTTAACAATGCCACCAATTTACAGCTAAGGAAGCCCGCCTCCGCTATGAAACAAAACTACAGGCGGGTTTTTGACTCCAATGCCACTGCTATTGCGTGTGTGCAGTGCTCAAGTGGAAATGATCGCACGGACACTTTTTCTGCAAGAGAACACTAAGGAACGAATAAACGCTCTGCTTTCGGTCATTGCCATAATTTCCGCAGCAGTCGCGAACACAACTCTGACCGAAGCTTCAGACGTCAGCATTGGTAGCGATGCACTAGGCATATAGAAAGGCAATTCGGGCTGGACGTCCCATTGTAAGTCAAAGCGCACACGCCTCAACATGAACAGCGCATGGATACACACATGCCGAATAAATCGTACGCGAATTTAAAATTATTGAAGTGAATAGCAGCAGCTTGGTGCACTGAAAGTGTGAATTTAATGCTATGACCTAAATTAGTGCAGTGCAGGAGGTCGTGACCAGGTTCGGACTTCCCCGTGGAAGATTTTCAAGGTGGACTATGGATTCGGGCCCTTGGCGTGACGTTTCTCGTGGAAAAAGGAGGGTGTGGAAAGCCCTTAAGAATTTCATGAGAGTGTTGGGTGGAGCCACCATCCTCGCCTCTCCCAGGGACTTTCACACGCACCAACAGCACACGGCGGGTGGTCACATTGTTATCGGAATGTCTCACGTAACCGCCCAAAAACAAGGGACAAAGAAGGAACACACCAGATAGGTGCGGAACTTCAAATAAGATTTACTCCTAGAAATTCCACATTTATACATGTATCATAATCACACTTGCTAATGATCAGATAACCATCACTCGACGTTGGCATGCAGGCGTGAGTTCCACAAGTTTGCATGTACATATTTGAACTCTTTATCGCTCAGTGACACTGAAGAGCTGCTTGCGCAGCTGCCAGACTGCATATTTATACAGTAAGCTTCATAGATTTCTCGGCTCAGTTGGGACGCAAACATCTTCAAGACTTTAGTGTCGCGGAACCTAGGCGTGCAATTACGACAGTGGCGACAATGGTCAGCCAGTTTGCCACCCCCCGACAATCCTTCTACTCCTGCGCGGTGCTCGTGCAGTCTGACGTTTACACACCATCCCGTCTGCCCTATGTAGCTGTTGCCACAAGAGAGAGGAATCTGGTACACTACCCCTATTCTGCATGGGACGAACCTGTCGACGTGCTTGATGTCACATTCACGTCTTTTGTTCTTTCGCTGCACCATGTTGCACATGCCCGCCAGTTTTTTGGGCGCAGTGAAAACCACCGGTACTTCACATTTTTCAGCCAGCTTTTTGACGCGGTGGGAGATTTGGTGGTAGTACGGGATGGCAACAGGTCTACGACGTTGCGGCTCTACGCTTGGGCGGAGCTCTGATGGGCCCCGCGCTTCCTTGTCAAGGGTTTCTAGCACCGAGGACCCGCACCGAGGCCCCGCGCATTCTTGAGAAGGAAAGTGTAACGAAAGTGTAACACGCAAAGTGTAACGATCTTCAAGTGGTGACGAAAACAGACACTCATGAAAGAAATGTGCGCGCTAGTGTCAATCAAAGCTATGAGAGGGACGCCGTCGACGTGGAATGCAGGAGTGTTTTAGCAGGCATCAAGGGTAACAGAGGATGTTGGGTAAAGCTCGGCAGTGCAGCTTCACCTCCGGAAGCTGCGCAGTCTCTTTTTCCAAAAATAGCAGCGGCGAAAGGACGGCGAAGAAGCGCTGGGAAGAGTCCATGAAGAAAATGGACCGCGTTGGAGTTGCAGCGACAACGCGTACGGGGTAACTTGGACAGACCCATTCGAAGCAGATGAAACGGTGCAGGGAAGATAGCAGCTTGCAGTACGTAACCGACCATAGTAAGTGCGAAATTCTCTAGAGGACTAAGAGGGCCCCTTTCTGCGGCAATATCAATCAATGAGCCGACCTCGGCTGCATGGGAAACATATGGGCTTATCATTGGCTTTTCTCCATTCCGACGTATTTCGGGTTCGGTGAAGGCGGTAAGGCCCACGACAAGGCCATTCCGCGGTGACTTGGGCGTCATCAGGTGTTTTCATGGCGCAGACAAAAGCAAGGATGCCAACGTTCGCGAATGTCTTGCGAAGAATGGCCTGGGTCAATGAAACGTCCTGCATCAAAGTCTCAAATACAGTCAGTTTTTCAGAAGCTACTAATGCGGTCTCGACTTCTGGTATGACAGTGCACATCACGTCGTGTGATGGAGATCGCTGATCAGGAGTTGCCTTGCAGGACAACTTTGCAGCGATGTTCGTTAGACGCTCGAACTGAGGCGAGATGCGCCGGCATTTCGCTTGTTGTAGACGACGGCACCCTTTGCCCACACTATCAAGATTGCCCTCGCTGGTGGATACGACTAGATCGTACGTGTGGTCTGCGATACCCCTCAAAATGTGGGCATTCTCTTCAGCCTCGGACATCTTCTGGTCAGCTTGTAGACACACGGCCACGCGTCCTGTATGTATGACAAATAACGCTCCGTTGACTTCTTGGTGGCAAGCTCGCAACCAAACGGGTTTCCAAAAATGTTGCTTATCTGTAGACATGAACGCGTCTCAGCTGGTCATATCATCCTGTGACGATGTAGTCAGAAAGAAGTAACAAAGGGTTCTGCCGAGATAGAGTATGATGTTTCCGAATAATAGCTGCATCCCAGCCATTCTGTTTTTGATATGCTGGTACCAGCTGAGCCACTCATACACGTCAACGCTGTTTGCCACGGAAGAGGTGCCGGAATTAGCGCGCTGTGAGAGGGCGATAAACAGGGTGGTGGTCGCAGGCGTAGCTGCTGGCGACATGTCATATCCTCACCCCATGGTAGTAGATTCCATGTTCCGTCGGCAGCCGTATCGTATAAATTGTTGCGCTTTGAAGAAATTCAACTTCCCCGGCAAATACGCCATCTTGAGAATTCAGGATGAGACGGATGCGGTCTCCTGCCATTCTACCTTAATAATATCAACTTGATCAACCAGTGCCAATAAGTCTTGTTCTCGCAACGTCTTTCTTTCCTACGCCATCAATTCTCCGGCTTAACAATCTAGTTTCCTTGCTAAAATGTGCTTAATTATAAGCTCGGCCGTGCTTTTGTATATGGGTACGATAGTGATGTTCTGGCATTTTTGTTCTTTTGTTTAGTTTGCTGTATATCGTCGCTACTGCCGCCACTTTCGTACGGTGTATTGTAGTGGCTTGAATCGCAGTTTTGTACTGATGTGTATTCAAGAGGGTGCACTGCGATAAAAGTTGGTACGTCGCTTTGGCAAAGTGTAAAATTACTGCGTGATCCCTTAGCGCGAACATTAGGGAAATATCACCAGGGTGCAATACATGCTAGGATGGTGCATACTGATAATAGTTTTTTTCTGTTGTGAAAACTCAGAATATTACCAATATGGATTGTGACACTTTGACAGATCCTGTGTATCACGTTTACTGGCGTGAGTACTCAGAATATGTTCACCAAAAAAAAAACCATCCTCTTAAATTAGGGGAGCAAAAAGAAGAAATAGAATCGCATGTGATGTAGCCGGGACGAAGCTGTAGCTGATGTACGGGCATCACCGTGCAGAAATAGGACGTATTCGGTAGCTTACCTGCCTAACTTGTGTTACAACCGGGCGCAGCGCTCACGTTATCGAAATCTCGCAAACGTGCTCGCTCCCCATTCGTAGTTGGCCCATTTTTCTTCAACAGGGGGTTGTTTGAACTATAGGGTAAACGGAACACACGCCTACCGGTGGCACCTGAGAGTGCTGTTACGTTTCGCCTACAACGCGCGGTAATGCCGGCGCGGATGCAACGGACGCCGGGGCTTTGTTCAAAGGAGCGGACATTTTGGCCCGTCCGACGCCGCCGCAACGCCTACCCGCCAAGCGTGCCCAGGCGTGTTTCAGTGCCACGTGTCTTCGTGTGTGCGTGTGTGTGTGTGTGCCCTCGCTTGTCAAAGCGCGGCAGCCGGGGAGCGGAGTTCCCCGAATGAGGAGCCTGGAGGTCTCTCGGCTCAACAGTTCGCGCCGTCGTGGGCTCCTGCTGCGCCGTCCCGTGACCTTCATCCCGTGACCTTCCCTCCTTCCCTTTTGGACCGCGACGCCGGGAGTATAAGAGCAGCTGCCCCCGGACGCCAGAGAGAGGCTCCGATTTGTACTGTTGAGTTACGTGCTCTCCCGTCTCTCCACTTCGGTCAACCTGACCGGCCGCTCTTTTGCAATGTTAGAATAAACAAGTTGTTCTGTTACCAGTCTTCTCATGCTTTGCCGGGACCTTCGGATGCTTCCAGTGCCCCAGGCCGCCAGGCCAACGCTACCCTTGGGGCTTGCGACCCATTGGCAATAACGGGCGTCAGCACCGAGACCCCAACAACTCGTGCCAGCGGTGCGATTCCAACATCTGGTTGCCAGCGGTGAGATCGCGACAACGGAGGCCAGCAGCGAAGAGATGCGGTTGACTGTATGCTGAGCAGCACAACGACCATCCGGGAGCAGTGCAACGAGCCCTGTGTGATGACTGGTTGCCTGCAGCGGAACGACTGCGCTGAAGTCTTGGCTGCGAGGTTTGGTGAGTGCGGGACTTTCTTCTTCTGAGTTTTGCCAGGCTTTTGTTAGTATTAGAAACAGAGCTGGTAATTGTGGTTGTCGTTGCTACCGGGTTAGTTTGCGGCAAGACAATAGTAGGCAGTAGAGAAAGCAGCATTCAGAGCAGCCATGGATTTGAAGTCGTTGCGCAAACCGATATTACTGGAGCTTGCAAAAGAGTTGGGTCTGGATGTCTCAGACAAACTCAGAAAACCAGAACTGCTAAGGGCTATTCTTGAGTTAGAAGCTGAAGATGACGAGCTGTCGGATTGCCTTGAGACCATTGAGGAGCGGGCAAAAAGACATGAGCGCGAACTTATAGAGCAGAAAGAAAAAGAAGAGCGCGAACACGCTTTGGAATTGAAGCGTCTCGAGATAGAGATGGAACGCGCTCGTAATGGAAGTCAGGCACACGGTGCAGGAGAACGAGTATTGTTGAAAATGACTGACCTGATGCGGCCGTTTAAGCTTGGAGAGGACATTGGTTTGTTCCTGGTTAACTTTGAGCGAACGTGCGAGAAGCAGGGGTTCTCTCGGGAAACGTGGCCACAGCGCTTGCTCACTTTGCTACCCGGCGAGGCGGCCGACGTAGTCGCTCGCTTGGAGAGAGAGGAGGCAGAGGATTTCGACAAAGTGAAATCGAGTCTGCTAAAAAAGTACCGGCTGTCAGCGGAGGCGTTCCGTCGGAAGTTTCGGGAAAATGAGAAAGGCAAAAGTGAGTCATATACAGAGTTTGCGTACAGGCTTATGTCAAACATGCAGGAGTGGCTCAAAGAAGAGAAAGCGTTTGGTGACCACGAGAAAGTTCTGCAGTGTTTCGGGCTAGAACAGTTTTATAGTCGGTTACCTGAGAACGTGCGGTACTGGGTCTTGGATAGGCCAGACGTTAGTACGGTGGCTAGAGCCGCTGAGTTAGCCGAGGAGTTTGTGACGCGTCGGGCTCGTGGAGCTAAGGACGGTCAAAAGGGTGAATTTGGCTCCAAGTTTGAGAGGCCAAAGTTCACGCCCATGAGAGCAAAGGGGGACACGCGTAGTTCGGATGCGAGTGAAAGCAGTCCGACCGAACGTAAGGAGACGGCGGCAACCGAAGCCGAACGCAGAAAGCGGTTCGAGACGAGGCAAGCGCGCGTTTGTTATACGTGCCAGAAGCCGGGTCACTTTTCGGCGCAGTGTCCGACCGAACGTAAGGAGACGGCGGCAGCCGAAGCCGAACGCAGAAAGCGGTTCGAGGCGAGGCAAGCGCGCCTGTGTTATACGTGCCAGAAGCCGGGTCACTTTTCGGCGCAGTGCCCAGAAACAAAACCAAAAGTCGTGTTTTTTTCATTAGGCAGCACTGACGAGAACATGAAGCTTCTCGAGCCTTACATGCGAGACCTCCTCGTGAACGGGAAAGAGTGCCGAGTGCTTCGCGATACCGCAGCTACGATGGATGTCGTTCACCCCTCTTACGTAGAACCCGATATGTTCACGGGCGAGTGCGCATGGATCAAGCAAGCAGTGGAAGCTCATAGCGTGTGTCTGCCGGTAGCAAAAGTGCTTATTGAAGGACCTTTCGGAGCACTTGAGACGGAGGCCGCAGTGTCATCTATGCTGCCCCCCCAGTACCCGTACTTATTTTCGAACAGGTCCGATCACCTCCTGCGCGAGAAGGGGCTTTTGTTTGGTGAGGCTAGCGTTCAGGCCTTAACCAGATCGAAGGTTCGGGAGCTCGCTGCAAAGGCGGTAGATGCGGGACCGACGTTGTTGAACGATGAGAAAGGGTCAGAGGCGCAGCAAGCTGGTATTCGGAGTACGCCCGAACGGGATAAAATTGAGCCTGTAGCGTTAAAGGCACCAGATACTGGAGAGGAAATTCCCGATGCGGGAAAGTTAGTCGAGCTTCCGGGACTAGGCTCAGTGACGAACAGGAAAGACACCGATCAAGTCATTAGTGACTTAATAAGTAAAGCATCGCTGTCGCCTGAGCAGAAAACCGAACTACACCAGCTCTTACAAGAGTTTCAAGGTCTGTTCTCTGAGAGGCCTGGTAGGACTTCTGTCCTTACTCATGACATAGAACTTACCTCCCCAGAGCCAGTACGATCCAAGGCGTACCGGGTGTCACCCCGCCAGAACGATATTATGGAGGCTGAGGTAAAGAAAATGCTACAGCTCGGTGTTATTGAAGCGGGTGAGAGTGATTATACCTCCCCTTTGATTTTGGTTGAGGTACCGGGCAAGGAACCTCGTCCTTGCGTCGACTACCGCAGGCTTAATTCCATCACTAAGGATCAAATTTATCCGATCCCTAACATCGAGGAGCGCCTTGAGAGAGTGAGTAGCGCTCAGTTTATTTCCACCCTAGATCTTGTCAGGGGTTATTGGCAGGTTCCACTTACAGAAGAGGCTAGTAGGTATGCGGCGTTCATTTCACCCATGGGGACATTCCGTCCTAAAGTTTTGAGTTTTGGTTTGAAGAACGCGCCATACTGCTTTTCAAGCCTCATGGATAAAGTGTTGCGGGGACAGCAAGAATTCGCTTTACCGTATCTAGACGACGTAGCGATATTCTCCGCATCCTGGCCGGAACATATGGCGCACTTGCGGGCAGTGCTAACCCGCCTGCGCGATGCGGGCTTGACAGTCAAGGCTCCCAAGTGCCAGTTAGCACAGGCCGAGGTTGTCTACCTCGGACACGTGATTGGTCGGGGTCGTCGCCGCCCCTCTGAAATAAAGGTAGCCGCTGTGCGAGACTTCCCGCAACCGCGTACGAAGACCGATATTCGGTCGTTCTTAGGTGTCGCCGGCTACTATCAGAGGTACATCCCCAGGTACTCTGATATCGCGGCTCCCTTGACGGATGCTCTAAGAAAGACAGAGCCGCAAACAGTCGTCTGGGACGAGACAAAGGAAAGAGCTTTTAGCGCCCTAAAGAGCGCCCTAACAAGCCAGCCTGTGCTACGATCGCCCGACTACACAAAAGGGTTCGTTGTTCAGTGTGATGCTAGTGAGCGAGGCATGGGCGTTGTACTGTGCCAACGGGAAAATGGAGAAGTAGAACACCCCGTCCTGTATGCTAGTCGTAAGCTGACGAGTCGTGAGCAGGCGTATAGCGCCACCGAGAAAGAGTGTGCGTGTATCGTGTGGGCCGTTCAGAAATTGTCATGTTACCTAGCTGGCTCGAGGTTTATCATTGAGACGGATCACTGCCCTCTCCAATGGCTGCAGACCATCTCTCCCAAAAATGGCCGCCTCCTGCGCTGGAGCCTCGCTTTGCAACAATATTCCTTTGAGGTGCGTTACAAAAAGGGGAGTCTCAACGGTAACGCCGATGGCTTAAGTCGAAGCCCCTAACGTGGGAATCAGCCTCAAAATTGCTTGTTACTGATGTTTTTCTTCCTGAGGCAGGATTTTTAACCTATTGCTTTTGTGTAGTGTTTCAAAGTGATGATGTGCTTTCTAGTGCAATTTTTCGATTTGTGGACGCGTTCTGAGTGCTGCTAAACTACTGTAAGGAACTAGGCAGCAGTAAAAAAAAAAAGGGGAAAGAGCCTGGCAGGGCTTAGTGAGGGTTGTGCCGTGCTTGCTGACTGAGCGGTTGACTTTTGGCGTGGTTCTACCGCTTGCCGGAAACGAGAACAAAAATGTCAACTCTCCCGAAGTCACTTTGCAGTGTCCTGTGTGCACCTGAACGTGAGAACGAGGCCTTCTCTGTGCGCTGCGCTCAAGAAACGCCCAAGGACGCCCAACTTCGGTTATGAGCATCATCGAGCGACATCCCTCCGGACAGCGGATGCAGTCCCCTGACCATCGGGATCTCCTTCCCCCGGCGGGGCGGTCTGTTACGTTTCGCCTACAACGCGCGGTAATGCCGGCGCGGATGCAACGGACGCCGGGGCTTTGTTCAAAGGAGCGGACATTTTGGCCCGTCCGACGCCGCCGCAACGCCTACCCGCCAAGCGTGCCCAGGCGTGTTTCAGTGCCACGTGTCTTCGTGTGTGCGTGTGTGTGTGTGTGCCCTCGCTTGTCAAAGCGCGGCAGCCGGGGAGCGGAGTTCCCCGAATGAGGAGCCTGGAGGTCTCTCGGCTCAACAGTTCGCGCCGTCGTGGGCTCCTGCTGCGCCGTCCCGTGACCTTCATCCCGTGACCTTCCCTCCTTCCCTTTTGGACCGCGACGCCGGGAGTATAAGAGCAGCTGCCCCCGGACGCCAGAGAGAGGCTCCGATTTGTACTGTTGAGTTACGTGCTCTCCCGTCTCTCCACTTCGGTCAACCTGACCGGCCGCTCTTTTGCAATGTTAGAATAAACAAGTTGTTCTGTTACCAGTCTTCTCATGCTTTGCCGGGACCTTCGGATGCTTCCAGTGCCCCAGGCCGCCAGGCCAACGCTACCCTTGGGGCTTGCGACCCATTGGCAATAACGGGCGTCAGCACCGAGACCCCAACAACTCGTGCCAGCGGTGCGATTCCAACAGTGCCCAGGGTCACTGCAGCCCTGCGTTCTTGTAGATGATTAGGGCTCCTGTGCTTTTGACTATTTCTTCGGCATGTGCTTCCGATGGCGACGAACACTTTCTGTACTGGACGAAGGGGTTGAAAATCCCCCTGTACTCTTGGCCAAGTCTTTTCACGCATCTTTTGCACCCTACCCATTGACAGCGGGGAGTCGTATGCAGAGCAAGCGCCATCTTTTGCCAACAAATTGCATATGCTATGGGATTTTAACTGGAGCACCAGCTTGACTCGCGTCTATAATAAGTTCCCATAACGTCATGCGGGGCGGCGCAGTCGCATTACCTGCGATAGCCTAACATGTTTGATCGAGTAACGGCGTTTGTCTTATACACAATGATACTAAAGTCAAGCGCATTGCGTTTATTACTGCATCTGAAAACTCACACGCCTAATTAATTTTGCAGGTAGTGTGGGTCTTTCAGTCTCATCTTGCAATCGGGTTGACTAGTGGGACGCTGAGATTGCTGCAACGTCACATATTGTAACATAGCACTAGCAGGAACGTAAGAACAACTCCTAAAGGTTTTGGGGTTCTACGGGAGAAAAACAATACGATATGATTCTCAGGCACGCCGTAGTAGGGCGGGTCCAGATAAATTTGGCCAACTGAACGTGCAGCCTATGCGCGGTACACGGCCCCTTTGGCATTTCGCCTTCATCAAACTACAGCCGCTGCGGTCGAAATATGAACGTCAACCTCGGGCTCATTAGCGCACCGACAGAGCCACCATGCCACCAGTACAGGTGTGAACACAACTGCGAGACTGTTAGTCGTTCCCGTATGCATCAAGCTTGCTGTTTTCCCTTGGGTGAAACACTGCAGTACCGGGAGAAACTCTCAGAACCATAGAAGGCGTCTTTATACATCCTTGGCACAGAGCTTTTATATGTTGATTTACCGCACAAAGAACACTGAAAAACAACCTTTTACGAATTTACGAACCTAAAGTTTTAGAGCTGCCGTAATAAAAAAGGAATAATCGACGTATTTGTTTTTAACAACGTTTGGACTTGAATCGGGATGGAAATTTTGAATACAAAAAGAAAGTGGCGGGAGATTATAATACTCTTGATGTGAAATTTGAGCGTCGCTCGGTACGTGTTCTTATTTACCGATGCATTGTGGCAAAGAATGTGAGACAAAAACCTGCGCACCTACTGCTCTATCCTGAGCACCTTTGCAGAGGGCATCACAGTATGGGAACGCTACCATGAGGAGCGGCATCGCAGCGAGCCTTGGAAGACGACGACATACGTGCGAGAAGTCACGTCATGGCGTTCGGGCTGTTAAGCATGGCACCCCGATACTGAAACCAGGGCCCGCCACCTAAGAGCTGCGTTCTGAATACTTTGCCGCCCAATTCACAAAGACCGTTACCGAAGAAATGTTTTTATTATCAAGTCTGGGAGTGTAGGCCGCACAGAAGGTGGTGCAAGAAAACCCGATGAACGATCCTGTGGGTTCCTCAGTGCAAACTGTAGACAGGAAAACACATGATGCGATCGAAACCACGTTAAATGCTGTTTAGAAAGACTGGTGGAACATCGGTGTCAATGCAGTGGGATTCCTTGCTCAAATTCTAGTAATAACATTATTGCAATACTTCGTTTTATTGTGTTGCCGAGGTATCCGCACACAGTTTAACAGCCACCCTGCGAGATCATCTGACCATCAAAAATTGCGTCGTAAATAACAGAATGGCATAAATACTTTATCCATATACTTTATTCCACGAGTTATTTGCGCAGTATGTGACGTAGCGGAATATGTCAGGTGTGGGCGAAATCTGTTCATCCAGCAAACAGGGCTGCTGCCTGGGTCGGGGTCTTTGTTTCATAGCCAGGGGTGTTCTAAACGGCTCCACCTAAAGCGTGTTTTTAATGTCAATCCGCAATAGCGCACGAACTATAGTTTTAAACAGCCGGAAGTGTATGCTCGTAACTTTTGTAAATATGTGTGGCTTCTTTCTTTCATCATCGTAGCATATTTTAATGGTGGTATTGCATGGGAAGCTTGTTTCACTCTATTTTGTTCAATTCGACTTTTTTTTTTGTGTTGGTGCATTAGATAACTAAAGACTGGAGCACCATGAACGCAGCGCGCACATTAAACAACAGATGTGCTTTGTTGTTACTTCGAATATTGGGGCATTCGCGCCAATGTCCTCGCGAAAGAATTTACCACCAGGCGGCCGTCAAACGGCCGCTAACGACAATGTCATAGAAACTTTAGACGTATAAGTCACCTGCTTTCATGGGGAACGTTGGCAATAATGCAATGTGGTAGACGTCTGTTACTTGATTTGTGAACCTAAAATATGCGGCCTCCTTTATGTGGCTCCATGAGGAACTGAGAAATATATTTGCCGTAATCTTTCTCGTCAACTCTCACTCTACCAGGTGTAAAAATGTGAACTAGTGATTACTGCACTACTGCAGCAAACGGTTAGGCTCTCGGTAAAACTGCGTCTGCGAAAACATAATGAACACTGCAGTCATAGAAAACTGAAGCAGGAACTTGGGAGCATGTGGTGACACCACAATCAGCGGCCCCTATGCTCTGTTGGTGCGATCGAGGCCAGGTTGCCTGTCCTACTGCGATTATTTTCTAGGCATATTATAGAGCTTTACATTAGGGGAAGCAACGGGCTTGTGTAGGAAAGACCCCATGTATAATTTGGTTCTACTTAACTACCAGGCTATCAATTTGGCGTTCCTCAATATAAATTTATCTATTGCAACATTTATTACAGAGTAGCCCGTTATGTGTTCACTCACCAGTTCCTTTCGTGTCCGTGTCGTTGACCAGGAGTACTTTTCTTGTTTTCATGGGCCTGAAAGGCGCAAGAACAATCCAGATGCAACGCACATGTTAAAAGCTATGCTAAGCGAGGTCAATGTAAAGCTTATATGAAGCATTGAGAATTATTGCGATGCGTACAGTTTTGTTTATTTTCATTTTATGCAACGTGAATTCTGGTGAAATGTTTGTTTTCGTCTACCTTATCAGTTACGTTTTGAATCTCATGCAAGTTTTACAACTGCATGACCATATGCCGAAATGCAAAGCCCAAATCAGGCTGATTCTCATTAGCTTCTCATTAAAAGCGGTGATGCACCACATGGACGGGGCTACAGACCCATACATTGGTGGTCGAAGGCTTTACGTTAGACGCATACGCTACATTTTTACAAGAACGCACGCTGTGTACGAAGCTCGTAGGAAAAGGATTGTGGTCACAGTCGTACGCAAGAAAAGTGCTAACCCGTATCAGACAACATTTATGGGATCCCGGTTATCGCCCATTCTGGTAGATTGGGCGATAACCAGTAAAGCTGTAGTGGTACATAATGAGTTATTAAACCAAGCCGAAAAGTATAACCAAAATAATCCGTAAATGCAACTCAGCATTCTCATAACATATCCAAGTGTTCCAGATTTGCCTTTGGGCCGGCCATATAAGTTTCCATTTTATGTAGGAAGTAGCTGTTTGTATCGCAGAAGAGGCATGTGCATGTGCAAGAAACATACCAGCCCCCCGACATCTGTAAAACTTTACTGAAACATTTGCGTTGATATCCACAACGATACAAGAAAGATAACGACCAACCCACCACCAATGCAGCCATGCAATATTCGGCCATGTAGGGAAGAAAAGCTTCTCATTAAAAAGGTAATGCACAACAAGGACTCAACTACAGACCCACACATTGGAAGTGGAAGGTTTTACGTTTGGGCACTCCGCCGACGCTGCAGTAACAGAAAATCGCTGTGGCTGGAGAACACGTTCACAACGCCAGCTGGTTTGATAAGATGATAAACTATATCTGATCATTGCCAAGCTCTGAAAGCTCAAATAATTCTCAGCACTGCTGGAAAAGAAGTGTAAGAAAGCAAGAGTTAATGAACAAAAAGTACGCTTGCTAAGAGAACGAAGAAGAAAAGCGTGCCGGCAATTTTCCACATTCGCCAAGTGCCTTACCACAGGGAAATACCATTCGGAATTGAGCGAGTTGGTTTGTTTGCTCCTTGCACATGGTGCCCGTTCCTGATTCTTGATAATAACCAAGAATTAGTTGAAATTATGTTAGTCATCAGTAAAAAATTTTCTTCTTTTTCATGGCGAGACAGTTGTTTTACACGTCTGCGAATGTTAAACCCAGCTTTCGCGTTACTGCTTTGCGATATGCATAAACCTCTAGCTTATTCCAGGCACATCGCCTCCGCAACGCCATTCACATCGCCACCTCCGTAGCCGTCCGTTCAGCGTAGTATAAAACAATGGCGGGTCGCACGTACAAGCTGAATGAATGCTTCGTGGCTGTGCGAAAATTATTTCGCATATTTTTTCCGCAAGCTTGGTGGGACTGCGTTGAGATAAATGAAACAAAAGAAAATTTGTGGATGGGATGCACGGACGATTGTATTGGTCAACCATTGTGTCAACCTGTGTCGAATGATTTTATGGGCCAGTGCCTCATGCACATTTTTAAGACACCCCTCTAGTTGTTCTCAGAAATATATTCTCAACATGCTACTTAAAGACACACACCTGGTCATGAATAATTAAAAGGAGTGACAGTGAACTATTAATTTGACAGCGGCAGACTTTGCCGGAATATAACTTTTCGCCTGCATGTTAACGTGAGAATGAACTGGAGAACGGAGAACAAACGCCTGGCAAAGGTGGGCGGAAGAATTGGAAAATAAATAGCATGACACGATATGATATCTCCATTTAACTTTTGAGTCCTATTTGTGCAAGTACATCTTTTTTTATGCGATGCATCACAGCGATTACCAAATACAGTATGTAAAGGAAACAATTCTACTCAAAGGGACCAAATAAGAAGTAGAGATCTTGAGATCGCATTTATGGAGTTTGCCTGGGGCCAATTTTGAGCCGTAGTGTAACATATACGTTAGCATATACGTAAAAGCACTATTTGTTTTCTGTATGTCCATTGCATCACACTTCGCTCTACCGTCGAATAATGTCTGTCCAATTAATTTCAGAGAGCCGCAGTTGTCTAGAATCGCTTGTGTAATTAGTCGAAAACGATGCGTGAAGCTGCTTGTCGAGCCACGTTGCGTCAGTAGCCTAAAGTTAAGTGTGTCTGATTCCTATGGTAGTCGTCCCTAAAGCTTGTTTGAAGATCCGGGTCTTTAATTTAGATAAATTCATAGTGTTTGAGGGAGGAGGACGAGATCTTTTTCGGCCTGTGAAGAACATAAATCTCTGACAATGGCGATACCTCAGGTTTTCGTTTTGCTTTCAAAAAGGTCTGTTGTAAATTTCTGTGGTTATGGCCCTTACGAGCCAACTCATCTGCTGTTAAGATTGTCATACCCGCGCAACATCGACAAAGTAATGAGGTAACAAACAATTAACTTTATCTTTACACCCAATTCTGAAAGACGCAGTGATGTACGGAAATTCGTTTTGTTTCACAATGTGACTAAGGAAAATATGACCACCTAAATTAGGGGTGCACATGTGAGAATGTGGCATTGGTTCGATCGAACAAACGCTTCCCCCTTTGAACACAGTGCAGAATGGGCCAGAAATCCAAATTGTTCCTTTTGGAGACCTAAGTCCTCGTCAGTTGCGTCCATAACTTAATGGCAATCGACCAATATTAAAAAGTTCTTAGTATATAAAGAAACATAATGGACATACAGTAAATTGGGTATCAATAATAATTTGGTTACTCGGAGCGGTTCAAACAACGGAATTTTATCTATTTTATTATTGCGTTTCTAATAGGAAATAATTTTGCATAGACGGCCAATGCGCCACGATCACCATAGGGCACGATCACCATAACAGAGCGTATTTCTAGATGTTTATTATGTTACTATATCTTTACCTTACTATATCTGCCGGCTTATCTAGATTTTGGCAGCACTTGGGAGATGACTATTGCTTCAAGAGTAATTTTAAAAATTGCTTGGAAAAAAAACAAATAATTGTGCAGCATGTATGCAGCTGTGCTACTTTTTCACATGCCGCCGACAGAAGACATCGCAGGTGAAGGCGACAAAGCGACTACTTCGGTTTTTGAAAGAGACTGGATTGGAGAAGCGGCTGTGAGAGTGATGTCACGTACCATGCCAGACTGATGGATTCCAACGGACGATGTGTGTGGGCTGTGCTATGTGCTCTCTCTCCCTCTCCCCCTTCCCCATCTTTAATCTCCCTTATCCCACTACCATGTGTAGGGTAACAAACCGGCTAAGCTAAAGTGGTTAACCTCGTTACCTTTCCTTCTCCACCTTTTCCTTCCTTCCTTCCTTGTACCACACTCGTACCGGCAGGCGGTGTTGCACGTCACGCTTACGCATTTCGTAACTATGGCGGCCGCCGTGGCAACTTGCGGCTTGAGGTCGTGGATCCGATCCCTGCAGCGGCCGCATTCCAAAGGAGCGGAATGCAAAAACGCTCGTGCAATTTGCATTGTATGCACGTAAAAATTTCCAGGAAGTCAAAATTAATACGCAGTCCCACACTACGACCTGCCTCATAATTAGATCCTTGGTTTGGCACGTAGGACATCAGAATTATTTTTTTTTAATCCGTGGTGGCTCATCGTATACCACACGGTTGGTGTGATCACCTTTTGTGCCGTAGCGGTTAAGCGCGCCTCGATTTAGGTTGCGCCTAATGATGTGGCGCCCCGAAAAATATGTTTCGCCTCTTTGGGATTTGCGGAGAACGGCCAACCGATAAGTCGCTGCTTCCGCGTGGTGACTGTACACGGATACGCCGCGCAAATGAACAGAGGTGTGGTGACAACGTCGGCAAAGAACACAGCCGCCGACGGGCTCGCCTTTTCGCCTATCATCGCCAAAACTACCGCAGTAAGCATCTTTATCTAGCGCGGCGCATTTCCGTTAAGGCGTACTCTACAATTTTAATTGGCGATAAGCGAAACATGCCACCGTCCTCTGCTGCCTCTTTGAGCTGGACCGATCCGAATGTGCGTTGCTTGCAGAAGCGAAAGGAGTGCCACTCAGCGCGTTGTGGCCTCGAGCACCGTTTGCGCGGTGAAGAATGACGCGTGCATGAAGCTAGCTCATTGGGCAGACGCTACCGCGCAAAACTCGCAAGGGCGTGTACGCGACGTCCTGCACACAAATCGCGTGGGATGATCGGAGACACGCCGGAGCGGCTAGCTTCAAAGAAACGGTGCATGTTCTCGCTCGTACAGGCACGCTCACTCTCGCATCGCTCTCGGCGTATCTTTAGGTCATTCCTGCTGCCGGACTTCTACCCAAAGCTGTGAAACATCGCTGTGCGTGTATTAGCTAACATTTACCGTAGCAACCCGTTTCTTTTCTAGACAGCACTCGTAAAGAGTCGCAAATTTTTACTTACCAGTATAGCGTGTACTTCTATTTTGTGCGTAGTTATGTGCAGCGTGTTGCAGATTCTGAATCCGCGCAATCTTATTTTCTGTCCGCATTCCCTTCTCGCAGGTTACGCAAGAAGCAAATGCCCAGATGCTAAAGTGTTCTACGTCAAGAGCAGCTTGGCGTGGTGCAAGAGACACCCGTTGATATATGGCAGATTCACTAGCAAGCTCGCATATCGGTTGCCACTCTCCATCAAGTGGGATTTTTAACAATTTTTTGTGCTGCTGTGTGGTGTACTAGCTGCCGCATAGACGCTGTGAAGGCTTACTTTCGATTTGCTGTGGCTTCGGAGGTATTTCCTTTTTGCTTGCGAGAATATTTACCAGCCTAACCAAGTGATACGTGCGTACTGGAAACAGCAGCGCGAACAGAGGCGGACGACGGACGACGAAATAGGTAGGAACACACATGAGCGCAAGTTTATTTTTGAAGACTGGGGTATTAAAGACGCTGGTCAACTTGACAAAGGTAAAGAGCCGTGCATGCATGGCAGAAACATCCACTAGCGACAAGAGAAAAAAATACGAAAAAGCCATCTCATGTAGAATAAACGTGCGTGAAAAACGAGAACTATCGGACAAATCTTTCGAAAAAGCAAAATATTTGTCCGATGAGTGATACTAACCAACGAGAAATACTCTTGAGTACTGCAAGTCCTTCCCACTAAGGGCAACAGATAACTTGGTTATGCATTTGTTTCGTTTGTGAACAATAAATATTGCTTCTGGAACTCCTCTGGTGTTGAGGTATAGAGCAGAAAGAGCGGTTGTTTCGTCACAAAGACCAGAGCACAGGAGGACTTATGGAAATAATTATTGATCACGAAGCAAAATTCATAAGCAAGATTTCTGTGACCCTTAGTGGGAAAGAGTTGGTGCAGTACTTCTCGTTAATATCACTTACAGGGCAAGCCTTTCATTTCTCATGTTTTGGTTAGTTTTTGACGCACATGTTTATTCTAAAGGATGTCTTTCGGTCCTTTTTTGTTGTGCCGGGCTGTTTCTGCTGCGCATCCATGGCTTTTTTTATGTGTAGTTGGCCAGTGTGTTTAAAATCTTTGTCTTCATGAATAAATTTCTAGTAGAGTAAGCGTTCATGTGTGTTTCTATCGTAATTCATCCTTCTCGTCTCTGTTTGGGTGGTTGTCAAATATTAATGTACACCGAATTGGCGAAGTGACCATAGAAACAATACATGAAAGTTATTTGCGCTGTTTATTTCAGGAAGAACGGCTATAAGGTCTTATCATCTCTTTGTTTTTAACACTGATGTACATTTTTCTCGTTCAACTTCGAGGAGTCCGCTGAGGAAGCCAATAAGTGTGATTTGTCGGTTTATCTCTGGCTGCGACAAGTTGACATAAGTGTAGCAATAGGAACTGATTCGTAGGTTTTTACAGATTTAAGTGAGGTACTATGCGCACGCAAAAATCAAATTAGTAGAGACACCTTCGAGAAAGTCACATAGGTTGCTTTTAATTGCCGTGCCCAGTATATAAGGCGTGGTTACGAAAAGTCAGTGCGTGAGTTTAAAAGTACAACCTGTTATGAGTACAGGATGTTAGTGTTTTACGAATGCAGTACCAATAAAAGCGTTCTTATCCCAGTGTCTGAAACTTAAAAGCACTATTCTTCGTTTCAATCTAATAATTGCAATTTCCATTTTGTGAACGCAGTATTCCCCATAAAAATCAATTCCTCTCATTAGTGTAATTGTCAATTATCTCCGTAGGCGTCATGGTTATTGCAGCTAGTCAAGATGCTACAGCACGAGAAAGTTCAGTGCCGGCGAGTGCTGCCAATGAGGATGCAAGAATCTCATCAGCTGCGATCGGAAGCTTGGCGGGTGGAGGCCTCGGCTGAAACTCACGTGATTGGCTGCACCGAGAGAGCAGCGCGAGAGAACCGACTTTTGTCGCGTGCTCGCTTCATTCTTTAGCGAGCGCATTGTTCACCGCTCAAATGGAATAAATGTCGCAACATCACGTGGTGACTGTTCTTGTTTCTATTCTATGGATAATGCTGTCTAAATTTACGTACAAACATTACATGTGTTGTCTGTCCGTCACAGTTATTACTGTTGAATTTACACAATAAAACGGAAAATAACATTTTACCAGCTAACACTCCGTCGGAAAGAAAACTTTATTTCTAATCAGAACGATAGGCCTCCGGCGAATTAGTTGGCTAGGGCATCCGCCGAGGTTACGGCGAAGTGTTCGTCCCTCTGGGCGGCTTCCATGGCCCGCTGGAATGCCCAGAGTTGGTCTTCCAGGTTCGGGCTGAACAGCGCGGCTTGCCATTGCTCGCGGAGGCTGTAGATGTAGGCTGCGCTCGCATTGTCCTGTATTAGGTCCTAGTATTCCATAGTATATGTTGTAGCGTGGCTCTGGAGCCACACACTTTGCATCTGTCTGTTGTGTATATGTCTGGATAAATAGCGTACATTACCATCGGGCTTTTGTATGATTTGGTTTGTAATTGTCGCCACTTGACAGCTGGCGATCTAGTGAGTTGTGGGTGGGGTGGTGGATAAGTGAATCTTTGCATCTTGTAATGTTTGTCGATGTCGTTGAACCTGACCAGTCTGTCTTCCTATTCCCATACCTCCGAGGGCCCCGTCGAGGGGCCTACGTTCGTCGGAGTTTGGAAAGTCAGTCCTCGAGCTAAGTTGTGTGCCGCCGCGTTAGGGTTGTCCTCTTCCGTTGAGTTAGTGGCGAGGGCTGGTAGCCATATAATTTCGACGCATCTGTTTTCCCTTGTTGGTTTGCCTTTTCTGAGTATGTTTAGCGCCTCAGCTGAGATTCGGCCGTTCGCGAAGTTGCGTACTGCCATCTCGGAATCGCTGATTATATACTATGCGTTGGTTGGTGCTATCGCTAACGCTGTAGCCGCTTCTTCGGCAATTTCGATGCGTGTGCAGCAGTGTCGGTTGTGGTTAAGTACTGTTGCCGCGTCCGTGTTCCTTCCTTATTTCTTTGCCAGAATGTTTGCCCTGCTTTTTCTCGGGCCCTCGTGGTGCACAGGATACATATTCTTGGGTAAGGTGGGTACCGTGAGTTTAGCCCTTATTTCCATGGGTATATCCCGTTGGCCTCCGTGTTCTGTGTGGTAGCAGGTCCCTAATTTAACTAGGATGTCCGTGCCCGCCGTCGTCTTGGAGAAGCATTCGTATTGTGCTATACGTTGCGCTTCTATTAGCTCCTCAAGCGTGTAGTGCAGTCCGAGCTCTAGGAGTTTCGCCGTGCTTGTGCTTAGCATGAGTCCAATCGCTTGTTTATATATCTTCCTAATGAGGCCGTCTAGCTTCTTTTCTGCGGCGCCCCATCATTGGTATGCCGCCACATACTTGATCTGACTTATGACGAACACCTGCAAGATTCTCATGAAGCTTGCTTATTTCATTCCCTCGTGCCTGTTGGTGATTCTCTTGATAAATCGCATGTCTGAGAAACATTGCTTTCGATATTTTGAACACTTTCTCCGTTGGTGCCCTTGGCTTCTAATATCATTCCCCAACACCCTTACCTTCTCGATTTTGGGTATGGGTTGTCCATCTTGGGTCATCAGTGTTATGGATTGTAGCTTTGTCTGTTGCAATTCTTGGGAAGTCTCGCCTTTAGCGTTGGTCTATACAGCAACAGCTCAGATTTTTCGGCCGAGCATGTTAAACTGGTGCCTTCTAGGTATTTCTCGACTGTTTCAACAGCTTCGTGTAGTCTCTGCTCGATCGATCTATAACTGCCATCGTTTATTCATAGCGGGATGTCGCCTGTATAGATTGTGTGGTCAAGTCCTTCGATTCTTTGCATTTGCTTGGAAGACCAATCAGAGGCAGGATATAGAGCATAGGGGATATAACCAAATCCGGAGGTGTGCCTGCACTGTCAACAGACACTTTCTCGGACATCAGATCTCCTACCGTGACTTTTGCTTCTCTATCCGTTAAGAGCTCTATCCGTTTACCAGCTGACACGATGTTACCAATTATGCCTAACATCATATTGAGCTATCTGACAAGATGTAACTTGCAGTATATTGTATCCGATGAAATACCGAGGATACGACAGCCCAATCCGTGAATTCCGGAGTGGGAGTGCTGCGTCCCCTCGGGAGATGGCGCCACGCTGTATGGCGCCTCCTTCAGCCGCTTCTACAAGCGGCGGTGGCTTAACGACTATCGTGTATAGAGAGTCCTAGAATACGTACCGTTGAGTGGGACGAGATGCCGGAGCAGCACATGCTTTGCATTGAAGCGGCGATGAAGAATAATACTGTCGTGGCGCTCCGGTCGAAGTTGGTTGGGCCGCATCAAGATGGCGCCGTTGAAAACTACTGGTGGCTATGTACGCCGGGTTACTTCGCACTACTTCGCGCGCTGCTGTTTACAGTGGGAGCGCTCAAAGTATGTCGCTCATTACACATGACGTGTATTTATGTCTTAGGAATAAATTATTTTCAGTGGTTTAATGCCGCGCGCTGGTTGCGCCTGCATAGGGGCCGCAATGCCGGTTTTCATTCACCTAGGTTATTGTAGCCGCTTTGGAGGACAATTATTATTATTTCTTTTTTTTTGTACAAGTTGCGTCTGTGTCTTGTGTGTTTTCTGGCGCATACAAACAAAAATAAACTGCAATATTGTTGCTCCCGCTTTAACCGAGAAAACATATTTCCCTCATCCAGCACCACGTTGGACTGGTAACATATTTACGAGAAGTGTACTAAGAGAGAAGAAAAATCCACCGCTACATTGGGTTCAATTTTGCGTCTTCCTGGCGTAACAGAACGAAGTGTAATTCGTAGGGCGGTATTTTATTGCGGATGCCTCGGATACCGAAAACACTTTTATTTTACTATTGTATATGCTAATCGTTTGCCTATAAGCGCATTCAATTTTTTTTTTTTACCAGAGTGAAGTTTCAAAAAAGGAAGAGAAACCGGCGCGTTCGATTCATTATATGCACTAGTGCCTTTGCCGCTTCTATATTGGAGCTCACGCGTTCAATCCATGCTGCGGAATTCGATGGGGATGTAATGAAATGAAACACATTTGCTTTCACACTTCTATTTACGCGCATCGTAAAGGGTCGTACGCGGTGAAAACCGAAACAGCGCATGTGCCTGTAATGGTATGTGGTTGTTTTGTCTTGTAAATCCCAAAACTAGTTTGTTTAGATAAACAAGGTAGCTGTGTCGTTCGGACCTTTTCTGGTGGTTAAAACTCAATTACACTATTTTGGAGTCGAATTAATCTGAAAAACAGGTGATTCTTACGTCATATTACCATCTGCATGTAATTCCATTCGCAAATGAACTGATGAAATGAATGAATTCGCTCAAGTGAACAACTTGTATATTTACATGTAGTACTGACGGTGAATAATACAACGGTAAAACTGAGATATTAGGAACTAACTTTTGATTGGGCGAACTTGTGCTCACGAAAGCAAGTTACGCTCACAGCACAGCCATAGCGGCAAACATGGTCAGAGATCGTCGAAATCTGCTCACGTGGGTTAAGCGCGTCTGCTTTTGTACATCAGTCATCGAAGGTTCCAGACTAATCGCTGGTGCCCGCGAGTTTTCCAGAATGTTCTACACCATTCCCGTCGCACATACATGCAATCAGTTTCCGTCAGGTTCTGTGACAACCGACACCGGCAAGAACCATCATTCCAGAATTTCCCTATTCATGCGCTAGTGTCCTGCGCTAATAATGTATATGCTGATCTTTTGCCTATTAGCAGCATTCAATTTCATTTACCAGAGTACAATGTCAAAAAATTAAAAGAAACCGGCGCGGTCGATAACATTTGTTGGACGATGAAGTGCGGTCACCGGATGAAAAATTACACGCGTCAAAATATAAACGGGCGCATTCACCTATCCGGGGCACTATGATAACGACAATAATGAAGCTCTTAAGGGAACGGCATGCCCCACATACAACTGAAACTCGATTCCACGAAGGGATGACCGTGCTCGAATTTTTTCGTTAAATTGGGAAGTTCGGAAAAAGGAGTACGGGATTTTAATTTCCTTCGAAATGTAAAGTTGTAACGCAGTGACTCCAAAAATTTACCGGGGCATTGTATTTGCCGCTAACCCATGCGAACGCTTGTGAAAAGACTGTGAGGGTGGCCCAACTAGGGCCTAAATGCGGTCACCCCTACCGCCATCTGTTACGTAAGAACGCTAGCGACCGCTGAGTCCGTTGTTCCGCGTATGGGCGCAGCGTGTAGGCCTCGTCACGCTAAAGCTGTGGCGTAATTAGAGTGCCTAAAGTTTTTAACCCGGTAGCGGTAGAGCGCCCGCTAGACGTAAAACGCGTCTGCGTCGAAAGAAATTCTGCTATCTTCGCCCATTTATTTCAGAGAAAACCTTCGTTAAATCGAGCATTATGTTTGCTAGTTTTGTTAATTTGGGTTGATAAAAACATGGAACCTGATTGGATAAATTCGGGTTTCGTTTGATTGAATTTGGACTTACGCGTAGAAAAATACGCAGATTTACTTTATTCGTCGAAGCAGATAAATGTGCTACATCATGCCCAATTCAAATTTAATGGGATAACATTTCAGTGTGACTATTCAAAAGCGTTCCTTTCCCGAGTCCGGTTACCACATTTTTACAAGGCACCCTCGAACGAGGCCTTTATATTTGTGGACCGAGAGCGACGTGTTAAGCAGAAGTCATCACACTCCATCCATTACTTCGGTAAGAAAGTGTTGAGCTCCACGCAACAGCCGTGACTCGTCAGCACCAGAATGATTCCGAAAAGTCGTCACTTTCATGGGACGCGCCCTCCAGAACTAAAAGTGCAGTTATGACTTATACTGGAAGCGAAAGGACTATTCGAGCATATAATAATGAATTCAGGCTTCGCATGCGAAATGAAAGGCAAATAGCATTCGATGAAAGTAGTGTGGTTCTACTTATTTCCCATTCTAGCACACTGATGAACATTGCCAGCCGAGCCATGCAGAAGAAATTTGTCTTTACGTCCCAGTTGCTCCGTTTTAGTCTAAGTATACGTAGGGTAATACCATTTGTCTTTAAACTGTTGTTCATATTAGCGTCTAATGATTGCCTTGCTTCCTTCACTTGTAAAACCATGGATGCACGTCGGGTTGGTTCCATCTAGAGTGTACTAGAATTATTGTGCAATTTAATTCCCTCCTTGATAACGCTCCAGCCACCGACCTTCGGTCTACGATAGCGTGCACCTTCCCGTAAACACCGCACAATCATATAGAAACGTATGATGGTGCCGAGTTTTTTTATTGCAAAGCCTATAACGGATCTTAGTTACTGGATTTAGAGTATCCGATAATTTTGCTATTCCCTATATCTCGTGAATATTTGTATGCATCATTTGCTTTACCGAGAAGCTCAGTCATCCGCTTCATTTCTTCGCGCCTCGCACAGAACATCCTAGTTTATTTATTTTAATAGTGTTTTCCTGCATTATTATCCGTGCTATTTAACACTACAGCAACAAAAAGAGAGCCTTAAACAACACGGTGCAAGTTGAAATTAAAAGAAAAGTGTAAATATGAAAGAAAGCTCCATATAGCTACCGATGAGATCGGTGGTTGTTGTGCCAAGATATGTCTTACTTTTAGAAATATTAGATCACTGCGCTCAGATTACGCACTGTTAGCACCCGACATGAGCCATCGGCGCACTAGAGCAAATAAAGACATTGAAAAAAAAGTAATGCATAAGTTTTCTACAACACAAGACGATGCACTTGTAACGACAGCTGAAATTAAAACGTCTAGTTTTATAATCATTGCCTCAAATATACATGTTTGTCAAAATAAAATATAGGGTTAGTTTAAGAGCGTGCAATGTATATTGAGGCTCGGTGCTTTAAAGCGAAGGCGTTACTGGCCGCGAACTTGCCGTTTCGCCTTGGCTGTTCACCGCGGAGGCACATGACGTCACAACGTGTGCAAGGCCGCGGATTTTTCTCTCTGTCTCTCCCTAGTCACTACAGCGCATGCGCCACTAGTAGCACCGAGCCACAGGTGTTCCGCCGCTGCGCAGCGCCGCGCCTTTACGTGGCCGCCGTTTGGTATGACGTCACATCGCGTTCCTCGTCATTGCGTTCTCCTTCGCTCGCTTCACAATCTGCAGCACATTTCTGATAAAACGTGTGAGGACTGAAAAGGAGAGCTCGCGTGCACCGCAACCACATTTGAGGTGGCAGTATGGAGGGCGACAATTCTGATAAGCAGGAGGAGGCCTGGAATCGAAATCGGAACGAAATGAAGAGGAAACGATTCGCCCAGGAAACAGAAAAACAGTGCGCCGAACAACTCGCGAAACGCCACAACGTAGCTAGAGAACCAAAGTAGCCTGGACTTGCAATCAAGATAATTCACGGCTAATCATGATTTTCCTTAACTTTCGCTACGTATATCCTGGCATAGCCGACCTAAGCCACCGCCATTTTTTTTCCACACGCAGCACCTCAGCTGACAGCGCCATCCTTCTTGCAAATCTGCCGAGTTGATTCGCCAAGCAAAACATTTCTTTGACACTCTCAATACACCTGCAATCCATTAAGGCGTTACCACACTTATCTTCTTCAACACAGCCGATCTACAATTATATCTTCGTGTAGGTGAAGTATGCCGTTCCTTAATTACCTTCATAATTGCCTTTACGACTGCTGACCGGATCACTGCCACCAGTCGTTTATAAAGTAGAAACCACTTATATATCGTTGAGTGGACGTAGAGTTGTGAACGGCATTACATTGGGATAACTAATATAAGATAAGCTTAGCGCTTTTTTTTCGGAAATCAGACTCGAGAATAATTTAGTTTGTTCACACCCCTACAAAGTGCGGAAGGACGCGGCAACATTTTTTTTTTTTGGCTAAGCAAATTCTGATCTTTGACGTCTGGTAATTTGATTATGAGGCGCCCTGTTCAGTCCTCACCACCTGTGGTTCTTTATCCTGCACCTAAACACAAGTACGAGAGTGGTTTTTCCATTTCACTCCCATCGTATTCCGTAACCTGGTTTGAACCCCTGAGCTCGTCATCGGCAACGGAATGCCATATCCACACTGTAGCCACTAATTAGGCACTCATTGGACGGGGCAAGAAATGTCACATGGCTTACGGGCCACACATTAGGATATATAATGGCAACCTGAATCTATTTTCGGTGTCAGAGGTCCGACCACAACAAAAAAAACCATAGCAATATGCGAGGAAAAAGCAAACGTGAATGGAATGTTGCGCAGCAGTTTTTTTTTCTTTGAGAATACTCACCGAAAACCTGAGGACAGG
Organism: Dermacentor andersoni; assembly: GCF_023375885.2. Lineage (NCBI taxonomy): Eukaryota > Metazoa > Arthropoda > Arachnida > Ixodida > Ixodidae > Dermacentor > Dermacentor andersoni. The sequence goes on from NC_092816.1 coordinate 180,413,848, forward strand.
GCAGCGGATGGGCCACGTATATTTTATTTCTTCGAAGCGGCAAGCAGAAGGTTTACATATGCCTTTCGCTCTGTGTTTCGCTAGACATACTGATGAAAAACTATATGCCCAATAATACAACACGAGAGATACATGCTGCTCTAAAAACAAGAAAATCATCTGTTCTTCAAAGCGAATCGTGCAATAGCATAGTTCAATGAAAGCCAACGCTACAGCCGCAATGCACACGCAATGACCGAGCGGCATTAAAACAAAATGAAGGAGAGAAAGAAAGGCATACCATTCCTAAGGCATAAATACATGTCATATCCAATTATAGATACCGTCTCAGTGGCCGGAACGCCGATAAGAGTGCGCGAAATATGAATGATACTTCGAAAAAGTATCGCAAGCTGTTTCCAACGGCGCGACAATGATGCCGGCCCATCCACTTCAATCGCAGCGCCACCACACTATATTTCTACGACGCGCGTCTCACTGGAAAGCAGGCGCTGTCCCAGCTGCTCGTCCCGCTCAACAGCATCCTAAAACAATTTACTAAGCACGATGTAGTGGAATCAAATCTCGTCCGCGAAGGCCGCATTTCGATGGAGGCGAAATGCAAAAAGGGCCATGTGCCATTCATTTTGAGTGCGTTAAATATTCTCAGGTGTTCCAAATTTTAGTGCAGTCACCGACTAGGGCTTTGCGCATTATCGAATCGTAGTTTTCGCACGTTAGACGCCTGAGTTCAAATCACTCTTCTTCTGTGCAGGCAGTACATTGCGCTCTATCGCCCTGGCGTCTTAGGTTGCCTCCCGTGCAGCCTTCCGCCGGTTTCCTCCTTCCAGCTGCACAGCGGACATATGGACCACTGCACAGAGTGGCGTGGTGCGGTGTGGCGCGGGGTGGTGTGTGTGTTTGTGTGGGTCACGGGGGTTACCGCTGGGAACATCTACTTAACTGACTTTAAGATGCCGGCTAGTGTAATCACTAACAAATCTGCATTGCCGGTGGCGATGTCATGCTTAAGTGTGCTCTTCGTTGCAGGAGAGCCAGGAATTGTTTTCACGTTCTATAGATGCAATCGACATCGCCCAGGTGTTGCCAAAAAGTATATTAGCGTTAAGATTTAGTGCAGAGATTTCTACTCAATGAGGCATTGAAGAGGTACAAATACGCTCTCCTTTAAAGAGACTGCGGCTTACCTATTGGCTTATTTGTCGTCTATAGAAAATGACTTACCATTGGTATCACACAAATAAGAGCTGATCACATTATCTTGTATAAACCGCTTCGAGTGACCGCAATGATTATTTATGCCCCATTTATTGCATATCCAACTTGCTTCTCTGATTTGGAAGAACATTTTATTAGTGGCCGATTGCGAAATAAGTTACACACTGAAATGACAAGCATTTAGTGTGCGAGAGAGACCATTTCGATTTGTGGGCCCTTAAACCCTGCATTAAAAGGGGGAAGCTTTTGCTTGATCGAACCAATGCCACATTTTCACATGTACATCCATAATTATGACAGTCATTTTTTCCTTAATCACATTGTGGAACAAAGCGAATTCCCCAATATACCTGCCTCTTTTATAATTGGCTACAAAGGCAAGGTAATTGTTTGCTACCCGATTACTTGTGCTTTCACGGCTATGGCATTCTTAACAGCAGATGAGTTGGCTCGTATGGACCATGCCCATAGAAGTAAACGAAAGTCTTTTTAAAACAGAAATAAAAAAACTGGGGCATTTCCATTGCGAAGCGGTGTTCTTCATGGGCCTCAAAAATACTGTCTTCTTCCTTCCTCGAACACTATGATTTTTTCTACATTACTGACCCGGGTCTTCAAACAAGCTTTCCAGACCTACTTCCGTAGAAATTAGAGTCAATTAACCGTAGGCTACGACGCAACTTGGATAGCTTTGTCAAACAATACGTGCCTTTGGAGACGACTGTGGCTCTCTGGAAGCAATTGGACGCATATTATTCGACTTAGAGCGGACAAGGTTGCAAGGGACATATTGAAAACAAGCATGCCTTCCGCGTAAATGTTAATGTATATGTGACGCTACGACTTACAATTGGTCCCTGGAAAACTCCAAAGATGTGGTCTCAAGCCCTCGACTTCTTATGGTCACATTTAATACAATGGTCTTAATATAGTGGTTAACCAATCGTCCTGAGTCCCCAGCGGCTGCTGAGCACCTGACCAAGGCGGCGGTCAGACTTGCAACGCAGCAGAAGCTGCTAAAAATACCTGGGTCCGGAAAGGCCGCCAGTGGAAACTGACGCTTGCGACGTTTAACGCCCGAACACTCTCGAGTGAGGCTACCTTAGCAGGACTCTTTGAAGAACTATCAGACTTTGTTTGAGATATTAGCGGTCTTACAGAGATTACAAGAACTGGTGAGGCTAACACGCTGCTCCATAACGGCCGTTTTCCCTGCTACAGAGGTCTCTCGGATAAGAAACAATAAGGGGTAGGATTCCTAATCCATAAAGACATAGCGGGCAACATTGACGAATTCTACAGCATCATCGAGAGGGCAGCAGTAGTCGTAATCAAACTCAATAAGAGGTGTATTTTAAAGGTAGTACAAACATACGCTCCAACGTCCAGTCACGAAGATGGGGAAGTAGATCAGTTTTATGAAGATGTTGCTCTAGCAATGAGAAAAGTGCAAACGTGGTATACAGTAGTAATGGGGGATTTCATTGCAAAAGTGGGGAAAAAGCGGGCGGAAGAACAGGCAATTGGCAACTACGTTGTCGATTCTAGAAATGGTAGTGGTGAGATGCTGGTTGAATTTGCAGAAAGGAATAAGCTGAGAATAATGAACAGTTTTTTGCAAAAACGTAGAAACAGAAAGTGGACCTGGAAAAGCCCTAATGGTGAAACAAGAAATGAAATTGATTCGTACTTTCTGCCAATCCCAGCATAGTGCAGGATGTAGAAGTGATAGGTGGCATAAAGTGCAGTGATCCTTGGTTAGTAATTGCTAGGATTCACTCCAATTTCAACAGAGAAAGAGTGAAAGTGGTGAAGAAGAAACAGGTCCACTTAGAGGCAGTAAGCGTAAAAGCAGACAAAGTTAGGCTAGTTCTTGCAAACAAATATGCAGCCCTAGAACAGAGAGTTCATGATGATGATGACATAGAGGTAATGAATGAAACCATAACGAGGCTGGCTTGAGAGGCAGCAATTGAAGTGGGAGGCAAGGCACCAAGGCAACCAGTAGGCAAGCTCTCTCAAGTAAAAAAGGACCCAACATTGAAACGATAAAGAATGAAGGTGTCCAATTTAAAAGATAAGATAGAATTCGCGGAAAACTCCAAACTGTTCAGCGAAGCGAAAGAAGTGATATTAGAAATTATAACTTTAATTATAATTAAGGCCGTTAAAAAGGGAAGCAGCCTGAAATCAGGGAGAAAGAAACTTGGCATAGGACAAACCAAGATATATGCACTGAAAAATAAGTAGGGTAATATCATCAGCAATTTTGAAGGTCTAATAAAAGCAGCGGAAGTATGTTATACTGACATTTACAGTACACAGTGGACTCAGGAGCACTCTATTCGAAACAATAATTAACAGTATACAGAAACTCCCGCGATAGCTAGAGGTGAGTTTGGAAGGGCATTGCAAGGCATGAAGCTGGGAAAAGCGACAGGAGAAGATGGAATAACAGTCGATTTAGCGAAAGATGGCGGAGGCATAATGCCAGCAAAACTGGCGGCTCTCTATACTAAGTGTCTATCAACAGCAAGGGTCCCAAGAAACTGGAAGAATGCAAACATTTTACTAATCCACAAAATGAGGACAATAAAAAACTAAAAATTATAGGCCCATTAGCTTACTCCCAGTATTATATAAAATATTTACCAAAATGATCTCCAATAGAATAAGGACAAACGTAGAAAAATTATTGAGAAGGAATTGAATTGTCTTTAGTCAATGTTGAGTTTTTCATTGAGGAATTGTGGAAAATTTGTTGGAGAATTGTTGGGCCGACTGTTCAGTGGTCTTGAATATTGGCCGCTGAAATTTAATTGGAACACCATTGGGTGTCTCAATGTTGAATGATTGTTAAGTTACGATTGAAATTCCATTGCGCTTAGACGGGTCACTGTGTTCATTTTGTTGAATGGTTGTTGGGTTACCATAGATGCTGCATTGAATTGACGTTGTGGTAGTTCGGTTGACCTGTTGTTGAGTTATTGTTGTCACAGGACTGAAAAGTACATGGTGGCCCAGTTGAGATGGCACTGAGATTTCAGAAGTTTCCATTGAAATATAATTGACATTTCTTTGGGCTAGAGGATTTTTATTCATATATTGAAATCGCTTTGCTATTCCCACTGGCATGCCCCGGTACCTGCACAGCGATGTTTCACAGCGGGGTGAAATATTCCCGGCTTTCTCGCAGAACCAAAGACCACGCGACAGTGCATAGCCGATACCAAGCAGATATCGAATTTTTGGGTAAAAGTCCTGCAGCAGGAATGACCTAAAGATTCGCCGAGAGCGATGCGAGAGTGAGCGTGCCTGTACGAGTGAGAACATGCACCGTTTCTTTGAAGCTAGCCGCTCCGGCGTGTCTCCGATCATCCCACGCGATTCGTGTGCATAACGCTGCGTACACGCCCTTGCGAGTTTTGCGCGGTAGCGTCTCCCCAATGAGCTAGCTTCATGCACGCGTCATTCTTCACCGCGGAAACGGTGCTGGAGGCCACAAGGCGCCGAGTGGCACTCCTTTCGCTTCTGCAAGCAACGCACATTCGGATCGGTCCAGCTCAAAGAGGCAGCAGAGAACGGTTGCATGTTTCGCTTATCGCCAATTAGGATTGTACAGTACGCCTTAACGGAAACGCGCCGCGCTAGATAAAGACGCTTACTGCGGTAGTTTTGGCGATGATAGGCCAAAAGGAGAGCCCGTCGGCGGCTGTGTTCCTTGCCGACGTCGTCACCACACCTCTGTTCCTTTGCGCTGTGTATCCGTGTACAGTCACCGCGCGGAAGCTGCGACTTATCGGTTGGCCGTTCTCCGCAAATCCCAAAGAGGCGAAACTTATTTTTCGGTGCGCCGCATCATTAGGTGCAACCTAAATCGAGGCGCGCATAATCGCTACGGCACAAAAGGTGATCACACTAACCGTGTCGTATACGATGAGCCACCACGGATTAAAAAAATAATTCTGATGTCCTACGTGCCAAACCACCGATCTAATTATGAGGCAGCTCGTAGTTGGGGACTGCGTATTAATTTTGACTTCCTGGAAATTTTTACGTCCATACAATGTAAATTGCACGAGCGTTTTTGCATTCCGCTCCTTTGGAATGCGGCCGCTGCAGGGTTCGGATCCACAACCTCGAGCCCCAAACTGCCACGCTGGCCGCCATAGTTACGAAATGCGTAAGCGTGACGTGCAACACCGCCTTCCGGTACGAGTGTGGTACAAAAGTTGCACAGCTGCACACATGCTGCACAATTATTTGTCGCGGTTCTCCTAAGCTCGCAGTGTCTGCCTAAATACCTTGAAAGGCAGCGCGCCTCTCACGTATCGGAACGCGATAACACGCGCTTACACGGCCCACGTGAGCCCCTATGAAAGATGGCGCGGCCACTTTACAAAATTATCACTGTTCTGAGAAGTTGATCCTCGATACTCGATCATGGGTAGTATCATCTCTAACTAATCTGATTTGTCGGTTGCCACACCATGACTAGGTAAATTCTTCATGACGGGAGAGGAAGCAATTTTTAAAATTACTCTTGAAGCAATAGTCATCTCCCAAGTGCTGCCAAAATCTAGATAAGCCGGCAGATATAGTAAGGTAAAGATATAGTAAGATAATAAACATCTAGAAATACGCTCTGTCATGGTGATCGTGCCCTATGGTGATCGTGGCCCATTGACCGTCTATGCAAAATTATTTCCTATTGGAAACGCAATAATAAAATAGATAAAATTTCGTTGTTTGAATCGATTCGAGTAACCGAAATTACTATTCATACCAATTTACTCCATGTCTATTATGTTTCTTTTATTAGGAAGAACTTTTTAATATTGTTCGATTGCCATTAAGTTATGGACGGAACTGACGAGGACTTAGGTCTCCGACAGGATCAATTTGGATTTGTGGCCCATTCTGCACTGTGTTCAATGGGGGAAGCGTTTGCTCGATCGAACCAATGCCACATTCTCACATGTGCACCCCTAATTTAGGTGGTCATATTTTCCTTAGTCACATTGTGAAACAAAACGAATTTCCGTACATCACTGCGGCTTTTAGAATTGGGTGTAAAGATAAAGTTAATTGTTTGTTACCTCATTACTTTGTCGATGTTGCGCGGGTATGACAATCTTAACAGCAGATGAGTTGGCTCGTAAGGGCCATAACCACAGAAATTTACAACAGACCTTTTTGAAAGAAAAACAAAAACCTCAGGTATCGCCATTGTCAAAGAGTTATGTTCTTCTCAGGCCGAAAAAGATCTCGTCCTCCTCCCTCAAACACTGTGAATTTATCTAAATTAAAGACCCGGATCTTCAAACAAGCTTTAGGGACGACTACCATAGGAATCAGACACACTTAACTTTAGGCTACTGACGCAACGTGGCTCGACAAGGAGCTTCACGCATCGTTTTCTTCTAATTACACAAGCGATTATAGACAACTGCGGCTCTCTGACATTAATTGGACAGACATTATTCGACGGTAGAGCGAACTGTGATGCAATGGACATACAGAAAACAAATAGTGCTTTTACGTATGTGCTAACGTATATGTTACACTACGGCTCAAAATTGGCCCAAGCAAACTCCACAAATGCGATCTCAAGATCTCGACTTCTTATTTGATCCCTTTGAGAAGAATGGTTTCATTTACATACTGTATTTGGTAATCGCTGTGATGCATCCCATAAAAAAAGAACGACAAAATCAAGACAACTAATATATTTGCGCAAATAGGACTCAAAAGCTAAATGGAGGTATCATATCGTGTCATGCTATTTATTTTCCAATTCTTCCGCCCACCTTTGCAAGGCGTTTGTTCTCCGTTCTCCAGTTCATTCTCACGTTAACATTCAGGCGAATAGTTATATTCCGGCAAACTCTGCCGCTGTCAAATTAATAGTTCACTGTCACTCCTTTTAATTATTTATGACCAGGTGTGTGTCTTTAGGTAGCATGTTGAGAATATTGTTCTGAGAACAACTAGAGGGGTGTATTAAAAATGTGCATGAGGCACTGGCCCATAAAATCATTCGACACAGGTTGACACAATGGTTGACCATTACAATCATCCGTGAATCCCATCCACAAATTTTGTTTTGTTTCATTTATCTCAACGCAGTCCCACCAAGCTTGCGGAAAAAATATGCGAAATAATTTTGGCACAGCCACGAAGCATTCATTCAGTTTGTACGTGCGACCCGCCATTGTTTTATACTACGCTGACCGGACGGCTACGGAGGTGGCGATGTGAATGGCGTTGCGGAGGCGATGTGCCTGGAATAAGCTAGAGGTTTATGCATATCGCAACGCAGTAACGCGAAAGCTGGGGTTAACTTTCGCAGACGTGTAAAACAACTGTCTCGCCATGAAAAAGAAGAAAATTTTTTACTGATGACTAATATAATTTCAACTAATTCTTGGTTATTATCAAGAACCAGGAGTGTGCACCATGTGCAGGGAGAAAACAAACCAACTCACTCAATTCCGAATGGTATTTCCTTGCGGTAAGGCTCTTGGCGAATGTGGGAAATTGCAGGCACGCTTTTCTTCTTCGTTCTCTTAGCAAGCGTACTTTTCATTCATTAACTCTTGCTTTCTTACACTTCTTTTCCAGCAGTGCTAAGAATTATTTGAGCTTTCAGAGTTTGGCGATGATCAGATATAGTTTATCGTCTTATCAAAGCAGCTGGCGTTGTGAACGTGTTCTGCAGCCACAGCGATTTCTGTTACTGCAACGTCGGCGGAGTGACCAAACGTAAAACCTTCGACTACCAATGTGTGGGTCTGTAGTTGAGTCCTTGTTGTACAAGACCTTTTTAATAAGAAGCTTTTCTTCCCTACATGGCCGAATATTGCACGGCTGGATTGGTGGTGGGTAGGTCGTTATCTTTGCTGTATCGTTGTGGATATCAACGCAAATGTTTCAGTAAAGTTTTGCAGATGTCGGGGGGCTGGTATGTTCCTTGCACATGCGCATGCCTCTTCTGCGATACAAACAGCTACTTCCTACATAAAATGGAAACTTATATGGCCGGCACACAGGCAAATCTGGAGCACTGGGATATGTTACGCGAATGGTGAGTTGCATTTACGGATTATTTTGGTTATACTTTTCGGCTTGGTTTAATCACTCATTATGTACCACTACAGCTTTACTGGTTATCGCCCAATCTACCAGAATGGTATGCCCCATTGTGAAACCGGAATCCCATAAATGTTGTCTGATACGGGATAGCACTTTTCTTGCGTACGACAGTGACAACCATCCTTTTTCTACGAGCTTGGTACACAGCTTGCGTTCTTGCAAAAATGTAGAATATGCGTCTGACGTAAAGCCTTCGACTACCAACGTTTGGGTCTGTAGCCGAGTCCGTGTGGTGCATAACCGCTTTTAATGAGAAGCTAATGAGAATCAGCCTGATTTGGACTTTGCATTTCGGCATATGGTCATGCAGTTGTAAAACTTGCGTGAGATTAAAAACGTAACTGATAAGGTAGACGAAAACAAACATTTCACGAGAATTCACGTTGCATAAAATGAAAATAAACAAAACTGTACGCATCGCAATAATTATCAATGCTTTATATAAGCTTTACATTGACCTCGCTTAGCGTAGCTTTTAACATGTGCGTTGCATCTGGATTGTTCTTGCGCCTTTCAGGCCCATGACAACAAGAAAAGTACTTTTTCATTTTCCTCCTGGTCAACGACACGGGCACGAAAGGAACTGGGGAGTGAGCACATAACGGGCTACTGTGTAATAAATGTTGCAATAGATAAATTTATATTGGGGAACGTCAAATTGATAGCCTGTAAGTCCAGTAGAACCAAATTATACATGGGGTCTTTCCTACACAAGCCCGTTGCGTCCCCTAATGTAAAGCTCTATAATATGCCTAGAAAATTAATCGCAGTAGGACAGGCAACCTGGCCTCGATCGCATGAACAGAGCATAGGGACCGCTGATTGTGGTGTAACCACATGCTCGCAAGTTCCTGCTTCAGTTTTCTATGACAGCAGTGTTCATTATGTTTTCGCAGACGCAGTTTTACCGAGAGCCTAACCGTTTGCTGCAGTAGTGCAGTAATCGCTAGTTCACATTTTTACACCTGGTAGAGTGAGAGTTGACGAGAAAGATTACGGCAAATATATTTCTCAGTTCCTCATGGAGCCACATAAAGGAGGCCGTATATTTTAGGTTCACAAATCAAGTAACAGACGTCTACCACATTGCATTATTGCCAACGTCCCCCATGAAAGCAGGTGACTTATACGTCTAAAGTTTCTATGACATTGTCGTTAGCGGCCGTTTGACGGCCGCCTGGTGGTACATTCTTTCGCGAGGACATTGGCGCAAATGCCCCAATATTCGAAGTAACAACAAAGCCCATCTGTTGTTTAATGTGCGCGCTGTGTTCATGGTGCTCCAGTCTTCAGTTATCTAATGCACCAACCCAAAAAAAAAGTCGAATTGAACAAAATAGAGTGAAACAAGCTTCCCATGCAATACCACCATTAAAAAATGCTACGATGATGAAAGAAAGAAGCCAGACATATTTACAAAAGTTACGAGCATGCACTTCCTGCTGTTTAAAACTATAGTTCATGCGCTATTGCGGTTTGACATTAAAAACACGCTTTAGGTGGAGCCGTTTAGAACACCCCTTGCTATGAAACAACAACCCCGACCCAGGAAGCAGCCCTGTTTGCTGGATGAACAGATTTCGCCCACACCTGACATATTCCGCTACGTCACATACTGCGCAAATAACTCGTGGAATAAAGTATATGGATAAAGTATTTATGCCATTCTGTTATTTACGACGCAATTTTTGATGGTCAGATGATCTCGCAGGGTGGCTGTTAAACTGTGTGTGGATACCTCGGCAACACAATAAAACAAAGTATTGCAATAAGATTATTACTAGAATTCGAGCAAGGAATCCCACTGCATTGACACCGATGTTCCACCAGTCTTTCTAAACAGCATTTAACGTGGTTTCGATCGCATCATGTGTTTTCCTGTCTACAGTTTGCTCTGAGGAACCCGCACGATCGTTCATCAGGTTTTCTTGCACCACCTTCTGTGCGGCCCTCACTCCCAGACTTGATAATAAAAACATTTCTTCGGTAACTGTCTTTGTGAATTGGGCGGCAAAGTATTCAGAACGCAGCTCTTAGGTGGCGGGCCCTGGTTTCAGTATCGGGGTGCCATGCTTAACAGCCCGAACGCCATCACGTGACTTCTCGCACGCATGTCGTCGTCTTCCAAGGCTCGCTGCGATGCCGCTCCTCATGGTAGCGTTCCCATACTGTGATGCCCTCTGCAAAGGTGCTCAGGATACAGCAGTCGGTGCGCAGGTTTTTGTCTCACATTCTTTGCCACCATGCATCGGTAAATAAGAACACGTACCGAGCGACGCTCAAATTTCACATCAAGAGTATTATAATCTCCCGCCACTTTCTTTTTGTATTCAAAATTTCCATCCCGATTCAAATCCAAACGTTGTTAAAAACAAATAGTTCGATTATCCCTTTTTAATTACGGCAGCTCTAAAACATTAGGTTCGAAAATACAGCGAATGTTTGGAACAATATCACAATATCGTTCGCGCCCCTTTGTACTCAATTTCTAAATAATAGGTGAGTTTAGTGGGCCAGAAGACTTCGCTTCGAGTTAATCTATTTCCCAAAGGTAAAAATGAGATCGTATAGCACCTGAACAAAAGGCTGTTTTTCAGTGTTCTTTGTGCGGTAAATCAAAATATAAAAGCTCTGTGCCAAGGATGTATAGACGCCTTCTATGGTTCTGAGAGTTTCTCCCGGTACTGCAGTGTTTCACCCAAGGGAAAACAGCAAGCTTGATGCATACGGGAACGACTAACAGTCTCGCAGTTGTGTTCACACCTGTACTGGTGGCATGGTGGCTCTGTCGGTGCGCTAATGAGCCCGAGGTTCACGTTCATATTTCGACCGCAGCGGTTGTAGTTTGATGAAGGCGAAATGCCAAAGCGGCCGTGTACCACGCATAGGCTGCACGTTCAGTTGGCCAAATTTATCTGGACCCGCCCTACTACGGCGTGCCTGAGAATCATATCGTATTGTTTTTCTCCCGTCGAACTCCAAAACCTTTAGGAGTTGTTCCTACGTTGCCGCTAGTGCTATGTTACAATATGTGACGTTGCAGCAATCTCAGCGTCCCACTAGTCAACCCGATTGCAAGATGAGACTGAAAGACCCACACGACCTGCATAAATAATTAGGCGTGTGAGTTTTCAGATGCGGTAATAAACGCAATGCGCTTGACATTAGTATCATTGTGTATAAGAAAAACGCCGTTACTCGATCAAACATGTTAAGCTATCGCAGGTAATGCGACTGCGCCGCCCCGCATGACGCTATGGGAACTTATTATGGACGCGAGTCAAGCTGGTGCTCCAGTTAAAATCCCATAGCATATGCAATTTGTTGGCAAAGGATGGCGCTTGCTCTGCATACGACTCCCCGCTGTCAATGGGTAGGGTGCAAAAGATGCGTGAAAAGACTTTGCCAAGAGTACAGGGGGATTTTCAACCCCTTCGTCCAGTACAGAAAGTGTTCGTCTCCATAGGAAGCACATGCCGAAGAAATAGTCAAAAGCACAGGAGCCCTAATCATCTACAAGGACACAGGGCTGCAGTGACCCTGGGCACTCTCAGGTGCCACCGGTAGGCGTGTCATCCGTTTACCCTAGAGTACAAACAACCCCCTGTTGAATAAAAATGGGCCAACTACGAATGGGGAGCGAGCACGTTTGCGAGATTTCGATAACGTGAGCGCTGCGCCCAGTTGTAACACAAGTTAGGCAGGTAAGCTACCGAATACGGCCTATTTCTGCACGGTGATGCCCGTACATCAGCTACAGCTTCGTCCCGGCTACATCACATGCGATTCTATTTCTTCTTTTTGCTCCCCTAATTTAAGAGGATGCTTTTTTGTTGGTGAACATATTCTGAGTATTCACGCCAGTAAACGTGATACACAGGATCTGTCAAAGTGTCAGAATGCATATTGGTAATATTCTGAGTTTTCACAACAGAAAAAAACTATTATCAGTATGCACCATCCTAGCATGTATTGCACCCTGGTGATATTTCCCTAAAGTTCGCGCTAAGGGATCACGCAGTAATTTTACACTTTGCCAAAGCGACGTAGCAACTTTTATCGCAGTGCACCCTCTTGAATACACTTCAGTACAAAACTGCGATTCAAGCCACTACAATACACCGTACGAAAGTGGTGGCAGTAGCGACGATATACAGCAAACTAAACAAAAGAACAAAAATGCCAGAACATCACTATCGTACCCATGTACGAAAGCACGGCCGAACTTATAATTAAGCACATTTTAGCAAGGAAACTAGATTGTTAAGCCGGAGAATTGAGGGCCTAGGAAAGAAAGACGTTGCAAGAACAAGACTTATTCGCACTGGTTGATCAAGTTGATATTATTAAGGTAGAATGGCAGGAGACCGCATCCGTCTCATCCTGAATTCTCAAGATGGCGTATTTGCCGAGGATGTTGAATTTCTTCAAAGCGCAACAATTTATACAATATGGCTGCCGACGGAACATGGATCTACTACCATGGGGTGAGGATATGACATGTCGCCAGCAGGTACGCCTGCGACCACCACCCTGTTTATCGCCCTCTCACAGCGCGCTAATTCCGGCACCTCTTCCGTGGCAAACAGCGTTGATGTGTATGAGTGGCTCAGCTGGTACCAGCATATCAAAAACAGAATGGCTCGGATGCAGCTATTATTCGGAAACATCATACTCTATCTCGGCAGAACCCTTTGTTACTTCTTTCTGACTACATCGTCGCAGGATGATATGACCAGCTGAGACACGTTCATGTCTACAGATAAGCAACATTTTTGGAAACCCGTTTGGTTGCGAGCTTGCCACCAAGAAGTCAACGGAGCGTTATTTGCAATACATACAGGACGCGTGGCCCTGTGTCTACAAGCTGACCAGAAGATGTCTGAGGCTGAAGAGAATGCCCACATTTTGAGGGGTATCGCAGACCACACGTACGATCTAGTCGTATCCACCAGCGAGAGCAATCTTGATACTGTGGGCAAAGGGTGCCGTCGTCTACAGCAAGGTGTTGGTTTATGTGGTGATCGGAACTTTTACGCAATACGTATAATTCTGTCCTGTACTTGGAGTGTATTACAAGTGTTGTTGTGTGTTTTGGCTGTTCAAAACATCGGACTTCATATATGCGTACGTGGACTGAACTCATGCACAGAACTTTGCGACTCATGTACTGTTGGACTGTATATTTTTTACTGATCCGGTGTTCTACTGAGTGTTATATTTAGTGTCGCTATCTCCCTTTTTGCGCAAATTTGTTTCGTCTGCCAAGTGACAAGGAGTAGCCGGTGCCACCACATAAAGGCGCCAACCTCTCCTAACATTCACTTCAGTAAAAAAAAAAAAGTCCGAACCTGGTCACGACCTCCTGCACTGCACTAATTTAGGTCATAGCATTAAATTCACACTTTCAGTGCACCAAGCTGCTGCTATTCACTTCAATAATTTTAATTTCGCGTACGATTTATTCGGCATTTGTGTATCCATGCGCTGTTCATGTTGAGGCGTGTGCGCTTTGATTACAATGGGACGTCCAGGGCGAATTGCCTTTCTATATGCCTAGTGCATCGCTACCAATGCTGACGTCTGAAGCTTCGGTCAGAGTGGTGTTCGCGACTGCTGCGTAAATTATGGCAATGACCGAAAGCAGAGCGTTTATTCGTTCCTTAGCGTTCTCTTGCAGAAAAAGTGTGCGTGCGATCATTTCCACTTGAGCACTGCACACACGCAATAGCAGTGGCATTGAAGTCAATAACCCGCCTGTAGTTTTGTTTCATAGCGGAGGCGGGCTTCCTTAGCTGTAAACTGGTGGCATTGTTAAAAGTAACGTTGATGGTCTCATTTCCTGAGCCTGAAAGACCGAAATAAACTAAATGTACATGCATTTTTTGATATTGTCGCACTGGTGATTCTTTATATTCGCCATGTCGAGTTGTAAATCTTTACGCTTTCAATGAACTAGGGTTGTTGTCCTAATCTGATGTCATCAAGCCCTATCATCCAAAATTAGAAGAAAAGGTCGTTCTACCTTGCAACATTTGTTTTTGGAACAACTTCATCATTTCCTGTCTCATTTTACACCAAATGGCACAGAAATTTTATTGTGCTTATATTCGCGTTTTAGGACCCCTCATAAGCATTCCACAGTTCAGTACAATGACCCGTATTTCTGGCAGAAACATATAAAACTCGTGGATAGAGACAGCCTGATTGAGAATATTTTTCAACATTCCAGGCGCAACGGGAGATTTGGTAAGTGTCTATCAGATTGGTTCCTTTTAGAAAAAGAATTATTTCGCTGGAAACACATATCGCTTGCGCGTACACAGTGATTCCATGACGGCAAGCCAATACAGCGATAGATATAAACCAAATAAGCTTTTCGAGCATCTTGACACACGATAACCATCGTCAGGGAGCACTTAGTGGTCCTCTATGGGCAGCATTGTAATGTTTTTTAAACAGTACTTGATGACTTTGTGTTTTCACAGTTGCCCCCAATAAAGCCAGAATATTAACTCTTGCGCTCGACGTAACGTTACGGCCTTCAAGAAAAGTAATATCACAAGCGTAGGATTGAACGATAGAATGTATTACTAATACATACTGGCATATTACAAAGCTCAATGTATATTCTATATTTGCTGAATAATCACGGTGAAATGTAGTTTGCAATCATGAATTACTGCTGGTCAATCACAGAAAACATTTCCTTCGTCTAAGGAAAAGAAAACTTTAATAATGACACTTGGCAAAGGATCTGCGAGGATGAAATTCAATGACCAAATAACTATGACAGCATCTGTGATGCTGAACAACGTTAGCGAAATTGCAGCAGTAGGCTGGTGAGAAACACAAAAGCATTCATGAGCTTATTTCGGCCGACAACCATAACTTCACGGATAAATAAGAGCATACATAATAGGCATTAAAATTCGTCACATATCGCATTTTATAAGTAGCGCTCCATTTTTTGTTGTGAATTGTAAGACTTAATTATATTTGAAAGGGGATACGTGTGCATTAAAATAACGTGATTACATCATTCTTTCACCAGAGCCGGTGTTTCTCTCTGCATCAAGGCGTACCAGCGTATTGGAATTCCTGGTTGTAATGGCAGGACGCATCACAGCATTTCTTTTCATGTGTGCCGTGTTCGCCTACGGTAAGTCCAATCTGCCTGGACACCCTCACCCTGAGCGGCATTTCCAATCGGAAGACCGTGGCCGGATATTATGACTTTACCTCCGCGCTTAAGGGACGTTTCTCTCTTTGGTTCGCATGCTGCTATATAATGTCATAAGATTGCGAAGCATTTTTTTGGATAACATGCGCACCGTAGAAGCAAATGAAATTATCAGTAATAATAAAAAATAGAACGTACAATAAAAAGGCATGAAATTCACAATATCGGACATGTAAAAAAATATGCAAGTGTTTTTGAAACATGTTCGCCTGATTTGTCGGTTTATCTCTGGCTGCGACAAGTTGACTTAAGTGTAGCAATAGAAACTGATTCGTAGGTTTTTACAGATTTAAATGAGCTACTATGCACACGCAAAAATCAAATTAGTAGAGACACCTTCGAGAAAGTCACATAGGTTGCTTTTAATTGCCGTGCCCAGTATATAAGGCGTGGTTACGAAAAGTCAGTGCGTGAGTTTAAAAATACAACCTGTTATGTGTACAGGATATTAGTGTTTTACGAATGCAGTACCAATAAAAGCGTTCTTATCCCAGTGTCTGAAACTCAAAAGCACTATTCTTCGTTTCAATCTAATAATTGCAATTTCCATTTTGTGAACGCAGTATTCCCCATAAAAATCAATTCCTCTCATTAGTGTAATTGTCAATTGTCTCCGTAGGCGTCATGGTTATTGCAGCCAGTCAAGATGCTACAGCACGAGGAAGTTCAGTGCCGGCGAGTGCTGCCAATGAGGATGCAAGAATCTCATCAGCTGCAATCGGAAGCTTGGCGGGTGGAGGCCTCGGCTGAAACTCACGTGATTGGCTGCACCGAGAGAGCAGCGCGAGAGAACCGACTTTTGTCGCGTGCTCGCTTTATTCTTTAGCGAGCGCGTTGTTCACCGCTCAAATGGAATAAATGTTGCAACATCACGTGGTGACTGGTTTTGTTTCTATTCTATGGATAATGCTGTCTAAATTTACGCACAAACATTACATGTGTTGTCTGTCCGTCACAGTTATTACTGTTGAATTTACACAATAAAACGGAAAATAACATTTTACCAGCTAACACTCCGTCAGAAAGAAAACTTTATTTCTAATCAGAACGATAGGCCTCCGGCGAATTAGTTGGCTGGGGCATCCGCCGAGGTTACGGCGAAGTGTTCGTCCCTATGGGTGGCTTCCATGGCCCGCTGGAATGCCCAGACTTGGTCTTCCAGGTTCGGGCTGAACAGCGCGGCTTGCCATTGCTCGCGGAGGCTGTCGATGTAGGCTGCGCTCGCATTGTCCTGTATTAGGTCCTGGTATTCCCATAGTTTATGTTGTAGCGTGGCTCTGGAGCCACACATTTTGCATCTATCTGTTTTGTATATGTCTGGAAAAATAGTGTTAATTACCATCGGGCTTTTGTATGATTTGGTCTGTAATTCTCGCCACTTGACAGCTGGTGATCTAGTGAGTTGTGGGTGGCGTGGTGGATAAGTGAATCTAGGCATCTTGTAATGTTTGTCGATGTCGTTGAACCTGGCTATTCTGTCTTGCTATTCCCATACCTCCGAGGGCCCCGTCGAGGGGCCTACGTTCGTCGGAGTTTGGAAAGTCAGTCCTCGAGCTAAGTTGTGTGCCGCCGCGTTAGGGTTGTCCTCTTCCGTTGAGTTAGTGGCGAGGGCTGGTAGCCATATAATTTGGACGCATCTGTTTTCCCTTGTTGGTTTGCCTTTTCTGAGTATGTTTAGCGCCTCAGTTGAGATTCGGCCGTTCGCGAAGTTGCGTACTGCCATCTCGGAATCGCTGATTATATAGTATGCGTTGGTTGGTGCTATCGCTAACGCTGTAGCCGCTTCTTCGGCAATTTCGATGCGTGTGCAGCATTGTCGGTTGTGGTTAAGTACTGTTGCCGCGTCCGTGTTCCTTCCTTATTTCTTTGCCAGAATGTTTGCCCTGCTTTTTCTCGGGCCCTCGTGGTGCACAGGATACATATTCTTGGGTAAGGTGGGTACCGTGAGTTTGGCCCTTATTTCCATGGGTATATCCCGTTGGCCTCCGTGTTCTGTGTGGTAGCAGGTCCCTAATTTAACTAGGATGTCCCTGCCCGCCGTCGTCTTGGAGGAGCGTTCATATTGTGCTATACGTTGCGCTTCTATTAGCTCCTCGAGCGTGTAGTGCAGTCCGAGCTCTAGGAGTTTCGCCGTGCTTGTGCTTAGCATGAGTCCAATCGCTTGTTTATATATCTTCCTAATGAGGCCGTCTAGCTTCTTTTCTGCGGGGCCCCATCATTGGTATGCCGCCACATACTTGATCTGACTTATGACGAACACCTGCAAGATTCTCATGAACCTTGCTTATTTCATCCCTCGTGCCTGTTGGTGATTTTCTTGATAAATCGCATGTCTGAGAAACTTTGGTTTCGATATTTTAAACAGTTTCTCCGTTGGTGCCCTTGGCTTCTAATATCATTCCCCAACACCCTTACCTTCTCGATTTTGGGTATTGGTTGTCCATCTTGCGTCATCAGTGTTATGGATTGCAGCTTTGTCTGTTGCAATTCTTGGGAAGTCTCGCCTTTAGCGTTGGTCTATACAGCAACAGCTCAGATTTTTCGGCCGAGCATGTTAAACTGGTGCCTTCTAGCTATTTCTCGACTGTTTCAACAGCTTCGTGTAGTCTCTGCTCGATCGATCTATAACTGCCATCGTTTATTCATAGCGTGATGTCGTCTGTATAGATTGTGTGCTCAATTCCTTCGATTCTTTGCAATTTGCTTGGAAGACCAATCAGAGGCAGGATATAGAGCATAGGGGATATAACCAAATCCTGAGGTGTGCCTGCACTGTCAACAGACACTTTCTCGGACATCAGATCCCCTACCGTGACTTTTGCTTCTCTATCCGTTAAGAGCTCTATCCGTTTACCAGCTGACACGATGTTACCAATTATGCCTAACATCATTTTGAGCTATCTGACAAGATGTAACAAGCACTATATTGTATCCGATGAAATACCGAGGATACGACAGCCCACTCCATGAGTTCCGGAGTGGGAGTGCTGCGTCCCCTCGGGAGATGGCGCCACGCTGTATGGCGCCTCCTTCAGCCGCTTCTACAAGCGGCGGTGGCTTAACGACTATCGTGTATAGAGAGTCCTAGAATACGTACCGTTGAGTGGGACGAGATGCCGGAGCAGCGCATGCTGGTTGGGCCGCATCAAGATGGCGCCGTTGAAAACTACTGGTGGCTATGTACGCCGGGTTACTTCGCACTACTTCGCGCGCTGCTGTTTACAGTGGGAGCGCTCAAAGTATGTCGCTCATTACACATGACGTGTATTTATGTCTTAGGAATAAATTATTTTCAGTGGTTTAATGTCGCGCGCTGGTTGCGCGTGCATAGGGGCCGCAATGCCGGTTTTCATTCGCCTAGGTTATTGTAGCTGCTTTGGAGGACAATTATTATTATTTCTTTTTTTTTGTACAAGTTGCGTCTGCGTCTTGAGTGTTTTCTGGCGCATACAAACAAAAATAAACTGCAATATTGTTGCTTCCCGCTTTTTACCGAGAAAACATATTTCCCTCATCCAGAAGAAAAATCCACCGCTACATTCGTTTCAATTTTGCGTCTTCCTGGCGTAACAGAACGCAGTGTAATTCGTAGGGCGGTATTTCACTGCGGATACTTCGGATACCGAAAACACTTTTATTTTACTATTGTATATGCTAATCGTTTGCCTATAAGCGCATTCATTTTTTTTTTTTTTACCAGAGTAAAGTTTCAAAAAAGGAAAAGAAACCGGCGCGTTCGATTCATTATTCGCACTAGTGCCTTTGCCACTTCTATATTGGAGCGCACGCGTTCAAACCATGCCGCGGAATTCGATGGGGATGTAATGAAATGAAACACATTTCTTTCACACTTCTATTTACCCGCATCGTAAAGGGTCGTACGGGGTGAAAACCGAAACGGCGCATGTGCCTGTAATGGTATGTGGTTGTTTTGTCTTGTAGTTTCGCACGTTAGACGCCTGAGTTCAAATCACTCTTCTTCTGTGCAGGCAGTACATTGCGGTCTATCGCCCTCGCGTCTTAGGTTGCCTCCCGTACAGCCTTCCGCTGGTTTCCTTCTTCCAGCTGCACAGCGAACATATGGACCACTGCACAGAGTGGCGTGGTGCGGTGTGGTGCGGGGTGGTGTGTGTGTCTGTGTGGGTCACGGGGGTTACCGCTGGGAACATCTACTTAACCGACTTTAAGATGCCGGCTAGTGTAATCACTAACAAATCTGCATTGCCGGTGGCGATGTCATGGTTAAGTGTGCTCTTCGTTGCGGGAGAGCCAGGAATTGTTTTGACTTTCTATAGAAGCAATCGACATCGCCCAGGCGTTGCCAAAAAGTATATTAGCGTTAAGATTTAGTGCAGACATTTCTGCTCAATGAGGCATTGAAGGGGTACAAATACGCTCTCCTTTAAAGAGACCGCGGCTTACCTATTGGCTTATTTGTCGTCTATAGAAAATGACTTACCGTTGGTATCACACAAACAAAAGCCGATCACATTATCTTGTATAAACCGCTTCGAGTGACCACAATGATTATTTACGCCCCATTTATTGCATATCCAACTTGCTTCTCTGATTTGGAAGAACATGTTATTAGTGGCAGATTGCGAAATAAGTTACACACTGAAATGACAAGCATTTAGTGTGCGACACAGACCATTTCGATTTGTGGGCCCTTAAACCCTGCATTAAAAGGGGGAAGCTTTTGCTTGATCGAACCAATGCCACATTTTCACATGTACATCCATAATTATGACGGTCATTTTTTCCTTAGTCACATTGTGGAACAAAGCGAATTCCTCGATATACCTGCCTCTTTTATAATTGGCTACAAAGGCAAGGTAATTGTTTGCTACCCCATTACTTGTGCTTTCACGGCTATGGCATTCTTAACAGCAGATGAGTTGGCTCGTATGGACCATGCCCATAGAAGTAAACGAAAGTCTTTTTAAAAAAGAAATAAAAAACTGGGGCATTTGCATTGCGAAGCGGTGTTCTTCATGGGCCTCAAAAATACTGTCTTCTTCCTTCCTCGAACACTATGAATTTTTCTACATTACTTACCCGGGTCTTCAAACAAGCTTTCCAGACCTACTTCCGTAGAAATTAGAGTCAATTAACCGTAGGCTACGACGCAACTTGGATAGTTTTGTCAAACAATACGTGCCTTTGGAGACGACTGTGGCTCTCTGGAAGCAATTGGACGCATATTATTCGACTTAGAGCGTACAAGGTTGCAAGGGACATATTGAAAACAAGCATGCCTTCCGCGTAAATGTTAATGTATATGTGACGCTACGCCTTACAATTTTTCGCTGGAAAACTCCAAAGATGTGGTCTCAAGCCCTCGACTTCTTATGGTCACATTTATTATAATGGTTTTAATACAGTGGTTAACCAATCGCCCTGAGTCCCCAGCGGCTGCTGAGGACTGCTAAAAATACCTGGGTCCGGAAAGGCCGCCAGTGGAAACTGACGCTTGCGACGTTAAACACCCGAACACTCTCGAGTGAGGCTACCTTAGCAGGACTCTTTGAAGAACTATCAGACATTGTTTGAGATATTAGCGGCCTTAGAGAGATTACAAGAACTGTTGAGGCTTACACGCTACTCCATAACGGCCGTTTTCCCTGCTGCAGAGGTCTCTCGGATAAGAAGCAATAAGGGGTAGGATTCCTAATCCATAAAGACATAGCGGGCAACATTGACGAATTCTACAGCATCATCGAGAGGGTAGCAGTAGTCGTAATCAAACTCAATAAGAGGTGTATTTTAAAGGTAGTACAAACATACGCTCCAACGTCCAGTCACGAAGATGGGGAAGTAGGTCAGTTTTATGAAGATGTTGCTCTAGCAATGAGAAAAGTGCAAACGCGGTATACAGTAGTAATGGGGGATTTCATTGCAAAAGTGGGGAAAAAGCGGGCGGAAGAACAGGCAATTGGCAACTACGTTGTCGATTCTAGAAATGGTAGAGGTGAGATGCTGGTTGAATTCGCAGAAAGGAATGAGCTGAGAATAATGAACAGTTTTTTGCAAAAACGTAGAAACAGAAAGTGGACCTGGAAAAGCCCTAATGGTGAAACAAGAAATGAAATTGATTCGTAGTTTCTGCCAGTCCCAGCATAGTGCAGGATGTAGAAGTGATAGGTGGCATAAAATGCAGTGATCCTTTGTTAGTAATTGCTAGGATTCACTCCAATATCAACAGAGAAAGAGTGAAAGTGGTGAAGAAGAAACAGGTCAACTTAGAGGCAGTAAGCGTAAAAGCAGACAAAGTTAGGCTAGTTCTTGCAAACAAATATGCAGCCTTAGAACAGAGAGTTCATGATGATGATGATATAGAGGTAATGAATGAAACCGTAACGAGGCTGGCTTGAGAGGCAGCAATTGAAGTGGGAGGCAAGGCACCAAGGCAACCAGTTGGCAAGCTCTCTCAAGTAAAAAAGGACCCAATATTGAAACGAAAAATAATGAAGGTGTCCAATTTAAAAGATAAGATAGCATTCGCGGAACAGTCCAAACTGTTCAGCGAAGCGAGAGAAGTGATATAAGAAATTATAACTTGAGAAAGACTGAAGAGGCCGTTAAAAAGGGAAGCAGCCTGAAATCACTGAGAAAGAAACTTGGCATGGGACAAACCAAGATATATGCACTGAAAAATAAGTTTGGTAATATCATCAGCAATTTCGAAGGTCTAATAAAAGCAGCGGAAGTATTTTATACTGACCTTTACAGTACACAGTGGACTCAGGAGCACTCTATTCGAAACAATAATTAACAGTATACAGAAACTCCCGCTATAGCTAGAGGTTTGTTTGGAAGGGCATTGCAAGGCATGAAGCTGGGAAAAGCGACAGGAGAGGATGGAATAACAGTCGATTTAGTGAAAGATGGAGCAGGCATAATGCCAGGAAAACTGACGGCTCTCTATACGAAGTGTCTATCAACAGCAACGGTCCCAGAAAACTGGAAGAATGCAAACATTTTACTAATCCACAAGATGAGTACAATAAAAAACTAAAAAATTATAGGCCCATTAGCTTACTCCCAGTATTATATAAAATATTTACCAAAATGATCTCCAATAGAATAAGGACACCCGCACAAACATTATTGGAAGGAATTGAATTGTATTTGGTCAATGTTGAGTTTTTCATTGAGGAATTGTGGAAAATTTGTTGGAGAATTGTTGGGCTGACTGTTGAGTGGTCTTGAATATTGGCCGCTGAATATTAATTGAAACACCATTGGGTGTCTCAATGTTGCATAATTGTTAAGTTACGATTGAAATTCCATTGCGCTTAGACGGCTCATTGTGTTCATTTTGTTGAATGGTTTTTGCATTACCATTGATGCTGCATTGAACTGACGTTGTGGTAGATCTGTTGACCTGTTGTTGAGTTATTGTTGTCACAGCACTGAAAAGTACGTGGTGACCCAGTTGAGATGGCACTGAGATTTCAGAAGTCGCCATTGAAATATGATTGACATTTCGTTGGGCTAGAGGACTTTTATTCATATATTGAAATCGCTTTGCTATTCCCACTTGCATGCCCCGGTACCTGCTCATAACTTTCACAAATACAAACAAAAGCAAAGGAGAGCCTGATCAATTTGAAGAACCTTTATTTACACTAAAGATGCGTG
This sequence comes from Dermacentor andersoni, assembly GCF_023375885.2. Lineage (NCBI taxonomy): Eukaryota > Metazoa > Arthropoda > Arachnida > Ixodida > Ixodidae > Dermacentor > Dermacentor andersoni. The sequence goes on from NC_092816.1 coordinate 180,437,108, forward strand.
CCCATGAAACATTATTACAGTACATAAGGCACCACTACATCGAACCTGGAGACATTGGCTAGTAGGTACAGCACTCTTAACAGTGTAAATACATCTGAAAAAAAAACTATACATATGAATTCAATCAAAACGATCAATGCTAGTCTTCAGGTCTTCAATTGCGACTTAAGTTTATGACTAGAAGGCAAAGTGACTCAAAATGCAGGGCTTAAGCATACCGTTTTAACAACCAACTTTGAACACATGAACACTTGGAGCTGCTTGCGTGTGAATACACACAAGACATGTGAATACGTTACATTAAAATGTTTCCCACACTAACCCATCACAGGAACAGTTACGGCTGACTGTGAGAAGGCAAAATAACAGACTTTAAGCAAATGACTTCAGGTAAATACATACAAGCTTTAGCACACGTCTTTCACCGCGATTGAAATTTAATGAAGTGCCAAAGTAGACTTGTCTGAGCTTTTTGTCTTCCAGATGTATATATTTTCAGGTTGCCCAAATATTTTATAAAATCACATCACTAAACTTAGCTATTTATCAGACATCATTTAGGAAGTTGTCGGGCATGGTGAACGCCTGAATCACGTTTCTTACGAGCCAGGTTTGAAAGAACAGTACACCATTTGTATATGTTGAATTGAGGTACAGAAGAGTTTGTTGGTGGTATTTCCTCAATTTAGTGAGCTCATTTTCACTTAATTTATCTTGACTTGCACAAAGCTTATGAGAGCACATTTTGGGGCCTTTTTCACTATACCCAGCAATTAAGTAGCACCTCAGTCAATAAAGAGATAAGGCAAGGCTAAAACCTTGAACGATAAGAGAAAAAAAATAATTACTTAGCACAGAGAATTGGTAGTAACACACGGCTAACACAATTCCAAAGAGCCAAATAGATGGTCACCTGCACTTGCAGTATAAGTACCCCAGAAATAGTCAGATGGAAAAATGTTTCAATGACTGCAAAGCCAGATTGGTGAGACAGTGAAAAACGCAAATAAATGCGTATACGAAAAACGAATGACCTCAATTGCGCATGTAAAATGTTATTAAAATGCTATCAGAATTTTATTGCATAAAATACATAAAGGTTGCATACAAATTGGGACAATGCAGTAACAGAGACGAAGGCAGATACAGCACGCATGTTTAAAAAAATTACAAGTGATATACATGCACATTTAGGCTCAAGACAATTTTTTATCCAATATATACAAAAAGAACACATGCAGTGACGGCATAAAAGAAGGTTCCTGCGCCTGGAGAATGCAGCACAGTACAAAGCAGCGTCATGAGAACAGAAAACTAGAGCTTAGTATGTTTAAAAAGTACGAATACTTGCATACCTACAGGCATGTGACATGTCATGCCTTGAATGGAAGAAATTCATAAACCTTACACACGAAGGAAGTTACCATCACACTTATTGGCTTCCTCAGCGGACTCCTCGAAGTTGAACGAGAAAAATGTACATCAGTGTTAAAAACAAAGAGATGATAAGACCTTATAGCCGTTCTTCCTGAAATATACAGCGCAAATAACTTTCATGTATTGTTTCTATGGTCACTTCGCCAATTCGGTGTACATTTATATTTGACAACCACCGAAGCAGAGACGAGAAGGATGAATAAAGGTAGGAACACATATGAACGCTTACTCAACTAGAAGTTTATTCATGAAGACAAAGATTTTAAACACACTGGCCAACTACACATAGAAAAAGCCATGGATGCACAGCAGAATCAGCCCGGCAGAACAAAAAAGGACCGAAAGACGTCCTGTAGAATAAACACGTGCGTCAAAAACTAACCAAAACATGAAAATTGAAAGGTTTGCCTTGTACGTGATATTAACGAGAATTACTGCACCAACTCTTTCCTACTAAGGGTCACAGAAATCTTGCTTATGAATTTTGCTTCGTGATCAATCAATAATTCCATAAGTCCTGTTGTGCTCTGGTCTTTGTGATGAAACAACCGCTCTTTCTGCTCTATACCTCAATACCAGAGGAGCTCCAGAAGCAATATTTATTGTTCACAAACGAACCAAATGCACAACCAAGTTATCTGTTGCCCTTAGAGGGAAAGACTTGCAGTTCTCAAGAGTATTTCTCGTTGGGTAGTATCGCTCATTGGACAAATATTTTGCTTTTTCGAAAGATTTGTCCGATAGTTCTCGTTTTTCACGCACGTTTATTCTACATGAGATGGCTTTTTCATATTCTTTTTCTTGTCGCTCGTGGCTGTTTCTGCCATGCATGCACGGCTCTTTAACTTTGTCCAGTTGACCAGCGTCTTTAATACCCCTGTCGTCAAAAATAAACTTGCGCTCGTGTGTGTTCCTACCTATTTGGTCGTCTGTCGTCCGCCTCGGTTCGCGCTGCTGATTCCAGTGCGCACATATCACTTGGTTAGGCTGGTAAACCTTCTCGCAAGCAAAAAGGAAATACCTCCCAGGCCACAGCAAATCTAAAGTAAGCCTTCACAGCGTCTGTGCGGCAGCTAGTACACCACGCGGCAGCACAAAAAATTGTTAAAAATCCCACTTGATGGAGAGTGGCAACAGAGATGCGAACTTGCTAGTGAATCTGCCATATATCAACGGGTGTCTCTTGCACCACGCCAAGCTGCTCTTGACGTAGAACACTTTAGCATCTGGGCATTTGCTGCATGCGTAACCTGCGAGAAGGGAATGCGGACAGAAAATAAGATTGCTCAGATTCAGAATCTGCCACACGCTGCACATAACTACTCACAAAGTAGAAGTACACGCTATATTGGTAAGTAAAAATTTGCGACTCTTTACGAGTGCTGTCTAGAAAAGGAATGGGTTGCTACGGTAAATGGTAGCTAAGACACGCACAGCGATGTTTCACAGCGGGGAGAAATATTCCAGGCTTTCTCGCAGAACCAAAGACCACGTGACAGTGCATAGCCAATACCAAGCAGATATCGAATCTTTCGGTAGAAGTCCGGCAGCAGGAATGACCTAAAGATACGCCGAGAGCGATACGAGAGTGAGCGTGCCTGTACGAGTGAGAACATGCACCGTTTCTATGAAGCTAGCTGCTCCGGCGTGTCTCCGATCATCCCACGCGATTTGTGTGCAGGACGTCGCGTACACGCCCTTGCGAGCTTTGCGCGGTAGCGTCTCCCCAATGAGCTAGCTTCATGCACGCGTCATTCTTCACCCCGCAAACGGTGCTCGAGGCCACAACGCGCCGAGCGGCCTTTCGCTTCTGCAAGCAACGCACATTCGGATCGGTCCAGCTCAAAGAGGCAGCAGAGAACGGTTGCATGTTTCGCTTATCGCCAATTAAGATTGTACAGTACGCCTTAACGGAAACGCGCCGGGCTAGATAAAGATGCTTACTGCGGTAGTTTTGGCGATGATAGGCCAAAAGGAGAGCCCGTCGGCGGCTGTGTTGCTTGCCGACGTCGTCACCACACCTCTGTTCATTTGCGCTGTGTATCCGTGTACAGTCACCGCGCGGAAGCTGCGACTTAACGGTTGGCCGTTCTCCGCAAATCCCCAAGAGGCGAAACATATTTTTCGGTGCGCCGCATCATTAGGCGCAACCGAAATCGAGGCGCGCTTAACCGCTACGGCACAAAAGGTGATCACACTAACCGTGTCGTATACGATGAGCCACCACGGATTAAAAAAAATAATTCTGATGTCCTACGTGCCAAACCACCGATCTAATTATGAGGCAGGTCGTAGTTGGGCACTGCGTATTAATTTTGACTTCCTGGAAATTTTTACATCCATACAATGCAAATTGCACGAGCGTTTTTGCATTCCGCTCCTTTGGAATGCGGCCGCTGCAGGGTTCGGATCCACAACCTCGAGCCCCAAATTGCCACGCCGGCCACCATAGTTACGAAATGCGTAAGCGTGACGTGCAACACCGCCTTCCGGTACGAGTGTGGTACAAAAGTAGCACAGCTGCACACATGCTGCACAATTATTTGTCGCGGTTCTCCTAAGATCGCAGTGTCTGCCTAAATACCTTGAAAGGCAGCGCGCCTCTCACGTATCGGAACGCGATAACACGCGCTTACACGGCCCACGTCAGCCCCTATGAAAGATGGCGCGGCCACTTTACAAAATTATCACTGTTCTGAGAAGTTTATCCTCGATACTCGATCATGGGTAGTATCATCTCTAACTAATCTGATTTGTCGGTTGCCACACCATGAATAGGTAAACTCTTCAGGACGGGAGAGGAAGCAATTTTTAAAATTACTCTTGAAGCAATAGTCATCTCCCAAGTGCTGCCAAAATCTAGATAAGCCGGCAGATATAGTAAGGTAAAGATATAGTAAGATAATAAACATCTAGAAATACGCTCTGTTATGGTGATCGTGCCCTATGGTGATCGTGGCGCATTGGCCGTCTATGCAAAATTATTTCCTATTGGAAACGCAATAATAAAATAGATAAAATTTCGTTGTTTGAACCGCTTCGAGTAACCGAAATTATTATTCATACCCAATTTACTCCATGTCCATTATGTTTCTTTAATTAGGAAGAACTTTTTAATATTGTTCGATTGCCATTAAGTTATGGACGGAACTGACGAGGACTTAGGTCTCCGACAGGAACAATTTGGATTTGTGGATCATTCTGCACTGTGTTCAAAGGGGGAAGCGTTTGCTCGATCGAACCAATGCCACATTCTCACATGTGCACCCCTAATTTAGGTGGTCATATTTTCCTTAGTCACATTGTGAAACAAAACGAATTTCCGTACATCACTGCGTCTTTCAGAATTGGGTGTAAAGATAAAGTTAACTGTTTGTTACCTCATTACTTTGTCGATGTTGCGCGGGTATGACAATCTTAACAGCAGATGAGTTGGCTCGTAAGGGCCATAACCACAGAAATTTACAACAGACCTTTTTGAAAGAAAAACAAAAACCTCAGGTATCGCCATTGTCAAAGAGTTATGTTCTTCTCAGGCCGAAAAAGATCTCGTCCTCCTCCCTCAAACACTGTGAATTTATCTAAATTAAAGACCCGGATCTTCAAACAAGCTTTAGGGACGACTACCATAGGAATCAGACACACTTAACTTTAGGCTACTGACGCAACGTGGCTCGACAAGGAGCTTCACGCATCGTTTTCTTCTAATTACACAAGCGATTATAGACAACTGCGGCTCTCTGACATTAATTGGACAGACATTATTCGACGGTAGAGCGAACTGTGATGCAATGGACATACAGAAAACAAATAGTGCTTTTACGTATGTGCTAACGTATATGTTACACTACGGCTCAAAATTGGCCCAAGCAAACTCCACAAATGCGATCTCAAGATCTCGACTTCTTATTTGATCCCTTTGAGAAGAATGGTTTCATTTACATACTGTATTTGGTAATCGCTGTCATGCATCCCATAAAAAAAGAACGACAAAATCAAGACAACTAATATATTTGCGCAAATAGGACTCAAAAGCTAAATGGAGGTATCATATCGTGTCATGCTATTTATTTTCCAATTCTTCCGCCCACCTTTGCAAGGCGTTTGTTCTCCGTTCTCCAGTTCATTCTCACGTTAACATTCAGGCGAATAGTTATATTCCGGCAAACTCTGCCGCTGTCAAATTAATAGTTCACTGTCACTCCTTTTAATTATTTATGACCAGGTGTGTGTCTTTAGGTAGCATGTTGAGAATATTGTTCTGAGAACAACTAGAGGGGTGTATTAAAAATGTGCATGAGGCACTGGCCCATAAAATCATTCGACACAGGTTGACACAATGGTTGACCATTACAATCATCCGTGAATCCCATCCACAAATTTTGTTTTGTTTCATTGATCTCAACGCAGTCCCACCAAGCTTGCGGAAAAAATATGCGAAATAATTTTGGCACAGCCACGAAGCATTCATTCAGTTTGTACGTGCGACCCGCCATTGTTTTATACTACGCTGACCGGACGGCTACGGAGGTGGCGATGTGAATGGCGTTGCGGAGGCGATGTGCCTGGAATAAGCTAGAGGTTTATGCATATCGCAACGCAGTAACGCGAAAGCTGGGGTTAACTTTCGCAGACGTGTAAAACAACTGTCTCGCCATGAAAAAGAAGAAAATTTTTTACTGATGACTAATATAATTTCAACTAATTCTTGGTTATTATCAAGAACCAGGATTGTGCACCATGTGCAGGGAGAAAACAAACCAACTCACTCAATTCCGAATGGTATTTCCTTGCGGCAAGGCTCTTGGCGAATGTGGGAAATTGCAGGCTTGCTTTTCTTCTTCGTTCTCTTAGCAAGCGTACTTTTCATTCATTAACTCTTGCTTTCTTACACTTCTTTTCCAGCAGTGCTGAGAATTATTTGAGCTTTCAGAGTTTGGCGATGATCAGATATAGTTTATCGTCTTATCAAAGCAGCTGGCGTTGTGAACGTGTTCTGCAGCCACAGCGATTTCTGTTACTGCAACGTCGGCGGAGTGACCAAACGTAAAACCTTCGACTACCAATGTGTGGGTCTGTAGTTGAGTCCTTGTTGTACATGACCTTTTTAATAAGAAGCTTTTCTTCCCTACATGGCCGAATATTGCACGGCTGGATTGGTGGTGGGTAGGTCGTTATCTTTGCTGTATCGTTGTGGATATCAACGCAAATGTTTCAGTAAAGTTTTACAGATGTCGGGGGGCTGGTATGTTTCTTGCACATGCACATGCCTCTTCTGCGATACAAACAGCTACTTCCTACATAAAAGGGAAACTTATATGGCCGGCACACAGGCAAATCTGGAGCACTGGGATATGTTACGCGAATGGTGAGTTGCATTTACGGATTATTTTGGTTATACTTTTCGGCTTGGTTTAATCACTCATTATGTACCACTACAGCTTTACTGGTTATCGCCCAATCTACCAGAATGGTATGCTCCATTGTGAAACCGGAATCCCATAATGGTTGTCTGATACGGGATAGCACTTTTCTTGCGTACGACAGTGACAACCATCCTTTTTCTACGAGCTTGGTACACAGCTTGCGTTCTTGCAAAAATGTAGAATATGCGTCTGACGTAAAGCCTTCGACTACCAACGTTTGGGTCTGTAGCCGAGTCCGTGTGGTGCATAACCGCTTTTAATGAGAAGCTAATGAGAATCAGCCTGATTTGGACTTTGCATTTCGGCATATGGTCATGCAGTTGTAAAACTTGCGTGAGATTAAAAACGTAACTGATAAGGTAGACGAAAACAAACATTTCACGAGAATTCACGTTGCATAAAATGAAAATAAACAAAACTGTACGCATCGCAATAATTATCAATGCTTTATATAAGCTTTACATTGACCTCGCTTAGCGTAGCTTTTAACATGTGCGTTGCATCTGGATTGTTCTTGCGCCTTTCAGGCCCATGACAACAAGAAAAGTACTTTTTCATTTTCCTCCTGGTCAACGACACGGGCACGAAAGGAACTGGGGAGTGAGCACATAACGGGCTACTGTGTAATAAATGTTGCAATAGATAAATTTATATTGGGGAACGTCAAATTGATAGCCTGTAAGTCCAGTAGAACCAAATTATACATGGGGTCTTTCCTACACAAGCCCGTTGCGTCCCCTAATGTAAAGCTCTATAATATGCCTAGAAAATTAATCGCAGTAGGACAGGCAACCTGGCCTCGATCGCATGAACAGAGCATAGGGACCGCTGATTGTGGTGTAACCACATGCTCGCAAGTTCCTGCTTCAGTTTTCTATGACAGCAGTGTTCATTATGTTTTCGCAGACGCAGTTTTACCGAGAGCCTAACCGTTTGCTGCAGTAGTGCAGTAATCGCTAGTTCACATTTTTACACCTGGTAGAGTGAGAGTTGACGAGAAAGATTACGGCAAATATATTTCTCAGTTCCTCATGGAGCCACATAAAGGAGGCCGTATATTTTAGGTTCACAAATCAAGTAACAGACGTCTACCACATTGCATTATTGCCAACGTCCCCCATGAAAGCAGGTGACTTATACGTCTAAAGTTTCTATGACATTGTCGTTAGCGGCCGTTTGACGGCCGCCTGGTGGTAAATTCTTTCGCGAGGACATTGGCGCAAATGCCCCAATATTCGAAGTAACAACAAAGCCCATCTGTTGTTTAATGTGCGCGCTGTGTTCATGGTGCTCCAGTCTTCAGTTATCTAATGCACCAACCCAAAAAAAAGTCGAATTGAACAAAATAGAGTGAAACAAGCTTCCCATGCAATACCACCATTAAAAAATGCTACGATGATGAAAGAAAGAAGCCAGACATATTTACAAAAGTTACGAGCATGCACTTCCTGCTGTTTAAAACTATAGTTCATGCGCTATTGCGGTTTGACATTAAAAACACGCTTTAGGTGGAGCCGTTTAGAACACCCCTTGCTATGAAACAACAACCCCGACCCAGGAAGCAGCCCTGTTTGCTGGATGAACAGATTTCGCCCACACCTGACATATTCCGCTACGTCACATACTGCGCAAATAACTCGTGGAATAAAGTATATGGATAAAGTATTTATGCCATTCTGTTATTTACGACGCAATTTTTGATGGTCAGATGATCTCGCAGGGTGGCTGTTAAACTGTGTGTGGATACCTCGGCAATACAATAAAACAAAGTATTGCAATAATATTATTACTAGAATTCGAGCAAGGAATCCCACTGCATTGACACCGATGTTCCACCAGTCTTTCTAAACAGCATTTAACGTGGTTTCGATCGCATCATGTGTTTTCCTGTCTACAGTTTGCTCTGAGGAACCCGCACGATCGTTCATCGGGTTTTCTTGCACCACCTTCTGTGCGGCCCTCACTCCCAGACTTGATAATAAAAACATTTCTTCGGTAACTGTCTTTGTGAATTGGGCGGCAAAGTATTCAGAACGCAGCTCTTAGGTGGCGGGCCCTGGTTTCAGTATCAGGGTGCCATGCTTAACAGCCCGAACGCCATCACGTGACTTCTCGCACGCATGTCGTCGTCTTCCAAGGCTCGCTGCGATGCCGCTCCTCATGGTAGCGTTCCCATACTGTGATGCCCTCTGCAAAGGTGCTCAGGATACAGCAGTCGGTGCGCAGGTTTTTGTCTCACATTCTTTGCCACCATGCATCGGTAAATAAGAACACGTACCGAGCGACGCTCAAATTTCACATCAAGAGTATTATAATCTCCCGCCACTTTCTTTTTGTATTCAAAATTTCCATCCCGATTCAAATCCAAACGTTGTTAAAAACAAATAGTTCGATTATTCCTTTTTAATTACGGCAGCTCTAAAACTTTAGGTTCGAAAATACAGCGAATGTTTGGAACAATATCACAATATCGTTCGCGCCCCTTTGTACTCAATTTCTAAATAATAGGTGAGTTTAGCGGGCCAGAAGACTTCGCTTCGAGTTAATCTATTTCCCAAAGGTAAAAATGAAATCGTATAGCACCTGAACAAAAGGCTGTTTTTCAGTGTTCTTTGTGCGGTAAATCAAAATATAAAAGCTCTGTGCCAAGGATGTATAAAGACGCCTTCTATGGTTCTGAGAGTTTCTCCCGGTACTGCAGTGTTTCACCCAAGGGAAAACAGCAAGCTTGATGCATACGGGAACGACTAACAGTCTCGCAGTTGTGTTCACACCTGTACTGGTGGCATGGTGGCTCTGTCGGTGCGCTAATGAGCCCGAGGTTCACGTTCATATTTCGACCGCAGCGGTTGTAGTTTGATGAAGGCGAAATGCCAAAGCGGCCGTGTACCGCGCATAGGCTACACGTTCAGTTGGCCGAATTTATCTGGACCCGCCCTACTACGGCGTGCCTGAGAATCATATCGTATTGTTTTTCTCCCGTCGAACTCCAAAACCTTTAGGAGTTGTTCCTACGTTGCCGCTAGTGCTATGTTGCAATATGTGACGTTGCAGCAATCTCAGCGTCCCACTAGTCAACCCGATTGCAAGATGAGACTGAAAGACCCACACGACCTGCATAAATAATTAGGCGTGTGAGTTTTCAGATGCGGTAATAAACGCAATGCGCTTGACATTAGTATCATTGTGTATAAGAAAAACGCCGTTACTCGATCAAACATGTTAAGCTATCGCAGGTAATGCGACTGCGCCGCCCCGCATGACGCTATGGGAACTTATTATGGACGCGAGTCAAGCTGGTGCTCCAGTTAAAATCCCATAGCATATGCAATTTGTTGGCAAAATATGGCGCTTGCTCTGCATACGACTCCCCGCTGTCAATGGGTAGGGTGCAAAAGATGCGTGAAAAGACTTGGCCAAGAGTACAGGGGGATTTTCAACCCCTTCGTCCAGTACAGAAAGTGTTCGTCGCCATAGGAAGCACATGCCGAAGAAATAGTCAAAAGCACAGGAGCCCTAATCATCTACAAGAACACAGGGCTGCAGTGACCCTGGGCACTCTCAGGTGCCACCGGTAGGCGTGTCATCCGTTTACCCTAGAGTACAAACAACCCCCTGTTGAATAAAAATGGGCCAACTACGAATGGGGAGCGAGCACGTTTGCGAGATTTCGATAACGTGAGCGCTGCGCCCAGTTGTAACACAAGTTAGGCAGGTAAGCTACCGAATACGGCCTATTTCTGCACGGTGATGCCCGTACATCAGCTACAGCTTCGTCCCGGCTACATCACATGCGATTCTATTTCTTCTTTTTGCTCCCCTAATTTAAGAGGATGCTTTTTTGTTGGTGAACATATTCTGAGTATTCACGCCAGTAAACGTGATACACAGGATCTGTCAAAGTGTCAGAATGCATATTGGTAATATTCTGAGTTTTCACAACAGAAAAAAACTATTATCAGTATGCACCATCCTAGCATGTATTGCACCCTGGTGATATTTCCCTAAAGTTCGCGCTAAGGGATCACGCAGTAATTTTACACTTTGCCAAAGCGACGTAGCAACTTTTATCGCAGTGCACCCTCTTGAATACACTTCAGTACAAAAGTGCGATTCAAGCCACTACAATACACCGTACGAAAGTGGTGGCAGTAGCGACGATATACAGCAAACTAAACAAAAGAACAAAAATGCCAGAACATCACTATCGTACCCATGTACGAAAGCACGGCCGAACTTATAATTAAGCACATTTTAGCAAGGAAACTAGATTGTTAAGCCGGAGAATTGAGGGCCTAGGAAAGAAAGACGTTGCGAGAACAAGACTTATTCGCACTGGTTGATCAAGTTGATATTATTAAGGTAGAATGGCAGGAGACCGCATCCGTCTCATCCTGAATTCTCAAGATGGCGTATTTGCCGAGGATGTTGAATTTCTTCAAAGCGCAACAATTTATACAATATGGCTGCCGACGGAACGTGGATCTACTACCATGGGGTGAGGATATGACATGTCGCCAGCAGGTACGCCTGCGACCACCACCCTGTTTATCGCCCTCTCACAGCGCGCTAATTCCGGCACCTCTTCCGTGGCAAACAGCGTTGATGTGTATGAGTGGCTCAGCTGGTACCAGCATATCAAAAACAGAATGGCTCGGATGCAGCTATTATTCGGAAACATCATACTCTATCTCGGCAGAACCCTTTGTTACTTCTTTCTGACTACATCGTCACAGGATGATATGACCAGCTGAGACACGTTCATGTCTACAGATAAGCAACATTTTTGGAAACCCGTTTGGTTGCGAGCTTGCCACCAAGAAGTCAACGGAGCGTTATTTGCAATACATACAGGACGCGTGGCCCTGTGTCTACAAGCTGACCAGAAGATGTCTGAGGCTGAAGAGAATGCCCACATTTTGAGGGGTATCGCAGACCACACGTACGATCTTGTCGTATCCACCAGCGAGAGCAATCTTGATACTGTGGGCAAAGGGTGCCGTCGTCTACAGCAAGCTGTTGGTTTATGTGGTGATCGGAACTTTTACGCAATACGTATAATTCTGTCCTGTACTTGGAGTGTATTACAAGTGTTGTTGTGTGTTTTGGCTGTTCAAAACATCGGACTTCATATATGCGTACGTGGACTGAACTCATGCACAGAACTTTGCGACTCATGTACTGTTGGACTGTATATTTTTTACTGATCCGGTGTTCTACTGAGTGTTATATTTAGTGTCGCTATCTCCCTTTTTGCGCAAATTTGTTTCGTCTGCCAAGTGACAAGGAGTAGCCGGTGCCACCACATAAAGGCGCCAACCTCTCCTAACATTCACTTCAATAAAAAAAAAAAAGTCCGAACCTGGTCACGACCTCCTGCACTGCACTAATTTAGGTCATAGCATTAAATTCACACTTTCAGTGCACCAAGCTGCTGCTATTCACTTCAATAATTTTAATTTCGCGTACGATTTATTCGGCATTTGTGTATCCATGCGCTGTTCATGTTGAGGCGTGTGCGCTTTGATTACAATGGGACGTCCAGGGCGAATTGCCTTTCTATATGCCTAGTGCATCGCTACCAATGCTGACGTCTGAAGCTTCGGTCAGAGTGGTGTTCGCGACTGCTGCGTAAATTATGGCAATGACCGAAAGCAGAGCGTTTATTCGTTCCTTAGCGTTCTCTTGCAGAAAAAGTGTGCGTGCGATCATTTCCACTTGAGCACTGCACACACGCAATAGCAGTGGCATTGGAGTCAATAACCCGCCTGTAGTTTTGTTTCATAGCGGAGGCGGGCTTCCTTAGCTGTAAACTGGTGGCATTGTTAAAAGTAACGTTGATGGTCTCATTTCCTGAGCCTGAAAGACCGAAATAAACTAAATGTACATGCATTTTTTGATATTGTCGCACTGGTGATTCTTTATATTCGCCATGTCGAGTTGTAAATCTTTACGCTTTCAATGAACTAGGGTTGTTGTCCTAATCTGATGTCATCAAGCCCTATCATCCAAAATTAGAAGAAAAGGTCGTTCTACCTTGCAACATTTGTTTTTGGAACAACTTCATCATTTCCTGTCTCATTTTACACCAAATGGCACAGAAATTTTATTGTGCTTATATTCGCGTTTTAGGACCCCTCATAAGCATTCCACAGTTCAGTACAATGACCCGTATTTCTGGCAGAAACATATAAAACTCGTGGATAGAGACAGCCTGATTGAGAATATTTTTCAACATTCCAGGCGCAACGGGAGATTTGGTAAGTGTCTATCAGATTGGTTCCTTTTAGAAAAAAAATTATTTCGCTGGAAACACATATCGCTTGCGCGTACACGGTGATTCCATGACGGCAAGCCAATACAGCGATAGATATAAACCAAATAAGCTTTTCGAGCATCTTGACACACGCTAACCATCGTCAGGGAGCACTTAGTGGTCCTCTATGGGCAGCATTGTAATGTTTTTTAAACAGTACTTGATGACTTTGTGTTTTCACAGTTGCCCCCAATAAAGCCAGAATATTAACTCTTGCGCTCGACGTAACGTTACGGCCTTCAAGAAAAGTAATATCACAAGCGTAGGATTGAACGATAGAATGTATTACTGATACATACTGGCATATTACAAAGCTCAATGTATATTCTATATTTGCTGAATAATCACGGTGAAATGTAGTTTGCAATCATGAAATACTGCTGGTCAATCACAGAAAACATTTCCTTCGTCTAAGGAAGAGAAAACTTTAATAATGACACTTGGCAAAGGATCTGCGAGGATGAAATTCAATGACCAAATAACTATGACAGCATCTATGATGCTGAACAACGTTAGCGAAATTGCAGCAGTAGGCTGGTGAGAAACACAAAAGCATTCATGAGCTTATTTCGGCCGACAACCATAACTTCACGGATAAATAAGAGCATACATAATAGGCATTAAAATTCGTCACATATCGCATTTTATAAGTAGCGCTCCATTTTTTGTTGTGAATTCTAAGACCTAATTATATTTGAAATGGGATACGTGTGCATTAAAATAACGTGATTACATCATTCTTTCACCAGAGCCGGTGTTTCTCTCTGCATCAAGGCGTACCAGCGTATTGGAATTCCTGGTTGTAATGGCAGGACGCATCACAGCATTTCTTTTCATGTGTGCCGTGTTCGCCTACGGTAAGTCCAATCTGCCTGGACACCCTCACCCTGAGCGGCATTTCCAATCGGAAGACCGTGGCCGGATATTATGACTTTACCTCCGCGCTTAAGGGACGTTTCTCTCTTTGGTTCGCATGCTGCTATATAATGTCATAAGATTGCGAAGCATTTTTTTGGATAACATGCGCACCGTAGAAGCAAATGAAATTATCAGTAATAATAAAAAATAGAACGTACAATAAAAAGGCATGAAATTCACAATATCGGACATGTAAAAAAATATGCAAGTGTTTTTGAAACATGTTCGCCTTATTTGTCGGTTTATCTCTGGCTGCGACAAGTTGACATAAGTGTAGAAATAGAAACTGATTCGTAGGTTTTTACAGATTTAAATGAGCTACTATGCACACGCAAAAATCAAATTAGTAGAGACACCTTCGAGAAAGTCACATAGGTTGCTTTTAATTGCCGTGCCCAGTATATAAGGCGTGGTTACGAAAAGTCAGTGCGTGAGTTTAAAAATACAACCTGCTATGTGTACAGGATATTAGTGTTTTACGAATGCAGTACCAATAAAAGCGTTCTTATCCCAGTGTCTGAAACTCAAAAGCACTATTCTTCGTTTCAATCTAATAATTGCAATTTCCATTTTGTGAACGCAGTATTCCCCATAAAAATCAATTCCTCTCATTAGTGTAATTGTCAATTGTCTCCGTAGGCGTCATGGTTATTGCAGCCAGTCAAGATGCAACAGCACGAGAAAGTTCAGTGCCGGCGAGTGCTGCCAATGAGGATGCAAGAATCTCATCAGCTGCAATCGGAAGCTTGGCGGGTGGAGGCCTCGGCTGAAACTCACGTGATTGGCTGCACCGAGAGAGCAGCGCGAGAGAACCGACTTTTGTCGCGTGCTCGCTTTATTCTTTAGCGAGCGCGTTGTTCACCGCTCAAATGGAATAAATGTTGCAACATCACGTGGTGACTGGTTTTGTTTCTATTCTATGGATAATGCTGTCTAAATTTACGCACAAACATTACATGTGTTGTCTGTCCGTCACAGTTATTACTGTTGAATTTACACAATAAAACGGAAAATAACATTTTACCAGCTAACACTCCGTCAGAAAGAAAACTTTATTTCTAATCAGAACGATATGCCTCCGGTGAATTAGTTGGCTGGGGCATCCGCCGAGGTTACGGCGAAGTGTTCGTCCCTCTGGGCGGCTTCCATGGCCCGCTGGAATGCCCAGACTTGGTCTTCCAGGTTCGGGCTGAACAGCGCGGCTTGCCATTGCTCGCGGAGGCTGTCGATGTAGGCTGCGCTCGCATTGTCCTGTATTAGGTCCTGGTATTCCCATAGTATATGTTGTAGCGTGGCTCTGGAGCCACACATTTTGCATCTATCTGTTTTGTATATGTCTGGAAAAATAGTGTTAATTACCATCGGGCTTTTGTATGATTTGGTCTGTAATTGTCGCCACTTGACAGCTGGTGATCTAGTGAGTTGTGGGTGGCGTGGTGGATAAGTGAATCTAGGCATCTTGTAATGTTTGTCGATGTCGTTGAACCTGGCTATTCTGTCTTGCTATTCCCATACCTCCGAGGGCCCTGTCGAGGGGCCTACGTTCGTCGGAGTTTGGAAAGTCAGTCCTCGAGCTAAGTTGTGTGCCGCCGCGTTAGGGTTGTCCTCTTCCGTTGAGTTAGTGGCGAGGGCTGGTAGCCATATAATTTGGACGCATCTGTTTTCCCTTGTTGGTTTGCCTTTTCTGAGTATGTTTAGCGCCTCAGCTGAGATTCGGCCGTTCGCGAAGTTGCGTACTGCCATCTCGGAATCGCTGATTATATACTATGCGTTGGTTGGTGCTATCGCTAACGCTGTAGCCGCTTCTTCGGCAATTTCGATGCGTGTGCAGCATTGTCGGTTGTGGTTAAGTACTGTTGCCGCGTCCGTGTTCCTTCCTTATTTCTTTGCCAGAATGTTTGCCCTGCTTTTTCTCGGGCCCTCGTGGTGCACAGGATACATATTCTTGGGTAAGGTGGGTACCGTGAGTTTGGCCCTTATTTCCATGGGTATATCCCGTTGGCCTCCGTGTTCTGTGTGGTAGCAGGTCCCTAATTTAACTAGGATGTCCGTGCCCGCCGTCGTCTTGGAGAAGCATTCGTATTGTGCTATACGTTGCGCTTCTATTAGCTCCTCAAGCGTGTAGTGCAGTCCGAGCTCTAGGAGTTTCGCCGTGCTTGTGCTTAGCATGAGTCCAATCGCTTGTTTATATATCTTCCTAATGAGGCCGTCTAGCTTCTTTTCTGCGGCGCCCCATCATTGGTATGCCGCCACATACTTGATCTGACTTATGACGAACACCTGCAAGATTCTCATGAAGCTTGCTTATTTCATTCCCTCGTGCCTGTTGGTGATTCTCTTGATAAATCGCATGTCTGAGAAACATTGCTTTCGATATTTTGAACACTTTCTCCGTTGGTGCCCTTGGCTTCTAATATCATTCCCCAACACCCTTACCTTCTCGATTTTGGGTATGGGTTGTCCATCTTGGGTCATCAGTGTTATGGATTGTAGCTTTGTCTGTTGCAATTCTTGGGAAGTCTCGCCTTTAGCGTTGGTCTATACAGCAACAGCTCAGATTTTTCGGCCGAGCATGTTAAACTGGTGCCTTCTAGGTATTTCTCGACTGTTTCAACAGCTTCGTGTAGTCTCTGCTCGATCGATCTATAACTGCCATCGTTTATTCATAGCGGGATGTCGCCTGTATAGATTGTGTGGTCAAGTCCTTCGATTCTTTGCAATTTGCTTGGAAGACTAATCAGAGGCAGGATATAGAGCATAGGGGATATAACCAAATCCGGAGGTGTGCCTGCACTGTCAACAGACACTTTCTCGGACATCAGATCTCCTACCGTGACTTTTGCTTCTCTATCCGTTAAGAGCTCTATCCGTTTACCAGCTGACACGATGTTACCAATTATGCCTAACATCATATTGAGCTATCTGACAAGATGTAACTTGCAGTATATTGTATCCGATGAAATACCGAGGATACGACAGCCCAATCCGTGAATTCCGGAGTGGGAGTGCTGCGTCCCCTCGGGAGATGGCGCCACGCTGTATGGCGCCTCCTTCAGCCGCTTCTACAAGCGGCGGTGGCTTAACGACTATCGTGTATAGAGAGTCCTAGAATACGTACCGTTGAGTGGGACGAGATGCCGGAGCAGCGCATGCTTTGCATTGAAGCGGCGATGAAGAATAATACTGTCGTGGCGCTCCGGTCGAAGTTGGTTGGGCCGCATCAAGATGGCGCCGTTGAAAACTACTGGTGGCTATGTACGCCGGGTTACTTCGCACTACTTCGCGCGCTGCTGTTTACAGTGGGAGCGCTCAAAGTATGTCGCTCATTACACATGACGTGTATTTATGTCTTAGGAATAAATTATTTTCAGTGGTTTAATGCCGCGCGCTGGTTGCGCCTGCATAGGGGCCGCAATGCCGGTTTTCATTCGCCTAGGTTATTGTAGCCGCTTTGGAGGACAATTATTATTATTTCTTTTTTTTTGTACAAGTTGCGTCTGTGTCTTGTGTGTTTTCTGGCGCATACAAACAAAAATAAACTGCAATATTGTTGCTCCCGCTTTAACCGAGAAAACATATTGCCCTCATCCAGCACCACGTTGGACTGGTAACATATTTACGAGAAGTGTACTAAGAGAGAAGAAAAATCCAGCGCTACATTGGGTTCAATTTTGCGTCTTCCTGGCGTAACAGAACGAAGTGTAATTCGTAGGGCGGTATTTTATTGCGGATACCTCGGATACCGAAAACACTTTTATTTTACTATTGTATATGCTAATCGTTTGCCTATAAGCGCATTCAATTTTTTTTTTTTACCAGAGTGAAGTTTCAAAAAAGGAAGAGAAACCGGCGCGTTCGATTCATTATATGCACTAGTGCCTTTGCCGCTTCTATATTGGAGCTCACGCGTTCAATCCATGCTGCGGAATTCGATGGGGATGTAATGAAATGAAACACATTTGCTTTCACACTTCTATTTACGCGCATCGTAAAGGGTCGTACGCGGTGAAAACCGAAACAGCGCATGTGCCTGTAATGGTATGTGGTTGTTTTGTCTTGTAAATCCCAAAACTAGTTTGTTTAGATAAACAAGGTAGCTGTGTCGTTCGGACCTTTTCTGGTGGCTAAAACTCAATTACACTATTTTGGAGTCGAATTAATCTGAAATACAGGTGATTCTTACGTCATATTACCATCTGCATGTAATTCCATTCGCAAATGAACTGATGAAATGAATGAATTCGCTCAAGTGAACAACTTGTATATTTACATGTAGTACTGACGGTGAATAATACAACGGTAAAACTGAGATATTAGGAACTAACTTTTGATTGGGCGAACTTGTGCTCACGAAAGCAAGTTACGCTCACAGCACAGCCATAGCGGCAAACATGGTCAGAGATCGTCGAAATCTGCTCACGTGGGTTAAGCGCGTCTGCTTTTGTACATCAGTCATCGAAGGTTCCAGACTAATCGCTGGTGCCCGCGAGTTTTCCAGAATGTTCTACACCATTCCCGTCGCACATACATGCAATCAGTTTCCGTCAGGTTCTGTGACAACCGACACCGGCAAGAACCATCATTCCAGAATTTCCCTATTCATGCGCTAGTGTCCTGCGCTAATAATGTATATGCTGATCTTTTGCCTATTAGCAGCATTCAATTTCATTTACCAGAGTACAATGTCAAAAAATTAAAAGAAACCGGCGCGGTCGATAACATTTGTTGGACGATGAAGTGTGGTCACCGGATGAAAAATTACACGCGTCAAAATATAAACGGGCGCATTCACCTATCCGGGGCACTATGATAACGACAATAATGAAGCTCTTAAGGGAACGGCATGCCCCACATACAACTGAAACTCGATTCCACGAAGGGATGACCGTGCTCGAATTTTTTCGTTAAATTGGGAAGTTCGGAAAAAGGAGTACGGGATTTTAATTTCCTTCGAAATGTAAAGTTGTAACGCAGTGACTCCAAAAATTTACCGGGGCATTGTATTTGCCGCTAACCCATGCGAACGCGTGTGAAAAGACTGTGAGGGTGGCCCAACTAGGGCCTAAATGCGGTCACCCCTACCGCCATCTGTTACGTAAGAACGCTAGCGACCGCTGAGTCCGTTGTTCCGCGTATGGGCGCAGCGTGTAGGCCTCGTCACGCTAAAGCTGTGGCGTGATTAGAGTGCCTAAAGTTTTTAACCCGGTAGCGGTAGAGCGCCCGCTAGACGTAAAACGCGTCTGCGTCGAAAGAAATTCTGCTATCTTCGCCCATTTATTTCAGAGAAAACCTTCGTTAAATCGAGCATTATGTTTGCTAGTTTTGTTAATTTGGGTTGATAAAAACATGGAACCTGATTGGATAAATTCGGGTTTCGTTTGATTGAATTTGGACTTACGCGTAGAAAAATACGCAGATTTACTTTATTCGTCGAAGCAGATAAATGTGCTACATCATGCCCAATTCAAATTTAATGGGATAAAATTATAGTGTGACTATTCAAAAGCGTTCCTTTCCTGAGTCCGGTTACCACATTTTTACAAGGCACCCTCGAACGAGGCCTTTATATTTGTGGACCGATAGCGACGTGTTAAGCAGAAGTCATCACACTCCATCCATTATTTCGCCAAGAAAGTGTTGAGCTCCACGCAACAGCCGTGACTAGTCAGCAGCAGAATGATTCCGAAAAGTCGTCACTTTCGTGGGACGCGCCCTCTAGAACTAAAAGTGCAGTTATGGCTTATATTCTAACCGAAATGACTATTCGAGCAATAATAATGAATTCAGGCTTCGCATGCGATCTGAAAAGCAAATAGCATTCGATGAGAGTAGTTAATAATTAATTCTGGGGTTTTACGTGCCAAAACCACTTTCTGATTATGAGGCACGCCGTAGTGGAGGACTCCGGAAATTTCGACCACCTGGGGTTCTTTAACGTGCGCCTAAATCTAAGCACACGGGTGTTTTCGCAATTCGCCCCCATCGAAATGCGGCCGCCGTGGCCGGGATTCGATCCCGCGACCTCGTGCTCAGCAGCCTAACACCATAGCCACTGAGCGATGAGAGTAGTGTGGTTCTACTTATTTCCCATTTTAGTACATTGATGAACATTGCCAGACGAGCCATTAAGAAGAAATTTGTCTTTACGTCCCAGTTGCTCCGATTTAGTCTAAGTATACGTAGGGTAATACCATTTGTCTTTAAACTGTTGCTCATATTCGCGTCTAATGCTTGCCTTGATTCCTTCTCTTGTAAAACCATTGATGCACGTCGGGTTGGTTCCATCTAGAGTGTACTAGAATTATAGTGCAATTTAATTCCCTCCTTGATAACGCTCCAGCCACCGACCTTCGGTCTACGATAGCGTGCAACTTCCAGTGAACATCACACAATCATAAAGAAACGTATGGTGGTGCCGAGTTTTTTATTGCAAAGAACGTTACTGATCTTAGTTACTGGATTTAGAGTATCCGATAATTTTGCTATTCCCTATATCTCGTGAATATTTGTATGCATCATTTGCTTTACCGAGAAGCTCAGTCATCCGCTTCATTTCTTCGCGCCTCGCACAGAACATCCTAGTTTATTTATTTTAATAGTGTTTTCCTGCATTATTATCCGTGCTATTTAACACTACAGCAACAAAAAGAGAGCCTTAAACAACACGGTGCAAGTTGAAACTTAAAAAAAAGTGAAAATATGAAAGAAAGCTCCACATAGCTACCGATGAGTTCGGTCGTTGTTGTGCTAAGATATGTCTTACTTTTAGAAATATTAGTTCACTGCGCTCAGATTACGCACTGTTAGCACCCGACATGAGCCATCGGCGCACTAGAGCAAATAAAGACATTGAAAAAAAAGTAATGCATAAGTTTTCTACAACACAAGACGATGCACTTGTAACGACAGCTGAAATTAAAACGTCTAGTTTTATAATCATTGCCTCAAATATACATGTTTGTCAAAATAAAATATAGGGTTAGTTTAAGAGCGTGCAATGTATATTGAGGCTCGGTGCTTTAAAGCGAAGGCGTTACTGGCCGCGAACTTGCCGTTTCGCCTTGGCTGTTCACCGCGGAGGCACATGACGTCACAACGTGTGCAAGGCCGCGGATTTTTCTCTCTGTCTCTCCCTAGTCACTACAGCGCATGCGCCACTAGTAGCACCGAGCCACAGGTGTTCCGCCGCTGCGCAGCGCCGCGCCTTTACGTGGCCGCCGTTTGGTATGACGTCACATCGCGTTCCTCGTCATTGCGTTCTCCTTCGCTCGCTTCACAATCTGCAGCACATTTCTGATAAAACGTGTGAGGACTGAAAAGGAGAGCTCGCGTGCACCGCAACCACATTTGTGGTGGCAGTATGGAGGGCGACAATTCTGATAAGCAGGAGGAGGCCTGGAATCGAAATCGGAACGAAATGAAGAGGAAACGATTCGCCCAGGAAACAGAAAAACAGTGCGCCGAACAACTCGCGAAACGCCACAACATAGCTAGAGAACCAAAGTAGCCTGGACTTGCAATCAAGATAATTCACGGCTAATCATGATTTTCCTTAACTTTCGCTACGTATATCCTGGCATAGCCGACCTAAGCCACCGCCATTTTTTTCCCACACGCAGCACCTCAGCTGACAGCGCCATCCTTCTTGCAAATCTGCCGAGTTGATTCGCCAAGCAAAACATTTCTTTGACACTCTCAATACACCTGCAATCCATTAAGGCGTTACCACACTTATCTTCTTCAACACAGCCGATCTACAATTATATCTTCGTGTATGTGAAGTATGCCGTTCCTTAATTACCTTCATAATTGCCTTTACGACTGCTGACCGGATCACTGCCACCAGTCGTTTATAAAGTAGAAACCACTTATATATCGTTGAGTGGACGTAGAGTTGTGAACGGCATTACATTGGGATAACTAATATAAGATAAGCTTAGCGCTTTTTTCTCGGAAATCAGACTCGAGAATAATTTAGTTTGTTCACACCCCTACAAAGTGCGGAAGGACGCGGCAACATTTTTTTTTTTTTTTTTGGCTAAGCAAATTCTGATCTTTTACGTCTCGTAATTTGATTATGAGGCGCCCTGTTCAGTCCTCACCACCTGTGGTTCTTTATCCTGCACCTAAACACAAGTACGAGAGTGGTTTTTCCATTTCACTCCCATCGTATTCCGTGACCTGGTTTGAACCCCTGAGCTCGTCATCGGCAACGGAATGCCATATCCACAATGTAGCCACTAATTAGGCACTCATTGGACGGGGCAAGAAATGTCACATGGCTTACGGGCCACACATTAGGATATATAATGGCAACCTGAATCTATTTTCGGTGTCAGAGGTCCGACCACAACAAAAAAAACCATAGCAATATGCGAGGAAAAAGCAAACGTGAATGGAATGTTGCGCAGCAGTTTTTTTTTCTTTGAGAATACTCACCGAAAACCTGAGGACAGGGCAGCGGATGGGCCACGTATATTTTATTTCTTCGAAGCGGCAAGCAGAAGGTTTACATATGCCTTTCGCTCTGTGTTTCGCTAGACATACTGATGAAAAACTATATGCCCAATAATACAACACGAGAGATACATGCTGCTCTAAAAACAAGAAAATCATCTGTTCTTCAAAGCGAATCGTGCAATAGCATAGTTCAATGAAAGCCAACGCTACAGCCGCAATGCACACGCAATGACCGAGCGGCATTAAAACAAAATGAAGGAGAGAAAGAAAGGCATACCATTCCTAAGGCATAAATACATGTCATATCCAATTATAGATACCGTCTCAGTGGCCGGAACGCCGATAAGAGTGCGCGAAATATGAATGATACTTCGAAAAAGTATCGCAAGCTGTTTCCAACGGCGCGAAAATGATGCCGGCCCATCCACTTCAATCGCAGCGCCACCACACTATATTTCTACGACGCGCGTCTCACTGGAAAGCAGGCGCTGTCCCAGCTGCTCGTCCCGCTCAACAGCATCCTAAAACAATTTACTAAGCACGATGTAGTGGAATCAAATCTCGTCCGCGAAGGCCGCATTTCGATGGAGGCGAAATGCAAAAAGGGCCATGTGCCATTCATTTTGAGTGCGTTAAATATTCTCAGGTGTTCCAAATTTTAGTGCAGTCACCGACTAGGGCTTTGCGCATTATCGAATCGTAGTTTTCGCACGTTAGACGCCTGTGTTCAAATCACTCTTCTTCTGTGCAGGCAGTACATTGCGCTCTATCGCCCTGGCGTCTTAGGTTGCCTCCCGTGCAGCCTTCCGCCGGTTTCCTCCTTCCAGCTGCACAGCGGACATATGGACCACTGCACAGAGTGGCGTGGTGCGGTGTGGCGCGGGGTGGTGTGTGTGTTTGTGTGGGTCACGGGGGTTACCGCTGGGAACATCTACTTAACCGACTTTAAGATGCCGGCTAGTGTAATCACTAACAAATCTGCATTGCCGGTGGCGATGTCATGCTTAAGTGTGCTCTTCGTTGCAGGAGAGCCAGGAATTGTTTTCACGTTCTATAGAAGCAATCGACATCGCCCAGGTGTTGCCAAAAAGTATATTAGCGTTAAGATTTAGTGCAGAGATTTCTACTCAATGAGGCATTGAAGAGGTACAAATACGCTCTCCTTTAAAGAGACTGCGGCTTACCTATTGGCTTATTTGTCGTCTATAGAAAATGACTTACCATTGGTATCACACAAATAAGAGCTGATCACATTATCTTGTATAAACCTCTTCGAGTGACCGCAATGATTATTTATGCCCCATTTATTGCATATCCAACTTGCTTCTCTGATTTGGAAGAACATTTTATTAGTGGCCGATTGCGAAATAAGTTACACACTGAAATGACAAGCATTTAGTGTGCGACAGAGACCATTTCGATTTGTGGGCCCTTAAACCCTGCATTAAAAGGGGGAAGCTTTTGCTTGATCGAACCAATGCCACATTTTCACATGTACATCCATAATTATGACGGTCATTTTTTCCTTAGTCACATTGTGGAACAAAGCGAATTCCCCAATATACCTGCCTCTTTTATAATTGGCTACAAAGGCAAGGTAATTGTTTGCTACCCGATTACTTGTGCTTTCACGGCTATGGCATTCTTAACAGCAGATGAGTTGGCTCGTATGGACCATGCCCATAGAAGTAAACGAAAGTCTTTTTAAAACAGAAATAAAAAAACTGGGGCATTTCCATTGCGAAGCGGTGTTCTTCATGGGCCTCAAAAATACTGTCTTCTTCCTTCCTCGAACACTATGATTTTTTCTACATTACTGACCCGGGTCTTCAAACAAGCTTTCCAGACCTACTTCCGTAGAAATTAGAGTCAATTAACCGTAGGCTACGACGCAACTTGGATAGCTGTGTCAAACAATACGCGCCTTTGGAGACGACTGTGGCTCTCTGGAAGCAATTGGACGCATATTATTCGACTTAGAGCGGACAAGGTTGCAAGGGACATATTGAAAACAAGCATGCCTTCCGCGTAAATGTTAATGTATATGTGACGCTACGACTTACAATTGGTCCCTGGAAAACTCCAAAGATGTGGTCTCAAGCCCTCGACTTCTTATGGTCACATTTAATATAATGGTTTTAATATAGTGGTTAACCAATCGTCCTGAGTCCCCAGCGGCTGCTGAGCACCTGACCAAGGCGGCGGTCAGACTTGCAACGCAGCAGAAGCTGCTAAAAATACCTGGGTCCGGAAAGGCCGCCAGTGGAAACTGACGCTTGCGACGTTTAACACCCGAACACTCTCGAGTGAGGCTACCTTAGCAGGACTCTTTGAAGAACTATCAGACTTTGTTTGAGATATTAGCGGTCTTACAGAGATTACAAGAACTGGTGAGGCTAACACGCTGCTCCATAACGGCCGTTTTCCCTGCTACAGAGGTCTCTCGGATAAGAAGCAATAAGGGGTAGGATTCCTAATCCATAAAGACATAGCGGGCAACATTGACGAATTCTACAGCATCATCGAGAGGGCAGCAGTAGTCGTAATCAAACTCAATAAGAGGTGTATTTTAAAGGTAGTACAAACATACGCTCCAACGTCCAGTCACGAAGATGGGGAAGTAGATCAGTTTTATGAAGATGTTGCTCTAGCAATGAGAAAAGTGCAAACGTGGTATACAGTAGTAATGGGGGATTTCATTGCAAAAGTGGGGAAAAAGCGGGCGGAAGAACAGGCAATTGGCAACTACGTTGTCGATTCTAGAAATGGTAGTGGTGAGATGCTGGTTGAATTTGCAGAAAGGAATAAGCTGAGAATAATGAACAGTTTTTTGCAAAAACGTAGAAACAGAAAGTGGACCTGGAAAAGCCCTAATGGTGAAACAAGAAATGAAATTGGTTCGTACTTTCTGCCAATCCCAGCATAGTGCAGGATGTAGAAGTGATAGGTGGCATAAAGTGCAGTGATCCTTGGTTAGTAATTGCTAGGATTCACTCCAATTTCAACAGAGAAAGAGTGAAAGTGGTGAAGAAGAAACAGGTCCACTTAGAGGCAGTAAGCGTAAAAGCAGACAAAGTTAGGCTAGTTCTTGCAAACAAATATGCAGCCCTAGAACAGAGAGTTCATGATGATGATGACATAGAGGTAATGAATGAAACCATAACGAGGCTGGCTTGAGAGGCAGCAATTGAAGTGGGAGGCAAGGCACCAAGGCAACCAGTAGGCAAGCTCTCTCAAGTAAAAAAGGACCCAACATTGAAACGATAAAGAATGAAGGTGTCCAATTTAAAAGATAAGATAGAATTCGCGGAACACTCCAAACTGTTCAGCGAAGCGAAAGAAGTGATATTAGAAATTATAACTTTAATTATAATTAAGGCCGTTAAAAAGGGAAGCAGCCTGAAATCAGGGAGAAAGAAACTTGGCATAGGACAAACCAAGATATATGCACTGAAAAATAAGTAGGGTAATATCATCAGCAATTTTGAAGGTCTAATAAAAGCAGCGGAAGTATGTTATACTGACATTTACAGTACACAGTGGACTCAGGAGCACTCTATTCGAAACAATAATTAACAGTATACAGAAACTCCCGCGATAGCTAGAGGTGAGTTTGGAAGGGCATTGCAAGGCATGAAGCTGGGAAAAGCGACAGGAGAAGATGGAATAACAGTCGATTTAGCGAAAGATGGCGGAGGCATAATGCCAGCAAAACTGGCGGCTCTCTATACGAAGTGTCTATCAACAGCAAGGGTCCCAAGAAACTGGAAGAATGCAAACATTTTACTAATCCACAAAATGAGGACAATAAAAAACTAAAAATTATAGGCCCATTAGCTTACTCCCAGTATTATATAAAATATTTACCAAAATGATCTCCAATAGAATAAGGACAAACGTAGAAAAATTATTGAGAAGGAATTGAATTGTCTTTAGTCAATGTTGAGTTTTTCATTGAGGAATTGTGGAAAATTTGTTGGAGAATTGTTGGGCCGACTGTTCAGTGGTCTTGAATATTGGCCGCTGAAATTTAATTGGAACACCATTGGGTGTCTCAATGTTGAATGATTGTTAAGTTACGATTGAAATTCCATTGCGCTTAGACGGGTCACTGTGTTCATTTTGTTGAATGGTTGTTGGGTTACCATTGATGCTGCATTGAATTGACGTTGTGGTAGTTCGGTTGACCTGTTGTTGAGTTATTGTTGTCACAGGACTGAAAAGTACATGGTGGCCCAGTTGAGATGGCACTGAGATTTCAGAAGTTTCCATTGAAATATAATTGACATTTCTTTGGGCTAGAGGATTTTTATTCATATATTTAAATCGCTTTGCTATTCCCACTGGCATGCCCCGGTACCTGCACAGCGATGTTTCACAGCGGGGAGAAATATTCCCGGCTTTCTCGCAGAACCAAAGACCACGCGACAGTGCATAGCCGATACCAAGCAGATATCGAATTTTTGGGTAAAAGTCCTGCAGCAGGAATGACCTAAAGATTCGCCGAGAGCGATGCGAGAGTGAGCGTGCCTGTACGAGTGAGAACATGCACCGTTTCTTTGAAGCTAGCCGCTCCGGCGTGTCTCCGATCATCCCACGCGATTCGTGTGCATAACGCTGCGTACACGCCCTTGCGAGTTTTGCGCGGTAGCGTCTCCCCAATGAGCTAGCTTCATGCACGCGTCATTCTTCACCGTGGAAACGGTGCTGGAGGCCACAAGGCGCCGAGTGGCACTCCTTTCGCTTCTGCAAGCAACGCACATTCGGATCGGTTCAGCTCAAAGAGGCAGCAGAGAACGGTTGCATGTTTCGCTTATCGCCAATTAGGATTGTACAGTACGCCTTAACGGAAACTCGCCGCGCTAGATAAAGACGCTTACTGCGGTAGTTTTGGCGATGATAGGCCAAAAGGAGAGCCCGTCGGCGGCTGTGTTCCTTGCCGACGTCGTCACCACACCTCTGTTCATTTGCGCTGTGTATCCGTGTACAGTCACCGCGCGGAAGCTGCGACTTATCGGTTGGCCGTTCTCCGCAAATCCCAAAGAGGCGAAACTTATTTTTCGGTGCGCCGCATCATTAGGTGCAACCTAAATCGAGGCGCGCATAATCGCTACGGCACAAAAGGTGATCACACTAACCGTGTCGTATACGATGAGCCACCACGGATTAAAAAAATAATTCTGATGTCCTACGTGCCAAACCACCGATCTAATTATGAGGCAGCTCGTAGTTGGGGACTGCGTATTAATTTTGACTTCCTGGAAATTTTTACGTCCATACAATGCAAATTGCACGAGCGTTTTTGCATTCCGCTCCTTTGGAATGCGGCCGCTGCAGGGTTGGGATCCACAACCTCGAGCCCCAAACTGCCACGCTGGCCGCCATAGTTACGAAATGCGTAAGCGTGACGTGCAACACCGCCTTCCGGTACGAGTGTGGTACAAAAGTTGCACAGCTGCACACATGCTGCACAATTATTTGTCGCGGTTCTCCTAAGCTCGCAGTGTCTGCCTAAATACCTTGAAAGGCAGCGCGCCTCTCACGTATCGGAACGCGATAACACGCGCTTACACGGCCCACGTGAGCCCCTATGAAAGATGGCGCGGCCACTTTACAAAATTATCACTGTTCTGAGAAGTTGATCCTCGATACTCGATCATGGGTAGTATCATCTCTAACTAATCTGATTTGTCGGTTGCCACACCATGACTAGGTAAATTATTCATGACGGGAGAGGAAGCAATTTTTAAAATTACTCTTGAAGCAATAGTCATCTCCCAAGTGCTGCCAAAATCTAGATAAGCCGGCAGATATAGTAAGGTAAAGATATAGTAAGATAATAAACATCTAGAAATACGCTCTGTTATGGTGATCGTGCCCTATGGTGATCGTGGCCCATTGACCGTCTATGCAAAATTATTTCCTATTGGAAACGCAATAATAAAATAGATAAAATTTCGTTGTTTGAATCGATTCGAGTAACCGAAATTACTATTCATACCAATTTACTCCATGTCTATTATGTTTCTTTAATTAGGAAGAACTTTTTAATATTGTTCGATTGCCATTAAGTTATGGACGGAACTGACGAGGACTTAGGTCTCCGACAGGATCAATTTGGATTTGTGGCCCATTCTGCACTGTGTTCAATGGGGGAAGCGTTTGCTCGATCGAACCAATGCCACATTCTCACATGTGCACCCCTAATTTAGGTGGTCATATTTTCCTTAGTCACATTGTGAAACAAAACGAATTTCCGTACATCACTGCGGCTTTTAGAATTGGGTGTAAAGATAAAGTTAATTGTTTGTTACCTCATTACTTTGTCGATGTTGCGCGGGTATGACAATCTTAACAGCAGATGAGTTGGCTCGTAAGGGCCATAACCACAGAAATTTACAACAAACCTTTTTGAAAGAAAAACAAAAACCTGAGGTATCGCCATTGTCAAAGAGTTATGTTCTTCTCAGGCCGAAAAAGATCTCGTCCTCCTCCCTCAAACACTGTGAATTTATCTAAATTAAAGACCCGGATCTTCAAACAAGCTTTAGGGACGACTACCATAGGAATCAGACACACTTAACTTTAGGCTACTGACGCAACGTGGCTCGACAAGGAGCTTCACGCATCGTTTTCTTCTAATTACACAAGCGATTATAGACAACTGCGGCTCTCTGACATTAATTGGACAGACATTATTCGACGGTAGAGCGAACTGTGATGCAATGGACATACAGAAAACAAATAGTGCTTTTACGTATGTGCTAACGTATATGTTACACTACGGCTCAAAATTGGCCCAAGCAAACTCCACAAATGCGATCTCAAGATCTCGACTTCTTATTTGATCCCTTTGAGAAGAATGGTTTCATTTGCATACTGTATTTGGTAATCGCTGTGATGCATCCCATAAAAAAAGAACGACAAAATCAAGACAACTAATATATTTGCGCAAATAGGACTCAAAAGCTAAATGGAGGTATCATATCGTGTCATGCTATTTATTTTCCAATTCTTCCGCCCACCTTTGCAAGGCGTTTGTTCTCCGTTCTCCAGTTCATTCTCACGTTAACATTCAGGCGAATAGTTATATTCCGGCAAACTCTGCCGCTGTCAAATTAATAGTTCACTGTCACTCCTTTTAATTATTTATGACCAGGCTTGTGTCTTTAGGTAGCATGTTGAGAATATTGTTCTGAGAACAACTAGAGGGGTGTATTAAAAATGTGCATGAGGCACTGGCCCATAAAATCATTCGACACAGGTTGACACAATGGTTGACCATTACAATCATCCGTGAATCCCATCCACAAATTTTGTTTTGTTTCATTGATCTCAACGCAGTCCCACCAAGCTTGCGGAAAAAATATGCGAAATAATTTTGGCACAGCCACGAAGCATTCATTCAGTTTGTACGTGCGACCCGCCATTGTTTTATACTACGCTGACCGGACGGCTACGGAGGTGGCGATGTGAATGGCGTTGCGGAGGCGATGTGCCTGGAATAAGCTAGAGGTTTATGCATATCGCAACGCAGTAACGCGAAAGCTGGGGTTAACTTTCGCAGACGTGTAAAACAACTGTCTCGCCATGAAAAAGAAGAAAATTTTTTACTGATGACTAATATAATTTCAACTAATTCTTGGTTATTATCAAGAACCAGGAGTGTGCACCATGTGCAGGGAGAAAACAAACCAACTCACTCAATTCCGAATGGTATTTCCTTGCGGTAAGGCTCTTGGCGAATGTGGGAAATTGCAGGCTTGCTTTTCTTCTTCGTTCTCTTAGCAAGCGTACATTTCATTCATTAACTCTTGCTTTCTTACACTTCTTTTCCAGCAGTGCTGAGAATTATTTGAGCTTTCAGAGTTTGGCGATGATCAGATATAGTTTATCGTCTTATCAAAGCAGCTGGCGTTGTGAACGTGTTCTGCAGCCACAGCGATTTCTGTTACTGCAACGTCGGCGGAGTGACCAAACGTAAAACCTTCGACTACCAATGTGTGGGTCTGTAGTTGAGTCCTTGTTGTACATGACCTTTTTAATAAGAAGCTTTTCTTCCCTACATGGCCGAATATTGCACGGCTGGATTGGTGGTGGGTAGGTCGTTATCTTTGCTGTATCGTTGTGGATATCAACGCAAATGTTTCAGTAAAGTTTTACAGATGTCGGGGGGCTGGTATGTTTCTTGCACATGCACATGCCTCTTCTGCGATACAAACAGCTACTTCCTACATAAAAGGGAAACTTATATGGCCGGCACACAGGCAAATCTGGAGCACTGGGATATGTTACGCGAATGGTGAGTTGCATTTACGGATTATTTTGGTTATACTTTTCGGCTTGGTTTAATCACTCATTATGTACCACTACAGCTTTACTGGTTATCGCCCAATCTACCAGAATGGTATGCCCCATTGTGAAACCGGAATCCCATAAATGTTGTCTGATACGGGATAGCACTTTTCTTGCGTACGACAGTGACAACCATCCTTTTTCTACGAGCTTGGTACACAGCTTGCGTTCTTGCAAAAATGTAGAATATGCGTCTGACGTAAAGCCTTCGACTACCAACGTTTGGGTCTGTAGCCGAGTCCGTGTGGTGCATAACCGCTTTTAATGAGAAGCTAATGAGAATCAGCCTGATTTGGACTTTGCATTTCGGCATATGGTCATGCAGTTGTAAAACTTGCGTGAGATTAAAAACGTAACTGATAAGGTAGACGAAAACAAACATTTCACGAGAATTCACGTTGCATAAAATGAAAATAAACAAAACTGTACGCATCGCAATAATTATCAATGCTTTATATAAGCTTTACATTGACCTCGCTTAGCGTAGCTTTTAACATGTGCGTTGCATCTGGATTGTTCTTGCGCCTTTCATGCCCATGACAACAAGAAAAGTACTTTTTCATTTTCCTCTTGGTCAACGACACGGGCACGAAAGGAACTGGGGAGTGAGCACATAACGGGCTACTGTGTAATAAATGTTGCAATAGATAAATTTATATTGGGGAACGTCAAATTGATAGCCTGTAAGTCCAGTAGAACCAAATTATACATGGGGTCTTTCCTACACAAGCCCGTTGCGTCCCCTAATGTAAAGCTCTATAATATGCCTAGAAAATTAATCGCAGTAGGACAGGCGACCTGGCCTCGATCGCATGAACAGAGCATAGGGACCGCTGATTGTGGTGTAACCACATGCTCGCAAGGTCCTGCTTCAGTTTTCTATGACAGCAGTGTTCATTATGTTTTCGCAGACGCAGTTTTACCGAGAGCCTAACCGTTTGCTGCAGTAGTGCAGTAATCGCTAGTTCACATTTTTACACCTGGTAGAGTGAGAGTTGACGAGAAAGATTACGGCAAATATATTTCTCAGTTCCTCATGGAGCCACATAAAGGAGGCCGTATATTTTAGCTTCACAAATCAAGTAACAGACGTCTACCACATTGCATTATTGCCAACGTCCCCCATGAAAGAAGGTGACTTATACGTCTAAAGTTTCTATGACATTGTCGTTAGCGGCGTTTGACGGCCGCCTGGTGGTAAATTCTTTCGCGAGGACATTGGCGCAAATGCCCCAATATTCGAAGTAACAACAAAGCCCATCTGTTGTTTAATGTGCGCGCTGTGTTCATGGTGCTCCAGTCTTCAGTTATCTAATGCACCAACCCAAAAAAAAGTCGAATTGAACAAAATAGAGTGAAACAAGCTTCCCATGCAATACCACCATTAAAAAATGCTACGATGATG
This sequence comes from Dermacentor andersoni, assembly GCF_023375885.2. Classification (NCBI taxonomy): domain Eukaryota; kingdom Metazoa; phylum Arthropoda; class Arachnida; order Ixodida; family Ixodidae; genus Dermacentor; species Dermacentor andersoni. The sequence goes on from NC_092816.1 coordinate 180,469,425, forward strand.
AAAGAAAGAAGCCAGACATATTTACAAAAGTTACGAGCATGCACTTCCTGCTGTTTAAAACTATAGTTCATGCGCTATTGCGGTTTGACATTAAAAACACGCTTTAGGTGGAGCCGTTTAGAACACCCCTTGCTATGAAACAACAACCCCGACCCAGGAAGCAGCCCTGTTTGCTGGATGAACAGATTTCGCCCACACCTGACATATTCCGCTACGTCACATACTGCGCAAATAACTCGTGGAATAAAGTATATGGATAAAGTATTTATGCCATTCTGTTATTTACGACGCAATTTTTGATGGTCAGATGATCTCGCAGGGTGGCTGTTAAACTGTGTGTGGATACCTCGGCAACACAATAAAACAAAGTATTGCAATAATATTATTACTAGAATTCGAGCAAGGAATCCCACTGCATTGACACCGATGTTCCACCAGTCTTTCTAAACAGCATTTAACGTGGTTTCGATCGCATCATGTGTTTTCCTGTCTACAGTTTGCTCTGAGGAACCCGCACGATCGTTCATCGGGTTTTCTTGCACCACCTTCTGTGCGGCCCTCACTCCCAGACTTGATAATAAAAACATTTCTTCGGTAACTGTCTTTGTGAATTGGGCGGCAAAGTATTCAGAACGCAGCTCTTAGGTGGCGGGCCCTGGTTTCAGTATCGGGGTGCCATGCTTAACAGCCAGAAACGCCATCACGTGACTTCTCGCACGCATGTCGTCGTCTTCCAAGGCTCGCTGCGATGCCGCTCCTCATGGTAGCGTTCCCATACTGTGATGCCCTCTGCAAAGGTGCTCAGGATACCGCAGTCGGTGCGCAGGTTTTTGTCTCACATTCTTTGCCACCATGCATCGGTAAATAAGAACACGTACCGAGCGACGCTCAAATTTCACATCAAGAGTATTATAATCTCCCGCCACTTTCTTTTTGTATTCAAAATTTCCATCCCGATTCAAATCCAAACGTTGTTAAAAACAAATAGTTCGATTATTCCTTTTTAATTACGGCAGCTCTAAAACTTTAGGTTCGAAAATACAGCGAATGTTTGGAACAATATCACAATATCGTTCGCGCCCCTTTGTACTCAATTTCTAAATAATAGGTGAGTTTAGTGGGCCAGAAGACTTCGCTTCGAGTTAATCAATTTCCCAAAGGTAAAAATGAGATCGTATAGCACCTGAACAAAAGGCTGTTTTTCAGTGTTCTTTGTGCGGTAAATCAAAATATAAAAGCTCTGTGCCAAGGATGTATAGACGCCTTCTATGGTTCTGAGAGTTTCTCCCGGTACTGCAGTGTTTCACCCAAGGGAAAACAGCAAGCTTGATGCATACGGGAACGACTAACAGTCTCGCAGTTGTGTTCACACCTGTACTGGTGGCATGGTGGCTCTGTCGGTGCGCTAATGAGCCCGAGGTTCACGTTCATATTTCGACCGCAGCGGTTGTAGTTTGATGAAGGCGAAATGCCAAAGCGGCCGTGTACCACGCATAGGCTGCACGTTCAGTTGGCCAAATTTATCTGGACCCGCCCTACTACGGCGTGCCTGAGAATCATATCGTATTGTTTTTCTCCCGTAGAACCCCAAAACCTTTAGGAGTTGTTCTTACGTTGCCGCTAGTGCTATGTTAGAATATGTGACGTTGCAGCAATCTCAGCGTCCCACTAGTCAACCCGATTGCAAGATGAGACTGAAAGACCCACACGACCTGCATAAATAATTAGGCGTGTGAGTTTTCAGATGCGGTAATAAACACAATGCGCTTGACATTAGTATCATTGTGTATAAGAAAAACGCCGTTACTCGATCAAACATGTTAAGCTATCGCAGGTAATGCGACTGCGCCGCCCCGCATGACGCTATGGGAACTTATTATGGACGCGAGTCAAGCTGGTGCTCCAGTTAAAATCCCATAGCATATGCAATTTGTTGGCAAAATATGGCGCTTGCTCTGCATACGACTCCCCGCTGTCAATGGGTAGGGTGCAAAAGATGCGTGAAAAGACTTGGCCAAGAGTACAGGGGGATTTTCAACCCCTTCGTCCAGTACAGAAAGTGTTCGTCGCCATAGGAAGCACATGCCGAAGAAATAGTCAAAAGCACAGGAGCCCTAATCATCTACAAGGACACAGGGCTGCAGTGACCCTGGGCACTCTCAGGTGCCACCGGTAGGCGTGTCATCCGTTTACCCTAGAGTACAAACAACCCCCTGTTGAATAAAAATGGGCCAACTACGAATGGGGAGCGAGCACGTTTGCGAGATTTCGATAACGTGAGCGCTGCGCCCAGTTGTAACACAAGTTAGGCAGGTAAGCTACCGAATACGGCCTATTTCTGCACGGTGATGCCCGTACATCAGCTACAGCTTCGTCCCGGCTACATCACATGCGATTCTATTTCTTCTTTTTGCTCCCCTAATTTAAGAGGATGCTTTTTTGTTGGTGAACATATTCTGAGTATTCACGCCAGTAAACGTGATACACAGGATCTGTCAAAGTGTCAGAATGCATATTGGTAATATTCTGAGTTTTCACAACAGAAAAAAACTATTATCAGTATGCACCATCCTAGCATGTATTGCACCCTGGTGATATTTCCCTAAAGTTCGCGCTAAGGGATCACGCAGTAATTTTACACTTTGCCAAAGCGACGTAGCAACTTTTATCGCAGTGCACCCTCTTGAATACACTTCAGTACAAAACTGCGATTCAAGCCACTACAATACACCGTACGAAAGTGGTGGCAGTAGCGACGATATACAGCAAACTAAACAAAAGAACAAAAATGCCAGAACATCACTATCGTACCCATGTACGAAAGCACGGCCGAACTTATAATTAAGCACATTTTAGCAAGGAAACTAGATTGTTAAGCCGGAGAATTGAGGGCCTAGGAAAGAAAGACGTTGCGAGAACAAGACTTATTCGCACTGGTTGATCAAGTTGATATTATTAAGGTAGAATGGCAGGAGACCGCATCCGTCTCATCCTGAATTCTCAAGATGGCGTATTTGCCGAGGATGTTGAATTTCTTCAAAGCGCAACAATTTATACAATATGGCTGCCGACGGAACGTGGATCTACTACCATGGGGTGAGGATATGACATGTCGCCAGCAGGTACGCCTGCGACCACCACCCTGTTTATCGCCCTCTCACAGCGCGCTAATTCCGGCACCTCTTCCGTGGCAAACAGCGTTGATGTGTATGAGTGGCTCAGCTGGAACCAGCATATCAAAAACAGAATGGCTCGGATGCAGCTATTATTCGGAAACATCATACTCTATCTCGGCAGAACCCTTTGTTACTTCTTTCTGACTACATCGTCACAGGATGATATGACCAGCTGAGACACGTTCATGTCTACAGATAAGCAACATTTTTGGAAACCCGTTTGGTTGCGAGCTTGCCACCAAGAAGTCAACGGAGCGTTATTTGCAATACATACAGGACGCGTGGCCCTGTGTCTACAAGCTGACCAGAAGATGTCTGAGGCTGAAGAGAATGCCCACATTTTGAGGGGTATCGCAGACCACACGTACGATCTTGTCGTATCCACCAGCGAGAGCAATCTTGATACTGTGGGCAAAGGGTGCCGTCGTCTACAGCAAGCTGTTGGTTTATGTGGTGATCGGAACTTTTACGCAATACGTATAATTCTGTCCTGTACTTGGAGTGTATTACAAGTGTTGTTGTGTGTTTTGGCTGTTCAAAACATCGGACTTCATATATGCGTACGTGGACTGAACTCATGCACAGAACTTTGCGACTCATGTACTGTTGGACTGTATATTTTTTACTGATCCGGTGTTCTACTGAGTGTTATATTTAGTGTCGCTATCTCCCTTTTTGCGCAAATTTGTTTCGTCTGCCAAGTGACAAGGAGTAGCCGGTGCCACCACATAAAGGCGCCAACCTCTCCTAACATTCACTTCAATAAAAAAAAAAAAGTCCGAACCTGGTCACGACCTCCTGCACTGCACTAATTTAGGTCATAGCATTAAATTCACACTTTCAGTGCACCAAGCTGCTGCTATTCACTTCAATAATTTTAATTTCGCGTACGATTTATTCGGCATTTGTGTATCCATGCTCTGTTCATGTTGAGGCGTGTGCGCTTTGATTACAATGGGACGTCCAGGGCGAATTGCCTTTCTATATGCCTAGTGCATCGCTACCAATGCTGACGTCTGAAGCTTCGGTCAGAGTGGTGTTCGCGACTGCTGCGTAAATTATGGCAACGACCGAAAGCAGAGCGTTTATTCGTTCCTTAGCGTTCTCTTGCAGAAAAAGTGTGCGTGCGATCATTTCCACTTGAGCACTGCACACACGCAATAGCAGTGGCATTGGAGTCAATAACCCGCCTGTAGTTTTGTTTCATAGCGGAGGCGGGCTTCCTTAGCTGTAAACTGGTGGCATTGTTAAAAGTAACGTTGATGGTCTCATTTCCTGAGCCTGAAAGACCGAAATAAACTAAATGTACATGCATTTTTTGATATTGTCGCACTGGTGATTCTTTATATTCGCCATGTCGAGTTGTAAATCTTTACGCTTTCAATGAACTAGGGTTGTTGTCCTAATCTGATGTCATCAAGCCCTATCATCCAAAATTAGAAGAAAAGGTCGTTCTACCTTGCAACATTTGTTTTTGGAACAACTTCATCAGTTCCTGTCTCATTTTACACCAAATGGCACAGAAATTTTATTGTGCTTATATTCGCGTTTTAGGACCCCTCATAAGCATTCCACAGTTCAGTACAATGACCCGTATTTCTGGCAGAAACATATAAAACTCGTGGATAGAGACAGCCTGATTGAGAATATTTTTCAACATTCCAGGCGCAACGGGAGATTTGGTAAGTGTCTATCAGATTGGTTCCTTTTAGAAAAAAAATTATTTCGCTGGAAACACATATCGCTTGCGCGTACACAGTGATTCCATGACGGCAAGCCAATACAGCGATAGATATAAACCAAATAAGCTTTTCGAGCATCTTGACACACGATAACCATCGTCAGGGAGCACTTAGTGGTCCTCTATGGGCAGCATTGTAATGTTTTTTAAACAGTACTTGATGACTTTGTGTTTTCACAGTTGCCCCCAATAAAGCCAGAATATTAACTCTTGCGCTCGACGTAACGTTACGGCCTTCAAGAAAAGTAATATCACAAGCGTAGGATTGAACGATAGAATGTATTACTGATACATACTGGCATATTACAAAGCTCAATGTATATTCTATATTTGCTGAATAATCACGGTGAAATGTAGTTTGCAATCATGAATTACTGCTGGTCAATCACAGAAAACATTTCCTTCGTCTAAGGAAAAGAAAACTTTAATAATGACACTTGGCAAAGGATCTGCGAGGATGAAATTCAATGACCAAATAACTATGACAGCATCTATGATGCTGAACAACGTTAGCGAAATTGCAGCAGTAGGCTGGTGAGAAACACAAAAGCATTCATGAGCTTATTTCGGCCGACAACCATAACTTCACGGATAAATAAGAGCATACATAATAGGCATTAAAATTCGTCACATATCGCATTTTATAAGTAGCGCTCCATTTTTTGTTGTGAATTGTAAGACCTAATTATATTTGAAAGGGGATACGTGTGCATTAAAATAACGTGATTACATCATTCTTTCACCAGAGCCGGTGTTTCTCTCTGCATCAAGGCGTACCAGCGTATTGGAATTCCTGGTTGTAATGGCAGGACGCATCACAGCATTTCTTTTCATGTGTGCCGTGTTCGCCTACGGTAAGTCCAATCTGCCTGGACACCCTCACCCTGAGCGGCATTTCCAATCGGAAGACCGTGGCCGGATATTATGACTTTACCTCCGCGCTTAAGGGACGTTTCTCTCTTTGGTTCGCATGCTGCTATATAATGTCATAAGATTGCGAAGCATTTTTTTGGATAACATGCGCACCGTAGAAGCAAATGAAATTATCAGTAATAATAAAAAATAGAACGTACAATAAAAAGGCATGAAATTCACAATATCGGACATGTAAAAAAATATGCAAGTGTTTTTGAAACATGTTCGCCTGATTTGTCGGTTTATCTCTGGCTGCGACAAGTTGACATAAGTGTAGCAATAGAAACTGATTCGTAGGTTTTTACAGATTTAAATGAGCTACTATGCACACGCAAAAATCAAATTAGTAGAGACACCTTCGAGAAAGTCACATAGGTTGCTTTTAATTGCCGTGCCCAGTATATAAGGCGTGGTTACGAAAAGTCAGTGCGTGAGTTTAAAAATACAACCTGTTATGTGTACAGGATATTAGTGTTTTACGAATGCAGTACCAATAAAAGCGTTCTTATCCCAGTGTCTGAAACTCAAAAGCACTATTCTTCGTTTCAATCTAATAATTGCAATTTCCATTTTGTGAACGCAGTATTCCCCATAAAAATCAATTCCTCTCATTAGTGTAATTGTCAATTGTCTCCGTAGGCGTCATGGTTATTGCAGCCAGTCAAGATGCTACAGCACGAGGAAGTTCAGTGCCGGCGAGTGCTGCCAATGAGGATGCAAGAATCTCATCAGCTGCAATCGGAAGCTTGGCGGGTGGAGGCCTCGGCTGAAACTCACGTGATTGGCTGCACCGAGAGAGCAGCGCGAGAGAACCGACTTTTGTCGCGTGCTCGCTTTATTCTTTAGCGAGCGCGTTGTTCACCGCTCAAATGGAATAAATGTTGCAACATCACGTGGTGACTGGTTTTGTTTCTATTCTATGGATAATGCTGTCTAAATTTACGCACAAACATTACATGTGTTGTCTGTCCGTCACAGTTATTACTGTTGAATTTACACAATAAAACGGAAAATAACATTTTACCAGCTAACACTCCGTCAGAAAGAAAACTTTATTTCTAATCAGAACGATATGCCTCCGGTGAATTAGTTGGCTGGGGCATCCGCCGAGGTTACGGCGAAGTGTTCGTCCCTATGGGTGGCTTCCATGGCCCGCTGGAATGCCCAGACTTGGTCTTCCAGGTTCGGGCTGAACAGCGCGGCTTGCCATTGCTCGCGGAGGCTGTCGATGTAGGCTGCGCTCGCATTGTCCTGTATTAGGTCCTGGTATTCCCATAGTATATGTTGTAGCGTGGCTCTGGAGCCACACATTTTGCATCTATCTGTTTTGTATATGTCTGGAAAAATAGTGTTAATTACCATCGGGCTTTTGTATGATTTGGTCTGTAATTGTCGCCACTTGACAGCTGGTGATCTAGTGAGTTGTGGGTGGCGTGGTGGATAAGTGAATCTAGGCATCTTGTAATGTTTGTCGATGTCGTTGAACCTGGCTATTCTGTCTTGCTATTCCCATACCTCCGAGGGCCCCGTCGAGGGGCCTACGTTCGTCGCAGTTTGGAAAGTCAGTCCTCGAGCTAAGTTGTGTGCCGCCGCGTTAGGGTTGTCCTCTTCCGTTGAGTTAGTGGCGAGGGCTGGTAGCCATATAATTTGGACGCATCTGTTTTCCCTTGTTGGTTTGCCTTTTCTGAGTATGTTTAGCGCCTCAGTTGAGATTCGGCCGTTCGCGAAGTTGCGTACTGCCATCTCGGAATCGCTGATTATATAGTATGCGTTGGTTGGTGCTATCGCTAACGCTGTAGCCGCTTCTTCGGCAATTTCGATGCGTGTGCAGCATTGTCGGTTGTGGTTAAGTACTGTTGCCGCGTCCGTGTTCCTTCCTTATTTCTTTGCCAGAATGTTTGCCCTGCTTTTTCTCGGGCCCTCGTGGTGCACAGGATACATATTCTTGGGTAAGGTGGGTACCGTGAGTTTGGCCCTTATTTCCATGGGTATATCCCGTTGGCCTCCGTGTTCTGTGTGGTAGCAGGTCCCTAATTTAACTAGGATGTCCCTGCCCGCCGTCGTCTTGGAGGAGCGTTCATATTGTGCTATACGTTGCGCTTCTATTAGCTCCTCGAGCGTGTAGTGCAGTCCGAGCTCTAGGAGTTTCGCCGTGCTTGTGCTTAGCATGAGTCCAATCGCTTGTTTATATATCTTCCTAATGAGGCCGTCTAGCTTCTTTTCTGCGGGGCCCCATCATTGGTATGCCGCCACATACTTCATCTGACTTATGACGAACACCTGCAAGATTCTCATGAACCTTGCTTATTTCATCCCTCGTGCCTGTTGGTGATTTTCTTGATAAATCGCATGTCTGAGAAACTTTGGTTTCGATATTTTAAACAGTTTCTCCGTTGGTGCCCTTGGCTTCTAATATCATTCCCCAACACCCTTACCTTCTCGATTTTGGGTATTGGTTGTCCATCTTGCGTCATCAGTGTTATGGATTGCAGCTTTGTCTGTTGCAATTCTTGGGAAGTCTCGCCTTTAGCGTTGGTCTATACAGCAACAGCTCAGATTTTTCGGCCGAGCATGTTAAACTGGTGCCTTCTAGCTATTTCTCGACTGTTTCAACAGCTTCGTGTAGTCTCTGCTCGATCGATCTATAACTGCCATCGTTTATTCATAGCGCGATGTCGTCTGTATAGATTGTGTGCTCAATTCCTTCGATTCTTTGCAATTTGCTTGGAAGACCAATCAGAGGCAGGATATAGAGCATAGGGGATATAACCAAATCCTGAGGTGTGCCTGCACTGTCAACAGACACTTTCTCGGACATCAGATCTCCTACCGTGACTTTTGCTTCTCTATCCATTAAGAGCTCTATCCGTTTACCAGCTGACACGATGTTACCAATTATGCCTAACATCATTTTGAGCTATCTGACAAGATGTAACAAGCACTATATTGTATCCGATGAAATACCGAGGATACGACAGCCCACTCCATGAGTTCCGGAGTGGGAGTGCTGCGTCCCCTCGGGAGATGGCGCCACGCTGTATGGCGCCTCCTTCAGCCGCTTCTACAAGCGGCGGTGGCTTAACGACTATCGTGTATAGAAAGTCCTAGAATACGTACCGTTGAGTGGGACGAGATGCCGGAGCAGCGCATGCTGGTTGGGCCGCATCAAGATGGCGCCGTTGAAAACTACTGGTGGCTATGTACGCCGGGTTACTTCGCACTACTTCGCGCGCTGCTGTTTACAGTGGGAGCGCTCAAAGTATGTCGCTCATTACACATGACGTGTATTTATGTCTTAGGAATAAATTATTTTCAGTGGTTTAATGTCGCGCGCTGGTTGCGCGTGCATAGGGGCCGCAATGCCGGTTTTCATTCGCCTAGGTTATTGTAGCTGCTTTGGAGGACAATTATTATTATTTCTTTTTTTTTGTACAAGTTGCGCCTGTGTCTTGTGTGTTTTCTGGCGCATACAAACAAAAATAAACTGCAATATTGTTGCTTCCCGCTTTTTACCGAGAAAACATATTTCCCTCATCCAGAAGAAAAATCCACCGCTACATTCGTTTCAATTTTGTGTCTTCCTGGCGTAACAGAACGCAGTGTAATTCGTAGGGCGGTATTTTACTGCGGATACCTCGGATACCGAAAACACTTTTATTTTACTATTGTATATGCTAATCGTTTGCCTATAAGCGCATTCATTTTTTTTTTTTTTACCAGAGTAAAGTTTCAAAAAAGGAAAAGAAACCGGCGCGTTCGATTCATTATTGGCACTAGTGCCTTTGCCACTTCTATATTGGAGCGCACGCGTTCAAACCATGCCGCGGAATTCGATGGGGATGTAATGAAATGAAACACATTTCTTTCACACTTCTATTTACCCGCACCGTAAAGGGTCGTACGGGGTGAAAACCGAAACGGCGCATGTGCCTGTAATGGTATGTGGTTGTTTTGTCTTGTAGTTTCGCACGTTAGACGCCTGAGTTCAAATCACTCTTCTTCTGTGCAGGCAGTACATTGCGGTCTATCGCCCTTGCGTCTTAGGTTGCCTCCCGTACAGCCTTCCGCTGGTTTCCTTCTTCCAGCTGCACAGCGAACATATGGACCACTGCACAGAGTGGCGTGGTGCGGTGTGGTGCGGGGTGGTGTGTGTGTCTGTGTGGGTCACGGGGGTTACCGCTGGGAACATCTACTTAACCGACTTTAAGATGCCGGCTAGTGTAATCACTAACAAATCTGCATTGCCGGTGGCGATGTCATGGTTAAGTGTGCTCTTCGTTGCGGGAGAGCCAGGAATTGTTTTGACTTTCTATAGAAGCAATCGACATCGCCCAGGCGTTGCCAAAAAGTATATTAGCGTTAAGATTTAGTGCAGACATTTCTGCTCAATGAGGCATTGAAGGGGTACAAATACGCTCTCCTTTAAAGAGACCGCGGCTTACCTATTGGCTTATTTGTCGTCTATAGAAAATGACTTACCGTTGGTATCACACAAACAAAAGCCGATCACATTATCTTGTATAAACCGCTTCGAGTGACCACAATGATTATTTACGCCCCATTTATTGCATATCCAACTTGCTTCTCTGATTTGGAAGAACATGTTATTAGTGGCAGATTGCGAAATAAGTTACACACTGAAATGACAAGCATTTAGTGTGCGACACAGACCATTTCGATTTGTGGGCCCTTAAACCCTGCATTAAAAGGGGGAAGCTTTTGCTTGATCGAACCAATGCCACATTTTCACATGTACATCCATAATTATGACGGTCATTTTTTCCTTAGTCACATTGTGGAACAAAGCGAATTCCTCAATATACCTGCCTCTTTTATAATTGGCTACAAAGGCAAGGTAATTGTTTGCTACCCCATTACTTGTGCTTTCACGGCTATGGCATTCTTAACAGCAGATGAGTTGGCTCGTATGGACCATGCCCATAGAAGTAAACGAAAGTCTTTTTAAAAAAGAAATAAAAAACTGGGGCATTTGCATTGCGAAGCGGTGTTCTTCATGGGCCTCAAAAATACTGTCTTCTTCCTTCCTCGAACACTATGAATTTTTCTACATTACTTACCCGGGTCTTCAAACAAGCTTTCCAGACCTACTTCCGTAGAAATTAGAGTCAATTAACCGTAGGCTACGACGCAACTTGGATAGTTTTGTCAAACAATACGTGCCTTTGGAGACGACTGTGGCTCTCTGGAAGCAATTGGACGCATATTATTCGACTTAGAGCGTACAAGGTTGCAAGGGACATATTGAAAACAAGCATGCCTTCCGCGTAAATGTTAATGTATATGTGACGCTACGCCTTACAATTGGTCGCTGGAAAACTCCAAAGATGTGGTCTCAAGCCCTCGACTTCTTATGGTCACATTTATTATAATGGTTTTAATACAGTGGTTAACCAATCGCCCTGAGTCCCCAGCGGCTGCTGAGGACTGCTAAAAATACCTGGGTCCGGAAAGGCCGCCAGTGGAAACTGACGCTTGCGACGTTAAACACCCGAACACTCTCGAGTGAGGCTACCTTAGCAGGACTCTTTGAAGAACTATCAGACATTGTTTGAGATATTAGCGGCCTTAGAGAGATTACAAGAACTGTTGAGGCTTACACGCTACTCCATAACGGCCGTTTTCCCTGCTGCAGAGGTCTCTCGGATAAGAAGCAATAAGGGGTAGGATTCCTAATCCATAAAGACATAGCGGGCAACATTGACGAATTCTACAGCATCATCGAGAGGGTAGCAGTAGTCGTAATCAAACTCAATAAGAGGTGTATTTTAAAGGTAGTACAAACATACGCTCCAACGTCCAGTCACGAAGATGGGGAAGTAGGTCAGTTTTATGAAGATGTTGCTCTAGCAATGAGAAAAGTGCAAACGCGGTATACAGTAGTAATGGGGGATTTCATTGCAAAAGTGGGGAAAAAGCGGGCGGAAGAACAGGCAATTGGCAACTACGTTGTCGATTCTAGAAATGGTAGAGGTGAGATGCTGGTTGAATTCGCAGAAAGGAATAAGCTGAGAATAATGAACAGTTTTTTGCAAAAACGTAGAAACAGAAAGTGGACCTGGAAAAGCCCTAATGGTGAAACAAGAAATGAAATTGATTCGTAGTTTCTGCCAGTCCCAGCATAGTGCAGGATGTAGAAGTGATAGGTGGCATAAAATGCAGTGATCCTTTGTTAGTAATTGCTAGGATTCACTCCAATATCAACAGAGAAAGAGTGAAAGTGGTGAAGAAGAAACAGGTCAACTTAGAGGCAGTAAGCGTAAAAGCAGACAAAGTTAGGCTAGTTCTTGCAAACAAATATGCAGCCTTAGAACAGAGAGTTCATGATGATGATGATATAGAGGTAATGAATGAAACCGTAACGAGGCTGGCTTGAGAGGCAGCAATTGAAGTGGGAGGCAAGGCACCAAGGCAACCAGTTGGCAAGCTCTCTCAAGTAAAAAAGGACCCAATATTGAAACGAAAAATAATGAAGGTGTCCAATTTAAAAGATAAGATAGCATTCGCGGAACAGTCCAAACTGTTCAGCGAAGCGAGAGAAGTGATATAAGAAATTATAACTTGAGAAAGACTGAAGAGGCCGTTAAAAAGGGAAGCAGCCTGAAATCACTGAGAAAGAAACTTGGCATGGGACAAACCAAGATATATGCACTGAAAAATAAGTTTGGTAATATCATCAGCAATTTCGAAGGTCTAATAAAAGCAGCGGAAGTATTTTATACTGACCTTTCCAGTACACAGTGGACTCAGGAGCACTCTATTCGAAACAATAATTAACAGTATACAGAAACTCCCGCTATAGCTAGAGGTGAGTTTGGAAGGGCATTGCAAGGCATGAAGCTGGGAAAAGCGACAGGAGAGGATGGAATAACAGTCGATTTAGTGAAAGATGGAGCAGGCATAATGCCAGGAAAACTGACGGCTCTCTATACGAAGTGTCTATCAACAGCAACGGTCCCAGAAAACTGGAAGAATGCAAACATTTTACTAATCCACAAGATGAGTACAATAAAAAACTAAAAAATTATAGGCCCATTAGCTTACTCCCAGTATTATATAAAATATTTACCAAAATGATCTCCAATAGAATAAGGACACCCGCACAAACATTATTGGAAGGAATTGAATTGTATTTGGTCAATGTTGAGTTTTTCATTGAGGAATTGTGGAAAATTTGTTGGAGAATTGTTGGGCTGACTGTTGAGTGGTCTTGAATATTGGCCGCTGAATATTAATTGAAACACCATTGGGTGTCTCAATGTTGCATAATTGTTAAGTTACGATTGAAATTCCATTGCGCTTAGACGGCTCATTGTGTTCATTTTGTTGAATTGTTTTTGCATTACCATTGATGCTGCATTGAACTGACGTTGTGGTAGATCTGTTGACCTGTTGTTGAGTTATTGTTGTCACAGCACTGAAAAGTACGTGGTGACCCAGTTGAGATGGCACTGAGATTTCAGAAGTCGCCATTGAAATATGATTGACATTTCGTTGGGCTAGAGGACTTTTATTCATATATTGAAATCGCTTTGCTATTCCCACTTGCATGCCCCGGTACCTGCTCATAACTTTCACAAATACAAACAAAAGCAAAGGAGAGCCTGATCAATTTGAAGAACCTTTATTTACACTAAAGATGCGTGCCCATGAAACATTATTACAGTACATAAGGCACCACTACATCGAACCTGGAGACATTGGCTAGTAGGTACAGCACTCTTAACAGTGTAAATACATCTGAAAAAAAAAACTATACATATGAATTCAATCAAAACGATCAATGCTAGTCTTCAGGTCTTCAATTGCGACTTAAGTTTATGACTAGAAGGCAAAGTGACTCAAAATGCAGGGCTTAAGCATACCGTTTTAACAACCAACTTTGAACACATGAACACTTGGAGCTGCTTGCGTGTGAATACACACAAGACATGTGAATACGTTACATTAAAATGTTTCCCACACTAACCCATCACAGGAACAGTTACGGCTGACTGTGAGAAGGCAAAATAACAGACTTTAAGCAAATGACTTCAGGTAAATACATACAAGCTTTAGCACACGTCTTTCACCGCGATTGAAATTTAATGAAGTGCCAAAGTAGACTTGTCTGAGCTTTTTGTCTTCCAGATGTATATATTTTCAGGTTGCCCAAATATTTTATAAAATCACATCACTAAACTTAGCTATTTATCAGACATCATTTAGGAAGTTGTCGGGCATGGTGAACGCCTGAATCACGTTTCTTACGAGCCAGGTTTGAAAGAACAGTACACCATTTGTATATGTTGAATTGAGGTACAGAAGAGTTTGTTGGTGGTATTTCCTCAATTTAGTGAGCTCATTTTCACTTAATTTATCTTGACTTGCACAAAGCTTATGAGAGCACATTTTGGGGCCTTTTTCACTATACCCAGCAATTAAGTAGTACCTCAGTCAATAAAGAGATAATGCAAGGCTAAAACCTTGAACGATAAGAGAAAAAAAATAATTACTTAGCACAGAGAATTGGTAGTAACACACGGCTAACACAATTCCAAAGAGCCAAATAGATGGTCACCTGCACTTGCAGTATAAGTACCCCAGAAATAGTCAGATGGAAAAATGTTTCAATGACTGCAAAGCCAGATTGGTGAGACAGTGAAAAACGCAAATAAATGCGTATACGAAAAACGAATGACCTCAATTGCGCATGTAAAATGTTATTAAAATGCTATCAGAATTTTATTGCATAAAATACATAAAGGTTGCATACAAATTGGGACAATGCAGTAACAGAGACGAAGGCAGATACAGCACGCATGTTTAAAAAAATTACAAGTGATATACATGCACATTTAGGCTCAAGACAATTTTTTATCCAATATATACAAAAAGAACACATGCAGTGACGGCATAAAAGAAGGTTCCTGCGCCTGGAGAATGCAGCACAGTACAAAGCAGCGTCATGAGAACAGAAAACTAGAGCTTAGTATGTTTAAAAAGTACGAATACTTGCATACCTACAGGCATGTGACATGTCATGCCTTGAATGGAAGAAATTCATAAACCTTACACACGAAGGAAGTTACCATCACACTTATTGGCTTCCTCAGCGGACTCCTCGAAGTTGAACGAGAAAAATGTACATCAGTGTTAAAAACAAAGAGATGATAAGACCTTATAGCCGTTCTTCCTGAAATATACAGCGCAAATAACTTTCATGTATTGTTTCTATGGTCACTTCGCCAATTCGGTGTACATTTATATTTGACAACCACCGAAGCAGAGACGAGAAGGATGAATAAAGGTAGGAACACATATGAACGCTTACTCAACTAGAAGTTTATTCATGAAGACAAAGATTTTAAACACACTGGCCAACTACACATAGAAAAAGCCATGGATGCACAGCAGAATCAGCCCGGCAGAACAAAAAAGGACCGAAAGACGTCCTGTAGAATAAACACGTGCGTCAAAAACTAACCAAAACATGAAAATTGAAAGGTTTGCCTTGTACGTGATATTAACGAGAATTACTGCACCAACTCTTTCCTACTAAGGGTCACAGAAATCTTGCTTATGAATTTTGCTTCGTGATCAATCAATAATTCCATAAGTCCTGTTGTGCTCTGGTCTTTGTGATGAAACAACCGCTCTTTCTGCTCTATACCTCAATACCAGAGGAGCTCCAGAAGCAATATTTATTGTTCACAAACGAACCAAATGCACAACCAAGTTATCTGTTGCCCTTAGTGGGAAAGACTTGCAGTTCTCAAGAGTATTTCTCGTTGGGTAGTATCGCTCATTGGACAAATATTTTGCTTTTTCGAAAGATTTGTCCGATAGTTCTCGTTTTTCACGCACGTTTATTCTACATGAGATGTCTTTTTCATATTCTTTTTCTTGTCGCTCGTGGCTGTTTCTGCCATGCATGCACGGCTCTTTAACTTTGTCCAGTTGACCAGCGTCTTTAATACCCCTGTCGTCAAAAATAAACTTGCGCTCGTGTGTGTTCCTACCTATTTCGTCGTCTGTCGTCCGCCTCGGTTCGCGCTGCTGATTCCAGTGCGCACATATCACTTGGTTAGGCTGGTAAACCTTCTCGCAAGCAAAAAGGAAATACCTCCCAGGCCACAGCAAATCTAAAGTAAGCCTTCACAGCGTCTATGCGGCAGCTAGTACACCACGCGGCAGCACAAAAAATTGTTAAAAATCCCACTTGATGGAGAGTGGCAACAGAG
The DNA here is from genome assembly GCF_023375885.2 of Dermacentor andersoni. Lineage (NCBI taxonomy): Eukaryota > Metazoa > Arthropoda > Arachnida > Ixodida > Ixodidae > Dermacentor > Dermacentor andersoni. Next base: position 180,485,498 of record NC_092816.1, read on the forward strand.
ATGCGAACTTGCTAGTGAATCTGCCATATATCAACGGGTGTCTCTTGCACCACGCCAAGCTGCTCTTGACGTAGAACACTTTAGCATCTGGGCATTTGCTGCATGCGTAACCTGCGAGAAGGGAATGCGGACAGAAAATAAGATTGCTCAGATTCAGAATCTGCCACACGCTGCACATAACTACTCACAAAGTAGAAGTACACGCTATATTGGTAAGTAAAAATTTGCGACTCTTTACGAGTGCTGTCTAGAAAAGGAATGGGTTGCTACGGTAAATGGTAGCTAAGACACGCACAGCGATGTTTCACAGCGGGGAGAAATATTCCATGCTTTCTCGCAGAACCAAAGACCACGTGACAGTGCATAGCCAATACCAAGCAGATATCGAATCTTTCGGTAGAAGTCCGGCAGCAGGAATGACCTAAAGGTACGCCGAGAGCGATACGAGAGTGAGCGTGCCTGTACGAGTGAGAACATGCACCGTTTCTATGAAGCTAGCTGCTCCGGCGTGTCTCCGATCATCCCACGCGATTTGTGTGCAGGACGTCGCGTACACGCCCTTGCGAGCTTTGCGCGGTAGCGTCTCCCCAATGAGCTAGCTTCATGCACGCGTCATTCTTCACCCCGCAAACGGTGCTCGAGGCCACAACGCGCCGAGCGGCCTTTCGCTTCTGCAAGCAACGCACATTCGGATCGGTCCAGCTCAAAGAGGCAGCAGAGAACGGTTGCATGTTTCGCTTATCGCCAATTAAGATTGTACAGTACGCCTTAACGGAAACGCGCCGGGCTAGATAAAGATGCTTACTGCGGTAGTTTTGGCGATGATAGGCCAAAAGGAGAGCCCGTCGGCGGCTGTGTTGCTTGCCGACGTCGTCACCACACCTCTGTTCATTTGCGCTGTGTATCCGTGTACAGTCACCGCGCGGAAGCTGCGACTTAACGGTTGGCCGTTCTCCGCAAATCCCCAAGAGGCGAAACATATTTTTCGGTGCGCCGCATCATTAGGCGCAACCGAAATCGAGGCGCGCTTAACCGCTACGGCACAAAAGGTGATCACACTAACCGTGTCGTATACGATGAGCCACCACGGATTAAAAAAAATAATTCTGATGTCCTACGTGCCAAACCACCGATCTAATTATGAGGCAGGTCGTAGTTGGGCACTGCGTATTAATTTTGACTTCCTGGAAATTTTTACATCCATACAATGCAAATTGCACGAGCGTTTTTGCATTCCGCTCCTTTGGAATGCGGCCGCTGCAGGGTTCGGATCCACAACCTCGAGCCCCAAATTGTCACGCCGGCCGCCATAGTTACGAAATGCGTAAGCGTGACGTGCAACACCGCCTTCCGGTACGAGTGTGGTACAAAAGTAGCACAGCTGCACACATGCTGCACAATTATTTGTCGCGGTTCTCCTAAGATCGCAGTGTCTGCCTAAATACCTTGAAAGGCAGCGCGCCTCTCACGTATCGGAACGCGATAACACGCGCTTACACGGCCCACGTCAGCCCCTATGAAAGATGGCGCGGCCACTTTACAAAATTATCACTGTTCTGAGAAGTTTATCCTCGATACTCGATCATGGGTAGTATCATCTCTAACTAATCTGATTTGTCGGTTGCCACACCATGAATAGGTAAACTCTTCAGGACGGGAGAGGAAGCAATTTTTAAAATTACTCTTGAAGCAATAGTCATCTCCCAAGTGCTGCCAAAATCTAGATAAGCCGGCAGATATAGTAAGGTAAAGATATAGTAAGATAATAAACATCTAGAAATACGCTCTGTTATGGTGATCGTGCCCTATGGTGATCGTGGCGCATTGGCCGTCTATGCAAAATTATTTCCTATTGGAAACGCAATAATAAAATAGATAAAATTTCGTTGTTTGAACCGCTTCGAGTAACCGAAATTATTATTCATACCCAATTTACTCCATGTCCATTATGTTTCTTTAATTAGGAAGAACTTTTTAATATTGTTCCATTGCCATTAAGTTATGGACGGAACTGACGAGGACTTAGGTCTCCGACAGGAACAATTTGGATTTGTGGATCATTCTGCACTGTGTTCAAAGGGGGAAGCGTTTGCTCGATCGAACCAATGCCACATTCTCACATGTGCACCCCTAATTTAGGTGGTCATATTTTCCTTAGTCACATTGTGAAACAAAACGAATTTCCGTACATCACTGCGTCTTTCAGAATTGGGTGTAAAGATAAAGTTAACTGTTTGTTACCTCATTACTTTGTCGATGTTGCGCGGGTATGACAATCTTAACAGCAGATGAGTTGGCTCGTAAGGGCCATAACCACAGAAATTTACAACAGATCTTTTTGAAAGAAAAACAAAAACCTCAGGTATCGCCATTGTCAAAGAGTTATGTTCTTCTCAGGCCGAAAAAGATCTCGTCCTCCTCCCTCAAACACTGTGAATTTATCTAAATTAAAGACCCGGATCTTCAAACAAGCTTTAGGGACGACTACCATAGGAATCAGACACACTTAACTTTAGGCTACTGACGCAACGTGGCTCGACAAGGAGCTTCACGCATCGTTTTCTTCTAATTACACAAGCGATTATAGACAACTGCGGCTCTCTGACATTAATTGGACAGACATTATTCGACGGTAGAGCGAACTGTGATGCAATGGACATACAGAAAACAAATAGTGCTTTTACGTATGTGCTAACGTATATGTTACACTACGGCTCAAAATTGGCCCAAGCAAACTCCACAAATGCGATCTCAAGATCTCGACTTCTTATTTGATCCCTTTGAGAAGAATGGTTTCATTTACATACTGTATTTGGTAATCGCTGTGATGCATCCCATAAAAAAAGAACGACAAAATCAAGACAACTAATATATTTGCGCAAATAGGACTCAAAAGCTAAATGGAGGTATCATATCGTGTCATGCTATTTATTTTCCAATTCTTCCGCCCACCTTTGCAAGGCGTTTGTTCTCCGTTCTCCAGTTCATTCTCACGTTAACATTCAGGCGAATAGTTATATTCCGGCAAACTCTGCCGCTGTCAAATTAATAGTTCACTGTCACTCCTTTTAATTATTTATGACCAGGTGTGTGTCTTTAGGTAGCATGTTGAGAATATTGTTCTGAGAACAACTAGAGGGGTGTATTAAAAATGTGCATGAGGCACTGGCCCATAAAATCATTCGACACAGGTTGACACAATGGTTGACCATTACAATCATCCGTGAATCCCATCCACAAATTTTGTTTTGTTTCATTGATCTCAACGCAGTCCCACCAAGCTTGCGGAAAAAATATGCGAAATAATTTTGGCACAGCCACGAAGCATTCATTCAGTTTGTACGTGCGACCCGCCATTGTTTTATACTACGCTGACCGGACGGCTACGGAGGTGGCGATGTGAATGGCGTTGCGGAGGCGATGTGCCTGGAATAAGCTAGAGGTTTATGCATATCGCAACGCAGTAACGCGAAAGCTGGGGTTAACTTTCGCAGACGTGTAAAACAACTGTCTCGCCATGAAAAAGAAGAAAATTTTTTACTGATGACTAATATAATTTCAACTAATTCTTGGTTAATATCAAGAACCAGGAGTGTGCACCATGTGCAGGGAGAAAACAAACCAACTCACTCAATTCCGAATGGTATTTCCTTGCGGTAAGGCTCTTGGCGAATGTGGGAAATTGCAGGCTTGCTTTTCTTCTTCGTTCTCTTAGCAAGCGTACATTTCATTCATTAACTCTTGCTTTCTTACACTTCTTTTCCAGCAGTGCTGAGAATTATTTGAGCTTTCAGAGTTTGGCGATGATCAGATATAGTTTATCGTCTTATCAAAGCAGCTGGCGTTGTGAACGTGTTCTGCAGCCACAGCGATTTCTGTTACTGCAACGTCGGCGGAGTGACCAAACGTAAAACCTTCGACTACCAATGTGTGGGTCTGTAGTTGAGTCCTTGTTGTACATGACCTTTTTAATAAGAAGCTTTTCTTCCCTACATGGCCGAATATTGCACGGCTGGATTGGTGGTGGGTAGGTCGTTATCTTTGCTGTATCGTTGTGGATATCAACGCAAATGTTTCAGTAAAGTTTTACAGATGTCGGGGGGCTGGTATGTTTCTTGCACATGCACATGCCTCTTCTGCGATACAAACAGCTACTTCCTACATAAAAGGGAAACTTATATGGCCGGCACACAGGCAAATCTGGAGCACTGGGATATGTTACGCGAATGGTGAGTTGCATTTACGGATTATTTTGGTTATACTTTTCGGCTTGGTTTAATCACTCATTATGTACCACTACAGCTTTACTGGTTATCGCCCAATCTACCAGAATGGTATGCCCCATTGTGAAACCGGAATCCCATAAATGTTGTCTGATACGGGATAGCACTTTTCTTGCGTACGACAGTGACAACCATCCTTTTTCTACGAGCTTGGTACACAGCTTGCGTTCTTGCAAAAATGTAGAATATGCGTCTGACGTAAAGCCTTCGACTACCAACGTTTGGGTCTGTAGCCGAGTCCGTGTGGTGCATAACCGCTTTTAATGAGAAGCTAATGAGAATCAGCCTGATTTGGACTTTGCATTTCGGCATATGGTCATGCAGTTGTAAAACTTGCGTGAGATTAAAAACGTAACTGATAAGGTAGACGAAAACAAACATTTCACGAGAATTCACGTTGCATAAAATGAAAATAAACAAAACTGTACGCATCGCAATAATTATCAATGCTTTATATAAGCTTTACATTGACCTCGCTTAGCGTAGCTTTTAACATGTGCGTTGCATCTGGATTGTTCTTGCGCCTTTCAGGCCCATGACAACAAGAAAAGTACTTTTTCATTTTCCTCCTGGTCAACGACACGGGCACGAAAGGAACTGGGGAGTGAGCACATAACGGGCTACTGTGTAATAAATGTTGCAATAGATAAATTTATATTGGGGAACGTCAAATTGATAGCCTGTAAGTCCAGTAGAACCAAATTATACATGGGGTCTTTCCTACACAAGCCCGTTGCGTCCCCTAATGTAAAGCTCTATAATATGCCTAGAAAATTAATCGCAGTAGGACAGGCAACCTGGCCTCGATCGCATGAACAGAGCATAGGGACCGCTGATTGTGGTGTAACCACATGCTCGCAAGTTCCTGCTTCAGTTTTCTATGACAGCAGTGTTCATTATGTTTTCGCAGACGCAGTTTTACCGAGAGCCTAACCGTTTGCTGCAGTAGTGCAGTAATCGCTAGTTCACATTTTTACACCTGGTAGAGTGAGAGTTGACGAGAAAGATTACGGCAAATATATTTCTCAGTTCCTCATGGAGCCACATAAAGGAGGCCGTATATTTTAGGTTCACAAATCAAGTAACAGACGTCTACCACATTGCATTATTGCCAACGTCCCCCATGAAAGCAGGTGACTTATACGTCTAAAGTTTCTATGACATTGTCGTTAGCGGCCGTTTGACGGCCGCCTGGTGGTAAATTCTTTCGCGAGGACATTGGCGCAAATGCCCCAATATTCGAAGTAACAACAAAGCCCATCTGTTGTTTAATGTGCGCGCTGTGTTCATGGTGCTCCAGTCTTCAGTTATCTAATGCACCAACCCAAAAAAAAGTCGAATTGAACAAAATAGAGTGAAACAAGCTTCCCATGCAATACCACCATTAAAAAATGCTACGATGATGAAAGAAAGAAGCCAGACATATTTACAAAAGTTACGAGCATGCACTTCCTGCTGTTTAAAACTATAGTTCATGCGCTATTGCGGTTTGACATTAAAAACACGCTTTAGGTGGAGCCGTTAAGAACACCCCTTGCTATGAAACAACAACCCCGACCCAGGAAGCAGCCCTGTTTGCTGGATGAACAGATTTCGCCCACACCTGACATATTCCGCTACGTCACATACTGCGCAAATAACTCGTGGAATAAAGTATATGGATAAAGTATTTATGCCATTCTGTTATTTACGACGCAATTTTTGATGGTCAGATGATCTCGCAGGGTGGCTGTTAAACTGTGTGTGGATACCTCGGCAATACAATAAAACAAAGTATTGCAATAATATTATTACTAGAATTCGAGCAAGGAATCCCACTGCATTGACACCGATGTTCCACCAGTCTTTCTAAACAGCATTTAACGTGGTTTCGATCGCATCATGTGTTTTCCTGTCTACAGTTTGCTCTGAGGAACCCGCACGATCGTTCATCGGGTTTTCTTGCACCACCTTCTGTGCGGCCCTCACTCCCAGACTTGATAATAAAAACATTTCTTCGGTAACGGTCTTTGTGAATTGGGCGGCAAAGTATTCAGCACGCAGCTCTTAGGTGGCGGGCCCTGGTGTCAGTATCAGGGTGCCATGCTTAACAGCCCGAACGCCATCACGTGACTTCTCGCACGCATGTCGTCGTCTTCCAAGGCTCGCTGCGATGCCGCTCCTCATGGTAGCGTTCCCATACTGTGATGCCCTCTGCAAAGGTGCTCAGGATACAGCAGTCGGTGCGCAGGTTTTTGTCTCACATTCTTTGCCACCATGCATCGGTAAATAAGAACACGTACCGAGCGACACTCAAATTTCACATCAAGAGTATTATAATCTCCCGCCACTTTCTTTTTGTATTCAAAATTTCCATCCCGATTCAAATCCAAACGTTGTTAAAAACAAATAGTTCGATTATTCCTTTTTAATTACGGCAGCTCTAAAACTTTAGGTTCGAAAATACAGCGAATGTTTGGAACAATATCACAATATCGTTCGCGCCCCTTTGTACTCAATTTCTAAATAATAAGTGAGTTTAGCGGGCCAGAAGACTTCGCTTCGAGTTAATCTATTTCCCAAAGGTAAAAATGAAATCGTATAGCACCTGAACAAAAGGCTGTTTTTCAGTGTTCTTTGTGCGGTAAATCAAAATATAAAAGCTCTGTGCCAAGGATGTATAAAGACGCCTTCTATGGTTCTGAGAGTTTCTCCCGGTACTGCAGTGTTTCACCCAAGGGAAAACAGCAAGCTTGATGCATACGGGAACGACTAACAGTCTCGCAGTTGTGTTCACACCTGTACTGGTGGCATGGTGGCTCTGTCGGTGCGCTAATGAGCCCGAGGTTCACGTTCATATTTCGACCGCAGCGGCTGTAGTTTGATGAAGGCGAAATGCCAAAGCGGCCGTGTACCGGGCATAGGCTGCACGTTCAGTTGGCCAAATTTATCTGGACCCGCCCTACTACGGCGTGCCTGAGAATCATATCGTATTGTTTTTCTCCCGTAGAACCCCAAAACCTTTAGGAGTTGTTCTTACGTTGCCGCTAGTGCTATGTTAGAATATGTGACGTTGCAGCAATCTCAGCGTCCCACTAGTCAACCCGATTGCAAGATGAGACTGAAAGACCCACACTACCTGCATAATTAATTAGGCGTGTGAGTTTTCAGATGCGGTAATAAACGCAATGCGCTTGACATTAGTATCATTGTGTATAAGAAAAACGCCGTTACTCGATCAAACATGTTAAGCTATCGCAGGTAATGCGACTGCGCCGCCCCGCATGACGCTATGGGAACTTATTATGGACGCGAGTCAAGCTGGTGCTCCAGTTAAAATCCCATAGCATATGCAATTTGTTGGCAAAATATGGCGCTTGCTCTGCATACGACTCCCCGCTGTCAATGGGTAGGGTGCAAAAGATGCGTGAAAAGACTTGGCCAAGAGTACAGGGGGATTTTCAACCCCTTCGTCCAGTACAGAAAGTGTTCGTCGCCATAGGAAGCACATGCCGAAGAAATAGTCAAAAGCACAGGAGCCCTAATCATCTACAAGAACACAGGGCTGCAGTGACCCTGGGCACTCTCAGGTGCCACCGGTAGGCGTGTCATCCGTTTACCCTAGAGTACAAACAACCCCCTGTTGAATAAAAATGGGCCAACTACGAATGGGGAGCGAGCACGTTTGCGAGATTTCGATAACGTGAGCGCTGCGCCCAGTTGTAACACAAGTTAGGCAGGTAAGCTACCGAATACGGCCTATTTCTGCACGGTGATGCCCGTACATCAGCTACAGCTTCGTCCCGGCTACATCACATGCGATTCTATTTCTTCTTTTTGCTCCCCTAATTTAAGAGGATGCTTTTTTGTTGGTGAACATATTCTGAGTATTCACGCCAGTAAACGTGATACACAGGATCTGTCAAAGTGTCAGAATGCATATTGGTAATATTCTGAGTTTTCACAACAGAAAAAAACTATTATCAGTATGCACCATCCTAGCATGTATTGCACCCTGGTGATATTTCCCTAAAGTTCGCGCTAAGGGATCACGCAGTAATTTTACACTTTGCCAAAGCGACGTAGCAACTTTTATCGCAGTGCACCCTCTTGAATACACTTCAGTACAAAACTGCGATTCAAGCCACTACAATACACCGTACGAAAGTGGTGGCAGTAGCGACGATATACAGCAAACTAAACAAAAGAACAAAAATGCCAGAACATCACTATCGTACCCATGTACGAAAGCACGGCCGAACTTATAATTAAGCACATTTTAGCAAGGAAACTAGATTGTTAAGCCGGAGAATTGAGGGCCTAGGAAAGAAAGACGTTGCGAGAACAAGACTTATTCGCACTGGTTGATCAAGTTGATATTATTAAGGTAGAATGGCAGGAGACCGCATCCGTCTCATCCTGAATTCTCAAGATGGCGTATTTGCCGAGGATGTTGAATTTCTTCAAAGCGCAACAATTTATACAATATGGCTGCCGACGGAACGTGGATCTACTACCATGGGGTGAGGATATGACATGTCGCCAGCAGGTACGCCTGCGACCACCACCCTGTTTATCGCCCTCTCACAGCGCGCTAATTCCGGCACCTCTTCCGTGGCAAACAGCGTTGATGTGTATGAGTGGCTCAGCTGGTACCAGCATATCAAAAACAGAATGGCTCGGATGCAGCTATTATTCGGAAACATCATACTCTATCTCGGCAGAACCCTTTGTTACTTCTTTCTGACTACATCGTCACAGGATGATATGACCAGCTGAGACACGTTCATGTCTACAGATAAGCAACATTTTTGGAAACCCGTTTGGTTGCGAGCTTGCCACCAAGAAGTCAACGGAGCGTTATTTGCAATACATACAGGACGCGTGGCCCTGTGTCTACAAGCTGACCAGAAGATGTCTGAGGCTGAAGAGAATGCCCACATTTTGAGGGGTATCGCAGACCACACGTACGATCTTGTCGTATCCACCAGCGAGAGCAATCTTGATACTGTGGGCAAAGGGTGCCGTCGTCTACAGCAAGCTGTTGGTTTATGTGGTGATCGGAACTTTTACGCAATACGTATAATTCTGTCCTGTACTTGGAGTGTATTACAAGTGTTGTTGTGTGTTTTGGCTGTTCAAAACATCGGACTTCATATATGCGTACGTGGACTGAACTCATGCACAGAACTTTGCGACTCATGTACTGTTGGACTGTATATTTTTTACTGATCCGGTGTTCTACTGAGTGTTATATTTAGTGTCGCTATCTCCCTTTTTGCGCAAATTTGTTTCGTCTGCCAAGTGACAAGGAGTAGCCGGTGCCACCACATAAAGGCGCCAACCTCTCCTAACATTCACTTCAATAAAAAAAAAAAGTCCGAACCTGGTCACGACCTCCTGCACTGCACTAATTTAGGTCATAGCATTAAATTCACACTTTCAGTGCACCAAGCTGCTGCTATTCACTTCAATAATTTTAATTTCGCGTACGATTTATTCGGCATTTGTGTATCCATGCGCTGTTCATGTTGAGGCGTGTGCGCTTTGATTACAATGGGACGTCCAGGGCGAATTGCCTTTCTATATGCCTAGTGCATCGCTACCAATGCTGACGTCTGAAGCTTCGGTCAGAGTGGTGTTCGCGACTGCTGCGTAAATTATGGCAATGACCGAAAGCAGAGCGTTTATTCGTTCCTTAGCGTTCTCTTGCAGAAAAAGTGTGCGTGCGATCATTTCCACTTGAGCACTGCACACACGCAATAGCAGTGGCATTGGAGTCAATAACCCGCCTGTAGTTTTGTTTCATAGCGGAGGCGGGCTTCCTTAGCTGTAAACTGGTGGCATTGTTAAAAGTAACGTTGATGGTCTCATTTCCTGAGCCTGAAAGACCGAAATAAACTAAATGTACATGCATTTTTTGATATTGTCGCACTGGTGATTCTTTATATTCGCCATGTCGAGTTGTAAATCTTTACGCTTTCAATGAACTAGGGTTGTTGTCCTAATCTGATGTCATCAAGCCCTATCATCCAAAATTAGAAGAAAAGGTCGTTCTACCTTGCAACATTTGTTTTTGGAACAACTTCATCATTTCCTGTCTCATTTTACACCAAATGGCACAGAAATTTTATTGTGCTTATATTCGCGTTTTAGGACCCCTCATAAGCATTCCACAGTTCAGTACAATGACCCGTATTTCTGGCAGAAACATATAAAACTCGTGGATAGAGACAGCCTGATTGAGAATATTTTTCAACATTCCAGGCGCAACGGGAGATTTGGTAAGTGTCTATCAGATTGGTTCCTTTTAGAAAAAAAATTATTTCGCTGGAAACACATATCGCTTGCGCGTACACGGTGATTCCATGACGGCAAGCCAATACAGCGATAGATATAAACCAAATAAGCTTTTCGAGCATCTTGACACACGATAACCATCGTCAGGGAGCACTTAGTGGTCCTCTATGGGCAGCATCGTAATGTTTTTTAAACAGTACTTGATGACTTTGTGTTTTCACAGTTGCCCCCAATAAAGCCAGAATATTAACTCTTGCGCTCGACGTAACGTTACGGCCTTCAAGAAAAGTAATATCACAAGCGTAGGATTGAACGATAGAATGTATTACTGATACATACTGGCATATTACAAAGCTCAATGTATATTCTATATTTGCTGAATAATCACGGTGAAATGTAGTTTGCAATCATGAATTACTGCTGGTCAATCACAGAAAACATTTCCTTCGTCTAAGGAAAAGAAAACTTTAATAATGACACTTGGCAAAGGATCTGCGAGGATGAAATTCAATGACCAAATAACTATGACAGCATCTATGATGCTGAACAACGTTAGCGAAATTGCAGCAGTAGGCTGGTGAGAAACACAAAAGCATTCATGAGCTTATTTCGGCCGACAACCATAACTTCACGGATAAATAAGAGCATACATAATAGGCATTAAAATTCGTCACATATCGCATTTTATAAGTAGCGCTCCATTTTTTGTTGTGAATTCTAAGACCTAATTATATTTGAAAGGGGATACGTGTGCATTAAAATAACGTGATTACATCATTCTTTCACCAGAGCCGGTGTTTCTCTCTGCATCAAGGCGTACCAGCGTATTGGAATTCCTGGTTGTAATGGCAGGACGCATCACAGCATTTCTTTTCATGTGTGCCGTGTTCGCCTACGGTAAGTCCAATCTGCCTGGACACCCTCACCCTGAGCGGCATTTCCAATCGGAAGACCGTGGCCGGATATTATGACTTTACCTCCGCGCTTAAGGGACGTTTCTCTCTTTGGTTCGCATGCTGCTATATAATGTCATAAGATTGCGAAGCATTTTTTTGGATAACATGCGCACCGTAGAAGCAAATGAAATTATCAGTAATAATAAAAAATAGAACGTACAATAAAAAGGCATGAAATTCACAATATCGGACATGTAAAAAAATATGCAAGTGTTTTTGAAACATGTTCGCCTCATTTGTCGGTTTATCTCTGGCTGCGACAAGTTGACATAAGTGTAGCAATAGAAACTGATTCGTAGGTTTTTACAGATTTAAATGAGCTACTATGCACACGCAAAAATCAAATTAGTAGAGACACCTTCGAGAAAGTCACATAGGTTGCTTTTAATTGCCGTGCCCAGTATATAAGGCGTGGTTACGAAAAGTCAGTGCGTGAGTTTAAAAATACAACCTGTTATGTGTACAGGATATTAGTGTTTTACGAATGCAGTACCAATAAAAGCGTTCTTATCCCAGTGTCTGAAACTCAAAAGCACTATTCTTCGTTTCAATCTAATAATTGCAATTTCCATTTTGTGAACGCAGTATTCCCCATAAAAATCAATTCCTCTCATTAGTGTAATTGTCAATTGTCTCCGTAGGCGTCATGGTTATTGCAGCCAGTCAAGATGCTACAGCACGAGGAAGTTCAGTGCCGGCGAGTGCTGCCAATGAGGATGCAAGAATCTCATCAGCTGCAATCGGAAGCTTGGCGGGTGGAGGCCTCGGCTGAAACTCACGTGATTGGCTGCACCGAGAGAGCAGCGCGAGAGAACCGACTTTTGTCGCGTGCTCGCTTTATTCTTTAGCGAGCGCGTTGTTCACCGCTCAAATGGAATAAATGTTGCAACATCACGTGGTGACTGCTTTTGTTTCTATTCTATGGATAATGCTGTCTAAATTTACGCACAAACATTACATGTGTTGTCTGTCCGTCACAGTTATTACTGTTGAATTTACACAATAAAACGGAAAATAACATTTTACCAGCTAACACTCCGTCAGAAAGAAAACTTTATTTCTAATCAGAACGATATGCCTCCGGTGAATTAGTTGGCTGGGGCATCCGCCGAGGTTACGGCGAAGTGTTCGTCCCTATGGGTGGCTTCCATGGCCCGCTGGAATGCCCAGACTTGGTCTTCCAGGTTCGGGCTGAACAGCGCGGCTTGCCATTGCTCGCGGAGGCTGTCGATGTAGGCTGCGCTCGCATTGTCCTGTATTAGGTCCTGGTATTCCCATAGTATATGTTGTAGCGTGGCTCTGGAGCCACACATTTTGCATCTATCTGTTTTGTATATGTCTGGAAAAATAGTGTTAATTACCATCGGGCTTTTGTATGATTTGGTCTGTAATTGTCGCCACTAGACAGCTGGTGATCTAGTGAGTTGTGGGTGGCGTGGTGGATAAGTGAATCTAGGCATCTTGTAATGTTTGTCGATGTCGTTGAACCTGGCTATTCTGTCTTGCTATTCCCATACCTCTGAGGGCCCCGTCGAGGGGCCTACGTTCGTCGGAGTTTGGAAAGTCAGTCCTCGAGCTAAGTTGTGTGCCGCCGCGTTAGGGTTGTCCTCTTCCGTTGAGTTAGTGGCGAGGGCTGGTAGCCATATAATTTGGACGCATCTGTTTTCCCTTGTTGGTTTGCCTTTTCTGAGTATGTTTAGCGCCTCAGTTGAGATTCGGCCGTTCGCGAAGTTGCGTACTGCCATCTCGGAATCGCTGATTATATAGTATGCGTTGGTTGGTGCTATCGCTAACGCTGTAGCCGCTTCTTCGGCAATTTCGATGCGTGTGCAGCATTGTCGGTTGTGGTTAAGTACTGTTGCCGCGTCCGTGTTCCTTCCTTATTTCTTTGCCAGAATGTTTGCCCTGCTTTTTCTCGGGCCCTCGTGGTGCACAGGATACATATTCTTGGGTAAGGTGGGTACCGTGAGTTTGGCCCTTATTTCCATGGGTATATCCCGTTGGCCTCCGTGTTCTGTGTGGTAGCAGGTCCCTAATTTAACTAGGATGTCCCTGCCCGCCGTCGTCTTGGAGGAGCGTTCATATTGTGCTATACGTTGCGCTTCTATTAGCTCCTCGAGCGTGTAGTGCAGTCCGAGCTCTAGGAGTTTCGCCGTGCTTGTGCTTAGCATGAGTCCAATCGCTTGTTTATATATCTTCCTAATGAGGCCGTCTAGCTTCTTTTCTGCGGGGCCCCATCATTGGTATGCCGCCACATACTTCATCTGACTTATGACGAACACCTGCAAGATTCTCATGAACCTTGCTTATTTCATCCCTCGTGCCTGTTGGTGATTTTCTTGATAAATCGCATGTCTGAGAAACTTTGGTTTCGATATTTTAAACAGTTTCTCCGTTGGTGCCCTTGGCTTCTAATATCATTCCCCAACACCCTTACCTTCTCGATTTTGGGTATTGGTTGTCCATCTTGCGTCATCAGTGTTATGGATTGCAGCTTTGTCTGTTGCAATTCTTGGGAAGTCTCGCCTTTAGCGTTGGTCTATACAGCAACAGCTCAGATTTTTCGGCCGAGCATGTTAAACTGGTGCCTTCTAGCTATTTCTCGACTGTTTCAACAGCTTCGTGTAGTCTCTGCTCGATCGATCTATAACTGCCATCGTTTATTCATAGCGTGATGTCGTCTGTATAGATTGTGTGCTCAATTCCTTCGATTCTTTGCAATTTGCTTGGAAGACCAATCAGAGGCAGGATATAGAGCATAGGGGATATAACCAAATCCTGAGGTGTGCCTGCACTGTCAACAGACACTTTCTCGGACATCAGATCTCCTACCGTGACTTTTGCTTCTCTATCCATTAAGAGCTCTATCCGTTTACCAGCTGACACGATGTTACCAATTATGCCTAACATCATTTTGAGCTATCTGTCAAGATGTAACAAGCACTATATTGTATCCGATGAAATACCGAGGATACGACAGCCCACTCCATGAGTTCCGGAGTGGGAGTGCTGCGTCCCCTCGGGAGATGGCGCCACGCTGTATGGCGCCTCCTTCAGCCGCTTCTACAAGCGGCGGTGGCTTAACGACTATCGTGTATAGAAAGTCCTAGAATACGTACCGTTGAGTGGGACGAGATGCCGGAGCAGCGCATGCTGGTTGGGCCGCATCAAGATGGCGCCGTTGAAAACTACTGGTGGCTATGTACGCCGGGTTACTTCGCACTACTTCGCGCGCTGCTGTTTACAGTGGGAGCGCTCAAAGTATGTCGCTCATTACACATGACGTGTATTTATGTCTTAGGAATAAATTATTTTCCGTGGTTTAATGTCGCGCGCTGGTTGCGCGTGCATAGGGGCCGCAATGCCGGTTTTCATTCGCCTAGGTTATTGTAGCTGCTTTGGAGGACAATTATTATTATTTCTTTTTTTTTGTACAAGTTGCGCCTGTGTCTTGTGTGTTTTCTGGCGCATACAAACAAAAATAAACTGCAATATTGTTGCTTCCCGCTTTTTACCGAGAAAACATATTTCCCTCATCCAGAAGAAAAATCCACCGCTACATTCGTTTCAATTTTGCGTCTTCCTGGCGTAACAGAACGCAGTGTAATTCGTAGGGCGGTATTTTACTGCGGATACCTCGGATACCGAAAACACTTTTATTTTACTATTGTATATGCTAATCGTTTGCCTATAAGCGCATTCATTTTTTTTTTTTTTTTTTACCAGAGTAAAGTTTCAAAAAAGGAAAAGAAACCGGCGCGTTCGATTCATTATTGGCACTAGTGCCTTTGCCACTTCTATATTGGAGCGCACGCGTTCAAACCATGCCGCGGAATTCGATGGGGATGTAATGAAATGAAACACATTTCTTTCACACTTCTATTTACCCGCATCGTAAAGGGTCGTACGGGGTGAAAACCGAAACGGCGCATGTGCCTGTAATGGTATGTGGTTGTTTTGTCTTGTAGTTTCGCACGTTAGACGCCTGAGTTCAAATCACTCTTCTTCTGTGCAGGCAGTACATTGCGGTCTATCGCCCTTGCGTCTTAGGTTGCCTCCCGTACAGCCTTCCGCTGGTTTCCTTCTTCCAGCTGCACAGCGAACATATGGACCACTGCACAGAGTGGCGTGGTGCGGTGTGGTGCGGGGTGGTGTGTGTGTCTGTGTGGGTCACGGGGGTTACCGCTGGGAACATCTACTTAACCGACTTTAAGATGCCGGCTAGTGTAATCACTAACAAATCTGCATTGCCGGTGGCGATGTCATGGTTAAGTGTGCTCTTCGTTGCGGGAGAGCCAGGAATTGTTTTGACTTTCTATAGAAGCAATCGACATCGCCCAGGCGTTGCCAAAAAGTATATTAGCGTTAAGATTTAGTGCAGACATTTCTGCTCAATGAGGCATTGAAGGGGTACAAATACGCTCTCCTTTAAAGAGACCGCGGCTTACCTATTGGCTTATTTGTCGTCTATAGAAAATGACTTACCGTTGGTATCACACAAACAAAAGCCGATCACATTATCTTGTATAAACCGC
Organism: Dermacentor andersoni; assembly: GCF_023375885.2. Classification (NCBI taxonomy): domain Eukaryota; kingdom Metazoa; phylum Arthropoda; class Arachnida; order Ixodida; family Ixodidae; genus Dermacentor; species Dermacentor andersoni. The sequence continues at coordinate 180,501,551 of NC_092816.1, forward strand.
TTCGAGTGACCACAATGATTATTTACGCCCCATTTATTGCATATCCAACTTGCTTCTCTGATTTGGAAGAACATGTTATTAGTGGCAGATTGCGAAATAAGTTACACACTGAAATGACAAGCATTTAGTGTGCGACACAGACCATTTCGATTTGTGGGCCCTTAAACCCTGCATTAAAAGGGGGAAGCTTTTGCTTGATCGAACCAATGCCACATTTTCACATGTACATCCATAATTATGACGGTCATTTTTTCCTTAGTCACATTGTGGAACAAAGCGAATTCCTCAATATACCTGCCTCTTTTATAATTGGCTACAAAGGCAAGGTAATTGTTTGCTACCCCATTACTTGTGCTTTCACGGCTATGGCATTCTTAACAGCAGATGAGTTGGCTCGTATGGACCATGCCCATAGAAGTAAACGAAAGTCTTTTTAAAAAAGAAATAAAAAACTGGGGCATTTGCATTGCGAAGCGGTGTTCTTCATGGGCCTCAAAAATACTGTCTTCTTCCTTCCTCGAACACTATGAATTTTTCTACATTACTTACCCGGGTCTTCAAACAAGCTTTCCAGACCTACTTCCGTAGAAATTAGAGTCAATTAACCGTAGGCTACGACGCAACTTGGATAGTTTTGTCAAACAATACGTGCCTTTGGAGACGACTGTGGCTCTCTGGAAGCAATTGGACGCATATTATTCGACTTAGAGCGTACAAGGTTGCAAGGGACATATTGAAAACAAGCATGCCTTCCGCGTAAATGTTAATGTATATGTGACGCTATGCCTTACAATTGGTCGCTGGAAAACTCCAAAGATGTGGTCTCAAGCCCTCGACTTCTTATGGTCACATTTATTATAATGGTTTTAATACAGTGGTTAACCAATCGCCCTGAGTCCCCAGCGGCTGCTGAGGACTGCTAAAAATACCTGGGTCCGGAAAGGCCGCCAGTGGAAACTGACGCTTGCGACGTTAAACACCCGAACACTCTCGAGTGAGGCTACCTTAGCAGGACTCTTTGAAGAACTATCAGACATTGTTTGAGATATTAGCGGCCTTAGAGAGATTACAAGAACTGTTGAGGCTTACACGCTACTCCATAACGGCCGTTTTCCCTGCTGCAGAGGTCTCTCGGATAAGAAGCAATAAGGGGTAGGATTCCTAATCCATAAAGACATAGCGGGCAACATTGACGAATTCTACAGCATCATCGAGAGGGTAGCAGTAGTCGTAATCAAACTCAATAAGAGGTGTATTTTAAAGGTAGTACAAACATACGCTCCAACGTCCAGTCACGAAGATGGGGAAGTAGGTCAGTTTTATGAAGATGTTGCTCTAGCAATGAGAAAAGTGCAAACGCGGTATACAGTAGTAATGGGGGATTTCATTGCAAAAGTGGGGAAAAAGCGGGCGGAAGAACAGGCAATTGGCAACTACGTTGTCGATTCTAGAAATGGTAGAGGTGAGATGCTGGTTGAATTCGCAGAAAGGAATAAGCTGAGAATAATGAACAGTTTTTTGCAAAAACGTAGAAACAGAAAGTGGACCTGGAAAAGCCCTAATGGTGAAACAAGAAATGAAATTGATTCGTAGTTTCTGCCAGTCCCAGCATAGTGCAGGATGTAGAAGTGATAGGTGGCATAAAATGCAGTGATCCTTTGTTAGTAATTGCTAGGATTCACTCCAATATCAACAGAGAAAGAGTGAAAGTGGTGAAGAAGAAACAGGTCAACTTAGAGGCAGTAAGCGTAAAAGCAGACAAAGTTAGGCTAGTTCTTGCAAACAAATATGCAGCCTTAGAACAGAGAGTTCATGATGATGATGATATAGAGGTAATGAATGAAACCGTAACGAGGCTGGCTTGAGAGGCAGCAATTGAAGTGGGAGGCAAGGCACCAAGGCAACCAGTTGGCAAGCTCTCTCAAGTAAAAAAGGACCCAATATTGAAACGAAAAATAATGAAGGTGTCCAATTTAAAAGATAAGATAGCATTCGCGGAACAGTCCAAACTGTTCAGCGAAGCGAGAGAAGTGATATAAGAAATTATAACTTGAGAAAGACTGAAGAGGCCGTTAAAAAGGGAAGCAGCCTGAAATCACTGAGAAAGAAACTTGGCATGGGACAAACCAAGATATATGCACTGAAAAATAGGTTTGGTAATATCATCAGCAATTTCGAAGGTCTAATAAAAGCAGCGGAAGTATTTTATACTGACCTTTACAGTACACAGTGGACTCAGGAGCACTCTATTCGAAACAATAATTAACAGTATACAGAAACTCCCGCTATAGCTAGAGGTGAGTTTGGAAGGGCATTGCAAGGCATGAAGCTGGGAAAAGCGACAGGAGAGGATGGAATAACAGTCGATTTAGTGAAAGATGGAGCAGGCATAATGCCAGGAAAACTGACGGCTCTCTATACGAAGTGTCTATCAACAGCAACGGTCCCAGAAAACTGGAAGAATGCAAACATTTTACTAATCCACAAGATGAGTACAATAAAAAACTAAAAAATTATAGGCCCATTAGCTTACTCCCAGTATTATATAAAATATTTACCAAAATGATCTCCAATAGAATAAGGACACCCGCACAAACATTATTGGAAGGAATTGAATTGTATTTGGTCAATGTTGAGTTTTTCATTGAGGAATTGTGGAAAATTTGTTGGAGAATTGTTGGGCTGACTGTTGAGTGGTCTTGAATATTGGCCGCTGAATATTAATTGAAACACCATTGGGTGTCTCAATGTTGCATAATTGTTAAGTTACGATTGAAATTCCATTGCGCTTAGACGGCTCATTGTGTTCATTTTGTTGAATGGTTTTTGCATTACCATTGATGCTGCATTGAACTGACGTTGTGGTAGATCTGTTGACCTGTTGTTGAGTTATTGTTGTCACAGCACTGAAAAGTACGTGGTGACCCAGTTGAGATGGCACTGAGATTTCAGAAGTCGCCATTGAAATATGATTGACATTTCGTTGGGCTAGAGGACTTTTATTCATATATTGAAATCGCTTTGCTATTCCCACTTGCATGCCCCGGTACCTGCTCATAACTTTCACAAATACAAACAAAAGCAAAGGAGAGCCTGATCAATTTGAAGAACCTTTATTTACACTAAAGATGCGTGCCCATGAAACATTATTACAGTACATAAGGCACCACTACATCGAACCTGGAGACATTGGCTAGTAGGTACAGCACTCTTAACAGTGTAAATACATCTGAAAAAAAAAACTATACATATGAATTCAATCAAAACGATCTATGCTAGTCTTCAGGTCTTCAATTGCGACTTAAGTTTATGACTAGAAGGCAAAGTGACTCAAAATGCAGGGCTTAAGCATACCGTTTTAACAACCAACTTTGAACACATGAACACTTGGAGCTGCTTGCGTGTGAATACACACAAGACATGTGAATACGTTACATTAAAATGTTTCCCACACTAACCCATCACAGGAACAGTTACGGCTGACTGTGAGAAGGCAAAATAACAGACTTTAAGCAAATGACTTCAGGTAAATACATACAAGCTTTAGCACACGTCTTTCACCGCGATTGAAATTTAATGAAGTGCCAAAGTAGACTTGTCTGAGCTTTTTGTCTTCCAGATGTATATATTTTCAGGTTGCCCAATTATTTTATAAAATCACATCACTAAACTTAGCTATTTATCAGACATCATTTAGGAAGTTGTCGGGCATGGTGAACGCCTGAATCACGTTTCTTACGAGCCAGGTTTGAAAGAACAGTACACCATTTGTATATGTTGAATTGAGGTACAGAAGAGTTTGTTGGTGGTATTTCCTCAATTTAGTGAGCTCATTTTCACTTAATTTATCTTGACTTGCACAGAGCTTATGAGAGCACATTTTGGGGCCTTTTTCACTATACCCAGCAATTAAGTAGTACCTCAGTCAATAAAGAGATAAGGCAAGGCTAAAACCTTGAACGATAAGAGAAAAAAAATAATTACTTAGCACAGAGAATTGGTAGTAACACACGGCTAACACAATTCCAAAGAGCCAAATAGATGGTCACCTGCACTTGCAGTATAAGTACCCCAGAAATAGTCAGATGGAAAAATGTTTCAATGACTGCAAAGCCAGATTGGTGAGACAGTGAAAAACGCAAATAAATGCGTATACGAAAAACGAATGACCTCAATTGCGCATGTAAAATGTTATTAAAATGCTATCAGAATTTTATTGCATAAAATACATAAAGGTTGCATACAAATTGGGACAATGCAGTAACAGAGACGAAGGCAGATACAGCACGCATGTTTAAAAAAATTACAAGTGATATACATGCACATTTAGGCTCAAGACAATTTTTTATCCAATATATACAAAAAGAACACATGCAGTGACGGCATAAAAGAAGGTTCCTGCGCCTGGAGAATGCAGCACAGTACAAAGCAGCGTCATGAGAACAGAAAACTAGAGCTTAGTATGTTTAAAAAGTACGAATACTTGCATACCTACAGGCATGTGACATGTCATGCCTTGAATGGAAGAAATTCATAAACCTTACACACGAAGGAAGTTACCATCACACTTATTGGCTTCCTCAGCGGACTCCTCGAAGTTGAACGAGAAAAATGTACATCAGTGTTAAAAACAAAGAGATGATAAGACCTTATAGCCGTTCTTCCTGAAATATACAGCGCAAATAACTTTCATGTATTGTTTCTATGGTCACTTCGCCAATTCGGTGTACATTTATATTTGACAACCACCGAAGCAGAGACGAGAAGGATGAATAAAGGTAGGAACACATATGAACGCTTACTCAACTAGAAGTTTATTCATGAAGACAAAGATTTTAAACACACTGGCCAACTACACATAGAAAAAGCCATGGATGCACAGCAGAATCAGCCCGGCAGAACAAAAAAGGACCGAAAGACGTCCTGTAGAATAAACACGTGCGTCAAAAACTAACCAAAACATGAAAATTGAAAGGTTTGCCTTGTACGTGATATTAACGAGAATTACTGCACCAACTCTTTCCTACTAAGGGTCACAGAAATCTTGCTTATGAATTTTGCTTCGTGATCAATCAATAATTCCATAAGTCCTGTTGTGCTCTGGTCTTTGTGATGAAACAACCGCTCTTTCTGCTCTATACCTCAATACCAGAGGAGCTCCAGAAGCAATATTTATTGTTCACAAACGAACCAAATGCACAACCAAGTTATCTGTTGCCCTTAGTGGGAAAGACTTGCAGTTCTCAAGAGTATTTCTCGTTGGGTAGTATCGCTCATTGGACAAATATTTTGCTTTTTCGAAAGATTTGTCCGATAGTTCTCGTTTTTCACGCACGTTTATTCTACATGAGATGGCTTTTTCATATTCTTTTTCTTGTCGCTCGTGGCTGTTTCTGCCATGCATGCACGGCTCTTTAACTTTGTCCAGTTGACCAGCGTCTTTAATACCCCTGTCGTCAAAAATAAACTTGCGCTCGTGTGTGTTCCTACCTATTTCGTCGTCTGTCGTCCGCCTCGGTTCGCGCTGCTGATTCCAGTGCGCACATATCACTTGGTTAGGCTGGTAAACCTTCTCGCAAGCAAAAAGGAAATACCTCCCAGGCCACAGCAAATCTAAAGTAAGCCTTCACAGCGTCTATGCGGCAGCTAGTACACCACGCGGCAGCACAAAAAATTGTTAAAAATCCCACTTGATGGAGAGTGGCAACAGAGATGCGAACTTGCTAGTGAATCTGCCATATATCAACGGGTGTCTCTTGCACCACGCCAAGCTGCTCTTGACGTAGAACACTTTAGCATCTGGGCATTTGCTGCATGCGTAACCTGCGAGAAGGGAATGCGGACAGAAAATAAGATTGCTCAGATTCAGAATCTGCCACACGCTGCACATAACTACTCACAAAGTAGAAGTACACGCTATATTGGTAAGTAAAAATTTGCGACTCTTTACGAGTGCTGTCTAGAAAAGGAATGGGTTGCTACGGTAAATGGTAGCTAAGACACGCACAGCGATGTTTCACAGCGGGGAGAAATATTCCAGGCTTTCTCGCAGAACCAAAGACCACGTGACAGTGCATAGCCAATACCAAGCAGATATCGAATCTTTCGGTAGAAGTCCGGCAGCAGGAATGACCTAAAGGTACGCCGAGAGCGATACGAGAGTGAGCGTGCCTGTACGAGTGAGAACATGCACCGTTTCTATGAAGCTAGCTGCTCCGGCGTGTCTCCGATCATCCCACGCGATTTGTGTGCAGGACGTCGCGTACACGCCCTTGCGAGCTTTGCGCGGTAGCGTCTCCCCAATGAGCTAGCTTCATGCACGCGTCATTCTTCACCCCGCAAACGGTGCTCGAGGCCACAACGCGCCGAGCGGCCTTTCGCTTCTGCAAGCAACGCACATTCGGATCGGTCCAGCTCAAAGAGGCAGCAGAGAACGGTTGCATGTTTCGCTTATCGCCAATTAAGATTGTACAGTACGCCTTAACGGAAACGCGCCGGGCTAGATAAAGATGCTTACTGCGGTAGTTTTGGCGATGATAGGCCAAAAGGAGAGCCCGTCGGCGGCTGTGTTGCTTGCCGACGTCGTCACCACACCTCTGTTCATTTGCGCTGTGTATCCGTGTACAGTCACCGCGCGGAAGCTGCGACTTAACGGTTGGCCGTTCTCCGCAAATCCCCAAGAGGCGAAACATATTTTTCGGTGCGCCGCATCATTAGGCGCAACCGAAATCGAGGCGCGCTTAACCGCTACGGCACAAAAGGTGATCACACTAACCGTGTCGTATACGATGAGCCACCACGGATTAAAAAAAATAATTCTGATGTCCTACGTGCCAAACCACCGATCTAATTATGAGGCAGGTCGTAGTTGGGCACTGCGTATTAATTTTGACTTCCTGGAAATTTTTACATCCATACAATGCAAATTGCACGAGCGTTTTTGCATTCCGCTCCTTTGGAATGCGGCCGCTGCAGGGTTCGGATCCACAACCTCGAGCCCCAAATTGCCACGCCGGCCGCCATAGTTACGAAATGCGTAAGCGTGACGTGCAACACCGCCTTCCGGTACGAGTGTGGTACAAAAGTAGCACAGCTGCACACATGCTGCACAATTATTTGTCGCGGTTCTCCTAAGATCGCAGTGTCTGCCTAAATACCTTGAAAGGCAGCGCGCCTCTCACGTATCGGAACGCGATAACACGCGCTTACACGGCCCACGTCAGCCCCTATGAAAGATGGCGCGGCCACTTTACAAAATTATCACTGTTCTGAGAAGTTTATCCTCGATACTCGATCATGGGTAGTATAATCTCTAACTAATCTGATTTGTCGGTTGCCACACCATGAATAGGTAAACTCTTCAGGACGGGAGAGGAAGCAATTTTTAAAATTACTCTTGAAGCAATAGTCATCTCCCAAGTGCTGCCAAAATCTAGATAAGCCGGCAGATATAGTAAGGTAAAGATATAGTAAGATAATAAACATCTAGAAATACGCTCTGTTATGGTGATCGTGCCCTATGGTGATCGTGGCGCATTGGCCGTCTATGCAAAATTATTTCCTATTGGAAACGCAATAATAAAATAGATAAAATTTCGTTGTTTGAACCGCTTCGAGTAACCGAAATTATTATTCATACCCAATTTACTCCATGTCCATTATGTTTCTTTAATTAGGAAGAACTTTTTAATATTGTTCCATTGCCATTAAGTTATGGACGGAACTGACGAGGACTTAGGTCTCCGACAGGAACAATTTGGATTTGTGGATCATTCTGCACTGTGTTCAAAGGGGGAAGCGTTTGCTCGATCGAACCAATGCCACATTCTCACATGTGCACCCCTAATTTAGGTGGTCATATTTTCCTTAGTCACATTGTGAAACAAAACGAATTTCCGTACATCACTGCGTCTTTCAGAATTGGGTGTAAAGATAAAGTTAACTGTTTGTTACCTCATTACTTTGTCGATGTTGCGCGGGTATGACAATCTTAACAGCAGATGAGTTGGCTCGTAAGGGCCATAACCACAGAAATTTACAACAGACCTTTTTGAAAGAAAAACAAAAACCTCAGGTATCGCCATTGTCAAAGAGTTATGTTCTTCTCAGGCCGAAAAAGATCTCGTCCTCCTCCCTCAAACACTGTGAATTTATCTAAATTAAAGACCCGGATCTTCAAACAAGCTTTAGGGACGACTACCATAGGAATCAGACACACTTAACTTTAGGCTACTGACGCAACGTGGCTCGACAAGGAGCTTCACGCATCGTTTTCTTCTAATTACACAAGCGATTATAGACAACTGCGGCTCTCTGACATTAATTGGACAGACATTATTCGACGGTAGAGCGAACTGTGATGCAATGGACATACAGAAAACAAATAGTGCTTTTACGTATGTGCTAACGTATATGTTACACTACGGCTCAAAATTGGCCCAAGCAAACTCCACAAATGCGATCTCAAGATCTCGACTTCTTATTTGATCCCTTTGAGAAGAATGGTTTCATTTACATACTGTATTTGGTAATCGCTGTGATGCATCCCATAAAAAAAGAACGACAAAATCAAGACAACTAATATATTTGCGCAAATAGGACTCAAAAGCTAAATGGAGGTATCATATCGTGTCATGCTATTTATTTTCCAATTCTTCCGCCCACCTTTGCAAGGCGTTTGTTCTCCGTTCTCCAGTTCATTCTCACGTTAACATTCAGGCGAATAGTTATATTCCGGCAAACTCTGCCGCTGTCAAATTAATAGTTCACTGTCACTCCTTTTAATTATTTATGACCAGGTGTGTGTCTTTAGGTAGCATGTTGAGAATATTGTTCTGAGAACAACTAGAGGGGTGTATTAAAAATGTGCATGAGGCACTGGCCCATAAAATCATTCGACACAGGTTGACACAATGGTTGACCATTACAATCATCCGTGAATCCCATCCACAAATTTTGTTTTGTTTCATTGATCTCAACGCAGTCCCACCAAGCTTGCGGAAAAAATATGCGAAATAATTTTGGCACAGCCACGAAGCATTCATTCAGTTTGTACGTGCGACCCGCCATTGTTTTATACTACGCTGACCGGACGGCTACGGAGGTGGCGATGTGAATGGCGTTGCGGAGGCGATGTGCCTGGAATAAGCTAGAGGTTTATGCATATCGCAACGCAGTAACGCGAAAGCTGGGGTTAAATTTCGCAGACGTGTAAAACAACTGTCTCGCCATGAAAAAGAAGAAAATTTTTTACTGATGACTAATATAATTTCAACTAATTCTTGGTTATTATCAAGAACCAGGAGTGTGCACCATGTGCAGGGAGAAAACAAACCAACTCACTCAATTCCGAATGGTATTTCCTTGCGGTAAGGCTCTTGGCGAATGTGGGAAATTGCAGGCTTGCTTTTCTTCTTCGTTCTCTTAGCAAGCGTACTTTTCATTCATTAACTCTTGCTTTCTTACACTTCTTTTCCAGCAGTGCTGAGAATTATTTGAGCTTTCAGAGTTTGGCGATGATCAGATATATTTTATCGTCTTATAAAAGCAGCTGGCGTTGTGAACGTGTTCTGCAGCCACAGCGATTTCTGTTACTGCAACGTCGGCGGAGTGACCAAACGTAAAACCTTCGACTACCAATGTGTGGGTCTGTAGTTGAGTCCTTGTTGTACATGACCTTTTTAATAAGAAGCTTTTCTTCCCTACATGGCCGAATATTGCACGGCTGGATTGGTGGTGGGTAGGTCGTTATCTTTGCTGTATCGTTGTGGATATCAACGCAAATGTTTCAGTAAAGTTTTACAGATGTCGGGGGGCTGGTATGTTTCTTGCACATGCACATGCCTCTTCTGCGATACAAACAGCTACTTCCTACATAAAAGGGAAACTTATATGGCCGGCACACAGGCAAATCTGGAGCACTGGGATATGTTACGCGAATGGTGAGTTGCATTTACGGATTATTTTGGTTATACTTTTCGGCTTGGTTTAATCACTCATTATGTACCACTACAGCTTTACTGGTTATCGCCCAATCTACCAGAATGGTATGCTCCATTGTGAAACCGGAATCCCATAAATGTTGTCTGATACGGGATAGCACTTTTCTTGCGTACGACAGTGACAACCATCCTTTTTCTACGAGCTTGGTACACAGCTTGCGTTCTTGCAAAAATGTAGAATATGCGTCTGACGTAAAGCCTTCGACTACCAACGTTTGGGTCTGTAGCCGAGTCCGTGTGGTGCATAACCGCTTTTAATGAGAAGCTAATGAGAATCAGCCTGATTTGGACTTTGCATTTCGGCATATGGTCATGCAGTTGTAAAACTTGCGTGAGATTAAAAACGTAACTGATAAGGTAGACGAAAACAAACATTTCACGAGAATTCACGTTGCATAAAATGAAAATAAACAAAACTGTACGCATCGCAATAATTATCAATGCTTTATATAAGCTTTACATTGACCTCGCTTAGCGTAGCTTTTAACATGTGCGTTGCATCTGGATTGTTCTTGCGCCTTTCATGCCCATGACAACAAGAAAAGTACTTTTTCATTTTCCTCTTGGTCAACGACACGGGCACGAAAGGAACTGGGGAGTGAGCACATAACGGGCTACTGTGTAATAAATGTTGCAATAGATAAATTTATATTGGGGAACGTCAAATTGATAGCCTGTAAGTCCAGTAGAACCAAATTATACATGGGGTCTTTCCTACACAAGCCCGTTGCGTCCCCTAATGTAAAGCTCTATAATATGCCTAGAAAATTAATCGCAGTAGGACAGGCAACCTGGCCTCGATCGCATGAACAGAGCATAGGGACCGCTGATTGTGGTGTAACCACATGCTCGCAAGGTCCTGCTTCAGTTTTCTATGACAGCAGTGTTCATTATGTTTTCGCAGACGCAGTTTTACCGAGAGCCTAACCGTTTGCTGCAGTAGTGCAGTAATCGCTAGTTCACATTTTTACACCTGGTAGAGTGAGAGTTGACGAGAAAGATTACGGCAAATATATTTCTCAGTTCCTCATGGAGCCACATAAAGGAGGCCGTATATTTTAGGTTCACAAATCAAGTAACAGACGTCTACCACATTGCATTATTGCCAACGTCCCCCATGAAAGCAGGTGACTTATACGTCTAAAGTTTCTATGACATTGTCGTTAGCGGCCGTTTGACGGCCGCCTGGTGGTAAATTCTTTCGCGAGGACATTGGCGCAAATGCCCCAATATTCGAAGTAACAACAAAGCCCATCTGTTGTTTAATGTGCGCGCTGTGTTCATGGTGCTCCAGTCTTCAGTTATCTAATGCACCAACCCAAAAAAAAGTCGAATTGAACAAAATAGAGTGAAACAAGCTTCCCACGCAATACCACCATTAAAAAATGCTACGATGATGAAAGAAAGAAGCCAGACATATTTACAAAAGTTACGAGCATGCCCTTCCTGCTGTTTAAAACTATAGTTCATGCGCTATTGCGGTTTGACATTAAAAACACGCTTTAGGTGGAGCCGTTAAGAACACCCCTTGCTATGAAACAACAACCCCGACCCAGGAAGCAGCCCTGTTTGCTGGATGAACAGATTTCGCCCACACCTGACATATTCCGCTACGTCACATACTGCGCAAATAACTCGTGGAATAAAGTATATGGATAAAGTATTTATGCCATTCTGTTATTTACGACGCAATTTTTGATGGTCAGATGATCTCGCAGGGTGGCTGTTAAACTGTGTGTGGATACCTCGGCAACACAATAAAACAAAGTATTGCAATAATATTATTACTAGAATTCGAGCAAGGAATCCCACTGCATTGACACCGATGTTCCACCAGTCTTTCTAAACAGCATTTAACGTGGTTTCGATCGCATCATGTGTTTTCCTGTCTACAGTTTGCTCTGAGGAACCCGCACGATCGTTCATCGGGTTTTCTTGCACCACCTTCTGTGCGGCCCTCACTCCCAGACTTGATAATAAAAACATTTCTTCGGTAACTGTCTTTGTGAATTGGGCGGCAAAGTATTCAGAACGCAGCTCTTAGGTGGCGGGCCCTGGTTTCAGTATCGGGGTGCCATGCTTAACAGCCAGAAACGCCATCACGTGACTTCTCGCACGCATGTCGTCGTCTTCCAAGGCTCGCTGCGATGCCGCTCCTCATGGTAGCGTTCCCATACTGTGATGCCCTCTGCAAAGGTGCTCAGGATACAGCAGTCGGTGCGCAGGTTTTTGTCTCACATTCTTTGCCACCATGCATCGGTAAATAAGAACACGTACCGAGCGACACTCAAATTTCACATCAAGAGTATTATAATCTCCCGCCACTTTCTTTTTGTATTCAAAATTTCCATCCCGATTCAAATCCAAACGTTGTTAAAAACAAATAGTTCGATTATTCCTTTTTATTTACGGCAGCTCTAAAACTTTAGGTTCGAAAATACAGCGAATGTTTGGAACAATATCACAATATCGTTCGCGCCCCTTTGTACTCAATTTCTAAATAATAGGTGAGTTTAGCGGGCCAGAAGACTTCGCTTCGAGTTAATCTATTTCCCAAAGGTAAAAATGAAATCGTATAGCACCTGAACAAAAGGCTGTTTTTCAGTGTTCTTTGTGCGGTAAATCAAAATATAAAAGCTCTGTGCCAAGGATGTATAAAGACGCCTTCTATGGTTCTGAGAGTTTCTCCCGGTACTGCAGTGTTTCACCCAAGGGAAAACAGCAAGCTTGATGCATACGGGAACGACTAACAGTCTCGCAGTTGTGTTCACACCTGTACTGGTGGCATGGTGGCTCTGTCGGTGCGCTAATGAGCCCGAGGTTCACGTTCATATTTCGACCGCAGCGGTTGTAGTTTGATGAAGGCGAAATGCCAAAGCGGCCGTGTACCGCGCATTGGCTGCACGTTCAGTTGGCCAAATTTATCTGGACCCGCCCTACTACGGCGTGCCTGAGAATCATATCGTATTGTTTTTCTCCCGTCGAACTCCAAAACCTTTAGGAGTTGTTCCTACGTTGCCGCTAGTGCTATGTTGCAATATGTGACGTTGCAGCAATCTCAGCGTCCCACTAGTCAACCCGATTGCAAGATGAGACTGAAAGACCCACACGACCTGCATAAATAATTAGGCGTGTGAGTTTTCAGATGCGGTAATAAACGCAATGCGCTTGACATTAGTATCATTGTGTATAAGAAAAACGCCGTTACTCGATCAAACATGTTAAGCTATCGCAGGTAATGCGACTGCGCCGCCCCGCATGACGCTATGGGAACTTATTATGGACGCGAGTCAAGCTGGTGCTCCAGTTAAAATCCCATAGCATATGCAATTTGTTGGCAAAATATGGCGCTTGCTCTGCATACGACTCCCCGCTGTCAATGGGTAGGGTGCAAAAGATGCGTGAAAAGACTTGGCCAAGAGTACAGGGGGATTTTCAACCCCTTCGTCCAGTACAGAAAGTGTTCGTCGCCATAGGAAGCACATGCCGAAGAAATAGTCAAAAGCACAGGAGCCCTAATCATCTACAAGGACACAGGGCTGCAGTGACCCTGGGCACTCTCAGGTGCCACCGGTAGGCGTGTCATCCGTTTACCCTAGAGTACAAACAACCCCCTGTTGAATAAAAATGGGCCAACTACGAATGGGGAGCGAGCACGTTTGCGAGATTTCGATAACGTGAGCGCTGCGCCCAGTTGTAACACAAGTTAGGCAGGTAAGCTACCGAATACGGCCTATTTCTGCACGGTGATGCCCGTACATCAGCTACAGCTTCGTCCCGGCTACATCACATGCGATTCTATTTCTTCTTTTTGCTCCCCTAATTTAAGAGGATGCTTTTTTGTTGGTGAACATATTCTGAGTATTCACGCCAGTAAACGTGATACACAGGATCTGTCAAAGTGTCAGAATGCATATTGGTAATATTCTGAGTTTTCACAACAGAAAAAAACTATTATCAGTATGCACCATCCTAGCATGTATTGCACCCTGGTGATATTTCCCTAAAGTTCGCGCTAAGGGATCACGCAGTAATTTTACACTTTGCCAAAGCGACGTAGCAACTTTTATCGCAGTGCACCCTCTTGAATACACTTCAGTACAAAACTGCGATTCAAGCCACTACAATACACCGTACGAAAGTGGTGGCAGTAGCGACGATATACAGCAAACTAAACAAAAGAACAAAAATGCCAGAACATCACTATCGTACCCATGTACGAAAGCACGGCCGAACTTATAATTAAGCACATTTTAGCAAGGAAACTAGATTGTTAAGCCGGAGAATTGAGGGCCTAGGAAAGAAAGACGTTGCGAGAACAAGACTTATTCGCACTGGTTGATCAAGTTGATATTATTAAGGTAGAATGGCAGGAGACCGCATCCGTCTCATCCTGAATTCTCAAGATGGCGTATTTGCCGAGGATGTTGAATTTCTTCAAAGCGCAACAATTTATACAATATGGCTGCCGACGGAACGTGGATCTACTACCATGGGGTGAGGATATGACATGTCGCCAGCAGGTACGCCTGCGACCACCACCCTGTTTATCGCCCTCTCACAGCGCGCTAATTCCGGCACCTCTTCCGTGGCAAACAGCGTTGATGTGTATGAGTGGCTCAGCTGGTACCAGCATATCAAAAACAGAATGGCTCGGATGCAGCTATTATTCGGAAACATCATACTCTATCTCGGCAGAACCCTTTGTTACTTCTTTCTGACTACATCGTCACAGGATGATATGACCAGCTGAGACACGTTCATGTCTACAGATAAGCAACATTTTTGGAAACCCGTTTGGTTGCGAGCTGGCCACCAAGAAGTCAACGGAGCGTTATTTGCAATACATACAGGACGCGTGGCCCTGTGTCTACAAGCTGACCAGAAGATGTCTGAGGCTGAAGAGAATGCCCACATTTTGAGGGGTATCGCAGACCACACGTACGATCTTGTCGTATCCACCAGCGAGAGCAATCTTGATACTGTGGGCAAAGGGTGCCGTCGTCTACAGCAAGCTGTTGGTTTATGTGGTGATCGGAACTTTTACGCAATACGTATAATTCTGTCCTGTACTTGGAGTGTATTACAAGTGTTGTTGTGTGTTTTGGCTGTTCAAAACATCGGACTTCATATATGCGTACGTGGACTGAACTCATGCACAGAACTTTGCGACTCATGTACTGTTGGACTGTATATTTTTTACTGATCCGGTGTTCCACTGAGTGTTATATTTAGTGTCGCTATCTCCCTTTTTGCGCAAATTTGTTTCGTCTGCCAAGTGACAAGGAGTAGCCGGTGCCACCACATAAAGGCGCCAACCTCTCCTAACATTCACTTCAATAAAAAAAAAAAGTCCGAACCTGGTCACGACCTCCTGCACTGCACTAATTTAGGTCATAGCATTAAATTCACACTTTCAGTGCACCAAGCTGCTGCTATTCACTTCAATAATTTTAATTTCGCGTACGATTTATTCGGCATTTGTGTATCCATGCGCTGTTCATGTTGAGGCGTGTGCGCTTTGATTACAATGGGACGTCCAGGGCGAATTGCCTTTCTATATGCCTAGTGCATCGCTACCAATGCTGACGTCTGAAGCTTCGGTCAGAGTGGTGTTCGCGACTGCTGCGTAAATTATGGCAACGACCGAAAGCAGAGCGTTTATTCGTTCCTTAGCGTTCTCTTGCAGAAAAAGTGTGCGTGCGATCATTTCCACTTGAGCACTGCACACACGCAATAGCAGTGGCATTGGAGTCAATAACCCGCCTGTAGTTTTGTTTCATAGCGGAGGCGGGCTTCCTTAGCTGTAAACTGGTGGCATTGTTAAAAGTAACGTTGATGGTCTCATTTCCTGAGCCTGAAAGACCGAAATAAACTAAATGTACATGCATTTTTTGATATTGTCGCACTGGTGATTCTTTATATTCGCCATGTCGAGTTGTAAATCTTTACGCTTTCAATGAACTAGGGTTGTTGTCCTAATCTGATGTCATCAAGCCCTATCATCCAAAATTAGAAGAAAAGGTCGTTCTACCTTGCAACATTTGTTTTTGGAACAACTTCATCAGTTCCTGTCTCATTTTACACCAAATGGCACAGAAATTTTATTGTGCTTATATTCGCGTTTTAGGACCCCTCATAAGCATTCCACAGTTCAGTACAATGACCCGTATTTCTGGCAGAAACATATAAAACTCGTGGATAGAGACAGCCTGATTGAGAATATTTTTCAACATTCCAGGCGCAACGGGAGATTTGGTAAGTGTCTATCAGATTGGTTCCTTTTAGAAAAAAAATTATTTCGCTGGAAACACATATCGCTTGCGCGTACACAGTGATTCCATGACGGCAAGCCAATACAGCGATAGATATAAACCAAATAAGCTTTTCGAGCATCTTGACACACGATAACCATCGTCAGGGAGCACTTAGTGGTCCTCTATGGGCAGCATTGTAATGTTTTTTAAACAGTACTTGATGACTTTGTGTTTTCACAGTTGCCCCCAATAAAGCCAGAATATTAACTCTTGCGCTCGACGTAACGTTACGGCCTTCAAGAAAAGTAATATCACAAGCGTAGGATTGAACGATAGAATGTATTACTGATACATACTGGCATATTACAAAGCTCAATGTATATTCTATATTTGCTGAATAATCACGGTGAAATGTAGTTTGCAATCATGAATTACTGCTGGTCAATCACAGAAAACATTTCCTTCGTCTAAGGAAAAGAAAACTTTAATAATGATACTTGGCAAAGGATCTGCGAGGATGAAATTCAATGACCAAATAACTATGACAGCATCTATGATGCTGAACAACGTTAGCGAAATTGCAGCAGTAGGCTGGTGAGAAACACAAAAGCATTCATGAGCTTATTTCGGCCGACAACCATAACTTCACGGATAAATAAGAGCATACATAATAGGCATTAAAATTCGTCACATATCGCATTTTATAAGTAGCGCTCCATTTTTTGTTGTGAATTGTAAGACCTAATTATATTTGAAAGGGGATACGTGTGCATTAAAATAACGTGATTACATCATTCTTTCACCAGAGCCGGTGTTTCTCTCTGCATCAAGGCGTACCAGCGTATTGGAATTCCTGGTTGTAATGGCAGGACGCATCACAGCATTTCTTTTCATGTGTGCCGTGTTCGCCTACGGTAAGTCCAATCTGCCTGGACACCCTCACCCTGAGCGGCATTTCCAATCGGAAGACCGTGGCCGGATATTATGACTTTACCTCCGCGCTTAAGGGACGTTTCTCTCTTTGGTTCGCATGCTGCTATATAATGTCATAAGATTGCGAAGCATTTTTTTGGATAACATGCGCACCGTAGAAGCAAATGAAATTATCAGTAATAATAAAAAATAGAACGTACAATAAAAAGGCATGAAATTCACAATATCGGACATGTAAAAAAATATGCAAGTGTTTTTGAAACATGTTCGCCTGATTTGTCGGTTTATCTCTGGCTGCGACAAGTTGACATAAGTGTAGCAATAGAAACTGATTCGTAGGTTTTTACAGATTTAAATGAGCTACTATGCACACGCAAAAATCAAATTAGTAGAGACACCTTCGAGAAAGTCACATAGGTTGCTTTTAATTGCCGTGCCCAGTATATAAGGCGTGGTTACGAAAAGTCAGTGCGTGAGTTTAAAAATACAACCTGTTATGTGTACAGGATATTAGTGTTTTACGAATGCAGTACCAATAAAAGCGTTCTTATCCCAGTGTCTGAAACTCAAAAGCACTATTCTTCGTTTCAATCTAATAATTGCAATTTCCATTTTGTGAACGCAGTATTCCCCATAAAAATCAATTCCTCTCATTAGTGTAATTGTCAATTGTCTCCGTAGGCGTCATGGTTATTGCAGCCAGTCAAGATGCTACAGCACGAGGA
Source organism: Dermacentor andersoni (assembly GCF_023375885.2). Lineage (NCBI taxonomy): Eukaryota > Metazoa > Arthropoda > Arachnida > Ixodida > Ixodidae > Dermacentor > Dermacentor andersoni. The sequence continues at coordinate 180,519,467 of NC_092816.1, forward strand.
AGTTCAGTGCCGGCGAGTGCTGCCAATGAGGATGCAAGAATCTCATCAGCTGCAATCGGAAGCTTGGCGGGTGGAGGCCTCGGCTGAAACTCACGTGATTGGCTGCACCGAGAGAGCAGCGCGAGAGAACCGACTTTTGTCGCGTGCTCGCTTTATTCTTTAGCGAGCGCGTTGTTCACCGCTCAAATGGAATAAATGTTGCAACATCACGTGGTGACTGGTTTTGTTTCTATTCTATGGATAATGCTGTCTAAATTTACGCACAAACATTACATGTGTTGTCTGTCCGTCACAGTTATTACTGTTGAATTTACACAATAAAACGGAAAATAACATTTTACCAGCTAACACTCCGTCAGAAAGAAAACTTTATTTCTAATCAGAACGATATGCCTCCGGTGAATTAGTTGGCTGGGGCATCCGCCGAGGTTACGGCGAAGTGTTCGTCCCTATGGGTGGCTTCCATGGCCCGCTGGAATGCCCAGACTTGGTCTTCCAGGTTCGGGCTGACCAGCGCGGCTTGCCATTGCTCGCGGAGGCTGTCGATGTAGGCTGCGCTCGCATTGTCCTGTATTAGGTCCTGGTATTCCCATAGTATATGTTGTAGCGTGGCTCTGGAGCCACACATTTTGCATCTATCTGTTTTGTATATGTCTGGAAAAATAGTGTTAATTACCATCGGGCTTTTGTATGATTTGGTCTGTAATTGTCGCCACTTGACAGCTGGTGATCTAGTGAGTTGTGGGTGGCGTGGTGGATAAGTGAATCTAGGCATCTTGTAATGTTTGTCGATGTCGTTGAACCTGGCTATTCTGTCTTGCTATTCCCATACCTCCGAGGGCCCCGTCGAGGGGCCTACGTTCGTCGGAGTTTGGAAAGTCAGTCCTCGAGCTAAGTTGTGTGCCGCCGCGTTAGGGTTGTCCTCTTCCGTTGAGTTAGTGGCGAGGGCTGGTAGCCATATAATTTGGACGCATCTGTTTTCCCTTGTTGGTTTGCCTTTTCTGAGTATGTTTAGCGCCTCAGTTGAGATTCGGCCGTTCGCGAAGTTGCGTACTGCCATCTCGGAATCGCTGATTATATAGTATGCGTTGGTTGGTGCTATCGCTAACGCTGTAGCCGCTTCTTCGGCAATTTCGATGCGTGTGCAGCATTGTCGGTTGTGGTTAAGTACTGTTGCCGCGTCCGTGTTCCTTCCTTATTTCTTTGCCAGAATGTTTGCCCTGCTTTTTCTCGGGCCCTCGTGGTGCACAGGATACATATTCTTGGGTAAGGTGGGTACCGTGAGTTTGGCCCTTATTTCCATGGGTATATCCCGTTGGCCTCCGTGTTCTGTGTGGTAGCAGGTCCCTAATTTAACTAGGATGTCCCTGCCCGCCGTCGTCTTGGAGGAGCGTTCATATTGTGCTATACGTTGCGCTTCTATTAGCTCCTCGAGCGTGTAGTGCAGTCCGAGCTCTAGGAGTTTCGCCGTGCTTGTGCTTAGCATGAGTCCAATCGCTTGTTTATATATCTTCCTAATGAGGCCGTCTAGCTTCTTTTCTGCGGGGCCCCATCATTGGTATGCCGCCACATACTTCATCTGACTTATGACGAACACCTGCAAGATTCTCATGAACCTTGCTTATTTCATCCCTCGTGCCTGTTGGTGATTTTCTTGATAAATCGCATGTCTGAGAAACTTTGGTTTCGATATTTTAAACAGTTTCTCCGTTGGTGCCCTTGGCTTCTAATATCATTCCCCAACACCCTTACCTTCTCGATTTTGGGTATTGGTTGTCCATCTTGCGTCATCACTGTTATGGATTGCAGCTTTGTCTGTTGCAATTCTTGGGAAGTCTCGCCTTTAGCGTTGGTCTATACAACAACAGCTCAGATTTTTCGGCCGAGCATGTTAAACTGGTGCCTTCTAGCTATTTCTCGACTGTTTCAACAGCTTCGTGTAGTCTCTGCTCGATCGATCTATAACTGCCATCGTTTATTCATAGCGTGATGTCGTCTGTATAGATTGTGTGCTCAATTCCTTCGATTCATTGCAATTTGCTTGGAAGACCAATCAGAGGCAGGATATAGAGCATAGGGGATATAACCAAATCCTGAGGTGTGCCTGCACTGTCAACAGACACTTTCTCGGACATCAGATCTCCTACCGTGACTTTTGCTTCTCTATCCGTTAAGAGCTCTATCCGTTTACCAGCTGACACGATGTTACCAATTATGCCTAACATCATTTTGAGCTATCTGACAAGATGTAACAAGCACTATATTGTATCCGATGAAATACCGAGGATACGACAGCCCACTCCATGAGTTCCGGAGTGGGAGTGCTGCGTCCCCTCGGGAGATGGCGCCACGCTGTATGGCGCCTCCTTCAGCCGCTTCTACAAGCGGCGGTGGCTTAACGACTATCGTGTATAGAGAGTCCTAGAATACGTACCGTTGAGTGGGACGAGATGCCGGAGCAGCGCATGCTGGTTGGGCCGCATCAAGATGGCGCCGTTGAAAACTACTGGTGGCTATGTACGCCGGGTTACTTCGCACTACTTCGCGCGCTGCTGTTTACAGTGGGAGCGCTCAAAGTATGTCGCTCATTACACATGACGTGTATTTATGTCTTAGGAATAAATTATTTTCAGTGGTTTAATGTCGCGCGCTGGTTGCGCGTGCATAGGGGCCGCAATGCCGGTTTTCATTCGCCTAGGTTATTGTAGCTGCTTTGGAGGACAATTATTATTATTTCTTTTTTTTTTGTACAAGTGGCGTCTGTGTCTTGTGTGTTTTCTGGCGCATACAAACAAAAATAAACTGCAATATTGTTGCTTCCCGCTTTTTACCGAGAAAACATATTTCCCTCATCCAGAAGAAAAATCCACCGCTACATTCGTTTCAATTTTGCGTCTTCCTGGCGTAACAGAACGCAGTGTAATTCGTAGGGCGGTATTTTACTGCGGATACCTCGGATACCGAAAACACTTTTATTTTACTATTGTATATGCTAATCGTTTGCCTATAAGCGCATTCATTTTTTTTTTTTACCAGAGTAAAGTTTCAAAAAAGGAAAAGAAACCGGCGCGTTCGATTCATTATTGGCACTAGTGCCTTTGCCACTTCTATATTGGAGCGCACGCGTTCAAACCATGCCGCGGAATTCGATGGGGATGTAATGAAATGAAACACATTTCTTTCACACTTCTATTTGCCCGCATCGTAAAGGGTCGTACGGGGTGAAAACCGAAACGGCGCATGTGCCTGTAATGGTATGTGGTTGTTTTGTCTTGTAGTTTCGCCCGTTAGACGCCTGAGTTCAAATCACTCTTCTTCTGTGCAGGCAGTACATTGCGGTCTATCGCCCTCGCGTCTTAGGTTGCCTCCCGTACAGCCTTCCGCTGGTTTCCTTCTTCCAGCTGCACAGCGAACATATGGACCACTGCACAGAGTGGCGTGGTGCGGTGTGGTGCGGGGTGGCGTGTGTGTCTGTGTGGGTCACGGGGGTTACCGCTGGGAACATCTACTTAACCGACTTTAAGATGCCGGCTAGTGTAATCACTAACAAATCTGCATTGCCGGTGGCGATGTCATGGTTAAGTGTGCTCTTCGTTGCGGGAGAGCCAGGAATTGTTTTGACTTTCTATAGAAGCAATCGACATCGCCCAGGCGTTGCCAAAAAGTATATTAGCGTTAAGATTTAGTGCAGACATTTCTGCTCAATGAGGCATTGAAGGGGTACAAATACGCTCTCCTTTAAAGAGACCGCGGCTTACCTATTGGCTTATTTGTCGTCTATAGAAAATGACTTACCGTTGGTATCACACAAACAAAAGCCGATCACATTATCTTGTATAAACCGCTTCGAGTGACCACAATGATTATTTACGCCCCATTTATTGCATATCCAACTTGCTTCTCTGATTTGGAAGAACATGTTATTAGTGGCAGATTGCGAAATAAGTTACACACTGAAATGACAAGCATTTAGTGTGCGACAGAGACCATTTCGATTTGTGGGCCCTTAAACCCTGCATTAAAAGGGGGAAGCTTTTGCTTGATCGAACCAATGCCACATTTTCACATGTACATCCATAATTATGACGGTCATTTTTTCCTTAGTCACATTGTGGAACAAAGCGAATTCCCCAATATACCTGCCTCTTTTATAATTGGCTACAAAGGCAAGGTAATTGTTTGCTACCCCATTACTTGTGCTTTCACGGCTATGGCATTCTTAACAGCAGATGAGTTGGCTCGTATGGACCATGCCCATAGAAGTAAACGAAAGTCTTTTTAAAAAAGAAATAAAAAACTGGGGCATTTGCATTGCGAAGCGGTGTTCTTCATGGGCCTCAAAAATACTGTCTTCTTCCTTCCTCGAACACTATGAATTTTTCTACATTACTTACCCGGGTCTTCAAACAAGCTTTCCAGACCTACTTCCGTAGAAATTAGAGTCAATTAACCGTAGGCTACGACGCAACTTGGATAGTTTTGTCAAACAATACGTGCCTTTGGAGACGACTGTGGCTCTCTGGAAGCAATTGGACGCATATTATTCGACTTAGAGCGTACAAGGTTGCAAGGGACATATTGAAAACAAGCATGCCTTCCGCGTAAATGTTAATGTATATGTGACGCTACGCCTTACAATTGGTCGCTGGAAAACTCCAAAGATGTGGTCTCAAGCCCTCGACTTCTTATGGTCACATTTATTATAATGGTTTTAATACAGTGGTTAACCAATCGCCCTGAGTCCCCAGCGGCTGCTGAGGACTGCTAAAAATACCTGCGTCCGGAAAGGCCGCCAGTGGAAACTGACGCTTGCGACGTTAAACACCCGAACACTCTCGAGTGAGGCTACCTTAGCAGGACTCTTTGAAGAACTATCAGACATTGTTTGAGATATTATCGGCCTTAGAGAGATTACAAGAACTGTTGAGGCTTACACGCTACTCCATAACGGCCGTTTTCCCTGCTGCAGAGGTCTCTCGGATAAGAAGCAATAAGGGGTAGGATTCCTAATCCATAAAGACATAGCGGGCAACATTGACGAATTCTACAGCATCATCGAGAGGGTAGCAGTAGTCGTAATCAAACTCAATAAGAGGTGTATTTTAAAGGTAGTACAAACATACGCTCCAACGTCCAGTCACGAAGATGGGGAAGTAGGTCAGTTTTATGAAGATGTTGCTCTAGCAATGAGAAAAGTGCAAACGCGGTATACAGTAGTAATGGGGGATTTCATTGCAAAAGTGGGGAAAAAGCGGGCGGAAGAACAGGCAATTGGCAACTACGTTGTCGATTCTAGAAATGGTAGAGGTGAGATGCTGGTTGAATTCGCAGAAAGGAATAAGCTGAGAATAATGAACAGTTTTTTGCAAAAACGTAGAAACAGAAAGTGGACCTGGAAAAGCCCTAATGGTGAAACAAGAAATGAAATTGATTCGTAGTTTCTGCCAGTCCCAGCATAGTGCAGGATGTAGAAGTGATAGGTGGCATAAAATGCAGTGATCCTTTGTTAGTAATTGCTAGGATTCCCTCCAATATCAACAGAGAAAGAGTGAAAGTGGTGAAGAAGAAACAGGTCAACTTAGAGGCAGTAAGCGTAAAAGCAGACAAAGTTAGGCTAGTTCTTGCAAACAAATATGCAGCCTTAGAACAGAGAGTTCATGATGATGATGATATAGAGGTAATGAATGAAACCGTAACGAGGCTGGCTTGAGAGGCAGCAATTGAAGTGGGAGGCAAGGCACCAAGGCAACCAGTTGGCAAGCTCTCTCAAGTAAAAAAGGACCCAATATTGAAACGAAAAATAATGAAGGTGTCCAATTTAAAAGATAAGATAGCATTCGCGGAACAGTCCAAACTGTTCAGTGAAGCGAGAGAAGTGATATAAGAAATTATAACTTGAGAAAGACTGAAGAGGCCGTTAAAAAGGGAAGCAGCCTGAAATCACTGAGAAAGAAACTTGGCATGGGACAAACCAAGATATATGCACTGAAAAATAAGTTTGGTAATATCATCAGCAATTTCGAAGGTCTAATAAAAGCAGCGGAAGTATTTTATACTGACCTTTACAGTACACAGTGGACTCAGGAGCACTCTATTCGAAACAATAATTAACAGTATACAGAAACTCCCGCTATAGCTAGAGGTGAGTTTGGAAGGGCATTGCAAGGCATGAAGCTGGGAAAAGCGACAGGAGAGGATGGAATAACAGTCGATTTAGTGAAAGATGGAGCAGGCATAATGCCAGGAAAACTGGCGGCTCTCTATACGAAGTGTCTATCAACAGCAACGGTCCCAGAAAACTGGAAGAATGCAAACATTTTACTAATCCACAAGATGAGTACAATAAAAAACTAAAAAATTATAGGCCCATTAGCTTACTCCCAGTATTATATAAAATATTTACCAAAATGATCTCCAATAGAATAAGGACACCCGCACAAACATTATTGGAAGGAATTGAATTGTATTTGGTCAATGTTGAGTTTTTCATTGAGGAATTGTGGAAAATTTGTTGGAGAATTGTTGGGCTGACTGTTGAGTGGTCTTGAATATTGGCCGCTGAATATTAATTGAAACACCATTGGGTGTCTCAATGTTGCATAATTGTTAAGTTACGATTGAAATTCCATTGCGCTTAGACGGCTCATTGTGTTCATTTTGTTGAATGGTTTTTGCATTACCATTGATGCTGCATTGAACTGACGTTGTGGTAGATCTGTTGACCTGTTGTTGAGTTATTGTTGTCACAGCACTGAAAAGTACGTGGTGACCCAGTTGAGATGGCACTGAGATTTCAGAAGTCGCCATTAAAATATGATTGACATTTCGTTGGGCTAGAGGACTTTTATTCATATATTGAAATCGCTTTGCTATTCCCACTTGCATGCCCCGGTACCTGCTCATAACTTTCACAAACACAAACAAAAGCAAAGGAGAGCCTGATCAATTTGAAGAACCTTTATTTACACTAAAGATGCGTGCCCATGAAACATTATTACAGTACATAAGGCACCACTACATCGAACCTGGAGACATTGGCTAGTAGGTACAGCACTCTTAACAGTGTAAATACATCTGAAAAAAAAACTATACATATGAATTCAATCAAAACGATCAATGCTAGTCTTCAGGTCTTCAATTGCGACTTAAGTTTATGACTAGAAGGCAAAGTGACTCAAAATGCAGGGCTTAAGCATACCGTTTTAACAACCAACTTTGAACACATGAACACTTGGAGCTGCTTGCGTGTGAATACACACAAGACATGTGAATACGTTACATTAAAATGTTTCCCACACTAGCCCATCACAGGAACAGTTACGGCTGACTGTGAGAAGGCAAAATAACAGACTTTAAGCAAATGACTTCAGGTAAATACATACAAGCTTTAGCACACGTCTTTCACCGCGATTGAAATTTAATGAAGTGCCAAAGTAGACTTGTCTGAGCTTTTTGTCTTCCAGATGTATATATTTTCAGGTTGCCCAATTATTTTATAAAATCACATCACTAAACTTAGCTATTTATCAGACATCATTTAGGAAGTTGTCGGGCATGGTGAACGCCTGAATCACGTTTCTTACGAGCCAGGTTTGAAAGAACAGTACACCATTTGTATATGTTGAATTGAAGTACAGAAGAGTTTGTTGGTGGTATTTCCTCAATTTAGTGAGCTCATTTTCACTTAATTTATCTTGACTTGCACAAAGCTTATGAGAGCACATTTTGGGGCCTTTTTCACTATACCCAGCAATTAAGTAGTACCTCAGTCAATAAAGAGATAAGGCAAGGCTAAAACCTTGAACGATAAGAGAAAAAAAATAATTACTTAGCACAGAGAATTGGTAGTAACACACGGCTAACACAATTCCAAAGAGCCAAATAGATGGTCACCTGCACTTGCAGTATAAGTACCCCAGAAATAGTCAGATGGGAAAATCTTTCAATGACTCCAAAGCCAGATTGGTGAGACAGTGACAAACGCAAATAAATGCGTATACGAAAACCAAATGACCTCAATTGCGCATGTAAAATGTTAGTAAAATGCTACCAGAACTTTATTGCATAAAATACATAAAAGTTGCATCAAAATTGGGACAAAGCAGTAACAGAGACGAAGGGAGATACAGCACGCATGTTTAAAAAAATTACAAGTGATATACATGCACATTTAGGCTCAAGACAATTTTTTCTCCAATATATACAAAAAGAACACAGGCACTGACGGCATAAAAGAAGGTTCCTGCGCCTGGACAATGCAGCACAGTACAAAGCAGCGTCATGAGAACAGAAAACTAGAGCTTAGTATGTTTAAAAAGTACGAATACTTGCATACCTACAGGCATGTGACATGTCATGCCTTGAATGGAAGAAATTCATAAACCTTACACACGAAGGAAGTTACCATCACACTTATTGGCTTCCTCAGCGGACTCCTCGAAGTTGAACGAGAAAAATGTACATCAGTGTTAAAAACAAAGAGATGATAAGACCTTATAGCCGTTCTTCCTGAAATATACAGCGCAAATAACTTTCATGTATTGTTTCTATGGTCACTTCGCCAATTCGGTGTACATTTATATTTGACAACCACCGAAGCAGAGACGAGAAGGATGAATAAAGGTAGGAACACATATGAACGCTTACTCAACTAGAAGTTTATTCATGAAGACAAAGATTTTAAACACACTGGCCAACTACACATAGAAAAAGCCATGGATGCACAGCAGAATCAGCCCGGCAGAACAAAAAAGGACCGAAAGACGTCCTGTAGAATAAACACGTGCGTCAAAAACTAACCAAAACATGAAAATTGAAAGGTTTGCCTTGTACGTGATATTAACGAGAATTACTGCACCAACTCTTTCCTACTAAGGGTCACAGAAATCTTGCTTATGAATTTTGCTTCGTGATCAATCAATAATTCCATAAGTCCTGTTGTGCTCTGGTCTTTGTGATGAAACAACCGCTCTTTCTGCTCTATACCTCAATACCAGAGGAGCTCCAGAAGCAATATTTATTGTTCACAAACGAACCAAATGCACAACCAAGTTATCTGTTGCCCTTAGTGGGAAAGACTTGCAGTTCTCAAGAGTATTTCTCGTTGGGTAGTATCGCTCATTGGACAAATATTTTGCTTTTTCGAAAGATTTGTCCGATAGTTCTCGTTTTTCACGCACGTTTATTCTACATGAGATGGCTTTTTCATATTCTTTTTCTTGTCGCTCGTGGCTGTTTCTGCCATGCATGCACGGCTCTTTAACTTTGTCCAGTTGACCAGCGTCTTTAATACCCCTGTCGTCAAAAATAAACTTGCGCTCGTGTGTGTTCCTACCTATTTCGTCGTCTGTCGTCCGCCTCGGTTCGCGCTGCTGATTCCAGTGCGCACATATCACTTCGTTAGGCTGGTAAACCTTCTCGCAAGCAAAAAGGAAATACCTCCCAGGCCACAGCAAATCTAAAGTAAGCCTTCACAGCGTCTATGCGGCAGCTAGTACACCACGCAGCAGCACAAAAAATTGTTAAAAATCCCACTTGATGGAGAGTGGCAACAGAGATGCGAACTTGCTAGTGAATCTGCCATATATCAACGGGTGTCTCTTGCACCACGCCAAGCTGCTCTTGACGTAGAACACTTTAGCATCTGGGCATTTGCTGCATGCGTAACCTGCGAGAAGGGAATGCGGACAGAAAATAAGATTGCTCGGATTCAGAATCTGCCACACGCTGCACATAACTATTCACAAAGTAGAAGTACACGCTATATTGGTAAGTAAAAATTTGCGACTCTTTACGAGTGCTGTCTAGAAAAGGAATGGGTTGCTACGGTAAATGGTAGCTAAGACACGCACAGCGATGTTTCACAGCGGGGAGAAATATTCCAGGCTTTCTCGCAGAACCAAAGACCACGTGACAGTGCATAGCCAATACCAAGCAGATATCGAATCTTTCGGTAGAAGTCCGGCAGCAGGAATGACCTAAAGATACGCCGAGAGCGATACGAGAGTGAGCGTGCCTGTACGAGTGAGAACATGCACCGTTTCTATGAAGCTAGCTGCTCCGGCGTGTCTCCGATCATCCCACGCGATTTGTGTGCAGGACGTCGCGTACACGCCCTTGCGAGCTTTGCGCGGTAGCGTCTCCCCAATGAGCTAGCTTCATGCACGCGTCATTCTTCACCCCGCAAACGGTGCTCGAGGCCACAACGCGCCGAGCGGCCTTTCGCTTCTGCAAGCAACGCACATTCGGATCGGTCCAGCTCAAAGAGGCAGCAGAGAACGGTTGCATGTTTCGCTTATCGCCAATTAAGATTGTACAGTACGCCTTAACGGAAACGCGCCGGGCTAGATAAAGATGCTTACTGCGGTAGTTTTGGCGATGATAGGCCAAAAGGAGAGCCCGTCGGCGGCTGTGTTGCTTGCCGACGTCGTCACCACACCTCTGTTCATTTGCGCTGTGTATCCGTGTACAGTCACCGCGCGGAAGCTGCGACTTAACGGTTGGCCGTTCTCCGCAAATCCCCAAGAGGCGAAACATATTTTTCGGTGCGCCGCATCATTAGGCGCAACCGAAATCGAGGCGCGCTTAACCGCTACGGCACAAAAGGTGATCACACTAACCATGTCGTATACGATGAGCCACCACGGATTAAAAAAAATAATTCCGATGTCCTACGTGCCAAACCACCGATCTAATTATGAGGCAGGTCGTAGTTGGGCACTGCGTATTAATTTTGACTTCCTGGAAATTTTTACATCCATACAATGCAAATTGCACGAGCGTTTTTGCATTCCGCTCCTTTGGAATGCGGCCGCTGCAGGGTTCGGATCCACAACCTCGAGCCCCAAATTGTCACGCCGGCCGCCATAGTTACGAAATGCGTAAGCGTGACGTGCAACACCGCCTTCCGGTACGAGTGTGGTACAAAAGTAGCACAGCTGCACACATGCTGCACAATTATTTGTCGCGGTTCTCCTAAGATCGCAGTGTCTGCCTAAATACCTTGAAAGGCAGCGCGCCTCTCACGTATCGGAACGCGATAACACGCGCTTACACGGCCCACGTCAGCCCCTATGAAAGATGGCGCGGCCACTTTACAAAATTATCACTGTTCTGAGAAGTTTATCCTCGATACTCGATCATGGGTAGTATCATCTCTAACTAATCTGATTTGTCGGTTGCCACACCATGAATAGGTAAACTCTTCAGGACGGGAGAGGAAGCAATTTTTAAAATTACTCTTGAAGCAATAGTCATCTCCCAAGTGCTGCCAAAATCTAGATAAGCCGGCAGATATAGTAAGGTAAAGATATAGTAAGATAATAAACATCTAGAAATACGCTCTGTTATGGTGATCGTGCCCTATGGTGATCGTGGCGCATTGGCCGTCTATGCAAAATTATTTCCTATTGGAAACGCAATAATAAAATAGATAAAATTTCGTTGTTTGAACCGCTTCGAGTAACCGAAATTATTATTCATACCCAATTTACTCCATGTCCATTATGTTTCTTCAATTAGGAAGAACTTTTTAATATTGTTCCATTGCCATTAAGTTATGGACGGAACTGACGAGGACTTAGGTCTCCGACAGGAACAATTTGGATTTGTGGATCATTCTGCACTGTGTTCAAAGGGGGAAGCGTTTGCTCGATCGAACCAATGCCACATTCTCACATGTGCACCCCTAATTTAGGTGGTCATATTTTCCTTAGTCACATTGTGAAACAAAACGAATTTCCGTACATCACTGCGTCTTTCAGAATTGGGTGTAAAGATAAAGTTAACTGTTTGTTACCTCATTACTTTGTCGATGTTGCGCGGGTATGACAATCTTAACAGCAGATGAGTTGGCTCGTAAGGGCCATAACCACAGAAATTTACAACAGACCTTTTTGAAAGAAAAACAAAAACCTCAGGTATCGCCATTGTCAAAGAGTTATGTTCTTCACAGGCCGAAAAAGATCTCGTCCTCCTCCCTCAAACACTGTGAATTTATCTAAATTAAAGACCCGGATCTTCAAACAAGCTTTAGGGACGACTACCATAGGAATCAGACACACTTAACTTTAGGCTACTAACGCAACGTGGCTCGACAAGCAGCTTCACGCATCGTTTTCTTCTAATTACACAAGCGATTATAGACAACTGCGGCTCTCTAACATTAATTGGAGAGACATTATTCGACAATAGAGCGAACTGTGATGCAATGGAAATACAGAAAACAAATAGTGCTTTTACGTATATGCTAACGTATATGTTACACTACGGCTCAAAATTGGCCCCAGGCAAACTCCATAAATGCGATCTCAAGATCTCGACTTCTTATTTGGTCCCTTTGAGTAGAATGGTTCCCTTTACATACTGTATTTGGTAATCGCTGTGATGCATCGCAAAAAAAAAGAGCGACAAAATCAAGACAACTGATATATTTGCACAAATAGGACTCAAAAGCTAAATGGAGATATCATATCGTGTCATGCTATTTATTTTCCAATTCTTCCGCCCACCTTTGCAAGGCGTTTGTTCTCCGTTCTCCAGTTCATTCTCACGTTAACATTCAGGCGAATAGTTATATTCCGGCAAACTCTGCCGCTGTCAAATTAATAGTTCACTGTCACTCCTTTTAATTATTTATGACAAGGTGTGTGTCTTTAAGTAGCATGTTGAGAATATTGTTCTGAGAACAACTAGAAGGGTGTATTAAACATGTGCATGAGGCACTGGCCCATAAAATCATTCGACACAGGTTGACACAATGGTTGACCATTACAATCATCCGTGAATGCCATCCACAAATTTTGTTTTGTTTCATTTATCTCAACGCAGTCACACCAAGCTTGCGGAAAAAATATGCGAAATAATTTTGGCACAGCCACGAAGCATTCATTCAGTTTGTACGTGCGACCCGCCATTGTTTTATACTCCGCTGACCGGACGGCTCCGGAGGTGGCGATGTGAATGGCGTTGCGGAGGCGATGTGCCTGGAATAAGCTAGAGGTTTATGCATATCACAACGCAGTAACGCGAAAGCTGGGGCTAACATTCGCAGACGTGTAAAACAACTGTCTCGCCATGAAAAAGAAGAAAATTTTTTACTGATGACTAATATAATTTCAACTAATTCTTGGTTATTATCAAGAATCAGGAGTGTGCACCATGTGCAGGGAGCAAACAAACCAACCCACTCAATTCCGAATGGTATTTCCTTGCGGCAAGGCACTTGGCGAATGTGGGAAATTGCAGGCACGCTTTTCTTCTTCGTTCTCTTAGCAAGCGTACTTTTCGTTCATTAACTCTTGCTTTCTTACACTTCTTTTCCATTAGTGCTGAGAATAATTTGAGCTTTCAGAGCTTGGCAATGATCAATATAGTTTATCATCTTATCAAAGCAGCTGGCGTTGTGAACGTGTTCTGCAGCCACAGCGATTTCTGTTACTGCAGCGTCGGCGGAGTGACCAAACGTAAAACCTTCGACTACCAATGTGTGGGTCTGTAGTTGAGTCCTTGTTGTGCATTACCTTTTTAATAAGAAGCTTTTCTTCCCTACATGGCCGAATATTGCATGGCTGGATTGGTGGTGGGTAGGTCGTTATCTTTGCTGTATCGTTGTGGATATCAACGCAAATGTTTCAGTAAAGTTTTACAGATGTCGGGGGGCTTGTATATTCCTTGCACATGCACATGCCTCTTCTGCGATACAAACAGCTACTTCCTACATGAAATGGAAACTTATATGGCCGGCACACAGGCAAATCTGGAGCAGTTGGATATGTTATGCGAATGGTGAGTTGCATTTACGGATTATTTTGGTTATACTTTACGGCTTGGTTTAATCCCTCATTATGTACCACTACAGCTTTACTGGTTATCGCCCAATCTACCAGAATGGTATGCCCCATTGTGAAACCGGAATCCCATAAATGTTGTCTGATACGGGTTAGCACTTTTCTTGCGTACGACTGTGACAACCATCCTTTTTCTACGAGCTTCGTACACAGCTTGCGTTCTTGCAAAAATGTAGCATATGCGTCTGACGTAAAGCCTTCGACTACCAACGTATGGGTCTGTAGCCGAGTCCATGTCGTGCATCACCGCTTTTAATGAGAAGCTAATGAGAATAAGCCTGATTTGGACTTTGCATTTCGGCATATGGTCATGCAGTTGTAAAACTTGCGTGAGATTAAAAACGTAACTGATAAGGTAGACGAAAACAACCATTTCACGAGAATTCACGTTGCATAAAATGAAAATAAGCAAAACTGTACGCATCGCAATAATTATCAATGCTTTATATAAGCTTTACATTGACCTCGCTTAGCGTAGCTTTTAACATGTGCGTTGCATCTGGATTGTTCTTGCGCCTTTCAGGCCCATGAAAAGAAGAAAAGTACTTTTTCATTTTCCTCCTGGTCAACGACACGGACACGAAAGGAACTGGGGAGTGAACACCTAACGGGCTACTGTGTAATAAATGTTGCAATAGATAAATTTATATTGGGGCACGCCAAATTGATAGCCTGTAAGTCCAGTAGAACCAAATTATACATGAGGTCTTTCCTACACAAGCCCGTTGCGTCCCCTAATGTAAAGCTCCATAATATGCCTAGAAAATTAATCGCAGTAGGACAGGCAACCTGGCCTCGATCGCATGAACAGAGCATAGGTGCCGCTGATTGTGGTGTCACCACATGCTCCCAAGTTCCTGCTTCAGTTTTCTATGACAGCAGTGTTCATTATGTTTTCGCAGACGCAGTTTCACCGAGAGCCTAACCGTTGGCTGCAGTAGTGCAGTAATCGCTAGTTCACATTTTTACACCTGGTAGAGTGAGAGTTGACGAGAAAGATTACGGGAAATATATTTCTCAGTTCCTCATGGAGCCACATAAAGGAGGCCGCATATTTTAGGTTCACAAATCAAGTAACAGATGTCTACCACATTGCAATATTGCCAACGTTCCCCATGAAAGCAGGTGACTTATACGTCCAAAGTTTCTATGACATTGTCGTTAGCGGCCGTTTGACGGCCGCCTGGTGGTAAATTCTTTCGCGAGGACATTGGCGCGAATGCCCCAATATTCGAAGTAACAACAAAGCACATCTGTTGTTTAATGTGCGCGCTGCGTTCATGGTGCTCCAGTCTTTAGTTATCTAATGCACCAACCCCCAAAAAAAGTCGAATTGAACAAAATAGAGTGAAACAAGCTTCCCATGCAATACCACCATTAAAATATGCTACGATGATGAAAGAAAGAAGCCACACATATTTACAAAAGTTACGAGCATGCACTTCCTGCTGTTTAAAACTATAGTTCGTGCGCTATTGCGGTTTGACATTAAAAACACGCTTTAGGTGGAGCCGTTTAGAACACCCCTTGCTATGAAACAACAACCCCGACCCAGGAAGCAGCCCTGTTTGCTGGATGAACAGATTTCGCCCACACCTGACATATTCCGCTACGTCACATACTGCGCAAATAACTCGTGGAATAAAGTATATTGATAAAGTATTTATGCCATTCTGCTATTTACGACGCAATTTTTGATGGTCAGATGATCTCGCAGGGTGGCTGTTAAACTGTGTGTGGATACCTCGGCAACACAATAAAACGAAGTATTGCAATATTGTTATTACTAGAATTCGAGCAAGGAATCCCACTGCATTGACACCGATGTTCCACCAGTCTTTCTAAACAGCATTTAACGTGGTTTCGATCGCATCATGTGTTTTCCTGTCTACAGTTTGCTCTGAGGAACCCGCACGATCGTTCATCGGGTTTTCTTGCACCACCTTCTGTGCGGCCCTCACTCCCAGACTTGATAATAAAAACATTTCTTCGGTAACAGTCTTTGTGAATTGGGCGGCAAAGTATTCAGAACGCAGCTCTTAGGCGGCGGGCCATGGTTTCAGTATCGGGGTGCCATGCTTAACAGCCCGAACGCCATCACGTGACTTCTCGTACGTATGTCGTCGTCTTCCAAGGCTCGCTGCGATGCCGCTCCTCATGGTAGCGTTCCCATACTGTGATGCCCTCTGCAAAGGTGCTCAGGATAGAGCAGTCGGTGCGCAGGTTTTTGTCTCACATTCTTTGCCACAATGCATCGGTAAATAAGAACACGTACCGAGCGACGCTCAAATTTCACATCAAGAGTATTATAATCTCCGGCCACTTTCTTTTTGTATTCAAAATTTCCATCCCGATTCAAATCCAAACGTTGTTAAAAACAAATACGTCGATTATTCCTTTTTTATTACGGCAGCTCTAAAACTTTAGGTTCGTAAATACTGCGAATGTTTGGAACAATATCACAATATTGTTCGCGCCCCTTTGTACTCAATTTCTAAATAATATGTGAGTTTAGCGGGCCAGAAGATTTCGCGACGAGTTAATCTATTTCCCAAAGGTAAAAATGAAATCATATAGCACCTGAACAAAAGGTTCTTTTTCAGTGTTCTTTGTGCGGTAAATCAAAATATAGAAGCGCTGGGCCAAGGATGTATAAAGACGCCTTCTATGGTTCTGAGAGTTTCTCCCGGTACTGCAGTGTTTCACCCAAGGGAAAACAGGTAGCTTGATGCATACGGGAACGACTAACAGTCTCGCAGTTGTGTTCACACCTGTACTGGTGGCATGGTAGCTCTGTCGGTGCGCTAATGAGCCCGAGGTTCACGTTCATATTTCGACCGCAGCGGTTGTAGTTTGATGAAGGCGAAATGCCAAAGCGGCCGTGTACCGCGCATAGGCTACACGTTCAGTTGGCCGAATTTATCTGGACCCGCCCTACTACGGCGTGCCTGAGAATCATATCGTATTGTTTTTCTCCCGTAGAACCCCAAAACCTTTAGGAGTTGTTCTTACGTTGCCGCTAGTGCTATGTTAGAATATGTGACGTTGCAGCAATCTCAGCGTCCCACTAGTCAACCCGATTGCAAGATGAGACTGAAAGACCCACACTACCTGCATAATTAATTAGGCGTGTGAGTTTTCAGATGCGGTAATAAACGCAATGCGCTTGACTTTAGTATCATTGTGTATAAGAAAAACGCCGTTACTCGATCAAACATGTTAAGCTATCGCAGGTAATGCGACTGCGCCGCCCCGCATGACGCTATGGGAACTTATTATGGACGCGAGTCAAGCTGGTGCTCCAGTTAAAATCCCATAGCATATGCAATTTGTTGGCAAAAGATGGCGCTTGCTCTGCATACGACTCCCCGCTGTCAATGGGTAGGGTGCAAAAGATGCGTGGAAAGACTTGGCCAAGAGTACAGGGGGATTTTCAACCCCTTCGTCCAGTACAGGAAGTGTTCGTCGCCATAGGAAGCACATGCCGAAGAAATAGTCATAAGCACAGGAGCCCTAATCATCTACAATTACACAGGGCTGCAGTGACCCTGGGCACTCTCAGGTGCCACCGGTAGGCGTGTCATCCGTTTACCCTAGAGTACAAAACACCCCCTGTTGAAAAAAAATGAGCCAACTACGAATGGGGAGCGAGCACGTTTGCGAGATTTCGATAACGTGAGCGCTGCGCCCGGTTGTAACACAAGTTAGGCAGGTAAGCTACCGAATACGTCCTATTTCTGCGCGGTGATGCCCGTACATCAGCTACAGCTTCGTCCCGGCTACATCACATGCGATTCTATTTCTTCTTTTTGCTCCCCTAATTTATGAGGATGCTTTTTTGTTGGTGAACATATTCTGAGTATTCACGCCAGTAAACGTGATACACAGGATCTGTCAAAGTGTCACAATCCATATTGGTAATATTCTGAGTTTTCACAACAGAAAAAAACTATTATCAGTATGCACCATCCTAGCATGTATTGCACCCTGGTGATATTTCCCTAATGTTCGCGCTAAGGGATCACGCAGTAATTTTACAATTTGCCAAAGCGACGTACCAACTTTTATCGCAGTGCGCCCTCTTGAATACACATCAGTACAAAACTGCGATTCAAGCCACTACAACACACCGCACGAAAGTGGCGGCACTAGCGACGATATACAGCAAACTAAACAAAAGAACAAAAATGCAGAA
This sequence comes from Dermacentor andersoni, assembly GCF_023375885.2. NCBI lineage: Eukaryota > Metazoa > Arthropoda > Arachnida > Ixodida > Ixodidae > Dermacentor > Dermacentor andersoni. Next base: position 180,537,509 of record NC_092816.1, read on the forward strand.
CATCACTATCGTACCCATGTACGAAAGCACGGCCGAGCTTATAATTAAGCACATTTTAGCAAGGAAACTAGATTGTTAAGCCGGAGAATTGAGGGCCTAGGAAAGAAAGACGTTGCGAGAACAAGACTTATTGGCACTGGTTGATCAAGTTGATATTATTAAGGTAGAATGGCAGGAGACCGCATCCGTCTCATCTTGAATTCTCAAGGTGGCGTATTTGCCGAGGATGTTGAATTTCTTCAAAGCGCAACAATTTATGCAATGTGGCTGCCGACGGAACATGGAATCTACTACTATGGGGTGAGGATATGACATGTCGCCAGCAGCTACGCCTGCGACCACCACCCTGTTTATCGCCCTCTAGCAGCGCGCTAATTCTGGCACCTCTTCCGTGGCAAACAGCGTTGACGTGTATGAGTGGCTCAGCTGGCACCAGCATATCAAAAACAGAATGGCTGGGATGCAGCTATTATTCGGAAACATCATACTCTATCTCGGCAGAACCCTTTGTTACTTCTTTCTGACTACATCGTCACAGGATGATATGACCAGCTGAGACACGTTCATGTCTACAGATAAGCAACATTTTTGGAAACCCGTTTGGTTGCGAGCTTGCCACCAAGAAGTCAACGGAGCGTTATTAGTCATACATACAGGACGCGTGGCCCTGTGTCTACAAGCTGACCAGAAGATGTCCGAGGCTGAAGAGAATGTCCACATTTTGAGACCACACGTACGATCTAGTCGTACCCAACAGCGAGAGCAATCTTGATAGTGTGGGCAAAGGGTGCCGTCGTCTACAGCAAGCGAAATGCCGGCGCATCTCGCCTCAGTTCCAGCGTCTAACGAACATCGCTGCTAAATTGTCCTGCAAGGCAACTCCTTATCAGCGATCTCCATCACAAGACGTGATGTGCACTGTCATACCAGAAGTCGAGACCGCATAACTAGTTTCTCAATAACTGACTGTATCTGAGACTTTGATGCTGGACGTCTCATTGACCCAGGTCATTCTTCGCAAGACATTCGCGAACGTTGGCATCCTTGCTTTTGTCTGCGCCATGAAAACACCTGATGACGCCCAAGTCACTGCGCAATGGCCTTGTCGTGGGCCTTACCGCCTTCACCGAGCCGGAAATACGTCGCAATGGAGAACAGCCGACGATAAGCCCATATGTTTCCCATGCAGCCGAGGTCGGCTCATTGATTGATATTGCCGCAGAAAGGGGCCCTCTTAGTCCTCTAGAGAATTTCGCACTCACTATGGTTGGTTACGTACTGCAAGCCGCTATCCACCCGGCACCGATTCATCTGCTTCGAATGGGTCTGTGCAAGTTAGCCTGTACGCGTTGTCGCGGCCACTCCAACGCGGTCCATCTTGTTCACAGACACTTCCCAGCACTTCTTCGCCCTCCTTACGCCGTTGCTTTTTTTCGGAAAAAGAGACTGCGCAGCTTCCGGATGTGAAGCTGCACTGTCGAGCTTTACCCAACATCCTCTGTTACCCTTGATGCCTGCTAGAACACTCCTGCATTCCACGTCGACGGCATCCGTCTCATAGCTTTGGTTGACACTAGCGCGCACGTTTCTTTCATGAGTGTCTGTTTTCATCACCACTTGAAGATCGTTACACTTTGCGTGTTACACTTTCGTTACACTTTCCTTCTCAAGAATGCGCGGGGCCTCGGTGCGGGGCCTCGGTGCTAGAAACCCTTGACAAGGAAGCGCGGGCCCATCAGAGCTCCGCCCAAGCGTAGAGCCGCAACGTCGTAGACCTGTTGCCATCCCGTACTATCACCAAATCTACCACCGCGTCAAAAAGCTGGCTGAAAAATGTTAAGTACCGGTGGTTTTCACTGCGCCCAAAAAACTGGCGGGCATGTGCAACATGGTGCAGCGAAAGAACAAAAGAAATGAATGTGACATCAAGCACGTCGACAGGTTCGTCCCATGCAGAATAGGGGTAGTGTACCAGATTCCTCTCTCTTGTGGCAACAGCTACATAGGGCAGACGGGATGGTGTGTAAACGTCAGACTGCACGAGCACCGCGCAGGAGTAGAAGGATTGTCGGGGGGTGGCAAACTGGCTGACCATTGTCGCCACTGTCGTAATTCCACGCCTAGGTTCCGCGACACTAAAATCTTGAAGATGTTTGCGTCCCAACTGAGCCGAGAAATCTATGAAGCTTACTGTATAAATATGCACTCTGGCAGCTGCGCAAGCAGCTCTTCAGTGTCACTGAGCGATAAAGAGTTCAAATATGTACATGCAAACTTGTGGAACTCACGCCCGCATGCCAACGTGGAGTGATGGTTATCTGATCATTAGCAAGTGTGATTATGATACATGTATAAATGTGGAATTTCCCGGAGTAAATCTCATTTGAAGTTCCACACCTATCTGGTGTGTTCCTTCTTTGTCCCTTGTTTTTGGGCGGTTACGTGAGACATTCCGATAACAATGTGACCACCCGCCGTGTGCTGTTGGTGCGTGTGAAAGTCCCTGGGAGAGGCGAGGATGGTGGCTCCACCCAACACCCTCGTGAAATTCTTAAGGGCTTTCCACACCCTCCTTTTTCCACGAGAAACGTCACGCCAAGGGCCCGAATCCATAGTCCACCTTGGAAATCTTCCACGGGGAAGTCCGAACCTGGTCACGACCTCCTGCACTGCACTAATTTAGGTCATAGCGTTAAATTCACACTTTCAGTGCACCAAGCTGCTGCTATTCACTTCAATAATTTTAATTTCGCGTACGATTTATTCGGCATTTGTGTATCCATGCGCTGTTCATGTTGAGGCGTGTGCGCTTTGACTTACAATGGGACGTCCAGCCCGAATTGCCTTTCTATATGCCTAGTGCATCGCTACCAATGCTGACGTCTGAAGCTTCGGTCAGAGTTGTGTTCCCGACTGCTGCGGAAATTATGGCAATGACCGAAAGCAGAGCGTTTATTCGTTCCTTAGCGTTCTCTTGCAGAAAAAGTGTGCGTGCGATCATTTCCACTTGAGCACTGCACACACGCAATAGCAGTGGCATTGGAGTCAATAACCCGCCTGTAGTTTTGTTTCATAGCGGAGGCGGGCTTCCTTAGCTGTAAACTGGTGGCATTGTTAAAAGTAGCGTTGATGGTCTCATTTCCTGAGCCTGAAAGACCGAAATAAACTAAATGTACATGCATTTTTTTATATTGTCGCACTGGTGATTCTTTATATTCGCCATGTCGAGTTTTAAATCTTTACGCTTTTAGTGAACTAGGGTTGTTGTCCTAATCTGATGTCACCAAGCCCTATCATCCAAAATTAGAAGAAAAGGTCGTTCTACCTTGCAACGTTTGTTTTTGGAACAACTTCTTCTTTTTCCTGTCTCATTTTACACCAAATGGCACAGAAATTTTATTGTGTTTATGTTCGCGTTTTAGGACCCCTCATAAGCATTCCACAGTTCAGTACAATGACCCGTATTTCTGGCAGAAACATATAAAACTTGCGGATAGAGACAGCCTGATTGAGAATATTTTTCAACATTCCAGGCGCAACGGGAGATTTGGTAAGTGTCTATCAGATTGGTTCCTTTTAGAAAAAAATTTGTTTCGCTGGAAACACATATCGCTTGCGCGTACACGGTGATTCCATGACGGCAAGCCACTACAGCGATAGATATAAACCAAATAAACTTTTCGAGCATCTTGACACACGATAACCATCGTCAGGGAGCACTTAGTGGTCCTCTATGGGCAGCATTGTAATGTTTTTTAAACAGTGCTTGATGACTTTGTGTTTTCACAGTTGCCCCCAATAAAGCCAGAATATTAACTCTTGCGGTCCACGTAACGTTACGGCCTTCAAGAAAAGTAATATCCCAAGCGTAGGATTGAACGATAGAATGTATTACTGATACATACTGGCATATTACAACGCTCAATGTATGTTCTATATTTGCTGAATAATCACTGTGAAATGTAGTTTGCAATCATGAATTACTGCTGGTCAATCACAGAAAACATTTCCTTTGTCTAAGGAAAAGAAAACTTTAATAATGACACTTGGCAAATGATCTGCGAGGATGAAATTCAATGACCAAATAATTATGACAGCATGCTGAACAACGTTAGCGAAATTGCAGCAGTAGGCTGGTGAGAAACACAGAAGCATTCATGAGCTTATTTCGGCCGACAACCATACCTTCACGGACCATAAGAGCATACATAATAGGCATTAAAATTCGTCACATATCGCATTTTATAAGTAGCGCTCCATTTTTTGTTGTGAATTGTAAGACCTAATTATATCCAAAAGGGGATACGTGTGCATTAAAATAACGTGATTACATCATTCCTTCACCAGAGCCGGTGTTTCTTTCTGCATCAAGGCTTACCAGCGTATTGGAATTTCTGGTTGTAATGGCAGGACGCATCACAGCATTTCTTTTCATGTGTGCCGTGTTCGCCTACGGTAAGTCCAATCTCCCTGGACACCCTCACCCTGAGCGGCATTTCCAATCGGAAGACCGTGGCCGGATATTATGACTTTACCTCCGCGCTTAAGGGACGTTTCTCTGTTTGGTTCGCATGCTGCTATATTATGTCATAAGATTGCGAAGCATTTTTTTTTGGATAACATGCGGTGCGCATGTTATCCAAAAAAAATGTAATGTAGAATGTAATGTAAAAGTAATGTAATGTAAATGTAATGTAAAATCCAATGTAGAAGCAAATGAAATTATCAGTAATAATAAAAAATAGAACGTACAATAAAAAGGCATGGAATTCACAATATCGGACATGTAAAAAAATTGGCAATTTATTTTGAAACATGTTCGCCTGATTTGTCGGTTTATCTCTGGCTGCGACAAGTTGACATAAGTGTAGCAATAGAAACTGATTCGTAGGTTTTTACAGATTTAAATGAGATACTATGCACACGCAAAAATCAAATTAGTAGACACACCTTCGAGAAAGTTACATAGGTTGCTTTTAATTGCCGTGCCCAGTATATAAGGCGTGGTTACGAAAAGTCAGTGCGTGAGTTTAAAAGTACAACCTGTTATGTGTACAGGATATTAGTGTTTTACGAATGCAGTACCAATAAAAGCGTTCTTATCCCAGTGTCTGAAACCTAAAAGCACTATTCTTCGTTTCAATCTAATAATTGCAATTTCCATTTTGTGAACGCAGTATTCCCCATAAAAATCAATTCCTCTCATTAGTGTAATTGTCAATTATCTCCGTAGGCGTCATGGTTATTGCAGCCAGTCAAGATGCTACAGCACGAGGAAGTTCAGTGCCGGCGAGTGCTGCCAATGAGGATGCAAGAATCTCATCAGCTGCGATCGGAAGCTTGGCGGGTGGAGGCCTCGGCTGAAACTCACGTGATTGGCTGCACCGAGAGAGCAGCGCGAGAGAACCAACTTTTGTCGCGTGCTCGCTTTATTCTTTAGCGAGCGCATTGTTCACCGCTCAAATGGAATAAATGTCGCAACATCACGTGGTGACTGGTTTTGTTTCTATTCTATGGATAATGCTGTCTAAATTTACGTACAAATATTACATGTGTTGTCTGTCCGTCACAGTTATTACTGTTGAATTTACACAATAAAACGGAAAATAACATTTTACCAGCTAACACTCCGTCAGAAAGAAAACTTTATTTCTAATCAGAACGATAGTCCTCCGGCGAATTAGTTGGCTGGGGCATCCGCCGAGGTTACGGCGAAGTGTTCGTCCCTCTGGGCGGCTTCCATGGCCCGCTGGAATGCCCAGACTTGGTCTTCCAGGTTCGGGCTGAACAGCGCGGCTTGCCATTGCTCGCGGAGGCTGTCGATGTAGGCTGCGCTCGCATTGTCCTGTATTAGGTCCTAGTATTCCCATAGTATATGTTGTAGCGTGGCTCTGGAGCCACACACTTTGCATCTGTCTGTTGTGTATATGTCTGGATAAATAGTGTACATTACCATCGGGCTTTTGTATGATTTGGTTTGTAATTGTCGCCACTTGACAGCTGGCGATCTAGTGAGTTGTGGGTGGGGTGGTGGATAAGTAAATCTTTGCATCTTGTAATGTTTGTCGATGTCGTTGAACCTGGCCAGTCTGTCTTCCTATTCCCATACCTCCAAGGGCCCCGTCGAGGGGCCTTCGTTCGTCGGAGTTAGGAAAGTCAGTCCTCGAGCTAAGTTGTGTGCCGCCGCGTTAGGGTTGTCCTTTTCCGTTGAGTTAGTGGCGAGGGCTGGTAGCCATATAATTTGGAAGCATCTGTTTTCCCTTGTTGGTTTGCCTTTTCTGAGTATGTTTAGCGCCTCAGCTGAGATTCGGCCGTTCGCGAAGTTGCGTACTGCCATCTCGGAATCGCTGATTATATAGTATGCGTTGGTTGGTGCTATCGCTGACGCTGTAGCCGCTTCTTCGGCAATTTCGATGCGTGTGCAGCATTGTCGGTTGTGGTTAAGTACTGTTGCCGCGTCCGTGTTCGTTCCTTTTTTCTTTGCCAGGATGTTTGCCCTGCTTTTTCTCGGGCCCTCGTGGTGCACAGGATACATATTCTTAGGTAAGGTGGGTACCGTGAGTTTGGCCCTTATTTTCATGGATATATCCCGTTGGCCTCCGTGTTCTGTGTGGTAGCAGATCCCTAATTTAACTAGGATGTCCCTGCCCGCCGTCGTCTTGGAGAAGCATTCGTATTGTGCTATACGTTGCGCTTCTATTAGCTCCTCAAGCGTGTAGTGCAGTCCGAGCTCTAGGAGTTTCGCCGTGCTTGTGCTTAGCATGAGTCCAATCGCTTGTTTATATATCTTCCTAATGAGGCCGTCTAGCTTCTTTTCTGCGGCGCCCCATCATTGGTATGCCGCCACATACTTGATCTGACTTATGACGAACACCTGCAAGATTCTCATGACGCTTGCTTATTTCATTCCCTCGTGCCTGTTGGTGATTCTCTTGATAAATCGCATGTCTGAGAAACTTTGGTTTCGATATTTTGAACAGTTTCTCCGTTGGTGCCCTTGGGTTGTCCATCTTGGGTCATCAGTATTATTGGATTGTAGCTTTGTAGCTTTGTAGCATCAGTGGATTGTAGCTTTGTCTGTTGCAATTCTTGGGAAGTCTCGCCTTCAGCGTTGGTCTATACAGCAACAGCTCAGATTTTTCGGCCGAGCATGTTAAACTGGTGCCTTCTACGTATTTCTCGACTGTTTCAACAGCTTCGTGTAGTCTCTGCTCGATCGATCTATAACTGCCATCGTTTATTCATAGCGCGATGTCGTCTGTATAGATTGTGTGGTCAAGTCGTTCGATTCTTTGCAATTTGCTTGGAAGACCAATCAGAGGCAGGATATAGAGCATAGGGGATATAAACAAATCCTGAGGTGCGCCTACACTGTCAACAGACACTTTCTCGGACATCAGATCTCCTACCGTGATTTTTGCTTCTCTATCCGTTAAGAGCTCTATCCGTTTACCAGCTGACACGATGTTACCAATTATGCCTAACATCATTTTGAGCTATCTGACAAGATGTAACTAGCACTATATTGTATCCGATGAAATACCGAGGATACGACAGCCCACTCCGTGAATTCCGGAGTGGGAGTGCTGCGTCCCCTCGGGAGATGGCGCCACGCTGTATGGCGCCTCCTTCAGCCGCTTCTACAAGCGGCGGTGGCTTAACGACTATCGTGTATAGAGTGTTCTAGAATACGTACCGTTGAGTGGGACGAGATGCCGGAGCAGCGCACGCTTTGCATTGAAGCGGCGATGAAGAATAATACTGTCGTGGCGCTCCGGTCGAAGTTGGTTGGGCCGCATCAAGATGGCGCCGTTGAAAACTACTGGTGGCTATGTACGCCGGGTTACTTCGCACTACTTCGCGCGCTGCTGTTTACTGTGTGAGCGCTCAAAGTATGTCGCTCATTACACATGACGTGTATTTATGTCTTAGGAATAAATTATTTTCAGTCGTTTAATGCCGCGCGCTGGTTGCGCGTGCATAGGGGCCGCAATGCCGGTTTTCATTCGCCTACGTTATTGTAGCTGCTTTGGAGGACAATTATTATTATTTCTTTTTTTTTGTACAAGCGGCGTCTGTGTCTTGTGTGTTTTCTGGCGCATACAAACAAAAATAAACTGCAATATTGTTGCTTCCCGCTTTACCCGAGAAAACATAATTCCCTCATCCAGCACCACCTTGGACTGGTAACACATTTACGAGAAGTGTACTAAGAGAGAAGAAAAATCCACCGCTACATTCGGTTCAATTTTGCGTCTTCCTGGCGTAACAGAACGCAGTGTAATTCGTAGGGCGGTATTTTATTGCGGATACCTCGGATACCGAAAACACTTTTATTTTACTATTGTATATGCTAATCGTTTGCCTATAAGCGCATTCAAATTTTTTTTTTTACCAGAGTAAAGTTTCAAAAAAGGAAAAGAAACCGGCGCGTTCGATTCATTATTGGTACTAGTGCCTTTGCCGCTTCTATATTGGAGCGCACGCGTTCAATCCATGCCGCGGAATTCGATGGGGATGTAATGAAATGAAACACATTTGCTTTCGCACTTCTATTTACCCGCATCGTAAAGGGTCGTACGGGGTGAAAACCGAAACGGCGCATGTGCCTGTAATGGTACGTGGTTGTTTTGTCTTGTAAATCCCAAACTAGTTTGTTTAGATAAACAAGGTAGCTGTGTCGGTCGGACCTTTTCTGGTGGTTAAACCTCTATTACACTATTTTGGAGTCGAATTAATCTGAAATACAGGTGATTCTTACGTCATATTACCATCTGCATGTAATTCCATTCGCAAATGAACGGTACGCTCAAGTGAACAGCTTGTAAATTTACATGTAGTACTGACGGTGAATAATACAACGGTAAAACAGAGATATAAGGAACTAACTTTTGATTGGGCGAACTTGTGCTCACAAAAGCAAGTTACGCTCACAGCACAGCCATAGCGGCAAACATGGTCGGAGATCGTCGAAATCTGCTCACGTGGGTTAAGCGCGTCTGCTTTTGTACATCAGTCATCGAATGTTCCAGACTAATCGCTGGTGCCCGCGAGTTTTCCAGAATGTTCTACACCATTCCCGTCGCACATACATGCAATCAGTTTCCGTCAGGTTGTGTGACAACCGACACGGCAAGAACCATCATTCCAGAATTTCCCAATTCATGCACTAGTGTCCTCCGCTAATAATGTATATGCTGATCTTTTGCCTATTAGCAGCATTCAATTTCATTTACCAGAGTACAATTTCAAAAAATTAAAAAAAACCGGCGCGGTCGATAACATTTGTTGGACGATGAAGTGCGGTCACCGGATGAAAAATTACACGCGTCAAAATATAAACGGGCGCATTCACCTATGCGGGGCACTATGATAACGACAATAATGAAACTCTTAAGTGAACGGCATGCCCCACATACAACTGAAACTCGATTCCACGAAGGGATGACCGTGCTCGAATTTTTTCGTTAAATTGGGAAGTTCGGAAAAAGGAGTACGGAATTTTAATTTCCTTCGAAATGTAAAGTTGTAACGCAGCGACGCCAAAAATTTACCGGGGAATTGTATTTGCCGCTAACCCACGCCAACGCGTGTGAAAAGACTGTGAGGGTGGCCCAACTAGGGCCAAAATACGGTTACCCCTACCGCTATCTGTTACGTAAGAAGGCTAGCAACCACTGAGTCCGTTGTTCCGCGTATGGGCGCAGCGTGTAGGCCTCGTCACGCTAAAGCTATGGCGGGATTAGAGTGCCTAAAGTATTTAACCCGGTAGCGGTAGAGCGCCCGTTAGACGTAAAACGTGTCTGCGTCGTAAGAAATTCTGCTATCTTCGCCCATTTGTTTCAGAGAAAACCTTCGTTAAATCGAGTACTATGTTTGCTAGTTTTGTTAATTTGGGTTGATAAAAACATGGAACCTGATTGGATAAATTCGGGTTTCGTTTGATTGAATTTGAACTTACGCGTAGAAAAATACACAGATTTATTTTATTCGTCGAAGGATATAAATGTGCTACATCATGCCCAATTCAAATTTATTGGGATAAAATTATAGTGTGACTATTCGAAAGCGTTCCTTTCCTGAGTCCGGTTACCACATTTTTACAAGGCACCCTCGAACGAGGCCTTTATATTTGTGGACCGATAGCGACGTGTTAAGCAGAAGTTATCACACTCCATCCATTACTTCGGTAAGAAAGTGTTGAGCTCCAGGCAACAGCCGTGACTCGTCAGCACAAGAATGATTCCGAAAAGTCGTCACTTTCGTGGGACGCGCCCTCTAGAACTAAAGGTGCAGTTATGACTTATATTCGAACCGAAATGACTATTCGAGCATATAATAATGAATTCAGGCTTCGCATGCGATCTGAAAAGCAAATAGCATTCGATGAGAATAGTGTTGTTCTACTTATTTCCCATTCTAGTACATTGATGAACATTGCCAGACGAGCCATAAAGAAGAAATTTGTCTTTACGTCCCAGTTGCTCCGATATAGTCTAAGTATACGTAGGGTAATACCATTTGTCTTTAAACTGTTGCTCATATTCGCGTCTAACGATTGCCTTGATTCCTTCTCTTGTAAAACCATTGATGCACGTCGGGTTGGTTCCATCTAGAGTGTACTAGAATTATAGTGCAATTTAATTCCCTCCTTGATAACGCTCCAGCCACCGACCTTCGGTCTACGATAGCGTGCAACCTCCAGTGAGCACCACACAATCATAAAGAAACGTATGGTGGTGCCGAGTTTTTTATTGCAAAGAACGTTACTGATCTTAGTTACTGGATTTAGAGTATCCGATAATTTTGCTATTCCCTATATCTCGTGAATATTTGTATGCATCATTTGCTTTACCGAGAAGCTCAGTCATCCGCTTCATTTCTTCGCGCCTCGCACAGAACATCCTAGTTTATTTACTTTAATAGTGTTTTCTTGCATTATTATCCGTGCTATTTAACACTACAGCAACAAAAAGAGAGCAAAAACAACACGGTGCAAGTTGAAATTTAAAAAAAAGTGAAAATATGAAAGAAAGCTCCATATAGCTGCCGATGAGATCGGTCGTTGTTGTGCCAAGATATGTCTTACTTTTCGAAATATTAGTTCACTGCGCTCAGATTAGGCACTGTTAGCACCCGACATGAGCCATCGGCACACTAGAGCAAATCAAGACATTGAAAAAAAAGTACTGCACAAGTTTTCTACAACACAAGCTTGTGTCCGCGCAACGACCCCGATCGCTTGCAGACGATGCACTTGTAACGACAGCTGAAATTAAAACGTCCAGTTTTATAATCATTGCCTCAAATATACATGTTTGTCAAAATAAGATAAAACAACATTTACAGCTTAAATATAGGGTTAGTTTGAGAGCGTGCAATGTATATTGAGCCTCGGTGCTTTAAAGCGAAGGCGTTACTGGCCGCGAACTTGCCGTTTCGCCTTGGCTGTTCTCCGCGGAGGCACATGACGTCAAAACGTGTGCAAGGCCGCGGATTTTTCTTTCTGTCTCTCCCTAGTCACTACTGCGCATGCGCCACTAGTAGCACCGAGCCACAGGTGCTCCGCCGCTGCGCAGCGCCGCGCCTTTACGTGGCCGCCGTTTGGTATGACGTCACATCGCGTTCCTCGTCATTGCGTTCTCCTCCGCTCGCTTCACAAGCTGCAGCGCATTTCTGATAAAACGTGTGAGGACTGAAAAGGAGAGCTTGCGTGCACCGCAACCACATTTGAGGTGGCAGTATGGAGGGCGACAATTCTGATAAGCAGGAGGAGGCCTGGAATCGACATCGGAACGAAATGAAGAGGAAACGAATCGCCAGGAAACAGAAAAGCAGTGCGCCGAACAACTCGCGAAACGCCTCAACATGGCTAGAGAACCAAAGTAGCCTGGACTTGCAATCAAGATAATTCACGGCTAATCATTATTTTCCTTAACTTTCGCTACGTATATCCTGGCATAGCCAACCTAAGCCACCGCCAATTTTTTTCCACGCGCATCACCTCAGCTGACAGCGCCATCCTTCTTGCAAATCTGCCGAGTTGATTCGCCAAGCAAAACATTTTCTTGACACTCTCAATACACCTGCAATCCATTAAGGCGTTACCACACTTATCTTCTTCAACACAGCCGATCTACAATTATATCTTCGTCTATGTGAAGCATGCCGTTCCTTCATTACCTTCATTATTGCCTTTACGATTGCTGACCGGATCACTGCCACCAGTCGTTTATAAAGTAGAAACAGCTTATATATCGTTGAGTGGAGGTAGAGTTGTGAACGGCATTACATTGGGATAACTAATATAAGATAAGCTTGCGCTTTTTTCTCGGAAATCAGACTCGAGAATAATTTAGTTTGTTCACACCCCTACAAAGTGCGGAAGGACGCGGCAACTTTTTTTTTTTTGGCGAAACAAATTCTGATCTTTTAAGTCAGGTAATTTGATTATGAGGCGCCCTGTTCAGTCCTCACCACCTGGGGTTCTTTATCCTGCACCTAAACACAAGTACGAGAGTGCTTTTCCATTTCACTCCCATCGTATTCCGTGACCTGGTTTGAACACCTGAGCTCGTCATCGGCAGCGGAATGCCATATCCACAATGTAGCCACTAATTAGGCACTCATTGGACGGGGCAAGAAATGTCACATGGGTTACGAGCCACACATTAGGATATATAATGGCAACCTAAATCTATTTTCGGTGTCAGAGGTCCGACCACAATAAAAAAAACCATAGCAATTACTCCGCCTTCGAATATGCGAGGAAAAAGCAAACGTGAATGGAATGTTGCGCAGCAGTTTTTTTTTTCTTTGAGAATACTCACCGAAAACCTGAGGACAGGGCAGCGGATGGGCCACGTATATTTTATTTCTTCGAAGCGGCAAGCAGAAGGTTTACATATGCCTTTCGCTCTGTGTTTCGCTAGACATACTGATGAAAAACTATATGCCCAATAATACAACACGAGAGATACATGCTGCTCTAAAAACAAGAAAATCATCTGTTCTTCAAAGCAAATCGTGCAATACCATAGTTCAATGAAAGCCAACGCTACAGCCGCAATTCACACGCAATGACCGAGCGGCATTAAAACAAAATGAAGGAGAGAAAGAAAGGCATAACATTCCTAAGGCATAAATACATGTCATATCCCATTATAGATACCGTCTCAGTGGCCCGAACGCCGATACGAGCGCGCGAAATACGAATGACACTTCCAAAAAGTATCGCAAGCAGTTTCCAACAGCGCGACAATGATGCCGGCCCATCCACTTCAATCGCAGCGCCACCACACTATATTTCTACGACGCGCGTCCCACTGGAAAGCATGCGCTGTCACAGCTTCTCGTCCCACTCAACAGCATCCTAAAACAATTTACTAAGCACGATGTAGTGGACTCCAATCTCGTCTGCGAAGGCCGCATTTTGTTGGAGCCGAAATGCAAAAAGGGCCATGTGCCATTCATTTTGAGTGCGTTAAATATTCTCTGGTGTTCCAAATTTTAGTGCAGTCCCCCACTAGGGCTTTCCGCATTATCGAATCGTAGTTTTCGCATGTTAGACGCCTGAATTCAAATTACTCTTCTTCTATGCAGGCAGTACATTGCGGTCTATCGCCGTGGCGTCTTAGGCTGCCTTCCGTGCAGCCTTCAGCCGGTTTCCTTTTTCCAGCTGCACAGCGGACCTATGGACCACTGCACAGAGTGGCGTGGTGCGGTGTGGTGCGGGGTGGTGTGTGTGTTTGTGTGGGTCACGGGGGTTACCGCTGGGAACATCTACTTAATCCACTTTAAGATGCCGGCTAGTGTAATCACTAACAAATCTGCATTGCCGGTGGCGATGTCATGCTTATGCTGCTCTTCGTTGCGGGAGAGCTAGGAATTGTTTTCACTTTCTATACAAGCAATCGACATCGCCCAGGTGTTGCGAAAAAGTATATTAGCGTTAAGATTTACTGCAGACATTTCTACTCAATGGGGCATTGAAGGGGTACAAATACGCTCTCCTTACCTTTGTTTGTCTTGTTTGTCTCTCCTTACATTTGTCGTCTATAGAAAATGACTTACCATTGGTATCACACAAATAAAAGCTGATCACATTATCTTGTATAAACCGCTTCGAGTGACCGCAACGATTATTTATGCCCCATTTATTGCATATCCAACTTGCTTCTCTGATTTGGAAGAACACAATAATAGTGGCCGATTGCGAAATAAGTTACACACAGAAATGACAAGCATTTAGGTGTGCGACAGAGACCATTTCGATTTGTGGCCCCTTAAACCCTGCATTAAAAGGGGAAAGCTTTTGCTTGATTGAACCAATGCCACATTTTCACATGTACATCCATAATTAGGACGGTCATTTTTTCCTTAGTCACATTGTGGAACAAAGCGAATTCCCCAATATACCTGCCTCTTTTATAATTGGCTACAAAGGCAAGGTAATTGTTTGCTACCCCATTACTTGTGCTTTCACGGCTATGGCATTCTTAACAGCAGATGAGTTGGCTCGTATGGACCATGCCCATAGAAGTAAACGAAAGTCTTTTTAAAAAAGAAATAAAAAACTGGGGCATTTGCATTGCGAAGCGGTGTTCTTCATGGGCCTCAAAAATACTGTGTTCTTCCTTCCTCGAACACTATGAATTTTTCTACATTACTTACCCGGGTCTTCAAACAAGCTTTCCAGACCTACTTCCGTAGAAATTAGAGTCAATTAACCGTAGGCTACGACGCAACTTGGATAGTTTTGTCAAACAATACGTGCCTTTGGAGACGACTGTGGCTCTCTGGAAGCAATTGGACGCATATTATTCGACTTAGAGCGTACAAGGTTGCAAGGGACATATTGAAAACAAGCATGCCTTCCGCGTAAATGTTAATGTATATGTGACGCTACGCCTTACAATTGGTCGCTGGAAAACTCCAAAGATGTGGTCTCAAGCCCTCGACTTCTTATGGTCACATTTATTATAATGGTTTTAATACAGTGGTTAACCAATCACCCTGAGTCCCCAGCGGCTGCTGAGGACTGCTAAAAATACCTGGGTCCGGAAAGGCCGCCAGTGGAAACTGACGCTTGCGACGTTAAACACCCGAACACTCTCGAGTGAGGCTACCTTAGCAGGACTCTTTGAAGAACTATCAGACATTGTTTGAGATATTAGCGGCCTTGCAGAGATTACAAGAACTGGTGAGGCTAATACGCTGCTCCATAACGGCCGTTTTCCCTGCTACAGAGGTCTCTCGGATAAGAAGCAATAAGGGGTAGGATTCCTAATCCATAAAGACATAGCGGGCAACAATGACGAACTCTACAGCATCATCGAGAGGGTAGCAGTAATCGTAATCAAACTCAATAAGAGGTGTACATTAAAGGTAGTAAAACCTACGCTCCAACGTCCAGTCACGAAGATGAGGAAGTAGATCAGTTTTATGAGAATGTTGCTCTAGCATTGAGAAAAGTGCAAACGCGGTATACAGTATAATGGGGGATTTCATTGCAAAAGTGGGGGAAAATCGGGTGGAAGAACAGGCAATTGGCAACCACGGTGGCGATTCCAGAAATGCTAGAAGTGAGATGCTGGTTGAATTCGCAGAAAGGAATAAGCTGAGAATAATGAACAGTTTTTTCAGGAAACGTAGCAACAGAAAGTGGACCTGAAAAACCCTAATGGTTAAACAAGACATGAAATTGATTCGTACTTTCTGCCAATCTCAGCATAGTGCAGGATGTAGAAGTGATAGGTGGCATAAAGTGCAGTGATCCTTGGTTAGCAATTGCTAGGATTGACTCCAATTTCAACAGAGAAAGAGTGAAAGTGTGGTAGTTATGTTGACCTGTTGTTGAGTTATTGTTGTCACAGCACTGAAATGTACATGGTGGCCCTGTTGAGATGGCACTGAGATTTCAGAAGTCGCCATTGAAATGTGGTTGACATTTCTTTGGGCTAGAGGATTTTTATTCAGATATTGAAATCGCTTTGCTATTCCTACTTGCATGCCCCGGTGCCTGCTCATAACTTTCACAAACAACAAAAAAAAAAGAAAAGAGAGCCTGATCAATTTGAAGAACCTTTATTTACACTAAAGATGCGTGCCCATGAAACATTATTACAGTACATAAGGCACCACTACATCGAACCTGGAGACATTGGCTAGTTCCTACAGCACTCTTAACAGGGTAAATACATCAAAAAAAAAAAAAACTATACATATGAATTCAATCAAAACGATCAATTCTGGTCTTCAGGTCTTCAATTGCGACTTAAGTTTATGACTACAAGGCAAAGCGATTCAAAAGGCAGGGCTTAAGCATACCGTTTTAACAACCAATTTTAAACACATGAACACTTGGAGCTGCTTGCGGGTGAATACACACAAGACATCTGAATACGTTACATTAAAATATTTCGCACACTAAACCATCACAGGAACAGTTACGGCTGACTGTGAGAAGGGAAAATAACAGACTTGAAGCAAATGACTTCAGGTAAATACATACAAGCTTTAGCACACGTCTTTCACCGCGATTGAAATTTAATGAAGTGCCAAAGTAGACTTGTCTGAGCTTTTTGTCTTCCAGATGTATATATTTTCAGGTTGCCCAAATATTTTATAAAATCACATCACTAAACTTAGCTATTTATCAGACATCATTTAGGAAGTTGTCGGGCATGGCGAACACCTGAACCACGTTTCTGACGTGCCAGGTTTGCAAGAACAGTACACCATTTCTATATGTTGAATTGAGGTACACAAGAGTTTGTTGGTGGTATTTCCTCAATTTAGTGAGCTCTTATTCAGTTAATTTTTCTGGACTTGCACAAAGCTTATTAGAGCACATTTTGGGGCCTTTTTCACTATACCCAGCAACTAAGTGGTACCTCAGTCAATAAAGAGATAAGGCAAGGCGAAAACCTTGAACGATAAGAGAAAGAATAATTATGTAGCATAGAGAATTGGTAGTAACACACGGCTAACACAATTTCAAAGAGCCAAATAGATGGTCACCTGCACTTGCGGTATAAGTACCCCAGAAATAGTCATAAAGGATGGGAAAATATTTCAATGACTGCACAGCCAGAATGGTGAGACAGAGAAAAACGCAAATAAATGCGTATACGAAAAACGAATGACCTCAATTGCGCATGTAAAATGTTAATAAAATGCTACCAGAATTTTATTGCATAAAATACATAAAAGTTGCATACAAATTGGGACAATGCAGTAACAGAGACGAAGGCAGATACAGCACGCATGTTTAAAAAAATTACAAATGATATACATGCACATTTAGGCTCAAGACAATTTTTTCTCCAATATATACAAAAAGAACACATGCAGTGACGGCATAAAAGAAGGTTCCTGCGCCTGGAGAATGCAGCACAGTACAAAGCAGCGTCGTGAGAACAGAAATGTAGAGCTTAGGATGTTTAAAAAGTACGAATGCTTGCATACCTACAGGCATGTGACCTTACATAAACCTTACACACAAACCTTAATTCATAAACCTTACACACAAAGTAAGTTACCAGCACACTTATTGGCTTCCTGAGCGGAATCCTCGAAGTTGAACGAGAAAAATGTACATCAGTGCTAAAAACAAAGAGATGATAAGACCTTATAGCCGTTCTTCCTGAAATAAAAAGCGCAAATAACTTTCATGTATTGTTTCTATGGTCACTTCGCCAATTCGGTGTACATTTATATTTGAGAACCACCCAAACGGAGACGAGAAGGATGAATAAAGGTAGGAACACACATGAACGCTTACTCAACTAGAAGTTTATTAATGAAGACAAAGATTTTAAACACACTGGCCAACTACACTTAGAAAAAGCCATGGATGCACAGCAGAAACAGCCCGGAACCACAAAAAAGGACCGAAAGACGTCCTGTAGAACAAACATGTGCGTCAAAAACTAACCAAACCATGAGAAATGAAAGGTTTGCCCTGTAAGTGCTCTATATTTGCCCTGTCTGCTCTATACCTCAACACCAGATGAGTTCCAGAAGCAATATTTATTGATCACAAACGAAACAAATGCATAACCAAGTTATCTGTTGTCCTTAGTGGGAAAGACTTGCAGTTCTCAAGAGTATTTCTCGTTGGGTAGTACCACTTTTTGGGCAAATATATTGCTTTTTCGAAAGATTTGTCCGATAGTTCTCGTTTTCCACGCACGTTTATTCTACATAACATGGCTTCTACATATTTTTCTTTCTTGTCGCTCGTGTCTGTTTCTGCCTTGCATGCACGGTTCTTTACCTTTGTCAAGTTGACCAGCGTGTTTAATACCCCTGTCTTCAAAAATAAACTTGCGCTCGTGTGTGCTCCTAGCTATTTCGTCGTCCGCCGTCCGCCTCTGTTCGCGCTGCTGTTTCCAATACGCTCCTATCACTTGGTAAGGCTGGTAAACATTCTCGCAAGCAAAACGAAATAACTTCTAAGCCAGAGCAAATCGAAAGTAAGCCTTCACCGCGTCTAAGTGGCAGCTAGTACACCACACAGCAGCACAAAAAATAGTAAAAAATCCCACTTGATAGAGGGTCGCAACAGAGATGCGAGCTTGCTAGTGAATCTGCCACATATCAACGGGTGTCTCTTGCACGACGCCAGGCTGCTCTTGACGTAGAGCACTTTAGCATCTGGGCATTTGCTGCATGCGTAACCTGCGAGAAGGGAATGCGGACAGAAAATAAGATTGCGCGGATTCGGAATCTACTACACACTGCACGTAACTACGCACAAAATAGAAGTACACACTATACTGGCAAGTAAAAATTTGCGGCTCTTTACGAGTGCTGTCTAGAAAAGGAAGAAATGGGTTGCTACGGTAAATGTTAGCTAAGACACGCACAGCGATGTTTCACAGCGGGGGGAAATATTCCCGGCTTTCTCGCAGAACCAAAGACTACGCGACAGTGCATAGCCGATACCAAGCAGATATCGAATCTTTGTGTAGAAGGCCGGCAGCAGGAATGACCTAAAGATGCGCCGAGAGCGATGCGAGCGTGAGCGTGCCTGCACGAGTGAGAACATGCACCTTTTCTTTGGGGGTAGCCGCTCCGGCGTGTCTCCGATCATCCCACGCGATTTGTGTGCACAACGTCGCGTACACGCCCTTGCGAGTTTTGCGCGGTGGCTTCTGCCCAATGAGCTAGCTTCATGCACGCGTCATTCTTCACCGCGGAAACGGTGCTCGGGGCGACAACGCGCCGAGTGGCGCTCCTTTCGCTTCTGCAAGCAACGCACATTCGGATCGGTCCAGCTCAAAGAGGCAGCAGAGAACGGTGGCATGTTTCGGTTACCGCCAATTAAAATTGTACAGTACGCCTTAACGGAAACGCGCCGCGCTAGATAAAGATGCTTACTGCGGTAGTTTTGGCGGTGATAGGCGATAAGGCGAGCCCGTCGGCGGCTGTGTTCTTTGCCGACGTCGTCACCACACCTCTGTTCATTTGCGCTGTGTATCCGTGTACAGTCACCACGCGGAAGCTGCGACTTATCGGTTGGCCGTTCTCCGCAAATCCCAAAGAGGCAGAATATATTTTGCGGTGCGCCGCATCATTAGGCGCAACCTAAACCGAGGCGCGCTTAACCGCTACGGCACAAAAGGTGATCGCACTAACCGTATGGTATACGATGAGCCACGACGGGTTAAAAAAATAATTCTGATGTCCTACGTGCCAAACCAACGATCTAATTATAAGGCAGGTCGTAGTTGGGGACTCCGTATTAATTTTGACTTCCTGGAAATTTATTCGTGCATACAATGCAAATTTCCCATTCCGGTCCTTTGGAACGTGGCCGCTGCAGGGATCGTATCCACGACCTCCAGTCTCAAATTGCCACGGCGGCTGCCATAGTTACTAAATGCGTAAGCGTGACGTGCAACACCGCCTTCCGGTACGAGTGTGGTACAGAAGTAGCACAGCTGCACACATGCTGCACAATTATTTGTCGCGGTTCTCCTAAGCTCGTAGTGTCTGCCTAAATACCTTGAAAGGTAGGGCGTCTCTCACGTATCGGAACGCGATAACAAGTGCTTAGACGGCCCACGTGAGCCCCTATGAAAGATGGCGTGGCCACTGTACAATATTATCACCGTTCAGAGAAGCTGATCCTTATGTTCCAATTGTGTTCTCTCATACAAATTGAGGAAAGTTCATTAGACAGGAACAAATGAAGCAATACAATTTTACGCACGTGGGGCGCCGCTGCCTCTTCGCTTACCATTGTTTCAAACGAAGTGACGGCGGCAGTGAGCGTTAGTACCGCGCGCTTTCGCTCAGGGGCATACGGTTTGCTTGAAGAAAGTGAACGGTGTGCTTAACATCTCACGTTTGTGAATGTCAAAATAGATAAAAGGCTACGTGCCCAAGAAAACGAGATTACTTACGTATCTGCAGAGGTTTGGCTGCGACTGTTTCGGGGTGCCTTCTCTCCAACAGGCATCATGACCTCTGCCGCGCAGCTCTTCAAAACAGCCAGGCTCGCACATCAGTCGAAGACTTGTAGCTGGGTCAGCCAACGACTTCAGCGGATAAACGTCCCACTTATCGTCGTAAAAGCATTTCACTAAAATATGCGTCATGATGTCCGAAAAGAAGAAATACTTTCACCAAAAAGCACGCGGCGTGATCCACCACACAACGGCAACCAACTAACTGAGTCTGAAAGCCGTTCACAGCTTCACTATCGTATGGAGTTATAAAAACCTTTCAAACACAAACTAACCGCACGGAAAAACCACTAATTAATTACTAATAATTTTTCATCCACTAACCTTCATAAAGTTATAAGAACAACCCAATTTGTAGCGCAAACAATAAATACTACGACCAAAAGTTGCGACTACGAAACTAGCGGTAACGATGTGTACTGTTGCAAAATTGTGCGCAAAACGAAGCTACAGAGGTTACAGCCGCGCACGCGCGCACACACATACACACACACGCCCGAACGCTACCTTGACGTTCGTAGCGCCACCTAGAAAAGAAAATTACTACTAATTTTATTATTTTTACGAAAGTAACGCTACTAGTAGTTTATAGCACATTTGCAGATGACGAGCTGACAAGTAAGGAAGTAAGGTATGATAAGAGTTTGCTACCTGTATTTCTTTCATTTCCCTTTGGTTTTCTTCTATTTACCTGAAGAAACGTGACCTGTCCTGCAGGCTTGGGAGACGAGAGGACGACAGTTCGGCGAGGCTCAAATAAATCGCATGCTTCTTGCAAGGCGAGAGTCGGGAGCAGCCACAGATACAGCAATTAGCTTCGATACTGTTGCGCCTGTTTCTTAATCAGAAGCTCTTTGAAGTCAATGGTTATAGCGGCTGCGCGCTGCGATCTCAAAGCGTGTTCGTTGTTTGATCTAGTACCACGGCCGTTGGATAAAAAAAGCTATATTTACTTTCCGGACAGAGGGTGCGTCGCAGGAAATTCGATGATATCTCACGTGTATGTTTGCAACGTGTGCGCCGCTTGCATCCTACGGTTCCCACAGGGCGTCCGATGCTCGAAGGTAGCGTCGTCGACTGTCGGCACCTGTCTTATCGCCGGCCGCGCTGCCGCCGTGTCTACTATTGGGGAACTCCAAGTGCGCCTAGACACCGTATTTGCGAGTGAACTTCGCATTCTTCTGCTCCACGAAACGTGCTCATTTTGGATCGTACCATTTGCTATGTCATCTAGTGTATGTTAAAACGCCGATGGCATTTGTACACCGGCGAAGAAATAAATCGGTATGAACTTGGGCGGTCATGTAGTCAGTCTAACACTGCAGCTTTTACAGATCGAAAACGGCTGCGAAAGTGGGGCGGTGCCGGAGATAGGCGCTTGAAAGCGCCAGCTGTAGCGACAGCACGAGGAAGTGCCACGCTGCGCACGCGCCACGCATGTCGGAACTTACTGGCTTTCGAACGAGAGGAGCATGCGCGTGTTCGTGGCCTAATGGTTCGAGCACCGCGCTCGACGGCCGACATTCAATGCCACCCCATCGGTCAGACATAATTTTCATTTTATTAAAACGAGGCGAACGAAGAACCTACCTGCCGCAAAGTGACAGGAATGAGGTTGGAACGCTTCGCATTAAATTTTTGGAATGTCTTCATATGCGAGTTCTAATTATTGTATACTTGACTCAACTACTACACGACAAAAAAACAACTACAGAAATGAACACAAATTACCCAATAAATTGTTTATTGAGAACACTCAACGGTAATATTGTTGTGCAAGTGTTGAGCGAACTCAATTCCTTTTGAAAATTGGCCCCCACCGCATATTCCCCACCGCATATCAATGGTTAATCAACAGTCATATTTGTAGGGGCAACACTGGACTTTAGGTAACCAAGGGAGCAGGCTGGCTTCAGGAAAGGTTACTCTACAATGGATCACATCCATGTCATTACCAAGGTTATCGAGAAATCCTCAGAGTACAATGAGCCTCTCTATATGGCTTTCATAGATTACGAAAAAGTATTTCATTCAATAGAGATACCAGCATTCATAGAGGCATTGCGTAATCAAGGAGTACAGACCGCTTACGTAAATAACATGGAAAATATCTACACAGATTCTACAGCCGCGTTAATTCTGCAAAAGAAAAGTAGGAAGTTACCTATAAAGAAAGTGGTCAGACAAGGACACACGATCTCTCTAATGCTTTTCACTGCGTAATTAGAAGAAGTATTCAAGCTATTAAACTGGGAAGGCTTAGGAGTAAAGATCGACGGTGAATACCTCAACAACCTTCGGTTTGTCGATGACATTATTCTATTCAGCAACAATGCATACGAGTTACAACGAATGATTGAGCACCTTAATAGGGAGAGTGCAAGAGTGGGGCTGAAGATTAATATGCAGAAAACAAAGATAACGATAAATTACCTGGGAAGGGAAGAGTTCAAAATCGCAAGTCAGCCTCTAGAGTCGGTGGAGGTGTACGGTTACCTAGGCCAACTAATCACAGGGAACCCTGACGATAAGAAGGAAATTCACAGAAGAATAAAAATGGGTTGGATCGCATACGGCAGACATCATGAGCGCCTGACTGGGAGCTTACCGTTATCATTGAAAAGGAAAGCATACAATCAGTACATTTTACCGGTGCTGACATATGGCACAAAGACTTGGCGGCTGACAAAGAAGTTTCGGAACAAGTTAAGGACCCCGCAAAGAGCGATGTAACGAAGAATGCTAGGCATAACTCTAAGAGACAGAAAGAGAGCGGTTCGGATCATAGAGCAAACGGGTATACACGATATTTTAATAGACATTAAGAGAAAAGAATGGCGCTAAGCAGGTCATGTAATGCGCAGACTAGATAACCGTTGTACCATTAGGGTGACAGAATGGGTGCGAAGAGAAGGGAGGCGCAGTAGAAGACGGCAGAAGACAAGATGGTGCGATGAAATTAGGAAATTTGCGGATGCTAGTTGGAAGCGGTTGGTGCAGGACAGCGTTAATTGGAGATCGCTGGGAGACGCCTTCGTCCTGCAGTGGACATGAATAGGATGATGATCATGATGATGAATATAATGGTTTTATTTATATACTCTAGTTTGTATTGTGCGCGATGCACCGCATAAAATGCCAGCTATAAAGTGAACACCTCTGATGTATTTGTACAAGTAAGGCTAAAAAGCTAAATGGAGAGGTCATGTCATATTATGGTATTTGTCTCCCAATTAATATGCTCACATTCTTCTAGTGTCTCCTCTCCGTTCTTCACCTCCTTTGCACGAAAACATGTTGGAGAATACCTTTCCGGCGGATGAACCGAATGTTCCGGCGGATTTTTATTCTCTCTCAGTACACTTCACGTAAATGTGTTAACAGGGCAATGGGGTGCTGGATGAGGAAAATATATTTTATCTGTCTAAGCGGGAAGCAAAAAGATTACAGTTTTTTTTGTTTCCGTTCCACAAGAATCTATTGATGAAAAACTGTATGCGCAATAATACACACAAGACACACATGCCACTTGTACAACAACAAAAAAATAATAATTGTGGTTCAAAGCAACTACAATAAGCTAGACGAATGAAAGCCGCATTGCGGCCGCTGTGCACGCGCAATCACTACGCGTTATAAAACTACTGAAAATAATTTATTCTTACGGGGACCCTAAAACAATTCTGACGATTTTGTACAAACGTACTGAGTGGTTAGAGTAGGTCGTTCTGATAATTAATTGACACATCTAAGTGTTCCGCGTAAAGCGTGCAATTTAATACAAGGTTTTAAAAATGTACATCGATGCCGATCGCAACACATTGCTCGGCGGAATTTCCAGCCGCCACTGCCCATATGACGTCCTTAGGGAGAGCTATCCGATTGGCTGCCCAGGGCGTGTCATCGATAATTTTTCCACCTTCATGGTGAACAAATGATGTTTTTAATGGTTGAAATATTAGTTAATTTGTTTCTATACAAAGAACGTAACAGAAAGAGAATGCACAAGAACAATTTCTCACTTCACCTAAGCACTTCCGGCAAACAACAAGCGTCGTCTGCTTGTGTTACGACGTACTCCATTTTCACGAGAGCTCCACGGTCAGAGTCGGTCTCAGTCTTTTCGCGAGCGCTATGATTCGACTTTGTTGCGTTACCGACCGCTAGCGTAGCGACTGGCAATATATCAAGCTGCGACATCCTGTCCCTGTGCAATGAAGCAGACGAGCGAACTGGCGCCAAGATTGGCACGTTTGCGGCCGTCACTTTACACCGGAAGATTACTAACGCAATAGCGTTTCTCGAGTCCGGTATTAGGGTAAATGCAAGCGCAAGGGGTCAGGGCCTGGCCGCTTGACTGTGTCGTTTAACGGGATCAGCAGAATCGCAAATGTGAGTGGTCTAAAACCCCTTAAACTTCGTAAAGTACTGCCACGCTTTGAAGAATGCCGCCTCCTCCTCGCGCGCTCTGGCCTAGGCCAAGGCCGCGTCGCTATTGGCCTAATAGCATCACGTGGGCCCTCTGCGCCGTGCATCAGCGCCATTTTTGCTCGAGAAGCGTCTACGGAGTGGCGAGGAGCGCATGTTGGCGCCGTTTCTACGCTCGAGCAGTGTAGGTAGCGCCACGGTCGAGGAGGGTGCGTGAAAGAGAGGAAAAACGAGGAGGAGTGAAGGCGGAGGAGGAGAGTGTCGCTACTTTACGAAGTTTAAGGGGCTTTAGAGTGGTCTGCACGGTGCAGCCACCTGGTGGCACAGAGCTCAACCATACACAGTAGCAGTATCGAAATGTACTCTTCTTTGCTGTTGGTGTAAATTTTTCGCAGGAGTAAAATCATCCACACATTTTTTTCTAAATATTTCAAAAGTTCTACACTTGATTAGAGCTATATTAGTGCCTTGTTTGGCTGGTTAAGCTGGACCACGCAGACCTAACAGGCCGCTCACGTACGTCGGCGCTAAAGTTTCTTCCCCAGCTTGAGTCTATCCCTGCAGCCATCTGCCGAAACGCCCAGCCTGTGGTTACCGGAATACCAGGCACGTTCGGCGCTGCGACAGAATGCTCCCAACACACGCTGCTTCGCTAGATCTCACTTGGGGCCAACTGCCAAGCAGCTGGCGAAGAGTTTGTAGAGGCTTCGCGGGCTCGCTCCTATAAAACTGGAAGTCGACGACGCCGACGTGCCATCATGACGCAGAGCCAGTGAAGGCGGAGCTTAGCCCTGATCATTAGGCGAAGGAGTTGAGGAGAAAATGCATGACTGTGTTAGAGGGTAACTTGTAATCGTCCGTAGCTCTCTTAATATGAGATGTTTCACACAAATTTATGTGCTAATGATTAACTTTAGTTGTACCCTACGCTTCTACAAAATTTGTCCGAACCGTTTCAGGGGCCCTTTAAGACATACATACACGTCATGTGTAATGAGAGACATACTTTGAGCGCTCTCAAAGTAAACAACAGCGCGCAAAGCAGTGGAATCAATCCGGTGAACAAGATCGCCAGTAGTTTCCAGCGGCGCGATCTTATAACCAACCTCGATCGTAGCGCCGCGAAAGTATCATTCTTCATCGCGCGCCTCACGGCAAAGCATGCGCTGGTCCGCCAGGTTATGCCACTCAACCTTATACTACTACACACCGTATACACCATAGCCGCTAAGTCACCGCGGCTGGTAGAAACGGCTGAAGGAGGCGCCATATTGCGTAGACCCATCTCTCGAGGTGCCGCAGCACTCCCACTCCGGATTTCACGGACCGCTGGCACTCAAAAGAGCGCAAGCAGGCAACCCTGTCTCTGAGCCAGAAGGTGGCAATCAACGTGTGGAGCCCGGTATTTGCCTTTTGAACCTCGCTATTGGAAATGACAAAAAATACAAAATCGTCAGGGTAGTAGAAGTAACAGCTTGAGTGGTGTTGTGAACAAACAATAAGAAGAACTGGGCGGCAATATTTTGTATAACTTGCTTTGGTAGCAACTAGTTTATGTTTTCTTGTCCTGTATAGAGATTTGAAGCCTGAGACAGCATTTTCTTAAAAGGCCCCTCAACAAGTCTTGACAATTTGAGCTCATAAGCGCAGGGCATAGATCGCGCGATAATGATGGTGTCTGCAAAGTATTATTCCGCTTCGTGCCGCGTAAAGACCTGAGATTTCAAACCGAACCCCGTTCTCCCTTCCCCTCGCGGCCGCCGCGATCCAAGCCGGAGGATGACGTACACATGCACGATTATTTCCTGTGTGGTTTGGCATTTGTGTCTTCAAGATAGAAATGCCAAACCACACAGGAAATATTCGAGGCATTTCACATTAAAAGGTTAAGGGAGACTTACGTTAGCCACGCATCATTACCTCTGTTAGAATGCGAATTTCAATATCTTCACAACACGTGTGTTAACATCAAGTTGTTTCGTTCTGTTGTTTTCTTTTTCACTTCCGTACCTCTTAATATGTTTAACCGATGTCTTTAAAGCTTGTCGTGTTCATATGCTGCCGTATCTGCAATCACCAATAGTTTCAATAGAACTTTAGTTGAAAGTTCGCGCTCGTCCTGTGTATTCTAGTCTGTCTGTGTCACTTAGCGCAACAATTAAAAATCATGCTAGATATATTTGTTTAGTGATTTCTTGTACATAATGAAAATACCATGTTGCTATTCAAAAGAAGGATCAATAAGTCATTGTACTCTAGCAGTACGGAATAAAGTTGAGAAAAGTACCATAGCGGCACTTGCGTGCAATTATGTTGCTTGACAGATTTCTCTTCATTGTAGACACAAAAGGAATACAAAAGCTTCTGCCAAAGTACTAGTTAGCTAGACACTTTTTCCCAATGTTTACATCTATATAATGTTGTCTGCTATACGATATCGAATTAAAGAAATACAATCTCCAAATGTATTGGAGATTCTAAAGCAAAGGAAAAGACACCTCATCATTAATATTCATTTTTCTCTGAATGCCCTCCTTTCTCATGTTAGCAGTCTTATCAAAGAACATGTGTTATAGCTCTCTAGTGGGTGCGGAAAAATGCCGGACACGAAGATTTTCTTTCCTATAAGCTTAAGTGCACAGAGAACCAATTTCTATGGAACCTATTTCTCTAATGCGATATCAATTATACGAAACCTCCAGGCACCCTTCTGCCGACGCCGTCACCGTGAGACTTCGTATGAAGTCCAAGGGAAATAAAATCCTCTCCTCGCGCCGAATACAGTATGTGCGACTGAAGGCGTGCGAGGGTGTGCCGGCGAACGCGCTCAATCTCGCATGGGCGAGCGACGAATTTTCTGCCAAAAGCGCGCCCTCTGCTGTCGCACACGAAGCTCTGAGGTGATGCGACGGAGAAGAGTCGTTCTTCTCTTGTTCCTGCTGCTGACGGTGCGGTCGTGCAGGCACCGTAACTTCAAAGCTGTCTGCGACATGGTCCATGTGCGCGCCCGCGTGCGCCTCGTATTCAAAGCGATCTGCGATGTCTGCCGAGTTTGGACACTGCCGGTAGCTTCGAAGGCACTTTGCTTTCGACGTTTCGTTCGCGTGTCAGCTAATTCGATCGCGGCTGCTGCCTCGATTCTCCACTCCAGCGTTTTGACAGCTAGTTTCAAGGATTTTCGCACAAGATATGTTCATGTTTACCTGTGAGCGCGAGACGCCGTGTTTGGTCGTTTTGTTAAAACACATGGCCGGCAAGCTGGTTCCAATCCCTGATAAAATATGTACGCCCGACTGAACCAGGACGTAGAAAGATACAGACATACAAATGTAGGCCTGTCTATGTGCGTCTGTTTCTTTGAAGGTCCTACGTCACAGGCGATAGCATTATATCATTGTTAATTTACTTAGTAATCGAATGTTTTCGCAATTTCGCAATCACTGCTTCGCATTTAAGGCATAATGGTGAGCTATTTTTTTTACTTCAATGCAAAGCATACTGGTCAAAGTATCAAATCATGACGTGTAACACCGAAAAATCCATGGAACAATTTTTTGATCAGAACATTTTATACGACTAGATGTTGTGGTCGCTCTCTCAAAACACGCTGAAAGCGTTGATAGGCGGGTGGAATTGCAATCATACGCCGGGATTAGTGGTAGGCTGCCGGCAACGATGGCCATAATTGTCAGAATGTAACATATAGTTTATGAAGTCAATGTTCCTGCGTTTCATGTTTTCCGATGTGAGCTCGGAAAGCTACATAAAAATTTACGATCGAGACGTTTTGTTGAAACTTGCTGTTTTTATGGATGTCTCCAAGGCTTACGACTTCGTATCTCAAACAGCCATCGTCGGCCACTTACAAGAAATACGCGTCACGGGTCATGTGTTACTCTTCATACATACGAGATGAACGGGGATTAACCGATGGGCCCGATTTTTATTAGCCATACCATAAGAAGCCAACAAACACTGACACCAAGGACAACATAGGGGAATTTACTTGTGCTTAACAAATTAAATAAGCGTTATTTTGTTTATTAAGAACAAATAATTTTCTCTGTGATTTCCTTCGTGTTAGCGTTTCTTGGTTTCTTATGATACGACTCTATGCATACGTCCCTCAACGGTCGCCGCATCACAGTTCATCTTGCCGGTACCTTGAGGGATGAAATTGGCGTGCCTCGTGGCCTTCCACGAGGGAGTGCCTCAATACCCTTATTATTTACCAACGCAATGGCGGTTCTCCTAGGAATACTAGACCATGGAACACCCGTGAAGGTGTTTGGAGTTCCAGCTACGAGCATTGTCGCGTCGCACAAATATATCAGGAAGGAGTATATGTCATTCAGCGACGCTTCACAAGGTTTGATCTATCACTATCAGCAGAGAAATATTTATTCATACTGCTTCCTGGAATTAGAAAAAATCCATACACTTGAACCTGAATTTCAACGGTTGCCAGATTTGACAAGTACCAAGGTCCAGTATCTTCGCTCTTCCTTGGACCACAAGCTATTCTGACGCCCCACTCCTCATCACGTTTTGGCCTCATCATCATAGAAGCTTCATGTCCTCATGCGAGTCGCTGACATACGCTAGGGCAACTAGCCTACGTCGATGCTACGACTACGTACAGCGTTGGTTACTATTTGAATCCTATACCAGGTACTTCTAAGTTTAACGACTTGTAGTCAATACGTGTTCTTAGGAGCCCTACACAGGAAATGGTATTCGGCTCTAATAGGGAGTCCCTCGGCCGGCATCGAATAACATACGGCTCTACGATGCTGCATGAGGCCCTCTACGAATTAAGGCTTCCGAGATTCTCACGACCCATATACTACGTTTGAGTGAGTCTTCGTTCGGCAAAGCCCACTTAGGATGTGTACGTAACATGCTGCGCTCGTATTTTTAGGCTGTAATAAGCACGCTTTAAGTGTTTGGATCCCGCTGTTCGAGAGAGAGAAAAGAGATAGACCCATCTAGCATTCTAGGATAGCATATGCAACTTGAATGCCCCAGGATTGCAAAGAGCTGCATTCCAAGTGCAGAAGCCAAGTAACTAATTCTGGAACATTTGAACACGTCTGACCAAAATCCACACCAAGTGTGCACAGAAGGCTCTGTCAAAGGAGACGATGATCGCTGCCCAACAGCATTCTATATTCCACCTCTGAGATATGCGTGTTCTGGCCTCTCGACTGAATAGCTTCTTCGACAGCCGTGCAAGGCGTTGTAATAGCTGGTACTCTGAGCAAACGAAAGATATTGCTTCCACAGAATGTGGTCCTACTTAAGGACCTAAACGACGCAAAATAAGTACTCTACCGTGGTCTACCGTTCAACAAATTGCAGAGCAAATGACTAGCTTTCATGAGGGAACCCGCTACAAAGACAGTAAAGCTTGTGTGGATTCCCTCCCATATTGGTGGCTACAAAAAAAAACAGATGCTCTATCATACGCAGCGCTCCGTTATCATGCCGGCGTCAAGGGCCGAGAAGGTAATCAAGTTAAAAAATATGACAGCCGAAATCACTTTGGGTTACTCTGGGTTCTAGTAGATATGCCATGCGTAATCAAGAGATTTCGTCGAGATAAAACCTCCCTTGTGTACGGAATAAGGAGGGGATCTGCTATGACACCAGCAGCATGATTATTTAGACGGGTTGTAACGTTACGACATGCGACAAGACAGCAGACATTGAACACTTTCTGCCTTCATGCCCGAAATTCCTAGATGACACGGACGGTCTCCTGGAAAATCAGCAAGAAAAGGGCATTCAACATGCTTGCGGGGAACACCATGTCTACCCCGAAGGATGAGATATAGCCCGCAGATAAAGTTCACGTCTCCACATCTCATTCCTAAAAGAGACCCGTCTGACGAAGTTTTGTGAAAATTGACAGTGACGCTATAAGAGACGCTCGGGCGGAGCAGTTACCGGCATTGATCGACAGGCTACACGCTCCTGTTGCGAAAACTAAAGCCAACCGCCACAATACTGTAATGTTGTCTAAATGCAAGGAAATCATTTCAAGGGGAGTTCAAAATATCGTTCAACTTGCTATTTCAACCAATTGAAAAGAAACTTAAATTAGGCTCTCACGTTGTACCCGCTGGAATAAAAGCTTTCTGCTTAGCCGCGTCAGCCATTATATAAAAAATCTTGGAATTTGATAGACTATCTGTCTTCCACTCCTCAGTTGTGGGTTAGCAGAAATTTAATACAGGATATTGTTATTTTTAAGTGTATTACTATCAGGTTACAGGTGCGAATACGAATACTTTATACGAATGTACTTCTCATATGCTGTTCTTATTCTAGCTTCTATTCTACCAGGAATGTCATGCTAACGCTGGTGGAATTGTTTCTGGAAGGCGATTCCTCTTTCTCATAAATTTTGGATTTTTGTCCATCGGTGATTACGTAACAGTTCCGTTTCCTTATAATATATCTTTTTTTATTTCTGCCTTTGTGTAGAGCGGTTTCATGATTTCCATAATTATTACAGTTTATGAATTTTTTAGATATAATGGCGCTGGTAAACACCGTAATTGATGATAATTGGATTGTGCATGTACAGTGGTGTAGCGCTTCATAGACGGGCAACCTTGCGACATGTTTCTCAGTAGCAATGTATTCCTAAAAAAAGAATGTGAGCTTATGACACCGAATATATTTTTTTGCAAGCTCTCTAGTGAAGTTTGCCGGGATTTCAAAAAAAATTTATAGGGTGTGCTGAAATGAAATGGCAATGCAAATGACGCCTCTCCACAAGGCACAGACCGGATTCGTGGTTGTACATAGAGAGTAATTTTGAAGAAGCTGTTCTGGCTCTCTGCTTGGTGTTTTCTTTGTTCACGAGAAGAGGATAAAGCCAGAACGTCAAATAGGCAAAATAGAATACAACAAGAGCAAAGATAAAGCAGGACGTGCAAATAGGAGGCAGAGCGAGTTTTTCATTTCGCAGAATGGCTCCATGTAACTGAGCCCATTTGTTATATAAAATTACCATCCTTCTTAATTAGGTAAAAATAATACACAAGCACGTTGGTCGCAAATTTCACGTAAAACGCAACAAATAAGTTGGTCCCGAACAACAGATACACTGTGGTAGGCCCTATACGTTTATCTGTGGTCGTTTTTGGACGAATTCGGAAAGTTTTGCCACAAAAAACAGAACAGAAAGATTGTGCATGCTTTATGTCACAACATCCTCAACTTGACTGAGTTTAGTCTTAATGAATTGAAATGTGCTCTTTCTTCATGTCGTGCAATGAAAACCGCAGGCCGAGATGGTGTCACGTATATGATGTTAAAGAACCTAGGTCCAGTAGGATGAACGGCTCTTTTGGAGATATTTAATGATATCTGAATAAGAGAGGCTCTTCCAGATTCATGGAAATTCGCCCGGGTAATTCAAGTACTAAAATCAGGAAAGACTCCCCTTTGTCTTCACTCCTACCGACCCATCCGTCTCACAAGCTCTTTTTCCAAACTAATGGACAAGATGATAGACCGTCGACTGCAGTGGTGGTGTAAACACACAAATGTCTTTTACAATTACGTGACCAGTTTTCGACAAAATCGGTGTACAATGGATTCAGTATTAGACATTGCCACATGTGTCGAACATGAACGAAGTCGCGGAAATGTCACAGTAGCAGTATTTTTAGACATTCAAAGAGCATTCCGCACTGTAAGTCACATACACATTCTTGCTCGTATGTTAGAGCTTCGCCTACACGATCGAACACTGCGATGGGCTTCAGATTTCTTGAAAAATAGAAAAATATTTATGGAAACAATTGAAGGAAAGAGTTATTATCACAGCCTCACGCAGGGCGTTCCGCAGGGCGGTGTTCCGAGTCCGGTTTTATTCAACTGTGTCATGGCAACCTTGCCACAAAAACTCCCGTCTGGTCTACAGTATTCTCTGTGCGGAGATGACATCTGGATATGGGCCTCTGGATCTCATACACAAGACATTCAAACAACGCTGCAAGAGGGTCTTGATAGTATCGACACCTGTTTAAAAGAAAGAGGCATGAGTCTTTCATAGCCAAAGACAGCCGTACTTCCTTTCTCTAGACGACAGCTGAATAATTTCGAACTTGCGCTTAAGGGGCAAACTTTGACGTTTGCGAAATAGCATAAATTTCTTGGAGCTATTCTTGACCGCCAGCGAAAATGGGCTTCACACATCCGCGCAACTGAAAAGCAGACCACTGCAGTAATAAACGTACTTCGGCGACTCGCTGGCACAACGTGGAGGGGGGGGGGGGGGGGGGGGGCAGGGGATCAGTCTCTTCACTACTACAATTGCATAACGCACTCGTAAAACAAAGAATTGCTCACTCGGCACCTATTCTCTATGGTTTATCGCAAACTTCTGAGGAACGTCTTCCACGTTTACTGGCAAGGGGACGGTGGGTCTTGGGGTTCCGCAGGCTTCCTCCAGTTCTTTAGTTATCGCTGAAGCTCGTCAACCACCATTTGCAGTCATACGAACGGTTGAAACATGCCGATATATTTAACGCATCTTAACCCAACACGAGAAGCATCCATTAAACCTCGCGCTTACCGATAGAAGCAAAAGCAAAATTCACCTTGTTGCTCGAGAACATAAAGAATTATTACCAAGATTTGAATTATACGAAGTGGATGTTTGTTACCCTCCCTGGATTTTGACATTTCCTAAAATTGAGTTATCGGTTGACGGGATTATATTTAAGAGAGACATGTTCATAGTAGCCACACAACAACTAGCACTCTTCCAAATTTACTCCTTATATCCCCAATACATCCACGTTTATACACATGGTTCGTGTCATAAAAATTCCTCGACTTCAGCATTCGTCATTCCACATTTAGCGCTAGATTAAGCATTTAAATTATGCCGAGAGATATCTTCCACCGTGCCAGAACTGCTTGCAATCCTCTGTGCTTTGCGTTTCATAACATCAGAAAAACATTCGCAAAAATGGGTTATCCTTAGCGATTCGCAATCCGCTCACACATTACTACAGAGCAATTACACAAATTCTTTGAACACTTTGCTATTGTATGGGACACTCAAAGAACTTACAAAAGCAAGCGCAATGAACCACGTAATTGCATTCCAGTAGATACCCGGGCACGGCAATATTCCTGGTTATACTGCAGCGGACGCAGCTGCGAATCGGGCGCACAATAACGCGAAGACAACGAATCATCCCCTATTTGGTAGTGAAGTCAGTCTGCTCCTGAGACTTGTCGCCTCAGCAAAACTAGCTCGTTTGATCAGCAAACTAAAAACCCGGAGTTATACTTTTTAGACCCATGTATAACTAATGAATGCCGGAAAATCTGAGAGACAACAGAAAATTTGAAACATTGGTACACCGCATGCGTCTGGGTACTGCATTTACAAAACACTTCTTGTACAGGATAAAACGTGTCTCTAGTCCGCAGTGTTCTAGTGGCCATCCAGACGAAGATATACATCATCTTCTCCACGAGTGCATGAAATACGAACCACAAAGATGGATAATGCAAGCAAATTTGTTGATATTAGAGAGAAGACCATTCACTCTAAAAAAGATACTTGGCCCATGGCCAACTGCGGGCCTTCAAAAAAGAGCGCTTCTTGCTTTGAAAAAGTTTTTAGAGGACACCAACATTTTGGGAAAATATTAAGTATCAGCTGATCCGAATACGCTAAATGAGTAACACAAACGTTGTTCGTGGTTCATACTTGGTTTATCTGGTGATCGCTACTTTTGCGCAATACGTATAATTCTGTTCTGTACTTTCAGTGCATTACATGTGTTGTGTGTTTTGGCTGTTCTAAATATCTGATTTTATATATACGTACGTGGACTGCAGTGCATTACATGTGTTGTGTGTTTTGGCTGTTCAAAATATCTGATTTTATATGCTACGTGGACTGAACTAATGCACAGAACTTTGCGACTCACGTACTGTTGGACTGTATTTTTTATATTCATCCAGTGTTCTACTGAGTGCCATATTTTGTGTCGCTACTCTCCCTTTTTACGCAAATTTGTTTCCTTTGCCAAGTGACAAGGAGTAGCCGGTGCCACCATAAAGGCGCCAACCTCTCCTAACATTCATTTCAATAAAAAAAAAAAATTTGCCTAGGACCTTTTTTAACAACCAAATTTACAGGCTCGCAGAAGAAGCTGATGATCGTTGCATTGTGCGCTTGCAATGGTTTAGCGCTTCATAGGCCGGTACCCTTCCGACAGGTTTCTCAGTAGCAATGTATTCCCGAAAACGGAATTTGAGCTTATCACCCCAGAAATAATTTTTCCCGAGCTCTCTAGTAAAGTTGGCCGGGATCAAAAAAAAATTATAGGCTGTTCTAAAATCAAATGGCAATGCAAATGACGTCCCTCCACAATGCACAGGCCGGATTCGGGGTTGTACATGCAGAGTCTTTTTGAAGGAGCTGCTATGACTTTCTGCTTGGTGTTTTCTCATGAGAAGAGGATAAGGCCAGAACATCAAATAGGCAAAATAGAATACAAAAAGAGCCAAGATAACGCAGGACGTGCAAATCGGAGGCAGAGTATTTGCGTATCGCTTGCGTATTTTACCTTGAATGCAAGTGAGAGTTTGCAGGTTGCGCGGCATGCTTGGAGAAACCTCTAACAATACACATGGAAAATATTCCCACGATTTCGGTCAATGCAGGACGCTTTGCTTGGAGAAAAAAGATAATGGGAAATTGCGAAAAAGAACAAAGCATGGCCAACCAGAAGAGCGGGAAATGACGCAAAAAGAAAGGGGACTCCAGAAAAATCTCGCCGGGAACGAGTAAATGATATGATGAATGAAATTACAATAGTGATTTGTTTGTCGTTCACGTGGCAGATTATGTTCTGTCAGCAGACGGCGGCGCTTGCTCGTGGTTTCTCGAAGAAAGATTACTCGACTTGGCATCTTGTTCGGCATTGCATTTCATCAGATACGATATGATGCTGTGTACTGTAAGCCTTGTCACATGGCTCAAAATAGATGTTACGCATAATTGGTTACATCGTCAGTTGGTAAATTGTTATTTTCCGCTTTATTATGTAAATTCGAAAGTAATAAATGCGATGGGCAAACAACACATCTAAAGTTTGTACGTATATTTAGACAGCGTTGTCCATAAAATAACAACAAAATCAGTCACCATGTAATGTTGCGACAATTTATTCCATTTGAACGGTGAAAAACGCACTCGCTAAAGAATAAAGCGAGCACGCGACACAAGTGTTTTCTCGCGCAGCTCTCTCGGTGCAATCAATCACGTGAGTTTCAGCCGAGGCCTCCACCCGCCAAGCTTTGGATCGCAGCTGTTCCGATTCTTGCGTCCTCATTGGCAGCACTCACCGGCACTGAACTTCCTCGTGCTGTAGCATCTTGATTGGCTGCAATGGCCATGATGCGTACGCAGATAATTGACAAGAACACAAGTGCGAGGAATTGATTTTTATGGGGAATACCGCGTTCGCAAAATGGAAATAGTCACGATCAGAAAGAAACACAAATTTGCAGTTTCAAGATGCATGCACTGGCACAAGAACGCTTCTATTGGTATGGTATTCGTAAAACAGGGATATCGTGTCAAGATAATAGGTTACATTTTTAAACTTACCCGCTGACATGTTGGTAAGCACAACTTATATAGATGGCATGGCAATTTAAATGAACCTATGTGACCTTATTTGAAAGTCTCTCTACTAACTCTATTTTTGCCTGTCCATAGTACTTCATTTCAAAGCTGTAATGTTGTATGAATCCGTTTCTGTTGCTACAGTTGTGTCAAGTTGTCAAAGCTGGAGATGAACCTGCAAATGGGGCGAACTTGCTTCAAGATAAATTGCAAATTTTTATACATGGCCGTTATTCTAGGATTCAGTGCCTTTTTTATTGCAGGTTTTTTTAATGCTACAGAAAATTTCATTTGCTTCTACGGTGTGCATGATTTCCACTAATAATGCTTCTCTATTTTATGACATAATATTGCAGCATGCGAACCAAACAAAGAAACGTCCCTTAAGCGCTGAGGTAAATTCACAATATCCAGCCACGGTAGTCCGATTGGAAATGTCGCTCTCGGTGACGGTGTCGAGGGAGTTTGGACTTACCGTAGGCGAACACGGCACACATGAGAAGAAATGCTGTGATGCGTGCTGCCATTACAACCAGAAATTCCAGTAAGCTGGTACGCCTCGATCTAGAAAGAAACATCGGCTTTGGTGAAAGAATGATGTAATCACGTTAATTGAGAACACACGTGTCCTGTAATTTTCCTAACTGGGTGTAACAGGTCGCAAAGGAAAATGAAGCATTACATCTTTATTGCTACATGTGGCGAATTTGAATGCTTAGTCTAAAAACTCATTTGACCCGTGAAGGTTATAAATGTTTTTGTTTTCCTTACCAGCCTGCTGCTGCAATTTCGCCTGAGGGGTTCAGCATCATATATAAATCCATATTTTGTTGGCCATGAGCATTCATCTCCGCAGATCCGTTGCCAAGTGTTATTATTAAAATTTCTTTTTGCTTAGACAAAGGAATGTTTTTCTGTGTTTGGCGAGCAGAAATTAATGATTGCAATTACGCTTTCACAGCCATGCTTCAGCATACGTGGAATATACAATACACGTTGTTATATGTCAGTACGCATGTGTAATACGTAATATAGTTCAATCCTATGCTTGTGATATTACGTAATATCTTGAATGCCGTAACGTTATGTCGAGCGGAAGAGTTGAAATTCTGGCTTTATTAGGGAAAACTGTGAAAACCAAGAATCCTGAAACGCTTCTTATGGAACAACACAATAGTGCACATAAACGACCGGTAAGCGCTCCCCGACGATGGTTATCATGTGTCAAGACATACGAAAAGCTGATTTGGTTTACATCTATCGCTGCAGTGGCTTGCCGTCATGTAGTCAACATGTACGCGCACGCTATATGTGTTTCCAGCGAAACAAATCTTT
The DNA here is from genome assembly GCF_023375885.2 of Dermacentor andersoni. Taxonomy (NCBI): domain Eukaryota; kingdom Metazoa; phylum Arthropoda; class Arachnida; order Ixodida; family Ixodidae; genus Dermacentor; species Dermacentor andersoni. Next base: position 180,575,423 of record NC_092816.1, read on the forward strand.
TTCTGAAAGGAACCAATCTGATAAACACTTACCAGATCTCTCGTTGTGTCTGGAATGGTGAAAAATATTCTCATTACGGCTGTTTGTATCCACACGTTTCATATGTTTCTACCAGAATTACGGGTCATTGTACAGAACTGTGGAATGCTCATGTGCGGTGCTAAAACGCGAACATAAAGATTCGAAACTTTATGTGACATTTGGTGTAAAAATAGAAAGGAAAAACAAGAAATTGTTCCACAAACAAATGTTACTAGGTAGAACAACTTTTTCTTCTAATTTTCGACGATAGTGATTGGTGACATCAAATTAGGACAACAACCCTAGTTCACTAAAAGCGTAATATTCGTTACCCAGAAAACTCATTTCGTTCTCCACCTGTAAAACATCGCTTGGGATTTCCACTGACATATGAGATGATACATATTAGCAATTGTTGTAATAACAAAGATTTTCAACTCGACATGCCAAATATAAAGAACCACCAATGTAACAATACAAAAAATGCATTCGTATTTACTTGTTTTCGGACCTTCAGGCTCATAAAATGAGACCATCAACCCTACTTTTTACAATGCCACCTATTTACAGCTAAGGAAGCCCGCCTCCACTGTGAATCAAAATTACAGGCGGGTACTTCACCCCGATGCCACAGCCATAGCGGGTGTGCAATCCTCAAGTGGAAATGCTCGCAAGCACTTTTTTCTGCGAGCCAGCGCTAACGAACGTATAAACACTCTGTTTCCGGTCATTGTCATAATTTCCTCTTCAACCTGGAACACACCTTTGGCCGAAGCTGCACGAAGGTGCATTGGTTGCGATGCAGTAGGCATATACAAACGGGGTCCGGGCTGGACGTCGCATTGTACGCCGAGCCACGCGCCTCAATATGAACGCGCGCTCGGATACAAAGAAAACAAGGAAACACGCGAAATGAAAACCACTCATGTGAATAGCAGTCTCTTGGCGCACTGTCCGTGGGAATCCTGGACATGACCTAAATTAGTACATTGCAAGAATTCGCTATCTGGTACGGACTTGTTTGTGCAAGCACGGCGAGAGCCACTGTGGAATCGGGAACTTGGCGTGAGGTTGCTTGAGGTAAAATGATGGTGGGGTGACGCCTTAAGAATTTCAGAGTGTAGGATGGGCCCACTATCGTCGGCTCACCCTTCCATTTGCACTCGCACGAACAGCACACGACGAGTGGCCACGTTGTTATCGAAGTTCGAATTTCGTAGAGACATCACGGCAGCAACGACGCCTGAAATTCGCCTGGAGTGTCCATAATATTGCTATCGCGATAAAAAAAACACCAATCATTAGAACTTTGATCAGTTATTATTGTTCGTCCTTAGCGTCTACTATTCACCGTGACCATATGAATTCGTATGTTACCGCGACATGAACGTGACCCGACCAGGTCGGAGAAAATTAGCCTGTTCTTTTTGAATAAATCAAGGAAATGGTAATCCATCACTTTTCCGAAGGACTCGCTGGGGTCACCATTAGCTTAGTGAAGGAAATCTTTGATGGTGAGAAATAATTCGACCCACCAGTTCAAGCGATAAATAAAAGAATAATGTGACTAGAATTATTCTGTCCAATAATAATTCCGTGTCCATTCATAATATTCTTATGTGTTTTTTCGTGCACATGGCTGTTTCGTCTGCGGTCTTGCTTTTGTTCTTGCCAGTTTTTTTCATGCATTACTTCCTTTCCAGCACCCAATAAAAATTACTGGAACCTTTGACAGTGGTAGAGAAAGAGTGCTAAAATGCGCGCGTTCGTGTTAAGTATGGCGGTCACTTTAGCACCACAGGTGACAGCACTGTACCAGCAGCAGCTGTGCCTGCCACGTGGTATCCCAATAGTTCAGCCTACATTCGTGACCTGGCAGCAAGCTTCGCTTCATTGACTTCGCAATTTATTACCTCGTTATCTCTATGCAGCCGTTGTAGCGCCGGAAAAATAGCTGCCCAAAACACAAAGAAAAGAGCCCCAACGCCCATGGCAACTGCAGGAAGATATTCGCCCGGGCTCATTGTTGTTCGACCATGATTCACAGAGAAGAGCCACCCAGCACTGCCTCCGGCACTGGATTAGGTTCTTTGACTAGCTCCGCACAATTTTGAAAGATGGCATTTGTCGCTTGCCAAAAATGGCATCATTGCTGGATTGCTTCCCTCCCTAATAATTGCAAGAACGCCAGAGAAGGTTCAGCACAGAATACCCACACAAGGCAACACCTTTGCCTAAAATTGCATTGAGCCCTGAACACCCAGCACGATTCCGACCGCTTGCCAAAACAGCGACGGCATTCTAATGAGAAATAAATAAACTCTGGAGAAAAAGTGTATTCAACATGTGGTCTTTGCTTTAATTGACCATTAGATACGAATGTGACAGTCTTGTTTAGTAGGCCGCTTTCTTTTTCAATGCGTATTCCATCCCTACCTTTTCGCACCTCTTTTTGCATTCCATTCAGATTGACGCCCTACGTTTTATGGCTGCAAAAACACTCGCAACAGGAGAACGGGGCGTTTAAAGCAGTGACAATTCAGGTGCATCGTCTGCCCTGGACGAGGTTCCACTTAGTTTGTCTTGCACCTGAACAAGGGAAGCAGTTCTGGCTTACGTGCGAGGTCTAAAAAGTCGCGCGTTTCACTAATCCCGTAATGCCGAACAATAAATTGAAATATGTTCCGCTCTGCACAGTGTCCGAAATATCTTCTTTAGACAAAGTATATTTACGGCACACGAATAGTACCGTAAAGGCTAAGGTTAAGCAAGACTTTCCAGTGGGGGTTAGCTCAACAAACCAATTACTTATAGAATATTTCTAACACTTTTTGGGTTATATATAAAAAATGGCATTCTCAATCTATCATCCGGCCTGCACGAGCATCCATATAGTTTATATTTCCTGTCACCTAAATAAGGGAAGCAGTTCTATCTGACGTGCCAAGTCTACGAAGTGATACGTTTGAGTAAACCCGTAATGCGTCATAGGGTACGCCGTAGATTATAACTATGGTACAGTGTCTTGTTGTACCTTGTGCATAATATTTAAATTTCCTGTTTAGACAAAGCATATATGTAGCAAAGGAATAGTTCTGTAATGGCTAACTTGAACAACATTTCCCAGTTGTGGTTAGCTCAGCAGACCAATTACTTTAGCTCTTTCGAACACTATTTGGGTGATTTAAAAAAAAAACTATTTCATTTTCATTTTACAAATTAACTCTTTATGATAAGAAATAAAGATGAGGAAGCGTTTTCCTCATTATGCTTGACTTCGAACCATCTGTGAGAATTACAAGAAGAAAACAAGCAGCGCAGATTATCAACGAATAACGTGTGCAGGCGCCTTCTTGCCCAAATGTTTTCATAACCAAAACCATCTGTGACTCGTGCTATTGAATTCACAGCTTGTGATTCAAATTTTCTCATAAATACTCCCTTCGAATGTAGAATATTATTCTTGTCTCAGGTGAAGTAATATATATTGAAAAAAATTGCATGCGGGCATTATTTTGATGTTTGCATGTTATGCACATACAATACGGGGGATCGGCCAAGAATGAGCACGCACTGGTCCAATTTCACACGGGCGCAGTAGTGAAGTTTTCTCAACACATACCCGTTGACACATACGTGGTGACTCAAGTTGTCTAGTGCAGTTCATAGGAAAGCCAGCCGCAAGTTCTTCGTTTAGCACATAACCGGTGTTTCATGCTGTCTCCTCAGCAAGACCGTAACCAGCACATACCAGAGTTCTAATTCAGTTCTCCTTCCATTAATTGCCAGAAACATACAAACCACAAGTTTGGGCTAAATATTGCTTTTTGAAATATATCGACCTCACCGAAATTTCAAACGCGCTTGCTTTAGGGCAGGTTGGGTGACCGTCGCACCATTAGTCTCGCACTCTTCCAGGTCACTGCTCATGCAAGCAACCATTCCTTTCTTCGAAGAACTTTTAGAGGAACGAGTGCTTGTGTAACCAATGTGCTCCGACTTACTCAAGTTCGCGCGCATGCTTCATCCTTAGTGCAACTAGCGTGTCTCCTGCGTCCTCATTTTAGGATCCACTGTGGTCTCTTTCCAGCCAACCGTCCTTTCACGTTCTTGCTAACCTCCAGTTCTGTCAAAACACCGTGCCGAGTTAGTTGGTGGTCATTTAGTTGAGATTGAGATGTGTTCCAAGTGAAATTGCTTTTAGAGCACGCATCAAACGTTTTCTCGCTGAAACCAACCCACATTTCCACCTCTCCAATCTCTCCCTGAAACACGTGCCCTTTGCGCCTTCGCCAACCTGAGGGCTGACAGCAACGTACTCTTACATACTTCAACCTGCTCCCTGTTGAAATATTGCTTAATTTGTATTTGGCATACTTTGGAGTATCTCTGGCGTTCTACCTATCTGCCCATATTGTGATCCTCCCTTTGCAGCCCGTTCCTCAGCCTTGCACTTCTGATCCGCGCAACAGGCCTTTAACTCTGGTCTCCTCCGACTACTGTGCTACGCTGACACCAACATCTCTCGTCTGTTCATCCTCCCAGACAGTAAGAAAACTCAAAATGTAACAAATGACCCTGTCTTGTCGCGGACGTGGATTTGACTTTGTGATGCAGGTTTTTACAATTGCAAACAATATGGTGAGGGAGCCCGTCATAATAGGCTTGAAGCCTTCTTTATAAACGCAACCTAAAGTCACATAGCCTAATACTGGCGGATGTATTCCGTCATTTTATTCTATTAAACTTCTTTCCAGATCCTCTTCTTCCTTCGTATTCTTGCGTCCTTTCTCCTATTTCCTGGCCAAAATGCAACACGCTTCACCATTCCTGGCTCTCTTTGTTCGCACCTGTTGGTGGACTATTTGAAAGCACTTCGCACGGAGGTGGAATCTTCTTTATCATACGGTCCCCGATACAAGAAACTATCTGATGTGCCGTGCTATGACGCAGTCTTTACCCCAGGGAAGGCTCCGCGAAATTGCAGATTTGAAGTTCGAACGCATTTTCTCAATAGGGCATTGTAACCAGCCTGTCAGCGTGGTATTTTGTTGTTCGGTCTTCTGCCAAATTTGTCTTCATGCGTTGTTTATGTTACTGTATAGTGGCACGTCGACAGATCCTGAGACTTACGTCTATCTGCATGAACACTTCGAGAATATGTCGACCTACAAAAGAAGCATCCTCTAAAATTTGGGCACCACTAAGAAGAAACAAAATCGCATATGATGTTGCAGGGACGAAGCTTTAGCGGGTGTATGGGCCCACCGTACAGAAACCCTGTAAATAAATACGAACGTTCCATTTAGTCACGGATTGGGTAGCTTACCTGCCTAAGTTATGTTGCAATGGGAAGAAGCGCTCACGTTTCTATAACATTTCAAAGGTGCTCGCTCCTTATTCGTAGTGGGCCCGTTTTCATTCAGTCGTTTGCATTCTAGCGTAAGCGATTGACATGCCTACAGGTGGTACTGAGAGTGCCCAAGGTAACTGCAATGCGCCGTATTTGTAGATGTGGGGATCCTGTGGTTTTCCTTATTTCTTGCGCATGCGCTTCCTACGGCAACAAACACGTTCTGTACTAGTCAAAGAGATTGAAAATACCTCTTTCGTCCTGCCCGACTCTTTTCACGCATATTTTGCACCCTACCTATTGAAAGCAGGGTTTCTTTTGATGAGCAAGGGCCATCTTCTGCCAAATAACTGCATATTCTTTGGTATTTTAACAGGTGTGAGCACCAGCTTGCGTATGATAAATAATACCTGCAATGGCATGGTGAGCTACCTTAAACGATGTCATTCATTGACCGATGAACGAATGTTTTTCAGTGGTACACTCTTTGAAATCGCACTCGAGTCTATATTAAAATCCCGTTGTGTTATGCGTGGCGAGGAAGTCGCATTAACAATGATAGCTTAACACGGTTGATGGAGTAACGTCGTTATTTTATACGCAATGATACTAAAGTGAAGCCCAGTGAGTTTATACCCGCATTTGAACGCTCACACGCCTAATTAGTTCTAAGGCTAGTTGCTACTGTCTCATTTTACAATCGTGTTGAATCATTCAACGCTGCAGTCGGTTCAATGTCACCTATTCTATTATAGCAATAGCTGCAACGTGTGTTAAAGGTTCTGGAGTTTTACGGAAGGAAAAAGTACGATATGATTCTGAGGCACGCTGTAGTAGGGGGGTCCAGATAAATATGACCAACATGACGTGCAGCCAAAGCGCGGGACACGGCAAATTTAACATTTCGCCTTCACCGAACAGCAGCCCCAGCGGTCGTAATATGACCCTAAGCCCTCGGGTCTTATCAGCACACCGAAAGAGCAGCCACCACAGCGGGTGTAAGAACAACTGCAAGACTGTTAATATATCACGTATGCCCCAGCCCTGCCGTTTTCCCGTGGGTAAGAAAATGTAGTCCGTGTAAAAAAGGCCAGGACCATGGAACGCGTCCTAATATATTCTTGGTACAACGCTGGAGCCTAACGTTTCAGAGCTTCTATTATAAAGAAAAAAGAATAACGCGCGTATGTCTTTTAAGAAAGTTTGTATTTGAGTTGCGAATTGAAATTTGGATACAAGAAAGTCTCAGGCGCTCATGGTACTCCATATGCAAATTTTCAGCGCCGGTCGATACGTGTTTTCTATTCCCGATAAGTTGTGCCGAAGAATGTGAAACAAAAATCCGCGCACCAACTGCCAGTACCGTCAGCACCTTCGAAGAGGGCAGGACATTAGGGGAACGCTGGCATGGTGAGCGGCATCGCAGCGAGCCTTGGAAGAACACGACAAAAGCGCGAGCAGTCACATGATGGCGTTCGCACTATTAAGCAGTGGCACCCTGATGCTCACACCAGGAACGGCCGCCTCAGAGCTCCGCTGTGAAACGTTTGCCATCCAATTCACGAAGCCCGTTATCGAAGAAATGTTCCCATTATCATGTCTAGGAGTGAGGGCTGCCCAGAAGGAAGCGGGAGGAAACATGTTGAACGATCGCAGAGATTTCGTAGAGCAAACTGCAGATAGCAAACCACATGACGCAATCAAAACGAAGGTAAAGACTGGTAGAACATTGGCGCGAATCCAGTTGGATTCTTTGCTCGAATGCTAGTAATGATATTTTTTTTTAAATTTTTTGATATATTGCGTTGCCGAGGCACTCAAAATTTGACAGTCAAAGCGAGACTGCCAGATCAAGAGTGCTCTGCGTCAAAAAAATGAGCTTGAAAAATTGCATCGTGAACTCCAGAATGACATACATACTTTATTCATATAGTTTTATTCCACATATGAGTTGCCGAATGCGTCACCTGGGATCGGAATCTGTTCATTCGTCAAAGAGGGCTGCTTCCTGCGTCGGGGTTGTTTTAAAGCAACAGCTGTGCTAAACGGCACCACCTAAAGCGGTTTTGTAGTGTCAAACCATAAAGGCGCGCGAAGAGAAGGAAGTGCATGCTCGTAAATTTATTCGGTCCACTATAAATATCTGCTACTTCTTTTTTTCATCTTCGTAGCACATATTAATGGTTATATTGCATGGTAAGCTTGTTTCAGTCTTTTTTGTTGGATTCTTTTTTGTGTGAATTAGGTAATTAAAGGCTGGAGCACTATGAACTCAGCACGCACATTCAAAAAGAGATGTGCCTTAATGGAACTTAGAATATAGGGGCATTCGCGCCAATGTTCTCATGGTAAGACATACCGCGAGGTGGCTGTCAAACGGCTGTTAACGACCACGTCGTAGAAACTTTAGGCGTATAAGTCATCTGCTTTCACGGGCAACGTCGGCAATAGGGCAATGTCGCAGACTACTGTTACTTCATTTTTGAACTTAAAATATCTAGCCATCTTTATCTGGCTCCAGGTAGAACTAAGAAATATATTTGACATAATGTTTCTCATCAACTCTCACTCTAGTAACTGTGAAAACTTGAACTAGCAATTTGAGCACTGTTTGAGCAAACGGTTAGGCTCTCGGTAAAAACTGCATATACGAAAATATAATAAACACTGCTGTCGTAGAAAACTGAAACACGAACTTGGGAGGACATGGTGACAGCACAATCAGTGGTTCGTGCGATTGAGGCCCCGGTGTCTGTCCTATTGTTATACATTTTCAAGACATATTAGAGAGCTTTACAATAGGGGACGCAACTGGCTTGCGCACGAAATACCCTATGTCTGATGTCTATGTCTATGGCTATACCCTATGTCACTAGGCTCACACTATTTGCATACGAGATCAACACGCGAGTTTTCATTCGCTAATATAAATTTAACGATTGCCACATTTATCACAGTGGTAGACCGTTACGGGCCCACTCTCTTTGTTCCTTTCGTGTCCAAGTCGTTGACCGCCAGAAAAATGAAAAACTTCTTCATTAGTTTTCACACACATGAAAGGGGCAGGAACAATCCAGATGTGCCGCACATTTTGAAATGTATCTTAATCAAATTGTAAGTAAAGCGCATATAAAGCCTGGTTACATAATTGCAATACCTACAATGTTGTTTAATTTTAATTTTATGCAACGTGAATTCTCATGGAATGTTTGTGTTCGCTTACCTCATCAGTTACATTCTTATTCTCGCGCAAGTTTTACAATTGCGTAAAAATTCCAGACAAGTACACTTTTGGAAACATTAGCTCTCGCTTTTCTCTACTTTCTCCACTTTCACCAAGCGCCTTACGGTAGTAAAATACCATTCGCAATTGAGTGAGTGTTTGTTCCCCATACATGGCGCAAACCCTTTAAAGTAGCCAAGAACCAGTTGAAATTACATCAGTCATCACTGCAAAATTTGATTCTTTTCATGGCGAGATTATTGTCTTGCACGTCTGCGAATGTTAACGCCAGCTTCTGCGTTACTGCGTTGTGATATGCATAAACCTGTAGCTTATTTAGGGCACACCGCCTCCTGAACGCCGTTCACGTCGCCACCTCCACAACCTTCCGTGCAGCGTAGTATGAAACAACGGCTGTTCGCACGTGCAAAGTGAATGCAAGCTGCGCCACTCTGCCGGAACCGCTTTGTATATTTTTCCATTACCTTGGTGGAAATGCGTTGAGATAAAAAAAATATGAACATGTGGAAGGGATTCACGGATGATGGCAATGGTCGCAATGAAAAGTGAGCTCCGTGTAAACCTATGTCGAATAATTTTATGGGCCTGTGCCTCAGGCACTTTTTTAGGGCAACACCTCTGTGGTAGCCCTCAGAATTTTGTTCTAGATATGCTACGCAGAACGTCACAGACCAAGTCGTAAAGTAATAAAGGCGTCAGTGAGAGTGAACTAATAATTTAAAAGCGCAAGAGTTTGCCGGAAGAAGAAGGTGAGCATAAAAATTTGAAAACAAATACCATAACCTGACATGATATCTCCATTTAGCCTAAATACATTAGTGGTACTCAGTCTATAGTTGGCTCCTTTTGTGTTGAATCACACCGAATTATAACTAAAGTATATAAAGAAGACGATAATATTCAAAGTGAGCAAATAAGAAGTCGAGGGTTTGATTCTACGTTTAGTGAGTTTGGCCGGGACCACTTCTGACCCGTACAGTCGCGTGTTCATTATCATATACGTAGAAGCCATATTTATTTTCTATATGTCCGGTACAAACCTGCACGCTCTACAGTCGAATAATGTGTGTCCAATTTCTTCCAGACCACAGGATCAAACCCCAGCCCTCACACCGCACCATCTGCGAAGCAACTAACCACGGCGGGGGTCAGACCTTTGACGCCGCAGAGGGTGCTAACAATCTCTGGGTCCGGACAGGCCGCCATTGGAATCTGAATCTGGCAACGTTTAACGCTAGGACATTATCTAGTGAGGCGAATTCAGCAGTGGTATTGTAGCAACTAGCTGGCACTAAGTGGGATTTAATACGGCTCAGTGAGGTTAGGAGGTAAAAAAGAAGCATATACAGTGCTAAAAAGCGGGCACGTCCTGTGCTACCGGGGCTTAGCGGAGAGACGCGAAATAGAAGTCGGATTACGGATAAATAAGGGTAAAGCTGGTAACATACATGAATTGTATAGCGTTAGGGAGAGTTATAAGAGGTACAAATTGAAGGTCGTACAGGTCTACGCCCCTACATCCAGTCATGATGACCAGGAAGTCGAAAACTTCTATGAAGACGTGGAATCGGCGATGGGTAAAGTAAAAACAAAATACACTATGCTGATGGGCTTCTCCAATGCCAGGGTAGGGAAGAAGGAGGCTGGAGAGAAGTCATTGGGGGAATGTGGCATAGGCTCTAGGAATAGCAGGGGAGGGTTATTAGTAGAGTTCGCAGAACGGAATAATATGCGGATAACGAATGCCTTCTTCCGCAAGCGGGACAGCCGAAAGAGGACGTGGATGGAGCCCGAATGGCGAGACTACAAATGAAAAAGACTTCATACTCTGCGTTAATCCTGGTATCACACAAGATGTGGACGTGCTCGGCAAGGTGTGCTGCAGTAACCATAGGATGGTAAGAACTCTAATTAGCCTAGACTTGTGGAGGGGTACCGAATAAAATGGTACATAAGAATCATATCAATGAGTTAGCGGTAAGGAGGAAAATAGAGGAATTCCGGATCAAGCTACAAAACAGACGATCGGCTTTAACTCAGGAAGAGGACCTTAGGGTTGAAGGAATGCACGACAATCTTATGGGCATCATTAAGGAGTGCGCAATAGAAGTCAGTGGTAGCTTCGATAGACAGGATACCAGTAATATATCGCAGGAGACGAAAGATCTGATTAAGAAACGCCAATGTATGAAAGCCTCTAACCGTACAGCTAGAATATAACTGGTAGAAATTTCCAAGTTAATCAACAAGCGCAAGACAGCTGACATAACGAAGTATAATATGAATACAATTGAACATGCTCTCAGGAACGGAGGAAACCTAAAAGCAGTGAAGAAGAAACTGAACATCATGAACAGCAGGTTGCCGTTATCCCTGAAGAGAAAAGTGTATAGCAGCTGTGTCTTACCAGTAGTCGCCTACGGGGCAGAAACCTGGAGCCTTACTAAAATGGTGCTACTTAAATTGACGACGATGCAACAAGCTAAGGAAAGGATAATGATGGATGTAACATTAAGGCATAAGAATAGCCCAGGTTGGTGGAGTGAACAAACGCTAGTTAATAACATCTTAGTTGAAATCAAGAAAAAGAAATGGGCATGGGCAGGACATGTAATGAGGGGTGAAGATGACCGATGGTCATTAAGGGTTACGGACTGGATTCCAAGAAAAGGGAAGCATAAGGGGGCGGCAGAAAATTAGGTCTGAGGATGATATTACGTTTGCAGGGACAACATGACCACAATTAGCATATGACCGGGGTAGGTGGATAAGTATGGAAGAGGCCTTTGCCCAGCAGTGGGCGTATCCAGACTGATGATGATGATGATGATGATTCTGATGAATTGCTTCCAGAGAGTCACAGTGGTCTCAAAAGGCACGTATAGTTTGAAGAAAACCATAGATGAGGCTGCTTGTCTAGCCACGTTGCGTCGTAGGCTACGGTTAAGTGTCTAATTCCAACGGTAGTTGTTCTGGAAAGCTTGTTTGAAGGTCCGGGTCATTATTGTAGATAATTTCATAGCTTTCGAGGAAGGAAGACGACAGTTTTTTTTTCGGCCCATGAATAACACCGCTTTGCCAATTGCGATGCCTCAGCTTTTCCGTTTCTTTTTAAAAATGACTTTTCTTTATTTTTGGGGTATAGCCAACCAACACACCTGCTGTTAAGATTCTCATACAGGCGCAAGCACGACGAAGTAAAGAGGTAACAAACAATTACTTTGCCTTTGTAGCCAACTCTGAAAGAGGCAGTTATATTCGTTAATTCGGTTCATTCCGCAATGTGAATAAGAAAAAAAATAGCCTAAATAATTATGAATGTACATGTAAAAATGTGGCATTGGTTCGATCAAGCAACAACTTCTCCCTTGGAATGCAGGGTTGAAGGGGCGGCAAGTCGAAATGGTCTCTGTCTAAGACCTAAATGCTCGTCAGTTCAGTGCGTAACTTATTTGCAATTGGCCAATATTTAAATTTTCTTCCAAATCACAGAAACAAGATGAATATGCAGTAAATGAGGCACAAATATTCATTGCCATCACTCGAAGTCATGTATACAAACTAAAGTTATCGCCTTTCATTTGTGCGATATCAATGGCAAGTCGTTTTCTTTAGGCGACAAATAAGCCTATAGGTAAGTCACGATCTCTTTAAAGGAGAGCGTATTTGTACACCTTCAATGCGCTGTAGTGGAAATGTCTGCACTAAATCTTCGCTGTAATCCAAATTATGGCATCACTTGAGAAATGTCGATTGCTTCTAAAGAAATTGAAAAAAATTGCTGGCTCTCCCGCAATGAAGAGTACACCTAAGTATGACGTCGCAACCGGCAATGCAGATTGGTTACTTATGGCACTAGCCGCCATCTTAAAATGAGTTCAGTGCATGAACCAAGTGGCAATCCCCGCGCCCCACACGACAACACACACCACCCCGCACCACAACACACCACGGCAGACTGTGCTGTAATCCATATGAGTGCAGTGATGCTGGAAGAAGAAGCCTAAGACGCCAGGGAGATAGAGAGGACTGTACTGCGTAGATAGAAGAAGAGTGAATTGAATTCAGGGGTCTTACGTGCCAAAACTATGATTCTTTAATGCGGGAAGCCCTAGTGGGGGACTGCGCATAATTTTGGAACACCAGGGATATTTAACGCGCTCCGAATGAAAGGCATACGAGTCTTTTTGCATTTCGCATCCACCGAAATGCGGCCTTGGCGGCCGAGGTTTGATCCCACTATCTTGTACTTATTAAATTGTTTCAGAATGCGGTTGAGTGGAAAGAGCGGCTGGGGCGGTGCATGCTTTCCAGTGAGACGCGCGTCATAGAAAATTAATGTGGTGGCCTTGCGACCGTAGTGGATTGGGCAGAATAAAGGTCGCGCCTTTCCAAACTGCTTGCTTACTTCGCGCGCTCGTGTATGCGTTCAGGCCACGGAAACGGTATCTATAATTGGATATGACATGTATTTATGTCTTAGGAGTAGTATGGCTTTCTTTCTCTTCCTTATTTTGTTGTAATGCCGCTCGTTCATTGCATGTGCATTACGGCTTCAGTGTTGGCTTTCATTGAACTATGGTATTGCACGATGCCCTTTGAAGAACGGATAATTTTCTTGTTCTTAAAGCAGCATGTCTCTCTCGTGTTGTATTTTTGCGGACATAGTTTTCATCAGTAGGTCTTGCAAAACACACACGGGACGGCATATGTAAACCTTCTACTTGCGGCTTTAAACAAATAAAATATATGTGCCCCATCCGGTGCCCTGTACTCAGCTTTCCGGTGAGTATTCTCAAATAAAACAAAAAACTATTGCGCAACATTCCATTCACGTTTGCTCCTTCCTCGCATATTGGAAGGCGGAGTAATTGCTACGGTTTTTTTTTTATTGTGGTCGCACCTCGGGCAACGAAAAGAGATTTAGGTAGCCATTATATATCCTAACGTGTTTCCCGTAAGCCATGTGACATTTTTTGCCCAGTCCAATTATTGCCTCATTAGTGGCTACATAGTGGATATGGCATTCCGCGGCCGATGTCGAGCTCACGGGTTCAAACCAGGTCTTGGAATACGATGGGAATGAAATGGAAAAACCACTTGTGTACTTGTGTTTACGTGCACGATGAAGAACCCCAGGTGGTTAGGACTGAATAGGTTGCCTCATAATCACATCGCCAGACGTAAAAGGTCGAAATTTGTTCAATCAAAAAAAAAAAGGAGGTAGCCGCGTCCTTCAGCACTTTGTTGGGGTGTAAAGAAACTAAATTATTCTCGAGTCTGATTTCCGAGTAAAACACGTTAAGCTTATCTTAAGTTAGTTACCTAAATGTGATGTCGTTCACAACTGTACGTTCACTCAACCATATTTAGGCGGCTTCGACTTTATAAACGACTGGTTCCAGTGATGCGGTGATCTATCATGAAGACAATAATGAAGGTAATAAAGGAACGGCATGGCTAACATACACGTAGATATATTTGTAGATCTGCTGTTTTGAAGAAGATAAGTGTGGTACTGCCTTAATGGATTTCAGGTATAGTTAGAGTGTCAAGAAAACGTTTTGCTTGGCGAATTGACTCAGCAGATTTTCCGGAAGGATTACGCTGTCCCGTTGAGGTGCTGCGTGTGGAAAAAATTGGCAGCGGCTTACCTCGGCTATGCTAGGATATACGTAGCGAAAGCTAAAGCATAGTATGGTAAGCCTTGATCAAACTTGGTTGCAAGTCCAGGTTAGTCTGGTTGTCTAATTAAGTGGCGTTTAGCGATGCGCTCGGTGCGCGGTTGGTCTGTTTCCTGGGCCATTCGTTTCCTCTTCATTTCGTTCCGATGTCGATTCCAGGCCTCCTGCTTATCATAATTCTCGCCGTCCATAAGGCCGCCGTAACTGTGCTTGCGGCGCTCGCGAGCTCTCCTTTTCAATCCTCACACATGTTATCAGAAATGCGCCGCAGCTTGTGAAGCGAGCGGAGACGAGCGCAATGACGCGCAACGCCATGTGACGTCATACCAAACGGCGGCCACGTAAAGGCGCGGCGCTGCGCAGCGGCGGAACACTTGTGGCTCGGTGCTACTAGGGGCGCATGCGCAGCAGTGACTAGGGAGCGAGAGAGAGAGAAAAAAATCCCTGGCGAGGCACAAGTTGTGACGTCATGCGCTTCCTCGTAAGACCACCACAGCGAAACGGTGTGTTCGCGGCTAGTAAAGCTTTCGCTTTAAAATTGTGCGAGGGCGCCGCGAGCGCACTGCTTTTCGGCGCAGACCCGCTGAGTGGCACATTCAACGTACTTTCGCTGCAGGCAACGAGGCCCAATCCACATTGCACGCTCTTAAAGTGACGTTTTATTAAAACCGTAAATTTTATTTCATTTCATTTTGCCAAACTTAGATATTTGAGGCAAGAATTATAAAACTGGACGTTTTCAATTCAGCTGTCATCCTCTGCAAGCGAGCTCGCTCATTGCGCGGCCACTTGTTTTTGTTGAAGAAAATTTGTGCACTACTTTTTTTAAATGTCTTTATTTGCTTTTGTGCGCCGATGACTCTTGCCGGGTGTTAACAGTGTGTAATCTGAGCCCGGTGATCTAATATTTCTAAAATTACAGCATAATTTTGGCACAGCTGCCACCGATGTCATCGGTGCTTATGCTGCTTTTCTTCATTTTTTCAATTTTTTTTTTAAATTTAACTTGCACCGTGTTTTTTAAGGCTCTCTTCTGCTGGTGGAGTATTAAAGACCACCTATAATAATGCAAGAAAACAATATTATAATAAATAAACTAGATTGTTCTGTTCGTGGCGCGAAGGAATGAAACGGGTGACGGAGCTTCTCGGTAAAGCAAATGCTACATAGACATATTCACGAGATATGGAGAATAGAAAAATTATGGGATACTCTAAATCCAGTAACTAAGCTCAGTAAGGGGGTCTGGAATGACAAACTCTGCACCAGCCTACGTTTCTTTAAGGTAGCGCGCTGTTTATTGGAAGGTGCATGCAATCTTAGACCGAAGGTCCGTGGCTGGAGCGTTATCACAGATGGAACTAAAGTGCACAACAATTCTATTACACTATAGATGGAACCAACGCGAAGTGTTCCATGGCTTCAAAAGAGAAGGAATCAAGGCAATCATTACAGGCTAATGTGAACAACAGTTTAAAGACAAACGGTAATACCCTACGTATACTTAGACTGAATTGGAGCAACTGGGAAGTAAACGCAAATGTAATCTCCATGGCTCGTCTGGCAACTTTCTTCAATGTGCTAGAATAAAAAATTAAGTAGAATCACACAACTTTCATCGAACGCTATTTGCATTTGAGATCGTATGCGATGCTTGAATTCACTTTTGTACACCATCGAGTAGTCGTTTCTGTTAGAATATAAGACATAACTGCACTTTTAGTTCGAGACGGTGTCCGATGAAAGTGAGGACTCTTCTGAATCATTCTGCTGCTGACGAGTCACGGCTGTTGCGTAGAGCTCAACAGTTTCTTGGCGAAATAATAGATGCGGTGGGATTACTTGTGCTTAACACGTCTCTAGCCGTCCATGAGTATAAAAGCCCCGTTTGAGGCCAGCCTGTAAAAATGTGCCAACCCGATTCAGGCAAGAAAAACTTTCGAATAGTCTCACAATAATTTCATCCCATTAAAACTGAATGGGGTATGATGTAGCACATTTATCTCCTTCGACCAATGAAGCAAATCTCTGTATTTTACTACGCGTAAGTTACTATCCAATCAAACGAAACCCCATTTCGAAACCCCAGTCGAGCCTGTGCTCTACCGCTACCGGGTTAAAAAGTTTAGGCACACTAATCACGCCACAGCTCTAGTTTGACGAGGCTGCACGCTGCGCCCATGCATGGAACAATGGACTCAGCAGTCGCTAGCGTTCTTACGTAACAGATGGCGCTAGGCGCGACCGTATTTGGTTGGACCGTATTTGGTTGGACGACGCCGTTGGATTTTGTGGCGGATGGACGTGCTTTTCGGGGCTCCGTGGCGACGACGAAATCATAAGTTTTTGTGCATGCTTTGAGCTTGCTTCTGTTTTTTTATTTGCTGGTTTTTTCCATTTAAATAGTAATTGGGGGGTTTTCCTTTTCTTTCCCTTTTTTTGTCTCTCGTATTTCGGGTGCGCGGGTGGGCTTCGTGTAAATTCGTTTTGGAGGATGATTAGAGCGCCCTTTCGTGCGACGTGTTCCAACACGTGCAGCCGGGTGGGACGTTGAGTGTTTGTAGTCTTTAACTAGTAGCTTGGAAGTGGCAAGACAAATAGCTATTAGCGGTTTTACTGTGCGTGTTTGGTAGAAAAGTGAGAGCGTGGCCGCGTGGTTGAGCGCGTGCGAGAGCGTGTCATACCTTCGGTCTCCGTGACATTGTTTATTTTTGAAACAGTGGAGACAGTTGCTTTGCGGCATTTTGAGGAATTGGATCCTGTGCGTATCGTTTTTTTCTAAAAGGCACGTGCTCTGCATTGATATAGTATTATAGTATTTGGAAAAAGCCGTGCAATACATGGCGAGAAAGCCGGTAAATCAGGCAGTACGGGGGGGGGTCCCTCAAGGCAGATGAGGAGCGGGTGAGAATGGAGAGGGCGTCGAAACAACCGGCACACAATGTGATGTCGATACTAGGCTGCAGAAAATGGAGGCTTTCCAGGAAGAGCTTCTCAAACAGGTGCAAGAGCTCAAAAATGAGCTAAACAGTGAGCGTGAGGCACGGAAGGTAGCTGAAGAAAGGCTTGAAGCAGCCGAGGAAAAGCTGAACAGGGCCGCCATTGTGAACGACAATGTGCGTGACAATGGAACGCAGACACCCGACGCGACACGCGAGGGAGGGTCAGAGAAATACTTCGAACGCAGGCAGGGTGATGAAGGGTTAGCTGGAAAGAGCAGCACCTACCTTGAGGCCGCTACGCGGAAAAAGCAGGAGCCCAGGGGACAATCCCCCTTGTCGAGTCCGAATCACGCGGAAAATGACAAAGGGAAGCAGGGAGAGGTAGGAGAAAGTGAAATGGTCATTATCGCTGGCGATTCAAACCTGGCTGGGTGCTCAAAAGCAATTGTGGAGACGGTGAAAGGCGACAGAAGAGTGGCGGTAGGGACATTTCCAGGGCGCACACTTAGTTCTATCATGGAGCGAGCAAAAGAAAAGCTCGCGGAAAATGCCCACGTGCGCTACCTCGTCATAGTAGCAGGTGGGCTAAATGACGTCCTAAACAGGAAAGGGCCAGGACTAGCCCAGCGCTTGGCGAAGGGGGTGGACGACTTGCGTGAGCTATCCCCTCAGGTGCAGATCGTGGTGTGCACGGTACCGGAGGTGCCTGTGCGTGACAGTCACGTACAAAGAGCCGTAGTGGCTGCTAATGAGGCAATCTGGAAAATGAGCCGAGAGATAGGCTTCGAGGTTGTCGAAGTAAACAGGGAAGTGAGAAGTTGTGGTGGTTTTAAACGAGACGGGATCCACTTCAATTACAGGTTAGCACGAGAAGTGGGCTGGGGACTTGGTGGTCGCGCTGTTGCTTTTTTAGGGGGCCCGCAGGCGCTCAGGAGATCAGAAGAGATAGTAATGAAGAAGGTCCCCTAGGGGAACATCAGAAGAGCATCGCCGTCGATAATAGAAAAAGGAGGAAAACAAGAAAAAGAGCTCGCCATGCAATAGGCTACATAAACATGCAGGGCGGCAGAAGAAAGGAAAAGTGGGCAGAGATTGAGGAGCAGTTACACAGAGAACAAATAGGGGTGTATGCGGTTACAGAAACGCACCTTAGAGACTCAGAAGAGCCGCCAGTTATTGAGAATTATGTTTGGGAAGGGTGCAACAGAACTAAGTCGGAAAGAAAGGGAGGGGGAGTCGGAACGCTCATCCATCAGGGAGCCAAATGGCAAAGAGTAAATTCACAATGTCAAGAGCATCTTTGGTTATCAGGTACAATGAGTGGGAAAGAAACTTGGCTGGGTGTTACGTATTTGTGGACCGGAAAAAAATTGCACAGAGAAGAATAGAGAGTTAGTGGAATGCATAAGCGCTGATATTAAGGGTTTCGGGAGTGGTGCTGAAATTGTCCTATTAGGTGACATGAATGCCCACATACAGGATTTAGATGGCTATACCGACAATAACGGGAAGTCAATGCTAGACCTTTGTGAGCCACATAACCTCGTGATCGTGAATACAGGGCCTAAGTGTGAAGGACAGGTCACGTGGGCAGTGGGAAACCGGCAATCAACCATTGATTACTGGCTGATGACAGAAGGAATTCATGATAAGTTGAGAGAAATGGTCATCGATGAGGAAGGGTTTAACAGCATAGGGAGTGACCATAACGCATCATATTGAAAATGGGATATGTAGTTGGGAAAGAGAGCAAGGAGAGCAAAATGGCCAGTCCAAATTTGAACGCTGAACAAATAGCAAATACAATCAGTAGAGTTGAGGAGGAACTTGGCAAATGGCCAAGTAAAGAATGGGAATATGGTGAGCTTCTAAGTGTAATACCGACAGAAATACGGAAAGAGAAACAACATGTTCGTTGGAAAGGAAAAAAGAAACCAAAAAGCTGGTGGAACAAGGAGATACGAGAAGCGATCGCCGAACAACAGAAAGCATCTCGAGAGCACAGGCAGGCAAAGAACGCGCAGTTGTCACAGGATGAAGTAACTAGTAAATGGGAAATATACCGGGAGAAAAAGTCTATGGTTCAAATACTGGTGCAAGCAAAATTAAAAGGTGAAAGTGAACGTTGGTTGTCAGAAATACGTGAGAAAAAGAAGGCCGCACCTAGAATATTTTGGAACCACATAAAATTATTAGGCAGGAAGTCAACAACAATACAACAACATATCCTAGACGATGAAAGCAGACTGGAAGGAGAAGCGGCAATAAATTACATCCGAAAAATAACAGCCGAATCTTTCCAAGGCAATGACGAGGTTGTATTTGAGGAAAAAAAGAGCATGAAAGAGACCCAGGAAAAGGAGCTGGTTCTGACAAATTTAAACTGGAAGAAAGCGGAAGAGAAAATTCCTAAGCGCACAGCAACAGGGCTAGACGAGGTTCCCGTTAAGCTGATAAATGAAGTAGGACCAAAAAGTAAGGAAGCTCTGGTGAAAGCAATGGAAAAAAACTTTAAAAGATAGACGGATACCAGACAGTTGGCGACAAAGTAGAATGAATTTAATTTATAAAGGTAAGGGGGAGAAAGACAGAATTCACTCGTATAGACCGTTCACCATTACATCGGTAATATACAGGCTAGCAATGCAGGCAATCAAATTAAAGCTTCAAGCATGGACAGAGAATAATGGCATTTTGGGAGAGTTTCAGAATGGCTTCAGAATAGGTAGGCGTTTGGACGATAACTTGTTTGTTCTTACTCAGGGTATTGAAATATCAAAAGCAGAAAGCAGGCCGTTGTATGTGGCCTTTTTAGACATTACAGGAGCCTACGACAACGTAGACCGCAACATTTTGTGGGATATTCTGGAAGGGGAAGGCTTAGGTAACGATTGTATACAGCTTTTGAGAGAGATTTACCTAGAAAATACCGTTTGCATTGAATGGGAAGCGATGAGGAGCGCGGAGAAAGTTCATATCAACAAGGGACTGAGGCAAGGGTGCCCTTTATCCCCGCTGCTGTTTATGATGTACATGGTGAGGATGGAGAGGGTGCTGGAAGGAAGTAATATCGGGTTTAATCTCTCATACAAACAGGCAGGTACAGTAATAGAGCAGCAACTCCCAGGTTTATTTTATGCGGACGACATTGTGTTGCTCGCTAACAAGCAAAGCGATTTGCAACGTCTGACTAATATCTGTGGACAGGAAGGCAACAATTTAGGTTTGAAATTTAGTGTTAGAAAATCAGGTGTTATGGTATTCAACGAAAACAGTGAACAGACAGTGGAGATACAGGGCCAAGAAATACCTCGGGTAACAGAATATAAATACCTTGGTATATGGATAAACGAAGGCAATGGATATATGGAAACACAGGAAAAAACCATAACAGTCAAGGGGAAGAGAAATGCAGCCATAATGAAGCACAGAGCGCTATGGGGATACAATAGGTACGAGGTCCTCCGAGGTATGTGGAGAGGGGTAATGGTTCCAGGACTTACTTTTGGAAATGCGGTTGTTTGCTTTAAATCAAGGGTACAATCAGGACTCGACGGGAACCAAAGGTCAGTGGGTCGCCTCGCATTGGGCGCTCACGGGAAGACTACAAATGAAGCTGTGCAGGGGGATATGGGCTGGACTAGTTTTGAAGTGAGGGAAGCTCGCAGTAAAATTGAGTATGAAGAACGGCTGAGGAATATGGAAGAAAGTGAATGGGCTGGGAGAGTGTTCAGGTATCTGTACAGGCAAAACATTGATTCACAGTGGAGGAAAAGAACTAGGAAGCTTACCAGCAAGTATGCGGCCTGTGGGGTGGGCAACACAGCAACAAGGAAGGTCAAGCGGAAAGTCAGAGAGGCTGAATTAATCTCACGGGTGGCGGCAATGGAAAAGAAACCTGCCATGAGTAACTACTTAAGAGGAAAAAACGAAATCAGGAAAGAAGCCATTTATGATAACTCAAAGGGAAGCTCATTACTTTTCGAAGCGAGATCGGGATGCCTTAGAACACGCACCTATAAAGCGAGATATAAGAAGGAAGAAGAAGCATGTGCTTGCTGCGGTAAAGCTAGGGAAACGACGGAGCATATTTTATTAGAATGTGAAGACGTCTTCCCAGCGGTCGATTTAGGCACCACTGGCCTCCTTGAAGCCCTTGGGTTCAGCGGGAGCAGTGGTAAAGCAAACAGGGGCCCTATAACGTAAAACTATTCCAATATGTTTCTATTACAATCTCCTGACGTCAAATTTGCGTAACCACCAACGCAAGCACCAGGCGGTCACCCGCAGGGTTGTCTGAACAGACCAATCAAACGCTCTCCTCGTTCATAGGAGGTCACTTTTGTTTCCTTGAAAAACGAATAAAATTGCCTACGCTGAGCGGCTTGTCGTATCTAATTGGCTGACAAGTGGCGATGAGAACGCTCAAGTGGAGAGGGATTCGATGGTGCCGAGCCACTGCACTGAAAGTCGATAACCGAATGAAGAGGGTGGTTCCGGCGTCTACGATTGGTTGGCT
The DNA here is from genome assembly GCF_023375885.2 of Dermacentor andersoni. Classification (NCBI taxonomy): domain Eukaryota; kingdom Metazoa; phylum Arthropoda; class Arachnida; order Ixodida; family Ixodidae; genus Dermacentor; species Dermacentor andersoni. Next base: position 180,597,186 of record NC_092816.1, read on the forward strand.
TTCCCTTACTTAGCTTGCGGTGGCTGGTCGAAAATCGCGGCGGCATGCAACGGAAGCTCAAGAATGACGCTAAAACGGACCCTCAGCAAAGAAGAGTTGGCAGAACGAGGGGGTAAACGTGCCGAAAGTGCTCGAAAACGTTACACGGACACGCAATGAAGTTTTATTATACGCAAATACACCCATGCTCTCCGGCAGGTGCGAGTAGCTAGCGTCTGAGTGATCGACGGCAGCCATCTTCTATTCCTTTCGGAACGGGGCAGCCTGCGGCTATTCCGAAGAAAAATCAGTTTTGTTCGGCATATTAATGCATCTTTATCGCGTACACGTCAATTTGCCGCGGTGAGTTCTTCCGGTTTTGTGACGTCGCGTGACAGGCAGGTAAAGTGGGTCCAGGCCGAAAACTTTTTACCAATAGCCGAGGGCTAATGGCGAAAAGGGGTCGAATCTGAAATAACAGTTTTTTCTTTTTCTGTCAAATCATGCATAATCAGTGTGTACCCATCATATCAGATGGGGAGGTATCGCGGTTTTCGTGACGTCGCGTGACAGACAGGTGAAGTTGGGGTGGTCGAAAAAGTTCTTGACCAATCGTGGAGGGCGGATAGCAGAATTGGAATAGAAACGTTTGGAATAGTTTTACGTTATAGCGCCCCACTAAGAAGCGATTGGAGGATTGGCGGAAGAAAAGTAGGGAAACGACAAAAGACGGAGACGTACAAAAGCACAATTCGCAATAGGGGATCAGAAAGTTTGGACGCGGTAGTTCATTGTGTTTGTTTTTTCTTTTTTCATTGGTTAACCTAGGTAGGATATTAGGCAGCATAGTAGCAAGAGCTTGGTGGGGCAACCCACCGCCCCGTTCCAAAGGGGACGCTCATAACATCCATCCATCCATTTGGGCCTTAGTTGGGCCGCCCTCGCAGTCTTTTCTCACACGCTGCCATGGGTTAGCGGCAAATACAATGCCGCGGTATGTTTTTGGAGTCGCTGCGTTACAACTTTAAATTTCGAAGGAAATAAAAATCCCGTACTCCTTTTTCCGAACTTCCCAATTTAACGAAAAAATTCGAGCACGGTCATCCCTTCGTTGAATCGAGTTTCAGCTGTATGTGGGGCATGCCTTTCCCTTAAGAGCTTCATTATTGTCGTTATCATAGTGCCCCGGATAGGTGAATGCGCCCGTTTATATTTTGACGCGTGTACTTTTTTATCCGGTTACCGCGTTTCATCGTCTAGCAAATGTTATCGCGCAGCGCAGGACACGCGTGCATAAATTGAAAAAATCTGGAATGTTATCGATGGTTCAATCCGCTGTCTGTTGTCACTGAACCTTGCGGAAAATGATTGCATGTATCTACGACGTGAATGGTGTAGAACATTCTGGAAGACTCGCGGGCACCAGCGATTACTCTGGAATGTTCGATGACTGATGTACAAAAGCCGACGCGCTTGACCCACGTTAGCATATTTCGACGATCACCGACCCTGTTTGCCGCTACGGCTCTGCTTTGAGCTTAACTTGCTTTTGTGAGCACGAGTTAGCCCAAGCAAAAGTTAGCTTCTTATATCTCAGTTTTACCGCTGTATTATTCACCGTCACTACTACATGTCAATATACAAGCTGCTCACTTAAGCATACTGTTCATTTGGGCATGGAATTACATGCAGATGGAAATATTAAGTAAGAATCACCTGTATTTCCGAAAAAATCCAACTCATAAATAGTTTACTAGAGTTTAAACCACTAGAACAGAGCCGAATGACAAAGCTACCTTCTTTATTTAAACAAATTAGTTTTGGGATTTACAAGGCAAAACAGCGACATACCATTAGAGACACCTGCACCATTTCGGTTTTCTCTCCGTACTGCCCTTTAACATGCGCCTAAAGAGAAGTACACAAATTTGTTTTATTTCATTACATCCCCATCGAATTCCGCGGCATGGATTGAACCCGTGAGCTCCAATTTAGAAGCGGCAAAGGCACTAGTCCAAATAATGAATCGACAGCGCCGGTGTCTTCTCCTTTTTTTGAAAATGTGTTCTCAGAAAAAAATGAATGCCGCATATAGGCAAAGGATCAGCATATACGATAGTAAAATAAAGGTGTTTGCGGTATTCGAGGTCTCCGCAATAAAAGACCCTCTACGAATTACAATGCGTTCTGTTACGCCAGGTAGACGGAAAATTGAACCGAATGTTGCGGTGGATTTTTCCTCTCTTTCAGTACACTTCACGTAAATATGTTAACAGGGCAACGTGGTGCTGGATGATGGAAATATGTTTCCACTGTTAAAGCGGGAAGCATCAAGATTGCAGTTTATTCTTTTTGCATTCCACAATTACTATTGATATAAAACTGTATGCGCAAGAATACACACACGACACACATGCCACTTGTACAAAAAAAGAAATAATAATGATGGTCCTGATACTGATTCCGTAGCTCGGCGGTGGTTTCTTCGATGTGGCTGGGAACCTGCCACCGCCTTCAGTTTCTACGTGGCAGGGGGGAAGACGACGAAGTCGAAGATTGCGGACGTGCTTCGCATGGGCTCCCGCTTTGAGACCGTTTTTCGGTGGAACTCCCTGTGCTGTGGACTTGCTTTTGGTGGGATTGTCCACAGGAAGTTGCCCTCTCCCTGCGGACACCTAATTTCGGCAAGTTTGCCCCCTTTTTAGGGGTTTGTCCACGCTTTTCGTGCTCAACCACCGCGCGGCAAAGTTAGGCCTCATCATTAGGCCGAGCCGCCGCCGACGGCACCGGGCTCCGGGGTGGTGACTTGTGGTTGTGGGCCTCTGTGAGGCTGAAGACAATGGAGTACTCCATTGAGGGAGAGACTATAACGCCCGAAGAGTTCGAGGCGGGAGAATGGGCCTGGGTTTTGCGGGATAGATTCAAAAAATCTGTATACGGGAACCATCCCGAGAGTAGGCCTAGCGAGAAGCAGGCGGGCAGCGACGGGCGCCAGACGCACGGAGCAGAACAAGTCAAGCGCGGGAAAGCGCCGGTGTGGAAGAAACGGGGACCGTTTCTGAAGATGCCATCCAAGGACTTCAAGGTTGTGTGCCGACTCAAGAATGGGGACTTGAGTATGGTGACGTCGAGGGAACTCGGATATGCCTTGAGAGCGGCAGCGGAGCTGACGAATGCGACTGCGGCGGAGGAAGACCTGGTGCGGGTCAACGAGACAAATAACACGATGGCGGTGAGCACGCCGTGTATGCATCGCTGTGGGGCATATGCGAATGTAAAGACGCTCAAGCTGACCGGTCATGACCTTGAGATTTCGGCGTACGTGGCGGCACCGGGAACTCTGTGCGCGGAGTCATTTACAACGCGTACAACGGATGCCCACTGGCAGAAGTTCGGGCGGGATTCTTGAAGAGGAATGACGGCATAGAAATTTTGGATGCCAGACCTTTGGGAAAGTCGAAGGCAATTCAGATAACGTTCGGGGGGAATCATGTTCCCTGGCAGGTTATTTACTGGAACTGTTTGTACGCGGTGATACCGTAGATAGTTAGTCGAGACCTGCTAGAACTGCAGACGAGTGGGACATCGGGCGGGCGTTTGTTATCGTCCGAAGACTAATCTGTGTCGCCGTTGCGGAAAGGATCATCCTGCACCACGGGAAGGAGAGCCGCTGACCTGCACTCCGGACTGCATCGTGTGCCATGGGGCGCACAACACGGGGAGCCGGAACTACAAGTTTCGTCTAGCCCGTAAGCAGCCGACGGGCCTGCAGCAGAGCAGTGAGGACAACGGCCAAACTGACAAGGAGGAGCGGCGCTCGAGGCCCAGGAAGCGGTCATCCAGCGGTGCGAGAGACGATAACAAGAGCAGGGACCGATCCACTTCCTTCCCACCACTGCCCGGACCCGAGCGTGGCAAAGGAGAACAGGGTTCCAGTCATGGAAGAAGTCCCAGTGCCACGAGAACAAAGGTGAGTTGGCCCTACGTGGCCTCCCAGAGTGAGACTGCTCGAGAGAAGGAGCTACAAAGGCAGGTGCAGCTGCAGGCTGAGACGATTAAAAAGATGGAAGTCAGGATGGCAGAGATGGAACGCGCGCTTAAAAGAGACAAAGGACAAAGGGTACAGACGCCGGTGGTCCAGGCCCCACTGAAAGCGGCACAGGCGACTGCTTCTCGCGAGAGCGAGAGCACAGCTATGGAGTTGGAGAATCGGGGGAAGCTTAAGAGGCCGCCATCGGCGGATGAGGGAGCTAATGCAAAAAGAGTGGCAGAAACTTCAACGGCGGACACGCCGTAGCCAGTCGTTAAAGTCACTAGTCTTAGGGGGGAAATGTCTGCCCTTGTGGAAAGAATAGGAAAACTGGAGGAAAGACAGGATAGGTTGGAAGCTCGGGTCGACAGGATCGAAGCCAGACTATACAAGATTGAGGAGCGTCTTGACGCCTTCACCAATGACATGCGGGCTTTCCAAACACAGGTTATGGGCATGTTTCAACAGCTCAATGCTACGCTACAGGCTAGATTGCCTCCCGCAGTCGGCCAAGCGCCGATGTTAGTGAACCTAGTGCCTAATCATGGCCCCTCGCCAGCAAATTGAGGTTTGGCAGTGGAACTGCAGGGGCTTCCGTCGCAAGCGGGGGAACCTGCAATTGCACATACAAAATCTGGACAGTAAGCCTGACATTATAGCTTTGCAAGAGGCTAGTGGCTGGGTGAAATTACCGGGATTTAAGGCATTTACACCGCCACAGATTGATCGGGGGGGGTGTATCGAGCGTCTTCACGGCCGTGCTAGTCCATCGCAACGCCACGGCGATTCAGCATACCATAGATAGTAGCAGAGAGGACTACGTCCTGCTAGAGGTTCTGCCCAAAAGAAAGGACGATAAGACTCTCTTTGTACATAATGTATATTCTTCTCCTAAAGATAAAGGGCTGGGCTTGCCAGACCTCTTGATAAAGACGCAACGGCTAGCGGCTAGGGCTCAACTCATCGTGGTTGGAGATTTCAACGCGCCTCATCCGGAGTGGGGCTACATCCGAGCCACTCCAAAGGTAAATAGGTTTTGGCGGGTAGCTCAGGACCTACAATGGACAACCTTGAACAACCCGCTAGATCATACGAGGATAGGCAACAGCGTTAGCACAGACACCTCTCCGGACCTCACATTTGTTAAAGGTATTATGGATGGAAAGTGGGTAAACACGGGACAGCCACTGGGCAGTGATCATTATATCCTTTCCACGGTATTTAGTCCTGCTAAGCACAAAGACAGGGTAAAAGGAACTAGAGTGACGGATTGGGACAGATTTCGGAAAGTCAGGAAAGACACAGTGAGCGGGGAAATCGAGGACTTGGGAGCCTGGGTTGAGGCGCTCAAGCAGGACGTGAAGGGTACCACAGAAAAGGTTCCGACGGTGGAGGAAGGTTTTACGGCGGACTCTAGACTGTTACACATGTGGGAAGCGCATGCGAGTCTCCTTCGGAGGTGGAAGAAACAAAAGCATAATGGGGTCCTCCGTAGGAAGGTGGCCAAGCTAGAACGAGAAATCGAAACCTACACGTTGGACTTGCAGTGCAAACAATGGGGGCAGATTTGTGACAGGATGAATGGGCAATTCGGATGCAAAAAAAACATGGCAGTTGTTGAGGCACCTTTTAGATCCGGCGGCAACCAAATCGGCGCAAAAGGGTCAAATGGCTAGGTTAGTTCATCAGTATCAAGGCACGACTGGGGAGTTCATTCAAGAACTCCGAAGTCGTTACATAAACGGCGAGGCGGGCGGTTTCTTGCCGGATTACTCGTGAGAGGAAAACCTCGAATTAGATGCGGACTTTACGGTGGCGGAGGTGGAGTTTGCAATGGGGCAGCTTCGTACTACGTCGGCAGCGGGTCCGGACGGGGTTACTAATAAAATGCTGAGGAACCTGGATTTCAAGTCAGTGGGGGCGCTCACGGACTTGATGAACAAATATTGGGCGGCGGGGGAGATCCCGGCAGAGTGGAAGCAGGAAGCACGCTAGGATTACATTTATTCCTAAACCAGGGAAGAAGATCTGTATTGAGAATCTTCGACCCATCTCGCTGACGTCCTGCTTGGCTAAATTGATGGAGCATGTGGTCCTCAACAGGCTTCAGGGTTATGTGGAGGACAAGGAGTTGATACATAAAACGATGATTGGCTTTAGGGCTAATTTATCAACGCAGGACGTCATGATACAGCTCAAAAAGGACGTGGTTGATCCTGGGTACGGCACGGGCACCAAGGCTATCTTGGGGCTCGACCTCAAAAAGGCCTTTGACGATGTCACCCATGAGGCAATATTAAGGAACCTATCGGACATAGGACCGGGGGGTAGAACCTTCCGATACATCAGATCATTTCTGGAGGATAGGACTGCGGAGATTGTAGTCGGAGAATTTAAATCGGATCCTTTCCCGTTGGGGGGCAGGGGGACACCACAGGGGTCGGTTTTATCGCCGTTCTTGTTTAATCTCGCCTTGATCAAGATACCGCCCAGGCTGGCAATGATATCGGGACATAAACATACATTTTATGTGGATGACATTACTCTATGGGTAACAAGGGGAAGCGACGCACAATTGGAGGAAACTTTACAACAGGCAGTGGATATTGTGGAGGAGCTAGCGGGGGAGGCAGGACTCTCGTGCTCTCAGCCCAAGTCCGAGCTTTTTGTGCTTAGGCATAAACCAAGAGGGATACATGCGAGGCACTATGTGCCGCCACCACCGCTGAAGGTGAAAGTGGGGGGTGAACCGGTCGCTGAGGTCCAAACGATCAGGATCCTGGGGCTGTATCTGGAGACTAACAGGAAGAATAGGGAGGCCTTGGAAAGGCTCAAAAATACTGTCAATGCTACCGTGAGACTTATCAGGAGAATCGCCAATCGTAAACAAGGCGTCAAGGAAAAGGACTTGTGTAAGCTGGTACAGGCGTTTGTGCTCAGTAGAATAGTGTATGCGACGCCTTATATGAAGATGGACGCGGCGGAGAAAGGCAAGGTGGAGGCTATGATTAGACAGGCGTATAAGGCGGCCCTTGGGTTGCCTAACAATACTTCTACCGAAAGGCTGCTGGGATTAGGGGTGCACAACACCTTGGAAAAAACTGCGGGAGGCACACTTGGCGATGCAACTCAGTAGACTTTCCAAAACGAAAGTAGGGAGGGATATATTGGAAGGGATCGGCATTGGAGTTGATCCTCCAGCTGGGGCATGAAAATTCAGGTGAAGCGGGAAATGCACAAGGGCTTGTACAGAAAACCTTTACCTAAAAATATGCATCCGATACATCACGAGAACCGTAGGAAGGCAAGAGCCAGAGCTTTACATGCTAAGTACGGGAAGTGCAACGGGGCAGTCTACGTAGATGTCGCCGAGTATAAGAACAAGGACGCATTTGCAGTTGCGGTGGTGGACGGGCGGGGACGCTTAGTCACCTCTCGATCAGTCAAAACTCACTCCTCAGAAACTGCAGAGGAGGCGGCGATAGCGCTAGCTATAGGTAATACTGAAGCTGACCTGATTTTCAGCGACTCTAAAACAGCCATCCGAAATTTGGCGAGGGGCAGAATCTCTGCCACAGCGGCAGGATTACTAAATCGGGCCACGGGGCGAGGGACTACGGAGGTGGAAATTGTCTGGGTACCGGCCCACTCTGGGAACCCTGGGAACGAGGCGGCTCACATGAATGCTCGAGGTTTCGTCAGCCAAGCAGGTGAGCCGGACGTTCCAGGGCGGTCCACGAGAGATGGGCTGGTGTCCTTTCACGACATTACTAACCATTACAAACTTGAGCGGAGAATTTACCCTCCACCAGACAAGCAATTGGTGAAGGCGTAGGAAAGCGTCTGGCGAAGATTGCAGACGAGATCTTTCTATAACCCATACGTGTTAAACAAAATCTACCGGGACGTTGAGCCGGAATGCAAATGGTGCCAGGAACTGGCCACCTATGACCACATATTATGGAGCTGTAGCATAGCGCCGCCACCGGCGGATATTATGTGTGATCCTTCTCTCGAGCAGTGGGAGGCCGTGTTGGCCGGCTCAGACCCGGTTGTCCAGACCAGGGCCGTGGAGTGGGCCACCCAGGTCGCCGTCAGCCATGAGCTGATGGCCATCTAGCACGGAATCGTCCGCACATGCGTTCTGACGAAAATAAAGTTTTTCCATCCATCCATCTACGTGGCAAACGGACGCGTGCTTCGGCGCACAATCATCGCCTTTCCCGGATATCAGCGAACAGCCGCCCACTTTGGATGCATTCACTAGTCTGGCCTGGCAACCACCTATGTCAACTGGTCCAAGAGGGGCGGAGGCACAACTTAAACTGTACTTCGACGGACTACCAAGGTCGATTCAAATAGGTCGCGAAACTTCGGACGAAAAGCGGTTCAGTACAGATTGCCAACGACATCAGCATGGGGGGTTATGGGAGCAGCGATTGAAGCGTGACTAGGTTTGGAGGGAACAAACATTGGGAAAGAAAAACGCGTTTTGTAATTCAAACGAGACACAGTTAGATTCATTCAACGAAAATAAAATTCCTAGTCAATTTTATATACTCGTGACGAGTTAAGAAAATATAAGCTTAATTTTATTATTAATAATAAATGCATTTCTTTTCAGCGCCCATCGCTACAGGGGGCGTTGACGCCACTATCACTCACAATGCAATGCACGTCTTGAAGTGGGCAGAAAGGCGCACTCGTATCACCTGTTGAAATACGCCCCCCTCAGAGTTTGTGCTTTCTTGCTTGTCGAAGTTTGTTTGAATTTGGTGACGCGGGTAGCTTCATTGCTTCTTAATCTGTTCAGTAAAAGTAGTGAGTTACGACCGCCAGATAATTGTGTAGTTGTTTTCGTGCGACTGCGCTGGCTGACGGGCTTGGCATCCAACAATAGGATCAGCAGTCTACACCTAGAGCTTTCGTCGGCCTCCAAAGAAAGTATGTTCTGTGCAGGGATGCGATTGCGACAACCGTACGGCTGGCCTTTTCCTGCATCGCTTTCCACGCTGAAAGCTCGAAATGCCCATCAAGTCGAATGGCGGGGCATTTGAATACATAGCTCCAAAGGAAGAACAACAAAACAAATTTCGCGCCTTCGAAAACAAAATGACTTCACTTCTGCTTTCAACGGACATGGCGTCACATTATTTTTTCTTCCGCAGGAAGTGTTCCCACTACATACAGATGGCGCTAAGCCCCATGGACCGCCGATGGACCGCCATGTTTTGAACGTAGGGGCTCCTATGGAAGCTTCGCTACCAGGTATATTTACCTTGGGACTACTGCCGGGGCGCGACATCGCTGTCGGCATGAGCTTACCTCGACTGTTTGCACAGGTTAGTTACCGAACCCTTGCATCTTGTTGCCGGTGTTCTGACCGATGTGTGATTGCGGTGTCGTGCCTCGACAGTCGATTGGAGTACGTGAGAAAATGTATCAGTTTACGTGCTTTCGCCTACCATCCTTTCTCTGGATTACATTTACTTCTCTCCGGGGATGTCGAAGTAAACCTTGGCCCAGGTACAGATGCTGGTAGTGCTGAAGGAAGTGCTAGTATTGAAGGCATTTATGCTATCGTCCGCCGGCTGGAGCAAGGGAAGCCTCGTTTTTTCACCGAGCTTGAAGTTGTCAGGAAATAACAGTCTGCTCTCGCTCTTTCGCTACAAGAACTACAGAACGCAGTCGCTCTTCTTCTAAGTGACCTACTTTCAGCCAAAGGAGAGTCCTCAGAAAATCTGCGAAAAATGGTCGAAATTGAAACGTCCCTTGAGGATACAAACAACCGGTCGCGCAGAAATAACTTGATAGTTTTTGGACTATATGATTGCGAAAATGAAAATTGGAGAGACTCTGAGAAAAAAGCCATCGCGTTTCTTGAAACTGAGCTCGAACAGACTGTTACAACAAAAGATATTGAACGTGCTCATAGGCTGGGAAAATTTCGCGAGGGAAAGAACAGACCAATTATTGTCAATTTCTGTAGACTTCTGTCGTGCGGATCCAGGCTGAAAGATAAGGAATACGCAATTCGAAATGATTTGAGTCTTGCTATCAGATATGCACGATCAAAACTGGTTGAATATGCTTTAGCCACAAACCTCTCATTTTTAAACTACGTTTGGATAAACTGCACATGGGCAGCAAAATCTTTGGCTATGATAGCGGAAAAAAGGTGGTAACTGACATAAGAGAGCTGAAGGTCAAGCATTGTGCAGAACCTAAAACCTCGCGTACTGGCGCGGAAAATAACACTTCTTGTTATCTTACACTTAATCTTCTGTTAATTAACTGCCGAACCTTGAAAAATAAGGTCGATGAGTTTTCAGCTTTACTTTCCGCTGTTCAACCGCACATAGTGATCGGAACTGAATCCTGGCTTCATGAATCCATCGCCAATAACGAGGTATTTCCGTGTGGTTATGATGTTTACCAGTATGACAGAAACACACATGGTGGCGGTGTTTTTCTTCTCAATTATGAGTGCCTTGAGAGTACTGAACTCCCTATTCTTTCAATCACTCTGAATCCATATGGTGCAGAGTTAGAATGAGCAATGGCAATTACCTTGCTGTTGGGTCTTTTTACCGGTCTTCTAGTTCTTGTAATCCGGAATCATTTACCGAGCTATCAAACTTTTAACTACTGTTAATACTGACTATATACTTGGGGGTGACTTTAACATGCCTGCTGTTGACTGGGAAGATGGCAAACCTGTGTTCACAGACTCGACTGCCCTATCTCTTGCCTTTTCAGAGTTTATTATAACTATTGACCTAGCCCAATTCGTCTCCGAATGCACGCGACGAGACCATTTTTGTGCCAGCATTTTAGATTTGTTTTTTGGTAGCTCTGAGTCGTTGATCCAAAATATAGCAGCCATCCCTGGTATCAGTGATCACGTTTGCGTTGTTGCCACGTCTAGTGTTGCTTCACTTAGACCAGCCCATAAATATCCTAGAAAGGTTTTTGTCTACGACCGAGCGGATTACATGACTTTATCACGAGAGATTTCAAATTTATTCCCTATTTTTTTTATGTAGTGAGCCAGACAGTGGACATAGATGAAGCTTGGATTCTTTTTAGAGATAAGTTAAAGGCTTTAATTGAAAAATACTTACCTTCCAAACTTTTGACAACTAGACGCCGGAAAGATAAACCTTGGGTAGACAAGAAAATTCGCTCGCTAATTAACAAATAACGCCGCCTGTATGCTTCGTATTTGAAGACTCGCAATCAGTCTGTTTTCCATGAAATGCGTCACGTGAACTACAAAATTAAGCAAGAAATAAAGGTAAAGAAACAAGCTTATATTTCATCGCTTGACGCAAAGTTGAGGGATAATCCTAAAGAATTTTGGAAATTTGTTAAAATAAATGGTAAACTTGACACCACTGTCCCTATTTTATCAGTTGGCGAGAAAATAGTGCTTGATGAATATGAGAAGGCTTGCTGTCTGAATTCCTATTTTAATAGTGTTTTTTCTGAGACGTACACTGGTGAACTGCCTGAAATACAAGAAATAGTCTACGACAATAGGCTCATGGTCACTGTCACATATAACGGTGTTCTGAAGCTTATTTCCAATCTGAACAACAAATCGGCTGGCGGTTCTGATGGTATTCCGTCGCAGGTATTGAAATCCTGCTCTCAAGAAATTGCGCATTTTTAGTCGCTGTGTTTAATAAATCAATAAATACCATTTCATTACCTGCAGAGTGGAAGGTAGCCCACGTCGTTCCCATTCATAAAAACGGTCCCAAGAATGTACTAGAAAACTACAGGTCTATTACTCTAACTTGTGTACGTTGCAGAACAATAGAACACATTATATACAGTGCTGTGATGAAACACATTCAAAGCAATAATTTATTTTCGAATTTTCAACATGGATTCAGGCCTGGCTTGTCATGAACGACTCAACTGGTAGAGTTCTCTCATGATCTGTTTTACTCTTTTGACCTTGGATTTCAGGTAGACTGCATATTTTTGCATTTCCAGAAAGCTTTTGACACCGTTTCTCATGCATTGCTTTCACATAAATTATCTTGTCTCGGTATATACCTTGCAATAGTACATTGGATTGGAAATTACCTGTATGGACGAACACAGCATGTTTTAATAAACGGCACTAAATCAACACCTGCCACCGCAACCTCCGGCGTGCCCCACGGGTCTGTTTTGGGGCCTTTGTTATACTTAGTCTTTATAAATGACATTGTCCATAATCTAGAATGTAAAGTGAGGTTATATGCTGATGATTGTGCCATACACAAGAATGTAGAAAATGATTGTGATGTTAGTAGTTTGCAGAATCATCTAAACAAAATTCCTGCTTGGTGCATTAAGTGGGGTATGTCTTTGAACAATTCTAAATGCCAACTTGTCTCATTCACCCGTAAACGCTTTCCTGTGATATCAGTGTATAAATTGGAAGGAACACTTCTTGAAAAGGTCCAACACTACAAATACCTCGGGGTCTATTTTTCAGAAAATTTAACATGGAACAGACATATTGAATACTTAACCTTAAAATCATCTCGTATGCTAAACCTTGTTAGACGTAATTTTTATAACGGCCCCCAGGAGGTGAAAGAACTGCTTTACACAGCAAATGTTCGTCAAGTACTCGAATACGCTTGTCAGGTAAGGGACCCTCAAAGCTCTAAAGTTACAGAAAAGTTTGAACACGTCCAAAACCGCGCTCCAAGATTTGTTTCTGGTAATTATAACTTCCGTAGCAGTATTACATTACTTAAAGAGGACCTTGGTTGGAAAACACTAGCACACCGCCGATTAACTGCTAAATTAGAACTTTTTTTCCGAATCTACTCTGATCTCACAGCGATAAATAAGAACTTGTACATTTTCCCTCCCCACTTCATCTCTAAACGATGTGATCACGAGCTGAAAGTTCTTGAAATGCGCTGTCGTACTGGTGTCTACCGTAATTCATTTTTTTCCGCACGCATCCGCACACTGGAATACGCTTCCCAGGAGCATTGGTGAATGTAAAACGTGTTCAGAGATTCTGTCTTTATTGTCACGCAGTCTGACGTAGTATATCATCCCGTTTCCTTTATATCATTTGGCTGGCATTGCACTTCATGCGATAGTGTACCCTTTCCATTTCTGTCTTGCGATTTTGCACCGCATTTCACTGAAGACCGTTTTGCCGTCAAAATGGCTCATCGATGTTACGTATTTTGTTACTTTTACCACCTGTGCTTAGCTATATCAAGTTTTTCTCTCATGTTCATTTTTCTTCATTTTGTCCCCTCCCCTGCAATAATGCCCTTGTGGCACTGCAGGTACTTGTATAAAAAAAAAATTTTAAAAATTAGAAAAGCAGCTACAATAACCTAGGTGAATGAAAACCGGCATTGCGGCCCCTATGCACGCGCAATCAGCGTGTGGCAATCAACCACTGAACAAATTTATTCTTAAGCCATACATACACGGCATGTGTTATGAGCGACATACTTTGAGCGCTCTCACAGTAAGCAGAAGCGCGCGAAGTAGTGCGAAGTAATGCGGCGTACAAAGTCACCAGTAGTTTTCAACTGCGGCATCTTCATGCGGCCCAAACAGCTTCGATCGTAGCGCCGCGACAGTATTATTCTTCATCGCGCGCTTCATTGCAAAGCACGCGCTGCTCCTGCATCTAGTCCCAATCAACGGTACGTATTCTAGGACACTCTATACCACATAGCCGCTAAGCCACCGCGGCTGGTAGAAGCGGCTGAAGGAGGCGCCATACAGCGTGGCGACATCTCCCGAGGTGACGCAGCACTCCCACTCCGGAATTCCCGGAGTGGGCTATCGTGTCCTCGGTATTTGATCGGATGCGATAGAGTGCTAGGTACATCTTGATACATGGCTCAAAATGATGTTACGCATAATTGGTAACATCGTGTGAGCTGGTAAACAGATAGAGATCTTAACGGATAGAGAAGCAAAAGTCACGGTAGGAGATCTGATGTCCGAGAAAGTGTCTGTTGACAGTGCACGCACACCTCAGGATTTGGTTATATCGCCTATGCTCTATATCCTGCCTCTGATTGGTCTTCCAAGCAAATTGCAAAGAATCGAAGGACGTGACCACACAATCCATGCAGACGACATCACGCTATGAATAAACGATGGCAGTTATAGATCGATCGAGCAGAGGCTACACGAAGCTGTTGAAACACTCAATAAATACCTAGAAGGCACCAGTTTAACATGCTCGGCCGAAAAATCTGAGCTGTTGCTGTATAGACCTAGGCTAAAGGCGAGACTTCCCAAGAATTGCAACAGATAAAGCTACAAAGACATAACACTGATGACCCAAGATGGACAACCCATACCCAAAGAGGAGAGGGTGTTGGGAATGATCATAGAAGCCATGATCACCAACGCAGGAACTGTTCACAATTTGGAAGACAAAGTTTCTTAGACGATGCGATGGATCAAGAGAATCACCAACATGCACGAGGGAATGAAAGAAGCAAGCCTCATGAGAATCCACCAGGCGCTCATCATAAGTCAGGTCACGTATGACGCGGCATACCACTAATGGTGCGCCGCAGAAAAGAAGCTAGACAGCCTGATTAGGAACATATATAAACAAGCGATTGTACTCATGCACGAGTACAATCGAATGCACGAATGCAAGCGAATGCACGAGTACGGCGATAGTCCTAGAGCTGGCACAGTACAACACGCGAGAGGGGCTTATAGAAACGCAACATATAGCGCAATACGAACGCCTCTCCAAGACGACCGCGGGGAGAGAAATCCTAGATAAGTTAGCGACCTGCTACTACACACAACACGGAGACAAACGGATATACCCAAGGAAATAAGGGCCAAACTTATGGTACCCCCCTTACACAAGAATATGCATCCTGTTCACCCTGAGGGCCGGAGAAAAAGCAGGGCAAAGAACATGGTAAAGAAGTACGGAAGCAATAAAGATGCGGTCCTTGCAGTTGCTTAACTTTACCAACACAAACGCACCTTTGTCGCAGCAGTACTTCACCACAACAGACAATGCTGCACACGCAGGGAAATGGGGAAGGAAGCGGCCATAGCGTTAGCGATAGCATAAACCAACGCATACTATATAATCAGCGATTCCCAGAGGGCAGTGCGCAACTTCGCGAACGCCGGGATCCCAGCTGAGGTGCAAAACATACTCAGAAAAGGCAACCCAACTACGGAAGACAGATGCTTACAAATCATATGGCTACCAGCCCTCACCACCGACTCAGCGGGAAAGGACAATCTTAACGCGGCGGCACACAATGTAACTCGAGGACTGACTTTCCGAGGTACGACGAACGTAGACCACTCGACAGGGCCCTCCGAGGTATGGGAATAGGAAGACAGAAGATCAGGTCCAACGACATCAGCAAGCATTACAAGATGCAATGATGCACTTAATCACCACCCCACCCACAACTCAATAGGTCGCAAGCTGTCTAGTGGCGACAATTACAAACCAAATCATACAAGAGCCCGACCACCCGCCGTGGTTTCTCAGTGGCTATGGTGTTGGGCTGCTGAGCACGAGGTAGCGGGATCGAATCCCGGCCACGGCGGCCGCATTTCGATGGGGGCGAAATGCTAAAACACCCGTGTACTTAGATTTAGGTCCACGTTAAAGAACCCCAGGTGGTCGAAATTTCCGGAGCCCGCCACTACGGCGTGCCTCATAATCAGAAAGTGGTTTTGGCACGTAAAACCCCATAATTTAAATTTTTTTTAAGAGCCCGACACTAATGTACACTATTTATCCAGACATATACACAACAGAGAGATGCAAGGTGTGTGGCACCAGAGCCACGCTACAACACATGCTATGGGAATCCCAGGACCTAATGAAGGACAATTCGAGCGCGGCCTCCATCGACAACCTCCGCGTGCCTTGGCAAGCCGCTCTGCTCAGCTCGAACCTGGAAGACCGACTCTGTGCAGTCCAGCGGGCCAAGGAAGCCGCTGAGGGGCAGCAACGTTGGCCGTAACCTCGGAAGCTGCTCCATCGCACTAACTCACCGAACCCCAATCGTTCTGATTTGAAAAAAAAGTTTTCTGACTGACTGACTGTTAGCTGGTAAAATGTTATTTTCCCTTTATTGTGTAAATTCAAGAGTAATAAAAGTGACGGACAAACAACATACCAAATGATTGTACGTAAATTTAGACAGCGTTATCCATAAAATAGAAACAAAATGAGTCACCAGGTAATGATGCGACATTTATTCCATTTGAGCGGTGAAAAATGCACTCGCTAAAGAATGAAGCGAGCACGCGACAAAAGTCGGTTTTCCCGCGCTGCTCTCTCGGTGCAGCCAATCACGTGAGTTTCAGCCGATGCCTCCACCCACCAAGCTTTGGATCGCAGCTGTTCCGATTCTTGCGTCCTCATTGGCAGCACTCGCCGGCACTGAACTTTCTCGAGCTGTAGCATCCTGATTGGCTGCAATGGCCGTGATGCCTACGGAGAAAATTGACAATTACACGAATGCGAGGAGTTGATTTTTACGTGGAATACCGCGTTCAGATAAAGGAAATTGCAACGATGAGATTGAAACGAAGAATTGTGCTTTTAAGTTTCAGACACTGGGAAAAGAACGCTTCTATTGGTACGACATTCGTAAAACACTAATATCGTTTAAACATAACAGGTTATATTTTTGAACTCACACACTGACTTGTTCGTAACCGCACCTTATATACTGGCCACGGCAATTTAAAGCAACCAATGTGACTTTCCTGGAGGTGTCTCTACTAATTTTGTTTTTGCCTCTGCATAGTACCTCATTTCAAATCCCTAAAATCGTACGAATCAGTTTCTATTGTTACAGTTATGTCCAGTTGTCACAGCGGGAGATACACCTGCAAATGAGGCGAACATGTGTCCAAATAAATTGCGAATTTTTGACATGATGATATTGTAGGTCTCCATGCCTTTTTTATTTTAAGTTTTTTTTATTATAACTACTGAACATTTCATTTGCTTCTACGGTGTGCATGTTATCCAAAAATAATGCTTCTCCATCTTATGACATAATATACCAGCATGCGCACCAAAAATTCAAACGTCCCTTAAGCCCTGACCTAAATTTACAATCTCCAGCCTCGGTTGTCCGATTGGAAATGTCGCGCTCACACGTTGTCGAGGGAGTTTGGACTTACCGTAGGCGAGGACGGCGCACATGAGAAGAAATGCTGTGATGCGTCCTGCCATTACAACCAGAAATTCCAATACGCTGGTACGCCTTGATCTAGAAAGAAATACCGGCTCTGGTGAAAGAATGATGTAAACATGTTATTTGAGAATACACGTATCCGGTTATTAGGCTTATTAGGTCGTACAATTCGCAAGAGAAAATGGAGCTTTTCTTATGAAATGCGATATTTGGCGAATTTTAATGCCTATTACATACACTAATTCGTTCAGTGATTGCGTGGTTGTCGGCTGAAATAAACTAATGAATGCTTTTGTGTTTCGTACCAGCCTACTGCTGCCATTTCCCTGACGTTGTTCAGCATCATAGACGCTGCCATAATTTTTTGGCCATTGACTTTCATCCACGCAGATCCTTTGCCAAGTCTCATTATTAAAATTTTCTTTTCCTTAGACAAGCGAAATGTTCTTGTGTCATTTACCATCAGAAATTGATGATTGTGAGTTACCTTGCACAGTGATTACTAAGGAAATAAGGAATATACATAGCACATTGTAATATGCCAGTACGTATCAGTAAAACAATCGTCGTTCAAATCAAGGCTTGTATTATGACTTTTCTTGAGTGCCGTAAAGTTACATCGAGCGCAAGTTTTACGATTCTGGCTTTATTGGGGAAAACTGTGAAAACAAAAATCCATCAAGCGCTGTTTATGGAACATCACAATACTGCACGTAAAGAACCAGTAAGCGTTCTCAGACGATGGTTATCATGTGTCAAGATATACGAAAAGAGTATTTGGTTTATATCTATGCTGCAGTGGCTAGTCGTAATGTAATCAACATGTACGCGCACGCGATATGTGTTTCCAGCGAAACAATTTTTTTTTCTGAAAGGAAGCAATCTAATAGACACTTACCGAATCTCCCGTTGTGTATGGAATGCTGAAAAATATTCTCAATCCGGCTGTTTATATCCACACCATTTATATATTTCTACCAGTAATACAGGTCATTGTACAGAACTGTGGAATGCTTATGTGGGGTCCTAAAACGCGAACATATATACCTTAAACTTTATGTGCTTTTGCTGTAAAAATAGACAGGAAAATCAAGAAATAGTTTCACAAACAAATGTTACTAGGTAGAACGACCTTTTCTTCTAATTTTCGAAGATAGAGCTTGGTGACATCCAATTAGGCCAACAACCCTACTTAACTAAAAGAGTAATTTTCGTGACTCAGAAAACTCATTTCGTTCTCCACCTGGAAAACGTTAGCTTGGAATTTCCACTGACATATGAGATGAGGCATATTAGTAATTGTTGTAATAACAATGAGTTTCAACACGACATGGCAAATATGAAGAACCACCAATGTAACAATGCCAAAATGCATGCGCATTTACTTGTTTTCGGACTTACAGGCTCAGGAAATGAGACCATCAACCCTACTTTTAACAATACCACCAGTTAACAGCCAAGGAAGCCCGGGTCCGCTATGAATAAAAATTACAGGGAGGTACGTCACCCCAATGTGACCACCATTGCGCGTGTGCAATCCTACGAAGGAATTGCTCGGAACTACGCTCCTTGTGCGTGTCACTGCTAAGGAACGAATAAACGCTCTGTTTTCGGTCATTGCCATAATTTCCGCAGCAGTCCGCAACACAACCCTGGATGAAGCTTCCGACGTCAGCAGTGGTTGCGATGCACTAGGCATATAGAAAGCCGATTCCGGCTGGACCTCACATTGTACGCCAAAGCACACATGCCTCAAAACGAACAGCGCACGGATACACAAATGCCGACTAAATCGAGCGCCCAATTAAAATTATTGAAGTGAATAGCAGCAGCTTGGTGCACTGTCCGTGTGAATCCAATGCTATGAACTAAATTATTGCAGTGCAAGAGTTCGCGATCAGGTGCGGACTTCTCTGCGCAAGCACTCCGAGACCGACTATGGAGTGGGGCACTTCTCGTGAGGTTTCTCGCGGAATAAGGAGGGTGTGGAAAGCCCTTAAGAATTTCGAGAGAGTGTTGGATGGAGCCACCATCCTCGCCTCACCCAGGCACTTTCACACGCACCAACAGCACACCACGGTGGCGCCTAAGACAGAAATGTGTATAGTGTAAAAACACACCAAGCATAAGGAGTTTTATCGGTTATTATTGTTTATCCATTATAAACGTGACCACATGAGTTCATATGTTAGCGTGGCGTAACGTGATACGACAAGGTCGGAGAAAATTAGCGTGTTCTTTTTGACTAAATCAAGCAAATATTAATCCACATGAAGGAACGCAGCATCTCCATTATAAAGGTTTGCAGGCTCCAGTGTTGCTCATACGAAGGAACGTAGCCTCTACATACAATAGCTCTGAAGTCTCCAGTATTGCTTACCTACGGTCTGTTATTATACGTATTGCAGGCATCCCGACCATTTCCTCAAGATACACTGTGCAGCCCAAGGACATCATGCAAACTCAAGGGCAACATTGCAAGTATCAAAAGACGATTGCAAGGCTTCGAAGACAGCAGGTGAAGACCGCGAACACAAAGTACTTAATTGCAGCTGTTTAATGACGCACACTGGCTTGCACATTCGATACGAGGATGTTGGTGCGTGCTCAATTATTTTTGCAGCCATTTTATTTTGGCACGCTGCAATTCACAATTTTGTGGCCGTTAATCAGCCTCCTTTGCAGAAGTACTAGAAAAAAACGTCATATGTTTTTTTTTCCTTCTAAATCAATCCCATTTTGAACAATATAATTCCTGTCATGTATATGCAGTTTTTTTTTCATCATCTGGATACCTGCAACATGTTTTCTATGTGTTTTGCTTGTGCAAAGTTGTTGCCATCACACCAATAATTTCCGACTACTCCCCATTATACCGGTGTCACACGACAATTTTCGATGGCGATCAAGTCCGATCTGCATCGACATTCTCGACTCCTATTGGCTCCATCGCGTGGCTTGTGCAAAAAGCCAATCGCGACCGAGAAATTCAAATCAGATTGGGCTTGATCGCGCTTAAAAGTAGGCCGTGTGACATCCGTATTACTGGCATTTCGCTGTTTCTTCCCGTTTTCATGTATCGGATTCTTCCGATCTTGCTACAATAAATTGTTATCTGCTATTTTCGTGTTGTTGACTGTGCAGCAAGTTAATGTATATTTAAGGAACATGGCACACTTATTTGCGATACACCTTTTGTCGTGAGTTACTAGACGTAAAATATCATAAGCGATAAAGTTCTACTTCCTCTACAGTTGGCATGATTTTTTGCGCCAAGTTACAGCTTGAAACAGCAAATATGACTTTAAATGAAACTAACATGAGTTGAAAACCTTTGCGCCCTCGTCTTCACAACATGTAAACAGCGGCACAAGCGCCTGCATGGAACTACTCGGTTTAAGCAACGGTATGGGTCTGAGAAAAGAGAAAATAAACAAACGCAACTGAAATTAGGGCGTCCGATATTGGGTGGCATGCGCGACCATCTTGGAGGCTGGTGGAGTTCGCCGATTCCGCTAGGTGCGCTGAGAGCCAAAATCGGCCGCTGGCGCCTAAGCAAGTGTCCACTCTTTACGTTTCCTATGTTGCTCTATGGACATACTGCGAATGGAACCATCGATAACATTCCAGAAACTTTTTATACATGCGTGCGCGCCCAGCGCTCTGCGATAACATTTCTTCGGCGGTAAAATGTGGTCACCCGATAAAGATAAACAAGTACACGTGTCAATATATGGTTTAAAATTGTTTACGTGCATAATTTGACGTTTTCATGTAATGCAGATACAATACCCGGGATCGGCAAAGAATGAGCACGCACCCTGTGCATCCTGCTGTGTCTTCAAGAAGACTATAGGTAGCACATACCGATGGTCAAATTCAACTCTCTATCATTAATTGCCCTACATACGTAACGACCGCAATGTGTGCTGACTGTTACCTCTCAAAAATATATCGATATCAACGAACGTTTCAAACACGCGTGACTTAGCGCTGATTGGGTGACCGTCGCACTATTCATCTCGTACTCTTCCAGGTCACATGCCGTGCGCGCAAACATTCCTTTTTTTCGAGGGATTTTGGAGTAATCTGTGCCTGTGTAGCCAATGTGCTCTGACTTGCTCAAGTTTGCGTGCGTACCTCATTCTTGGTGCAACTAGTCTGTCGCTTCCTCCCCGACCCAGCCGTTCCCTCCCTGCCGCTCATTTAGTACCCCCTATGCTCCGTTTCCGAGCCCACCGCTTTTTCACGCTCGTGCTAATCACCCGGTTCTATCAAAAAGTCGTCACGTGTTATTTTGTAGTCATTTAGTCGAGATCCAGATCTGTTTCTGCTGAAATTGCTTTTAGACAATGCATCAAACTTTTCTCGCTGAAAGCAACGCAGTTTCCCACTTCTCGATGTCTTCCTGTAGACGTGCCCTTTGCGCATACGCCACCCTGAGGGGCGACAGCAACGCATACTTATATAATTCAACTTGCTCCTTCTGGAAATATGGCTTAAGTCATATGTGGCGTATTTTGGAGTCTCGCTGCCTTTCCATTTATCTGCCAATTTCGTGATTCTCACTCTCCAGCCCGTACCTCACGTTCGGACTTTAACTCGGGTCCCCTCCGACTTCTGCGCCACGCTAACACCAACATCTCACGACTGTTCATCCTCCCAGAGAACAATAAATCCGAAAATGTAACAGATTGCCCTGTCTTGTCGCGGACGTGGATTTGGCATCGTGATTAAGGATTTTACATTCGCAGCCACTACGGTGAGCTGGCCAATCATAATAGGTTTGAAGTGGTTTTTATAAACGCAACTTAAGGACACATATGTTAATACTGAAGGACGTATTCCGTCATTTTATTCTAAATAAACTGCTCTCCTCTTCCTTCTAAACCGTTATTCTTCCTCCTCTTTCGTGGGCAAAATGCAACACGCTTCACCTTTCCTGGATCTCTTTGTTCGCACCTGTTGGTGGCACATTTGAAAATATTTCGCAAGGAGGCGCACTCTTGTTTATCATAGGGTCCCCTATACAACATTTTCTTTAATATGCCATGCTGTGAAACTATATTTACCACAGGAAAGGCTCCGTGAAATTTCAAATTTAAAGACCGAACACCTTTTCTTGTTAGGACACTTAGATCAACATTTATGCGTGGTATTTCGTTGTTCCGTCTTCTTTCAAAGTTCGTCTTAATCCGTTGTTTATGGCGATAGGAATTATATGGACACTCCAGGCGCATTACTGCCGTCACCGTCACCGTGAGGTTCCGTATCAGCCAAATTGTGTGAGCTTGAGTCGGCGAACGATGTTCTATCTCGCGTGCGCGAGCGAAGAAAACGGCCCAGGCGCCTGCCCTCTTCTGGAGCACGCGAGGCAGGAGCGTTAGGTGAGCAATGAGGAGCGCTATTCTCCGGCGGCCACTAGGGTGCCCATGTGTCGTCCTCGATCGCTGCTCCCTGTAGAGTGGAGATAACGTCGGCTTCCTCTGCGGCGTTGGCCATGCGAATCACCGACGCCATAGGGTCTCGTTGCCGGCGTTCATTTGTCTTGAGAGCGACCTGCGACGTGTCCATTGTGCACAGCCACGCGGGCCTAATTTTCAAAACGGTCTGCAATGTTTGCAGAGTCCGCCTAGTGCAGGTAGCACGGTATGTGCTGTGCTTTCTACTTTCGGTTCACGTCCAAGTGACAGATGGCCAGAGGTAAATTGGCTCATGCCTGCTGCGGCGATTCCTGACTCCAGCATTTGCACATAGAGTTTCCGCTGTCGTCCAGTGAGATGTGTTCATGTTCAGCTGTGCGCGCCTGAGATCGCGCTGGTGGAGCTAAAACACGTTGACGGGCTAGTTGGTTTGGGTCCATAATAGAATGTGTAAGCGCCACTGAAAAAGGGCGTTGCTAGAAACAGTCACACAAAGACAGTGCTGTCTCTGTCTGTCTTTCTTTCTACGTCCTCGTTGAGTCACGCATAGGTATTAAATCATTGTTAATTTAGTTAATAAGCGGGTATTTACAA
This sequence comes from Dermacentor andersoni, assembly GCF_023375885.2. Taxonomy (NCBI): domain Eukaryota; kingdom Metazoa; phylum Arthropoda; class Arachnida; order Ixodida; family Ixodidae; genus Dermacentor; species Dermacentor andersoni. The sequence continues at coordinate 180,620,411 of NC_092816.1, forward strand.
GCTTGTACGGCCGAAAAAATTTCCATCACTACTTCGTACAGCTATGTAATATTTTGCTATCGTAATCGATGCTTAGTCTTTCGGGTGGAACTGCGCATTTTTTTACTTATGTATACTCTTTCGTGCGTAAATTTGTTTGCGTAAATTGGACCTTGCCGAGAATACCCAGATGCGATCCGCAGGAAGTGTCGGCGTGACTCCTGAGGTGCCAGAAATAGGGCTGTATCCCAACCCACTTGTGTGTGAACGGTTATGGAGCCTCACAGCAGCCTCCATACAGCATTTTCACCCACCTGCAAACTCTTGTACATGCTTAGAAATTAGGTGAAGCCAACTGATTATATAAACCCACGCATACTACCTAAAAACATCATTGCTGATGGTCTATAGGCTTGGTTTGTAACAACGAGATGATAAAAATACCGAGGGCTGGATTTTGATCACCCATATCATGAGAAGCCAACAAACAAAGACACAAAGAATAGCATACGGAAATTAGGCTGGGCGCTGCAGCGTCGAGCAGTCCTCTTGACGGCAGTGTTTAATAAATAAAAGTAAGAAAATTATAATTTAAGCAAAATGAAAGCGGCTGAAAAAACAAGAGGCCGCCGGTCGGGCACGAAGACAGCTCGTCGCATTACACGTGTGGTGCTCCTACCAGCTTAGCTACCGCAGCGCGGTATTCTCGTCCGCTTTCTGAGGTTTTTATGTTTAATGTCCTCAAGCTAAACCTGGGAGTGTTAGCCAGCGCCACACCTCACGCACTTGACGGCGGCACGGACGTTCGAGAGGCACTCAGTTTCTGTAATTATTAACATCGCTACTATGTTCGAAAAATTGAAGGATTGAATAATATCGCGGCAACGTTGATATTGACCCAAGTCAGCACGTAGACCATCTCCTACTCGCGTCACTACGGATATAGGTTAGAGTAGCTGGGTCAAATTGGGCCAAAATGGAAGGCGTTGTGAGGAGCGCGGGTAACTCAGAAAATGATGAGGGTTGTAAAAGGAACGTCCTTTTTAAAAAGGTCTGCGAGTGCTTTCGGAATCACTGCAAAATTATTCACTAACGAAGGAATATAACAGAAGAGTCCCATAAAGCTGCGATCATATTCGCTTGACATGGGCAGCGTGTAAAATATAGCCAAGGGTCGTAGTGTGGTGATGGCCAAGGCGGCACTGCGGTGAACTGAGCTGTAGCCCGGCAAAGTGGACAGCAAGAATCGCAGAGAGGCGTTCGTGGTGTGTGTCAAACGCAAATTAAAGCACAATCACGTCGTATAAGTACGACAAGCAGGTGTATCAGTTGAACAATTGAAGCAGAGCCCATTATTCGCTCAAACGTGGCCTGGCCATTACACAGGACGAAAGGCATCAGTTTGAACTTGTAAAGCCCATCAGCTGTTACAAAAGCCGTTTTCTCTCGGTGAATTGGTTTCCACAACAATCTCCCAATATCCAGAGGTAAGGTTGATAGAAGCGAAGCAAGCGTTAGCATGCCGAGAATCAGGGGCATCATCGACTTGTGGTAATAGGTGAGCGAATTTATTCGTGATATTCTTGAGGTGAATTTAGTCCACACAACAGTGCAACTATCCATCTTCCTTTTTAACTGAAACAACAGCTGATACTCAGGGCTGAAGAATGTCTCAATAATGTATTTCGAAATCATCTCGTTTACTTTACGTTAAATGCTGTTTAGAAAGACTGGTAGAACATCGTTATCAATTCAGTGGCGTTTCTTGCTCGAATTCTAGTAACAGCATTTTTGCAATACTTCGTTTTATTGCCTCCACATGGTATCCACACATATATTACGAGCCACAGCCACACTGTGAGATCATCTCACCACCTAAAATTGTGTCATAAATAACAGAATGACATAAATACTTTGTCCATAAAGTTTGTTCAACATGTGAGTTGCGCAATGTGTGACGTAGCGGACTAGGTCAGGTTGAGTGCAATCTGTTCATTCACCAAACAGGGCTGCTTCCTGCGTCGTGGTTTTGTTTTATAGCAAGGGGTGTGCTTAACGGTTCCACCTAAAGCGGGTTTTTAATGTCAAACCGCAATAACGCACCAACTAGTTTTAAACAGCAGGAAGTGCATGCTCGTGACTTTATTAGTTGCAGTGTAAATATGTGTGACTTCTTTCTTTCGTCCACGTCGCACATGTTCATGGTTATATTGCACAGGAATCTTGTCTCACTTTATTTTGTTGAATCCGCCTTTTTTTGTTGGTGCATTAGATAACTACAGACTGGAGCACCATGAAGGCAGCGCGCACATTGAACAACAGATGTGCTTTATTGTTCCTTAGAATATTGAGCATTCCCGCCAATGTCCTCGCGAAAGAAGTTACCACCAGGCGGCTGTCACACGGCCGTTAACGACAATATCATAGAAACGTTAGACGTATAAGTCATCAACATTCAAGGGGAACGTTGGCCATATTGCAATGTGGTAGATGTCTGTTACTTCATTTGGGAACTTAAAATATGCAGCCTCCTATATGTGGCTCCATGAGGAACTCAGAAATATATTTGGCGTAATCTTTCTCTTCAACTCTCATTCTACTAGGTGTAAATTCTGAACTACCAGTTACTGCCCTACAACAGCAAACGGTTATGATCTCGGTAAAAACTGTATCTGCGAAAACATAATTAACACTGCTGTTATAGGAAATTGAAACACGAACTGAGCAGCACGTGGTGACACCACAATCAGCGGTCTATATGCTTTGTTCTCGCGATCGAGGCCTGGTTGCCTGTCCTACTGTGATGAATTTTCTAAGCATATTATAGAGCATTACATTAGGGGACGCAACGGCCTTGCGGAGGAAGGGCCCCATGTATGATTTGGTTCTGCTAGACTATCAGGCTATCAATTTTGCGTTCAACAATAAAAATTTGTCTATTGCAACCTTTACTACAGAATAGCCCGTTATAGGTTCACTCCCCAGTTCCTTTCCTGTCGGTATCGTTGTCCAGGACGAGAAGGAAATAGTATATTACTTGTTTTCACGGACATGAAAGGGGCAAGAACATGCCAGATGCAACGTATATCTTCAAAGCTATGCCAAGCAAAGCCTAAGTAAAGCGTATACAAAGCCTTGATAGTTAATTGCGATGCGTAAAATTTTGTGTACTTTTGTTTTATCCAACGTGAATTCTCATGGAATGTTTGAGTTCCTCTAGCTCATCAGTTATATTTTTAATCGCATACAAGTTTTACAAGTGCATGACAATATGCCGAAATGCAAAGGCCAAATCAGGTTGACTCTCATTAGCTTCTCATTAAAAGCGGTAATGCACCACATGGACTCAACTACAGATCCACACATTGGTAGTCGAATACATTAAGTTAGACGCATACGGGCTGCATTTTTACAAGAACGCTTGCTGTCTACGAAGCTCGTAGAAAAAGGATGGTGGTCCCTGTCGTACGCAAAAAAAGTGCTAACGCATATCAGGAAACATTTATGGGATTCTTGTTTCACAATGGGGCATACCATTCTTGTAGATTGGGCGATAACAGGTAAAGCTATAGTGGTACATAATGAGTGATTAAACCAAGTCGAAATGTATAACGAATATAATCCGTAAATACACGTAGGAATTGATGGAAACGAGGAAGCTGACGCCCTTGCACGCCTAGCGCTGACATGTGTCCCAAAAGTGAAAGCTCCAAAAGCTTTTCGAAACCCTAAGGGTGCCATCCGCCTTCACTTTAGAGAGTTGCACAAGAATCCACACGAATCCTGTGTGACTCATGAATTTACACGCGAACAAGCGACGCTTTTATACCGAATCAGGACCGACTCTGCGTACACCCTAGCTTGGTTATTCAAGACTGGGCTTCGCGCTTCCCCACTCTGTGTTTTCTGTGGTGACATTGGCGACATCGAACATTTCATTTGGCTATGCCCGCAGTTTGACACAGAAAGAAAAGCGATGGTCGACAACCTACAAAAAAGCGGTCTCACGCACAGGACCTTTGAAGACGTTGTTTTCCCCGGAGGGCCCGCGGCATTCAGGAAGAGAGCGCAACGATTGCTGATAGCCTTCCTGCGAGACACGGGGCTCATCGACACCTGGTGACACACCCCTGATCTCAACTCGAAGGAGGATCGGGCGGAACAATTGCCGGCTATGTATGCCAGGCTAACCCCGCCTGCTTCAACATCACCACCACTACCACCACCACCACAACTGACCATTCTCATAATGTATCCAAGTGCTCCAGAGTTGCCTGTGAGCCGGCCATATAAGTGTCGATGTTAAGTAGGAAGTAGCTGTTTGTATCGCAGAAGAGGCATGTGCATGCTTGGCCAGCATACAAGGAATATACAAGCCACTTCTGTAAAAGATTACGGAAACATTTGCATTGATATCTACAAAGTTACAGCAGAGATAATGGCGGACCCGTCAACAAGGTAGCCACGCAATACTCGGGCATGTTCATTTCGTTTCATTTATTCAACCTTAAGGGCCCGAAGGCATTACATAAGGGGGGGGGGGGGGGGTGTGCATCAAAGTCGAACAGCTTCATAAGAAAGTTACATAATAAAGTGCACATTGGTTGTAATAGGCACAAAACAAGAAAATTTCAAAAAAGAAGAAGACGGACCATATACGCAGTACCAACAAGGCGATAAATAAATAGATGTGGTATTCATGTGGTTATGTTGGTATTATCAAAATCGTTTAGTTTTTCGCGAAATGATTGCGGTCGCTGCGCGAAACAATGTCATCCGGGAGTGCGTTCGAAAGTGTTTCGGCATGGGGGAAGAATGGGCTGCTCGTCCACGTCGTCCGGCACTTTATCGCCGCGAAGGGGCGAGTATGAGATAAACGGGATGATGTTCAGAACGGGCGTATTAAGAGGGCGTGTCCTGAATGGGTGAAGTAAAAGAAAGTGTGAAGAAGCCAAAGACGACAAGTTACGCGCCGTGAAGCAAACAACGGAAGAGACAAAGTTCGTTTTAAGGTGGTTACGCTGATGTCTTGAATATTGTGACGTAATGAAGCGAGCCGCGCGGTTTTGTATGGCTTCTAAGTCATCGGCGAGATAAGCTTGTGAGGGATGCCAGATGGATGTTGCGTACTCATGTTTGGGTCGCACATACGTTAAATATGCTAGTTTTTTTATTTCAGACGATGCAGATTTTAAGTTACGTCGTAAATACCCTAGTGTGCGTGAAGCTTCGCAGCGAATTGTTTGAATATGTTTCACCCATGAAAGTGATGGCGTCATATGAACTCCTAGATATCTGTGTGTACACGTGTGGTCAATAGGAACAGAGTTAATGCGATAACTGTGGTGTAAGGTCGTGTGTTCCCGCGTGAAGGAAAAACTTTGGCAGAGCCTTCAGTGCATACTTGGTGTGGTATTTGGTAGATCAGATTTTCGACGGTCGGCGGGTGTGTTCGCCGCTACCGTTGTTTTTCCAGTGTAGCGTGTTTTTGAGGGCACAAGTTCACCCAATAAAACGCTCGTTTCGTTAATCACAGTTTTGCTGCCTTCTTAACCGTCACTACCACGGGACAATATAATCAGCGATTGCCACACGGCAGTACGCAACTTCGCGAACGGCCGAATCTCAGCTGGGGCGCTAAACATAGTCAGAAAAGGCAAACCAACAAAGGAAGGCAGATGCGTCCAAATAATATGGCTACCAGCCCTCACCACCAACTTAACGGGAGAGGACAACCCTAACGCGGCGCCACATAGCGTAGCTCGAGGACTGACTTTCTGAGCTGGGACGAACGTAGACCCCCCGACGGGGCTCTCCGAGGTATGGGAATAGGAAGACAGAAGACCACGTTCAACGACATCACCATGCATTACAACATGCAAAGATGCACTTATCCACCACCCCAACCACAACTCACGAGATCGCAAGCTGTCCAGTGGCGACAATTACAAACCAAATCATACAAGAGCCCGATACTAATGTACACTATTTATCGAGACATATACACAACAGAGAGATGCAAAGTGTGTGGCACAAGAGCCATGCTACAACACTTGCTATGGGAATTCCAGGACCTAATACAGGACAATGCGAGCGCAGCCTCCATCGGCAGCCTCCGCGTGCCTTGGCAAGCCGCGCTGCTCAGCTCGAACCTGGAAGACCAACTCTGGGCAGTCCAGCGGGCCAAGAAAGCCGCCGAGGGGCAGCAACGTTGGCCGTAACCTCGGAAGCTGCTCCATCCCACTAACTCACCGGACCCCAATCGTTCTGATTTGAAAAAAAAAAAGGTTTCGGTCTGACTGACTGTTACCTGGTAAATTGTTATTTTCGCTTTATTGTGTAAATTCAAGAGTAATAAATGTGACGGACAAACAACATACCTAATGTTTGTACGTAAATTTAGGCAGCGTTATCCATAAAATAGAAACAAAATGAGTCACCACGTAATGATGCGACATTTATTCCATTTGAGCGGTGAAAAATGCACTCGCTAAAGAATGAAGCGAGCACGCGACAAAAGTCGGTTTTCCCGCGCTGCTCTCTCGATGCAGCCAATCACGTGAGTTTCAGCCGATGCCTCCACCCACCAAGCTTTGGATCGCAGCTGTTCCGATTCTTGCATCCTCATTGGCAGCACTCGCCGGCACTGAACTTTCTCGAGCTGTAGCATCCTGATTTGCTGCAATGGCCATGATGGCTACGGAGAAAATTGATAATTACACAAATGCGAGGAGTTGATTTTTATGTGGAATACCGCTTTCACAAGATGGAAATTGCAACGATTAGATTGAAACGAAGAATTGTGCTTTTCAGTTTCAGACAGTGGGATAAGAACGCTTCTATTGGAACGGCATTCGTAAAACACTGATATCCTGTAAACATGATAGGGTATATCTTTGAACTCACACATGGACTTGTTCGTAACCACACCTTATATACTGGGCACGGCAATTTAAAGCAACCTAAGTGACTTTCCTGAAGGTGTCTCTACTAATTTTGTTTTTGCCTGTGCATAGTACCTGATTTCAAATCTGTAAAGTCGTACGAAACAGTTTCTATTGCTACACTTATGTCAAGTTGCCAGAGCCAGAGATAAACCGGCACAGGAGGTGAACATGTTTCAAAATAAATTGCGAATTTTTTTACATGGGCGATATTGTAGGATTCCATGCGTTTTTTTATTCTACGTTCTTTTTTTAATATTACTGAAAATTTCATTTGCTTCTACGGTGTGCATGTTATCCAAAAATAATGATTCTCTATCTTATGGCATAATATAGCAGCCTGCGGACCAAACAGTCAAACGCCGCTTAAGCACTGAGCTAAATTTACAATATCCAGCCACGGTCTTCTGATTGGAAATGTCGCTCTGGGTGACGGTGTCGAGGGAGATAGGACTTACCGTAGGCGAGGACGGCACACATGAGAAGAAATGCTGTGATGCGTCCTGCCATTACAATCAGAAATTCCAATACGCTGGTTGGCCTTGAACTAGAAAGAAATACCGGCTCTGGTGAAAGAATGATGTAAACATGTTATTTGAGAGCACACGTATCCGGTTTTTAGGATAATTAGGTTGTACAATTCGCAAGAGAAAATGGAGCTTTACTTATGAAATGCGATATGTGGCGAATTTTAATGTCTATTACATACACTAATTCGTTCCGTGACTGTAGGGTTGTCGGCCGAAATAAACTAATGAACGCTTTTGTGTTTCGTACCAGCCTACTGCTGCCATTTCGCTAACGCTGCTCAGCATCATAGACGCTGCCATAATTTTTTGGCTATTGAATTTCATCCCCGCAGATGCTTTGCCAAGTCTCATTATTAAAATTTTATTTTCCTTAGACAAACGAAATGCTTTTCTGTGATTTTACAAGCAGAAATTGATGATTGCGAACTACCATTCACCGTGATTACTAAGCAAATAAGGAATATACATAGCGCATTGTAATATGCCAGTATGTATCAGTAATACTTTCTATCGTTCAATCCACGACTTGTATTATTACTTTTCTTGAATGCCGTAACGTTACATAGAGCGCAAGTTTTAAGATTCTGGCTTTATTGGGGAAAACTGTGAAAACGAAAATTCCTCAAGCACTCTTTATGGAGCATCATAATACTGCGCGTAAAGAACCAGTAAGCGCTCCCAGACGATGGTTATCACGTGTCAAGATATACGAAAAGCTCATTTGGTTTATATCTATGCTGCAGTGGCTAGTCGTCATGCAATCAACGTATACGCGCACGCGATATATGTTTCGAGCGAAACAATTTTTTTTCTGAAGGGAACCAATCTAATAGACACTTGCCGAATCTCCCGTTGTGTCTGGAATGCTGAAAAATATTCTCAATCCGGCTGTTTCTATACACACGTTTTATATGTTTCTACCAGAAATATGGGTCATTGTGCAGAACTTCGGAATGCTTATGTGGGGTCCTAAAACGCGAACAAAAACACCCTAAAGTTTATGTGCCATTTGGTGCCAAATAGACAGGAAAAACAAGAAAAAGTTTCGCAAACAAATGTTACTAGGTAGAACAACCTTTTCTTCTAATTTTCGAAGATAGAGCTTGGTGACATCCAGTTAGGCCAACAACCCTACTTAACTAAAAGAGTAATTTTCGTGACTCAGAAAACTCATTTCGTTGTCCACGTGGAAAACATTAGCTTGGAATTTCCACTGACATATGAGATGAGGCATATTAGTAATTGTAATAACAAAGAGTTTCAACATGATATGGCAAATATGAAGAACCACCAATGTAAAATACAGAAACATGCATGCGCATTTACTGGTTTCAGACTTTCAGGCTCAGGAAATGAGACCATCAACCCTACTTTTAACAATGCCACCAGTTAACAGCCAAGGAAGCCCGCCTCCGCTATGAATAAAAAAACAGGGAGGTACTTCACCCCGATGCGACCACCATTGCGGGTGTTCAATCCTAGAAAGGAATTGCTCGGCACTACGCTCCTTGTGCGTGCCACTGATAAGGAACGAATAAACGCCCTGTTTTCGGTCATTGCCGTAATTTCCGCAGCAGTCCGGAACACAACCCTGGATGAAGCTTCCGACGTCAGCAGTGGTTGCGATGCACTAGGCATATAAAAAGGTGATTCGGGCTGGACGTCACATTGTACGCCAAAGCACGCACGCCTCAATATGAACTGCGCACGGATACACAAGTGCCGATTAAATCGAGCGCGCAATTAAATTTATTCAAGTGAATAGCAGCAGCTTGGTGCACTGTCCGTGTGAATCCAATGCTATGACCTAAATAAGTGCAGTGCAAGAGTTCGCGATCCGGTGCGGACTTGTCCGTGCAAGCACTCCGAGACCGACTATGGAGTGGGGCACTTCTCGTGACGTTTCTCGCGGAAAAAGGAGGGTGTGGAAAGCCCTTAAGACTTTCGAGAGAGTGTTGGATGGAGCCACCATCCTCGCCTCACCCAGCCACTTTCACACGCACCAACAGCACACGGCGAGTGGTCACGTTGTTATCGAAGTTCAAATCTTTAAGCACACCACGGTGACGACTAAGGTAGAAATTTGAGTATGGTGTAAAAACCCACCAAGCATAAGGACTTTTATCGGTTATTATTGGTTATTCATTATAAACGTGACCACAAGAATTGATATGTTAGCGCGGCGTAAACGTGATGGACAAGGTCGGAGAAAATTAGCGTGTTCTTGTGACTAAATCAAGCAAATATTAATCCATTCCTTTTCCGAAAGGACACGTAGGGGTCGCCACTGTCTGAGAGAAGCAAGTCTTTGAAGTTGCCAAACAATCTGACACAGCAGTTTAGGTGATAAGTAAAAGAATAATCTGACTACAAATATTCTGTGAAATATTATATGGGTGCGCATTCATGACATTTTTGTGGCTTTTTTCGTGGACATGGCTGTTTCTTCTCACACATTATTTTTCATTGTGCCAGTGTGTTCCAGTATTACTTCTTTTCCAGCGCTCCCCATCTCCCCGCACCCCAGAAATCGCTGGCACCTTTCACAGGGGAAGAGAAAGTGTTCTAAACTGCACGTGTTCGCGTTAAGAATGGCGGTCACTGTAACGTTACAGGTGTCTGCACTGTACCTGCCGCAGCTGTGCCTGCCAAGTAGTATCCCACAAGTTCAGCCAACAAACGTGACTCGGGAGCAAGCTTTGCTTCATGGACTTCGAAATTTTTTTGGATTGTTTTTTTGCAGCCATTGAAGCCACCAAAAGAATTGTTGGTCACAACACAATGAAAAGAGCCCCAACGCGCATGGTGACTACTGGAGGATATAACCCCGTGTTCATTGTTGTTCGATCAAGCTTCACAGAGCGTAACCCCCCAGCACTGTCTACGTCGCTGGTTGGGGATCGTTACCTATTTTAGCACAATTTAGAAAAATGGCATCTGTCGGTTTGACGACATCTCACGCTGCAGAAGATTCTGCACAGAATATTCACGCAAGGCAACACCTTTGCCTATAATTCCATGCGGCCCTGAACCCCAAGCAGGGCTCAGACCGTTTGCCGAAAAATCGCCCACAGTGTAATGCCTATTAAACTATGGAGAAAGAGTGTCTTCTGCTTGCGATTTATGCTTGCATTCACTGTATAGATACAAATGTGGGACTATTGTTAAGCAGGCATCTTTCTTTATCTCAACGCGTATTTCATCTCTACCTTCTTCTACCTGTTTTGCCTTTCCAGTCACATTGCCACCCTGCATTTTATTCCTCCAAAACACTTACAACGCGACTTTTAATGCTGTCGCACTTTCAGCGCATTCTCTGCCCTGCACGTGGTTCCGCTTAGTTCTGCTTGACGTGCCAGGTTTAAGAAGTCAAACGTTTGACTAATCCCATAAAACTGCCATACGTACGACTGTGCATATTATCCTAATATCTTATTTATACAAAGAATACATACTGCATAGGAATAGTACTGTAAAGGCTAAGCTTAGGCAAAATTTTCCGGCTGTGGTAAGCTCAGCAAACTAAATATCATAGCTTATGTGGAACAATATTTGGCATATATTGACACGTGTACTTATATTTAACAGGCAACCACGTTTCGCCGCCTAACAAATGTTATCGCACAGCGCGGGACGCGTGTGCATGTATCCGAAGTTTCTGGAAAGTTATCGATGCTTCTATCCGCTGTCTGTTGTCGCCGAACCTTGTGTTATCTGATTTCATCGCGTGACTCGAATGTTGTAGAACTTTGTGGAAGGCATGCGGGTCCCAACGATTAGTCTGGAACATTCGACGACTGTTGTATAAAAGCCGACGCGCTTGACCCGCTGATCAGATTTTCGACGATCGCCGAGCGTGTTCGCCGCTATCGTTGTGCTATAAGTGTAGCCTGTTTTGTGGGCACAGGTTCGCCCAATAAAAGTTTGTTTTGTCGTTCACAGTATTGCTACTGTGTTACTCAACGTCACCACCACGTGACATCTGGTGGAGGTGCTTTACGTTCATGTACCGGACGCCCCCGACAAGCCGTAATTCAAGCCCGGACCACAAAGACAACACCAGCGCCGTCCCGGAAAATCGAGCAAGCCGCCGGCAACAGCAGCTGCCCCCGGAACACGGAATTCTACCAGAGACGACCAAGAAGAGCGTCAGAGAAGTTCGTCCAGAGACGACAAAGAAGACAGCCCAATGGCAGCCGGAGCAGCCCCAATAGTTCTGCAGCAGCCCAGGGAGCCACCGACGTTCCGCGGTTCCACATTTGAGGACCCGGAAAGCTGGCTGGAGACGTATGAGAGTGTCGCTAAGTTTAACAGTTGGGACAGTGACGACAAGCTGCGGCATGTCTATTTCGCATTGGAAGACGCCGCCAGGACGTGGTTCGAGAATCGGGAAGCCACCTTAACGACGTGGGACCTGTTCCGAAGCGGCTTTTTGCACACGTTTACAAGCGTCGTGCGAAAAGAGCGGGCCCAAGCTCTACTAGAAACCAGAGTGCAGCTGCCAAACGAGACGATTGCGATCTTCACGGAGGTGATGGCCCGTCTTTTCCGGCACGCCGACCCGGAAATATCGGAGGAGAAAAAAGTTCGCTTCCTGATGCGCGGCGTCAAGCAAGACCTTTTCGCCCGACTTATTCGTAACCCACCGAAGACTGTGCCTGAGTTTTCTGCAGAGGCATCGATGATCGAGAAAACTCTGGAGATGCGCACCCGGCAATATAAGCGCCAGGGGCACACGCCGCAGTATGCCATCCAAGGACTGAGTTCGGACGATCTTCAAGAGACCATCAGGGCCATTGTGCGCGAAGAACTGCGCAAGGTCCTGCCTTCGTCGCACCCTCAAGTAGCTTCGATCGCTGACATCGTGAAAGATGAGGTTCAGCGATCGCTTGGAGTTCCTGAGGTGCAACCTCAATTACCGCAGCCCCAGCCAGAAGCGATGACCTACGCGCCGTCGCACGCCATCAAGGTCCCCCTCCGCGACCACGCCAGGGCCCTGCAACGACGCAATTCCGTCGTCCGCCGCCGCCGCCGCCAGCACGCCCACCCGTCGCCCAGCGCACCTACGCGAGGAAGACGGACATTTGGCGCGCCCCCGACCACCGTCCGCTCTGCTATCACCGCGGAGAAGCCGGCCATGTGTATCGCCGATGCCCATACCGGGAGATAGGACTGCGAGGTTTCGCCGTCAATGCTCCGCGCCCGCTGCGAGGTGAACGCCCTCGCGATATCGCCGACTACCTCGCCGCTACTCAGTGGAGCTCTCGACGACCGTCGCGTTCGCCATCACCAGGCCGCTACCTGTCGCCGCAGCGCCGACCATACACTGGCCCAGCCCGGGGCCGGTCAGCGAGCCCGTATCCGGAAAACTAAAAGCAGCAACCGATGGAGGTGCGGTTGCTGTTCGTCGAACTGACGAAGATCCTCCGCCGCCGACGAAGACGACGAAGAGACCACCTCGACGACATAATAACGACCCGCCGCCGTCCCGACGCAGTCAGGAAGCCAAGACTACACCGACGAAAGACGACTTGACGACGCGACGTTCCAGCTTCAGTTCAACACGACGCAGCCGCGATCCGACGCCAAGACCTAACTGCAACGCCAGACAAAGAACTACCGACCTCGACGTGCTTCTCGACGGCCACGCAGTTACCGCCTTAGTGGACACAGGCGCTGATTACTCCGTCATGAGTGGACACATCGCCGCCCAGTTGAAGAAGGTTAAGACTGCATGGGAAGGCCCTCAAATTCGCACCGCTGGAGGACACCTGATTACGCCGACTGGAATGTGCACGGCAAGAATAACCATTCATGACCGGACTTACCCTGCCACCTTCGTTATCCTCCAACAGTGTTCACGAGACGTCATTCTCGGTATGGACTTCCTGAACCAACACGGCGCAATCATCGACCTGAAGTCGAAGTCAATAACGCTGTCGGCAGATAAAGCGATACCGCCGGAAAGCCCTCGTAGTCACCACGCCTTGAGTGTGCTCGAAGATCAAGTAAGCATCCCGCCTCGCTCCAGCATTGTTATTTCGGTCGGCACCGAAATACCCGCTGACGTAGAAGGTGTCATCGAAGGCGACCAACGTCTACTGCTAGACCGTGAAATTTGCGTCGCAAGAGGGATCGCTCGACTGCATGGAGGTAAAACTGAAGTGTTGCTGACAAACTTCAGCCAGGAGTTCAAGCACATCAACAAGGGCACGACGATCGCGTACATCGAGGAAATTCTGGAAACCAGTAATGCGTTTGTCCTCTCGGATTCCGCCGCATCTACCTCTACGACCATAATTCCCGAACCAGATTACGACATTAATCCAAGTCTCCCCGTGGTTAAGCAACAGCAGCTCAGAAGTCTGCTCCGAAGATACAAAGACTGCTTTTCGATGTCATCGAGGATTCGACAAACACCAGTCGCCAAGCATCGCATAATCACCGAGGAGTACGCTCGACCGCTCCGCCAGAGCCCTTACCGAGTTTCGCCGCGAGAACGCGAAGCTATAAGAGAACAAGTCGACGAAATGCTGCGCGACGACATCATCCAGCCGTCGAAAAGCCCGTGGGCATCCCCTGTTGTCCTGGTGAAGAAAAAGGCTTCTGCGTCGATTATCGTCGACTGAACAAGATCACGAAGAAGGATGTGTACCCCCTTCCACTGATAGATGACGCATTGGATCGGCTCTGCAACGCTAAATACTTCTCGTCGATGGACCTCAAGTCTGGCTACTGGCAAATAGAAGTCGACGAGAGAGATCGCGAAAAGACTGCCTTCGTCAAGCCAGACGGCCTCTACGAGTTCAAGGTCATGCCATTCGGACTGTGCTCGGTGCCTGCAACGTTTCAGCTCGTTATTGACACCGTGTTAGCCGGACTGAAGTGGCAGACGTGCCTTGTTTACCTGGATGACGTCGTTGTCTTCGCCGGAAATTTCGACGATCACTTTAGGCGGCTTGCGACAGTGTTAGACGCCATCAAGTCATCAGGGCTCACTCTGAAGCCGGAAAAGTGCCGCTTCGCTTACGATGAGCTTTTGTTCCTAGGCCACGTGATCAGCAAATCAGGAGTACGCCCCGACCCACAGAAGACAGCTGCCATCGCAAAGTTCCCGCAACCAACCGACAAGAAGGCAGTGCGCAGATTCCTTGGCATGTGTGCCTACTATAGGCGATTTGTCAAGGACTTCTCACGCATCGCGGAGCCGCTAACACATCTAACCAAATGTGATGTCGCGTTCAAGTGGGAACGCCGCAGGCCAAGGCATTTCAAGAACTCAAACGACGCATGCAGTCACCGCCAGTACTTGCACACTTCGACGAGGACGCCGATACCGAAATCCACACTGACGCCAGTAGCCTAGGCCTCGGTGCCGTCCTAGTCCAGAGGAAAGAAGGACTTGAAAGGGTGATATCGTATGCTAGCCGGTCGCTGTCAAAAGCGGAAAGCAACTATTCTACGACTGAAAAGGAATGCCTCGCCATCATTTGGGCTATAGCTAAATTCTGCCCTTACCTCTATGGTAGGCCATTCAAAGTCGTCAGTGACCACCACGCGTTGTGTTGGCTAGCTAACTTAAAGGACCCTTCAGGACGGCTGGCGCGGTGGAGCCTCAGACGACAAGAATATGACGTAACGGTAATATACAAGTCCGGAAGAAAACACTCCGACACCGACTGTTTATCGCGCGCCCCCATCGATCTCCCGCCGCAAGACGACGAGGACGATGACGCCTTCCTTGGGATAATAAGCGTGGAAGACTTCACTAAACAGCAACGAGCAGACCCGGAGCTAAAAGGCCTCGTCGAGTATTTGGAAGGGAACACCAACGTTGTCCCTAGGGCATTTAAGCGCGGGTTGTCGTCGTTCACGCTACAAAACAACCTGCTCGTGAAGAAGAACTTCTCACCAGTCCGCGCCAACTACCTTCTTGTTGTACCGTCAGCGCTGCGTCCAGAAATACTGCACGCCCTTCACGACGATCCAACCGCTGGGCACCTCGGATCCTCCCGGACGCTGTCGAGAATACAGGAAAGGTATTACTGGCCGCGTCTGACCGCCGACGTCGCCCGTTACGTCAAGACATGCCGAGACTGTCAACGACGCAAGACACCACCGACAAGGCCAGCAGGATTACTACAGCCGATCGAACCTCCTCGCCGACCATTCCAGCAGATTGGGATGGATTTATTGGGGCCGTTTCCGATATGAACATCCGGGAATAAGTGGATCGTCGTGGCGACGGACTATCTCACCCGCTTTGCTGAAACTAAAGCTCTACCAAAAGGCAGCGCAGCCGAAGTGGCGAAATTTTTCGTCGAGAACATCCTGCTGTGACATGGTGCCCCAGAAGTCCTCATCACCGACAGAGGAACGGCTTTTACAGCAGAGCTCACCCAAGCCATTCTGCAGTACAGCCAGACAAGCAACAGGAGGACAACTGCCTACCATCCGCAGACGAATGGTCTCACGGAGCGCCTGAACAAGACCCTCGCCGACATGCTAGCAATGTACGTCGACGTCGAACACAAGACGTGGGACGCGGTCCTGCCGTACGTAACCTTTGCGTACAACACGGCGGTGCAAGAAACAACACAGATCACGCCGTTTAAGCTGGTTTACGGCAGGAACCCGACGACGACGCTTGACGCCATGCTGCCGCACGTAACTGACGAAGAGAATGTTGACGTCGCTAGCTATCTCCAGCGCGCCGAAGAAGCCCGACAGCTCCCCCGACTGCGAATCAAGAGCCAGCAGAGGACCGACAGCCGACACTACAACCTCCGATGACGCTTCGTCGAGTACCAGCCCGGTGACCGTGTTTGGGTTTGGACCCCTATTCGCCAACGAGGACTGAGCGAGAAGCTTTTGCGTCGCTATTTCGGACCGTACAAGGTCATCCGACGTATTGGCGCACTGGACTATGAGGTCGTGCCAGACGGAATTTCGCATTCACAGCGGCGCCGCACACGATGTGAAGTGGTCCACGTGGTGCGTCTGAAACCCTTTTACGGACGCTGACGAACTTCCTTATTTTTGGTTTCTTTGCTACGGGTGTTTTTCTTTATTGCTTTCATTTGTACGGGTATTGACACGTGACAGGCCGCCATTGGAATATGAACCTGGCAACGTTTAACGCTAGAACGTTATCTAGTGAGGCGAGTCTAGCAGCCCTATTGGAGGAATTAGAGGGCAGTAAATGGGATATAATAGGGCTCAGTGAAGTTAGGAGGCCAAAGAAGCATATACAGTGCTAAAAAGCGGGCACGTCCTGTGCTACCGGGTCTTAGCAGAGAGACGAGAACTAGGAGTCGGATTCCTGATTAATAAGAACATAGCTGGTAACATACAGGAATTCTATAGCATTAACGAGAGGGTGGCATGTCTTGTTGTGAAACTTAAAAGAGGTACAAAATGAAGGTTGTACAGGTCTACGCTCCTACATCTAGTCATAATCACCAGGAAGTCGAAAGCTTCTATGAAGACGTGGAATCGGCGATGGGTAAAGTCAAAACAAAATACAGTATACTTATGGGCGATTTCAATGCCAGGGTAGGCAAGAAGCAGGCCGGAGACAAGTCAGTGGGGGAATATGGCATAGGCTCTAGGAATAGCAGAGGAGAGTTATTAGTAGAGTTTGCAGAACAGAATAATATGCGCATAATGAATACCTTTTTCCGCAGGCGGGTTAGCCGAAAGTGGACGTGGAGGAGCCCGAATGGTGAGACTAGAAATGAAATCGACTTCATACTCTGCGCGAACCTTGGCATCATACAAGATGTAGACGTGCTCATCAAGGTGCGCTGCAGTGACCATAGGATGGTAAGAACTCGAATTAGCCTTGACTTGAGGAGGGAACGGAAGAAACTAGTGCATGAGAAGCCAATCAATGAGTTAGCGGTAAGAGGGAAACTAGAGGAATTCCGGATCAAGCTACAGAACAGGTATTCGGCTTTAACCCAGGAAGAGGACCATAGTGTTGAAGCAATGAACGACAATCTTATGGGCATCATTAAGGAGTGCGCAATAGAAGTCGGTGGTAACGCCGTTAAACAGGAAACCAGTAAGCTATCGCAGGAGACGAAAGATCTGATCAAAAGACGCCAATGTATGAAAGCCTCTAACCCTACAGCTAGAATAGAGCTGGCAGAACTTTCTAAGTTAATCAACAAGCGTAAGACAGCGGACATAAGGACCTATAATATGGATAGAATTGAACACGCTCTCAGGAACGGAGGAAACCTAAAAGCGGTGCAGAAGAAACTAGGAATAGGCAAGAATCAGATGTGTGCGTTAAGAGACAAAGCCGGCAATATTGTTACTAATATGGATGGGATAGTTCAAGTGGCTGAAGAGTTTTATAGAGATTTATACAGTGCCAGTAACACCCATGACGATAAGGTGAGAGAGAATAGGCTAGAGGAACTTGAAATCCCACAAGTAACACCGGAAGAGGTAAAGAACGCCTTGGGAGCTATGCAAAGGGGGAAGGCAGCTGGGGAGGATCAGGTAACAGCAGATTTGTTGAAGGATGGTGGGAACACTGTCCTAGAAAGATTGGCCGCCCTATATACGCAATGCCTCATGACCTCAAACGTACCGGAATCTTGGAAGAACGCTAACATAATCCTAATCCATAAGAAAGCGGACGCCAAAGACTTGAAAAATTATAGACCGATCAGCTTACTGTCCGTTGCCTACAAAGTATTTACTAAGGTAATCGCAAATAGAATCAGGAATACCTTAAACTTCTTTCAACCAAAGGACCAGGCAGGATTCCGTAAAGGCTACTCAACAATAGACCATATTCACACTATCAATCAGGTGATAGAGAAATGTGCGGAATATAACCAACCCTTATATATAGCCTTCATTGATTACGAAAAAGCATTTGATTCAGTCGAAACCTCAGCAGTCATGAAGGCACTACGGAATGAGGGTGTAGATGAGCCATATGTAAAGATACTGGAAGATATCTATAGCGGTTCCACAGCCACCGTAATCCTCCGCAAAGAAAGCAACAAAATCCCATTAAAGAACGGCGTCAGACAGGGAGATACGATATCTCCAATGCTGTTCACAGCATATTTGCAGGAGGTATTCAGGGACCTGGAGTGGGAAGAATTGGGGATAAAAGTTGATGGAGAATACCTTAGCAACTTGCGTTTCGCTGATGATATTGCCTTGATTAGTAACTCAGGAGACCAATTGCAATGCATGCTCACTGACCTGGAGAGGCAAAGCAGAAGGGTGGGTCTGAAAATTAATCTACAGAAAACTAAAGTAATGTTTAAAAGTCTCGGAAGAGAACAGCAGTTTACGATAGGTAGCGAGGCACTGGAAGTGGTAAAGGAATACATCTAGTTAGGGCAGGTAGTGACCACGGACCCGGATCATGAGACTGAAATAACCAGAAGAATAAGAATGGGCTGGGGTGCGTTTGGCAGGCATTCTCAAATCATGAACAGCAGGTTGCCGCTATCCCTCAAGAGGAAAGTGTATAACAGCTGTGTCTTACCAGTACTCACGTACGGGGCAGAAACCTGGATGCTTACGAAAAGGGTTCTGCTGAAATTGAGGACGACGCAACGAGCTATGGAAAGAAGAATGATAGGTGTAACCTTACGGGATAAGAAAAGAGCAGATTGGGTGAGGGGATAAACGCGGGTAAATGACATCTTAGTTGAAATCAAGAAAAAGAAATGGGCATGGGCCGGACATGTAATGAGGAGGGAAGATAACCGATGGTCATTAAGGGTTACTGACTGGATTCCAAGGGAAGGGAAGCGTAGTAGGGGGCGGCAGAAAGTTAGGTGGGCGGATGACATTAAGACGTTTGCAGGGACAACATGGCCACAATTAGTACATGACCGGGGTAGCTGGAGAAGTATGGGAGAGGCCTTTGCCCTGCAGTGGGCGTAACCATGCTGGATGATGATGATCGACACGTGTACTTATATTTAACAGGCAACCACGTTTCGCCGCCTGACAAATGTTATCGCACAGCGCGGGACGCGTCTGCATGTATCCGACGTTTCTGGAAAGTTATCGATGCTTCTATCCGCTGTCTGTTGTCGCCGAACCTTGTTATCTGATTTCATCGCGTGACTCGAATGTTGTAGAACTTTGTGGAAGGCATGCGGGTCCCAACGATTAGTCTGGAACATTCGATGACTGTTGTATAAAAGCCGACGCGCTTGACCCGCTGATCAGATTTTCGACGATCGCCGAGCGTGTTCGCCGCTATCGTTCTGCTATAAGTGTAGCCTGTTTTGTGGGCACAGGTTCGCCCAATAAAAGTTTGTTTTGTCGTTCACAGTATTGCTACTGTGTTATTCAACGTCACCACCACGTGATAATATATAAAAAACGGCATTTTCTGTGCATGATCTCCTCTCCACTAGGATCCTCTTCGTTTCCATTTACTTGCACTTAAACAAGGAATGCTGTTCTCTCTGGCGTGCCAAGTCTAAGAAGTTACCTGTTTGACTAAGCCCGCAATGCGTCATATGGTGCACCGTAACATATGAAATGGCACATTGTCATATGGTACGCAGTGCATACTATCCTACATTTCCTGTTTAGACAAAGCATATTTACAGCAATAGAATTCTACTGTGAAGGCTAAGCTTGAACAAGATTTCCCAGTTGTGGTTAGCTCAGCAGACCAATTACTTTTTGCGTACTCTCTGTACTATTGGGGTTAGATCTAAAAAAAGACTGTTTCCGTTTCACTGCACAAACCTACTCTTTATGGGAAGAAATATAGATGGGAAAGCCTTTCCTGATTAAAATAAACAGAATATAAAATGAATTATATAGCAAGCAGTGATATTATCGACGAATAACTTCCGCAGGTGTGCTCTAGCCCGGTTGTTTTCATAACCAATGCCGTCTGTCATTAATATTATTCAATGAACTGCATCAGATTCAAATCTTCATAAGAATGCCTCTTTCGAACTTGCTCTATTTTCCCGGTCCCAAATAACGTTGAAATATTGTCACGTGGTAGTGACGGTAAAGAACACAGTAGCAATACTGTAAAAGACAAAACTATGTTTTATTGGGTGAACCTGTGCCCTGAAGAGCAGGCTTCACTCAAAGAAGAACGACAGTGGCGAACACACTCGACGATCGTCGAAAATCTGATCAGCGGGTCAAACGCGTCGCCTTTTATACATCAGTCGTCGAATGTTCCAGAGTAATCGCTGGGACCCGCGTGTCTTCGACAAAGTTCTGCACTATTCGCGTCGCGCATACATGCAATCAGATTACACAAGATACGGTGACATACCATAGAGTAACATGGGAAACGACAAGAGCGGACACTCGAGCTGTTTCGCGGCCGAGGTATGGCGCTACGCCGATTCCGCTAGGTGGCAGATCACATAAAAAAAAAGAAAATCGGCTCAGGCTCCGGCTGCGGCTAGCAGCTTGACAGGCGGCACGACCACTGGGCAGGACCCAACATGTGCGAAGCCTTGTTAGGCTCTTTCTGTAAAAGGCATCGTTGTTGGGTTCTGCCAGCGTCAGCTTCGTCGCCATTTCGTGGTAAGGCCACAGCAAGTTATTTTGCGCGTTGTTAACGATTTATTCTCTTCGCATTTCGTTATGTCATTGTTAGCCGCATGAACGAGTGACGGCGGCCTTGCAGCCATGAACAGCTGCTGCCCATTTGCTCCGCTGACTTTAATTTGTCTTCTTTTTTTTTTGTGCGCAGCAATGAGCGGTTATGCTACCGATAACAGGGATGCGGCAGCGTCTGAGCTGCGAGGCACATTCGATACTATGACGAAGTTTGAAAATAAAATAATATTGTTCATTGAGAAACGCGGCCTATGAGCACATGCCGTTCGGGACAGAGAGCTTTATGTCACGCGCAGCGACTGCTGAAAAAGTTTGATGCTCTATTTTCGCAATGGAAATGTAGCGATTTCTAAAGCGGTACACGTGCAATATTTGCAGTATTGCATTAATGGGCTCTCTCTCAACCACTGTAGCAGGCTGTGTGCTCTCGAGCGTTGGTAGCTGTTCTGCATTGGGCTCTACATACAATAGCTCTGAAGCCTCCAGCATTGCTTACCTACTGTCTGTTATTATACGTTTGGCAGGCATCCCAACCATTTCTTGAAAATCCACTGTGCAGCCAAAGGACATCATACAAACTCAAGGGGGAAATTCCAAGTATCAGAAGACGATTGCAAGGCTTCGAAGACAGCAGGTGAAGACCCCGAACATAAAGTATTTAATTACAGCTGCTTTATGACGGACACACTGGCTTACACATTCGAGATGAGGATGTTGGTGCGTGGTCAATTATTTTTGCAGCCATTTTATTTCGGCACGCTGCCATTCACAATTTTGCTGCCCTAAATCACCCTAGTTTGCCGAAGTACTAGAAAAAATGTCATATATTTTTTCCTTCTAAATCAATCCCGTTTTGAACAATATAATTGCGGTCGTGTATATGCAGTTTTTTTTTCCTTCATCTGTATAGATGCAACACGTCTTTTGTGTGTTTTGTTAATGCAAAGTAGTTGCCATCACGTCATTAATTTCCGACTACTCCTCATTATACGGGTGTCACACGACCAATTTCGATCGCGATCAAGTCCGATGCGCATCGACATTCTCGACTTCTATTGGCTACATCGCGTAGCTTGCGCAAAAAGACCAATCGCGACCGAGAAATTCAAATCGGATTGGGCGTGATCGCGTTTAAAAGTTCGCCGTGTGACACCCGTATTACTTGCATTTCGCTGTTTCTTTCCGTTTTCATGTATCGGATTCTTCCAATCTTGCTGCAATAAATTGTTGTCTGCTATTTTCGTGTTCTTTACTGTGCAGCAAGTTGACTTATATTTAAGGAACACGGCGCATTTATTTACGATACACCTTTTGTCGTGAGTTACTAGACGTAAAATATCCTAAGCGATAAAGTTCTACTTCCTCTACAGTTGTCATGATTTTTCCGCCAAGTTACAGCATGAAGCAGCAAATATGACTTTAAATGAAACTAACATGAGTGAAACAACTTTGCGCCTTCGTCGTCACAACATGTAAACAGCGGCACAAGCGCCTGCATGAAATCACTCGATTTAAGCAGCGGTATGTGTCTCAAAAAAGAGAAAATAAAAAACGAAACTGAAATTAGGGCGTCGGATATTGGGCGGTATGCGCGACCACCTTGGTGGCTAATGAGTTTCGCCGATTCCGCTAGGTGCGCTGAGAGCCAAAATTGGCCGCGGGCGCCTTTGGGAGTGTCCACTCTTCAGGTGTCCTATGTTACTCTATGGACATACTGCGAATGGAACGATCGATAACATTCCAGAAACTTCCTATACATGCGTGCGCGGCCTGCGCTCTGCTATAACATTTGTTCGGCGGTGAAATATTGTCCCCCGATAAACAAGTACACGTGTCAATATATGGCTTAAAATGGTGCATGCCAAATTTGACGTTTTCATGTAAAGCACATGCAATACGCGGGATCGGTCAAAAATGAGCACATACTCATCCAATTTCACACGCTGCGCAGTACTGACGTTTTCTGAGCACATACCCGTTGCCACATACCCGGTGACTCAAGGTGTATAGTGCAGTTTTTCCGAAACCCAGCCGCATGTTGTCCGTTTTGCACGCACCCTGTGCACCATGCTGTGTCTTCACGAAGACTATAGGCAGCACATACCAATGGTCAAAGTCAACTGTCCTCTCAATAATTGCCACAAACGTAACGACCGCAATGTGTGCTGACTATTACCTCTCAAAAATATATCGATCTCAACGAACGTATCAAACGCGCGTCACTTAGTGCAGATTGGGTGAGCGTTGCACCACTCGTCTCGTACTCTTCCATGTCACTTGCCATGCGCGCCCACATTCCTTTTTTTAAAGGGATCTTGGAGTAAACTGCGCCTGCGTAGCCAATGTGCTCTGACTTGCTCAAGTTCGCGTGCGTACCTCTTTCTTGGTGCAACTAGTCTGTCTCCTCCTCCCCGACCCAACCGTTCCCTCCCTGCCGCTCCTTTAGGACTCTCTGTGGTCTGTTTCCGAACCCACCGCTTTTTCACTCTCTTGCTAATCGCCTGGTTCTATGACAACGTCATCACGAGTTATTTGGTAGCGATTTAGTTGAGATTGAGATCTCTTTCAGCTGAAATTGCTGTTAGACAATGCATCAAACGTTTTCTCGCTGAAACCAACGCACTTTACCACTTCTCGAATGTCTCCCTGTAGACGTGCCCTCATCGCCTTAGCCACCCTGAGGGGCAACAGCAAAGTATACTTTTATAATGCCACCTGCTCTCTCTGGAAATATGGCGTAAGTAATGTGTGGTGTATTTTGGAGTCTTGCTGCCTTTCTATCTATCTGCCAATTTCGTGATTCTCACTCTCCAGCCCGTACCTCAGGTTGGAATTTCTGATCCGTGCACCTAGACTTTAACTCGGGTCCCCTTCGACTTCTGCGCCACGCTAACACCAACATCTCACGCCTGTTCATCCTCCCAGAGAACAAAAAATCTGAAAATGTAACAGATGTCCCTGTCTTGTCGCGCACGTGGATTTGGCATTGTGATTGATATTTTTCCATTCGCAGCCACTACGGTGAGCGGGCCCATCATAATAGGCTTGAAGTGGTTTTTATAAACGTAACTTAAGGACAGATATCTTAATACTCAAGGATGAATTCCGTCATTTTATCTTAACTAAACTGCTCTCCTCTTCCTTCTAAACCGTGATCCTTCCTCCTCTTTCGTGGCGAAAATGCAACACGCTTCACCTCTCCTGGCTCTTTTCGTTCGCTCCTGTTGGTGGCGCAATTGAAAACATTTCGCACGGAGGCGCACTCTTCTTTATCGTAGGGTCCCCTATACAAAACTTTCCTTAATATGCCATGCTGTGACGCTAAATTTACCACAGGAAAGGCTACGTGAAATTTCAAGTTTAAAGTCCGAACACCTTTTCTTATTCGGACACTTACATTAACATTTATTAGTGGTATTTCGTTGTTCCGTCTTCTTTCAAAGTTTGTCTTCATCCGTTGTTTATGGCGATAGGAATCATATAGACACTCCAGGCGCATTACTGCCGTCACCGTCGCCGTGAGGTTCCGTATCAGTCAAAGCGTGTGAGCATGAGTCGGCGAGCGACGTTCAGTCTCGCGTGCGCGACCGAAGAAAACCGCCCAGGCAACTGCCCTCTTCTGGAGCACGCGAGGCAGGAGCGTTAGGGGAGGAATGAGGAGCGCTCTTCTCCGGCGGCCACTAGGGTGCCCCGACGCCGTCCTCGACCGCCGCTCTGTGCAGAGTGGAGACAACGTCGGCGTCGCCTACTGCGTTGGTCATGCGAATCGCGGACACCACAGGTACGCGTTGCCGGCGTTCATTTGTCTTGAGAGCGACCTGCGACGTGCTCATTGTGCACACCCGCGCGGGCCTCATTTGCAAAACGGTCTGCAATGTTTGTAGAGTTCACGTAGGGCCGGTAGCACGGTATGTTCTGTGCTTTGTACGTTTCGTTCGCGTCCAAGTGACAGATGCCCAGAGGTAAATTGGCTCGCGCCTGCTGCGGCAATTCCTGACTCCAGCATATGCACATGCAGTTTCCGCTGTCTTCCAGCGAGGTGTCTTCTGTTCAGCTGTGGGCGCCTCACACCGTGCTGGTTAATTGAGTCAAAGCACGTTGACCGGCTAGTTGGTTTGGGCAATAATAGAATGTGTAAGCGCCACTGAAAAAGGACGTTGATAGAAGCAGTCCCACAAAGACAGCGCTGTCTCTGTCTGTCTGATTCCTTCGACATCCTTGT
This sequence comes from Dermacentor andersoni, assembly GCF_023375885.2. Taxonomy (NCBI): domain Eukaryota; kingdom Metazoa; phylum Arthropoda; class Arachnida; order Ixodida; family Ixodidae; genus Dermacentor; species Dermacentor andersoni. The sequence continues at coordinate 180,645,676 of NC_092816.1, forward strand.
TTAGTCACGCTTACATATCGTCATTGTTAATTTAATTAGTAAGCGATCGTTTACAAGCTTGTACGGCCGAAAAGATTTCTATCACTGCTTCGTGAAGCTATGTAATAATTGGCTATCGCAATCGATGCTTAGCCTTTCGGGTCGCACTGCTTATTTAGTTACTTATGTATCCTCCTTCGTGCGTAAATTTGTTTAGGTAAATTGCACCTTGCCGAGGATACCCAGTTCGCGATCCGCAAGAAGTGTCGGAGTGACTCCTGAAGTGTCAGAAAGAGGGCTGTATCCCAATCCACTTGTGTGTGAACGGTTATGGAGCCTCACAGCAGCCTCCATACAGCATTTTCACCCAGCTGCAAACTCTGGTACATGCTTATAAATTAGGTGAAGCCAACTGTTTATATAAACCCACGCATACTACATAAACATCATTGCTGATGGTCTACAGGCTTGGTTTGTAAGAACGAGATAAACATACCGAGGGCTGGATTTTGATCACCCATATCATGAGAAGCCAACAACAAAGACACCAAGAATAGCATACGGAAATTAGGCTGGGCGCTGCAGCGTCGAGCAGTCCTCTTCACGGCAGTGTTTAATAAATAAAACTAAGAAAATTATAAATTAAGCGAAATGAATGTGGCTGAAAAAACAACAGGCCGCCGGTAGGGCACGAACGCTGGTGGTTGCATTACAGGTGCGTTGCTCCTACCAGCTTAGCTACTGCAGCGCGGTATTCTTGTCCAATTTCTGGGGTTTTTGTGTTTTATCTTCTAAAGCTAAACCTGGGAGTGTTAGCCAGCGCCACACCTCACGCACTTGACGGCGACACGGACGTTCGAGAGGCACTCAGTTTCTGTAATTATTAACATCGCTACTATGTTCGAAAAATTGAAGGATTGAATAATATCGCGGCAACGTTGATATTGACCCAAGTCAGCACGTAGACCATCTCCTACTCGCGTCACTACGGACATAGGTTACAGTTGCTGGGTCAAATTGGGCCAAAATGGAAGGCGTTGTGAGGAGCGCGGGTAACTCAGAAAATGACGAGGGTTGTAAAAGGAACGTCCTTTTTAAAAATGTCTGCGAGTGCTTTCGGAATCACTGCAAAATTATTCGCTGACGAACGAATATAACAGAAGCGCCTTAAAATGATGCGATCATATTCGCTGGACATGGCAGCATGTACAATATAGCCAAGGGTCATAGTGTCGTGAAGGCCAAGGCGGCACTGCGACAAACTGAACTCTCGTCCGGCAAAGTGGAACGCAAATATCACAGAGACACGTTCGTGGTGTGTATCAAACGTAGATTAAAGCACAATTACGTCGCGTAAGTACGACAAGGACGTGTGTGAGTTGAACCCTTGAATCAGAATCCACTATTCGCTCAAATGTGGCTGGGCCATTACACAGGACGAAAGGCATCAACATCCATCAACAGCCAAAGCCACACTGCGAGATCATGTGACCACCTAAAATTGTGTCGTAAATAACAGAATGACATAGATACTTTATCCATAAAGTTTATTACACATGTGACTTGCGCAATGTGTGACGAAGCGGAATATGTCAGGTGTGACCGGAATCTGTTCATTCATAAAAGAGGGCTGCTTCCTGAGTCGGGGTTGTTGTTTTAAAGCAAGAGGTGTGCGAAACGGCTCCACTTAAAGCGGGTTTTTAATCTCAAACCGCAATAGCGCACCAACTACAGTTTTAAAAAGCAGAAAGTGCATGCTCGTGACTTTATTAGTTGCAGTGTAAATATGTGTGACTTCTTTCTTTCATCCACGTAGCACATTTTATTGGTTATATTGCACGGGAATCTTGTTTCACTCTTTTTTGTTCAATTCGTCTTTTTTTTGGATTGGTACATTAGATAACTAAAGACTGGAGCATCATGAACGCAGCTCGCACATTAAACAACAGATATGCTTTACTGTTACTTAGAATATCGGGGCATTGTCGCCAATGTCCTCGCGAAAAAAGTTACCACCAGGCGGCTGTCAAACGGCCGTTATACGCCTAAAGTTTCTATGACATTGACGATAAGTCGTCTGCTTTCAAGGGGAATGTCGGCAATACTGCAATGGGGTAGACGTCTGTTACTTCATTCGTGAACCTAAAATATGCAGCCTCCTTGATGTGGCTCCATGAGGAACTCAGAAAGATATTTGCCGTAATATTTCTCGTCAACTCTCACTCTACTAGAGTGTAAAAATCTGAACTAGGAATTACTGCACTGCTGCAGCAAACGGTTAGGCTCTCTCTAAAAACTGCATCTGCGAAAACATAAAAACTGATATCGCAGAAAACTGAAACACGAACTTGGGAGCACATGGGGACAGCACAATCAGTGGCCCCTATCCCTTGTTCCTGCGATCGAGGCCAGGTTGCCTGTCCTACTGTGATGAAATTTCTAGGCATATTATGCAGCTTTACATTAGGGGGCGCAACGGGCTGACTCAGGAAAGACACCATGTATATTTTGGTTCTGCTACACTATCAGGCTATGAATTTTGCGTTCAACAATATTAATTTATCTATTGCAACCTTTATTACAGAGTAGCCCGTTATGGGTTCACTCCCCAGTTCCTTTCGTGTCAGTGTCGTTGTCCTGGAGGAAAATGGAAAAGTACCTTTTATTTATTTTATTTATTTGATAAATACTGCCAGCCTTCAGAGAATGCCGTGGGCAGGGGTGCACAGTACATAAGAAGAAATGATCAAAAATTGGAAGACAAGAACGCATTAAACAAGGCTCGTACCACGCACTGAAGAAGCAGCGAAAGACCGATAGTTTGCACGTCGCTTGCATACAAACCCGTGCTACAGGTATAAAATTATACACTGATATATTGACAGAGTGATTGACAAGGAAAAATTAGATCATAACATGGACCATTCAAGCTGTGCGTGCGCGTCGCACGATATGACAAACTGCTGTAATTAATCACATTTCTTGTTTTCACGGACATGAAAGGTGCAAGAACAATCCAGATGCAACGCACATTTTGAAAGCCATGTTAAGCAAAGCGTATGTAAAGCGTACACAAAACCTTGATAATTAATTTCGATGAGTAAAATTTTGTTTGCTTTGGTTTTATGCAACGTGATTTCTCATGCAATGTTTGAGTTCGTCTACCTCATCAGTTACATCTTTAATCTCATGCTGGTTTTACAAGTGCATGACCATATGCCGAAATGCAAAGGCCAAATAAGCCTGATTCTCATTAGCTTCTCATTAAAAGCGGTAATGCACCACATGGACTCAACTACAGATCCACACATTGGTAGTCAAATAATTTGAGACGCGTACGGTGCATCTTTACAAGAACGCAGGCTATGTACGAAGCGCGTAGAAAAAACATGGTGGTCACACTCGTACGCAAAAAAAGTGCTAACCTGTATAAGGCAAGATTTATGGAATTCTTGTTTCACAATGGGGCATACCATTCTGGTAGATTGGGCGATAACCGGTAAAGCTGTCACAGCTGACACATAATGAGTGATTAACCCAAGTCGAGAAGTATAACCAATATAATCCGTAAATACAACTGACCATTCTCATAACATATCCAAGTGCTCCAGAGTTGCCTGTGAGCCGGCCATATAAGTTTCGTTTTTATATAAGAAGTAGCTGTTTGTATCGCAGAAGAGGCATGTGCATGCATGGCCAGCATACAAGGAATATACAAGCCACTTCTGTAAAACTTTACTGAAACATTTGCGTTGATATCCACAAAGATACAGCAGATATAATGACCGACCCGTCAATAAGGTAGCCACACAATACCCGCGCGTGTTGGGAAGGAAAGCTTCTCATTAAAAGTAGTAATGCAGCACAATGACTCAACTACAGTCCCAAACATTGGTAGTCGAAGGCTTTACGTTTGGTCACTCCGCCGACGCTACAGTAACAAACATCGCTGCGGCTGGAGAAGACGTTCACGACGCCAGCTGCTTTGATAAGTTGATAAAGTATATGTGATCATTGCCAAGCTGTGAAAGCTCAACTGAGACTCAGCCCTGGGGGAAGAGAACTGTAAGAAAGCCAGAGTTAATGAACGAAAAGTACACTAGGTAGAGAACGAAGAAAAAAAAGCGTGCCTGCAATTTTCCACATTCCCCAAGTGCCTTACCGCAAGGAAATACCATTCGCAATTGAGTGAGTTGGTTTGTTTGCTCCCTATACATGGCGCGAACTCCTGATTCTTCGGAATAACCAAGAATCAGTTGAAATTATATCAGTAATCACAAAAAAGTTTTCTTCTTTTTCATGGCGAGATAAATGTCTTACATGTCGGCGAATGTTAGCGCGAGCTTTCGCCTTACTGCGTTGCGATATGCATAAACCTGTAGCTTATTCAGGGCACACCGGCTCCTGAACGCCGTCCACGTCGCCACCTCAGCAGCCGTCCGTGCAGCGCAGTACAAGACAACGGCGGGTAGCACGTGCAAACTTAATGCAAGCTTCGTGGCTGTGCGGAAATCGCTTTGTATATTTTTTTCACAATCTTGGTGGAAGTGCGTTCAGACAAATGAAACAAAAGGAAATTTGTGGATGGGATTCACGGATGATTGCAATGGTCAACCACTGAGTCAACCTGTGTCGAATAATTGAAGTCAACTACGTGTCAACCTCTGTCGAATAATTATATGGGCCAGTGTGTGTGTGTGAAAACTTTTATTGTAATGAGGTCCGGAGGCTCGACTTCTTAAGCCAAGGCGGGCCGCTCCCACGTTGACACTGTCTGGCCAAGCCTTTGAGCGACATCATGGGCCCTCAGGACTGCCCTTAGTTGGTCTTGAAACAATGGGCTTTCAATCTTTTTTTTGCCAGTGTCCATTCATAAAGTAGGTTGGGGAGAGTCGCGGGACACCCCGCCAGCATATGTCTGATTCCAATGATGCCATTACAATCATTGCACTCCATCGTAATCTCCCTCTCTGGATATATTTTATTAATGCTGTGCCTCAGGCACCTTTTTAGGACAGCTCTCTGGTAGTTCTCCGAATAATGTTCTAGACATGCTACATACAAACACACACACCGGGCCATAAATAATTAAACAAAAGAGTGACAGTGAACTATTAATTTAAAAGCGGCAGAGTTTGCCGTCATATAAGTATTCACCTGCATTTTAACGTGAGAATGAACTGGAGAACGGAGAGAAGACACCTGGAAAAGGTGGGCGGAAGAATTGGAAAATAGATAGCCTGACATGATATAATTTCTCCATTTACCTTTTGAGTCATATATGTGCAAATACATTAGTTGTCTTGATTTTGCAGCTATTCTTTATGCGATGGATCACAGCGATTACGAACTACAGGATATAAAGAAAACCATTCTATTCAATGGGACCAAATAATAAGTCGAGAGCTTGAGACCGCTTTTATGGAGTTTGCCTGGGGCCAATTTTGAGCCGTAGTGTAGCATATACGTTAGCGTATGCGTAAAGGTAATATTTGTTTTCTATATTTCCGTTGCATCACAGTTTGCTCTACCGTCAAATAATATCTGTCCAATTACTTTCAGAGAGCCACAGTTGTCTCAAAAGGCAAGCATAATTAGACGAAAACGGTGCATGAGGCTGCTTGTCCAGCCACGTTGCGTCGTAGCCTAAAGTTAAGTGTTTCTGATTCTTAAGGTAGCCGTCCCGGAAAGCTTGTTTGAAAGTCCGGGTTTTTAATCCGGATCCAGATCTGTGTCTTTTTTACTGTGCCATGTTGTTAGAGACCATCTTTTTTTTTCTTCATTTGCTTCGCATGGTTCGCGGTGCTCAATTTTTTTGTAAATGGCATTCCTGAACAATGATGTATGCCTTTGTGTTTGTTAACAGCACGCAAACGCCAATGCGGGGGCCTGCGGCTTTGTCAAGCGGTCCACGTGGCAGCTTTTTCTCCATGCCACTCGCGTGATGTACTGATCCAGATAAACATAATTGTCATTGTCAAACATCATAATGTATATAAATTCATAGTGTTTGAGGGAGGAAGACGAGAGCTTTTTTTTTTTTGACCTGTGAAGAACATAACGCTTTACCAATGGCGGTACCTCAGGTTTTTGTTTTCCTTTCAAAAATGTCTCTTATTAATTTTTGTGTTTATGGCCCTTACGAGTCAACTCATCTGCTGTTGAGATATTCATACCCGCGCAACACTGACTAACTAATGAGGTAACAAACAATTACCTTCTCTTTACACTCAATTCTGAAACACGCAGTGATATACGGAAATTCGTTTTCTTCCACAATGTGAGTAAGGAAAATATCACCGCCTAAATTAGGGATGCAGATGTGAGAATGTAGCCTTGGTTCGATCAAGCGAAAGCTTCCCCCTTTTGAACGCAGTGTAGAAGCGGCGACAAATCCAAATTGTCCCTGTCGGAGAACTAAGTGCTCGTCAGTTCCGTGCATAACTTAATTGCAATCGAATAATATTAAAATGTTCTTCCTAATTACAGAAAGAAGATGGGCATGCAGTAAATTGGGTATAAATAATCATTGCAGTCATTCGAAGCCGTTTAAACAAGAAAATTTTATCTATTTTATTAGTGCGTTTCCAATGGCAAATAACTTTATATAGACGGCCAATAAGCTAATGTAAGCCACGATCACCATAACGGCGAGCATATTTCTACACGTTCAATGCGCCATTGAGGAGCAATATCTGCACTCTATCTGCCTGCTAATCGACATTTCGGCAGCACTTGGGAGATGGCTATTGCTTCAAAAGTAACTTTAAAATTTACTTCCTCTCCTGTAAAGAAAAGCTTAAACAAGGCATGACATGGCAACCGACAAATCAGATTGGTTAGAGATGGTACTAACCATGATCGAGTGTATAACCGCAACTGAACGATGACGTAGAAAGATACAAGTACACAGATACAGCGCTTCTCCCCCTAAACAACTCCCGAGCGCTGTGTCTGTGTATCTGTTTATTTCGATGTCCTCGTTCAGCTGTGCTCTATCCTGGATTCTAACCTAGTGGACCGCAAACGTGTCTTAACCAGGATACCAGCCGCCATATTAAAATGGGTGTAGTCCATGTACGCAGTGGCAACTCCCGCGAACCACACAAACAAACCACAGCGTATACACCGCGCAACACGACACGGTGCAGTTGTCCATATAGACGCTGCCTACCCAGAAGAACAAAGCCGGCTCAAGGCGGCAGAAGAGGCAGCCTAAAGCGCCAGGGGGATAGGGCGCACTCTACTGCCTAGCTAGAAGAAGAATGAATTCAAATCCCGTGTTTCACCGGCCAAATAGACTACTTCATTATGGGGCTGGCCTTAGTGGGGGACTCCGCAATAATTTGGACCGCCAGGGAATATAAACCGCGCTCCGAACGAAAGGTACCGCGGGCGTTTTTGCATTTCGCCTCCATTGAAATACGGCCTTCGTGGCCGAGATTTGATCCCACGACCTCGTGCTTAGTAGAATTTTGAAGAATACGGTTGCGTGGTATGAGAGGCTGGTTCGGCGCAGACTTTTCAATGAGGGGCGCGAAGTAGAAAACTCGATTTGGCCGCATCAAGGTCGTGCCGTTGAAAACTGCTTGCGATACTTCTCTAAAGCCTCATTACTACTGCTTCGCGCGCGGGTATATGTGTTCAGGCCGCTCAAACGGTGTTTTTGATTGGATATGACGTACATTTTTGCTTCAGTAATGTATGCCTTTCTTTCTGTTCTTTATTTTTATTTCTTTTTGCCAGCTAAAATTTTAATACGAAAAAACATATCTGCCATTTCAGCTTCCCACATCAAACAAATAAAATATGTCTGCCCAATCTAGTGCACTGTACTCACATTTCCGGTAAGCGTCCTTATAGAAAAAGAAACTGCAGCACAACATTCAATTCACGTTTCCTTCTTCCTCGCGTAACAGAAGGGGAAGTAATTGTTATAGCTATATTGTTACGGCCGGACCACGGGTGCTGAAAACAGTTTTATGTAGCCATTATACCTGTATATGATGATCTTTATCCGCTAAGCTGTGTTAAATTTTTTTGCGCAGTCCAATTACTGCTTAATTGGAGGCTGCATAGTGGATACGGCATTGCGCTGCTGAAGAGAAGCTCACGGGTCCAAACCAGGTCCAGGAATACAATGGGAATGAAATGGAAAACCACTCGTGTACCTGTCTCTAGGTGCACCTTAAAAAACCCCCGGTGGTGGGGACTGAACAGGGTGTCTCATAATCACATCACCAGACGTAAAATGCCAGAATTTGCTTAATAAAAAATAAGGTTGCTGCATTGTTGCGGCATTCTGTAGCGGTGTAAACAAACTAAATTATTCTCTAGTCTGATTTCCGAGAGAAACATGTTAAGCTTATCTTAGATCACCTACCAAAATGTAATGCCGTTCACAACTGTACGTCCTCTCAAATATATATAATCGGCTTCTTTATTATAAACGGCCGCTTTCAGTTATCCGGTGCACTATCATAAGGAATATAACGAAGCAATAAAAAAGACGTGCCTAACACACACGTAGAGATGTTTGTAGATATGCTGCGTTCGTTTAGTGAGATAGATGTCGTACCACATTGGGCACCCAGTTTTAATGGGTAGTAGATATAGTGAGACTGTCAAGAAAATGTTTTGCGATGCCGAATCAAGTTAGCAGGTTAACAGGCTGAGTGGCGCTGTCCCGTCGAGGCACCGCGTGAGGAAAAATTGGGCGAGGGCACTGCGAGCGAACTGCCTTGGTGGGAGGGAGAGTGTGGGGTGGAGCGGCTGAGACGAGCTCAGCGGCAAACTCAGCGGGCTTTCGCTGCAGGCTCCGAAGCCAATTGCACACCGTACGCTCTTCAAATAATGATTAATTTCAAAGGCAAATTTACGTTAATTTGATTTTTCCAAGCATATATAGTTGAGGTATTGATTGTACAACTCGACGTTTTCAATTTTGCTGTCACTTGAAGTGCGTCGTCTACTAACGCGCCGTGTTTGCTTAGTGGCTGTCGGGCTACCCGCAGGGGCGTATGCGTCAGCAGGCGTTTGGTGTGTTGCGGCACCACGTACCCGAGCACACGAGGGTTGGACCCTCCCGCGTGTAGCCGTGCGCGGCTTAGCCGTGTCTGGGGAAAGGGGGATCCTGCGGGTTGAGCTGATGCTGGGTGTTTGGACCTTTACGGCCCCCCGGCGGAGGCAACACACCCCTTTGGCCTCTGCTTCACATAGACGGCACCTCCAGACTGACCCACCTGGAGGACATCGGCAGTCGCCTTTTCCTGTTTCTCCCTCCTCCAATCCTCGTCTTTATTTCTCACTTTTTGACCTTTCCTGTCTCCTTCTCTCTTCTTTTTACTTCCTTTCTCCTTGCGGCAAGGGTTAACCCTGTGTGGCTATCCAACCTTGGGTACACCATATTCGGTTATAGTGACGGCGTACGACTGGCGTCGTGCAGACTTGAATGCAAGCTCTGCCGCGTCCCCTCGTTGGGCTCCGTGGTGGGTGGTCGGCGCTGTTGCCGAATATATACATTTTTTCATGGAAACTTCTTTCCCCTCCCTTGCTGATCGCCCACAGAAACGAGGGCGCACCGAAGATGTCTTCAAGTTTTTTGGACGCCGAACGCAGAATTTTCCCCGCTTTCACGTTATTCATTCTGGAAAGCCAAACAAAGTAGTCGGAAACATTTCACCATTCCTTCTTTCAAAATCCCTGACTGATGTTTTTGGTCCAGGTTGCAAGGTGTCGAGGATGGCAAGCGGCGACCTCCTCTTGGAGCTCCGCGATGTAAAACAATATGAGAAACTACCGCAACTAGTGTCATTTGGGGAGACCCCCATAACAGTAACCCCGCACCGTACAATGAACACCACCCGTGGTGTTGTGTCAGATGATGATTTGCTTGAGCTGACTGAAGCGAAACTCCTGGAGGGCTTCAGCGAACAAAATGTGATCAATGTCAGAAGAATTAAGATGAGGCGGGATGGTAAAGAGATTCAGACGAAGCACCTAATAATTACTTTTGGATCAAGTATCTTGCCCGAGTCAATCGAGGCCGGGTACATCAAGCTCCATGTTACGCCGTACGTGCCAAATCCACTCCGATGTTTCAAATGCCAGCGCTTCGGTCACAGCTCGCAGAGCTGCCGAGGCCGCCAAACCTGTGCGAAGTGCAGTGCCCACGAACATACTTCTGAAGCTTGCGTGAACGCTCTACATTGTGTAAACTGTGAAGGGGAGCACGCCGCATACTCGCGGTCGTGCCCGACCTGGAAAAAAAAGAAAGAAATAGTCACAGTCAAAGTTAAGAAAAACATAAGTTTTAAAGAGGCACGCAGGCGGGTAGCATACCTGCCAAAGGAAAGCTTTGCCGATGTGGCGCGTCAGGGGGCAGCGCCACAACGGCCTCCGGCGGCTGTCCGACTCACACCCAGTGAGGCGGCAGTGATGCCATCCGCCCCCCCCGGCGGCTGCAGCTGACGCTGCTACGCCAACCCACCAGACGGGGCCATCGACCCCGAAGGTGGGCGCAGCCGAGGCTGCCCGAACCTCCCCGGCCCCTTCCAGCGCTGGCAACAGCCGGCGCAGCCAAATCCCTCAGGGAGCCCCATCGACCTCCGGGCTGGTGGGCGCATGGGTTTTGCCATCCAAGGCGGGACCCTCGCTGGTAACTTCCCGCTCGCAAGAGTACGTGTCCGGCGCCTCACAAGAGGCAATGGACACTACACCCATCCTCAAGGCGCACCAAGCGCCTAAGGAGCGGCGAGGCTCCCTCGAACGCTCCAGAATGGGCAGAACCTTCGTTACAACGCCTCGAAAGAGCTCTGTAACCTAAGGAACCACCTCCGTTTCCATACACACAGCACTTTATTACTTTCAATATGGATACACAAATTATTCACTGGAACGTCAGAGGTCTTCTTAGGAACCTTGATGACGTGCAAGAGCTTATCCAAAAACACAATCCAAAAGTGCTGTGTCTACAGGAAACACACTTAAAACCACAACACACAAACTTTCTCCGAGCGTGTGTCAAGTTCCGCAAAGATCGCGATGATGGTGTCGTATCATCAGGCGGTGTTGCCATTTTTATCCATAAAAGTATTTCTTGTGAGCGTTTACAGCTACAAACGCCCCTTGAAGCAGTGGCGGTTCGAGCTGTTCTTCTAAATAAACTCGTCACCATTTGCTCGCTTTACGTACCCCCACACTACAAATTAAACAAACATGAATTTCAGTCCTTTATAGACGAATTGCCTGAACCTTACGTTGTTCTTGGCGACTCCAATGCCCACAGTTACATGTGGGGCGACTCTCATATATATGCGCGAAGTGGTCTTGTTGAACAGTTCCTTTTCTCTTCTGGTGCGTGCCTTCTGAATAAGAAGGAAGCCACATATTACTTTCTTGCAAACAAAACCTTCTCTTCAATTGATCTCAGCATAGTTTCCCCGTCCATACTGCCCGAACTCGAATGGAAAGTTACAAACAATCCTTACGGGAGCGACCACTTCCCCATACTGATAAGAACATTTAAAGAAAACGAAGATCCTCAACAAGCTCCTAGGTGGAAGATAGGCACAGCCGACTGGGAGAAATTTCGAACTCTCACCAGCATCTCATGGGCCGACATGTCTTCTTTAGAAATTGATGCTGCCGTGGATTATCTTACAGCATTCATAATAGATGCCGCGTCAAAATGCATATCCGAAGTAAGTGGTTTGGCATGCAAACCACGTGTACCGTGGTGGAACAGCGAATGTAGGATCGCCCGTAAGAATCAGAACAAGGCCTGGGGGTTGCTACGCGCTTCTCCCACTGCAGAGAATCTTATCAACTTTAATAAAGTAAAGTCCCAAGGCAGGCGAACCCGCCTACAGGCCAAAAGAGAAAGTTGGCACATGTTTCTATTGAGTATTAACTCGTTCAGAGATGAGGCCAAAGCCTGGAACAGGGTTAATAGGATTAGAGGGCGGCAAACATATTCATTCCCTCTGGTAAACACACAGGGCGATACACTGCAAGACCAGGCAGACTCACTTGGGGAGTATTTTGAGAACGTGTCAAGTTCAACAAATTATTCACAATCCTTTCTCAAACACAAACAAATAGAAGAATGTAAGCCTTTAAGCAGAAAATGTCGCCAGAATGAACCATACAACCGTCCTTTTAGTATTGCAGAGTTGAGAGCTGCCTTGAGGGCATACTAAGAGCTCCGTACCAGGATCTGATAGAGTCATGTATGAAATGCTCAAAAACTTAGACAATGATACGCAAGTTGCATTACTTACACTTTTCAACACTATCTGGGACGCAGGGTACCTTCCGACCGCATGGAAAGAAGCCATTGTGGTCCCTCTTTTAAAACAAGGCAAAGATCCTTCCTCAGTGCCAAGCTACCGGCCGATAGCCCTCACAAGTTGCCTTTGCAATGTATTTGAAAAAATGATTAATTGGCGGCTAATTCACTTTCTTGAACTGAGCAAAATGCTAGATCCCTATGAGTGTGGCTTTCGAGAAGGGCGGTCCACAACCGATCATCTTGTACGTATTGAAGTATATATTCGCGCCGCTTCCATACACAAACAGTTTTTCCTATCGATATTTCTCGATATGGAGAAGGCGTACGACACAACGTGGCGGTACGGAATCTTGCGAGACTTGTCGAGAATGGGCATCCGTGGCAATATGCTAAAACTGTTAGAAAGTTACCTGTCCAACCGTACCTTCCGCGTGAAAGTCGGGAATGGACTATCACGTCCATTTATACAGGAGACTGGTGTACCCCAGGGAGGTGTGCTCAGCTTCACGCTCTTTATAGTTAAAATGAACACACTCCGCGTTTCATTACCACCAGCGACATTTTATTCCGTGTACGTAGATGACATACAAATAGGTTTTAAATCCTGTAACCTTGCAGTGTGCGAAAGACAAGTACAGCAGAGTTTGAACAAGATATCTAAGTGGGCAGAGGAAAATGGATATAAAGTCAACCCCCACAAAAGTTCATGTGTTCTCTTTACAAGAAAGAGAGGCCTGGTTCTAGACCCGTGCATGGAACTGGGTGGACAACAAATACCTGTCAACAAAGAACAGAAATTTCTAGGTGTTATACTTGACTCTAAGCTTACTTTCATCTCGCACATTAAATATCTCAAAACTAAATGTCTAAAAACTATTAACCTACTAAAGAAGCTATCACACACAACATGGGGTAGCGACAGGAAATGTATAATGAATATTTATAAGAGCCTTATTCAGTTTCGCTTAGACTATGGCGATATAGTGTACAACTCTGCCGCCCCGAGTGCACTAAAGATGCTGGATCCCATCCACCACCTGGGTATCCGTCTGGCCACAGGCGCATTCAGAACTAGCCCCATTCAAAGCTTGTATGTAGAATCGAATGAGTGGCCACTCAATCTGCAGAGATCTTACATCAGCTTCACATATTTCCTTAAAGTGCATTCCAATAATCAACATCTATGTTTTAACAATAATAGTAGATATGTATTTCTGCCATGACAATCTTTTTCCTGTATCCCAAGATATCGAGCTTTCGCGTTGGCTCTTTCGAAATGCAGAAATTTATGTGTTTGGTATCTACGTATGACTCCCCACGGCCTGTTTTGCTGCTTTTTTGCTTCGGTGCATTCATGTGTCCACCAAGGATTCATAATTTTCGGAACAATGCCAGAAGATTGAGAAATGGCCTTTTCAGCTGCGGAAATTATACAATGAGTAATTTTTTTCATTAATTTAGTGAATCCTTAGGCTTGTTACAATGAGCTCCTCCTGCCTGGCACTTTCTGTGAAAACCTACGAGTCTGCAATTTGTAATTTACAATGGGGCAGTTTGTGGGATGTAATGGGTTGCGCTGAGGTGAGGTTGATTATAGGAGGTAAAGTATTGCTGACATTAAAAATCTCCAGTACTTCCCATTTAAAATCGGTGAAAACATCCGGTGAGCAAAGCGCTAAATTACGGCAACAAAATTAGGTGAACTCGGTGAAAAATATGTTGTTGCAACTGAGTTCGAAAAACAGGTGTTGTTCATTAAAGTAAAATCGTCCATATGTTGCCCTCTTTGGACGTTTTTATCACTGCTTCAAAGAGTGCAATGTGCATTAAAATACCGAAATAAAACAAAAGCATCCAGCAGCTGTTAAATTAAAATTTCCAGGTCATGAGTAGTGAAATAACTATGGGGATGTATGCCCAATGAACAGATGACGACAGTGTTAAATTATGAAACTGTGACAGCTACTGCCTCGTGCGGAGTATTTTGTTTACCGTTGGGTGTGGGTTGCCGCCTTGGAAAACAATAGCGATACCTCCTGAAAGATGGCTGGAGTGCTCGCGGTCTTTTCGCGCGCGTTCGTTGCGTGGACACTTGTTTTTGTTGTAGAAAATTTGTGCAGCATATTTTCTTTTGAAATGTCTTTATTTTCTTTGGTGCGCCCTTGGCTCTTGTCGGCAGTTAGCCGTTCTGCTTTTAGCCCAGTGAACTGCTACCTTCAACACATATTTCTGAAAGTAACACATGTTCAAGGCACGACAGACACTGATTGGCAACTTGAAACTCCGTGAAAAAGTTTCGTCGTGCTGTTTAACACAGGCTCCTTGCTGGTGGACAAACAAAGAACACGGACAATAATGGAAGAAAAAAATATTTTAATATAATAAACCAGGTTTATTCAGTGCGTGGCGCGAAGAATAGAAGCGGATGACAACTTCTCAGTAAATGAAATGGTGCACAGGCTTATTCACGACACGTACAGAATAAAAAAAATTATCGGATGCTTTAAATCCAATAACTGAAAAAGAGCGAACAATAGAGCGGAATAAGCGTGTTTGCAATTTCAAATTCGGCACCATCTTACCTTTATCTTGGTTGTCCCCTGTTTATGGGACTGCGCCCTCCAGCATCGACCGAAGGCCTGTGGCTAGAGAGTTACCACGGATGGAACTAGATGGTAGATCCATTCTAATAGACTCTAGCTAGAACATACCCGAAGTGCACCAATGGCTTTCCGAGAGAACGAATCACGGCGATGATTAGACTCTAATATGGACTTTGTGCATATTCATATTCATATGAATACGAATTCTTTGTAAAGAGAAACGATATTACCTACGTATACTTATACTTTGGGGTGAATGACTGAATCGGAGTGCTGGGAAGTAAGGACCATTACATAGGTCTTTACTTCCCAGCTGGTGCAATTTACTTCTTATCTGCTCCATGGCTCGCCTGGAAATCATCAATGCGCTTGAATGGGGATTGAAGTAAAATATACAAGTCTCATCGAATGCTATTTGCGTTTAAGATCATATGCGAGGCCAGAATTCACTATTACACATGATTTCAAAAGTCTTTTCTGTCCCATTTTAAAGCATAAGTGCTCTTTGAATTCTCGAGGCTGTGTCTAATAAAAGGGACGACTCTCCAGAACCATTCTGGTACTGGCGACTCGTGGCTGTTGCACAGAGGCGCACCAGTTCCTTGGCGAAATAATAGACGGGGTTTCATAACTTCTACTTAACACGTCCCTAGGCATCAGTGAGCATTGACACGTGTGCTTCTTTCCCTTTTTCGGCTGACCGCTTTTCACCGCCAAACAAATGATATCGTAAAGTGCAGGACGTGCCTGCAAGCATAGGAAGTTCTTCGAATATTATCGATGGTTCTATCCGTGTCTCTTTCCAACGAACCTTTGTTCTCAAACAGCCCTGCATGTTCCTCCGAAAAAGTTATCGATTATTATTTCCTTGTGTATCCAAATAGAACAGGCTAGTTTTCTCCGACCTTGCCGCGTCACGTTTATGTCGCGGTAATATAAATTCATACGGTCACTTCGCTTGCCTAGACGCTATGAACAAACAATAATAACAGATCAAAAGTCTTAATGACGGTGGTTGCTGCTTTTTGTTATCGTAATAACAATCATATGGCCACTCCAGACGAATTGGCGCAGTCGTCGCGGCAGTAAAGTCCCTTCGAAAGTCGGAATTCGATAACACTGCGCCCACTCGCCATGTGCTGTTGGTGCGAGTGAGTGTTCGTGAGTGAGCTGAGGATGGTGGCTCCACTCAACACCCTCTCGGAATTCTTGAGGCCCCTCCACACCCTCCTTTCCCCTGGTGCAAAGTCACGCCAAGTTCCCGACTCCCCAGGTGCTCTCCGCGTGCTTGTAGAAACAAGTCCACACCCTATCGCGAACCCTTGCAGTGCACTAATTTAGGTCAAAGCGCTGGATGCACACGGACAGTGCGCCAAGCTGCTGCAATTTGCTTCAATTATTTTTATTTCGAGCATGAGTTTTTGGGTGTTCAATTCATCCGTGCGCGCGTCACTTTAGTGGCATGTGTTCTTCAGAGTACAATTTGACGTTCAATCCGAATTCAGTTGCTATATTTCTTTTGCAACGTTGGCAGGTTTGTGCAGCTTCGGCGACATTGTGTTCCGAGCTGCTGCGAAAACTAGGACAATTACCAAAATTAGCGCGTTTATTCGTTCTCCTGCGATAGCACGAAGACAAAGCGTGGTTGCGAGCCATTCCACTGAAGTATTGCACACCCGAAATGTGGGTGGCATTAGGGTGAGCTACCACCCTGTAATTTTGCTTCATTACGGGGGCGGGCTCCCTTCGCTCTAAACTGCTGGCATTGCTAAAAGCAGGGTTGATGGTTTCATTTCCGGAGCCTAAAGTCCGAAAGCACGTAGATGCGTATCCATTTTTTTATTTTTTGCATTGGTCGTTCTCTATATGTGCGAAGTCGACTTGTAAATCCTTTGTAATTACAACAAGGGCTAATATGTCATACCTTATATGTTAGTCGAAACCCCGAGCGATGTTTACAGATGTATAAATAAAATAATTTCCTTAGTAACGAAAACTCGGCTTTTAATAAACTAAGGTTGTTGTCCTAATTTCATGTCACCAAGTACCATCGTTGAAAATGGGCAGAAAAAGTCGTTCTATCAAGTAACATTTGTTATGTTTGTGGAGAAATTCGCATTTTGTCCAGTGTATTTTTACACGAAATAGCAGATAAAGTTCAGGTTGTTCGCGTTCACGTTATGTGACCCCTCGTATTCAGTCCATAATTCCGTACAATTACCCGTGTTTGTAGGAGAAACATGTAAACCGAGTGGATAGAAAGAGCGGAATCCAGAATATTTTTTCACGTTACAGACACCACTGCAGATTTGGTAATTTCCCATCAGATTAGTTCTCTTCAGTCAGATTTTTTCGCTGATAATAGATATCGCGTGCGCAGACACGTTAAATACATGGCGTCTGGCAGCTGCAGCAAGAGACAGAAAGCAAATAGGCTTTTCACATATCTTGACACATACTAAACATGGTCGGGAAACGTTTACAGATCATATTACGAGCAGTATTGTATTGTTTCATAAACAGCGCTTGAAGCGTTTGTGTTGTTACAGTTTTCACCAATGAAGCCGAAATTTTATCTATTGCCGTTGCTGTAAAGTTATGGCATTGATGATATTACGCAATATCAGAAGCGCACAATTAAATTATTGGCAATGGAAGTGCTACACTTTGCCAACAAGTTGAAACCGCCAGAACGGAACCGTAGTACATAGTGCAGATAAGTATCGGCATATAAAAACACGTATTCTGTATTCTATATATGCTGAAGAATGACTCTAAAGAATAATCACCGTCATTATTTCTGCTCATTGATCATAGAAAAACATTATCTTTGTCTAAAGATAAGAAAAATTGAAGAATGACACTGAGCAAAAAAACACCACAGATGAATGTCCATGGCAAAGGAATTATGGCGGCATCTCTGATGCTGAATTATCTTGGCGAAACTATAATGGTAGGCTGAAAAGGACTAAAAGAACATACCAGTGCCTATTTCTGCAGAGAATGTAGCCTCACGGGCAGAGTGTATATGTATATATGCATTCAAATTCGAAACACATCACTAATTAATGCTGTATTTCTTCTTGAGAACTGCATGACGTAATTAAGTAAGAACTACATGATAGGCATGCTTTGAAATAACGTATTTACGTGATTCTTTCAGTTCAGCCGGTGTTTCTCTCTGCATCAAGGCGTATCGGCGTATTGAAATTTCTAGTTTTAATGGCGGGACGCATCACAGCATTTCTTCTCATGTGTGCTATGTTCGCCTACGGTGAGTCCAAACTCCCTCTACATCGTCATCGAGAGTGACATTACCATTGTGACAATAGCACCAGGACGTATTGAGAGAGAGAGAGAGATAAAGAAGTAAGGTAGGGAGGTTAACCAGATATCAGTCACCGGTTTTCTACCCTGCACTGGGGATGGGAGATAGGGGCTAGAAAGAGGACAGAGAGGAAAACGTAAAAAAAAAGACATGCACACACGGAGGCGCGCACACACACAAGAGGCGTTCCGAGTAAAGGCGTTCACAAAGGCCGGTATTAAATTTTCCTCACCGCTTGAGGGACGTTTCTCTGTTGGCTTCGCATGATCCTACATAGTGACATCAGACAGAGACGCGTCATTTCTGCGAAGAATGCACGCCGTAGTAGTTAGTGAAATTCAGGGTAACATACAAAACTGTTCAATAAGAAAGGCACGCAATCCTAAAATATCCCCCATGTATGGAAATGCGCAGTTTATTTTCAAACACGTTCGCGTGATTTGCAGGTTTATCTGTCCCTTTTTCAAGCTTACACTTAGGCAATTACAAACACAGTCCTATTATTCACCTGTAAAATTGAAGGAATGGTATGACATTGCAGACACTATGATTATATGCAAAGCGTGCAAACGGAGGTATGCACGCTGGAGCATATGCTCTGGGAGTGTGGGTCGCTCGACCCTGGCATTTCCCGAAATCGGTGTTCAGGAACGCTTAAATCCCACGATCACATCCCTCAAGTCCGGGCTGTCCAGTGCGCCAATGATATGGCTAGGAGGCTTGACCTCCCGGTTCCGACAGGGGATTAACCAGGCAGGTGGCAACACTTTGTGCCAGACCTGAGTAAATGTTTTTTCACCTCTTCCTCCTCCTGTTTTATGTTGACATAACTGTAGCTGTAGAAACTGATTCATAATGGGCTAAAATTTTGTAATGAAGTACTATAGGCAAAATTGAATTTTTAGGGACACCTTCAAAAAAGTTGCGTAAGTTCACGTCATTATAGTCTCTGTCTGTGTCATTTCGCGCTGCAATTCGTCATGATGTTACCGTACCAACTCGCCCAACTTTCTATCCTTTTGCTTCACATCATTTGCCAGGCCCAGAATATCAGATGCGGTTACCAGCACGTCAACGGGTTAGTTTGAGAATATAACATATAATGATGACACGATATTCATGTTTAACGACTGCAGGTACCAAAGGAAGCGTTTTTATCCCAGCGGCTGCAACGTGAAAGCGCAATTTTGTGTTTTTTTTCTTCTAATCATGACCGTTTCCATTTTGTGAACGCGGTATTCCCGATGAACATTCCTCGCATATATTTGTCTATTATATCCGTAGGCATCCTTACCATTCCAACTAATCAAACTGCTACAGCACGAGGAAGTTCTGTGCTGATGAGTGCTGCCAATGAAGGTGGAAGAATCGCAACAGCTGCGATCCAAATTTTGGCGGGTGGAGGCCTCGGCTGAAACTCACGTCTTTGGCTGCACCAAGAGGGCAGTGCGAGAAAACAGACTTTTGTCGCGTGCTTACGGCTTTCTTAAGCGAGTGCATCTTTCACAGCTAAAACGGAATAAAATGTCCCAACATAACGTGGTGATTGCGTTTCTTTCTATTTTATGGATAACCCTGTCTTATATTCCGTACAACGTTTAAATCTGTTCCTTTTCGGTCATATTTATTACTCTTGAATGTACATAGAAAGGGAAGAAAGTAACCATGTACCATCTAACACGATGTTAGCAATTATGCGTAACATCTATTTTGAGCCATCTGACGAGATGTAAAAGTTCAGCTGGTCGTATTCGCAGAAATACAATGGCGATCAAGACGCCATGTCGGGTAATCTGTTTAGAAACGCCGAGCAAGGGCAGCCATCTGCTGACAAATGTATTCTGATACGTGAACTACAAAGAAATCAGTATTTTAATTTCATCAGACACGTGATTTACTCGTTGCCTACGCGATTTTGCTAGAATCCGTTCTTCTCTTGCTTTGTTTTTAGGTTTTCTTTTGCCGGTGTGCTTCTGGCATCTTTTTCGCAATTTCCGATGATGTTGTTCTTATTAATGCACAGTCCCCCACTAGCGCTTTCCGCATTATCAAATCATAGTTTTCACACGTAAGACCCCTGAATTCAATTCACTCTTCTTCTACCTAGGCCGTACTGTGCGCTCTATCTCCCTGGCGTCTTAGCTTGCTTCTCGTACAGCCTTCAGCCGGCTTTTTCTTGAAGTTCCACAGCGCCCATATGGGCCGCTGCACAGTGTGGCGTGATGCGGTGTGGTGCGGGGCTCTGCGGGGGTTGCCACTGGGAACATGCTCTGAACCCATTTTAACATGGCAGCTAGTGTCTCTATGTAACCAATCTGCATTGTCGGTTGCCATGTCATGCTTAGGTCTACTCTTCATTGCAGGAGAGCCAGCAATTCCTTTTTTGGAGTTTCTTCAGAAGTATTCGACATCTCCCAAGGGCTGCCAAAATGTACATTAGCGCGAAGATTTACTGCAGACATTTCTACTCAATGGCGCATTGACGGCGCACAAATACGCTCTCCTTTAGGGAGATCGTGGCTTACCTATTGGCTTATTTCTCGCATATAGAAAATGACTTGCCATTGGTATCGCACATATAAAAGCTGATCACACTATCTTGTATAAACCGCTTCGAGTGACCGCAATGATTATTTATGCCCCATTTACTGCATATCTGTCTTGTTTCTGTCATTTGGAAGGACATTTTAATAGTGGCTGATTGCAAATAAGTTACTCACTGAACTGTCGAGCACTTACGTATCCGACAGAGACCATATCGACTTACGGCCCCTTCAACCCTGCTTTCGAAGGGGCAGCTTTTACTTGATCGAATTAATGCCACATTTTCACGTGTACATTCATATTTGCAGCGGTCATTTTTTCCTTAGTCACATTGTGGAAAAATGCTAATTCCCGAATATAACTGCCTCTTTCAGAATTGGCTACAAAGCCAAGGAAATTGTTAGCTACCTCATTACTTGTGCTTACACGGCTATGGCAATCTTAACAGGAAATGAGATGGCTTGTAAGGGCCATAACTACGGAAGTAAGCGAAAGTCATTTTTAAAAAGAAATAAAAAATCTGGGGCATCGCCATTGCGAAGCGTTGTTCTTCATGGGCCTAAAAAAATACTGTCTTCTTCTTTCCTCGAACACTATGAATTTATCGAGATTACTGACACGGATGTTCAAACAAACTTTCCAGACCGAGTACCCTGGGAATTAGAGACGCTTAACCCTAGGCTACGACGCAGCATGGCTTGTTTCGTCAAACAATACACGCATTTTGAGACAACTGGGGCTCTCTGGAAGTACTTGGGCGCATATTATTCAACTTAGAGCGTACAGGGTTGCGAGGAACATATAGATAACAACTATGGCTTCTGCGTAAATGTTAATGTATATGTTACGCTACGGCTTACAATTGGTCCCTGGAAAACTCTAAAAATGCGGTCTGAAGCCCTCGACTTCTTATTTGGTCGCTTTTAATATAATGGTTTTAATATACTTGTTAGCCAATGGCCCTCAGTCCCCAGCGGCTGCGGAACACCTGACAAAGGCGGCGGTCGCACTTGCAACGATGCAGGGGGTGCTAAGAATACTTGGGTCCCAAAAAGCCGCCAGTGGAGACTGACCCTTGCAACGTTCAAGACCCGAACACTCTCGAGTGAGGCCAGCTTAGCAGGACTCTTTGAAGAACTATCAGACATTGTTTGACCTATTATCGGCCTTTATGAGATTAGAAGAACTTGTGAGGCTTACACACTGCTGCATAACGGCCATGTCCTCTGCTACAGAGGTGTCCCTAATCTATACAGACATAGCGGCTAACATTGACGAATTCTACAGCATCAACGAGAGGGTAAGAATTGTCATAATCAAACTCAATCAGTGGTATAGATTAAAGATAGTACAAACCTACACTCCAACATCGAGTCAGGACGATGAGGAAGTAGATCAGTGTTATGAAGATGTTGAATTAGCAATGAGAAAAGTGCAAACGCGGTATGCAGTATTAATGGGGGACTTCAATGCAAAAGTGGGGAAATAACAGGCGGATGAACGGGCAACTGGCAACTACGGTGTCGATTCTAGTAATGCTAGAGGTGAGATGCTGGTAGAATTCGCAGAAAGGAATAAGCTGTGGATAATGAACACTTTTTTCAGGAAACGTAGCAAGAGAAAGTGGACTTGGAAAACCCCTAATGGTGATTGAAGAAATGAAATGGATTTCATACTTTCTGCCCATGCCAGCATAGTGTAGGATGTAGAAGTGATAGGTAAGTCAAAGTGCAGCGATCCTGGATTAGTAAGTGCTAGGATTCACTCCAATTTGAACAGAGAAAGGGTAAGATTGGTGAACAAGAAACAGGTAAACTTAGAGGCAGTCAGCGTCAAAGCAGACAAATTTAAGCGGGTACTTGCAATAAAATATGCAGCCTTAGATCAGAGAGTTGATGATGATGATGAGATGGAGGTAATGAATGAAACCGTAACGAGGCTGGCTTCAGCTGGAGCAATTGAAGTGGGATGCAAGGCACCAAGGCAACCAATAGGCAAGCTCTCCCAAGTAACAAAGGCCCTAATAAAGTAACGACAAACAATGAAAGTGTACAGCTCAAAAGATAAGATAGAATTCGCGGAGCTGTCAAAACTGATCATCAAAGCAACAATAAGTAAGAAAGACAGAAGAAACCGTTAAAAATGGACGCAGCCTGAAATCAGTGAGAAAGAAACTTGGCATATGACAAACCAAGATATATGCACTGAAACATAAGCAGGGCAATATCATCAGCAATCTCGAAGGTATAATAAAAGCAGCGCAAGTATTCTATACTGACCTTTACAGGACATAGTGGACTCAAGAGCGCTCTATTCGATACAATAATTAACAGTATAAAGAAACTCCCGCTATAACTAGAGATGAGGGCAGAAAGGCCTTGCAAGGTATGAAACGGGGAAAAGCGACAGGAAAGGATGGAAAACAGTCGATAACAATCAAAGAGGGAGGAGACATAATGCTAGGAAAACTGGCGCCTCTCTATACGAAGTGTCTTTCGACTACAAGAGTCCCAGAAAACTGTAAGAATGCAAACAATATACTGCTCCACAAAAAAGGCGACGATAAAGAACTAAAAAAGAATAGGCCCATTAGCTTACTCCCTGTATTATATAAAATATTTACCAAAATAATCTCCAATAGAATAAGGACAGCACTGGACTATAGTTAACCAGGGGAGCAGGCTGGCTTCAGGAAAGGTTACTCTACAATGGATCACATCCATGTCATTAACCAGGTCATCGAGAAATCCTCAGAGCCTCTCTATATGGCTTTCATAGATTACAAAAAAGTATTTCATTCAGTAGAGATACCAGCAGTCATAGACGCATTGCGTAATCAAGGAGTACAGACCGCTTAAGTAAATACCGTGGAAAATATCTACTGAGATTCCACAGCCACGTTATTTCTAGACAATAAAATTAGGAAGTTATACATGAAGAAAGAGGTCAGACAACGAGACACAGTCTCTCTAATGCTTTTCACTGCGTGGTTAGAAGTATTCAAGCTATTAAACTGGGAAGGCTTAAGTGTAAAGATCGACGGCGAATACCTCAACAACCTTCGGTTTGCCGATGACATTGTTCTGTTCCACAACAATGCAGACGAGTTACAACAAATGATTGAGCACCTTAATAGGGAGAGTCTAAGAGTGGGGCTGAAGATTAATATGCAGAAAACAAAGATAATGATAAATAACCTGGCAAGGGAAAAAAGAGTTCAAAATCGCAAGTCAGCCTCTACAGTCGGTGCAAGTGTACGGTTGCCTAAGCCAACTAATCACAGGGAACCCTAATGATGAGAAAGAAGTTCACAGAAGAATAAAAATGGTTTGGATCGCATACCGCAGACATCGTGAGCTCCTGACTGGGAGCTTACCATTATCATTGAAAAGGAAAGCATACAATCAGTGTATTTTACCGGAGCGGACATATGGCACAGAGACTTGGAGCACAGAACACCTATACAAACTTAGAGAAGGGAAACTGTGCCTTCCACAGTGCAACGGCAATAAGAGTAGCGGTGGCGTTGTGAACTAAAGTATGCGACCGACGGTGGCGCTGGCAAAATAAAAACTAATATCATCATAATGATGTAGTGAGCAATATAGCCGCTATGGTAGCGGCTAGTGGGGTTCGTTGCGCTGCTCATTCGCTGGTTTTGGGCGCTTTACTACCGCTTTTGGAGCGGTGTTCGTGTGTACGACACTCTAAATTGAGTACCTATACTTTTATTATATCGCCAGGTGATCGAGAGGCCTCAACTGCCAAAAAAAACACGTCAGACAAGTAAGCTTACATTGTTTATTGTTAATCTTGAATGAAGCAGTACATGCCCACAATTTTCGTACAGTTCAGGTGGAGCTAATGCTGTCAGTCACTGAGTTTACAACATATATAAACACAGATATCAATCTTTTTAACGGAATTGAAAGCTGAAATCGAGCGAAGTTTTCTCATCATGTCTGGCGTGCCGCTAAAGCAACGACAACAATATTGTGCTCGGCTACACTCGTACTTGTGTTGCGTACAGTGCTGTTTGACGTGTTTCATACTATACGTATGTTGTCTGCATTCGACGATTTCAGCTAGATTAAAAAAATAAACATAAGAAGTCGTCGGCAAAGATGTACGGTCAGTAAGGTAAGCTCCAGCTGCAATATCACATTGTTTTCATAACACATTGGCGATAGGCACGAAGTTTAGAGCGAAAAGGAACACTATGCTAAATTTTAGATCACATATTGTGTGTTCTAGATATTTCTCCTGCGCATTTAGTGTTCAGGCGCAGCAGTAAAGGCCTTGACACAAGTGGAGTACTTTAGGAAGGCAAGGAATGTTACGGAGACGACAGCGCTTACAAGGTCCCCTGCAAATATTGTGTATAAACAAGGACACTAAATAAACATAAAAGTATGCCCAATTAATGCTCACAGACCCTTCTAAAATGAAATTTACGGCTTCACGTTGAAGAAACATCTCGGTTTGCATGTTCAAACAATGCAGAAAGGTTACCAGGTGCTTAACACTTTAGTTGAGTAACAGAGGTGAGCAAGGGAAGCCTCAGCCTGCAGCCAACGTTTCAACAATCAAACATATTTGTGATGGCCGTGATGAAGATAAGTTCCCATGCTGAGGCTTCCCTTGCTCGTCCACTGTTGATTGGATGAATGTTAAGCCAAACTTCAAGTATATTTCATAAACTTCTTTTTGAACACACTGTCATCAGGTATGTCATCTGATGTTTAAAGAGAAATAAAAATTGATTTTATTGGCTTGTAATGTTTGAGAAGTGCGCAGTAGTCCAGCTGTGTAAAGTTTCCTGTTTTAGCCATCTCTTAGGGTGTAGGGCTAGCCTAGTTACTGATTTGATTTAAACTGTACATGAGCCTTTTGTAGTTAACAAATCAAAACTGCAAAATCTAGATCTAATTTTAATCCTACCACTTACCATGTGTACAATGTTCCCTTAGATTTCATGTCCTATAAATATATTGGTGTACACGTTACAAGTAATTTAAATTGCACCAATATGGAGTGTCATTAACAATGTTATTCAGCTGCTCGGGTACTTACAGTGCAACTTTTCCAAAGCACTGTCTACTTTAAAATTACACCTTTACAAGATGCTAATACGCTCAAAACTTGAATATGTATCTGCAGTATGGGATCCCAGTCGTGTTAGTCTTGTCACTTCACTTGAACTCGTACAAACTAACTCTGCTCGTTTCATTCTTTCTAATTATAACCATAGAGCGAGTATAACCTTAATGAAACGAACCAGCACCTATTCCACTAGCTAATCGCTGCAGTGGCCATGTTTTGCTGTTTCAGAAAATTTTCCATCATACCACACTTCACGACGACTTCACACCGCGGCCTCAAGTACATTTCAAACTACATCGATCATCTCAGTATCGCAGGGATTGATTATTGCTACACGAAGTCTTTCAATATATCATCCCCCGAACATCTCAGGAATGAAACCACCTTCCCCCAAGTAGTGTGGCCATCACCGATAACAAGCGTTTTTTGCAAAACATTAGCTAATATCGTATAATCACGAGAATGATTGTATTACCAGAACTCACTGCTCATGTTCCTTTCTTTTACTCTACTGCTTTGTACCCACTCCCCTCTTTAATGGCATATGACCCTGAGCGTACTTTAAATAAAAAATAGAATAATAAACTTAAGAGTGACTGCCAGAGTTTCAGTGAACATGAAGCATCATTTCCTCAAAATTGCACTGAGTGGTTTTGAAGGCTTTAAAATTGTTTGCAGTTTCATGTAACAAATCAACGCTATGAGGGAGCATGTGATACTTGATGGTAATGCCCGTCAAATCTGATTTGCAAATAGCAGATGACAGAGTTTGTGACTTACCAAGTAGAAGCTTGCTACATGACGAGAAAAGAAACAAGCTGGGACTCAACTTGTAACTTCTCCGATTTTCATAAAACGCCCTTAAAATCAAGCAAGCTGGTATGCCAAATTTTAGAATTCCTGCTCGGTACGATACAAAACTGTAGACTGCTGGTTTGCTGATAGCGCTCACAGCCCTCTATCTGGTAAACTTGCAAGCATTTAATGGTGAGGCACGTAGTTCAAGAAGACCTGTTGTCATTATGGTGACCGTTGAGCTTGTCATGGCCTGGCGTGGGTAGCTTGCAAACCAATAATCTCACTGTCGTCCTTCCTGAAAAGAGAAATCATGAAGCCATGACAAACATGCAAGCAAAGAATGGTGAAACAAAAGTTTGTCCAATTAATGAGCAAATCACAGTTCTAGTTCAAGTGTTCAGAAACATACCTTACGAGGATTCTGGTTCTGTGGTGACACATTCACGGTTGACTTGTACGTCCAGCGACAATAGAGTCCGAAGGGGTGATCAAATATGAGCAGCATTTGGAGGCTCGAGGCAAAAGAAGAAAGCCTCAGTTACTATGGTGGAGGCATGGGTGAGTATGTGATTCATGTATGGCTAAGAACAGTGCACAAAACGCTACATGAAAGAAAAGCACACACACATACACAACACTGTTTTGAGCGTGCATTTCTTTCAATGATGTCCTTGTGCAGGCTGTGCTAAGTGAAACCTCGATTAATTTTTTAGCCAGCTACTGGGTAATAAACACAGTAATTTTATTACGTATCAAATGAGGTACCGGAAGTACACTTGCACTAATGTGCTGTGAATTTATCGCAGTGTATCGTTCATGCAGACACAGCCAAAACTATTTTTGATGCTATACTCCATACTAGGAATTTTAGCAACGTGTCAAAATAACAAGAGCCTTGTTTGAACTGCCTTTGAAGAGCAAGAACTTTACTGTGATTTTCCACTTTGAAAATAAATTTCACTACAGGAATCTGTTTTATCCGCCTCGCACCCGGAGAAGTAGAAAGTGCGAAGCAGTGTTTTTTTACTCACTCGTGCACACACCCAGAGGCTGCAAGATTGATCCCTTTCTTGAGTAGTTTCCGGACAGACTGCTCGATTCCTGCGACGAGTTTTCACGCTAGCTATTACATTTTTTTAAGCAACCCGCCATTGCGCGGCCAGAGGCGGCAGATCACTGACGACGGAAGCCGTGTATGTAGTCATTACGCGAGTGAAAAGCCGCAGCTGATAAAATTCACCGTCTTTAAACACGTTCACCTGGTAGTGGCTATTGAATGTCGGACGCACAAACTGGCTGAGATGTTATTGTTGTCTAATTAAAAGAACCAGCGTGATGCTGCACAAAAGAAACGACCACCCAGTTCGCAAACATAGCCGCCGTACAATTTGAATCGATAAACGGCACGGACTGCAATCGATAGCAGTGGGTTGCTGCTTATCACACGTCAGTAAGATATCAAAACTTTTATTCAAGTAGCAAAGCACAGGTTTTCATAACATAAATTTAATAAAAACAATTGTGTATTTATTTTGCAAAAAAACTGCACGCTATGTTTGACAGTTATTATATGTACATTTATAGTTCCAGTATTTAGCCGCATTAAGCGCCCCTAGCAGGAAAAATACAAATTAAAGTATGCGACCAAATTACAGTAGCTCCACTTGCACGGTTATGCTGGAACGCGCCGCGGTTGATTTTTCGCCCTCTGTGACGATCGCTGGAACTTGAAAGTGTGCAGGGCCTGCTTAGAGGCTGACAAAGAAGTTTCGGAGCAAGTTAAGGACCGCGCAAAGTGCGATGGAACGAAGAATGCTAGGCATAACTTTAAGAGACAGAAAGAGAGCGATTTGTGTAAGAGAGCAAACGAGTATAGATGATATTCTAATGCACATTAAGAGAAAAAAGGGCGCTGGGCAGGTCATGTAATGCGCAGACTAGATAACCGTTGGACCATTAGGGTGACAGAATGGGTAACAAGACAAGGGAAGCGCCGTAGAGGACGGCAAAAGACTAGATGGTGCGATGAAATTAGGAAATTTGCAGGTGCTAGTTGGAATCGGTTGGTGCAGGACAGGGGTAAGTGGAGATCACTGGGAGAGGCCTTCGTACTGCAGTGGACATGAATACGATGATGATTATGATGCTGATGATGTTTATAATGGTTTTCTTGATGTACTATAGTTGGTATTGCGTGCGACGAATCGCACAAAAAGCAAGCTATAATGTATTTGTACTAGTAGGACTAAAAAGCTAAATGAAGAGGTCATGTCATATTGGAGTATTTGCCTCCCGATTTTTCTGCTCATATTCTTCTAGTGTCTCCTCTCCGATCTCCACCTCTTTTGCACGGAAACATGTAGGAAAATACTTATGCGCCCGATGAACCGAATGTTGTGGTGGATTTTTATTCTCTCTCAGTACACTTCACGTAAATTTGTTAACAGTGCAACGGGGTGGTGGATGAGGGAAATATGTTTGACCTCTCTAAGCGGGAAGCAACAAGATTGCAGTTTTTTGTTTGCGTTCCACAAAAAACTATTGATGAAAAACTGTATGCGCAAGAATACACACAAGACACACATGCTACTTCTACAACAGCAAAACAACAATGATAATTGTGCTCCAAAGCAACTGCAATGAGCTAGGCGAATTAAAGCCGACATTGCGGCCGCTATGCACGCGCAATCACTGCGCGGCATAAAACCACTGAAAAGAATTTAGTTCTTTGTAATGAGAAACATACTTTGAACGCTCTCACAGTAAACAGCAGCGCGTGAAGCAGTGGAAGTAATGCGGCGAACAAGATCGCCAGTAGTTTCCAACAGCGCGATCTTGACGCTTATCAACCAACTTCGATCGTAGAGCCGCGACAGTATCATTCTTCATCGCCCGTCTCACTGCAAAGCATGTGCTGCTCCTGCAGCTCATCCCATTCAACCGTATCCTACTACACTATATACATCATAGCCGCTAAGGCACTGCGGCTGGTAGAAGCGCCTGAAGGAGGCGCCACACAGCGTGGTGCCATCTCTCGAGGGGACGCAGCACCCCCACTCCGGAATTCCCGGACCGCTGGAACTCCGAACAGCGCAAGCAGGCAACCCTGTCTCTGAGCCAAACGGTGGCAATGATGAGTTTGGAGCCCGGTGTCTGCCTTTTGAACCTCGCTATTCGAAATGACAAAAAAACCTCAGGGTACTATAAGTGACAGCTTGAGTGATATTGTGATCAAACAATAAGAACTGTGAAGGCATATTTTGTATAACTTGTTCTGGTAGTAACTAGCGTATGTATTGCGGTCCTGTACAAAGATTTGAGGCCAGAGACCGCATTTTCTTAAAAAGCCCCTCAACAAGTCTTGACATTTTGACCTGATAAGTGCAGGGAATATATTGCGCGATAGCGATCGTGTCTGCAAAGTATTATTTCGCCTTGTTCCGTGTAAACACCTCAGATTTCAAACCGAACGGCGTTTTCTCTTCCCCTCGCGGCTGCCGCGCTCCATGGCGGAGGATGACGTACACATGCACTATTATTTCCCGTGTGGTTTGGCATTTGTGTCTTCACGACAGAAATGCCAAACCGCACGGGAAATAATACAGACATTTCACATTAAAAGATTAGGGGAGACTTGCGTTAGCCACGCATCACTGCCTCTGTTAGAATGCGAATTTCAATATCTTCACAACACGTGAGTTAATTTCAAGTAGTGCTGTTCTGTTGTTTTCTTTTCAACTTGCGTACCTCTTGATATATTTAACTTATGTCTTTAAAGCTTGTCGTGTTCATATGCTGCGGTATTTGCAATCACCTATATATATATTGATAGTTTCAATAGAACATTTGTTGAATGTTCGCGCTCGTCCTATCCGCTTCTAGTCCTTGTCTGTATCACTTCACGCTACAATTCAATATCACGCTGGAAATATTGGTTTAGTAATTTCTTGTATATAATGTAAATACTATGTTGTTATTCAAAAGAACGATGAATAATTCTTTGTACTCTAGCTCTACGGAAGAAAGTTGAGAAAAGTACCATAGCGGCACTTGCGTGCAATTATGTTGCTTGACAGATTTCTCTTCACCGTAGACACAAAAGGAATACAAAAGCCTCTGCCAACGTACTAGTTAGCTAGACACTTTTCCCCCAATGTTTATAGGTAATCAATTTTGTCTGGTATACGGTAGCGACTTATACCACATTAAAAAAAAATTAAAAATTAAAGAAATATTATTGGAAATTGTAATGCAAATGAATAAACACGACATCATGAATTTTCATTTTTCCGTGAATGAAAGATGACTTTACCCCTGCTTTCTCATGTTAGCAGTCTTATCGAAGAACATGAGTCATAGCTGGGTGCGGAAAAATGCCGGACACTAACATTTTCTGTCCTATAAGCTTAAACCTATTTCTCTAATACGATATCAATTATACGCACCTTCTCGGCGCCTTTCTGCCGACGCGGTCACCGTGAGACTCCGTATGAAGTCCAAGGGCAATAAAATCCTCGCCGCGCGCCTTATACTGTATGTGCGATTGAAAGCGTGCGAGGGTGTGCAGGCGAACGCGCTCAATCTCGCGTGGGCGAGCGACGAATTTGGACCAAAAGCGCGCTCTCTCCTGTCGCCCACGAAGCTGAGAGGTGATGCGACGGAGAAGGGTCGTTCCTCTCTGTCTGCTGCTGCTGACTGTGCGGCCGGGCCGGCACTGTAAATTCAAAGCTGTCTGGGAAATGGCCCATGCACGCTCCAGCTGCGCCTCGTATTCAAAGCGACCTGCGATGTCTGCAGAGTGTGGGTACTGCACTCGCAGGAGTAAAGAGGCCGATTTACTCTTCAAAGCATTGTTTTACTCTCTCAAAATGTCTAGTGGAGTGAAATGCATTGTTCACTCCGTCACCAAAGAGAGAGTGAAATGTGCTTTTCACTCCTCTTCAGAGAGAGAGAGAGTAGAATGTCCGTTCTACCCTTGCGTCTATAGAGAACAAAACGTAGCGAAATCCTCTGCTTCAACTGTAGGAGGCTGGCCCCGAACATGCACACGCTGAGCACGCTCAAGCACACGCTGAGCAAAGACCACCCCGTTTTGCTTCTAAGAGAACAGGCAGCCACAGTTCAAAGTTACGCGTAGCGAGCGCTCTACTTTTTCGCTCCGACTTGCTCCACCGCGTGCGCGCTCAACTTCGCGGGACAACACAGCACAGGAGAAAGGTGACCCGTCCAGCGAGCAGCAACGAAGGCCATCCAAGGGAGATCGTGTGCCAGCCATATCGCGTCGCCGCTAAAACACGGCAGTCGTTCGTCATTCGTTGGATATAACAACAAATCCTCCATGGTGAGTGACTTCTTACTTTGGTGCACATTCTGCGTAAATGACATGCTATCGCCAGGAAGTCGTCGCGGCGCTTAGCCAACGCGATTGACAACGGACTAGGCATCGCGCGCTTTGTCTCTCGATATTAATCGAAAAAGCCAGTCGTCGCGATAACTTCATGTGATTTTATCAACTGCCGCTATCCATAAGAGCTTTGAAAATCGCAACCGCTGCCAGAACCATGGTATGTTCGATAAGACGTGAGGCGAGAGGATGCTTAAAATAATTTGTTCACCAGCCCATGATTCCGAGCCTATGCGGAGCGGGCTTAGCGTGCATTTTGTGTGTTTGAGTTTATTCAGTTTGGCAGTCTACTGTCCGAAGGCGTCATTTTGCTGGCGGCATGCTTACGTTACAAATAAGCCGCGCGCTTCACGGTGTCTCCCCCATGGGCAATCTGCGACCACTTAAGTTACGTGCAGCACAAGTGCTAGTTAGAAACTTTGCCGCAAGCATTCAGCTGCAAGCTGCAAGAGGCGCGTTATCCTGAACTTGCTGAAAACGCATGAGGAGTCCATGTTTTATGTTGAATAACGTATAAACGCCATATAAGCGATCTTGTGCGCGACAGCTACAAGCGATGCGACGGAGATGGCTGTCGCGTTCGCTCGTCGCCTATAGAAGTCGCACTCCGTCCGAGCGACGATATTGAGCGACGCTTCCCCGGTGTTGCTGGTATGAGGGCTACAAACACGCGTCGAAACTAGCGTGACGCGTGCTTTAGTAACTTATATTGATGTATTTTACTGTAACAAGTAGGAAAATATTTCCGAAGGTTTCGCAGTTAGTTCTTATCTTCGCACGTATAAAAATTCAATTGTTCACTCGTTTCGCGCGACAGTCGGTAGTATTTGAGGGATGTACATCCACTTCCGGCTTCAGGCTATTGGCTAGTCACTCATAGCACTTCCGGGAGACAAGAAACGATTTCTAGATTTCCAGAACCGAGCGATCTGTACGTGCGACGGCCCGTTATGTCGCTCGTCGCCGTCGCGCACTAAATCGCTCTCATGGGGTTTAGCCCTAAGACTGAACTGTTGTTGCTCATGTATTTAAATGGTGTGATTATATGTCTGATTTTGTCTCCTGGGGTGCTATGCAGGATGCGCCCAGTTTGGCGAAACTGGGGATCTTCACGAGCTCTGGCGACACCCCAAGATGAAAGCACAAATGGTACCGAGACTGTTTATCCTTCGACAAGCCTCCAGTTTTATTCGTTTATCTAGATTCACTCTGGGTGGCTATCATTCCTTGGGCGTTGCCTTCTGGGCGGGCGACAAACTGGGGCTCAGGTGATCATACCGTCGGTGCATGGTCGTGCCTTCTTTCAATTGTTTGTCGTTCCACCGAGTGCATTACATGCACAAGCGAGTTATAAAACAAATGCATTTAGTACAATAATATTAGTTAGTTTAACATGGTCTAAAAGTATTTTAAAGCTTACAAGATGTACACTGAATGTGTGTTCGACTATATTGTAATTTAATACGCTTCGGATTGTACCACAAGGGAACGTTGTGGTGGCGTCATCACATACATTCATCGGGCGAGCATGGCGGCTAAACATCGAAAAGGCCCAGTGTAAACAAACTCGTACAACGAGCTTGCAGTGCGCGACGTAGTGATCAGGCTCGACGATGACCACTATTTCTTGGACAGTTCTGTTCCTCCGTGAGCAATCTGCCCGTGCACCCTGAAGGACTGCCAATAGCTTCGGCGATTTTACAATCGCAACGCGCACCTACTGTTCACGGCACAATCCTGAACAAAACCCTTATCCGCTGCTGCTTCTGTGAGTGCGCTGAGTTCCTCCACTCTGCGTGACTGCGAGCGTTGCGAATATTGCATAGTGTGTGCAAAAGGAAGACAGCCGATATAGCTACGATGCGACAAGGAGGTGGTGCCGACGATGGATCTCGCAACCACCACAGTGAAGGAGACATCGACAAGCTGCAGATAAGTTTACTTCTACTGTTTCACATTTAGCATAATAATAGTGCACGGATTAAGTCACTTTCGTAGTAACGAACTGAATGTGCAGCAGTTTAAGAAAGGCATTGTAAACCAATGAGTGTTCGTGCTTTTACATGCAAGTGGGCCCGCGAAAACATGGAAAAGATAAAGGTAACCTTCAATAATTTCGTGAGATAACAGAAATTCATCAGTGACATTCAGCCCGCAGAATCTATGGAAGATTATCTTTATCCAGGTGAAATATCAATAACAGGTATAAAGCAGGAACCTTATACAAAAATTTCATGGGTTGAACAGCACATGGGAGGCTTTACCGAATCGTGATCGCCACGTTACCGATATCCTTGAAAAATGTTTAGAATCATTGCATTCTACCGGTTATGCAATATGGGACATGAACCTGGAGGTTAACAAAGAAACTTGAGAAGTCGAGGACTGTGCAGAAAGCGAAGTAATAAAAATTGTTGGAGATAGCATTAAGGCAGGAAGACACTGGCGTAGTAAACCGTGGCAACTGATATGCTAGTTGAGATTAAGAAAAAAAAATGATATCGCCGGGCAGGCCATGCACGTCTTCAATCACTTGTTGCCAATTCATAACAGGTGATTACATAAGCGTGACAGAGTGGATGTCAAGGAGAGAGAACTGCAGCCGAGGATGGTAGAAAATTGCGTAATGGGACAAAAATATGATGTTTGTATGCATAGGATGCAATCAGCTCGCATAAGATGGGATTGTAGGGAGCGGCATTGGTTTTGCAGTGAACAAAAATAGGTTTGTGGTGCTGACAGTAGAGACTGGTGAAGGTGCGAGGACACCTCAGCTGCTGGCACACTAATAAACATTACAATTGGCTCTGAAAAAAACAACCCGTTATGAAAAATAAATCAACTTTGTCCCGACAAATTGTTTTATTATGAATACACTAAATGCTCCCACAGTTAAGGGCATTTAGTACCAATAGTGCAATGAGCATTTTTCTTCCTAAATAATGGTTTATATGCGGTTGATTCATTCCAACAATCCACTTTTTTTACAGCAAAACATTCTGCTGCTGGAGGCACTCCACCGCGTGGCGGCAGTAGGCGAGTGCCAGGCACGGGCTCTTGAGAGTGTGCCAAGGTCCAGAAGGCTGCTCTGCAAAAGTAGCTTCAGTGCCCTCACTGCTCTCCAGTCGAGCCCCCAGAACACACCTTATAAAGGAGCTTTCATTTATTATTTTGTTTATTATTCTAGAGCATGAATAAAATTATTGCAGTAAACATTGTGCTGTGCATATTGGGACACTTGTAACATGCACTTGATGTCTCTTCAAAATGGGCAAAAACGTAAGACAACCTGTGCCACTCTTGGACCGTGTAAATGAAAAAAGACACTAATGCAGCATACACGTCACTGTGCTGTTTGTTCTTTCTATGTGCAAGAATACAGTGCGTGCTGATTAGCCACAAGATGAACGGTGTGTGTATTTCACAATGAAAAGACAGGAAACGGCATGAGCTTAATGCTATCACCTACAGACTGTGCATATATATGCAGCACTCCCCGATTTATACGTGCCATTACATGCATGTTCGATACCACATATTATTTAACAATGTTAACAATGTCATACAGTTGCATGTACTAATTTTCACACAGCTTAAGCCCATTCATAGCTCACTTGTGATGTATCCATTTCATAGGCCAAATAATTTTACACTTTGTCCTTTTGTGTTGTAATAAAAGCGGCATCCTCTAGTCGGATACAACTTCAGAAGATAGAAGAGGCCCCGCCCAGATGACCAAAGCGCTGCAGCCGATTGTCTCCACGTCTAAAGAAATAGTCCTTCTACAACGAACGGGTATTAGTGCGTCCGGCGGCACGACGTTAGTGTAGAGTGTGTGCCCATTGGTGCAGGCTTGTGTTCACCTGCCGTTGAAGTGCAGATTCTGCGGTCTCCTCAAGTTGTATCCGACTATACAATCGCGTAATGCCTTCCACTGGTTGCATAGACTTTACCAACTTGATAGCACACAATGATCCGGAACAAAAACCTATAAAGACACCCAAGCAAAGCTGGCTGGCCACACTTCCATTATGAGGGGCTGTAAAAAGGTCTCGCCAAATATTCCTATGACATCCTTGAAAAAGAGGTGGTGTTTGGTACTTCTTTAGAATCAAGAACAGATTACAGTGAATGTTGTCTACCAGGTCAAAACAAACTGAGCTTGGTTATCTGCACAGCATGTAATGGACGCTTGTGCTGCACATAGGAAACAAACTGCTCTGTCCAGTACAATTGTCGAGTTCGGTGTGGCACCTATTATGTCATTAGTGTCAACATAAAAATTACACTTTTCAAAGGCCATTCATTTCACCATTATTTTAGTGTGACGGTTCTTTCAATCAGTGCTTGTATTACATGAGCAGGTGGATTTGAAAGCAAAGCTTTGTTTGCAAACTTTCAGACTTCCATAATTCTATGGCAAGGCACTGGCATGTTGTCGAATAGCTCACGCTTCCTCGGTCCTCCACCAAAGAAGCCCAATGCTCTATCTGTAGTTGGATCGCGCAACAACTCGGCGGCACACAAAGAAGAGTAACACACACGGCAGAGCGTTCTGCTGTGTGCATTTCTCTTCTTTGTATCACGTCGAGCTGTTGTGCAATTCAACTTCAAGCTTCTATACCAATACAACCAGTCTTCAACCTCACCAATGCTCTAGTTATTAAGCAACAATGACGCACATATTTGAAATGTCCCAACACGAATTAGCTCTCCAACAAATCACCACAAGCGTAAACTTTTGCTGCGCAGGTGTAGGCACGTGCTGTATTCTGTACCAGTAAACTCGCAGGAATCAAAGGGGCAAGCATTAACCAGCCTTACTGCTGCCGTTACCATCAACATCATGACACCAATGGAAAGACAGTGCTGCGTTTCAGTAAAGGGAGTGTCGGAGGGAAAGGCGTGACAGCGAGGCTTACAATAAAAATAGCAGTTACAAGACATGTTCAATAGCAAAATATGCTGCATATCGCTCATCCTACTTTGGCATTGCGGCAAGCTTTTACACGGTTGAGATTGTCTCGCTGTTGTCTTTACAGTCTATAAGCTTTGCCCATATCTCTACGGGCGCCGCTTCACGATCATTACTGATCACCATTAACTATGTTGGTTGGTTCGTCTCCGCAAACCATCTTGCCGCCTTGCTCGATGGGCGCTACGTTTACTGGAATTTGAGTTTGCAGTCCATTACAAGAGTGGGCGAGATCATGCGGATGCCGACTGTCCTTCAAGGCTCCCTCTACCAACACGTGCATGTGACGCCGAGAATTTCGATGACTTTCTGGTAGGCATCAACCACACAATTTTTCCCGACCTGACCGCTTCACGCGAAGAGCAGCGTGACGACAGCAGCCTGGATGCCCTTTTTGCCTCTGCTGCTGTACCTACCGGTAAAGATGGCTTTCTTATCCAAGATACAAGAAGACTTATGCGGCTGATGGCACCCGCCTCCTCTTTGTGGTCCCTAAGAATTTGCGAACGCCCGTGCTCCGTGCTATACCCGACGACTAGACTGCTGGGTACCTAGGTTTCACCAGAACATACCACCGGATTCAGGACGGATTCTACTGGCCCAGTATGCGACGAGAATAAGAAAACTATGTGGCCAGTTGTTACAAGTGCCAGAAATTCAAGTGTCCCAATACTGCTCCGGTCGGTCTCCTTCACCCTGTTGCTCCACCGTCATCTTCTTTCGAAATGTTTGGAGTGGACCATCTGAGCCCATTTCGTTGCTGAATAAATGACAACGGTTTGATTATAGTCTGCGTCGACCATCTGGCGCGTTATGCTGAAACCGCAGCAATGCCAACGGCCACAGCTCTGGATGTTTCGAGCTTCCTCCTGTGCTCCGTTTTATTGCGTCATGGACCCCCTCGGGGTATTGTAAGCGATCGTGGTCGCCAGCTTGTGACCGATGTAGTCGAAGAGCTGTCGCGTCTCTGTGATTGCCAGTTTCACCACGCGACCCCGTATCATCCGCAGACAAATGGTCTCGTCGAGCGCACTAACAGAACTTTGACCAACCTGCTTTCAATGTACGTCGATTTTAGGCACGAGAATTGGGATGATATCTTGGCTTTTATCATGTACCAATTGTACACTGCAAAACATGAAACTACCGGCCATCTTTCGTTTTTATGTTTGACCACCCCGCAGCTTCCTTGACACCATTATACCTACTATTCCTCATACGGTCACTTTTATTGCCCAGACGCTCTGCCACGCTGAGGAAGCACGCCGCATAGCTCAGCTCCGTACGTTTGCATTCCAGGACCACTCCAAGATCAACTACGATCCACGCCATAAGAATGTGTCCTACGACAAACGGGACATAGTATGGCTCTGGACACCTCTTCGCAAGCGCGGTTGGTGCCAAAAGTTTCTGTTGTTACACCGGGCCTTTCGTCATTGCCAATCATCTAAGTGATATGACCCATTCAATTGCTCGTCTTATTTCCAATGGTTACCGTTCTAAGAAGATGCAGCTTGTTTTCGTCGCCCGCCTGAAACACTGTAATCCCCATGACTCCGAGTGGACGTAACAGTTACACACCCAGTGGGTTTCGTCTGTGAAGGCAGGAGTGTTACGCTAAAGCTACAGAGAGAACGGAGGAAGAGAAGAAAGAAGTACACTTGTCTTTGCAGCGGCGTGGTATTGGCGCCGCTTCTTTTCATCAATTCATGTTTAAGTAAACG
Source organism: Dermacentor andersoni (assembly GCF_023375885.2). Lineage (NCBI taxonomy): Eukaryota > Metazoa > Arthropoda > Arachnida > Ixodida > Ixodidae > Dermacentor > Dermacentor andersoni. Next base: position 180,684,426 of record NC_092816.1, read on the forward strand.
CGCCCCATCGTAAGCATATCAAGGTCTGAGAGTGGCTTCCAACCCTTAGGATTTTGGGCCTTTCTGATTGGCCTGTAAGAAGTAGCTGAGATTTACTAGGCGGGCATCTCCTTCCCGAGTTTTCCAGACATGAATCGACCTCATCTAATGCCGTGTTGACGCATGTTTTAACTTCCCATTTGCATCCTTTGACGAGAAGATGGATATATCATCTGTATAAAGCACGTGACTGATCTCACCAATGGCAGAAAGGTTTTCCAAAAGACGCGTCATTTCTATATTTAAGAAAATTGCATATATCACCGCCATTTGCAGCGTGCCCCTAGGTCCGATCACGAATGCCTCTGTCTTGATATCACCAATCTTAGGTATCCCCTTGATAAAGGAGCTTTGAAAGGCAGCGCCCAGATTGAGTTCCGATATGGCATTCAGAATGTGAACGCGAGACACCCACTGTCAAACGCGTTCTTCAGATCCAGCCCAGGATAGCCCTGACATTTCTCATTGCCACGTCGGTGACTTAGCATTTTATCGCGCTTGATCGCAGCCGGTGGACAAAGCCGGACGAAAGCCAATCACATATTATAAGAGTAGCCTTTTCTTCTTAACGGGTTGCAAAATACTGTGCTGTTGTAACATGGCTCAATTTCACTCGTTCTGTTGATTTCGTCCCCACAGCCTCAACATCCTAGGTCATCGAACCACGGACGATATCGCAGTGCATGTGGCTGTACCACGTGCTTCTAGCGACAGATCTGGTTCTATAAAAAGTTGAGCTTTCACTTGCGAAGAAAGTCATTCTGTAAAGCACGGGAGGCAGAATCAGCTTCATAGAAGAGTCGCGTGGCTTGACACCAGGCGACGTCCCGCGCGTAAAGGAAGAAGGAAACGCATTTGAAGCAGCAACAATTACAGGTGTCCATTGAGGATGAAGACAAGTATAACGGCAATTTCGGCGTGCAGGAGAAACATGGAGGAACGTTTGCTTTCGAAGAAAAGCGACTCGGATGTCGCTCACCGATGTGAGGCTTTGCTTTGTCCATTCTGCATGGTGGAATCATGCTAGACGTGCAATTCTGCATCGCCTTTTCGGGAAGTTCAATACAAGGTAAACTTGTCGACGATTTATTAATATAGGACTTTGCCTGGAACTGTTGGTGATTCCTACGTAGAGATGGTATGTGACTGCGGCAACCCATTTGCAATGTCTGCAGCCGTTCTATAATCAGGGTGAGCGCAGAGTCAACCTGAACTTGACTGATGATCTCTTCTCTGATTTTCTCCCATGACTCATTGTTTACAAAAAAAGGTGTACGTCAGGTACAAGACAAATGCGTAACCGGTGACGTAATCATTTATCCACGTACCATAGCTTGCCCATAGCGTGCCATGATGCGGTCCTCATGCTCGTAGGTGTCCGTGACGGAGCGTTGTGCACAGGGTTCGCCGCATAGCGTGGAAGACTTTCTTGTTGATGTGTAGCCAACACGGTAGATGCAAAGTCTTCATCCTGTCCACTTTTCTGATATAAACGGGAGGTTGAGGAAGTGTGTGTCGCGAACACATAATTTATTCTCCGTCATAATTTATCTGCGGTCCATCTGAACACCGTTACATACATGTTGTAGACCTATGAGGCAGCTTTTGATTAGGGAACGGCAACGGTCTCCACACGAAACACCCGAACTGTCGCACTGATTGCCTACGAGAGCGGAAGCAAGTATCTGCGGAAGAAAGAGCAAGTATTTTGTGCTGCCTAAAATAAATATCTCATTTGCCACACTTATTAAACGGTTACTCCTTATAGGCTCCCTCCCCTAATTCCTTTGATGTGTGAGTCATTGTCCATGACAAACACAAAAAAATGAATAGCTCGTCCTTACAAAACATGAAACGGGGCAACAACAATCCACATCCAACGCACATATTTAAAGCTATTCTGAGCAAAGTTTAAGTAAAGCGCATAATGAAAGCCTTGATAATTATTTGGAATGCATACATTTTTCTTGACTTTTATTCCATGCAAGGTGAATTCTCATGGAATGTTCGTCTTCGTCTGTTCATAAGTTACAACTTCATTCTCATGCATGCTTTAGAATTACATGACAATATGCCGAAATACAAAGTCTGAATTTAGCTGATGCACACTGTGAGACGAATACCCAACAATTTTACAAGAACGCAGGTATGTACAATGATCGTAGACGGAAATATGGTAGTCACAGTCATGCGCAAAATAAGTCGACCCGTATCAAGCAAGGTTTAGGGTATTTTGGTTTTACAATTGGGCCTCTCTGTTGGATTGGGTGACAACCGGTAAAACCATAGTGGCACATAATGAGGGATCAAATCAAACAACATAAGTTAACTAAAGGAACCTGTGAATACAATTGACCGTTCTAATAACATATCCAAGTGCATCACAGTTGCTTGTGAGACGAGGATAATAGTTTATATTTTACGTAGCAAGTACCTGTCTGTATCGCAGAAAAGGCATTTGCATGGTTGATCAGCATACAATTATTATACAAGCCACTTCGCTAATATTTTATTGAAAGGTTTGCGTCCCTATTCACAAACATATATCTGGGTTAATGACCGAACAGTCAACAAGGAAGCCATGCCACAATCGGGAAAGAAGGCTAGGCAAGCTCCTGAATAAAAGCGGTAATGGTCACCAAGGAGTCAACTACCTATCCACACAATGGCATCAGAAGACATTACGCCTAAGCCACTCTGCAGATGCTACAGAGTCAAAAAACGCTGTGCCTGGTGAGCACGGTCACGCTGCCAGCTTCTTTGATCAGCTGATACGCTTTATCTTATCGTAGTATGCTATGTATGATTTGAAAGCCCATCTGAGAATCAGCGCTGACAGAAAAGAGCTGAAAGAAGGCAAGGGGTAATAAATGAAAATTACGCTAAGTAAGAGACCAACGAGGAAAGGCATGCCTGCAATAATCCACACTCGCCAAGCGCCTTACAGCAAGGAAATACCACTCGGTCTTGAATGAGTTCGTATGTTTTCTTCATATACATTGCACAATCTCTTTATTGTAATAACCAATAATCAGATTCAATTATACCAGTCATTACAAAATAAAGCTCTGTTCTCAAGGCGAGATAATCGCCTTGCACGTCTGCGAATGTTAACTCCATCTTTCGCATTACTGCGTCGTGATATGCATAAACCTCCAGCTTTTTTAGGACACACAGCCTCTTGAAAACCGTTCACGTCGCCACGTACACTACTGCCCGTGCCGCGCAGTACAATATAACGGCGTGGCCACACGTGCAAATTGAATGCAAGCTTTATTACTCTGCGGTAACTGCTTTGCATATTTTTTCAAGTATCTTGACGGAACATCCCCGAGATAAACAAAAGATAACGAAATATGCAGAAGGAATTTGCGGATGATTACTTTGGGCGAAATGGAAACTGTGCTCCATATGAACCAGAGAAATATCTCTGGCACTCTTTTTAGGGCAAGGCATCTCTGGCATTTCTCGGAACCTTGTTCTATATATGCTGCAGACAGACACTAGCACCGAGCCCTAAATAACTAATGAAGCTAATGACAGAGCACAATAATTTCAAAGCGGAAGAGTTGGCTGCCGTATAGGCATTCGCCTATATGTTAATCTGCCAATGAAATGGAGAAGATAGAAAAAGCAATAGAAGAAGGCTATAAAATAATATGACATGATATCTTAATTTACATTTTGAGTCCTACATGTGCAAATATTTGTCTGGTCTTGACATTGCTGCTGGTTATTTATGCGGTGTATCACACCCAATAACAGCTACAGGTAATAGAGATACCTATTCGATTGAAAGTAATAAAATAAAAAAGTGGAGAGCTTGAGACGCCATTCATGGAGCTTCCCAGTGACGAAATATGCGCCGTTGCCTGAAAGGTCCTTAACGTATGCGCAGTAGCGATAATCGTTTGGGCATTTCGTTTTGATCTCTACACGCTGTACACTCACACACCATATGTCCAATTGTTTCCACAGAGCCACAGTTGTGTAAACAGCGGTGTGTAGTGGGACGAAGGCGATCGAGGGCGCCTTCGAGGACGGCCACTTCCGAAAGACGCAGTTATCTTCGGCTATTCACTTTGCTCAACAATGTGACTCATGACAAGGTGGTCATACAATTAGGGGTACACATATGGAAATATGGAATTGCTTCCATCAAGGAAAGATTTCGACCTTGCAAGGCACGGTTAAAAGAGCCGCAAATAAAAATAGTCCCTGCAGGAGACATGCCATTGTCAGTTCAGTGCGCTAGTTATTGGAGTTGACCAATATAGAACTTTTCTTCCCAATCCCAGATGCAAGATGAATATGCAGCAAATGAGGCATATCTAATCATTGCGGTCACTTGAAGCTGTTCAAATATGCTAACTTCCACTCCTATTACTTTGTGTGTTATGCAATGCAAATCATTTTCCATAGACGGCCATTAAGACGATAGGTAACCCATATTCCCCTTAAAGGAGTGCGTATTTGTCCGCCTTGAACGCGCCTATGAGCAAATATATCTGACTAGATATGTGTTCTAATGCACATATTGTGAGAACTTGGGTGAATTCGATTGCTTCCCAGCTAATTGGAAAAGTTCCTGGCTCTCCCGTAGGTAATTGTACGTGTAAGCGTGAAATAGCCACACACAAGGCACGTTGGTTGGACATTATACTAGCCATAACCTTATAATGGGTGAAGTGCATGTTGACAATATGCATGTGCATGTTGGTACGCACCATCTGTTCTCCACACCACACCGTACCACAGCGCACGACGCGATACTCTGCACTGGTCCATATGGACGCTGCCCAGCTAGAAGAAAACCGGCTGAAGGCGGCACGACAGACAAAGACCCCAGGTACACGGAGCCCACTGCACAACTAGAACACCGAACTGAATTCTGGAATATTACGTGCCAAAGCCACTATTTCATTATGAGGCATGCATCAATGAGGGACTCCAGAAAATTTTTTACCACCAGGTCATTAATAATGTGGTCCGAATTTACGGGACAGTCCACAGCTTCAGCAGCCGAAAACTATTAGAGTGTACAATAAAGCGGTCGAGTAGGCCGGACGGTGCTGTCCCGCAGAAGCGCCGCATGTGGAAAAATAGTGCGCGGTCGCAGCAAGCGAACTGAATTGCGGCGGAGGCGCGCTCCGCGGCATACCAAACGTCCTTTAGCTGCAGACACTGAGCCGATTGTGCATTGAGAGCTCTTAAAACAGTGGTTTCTTTTGATTGAAAATTCATGTTTCCGCCATTGTTGCAGACATTTATTAGAGGCATGGATTATACGACTCGGCGTTTTTTATTTTGCTGTAAATATGATGTGCGTTTCTACTTGCGAGCACCCGTTCACTTCGCGGATCCTTGTATTTGTTGTGCAGAGCTTGTGCAGTACATAATTTTAATATATTTATTTCCTACTGTCCACCCATGGCTCTTGTCGGCTGTTACCAATGTGTGACTTCAGCCTGGTGAACTGCTATATTCAACAAAGATTTCTAAAAGTAACAGCTACCCGTCGTGGTTGCTCAGTGGCTATGGTGTTGGGCTGCTGAGCACGAGGTTGCGGGATCGAATCCCGGCCACGGCAGCTGCATTTCGATGGGGGCGAAATTCGAAAACACCCGTGTGCTTAGATTTAGGTGCACGTTAAAGAACCCTAGGTGGTCGAAATTTCTGGAGTCCTCCACTACGGCATGGCTCATAATCAGAAAGTGGTTTTGGCACGTAAAACCCCATAATTTAATTTTAAAGAAACAGCTAGCTTAGACTCAGCAGCGACAGATCTATAAAAATGTGACTACGTAAGAAAGTTTCATCATGCTGTTTCACGCCTGCATCTTATTGGTGGAATATCAAAACGCACGGCCAGTAATATCAAAGATATCGAAAACCACGGAAAGCAACGTTTTCTTTATTTAAAAAGAACAGGTTTGGCGGTATTACGTGGCAGAATTAGGATGCACCTACGGCATGTGAGCTTTCAACACCTAGGGTTCTTTAACATGCACCGAAATATAGGTAAACGGGTGTTCTTACATTGCGGCCCTTCAAATTCCGCGGCCTAGATTCGACAGGTGAGCTCCCCTTTACAATCCTAATGCAATAGGCACCTTTGTCACTGATTAGGCTACCACGCAAACATTTTCTCTTTCTTTTATTGAGCACACTCTGGAAAAAAGAATTCTAACGCTGCTTTAGGGCTAAGGATTATTATACAGAATAGTTAGATAAAATTGTTTTCGGCATCCGAGGTCCAACCCAATAAGATACCACGTACCAATTACTCCGTATTCTGTTACGCGGGGATCAAGGATCATGAAAGGAATGCCGCTGTGGATTGTTTTTCTCGCAGTTAATTTCATTTAATTCTGGGAACGCAGCATGAAGCCACATGAGGTATGACTCATGAGGCCGACATATTTTGTTTGTTAAAGCGGCAAGCAGCAAACGCACAGTTGTGTTTCTTTTAATCTTTTGATTTTCACATAAACTACAGATGGATAACACTCTGCGCAAGAACACAAACGAGAGACACATGATCCTTGTACAGCAAACAAAATCACAGTCCTCTAAGGCGACTACAGCAGCATAGCGGAAGGAAAGCCAACGCTACGGCAGCATTACACGCGCAGTCACCGCCCGCCATAAAGGCACAGAAAGGTATTTGATCTTGGAACATGCAGTTAGGAACACAATTTGATCAGTCTGACCCTAAACAGCAGCGCGCGAAGCTGTACGAACGAATCCGGCGAACTCATTTGCCGCCGGTTTGCAAAGGCGCAAACTTGATGAGGCCCGATCACCTTCGAAGGCAGCGCCACCACAGCATTTTTCTTCCTCAGACGCGTCTCTGCAAAGCATGCGCTGCTCCGGCAGGTGGTCCCACTCCACCGTGTTCTAGTACACTCTGAACGCCCTACCCGTTAATCTACTGCGGCGAGTAGAAGTGCCTGAATCATTCTGCCATTGCTCGATGCGACGCAAAAACCGTGCCGTGGAACTCACGGATCGCTGGCGTTGGAAATACGACAGGCAGGCAACCCTGTGTTAATGCCATGAAATCACAATGAAATGTCGGGTGCCCTGCATCTGTCGTTGGTACGAAAATTAAAGCTTCGGCTTACTAGAAATTACAGTTTCAGTGATATTGTAAACGGGCGTTAGAAAGAACTGGGATGCAATATTTAGTATAACTTCTTTCAGCAGTAACTAGCGTATGTAACGCAGTCTTTTACAAAGAGTTGGGGGCCAGAGACCTGATTTCGTTCAGATTTGACTGGTTGGCCAGATGATCTCGCTTTCCCTCGCAAATTGCCCGGATGTTCGCGTTTGATTACCGAGTGAGCGGCCCTGGCTATTCGTTCAAAGTCGCTTGAAGGTCACCGATAATGGGTGCTAAGAGCGTTTTATGCCAAATATCACGCAATATTTAAAGGCATAAAATATTTCTTTGATGATTTCTCGTATATAATGTAAGCACTATATTGCCGTTCCAAAGAAAGATGAATATATCATTGTGCTGGAGGTGCACGGAAAGAAAGTTGATAAGTGTGTCACAGCGCACTTGTCAGAAATTATATTGCAGGACAAATTCCAGTTCCGTGGATTCAACAAGAAGAATGCGAAAGCCTATGCCAATCTAGGAGTTCGCGTAAAACTTTTTTCCCAATCCTTTCTCCTAGTAAATTTTCTCAAGTCTACCGCACTCACCTGTATATACGCTAAACAAAAAGAGTTCCTTGCAATTTTATTTCACATTGTGATGTTTAGAAATACTACCTCACCGTTAAGTTTGATTTTTCGTGAATCGACTATAATTTCATCCGTTCTTATCTCATGTTACCAGTGTTATCCGAGAACCTGATTCACAGGTTTATAATGGGTACGGAAAAATTGCAGACGTGGGCAATTTCTTCTCTTTAACATTAAACGAACAGAATGTCCATATTATGGAAGATATTTTTTTTAATTCATCGGAAAGGGCACTGGTCAGAGTGTGCAATGACGAGGGGGTAAATCGGAAAACGCCGTGGACCAATTTTATTAGAATTTTTCGATCTGGTATGAAAATGTAGTCACTCACTCGAATAATCATTAAATCGGTGATAGGTGAGTGCGATTGCGATTTTATGGTGGCTTTACTAGGAGGCGGAATACAACTGCTGCCGTAACTATGAGAAAGTAATTTTTTTATCTAGTTCATGTTTCAACAATTTAGGTTTTCTGAAATGATAGTTTTTCTGTGATAATCGCTGCGTGTTTTCGTTCTCTCCTGTCCAACTGCTTTGGTATTTAACCATTACGAACGAAACCAATCGGATCGAAAATGCAACGATGCTTTTACACGTGTACGCAGTTCAGCGTGTTCCCGCAGTGATGGGTGCGGTTTTGATTTCGAAGCATAATATTAAGCGCAAGTTTCTAACAATATAACAACATCAACTTTAAGCAATAATTATGTTGTACTTTACAAAGGTTGACTTCGCCACTGTCATCTCATAGACTGTATCCGAAGTACCAAGATTTGAGCTTGAGTATAGATTTGAGTACAGGTTTTGAGACTTTCTTTGCCAGTATAAAATATTATTACTTACCTAAATCGCGAAGAGCGTACTGGATTCTGTCACCATAAATCATAGTCTTATCATTTCCATTAACCGCTCATGCCACATTCTGGTCAGTTACCAATCCTTTTCAGGCAATGCTACGCTCCAACACTCTTCGCGGTAATCGAAAAATTACATTGTTGAGATAACTATCGTGCCCAGCAGAAGTGAGCATGCAGTACCATATTCAGCTGAACTTATTTACTAAGCCGGTACTTTCGGTCATAGCATTCCGTTTAGTTGCTCTATTGGCCACTGATGCGAATGTCGGCCTTGTCCTCCAACCGCTAAGTTTTCGAGAACAGCGGTTCTGATTCCTGCTTCGTTATTTAAAGCACTCGTCAAGACATAGCTGGCTCGTGCCATACATTCATGAATTATTATGAATAGCTATGACACCGGCGTAGATAATGTAGGCAGGCAAGAGATTCGCTTGTCAAGCGAATGCTTTTTCCCAAATATTCTTTGGGTGAAACATTGTGAAGTACATAGTGGCAACGGTACGCACCATCCCCTTCCACACCACATCGTACCACACCGCACAATCCGATACTGTCACTAGTCTATATGGACGATGCCCACCTAGGAGAAGAAAACCGGCTAAATGTGGCACGACAGACAAAGACCACAGGGAGACGGTGCCCAGTGCCCAACTTGTACACTGAACTGAATTATGGGATTTTACGTGCCAGAAGCACGTTTTGATTATGAGGGACGCCGTAATGTGCGACTCGGGAATAAGTTTGACCAGCAGGTAATCTTAAAAGCGTTCCCAATTCACGACCCACTCCGTTTTTGCATTTTGCCATGATTGAAATGCGTACGTTGCGGCCGAGAATAATGATCACCGACAAGGGGAGCTAAAAGCATTTTATACGTAATAAGGAAGAGGAAGCAGAAGAAGAAGAAGACCTCAAGAGAGCAAAGCTTCTTAAAGTGATTCCTTAAACAGTAACCCGCAATCAATTATTGATTGCGGGTCTCATTGCCTTCATCTGGTCGATTAGCTGCACACCATGGTTTCGAAATTAGGGTAACATAAAACCTTGCTTGAAGATGCAACGCGCATCGGTGACTTAGTACAAATAGGATTATCGACGACACATGTGCACCACTGGTGCATATGGATGGATGGATGGAGTAACTTTATTGAAAGGTCCTGCGAGCTACGAGGCGCAAGGTCCCATACAGCGGGCTACTCCCGCGTTGGGACCGGGAGTTGTAACTCCCTGGACGCATCGTGGGCTCGATGGACAGCCCAGAGCTGCTCCGCCAGGTCCGTGATGCGTAATGCGTCTTGTAGCCTGGCGGACTCTTCATCCTTGTTTGCGTGGGTCCGACAACACGGCCAGAGCAAGTGATGTACGTCTAGTGTGCTATGGCAATTTTCGCAATATGATGTTTTGTATAGGTCAGGCATGTAGTGATGTAGTCTGTTCGGCGTGGGGTACGTGTTTGTTTGAAGCATTCTGAACGTCAGGGCTTGAGGCCTGGTGAGCTTATTGTGAGGTGTCCTGAATATTCTGCGGTCTAGATAAAAGTGCTTTATGATCTCGTTATATGTGGAGGGAGGGTCCCGATTCTAGCTGGGATGGTCACGACCAGAATAGGTGGCGTCGCGGAGGGTTAGGTCTCGCGCGCTCCTGTGAGCCATCTCATTAAGATTTCGAGGGGCGTCCTCGATCTCTCCGATGTGTGCCGGGAACCAGCAGATGGTGTGATGCTGCAGCGGTGCGGATCTATTTATTATTTGTAGTGCTTGGCTTGCAACTGCTCCTTTCTGAAAGGCTTTGACGGCCGAGCGCGAATCGTTGTAGACGTGGGGGATGGTGCAATACATTATGACGGTCTTATGTTAACAGTGAAAGAATAAGCACAATTATCACGGCATATTCAAAGGTCAGAAATATTCCTTTCATGATTTCTCATACATTACGTAAATACTACGTTACCGTTCCGAAGAAAGGTTAATATGTCGTTGTGCTGGAGGTGTACAGAAAGAAGTTGAGAAGTGTATCAAAGCGCACTTGTCAATTATCTTGGTGGAGAGATTCCAGTTCAGTGGATTGTAAACAAGAATGCAAAAGCCTATGAGAATCTACCAGTTCGCGTGAGACTTTTCCCTCACACTTCCTCCTAATAAATGTTCTCAACTCTACCGCAGTCACCTATGTATGAGCAAAACAAAAATCTTTCATCGGAATCTCACTGCCCGTTGTGATGTGAAGAAATAACATGTCCTAGCGGCGTCTAAACAATCTAGACAATGTTCTGGAGTTGCTAAGTCGCATACAAAATTAAAATTTTTCTGCACTTGATCTTTTTGTGCACGTATTTAAGGCTTACGACTATGTTTCCGAAACAGCCACCCTCCACCAGTTAAAAGTTGTAGGCATTACGGTTCACCTCTTGTACGTAATACATACGTTTATCAATGATCGCCGCATGAGAGTTCGTCTTTGCGACACTTCGAGTGGCGAAATTGGTTTATAGTCTGGTTAACACAAGCAAGCGTTTCCCATTATTTACTATAGCCATGGCGAGTATCCCACGAATACTAAACCATCGAGCACCCGTGAAGCTGTATTTACATGCCGACGAGACTTCCATATGGATATCCGGCTCCCAGCATCGTCACCTCGCACAGCTAGGTCAGGGAGCTGTAAATGTAATTCAGGGCCGTCCGATTTCTTGGCATTACCTAAGACCCCAAGCTACACTGTCGCCATGCTGTTGATCATGTTGTGGCCTCATCGTCTCATAGGCTTCATACGCTCAAGCGAGTCGCTGGCATATGCTGGGGCAACCACCTGACGTGGAAGCTACGGCTACGCACAGCTTTGGTTACTATTCAAATAGTTCCGCACTCAATGGAGCTGTCAGCACCACGGTTGATGATATTTCTATGGTCCGTTTGGTGTGGTGTAGAATGTAAAATACGGGTAGCTTTGCGAAATGTTTCGCAGAATCAATGTGCTCGTGCAGAAAAGCCCAGCTTATATACTTGAGAATGTTTTTTTCCGAGCTGTGTATTAAGGTCTCGTGCAATTCCCCAAGACATATAGAGGGTAAGGTGCATTAAAATTGAACGGAAATGCAAATGATGGCCCTCCGCAATGCTCAGATCGAATTCGTGGAAATACTTAGAGAGTAATTTTGAACGAGTTCTTCTCGCTTTCTTCTTGGTGTTTCCCTTATTCCTCAGCCACATAAAGGTTTGAAGTGAGCCCACAAGGTTAAATTTTGCAGAATGCCCATAACCCACGATCATAAAAGGGGGCCCCGGTTTAGCAATTACCGGTGCCCAGACAGGTAATTGAAGGAAGTGAAGATATAACTTAAGTGTGAAGAAGTCATTAAAGTTGGGTCCTTATAAACAACCTCAAATAGGGAAATTTGAAACAGTCACGTTGGAGAATTAGTTTATCCTTTCTGGAACCAACGCTTGCGAGGAAATTGCGAACAATGAGAACAGAATAAAGAAAGAACAGCAAACAGGTGACATTGAATAGAAACACAACATGGACAAAGCACAACGTGCAGATCACAGGCACAGCCACTTTCTCATTTCGCAGAATGGCTACATGCAATCAAGCCCATTAAATGCATACAGCCTTTCCCGTAATAAAACAGATAATCAATGATAACCTGATGCTGGTACATTTTATTCCATTTCACTCGCTAAAGAAAGCAGCGAGCACGCGACAAAAACCGGTTTTATAGCGCTGCTCTCTCGGTGTAGCAAATCACGTGAGTTTCAGCCGAGGCCTCCGTCAACGAAGCTTTCGATTGCAGGTTTTCCGATTCTTGCATCCTCATTGGCAGCACTTGTCGGTACTGAATTTCCTCGTGCTGTAGCATCTTGACTAGTTGGAATGGCCATGATACCTAGACAGATAATAGACAAATATGCAAATTCGTTACACTGATTTTCATTGGGAATACCGCGTTCACAAGATCGAAATAGGCATGATGACAAGCAGACGCAACATTCCGCCTTCACGTTGCATTCGCTGAAAGGAAAACGCATCCCTTGGTACGGAATTCGTCAAACATGAATATTATGCCAATATAACATGCTATATTTTCAAAGAAATACGTGCTAACATCTTGGAAACCACATCCTATAAAGTGGAGATGACAATTTATACCACCATATGTGACTTCTTTCAAGGCGTCTCTAATAATTCAATTTTTACCTGTACAGAGTACTTCATTTCGAAAATTTAACAACGCTAGAAACAGTTTCTATTCCGATAGATAGGTTAATTTGACACAGCGGGAAATAAACCTGCAAATAAGCGAACGTGTTTGAACTGATATTGCGAAGTTTTTTACATAGGCAATATTGTAGGATACCATAACTTTTCACTGAACGTTTTTTTTTGTGCATGTTACCACAAATTTCACTTCCTGGTACGGTGTGTATTTTTTGCATAAAAGATGGTTCTTTATCTTATGTCATTATAGGGGGATGCGAAACAAACGCAGAAACTTCCAATAGGCATGGAGGTAAATTCAATATATACAGATGTTGTGGTCCGAATCAATATTACAATATCGGCGTCTGTATAGAGGTAGTTTGGACTCACCGTAGGCGAACATGGCACACATGAGCAGAAACGCTGTGATGCGTCCGGCCATAACAACCGGATATTCCAATACGCTGATCGCCTTGATGCAGAGAAACACCGGCTCTGGTGAAAAAATGATATAAAGATGTTATTTCAAAGTACGCTTATTCAGTAATTATGCCTAATTAGGTCGTACAGTTCGCAATGGAAAATGCACTGTTAGTTTCTGGACCCCCAATGATTCGAATTGATATGCATGCGCGACGCTATAGTTGTTAGCCGAAATAAGCACTTGACTGTTTTTGTGTAACTTATCAGCCCACCGCTGCAATTTCGCCTACGTGATTCAGCGTCATAGATGCCGCCATAGTTTCAGGGCCATGGACTTTGATCTACGCGGAACTTTTGCTCAGTGTCATGCTTGAATTTTCTCTTCCTTAGACAAAGGGTATGTTCTTCTATGACTGACAGGGATAAATTATTGAGCGTAATTACTTTTTGAGAGTCATTCTTCAGCATATATAGTGTACAGAGTACGCGTTGTAAATTACCATTACGTATCTGTAATACTTACTATCGTTTTCTGGTGGTGTTTTCAACTGGTTGGCTATGCGCAGCACTTCCATTGCCCTTAAGGTACGCTTGTGATACTACGTAATATCTTGAACGGCGTAATGTTACGTCGTTCGCAAAAGTTAAAATTTTGGCGTTATTGCTGAACACAGTGAAAATCCAAAATCCTCAAGTGCTATTTATGGAGTATCACATTACTGCACGTAAGAGGATCTGTAAACGCTCCCCGACAGTGATTAGTATGTGTCATGATGGATGAAAAGCCAATATCGATTATACCTGTTGCTTCAGCGGCGAGCCGAAATGCATTTAATGTTTGTGGGCATGCGATATGTGTTATCAGCGAAAAAATATTTTTCAGAAGAGAACCAATCTGATGAGCACTTACCAAATGCCCCACTGTGTCTGGAATGCTCAAAGATATTCTGGATTCCGCTATTCTGTACCTGCATTTTATACTTTGTAACCACACATAAGGGTAATTGTTCGGAAATGTGCACTGCTTATGTGGTGTCACATAACTCGAAAACAAACACGGTAAAATTTATGTCCCATTTCATGTAAAAATAGACAGGACAGAAAAAGAATTGTTTCATAAACATAACAAATCTTACTAGGTGAAACGACCTTTCTGGCTATTTTCAACGATGGTGCTTGGTGACATGAAATTAGGACAACAACCCTAGTTCAATAAAGCCGTAATGTTCCTGACTCAGAAAATTCTTTTCATTCTCCACGAATAAAACTTCGATTGGGGTTCCCATTGACGTATTGGATGAGCGATATTAGCTATTGCTATGATTAAAAAGATTTGGAACAGGACATCGCACATATAGAGAACGACCAATGTAAAAATACAAATATATAGATAAGCATTTACGTGTTTTCGGAGTTTGAGGCTCCGGAAATGAAACCATCAACCCTGCTGTTAACAATGCATGCATTTTACAGCTTAGGTAGCCCGCCTCCTATATGAATCAAAATTACAGTGATGTACCTCACCCCAATGCCACCTACATTGCAGGTGCGCAATCCTTTAGTGGAATTGCTCGCCACGCTTGTTCCGTGCTATCGCTAGGGGACGAATAAACGCACTGTTTACGGTCACTGGCACAATTTACATAGCAGCCCGGAACACAACGTTGGCCACAGTTGCTGTAACGTGCAGTCGTTTCAACGCTCTAGGCATTTTGCACCGAAATTTAGGTTGAACTGCACATTCTATGCTAAAGCCACCAAGCCACAACATTAACGCGCATACGGACACAAAAAAAAACAAGAAACTCCTGCGCGAAATGAAAATACCTGAATCAAATAGCAGCCGCTTGGCACGCTGTCCGTGTGAATGCAGCGCTATTGCTTTTGTGCAAAGCAAGAGTTCGCGATCGGGTGCGGGCTTGCCCATTCAAGCACGCGGAGAGCAACTCTGGAGTCGGGAAATTGGCGTGACGTTGTACGCGGAAAAAGTAGGGTATGGAGAGGCCTTAAGAGTTTCGAGAGGGTGTTGGATGAAGCCAGCGGCGTCGGCTCACCCATGCACTTTAACTCGCACCAAGAGCACCCGAGCAAGCGGCCACTGTGTTATAGAAGCTCGAATTTCTTGTGGACAACACGGCAGCAACGTCGGTGCAAACTCGCCGAAAGTGTGCATATGATTGCTGTCGCGATTAAAAAAAACAGCCATCATTAAGCCTTTTCATCTGTGATTATTGTTTGCCAATAACGTCTACTAAGCAACGTGGACAAATGAATTCATATATTACTGCGACATAGACACGACGCGACCAGTTCAGAGAAAGTTAGCCTTTTTAATTTCAAGCTAGTTGGTGATCTTGCGGCAAGAACAACACACACAAGAAAGACGACGACAACATGGGCGCTACTTCAACTGTTTAATGAGGGTGAAAGCACTCGACTGATCTTGCGTGCTAAAAATATTTGGCGCCAAAAACAACGCACACAAGAAAGACCCACAGGCGCTACTTCACAACCGCTACCTTCGCTACCCTATTAAACAGTTGAAGTAGCGCCCGGGGTGTCGTCGTCTTTGTTGCATGTGTTGTTTTTGGCGCAAGAACGTTTTAATATGAAGGACAGTATGGCAACACTGGAAAGCGCGAAACGAGCGCTTTCGCGCTATTAAGCAGAGGGTCCCGACGCTCAAACCAGGAAGGGGCGTCTAAGAGCTGCGCTCTGAATAGCTTGCCATCCAATTCACGAAGTATTGGGCTGCTGGGCTATGAAACCGCCTTTGAAGCCCGCCATCGGACAAATGCCTTTATTATCAAGTCTGCGAGTGAGGACAACACAGACGGGCGTACGAGGAACACCGTTGAACGATCCTGCGGGTTCTCAAAGCAAACTTTAGATAACAAACCGCATAACTCTATGAAAATGACATTGAAGTCTTTTTCAAAGGATTGGTCGAGCATCGGTATCAATGCAATAGGATTCTTTGCTCGAATTCTAGCAACACTGTTTTTGTAATATTTCGTTCAATTGCAATGCCGAGGTATTCACACGCTATTTTAGAGACATAGATAGAGTGCGTGATCATGAGTACTCTGCGTTAGTAAAAAAGCATGAAAATCGCGTTGTAAATACGAAAATGACGTAAAGAATTTATCGCTCTAATTCTATTCCACATGTTACATGCGGCAGGTTGTGACATAGCGGCATATGCCAGGTGTGAGTGGACTCGGTACATTCATAAAAGAGGGCAGCTTCCTGCGTAGTGCTTGTTGTTTAATAGCAACGGAAGTGCTTAACGGCACCATCTATAGTTGTTTTGGTGTGTCAAACTGCAACAGCGGGAAATTGAGTTTGTATCAGCAGGAAATGGAAGGTCGTATTTTTATTCGTTCCGGTGAATATATGTGTTATTCTTTCATTCATCATCGTAGAACATTTCTGCCATTAAGTTGCACGAAAGCATGCTTTCAAATTTTGTGCGTTATTTCATTTTTTCCTCAGTGAATGACTCCGAGCGGAGCACATTCTTTCAGCTACAGAAGTTCTGCGATGTTTCTGAAAAAGATAGGGCGATTCACGCCAATATTTTTAAGCTTATAATTCCGAGGAGGCGGCTGTGAAACGCATGTTCACGACAATGTCATAGGAACTTTTGGCATATGAAGCATCTGCTTTCTTGGGTAACGACTTTGATGGTGCAGTGTGGTACACATCTCTAAGTTATTTTTCTGAACCTAATATGCGCAGTCTTCTTTATCTGGCCAGAAATATATTTGCCGCACGCGCAATTCACTACTAGAAAGATTAGCGCGCACGAGAGTGGAACGCCAGATCATGGAAAGTCTCGGCATCCGTTACCACGCACAATGAGCCCAGAAAGTCGCCGTTCCGGACGTGATCAGACAAACGGTAAGAGTCGACTCCATTCCATGGCACGTCCACCCCGAACACAACCGGGGAAGAAGAATGGCCAGTGCCAGAACCCTCCTACACATCTACGGAGGGGAAACGGGGACACTGTTCGTTACCGCCGCGGAATACACCGAACGCGCGCTATTCGTGGTTGCGGTCATTGATTCGAGTGGCAAAGACGCATAACCGCAAGTGTAGCGTGGGAGCGCGCAGAAGATGTGGAGGAAGCGGCGGTGGCGCTCGCCCTCACGGATCCGACGTGCACCACGGTTCTCTCCGACTCGCCACAAGTGGTCAGAAACTTCGCCAAAGGATGGATCTCATGGAGAGTGGCCCGCGTCGTGAGCAATCCACAAGTACAGCGGGAGGCAGATTTTCAAGCCAGAATCCAGTGGTTCCCGGCGCACAAGGGAGAAGTACCGAAGACATGTCGCAACCGAAACGAGTCGGCGCCCGCCAAGGTGGTGGTGGTGGTGGTGAAAAACTTTTATTGTTCTCAGACGAGAAGCACATGGAGGCACGCACATGGGCCGGTCCTTAAGGGCCCGGCCCTTAAAATACTGGGTGGAATCCCTAGTACGGGACCCCAGTGGCGTCGGCCGCTGCCCGGGCGCGCTCGACCAAAGCCCTTTGGGCCTGCAGGTCATAGCAGCCGAGCAGGGTTGCCTCCCAGTCCTCCCGAGTGGGGTTGGGGTGAGGGGCAATAGCTGGGTTAGATGGGCAGGCCCACACCATGTGGTAGATGTCCGAAGACTTCTCCGCACAGTGCGGACAACTGCCCGTGAAAGAACTATCAAAATGTTTGAGTGCTGCCGGGCACAGCAGAGTGTTCGTATAGAGACGGAGTAGAAGCCGCTCCTCCGTTTTAGATAGACCTTTACTCGGGCGAGGGTAAAGGCTATGGCCAGATTGATAATGCAGGACAATGTCTTTAAAAGAATACGCGGGATTGAATTCAAGATCCTGATCTAGATGGTCGAGAAAGGAAGCCCGGAGAGAGAGCGCGCGGGCGGCGGCATCGGCTGCCTCATTCCCCTCGAGACCCATATGAGCAGGAGCCCATACTATGTTCCGGTGAGCGGGGTCCCCGCTGTAGGTGCAACATTGAAGTAGTCGGTAGGTAGGGAGCCCAGCCTTGCTCGACGTTCCGACAGGCCCCTCGCGAGTCGGAGATAATTGTTTTGGAATCAGAGTGGGTAGCAGCCAGTGAAATGGCGACCTCCTCCGCATGAGTTATGTCGCGGGCGCGAAATGTAAGCCCGTTAACTGTTTTGGACTGGTGGACGACTGCGGTCGTGTACCATCCTCAATGGTGGGGGCCGGAGGCGTCCACGTAATAAGTGCCGGGTTTCGACCCATAATGGCGGCCCAGGGCTTCCGCCCGCGCCAGGCGCCGACCATTATGGTCCTCTCGTGTCATGTTGTTAGGAAGAGGCGTACGTGGAGGGCGCATCTCCACTCGAAAGGGAGTCGTACTCGCTCTTCCATAAGGGTGGTGTGTTGGATGTGTAGTCGGGCAAGGAGGCGGCGACCCGACAGTGTCTTAGAGAGGCGTGTGTATTGGTTGGTTAAGTGAGCCTCTCGGAGCTCCCGGAACGTGTTCACCATGCCTAGACCCAGGAGTCGCTGGTTGGAGGTGTTCACGGGGAGATCGAGGGCTCTCTTAATAATTTTGCGGAGGATGACTTCGAGTGCATCCTTGTCTTGTTTCCGAAGGTGGACGTAAGGAGTCGAATATAAGATTCGACTGGTCACGAATGCATACGCCAGCCGCAAGGCGTCTTTGCACCGCAACCCCCCGCGTTTGTTCGAAACCCGGCGGACCATGCGGCCCACCTGGTCCCCCACCTTACGGAGCTGGGCCAGGGTAGTGTTCGACCGTCTATGTTGATCAATGAAAAGCCCCAGTACCCGGACTTCTGTGTGTTCAGGAATTAGTCCTGTCTCCAGAAAGACCTCAATTTTGGCTGTACACTTTGGTGAGGGGCGTATGTGTACAAATTCAGACTTTTGAGGGGAGCATTGCAGGCCACAGTGGCGAGCATAACGGTCCACTATGGTCGCCGCATGTTGCAGGTTGGCCTCAATGTCTCCGAGTGAACCCTGCGTGGCCCACAGGGTGATGTCGTCGGCATACAGCGCATGCTGCACACCAGCGAAAGCACCCAATTGGGCCGGCAGGTGCATCATAGCCAGATTGAATAGGAGAGGAGACAGCACTGCACCCTGTGGTGTTCCTCTGGTTCCAAGTCGGAAGGGACCGTGTTCAGTGTCCTGGATTTTGATGTAGGAGTCACGATCTGTCGAAAATTGCCGAATGTATCTAAACGCGTTGCGTCCGCAGCCGGTTTGTGAAGGTTGGTGAGTATTACCTCGTGAGTAACGTTGTCGAAGGCCCCCTTCAAGTCTAAGGCGAGCACAACCTTATCGTTGTGGGGGCATTCGACCGGGTCTAGGATGTCCCGATTGAGTTCTAACAGAACATCCTGTGCGGACCTGTGCGGGCGAAATCCGAACATGGAGTCTGCGAAAATGTGTTGATTTTCCATGAACTCGGACAACCTGTCACGCACCATCGTCTCCATTAGTTTGCCCACACACGAGGTGAGAGAGATGGGGCGAAGGTTGTCCGTGTTGATGGCCTTGCCAGGTTTGGGAATGAAAGTGACCAGAGCGGTTTTCCAATCGTTGGGGAGTGGCGCGTCCCCGAGCCAGATTGAATTGATGTAATCCAATAAGGACTGGTAGGCCGGGTCGGGTAAGTTAGCGAGTAATTTGACTGTTTTTTTGTCCCGACCCGGGGCTGTGCCACGTTTCATTTTCGCCAGGGCTGCCCGCAAATCGTGGAGCTGGAACGGCTGATCCAGCTCAGCGTTCTCCGAACCTGCATAAGAGTACGCCGATCCGCAGGGGTCCTGGGTAGTGCACAAGTATTGGTCCCGTAACTTGTGCGCTAGCTGAGTTGTGTTGCCGTGAAAACTGTGTATGGCACGTTGTAGATGTTTATGAGTTTCTGTGCGTGTCTGCGTTGGGTCGATAAGGGCGCGGAAGAGCCGCCAGGTATTCCTGCTGGACATCTGCCGCGCCGCCGTGTTGCAACGATCCACCCAGTTGGCGTCTGCGAGCTGGGCCGCATACTCGGCCGCCCGCTGGGTGAGCTCGGCAATTCGAGCCTTAAGTTTGCGGTTATGCTTTTGTCGGCGCCACCGGCGGACGAGGCAATGCCGCGCTTCCCAGAGGTGGAGGAGGTGGTTATCCACGTCCGATACCACCTCGGAAAGCTGAAATTTGGTTTCGGTGGAGCGAAGGCTAGAAACCAATTGTTGGGACCATGACTGGTAGCCTTGCTCGAGTATAGATGTCGCTGTGTTGTAATTTTGCCTAAACTTGGACCAATCTGGGAGTAGGGCCTGTGTTGTGGGCTTTGCTAATGGCTTGGTCCGAATTGTAGTGTTTAGGATGCAGTGGTCGCTACCGAGGGTTTCCTCTGTGTTGACCCAGTCTGCATACTGAATGTTGCGGGTAAAGGTCAAATCCGGACATGTATCCCGTGTCACGGAATTGCCTATACGGGTTGGGTGGACGAGGTCCGTGTGAAGAGTGAGGCCCAGCGTTGACGCAAGCTCCGCCAACTTGCGTCCCCGTTTCTCTTCACGCTGGTACCCCCAGACTCGACTGGGGGCGTTGAAATCGCCAACAATCAAGAGGGGGTCCCGACCCGCAACTCTTAGCGCACGGCTAAAAAGGTCGGAGAATGATACAATCGGCAATTTGGGTGTGCAGTAGACATTTAGAATGTGCAATGGTGAGTCCTGTTTGCGGAGGGGGAGGAGAGTCACCATTACATGGGAAAACTCAAGGTGGAGGTCTAAGTCGACCATATTTGCAGTATAATCTTTATGAACGCATATACAAGACGAGGGGTCCTGCTGAAAGGTCGTATAGTTTGTTAAGGTGGCGCCCCTTCCTGGCTCTTGAAGGGCCACCACGGCGGGCGTATGCTCAAAAGTTGAAAGGAAAAGCCGAAGGTTGGCCCGCTTAGTACGACACCGTAGTCCTCGGCAGTTCCATTGAGTTACAGTGACAGGATATGCCAATTTAGATAAGGGGGAACGCCTACACCGAGGTTGTCCCGCCATGTTCGGATTTAGGGGTTAGAGGAGGGAAGGTAGGTGTCCCGGAGCCAGCAACCAGGGGCTGAAATTCAGCTGCTGATAGGGGGCAGCTGTCCTCGTCATCTTCCAGATCAAATGCTCGACGCGACGATTTGGAGGGCCGGCCGGATACATCTTTAAGAGGACCGGCCCTGGGAGACGTGCGGGGGAGATTCGCGACATGTTGGGCAATCATGGTAGGAAGGGCCTCCATGACCTTGGCAATGATGCGTTCCATTGCCGTCCCGATAAGGGTCTCGAATTTGGCGTTAAGACGGGCTTCAAGATTGGCCACAAAGGCGTCCGACGTCACCGGCGCCGCCGCGTTGCTCTCGATGGCTTCTGCTACGGGTGCAGATTGGGGGGGGGGGGGAGCAGCGGCTTTAGCTTCTAAGGCTTCAATTTTGGCAAGTAGCATCTCGTTTTGGACCCGGAGAGATGCTACCAAGTTGTGAAGCTCGGCGTCGGTCGCCGAGCTAGGGGAAGGAGAACGTGGTTGGGAGGAGGAGGCAACCCTGCCCGAGCCGCTCACCTGTTTTCCTGTTTTGACAGCATTTGCCCAGGCACCGGTCTCACCTTGGTAGTGGGCTTGCTTCCCCGATCCGCCGTGAGGGGGCGGTGGTGGCGCTTGGTCGCCCTTAGCGTCACGCCCGCTTGGGGGCGCTTGCTTCTTGGAGTCGGTGACGTCACCGCGAGGAGCTGAGTCACCGCCGGTGGCGCGATGCTGCTGACCTGGCTTCTTCCTCGTCGCGCCAGGTTTTCCGCCCTTTTGGGCGGCCATCTTGGTGTCGAGGCGGTACTTGGCAGTACAGTCTCTGGAGTTTGTGGCATGGCCGCCACCACAAACAGCACATTTCGGATTGCACTCATGAGGGGCCCGCAGCCCTTCCACGAAAGGAGCCTGCAGTCCACACAGGCCGCACTTGTCTTGCATTGGATTTGGACATGAGTCTGCTCTATGGCCCACAGTGCCACACACACCACAGGCAGGGATAGTGCGTAGGTAGGGCTGCACTTGGACAATCTCCGAGTTGTAGTTCACTGTCCGGGGCCTCACTTTTCCGGCAAAAGTCAGGCGAGCCTTATTGGAGGTTCCAAATTTACGAATTTCTAAGAGGGTGCCATGCCTCCACTGGATACCGTTTTTCATAGTTCCCCCTGTTTCTTGATTTGCCACAGTGATGACGCCGTAGCAAATTTCTTCGCCATATTGCTTGAGATGGCCTCGCAGTGGCACGTCTCCCTGAGCCGCTTTGATGACGCAATCACCAAGCAGGCGGTCCGCCACGTAGGCGTTCTTGGTGCTCGCAATGAGTAGATTTTGCTCGCGGGAAAAGACGAAGCTGAGTTCCGCCGCCATTTGCGGTCCGAGGTAGGCACGCAAGGCCAGGCCCAGCTCACCATATTGGAAGGCACTCCCGATGGCCACAGCGGCTCGGGGCTTGATGATCACGACGAAATCGTCGGGTTGGAACTTGGGGAGAGGTTTGGGCCTCCATGTTGATTTAAGTTGGCGGTCCTTGGCCACACGCGAGACGGGACCGTGCTGAGGTGAGGTCGACTTGCCGGTTGTCGTTGTGGCGTCTGCCGTCAATTTGGCGTTCCGGCGCTGAGAGCGGCTCTCAACGAGACGCAGGAGATTTTCGTTCCGGAGCTGGTCCGATGTTGCCGATTTGGCTTCCTTGGCTTGAGGAATTGTCGACCAGGCCATGGCCTCCGGGTCGTAGCCGCGTTGAGGTGGGGAGTTCGCCATGTTGGTGCGGAGAGCGGCTTCTTCGACGCCGGGTGCCGGTGCAGCCGTTAGGCTTAGCGGTGGCGCCGCCAAGCAAGAGTGAACGTCCGCTCTAAGTTGGCAAAAAATTTGGCCCACCTGGATGAAAGTGATGTCCCTGTGTGCCGGGCAACTTGCTGCGTCCGACGGATGCAAAATTGGCAGGGTTCGACGAATTGGTCCGTGACTTCTGTCGAAAAATGACGGAGCCGAGGGGACATGCGTCCGATCGCTTCACTCACCGGACGCGGCTCCCGCCCGCCAAGGCGCGTGAGCTCGCGAACCGCGCCGGCGATCGTCCATGGGACAGCACCAAAGACTGCTTGACCAGTTACAACGAATTTACCAAGGCCCTCTGCCTGGCTCGGCGAACCTTCCCTAAGCCCACGACAAGCTGGACAGGGCGCAGGCGGTGGCCCCCAGACAACTGCAGACGCTCACGTATCCTAACCCGACGCATTACCACAGGCTGTACCGCGCCACATACCCGACAAATATATCCAAGGTGTGCCACACTGATATAGCCACTTAACTCACATGCTCTGCGATTGTAAGAAAAACCCGCCCAGTGGTAACTACGGAACCCTTCCGCCGCGGTGGGCCGGTGGGACGGCGAGGCAACACCTCGACGTCCCCACGTGGGGGATCTGAAGCCCCGTCGGCGAAAGCTCCGCAGGACTACAACTAAAGTTGTTACCAAAATCTTTCTTCTCAAGCCTCCCTTTACTAGGTGTGTAAATCAGAACTTGCAATTAATGCACCATTTAGGCAAAGACATACATGCTAGGAAAGAACTGCAGCTGCAAACACGGCTGTCGAAGAAAAGTGACACAGAACTCGGGAGCACGTGGTGACCGCCTAATCCGCGGTTCCTCTGCTCTGTTGATCCGATGGTGGCCACGGTGCGTGTCCTATCGGGATACTTAATGAAGAATTGGGCAGAGAGAAGGAATAACACACTGTGCTGTAAAGATTATAAACAGGAATAAGGTGCCTCATAAAGGATGGCCAACGTCTCGATACGCGTACCTATCTTTGTGAAAGGCGGCCTCATCATCCTCGGCATTTTAGATTTAACGGGTTATTAGAGTGACGCCATCTGCGGTTGTTGTCGGTGGCGGCTGGTTGTAAAGGGAGAGACTGCAAAGAAAGTGAGCATTGTCCCCTGGCGTCTGTAAGCGAGGTTGCTAAGCGGAGGGGAAATAAGCGGAAGATTGGGAAGGTGGGGAGGAAAAACAGAAATTGGCAAGAAAAAAGCAGACGAAGAGAGAAATAAAAAGAACTAGAAAAAAAAGGAAGGGCATCAGAGGCTGTTCACGGGTGTGGTTCGCGGCATGCCTTTCTGGCTTTAGACGACCCCGTCAGCCCGTCAGTGCGTAAGTAGCAAAAAATACTCAAAAAGAGATTACTTTACCTGATGACATGGTTAGCCTTGCAGCAGTGCTTCGGGTAATCTTGGACAAGTTAAGAGTGCGAGATTAGAGTCTCGGGTGCAAATAATGGGGTCGCAATCAAGGGACGTTAGCCCCAGAGCTCAACTTAGGCGTAGTCTTGGCGGTACAGAGCAGCAGCGACACCCTGTGTGGCTGAGGCGCCGAAAATGTATCCTGGCGTCTGGGACTTTGGAACGTGTTCTTGAGGGTGTTTCAAAGAAATGAAATAAACAGATAAAAAACAGTAAAGGGGGGGGGGGGACATAAACCGGAATAACACACAGGAGCGTCAATTGAGTAAAAGCGGGCGGGTGCCGTGGTATACGAGAAATAGTGTCGTAGAGTTGATGTAAGCGTAAAAACGTGAAAGTGTAATATAGATTGAGTCGTAGGCGGGAAAAAATTGCAAATGAATGAATAGTTGTCAAGCGAACAGTAAGCTATGGACAAAGAACAACATGGCCACCCGAACACTGTCTTCCTATCCTTTCAGCTACGGTCGTTCTGTTACCTTTGCGTATACCCCTTCCCAGCGAAAGAGCGCGCCGAACAAACAACATTAAAGGAAACAAGGAGAAGATAAATAAGCGTATGAGAAGGCGCCATTACTACAATTTTCCGGCTTTAAACTCATTACCATTTCCGAGAAATGTGCGGCCGTACGGAGAAGTCTAGCATAGCCCCCGTAGTCAAGGCTACATATGCCCAGATGAAGGGGGTTGTGGACACACGGCATCGTGACAACTAAGATACGGCAATCTGTAAAATCCGATGTATCATGCTCGAACGTGTTCGTGGACTGAGTCGTGCAGGTGACGTCTCTGTTGATCAGGTATTTCGGGAAAGAGCCTGTGTCCCTGTCATCGATGTGTACAGCGTCGTTGCAGAAATCCTTGGGGTGGGAGCAGCTCCAATAAGCGGTGCTGAAGGGGTTTTGGCGACGTGTTGCAGCTGAGGTTTCGGCGGCGCTCTCCTTCATTGCCTAATGATGTAACATGGCTCCTAGAATAGACCTGTTACCTGCTTGGCATATTTGTGTCGTCAGCAGCGGGACACTGACAGACTGCTTGCTTTTGTGTATGTTGAGTGATGGAAAGGTCTATCTGGGAGGTTCCTCAGAAGCCGCTTCTAAGGTTGCCATCCAAGCACCATCTTGGTGAAAAGACACTTCGGTTACTTGGCAATGTGTGATGTCTGGTGCCCTCTCTGCTTCTCCAAGGTCAGCAGTTTGTTAGGGTCTAGTGCACGCGAAAGGGAACATCAAATATGCATAGCAGCTTGAACTACAAGTGTCTGCTGTTCACTGCTGCTGCTGCTTCAGATCAATACACCAAGTCGCGATGGGAACATAATGAGTGGGTGGTTTGATTGTGATCTTATACTGATACGGATACGAAGAAGTTTCTTAAGAGGACCCTGACAGGTGCCGCCCCTTAGGGTGACACCACCGGCTGCTCACACGTGGGGAGATTTAGGCGTAACCTAGCCACTGCATCGCAGGATGTCTGGAAAGCCCAAAGCTGATGATTGCATTCAGAGTTTTTTGATTTTTGATGGCCGTGTTCCACATCTGTTCAGTGATGCCCTTATCCTATGGTAACGAGGAACACCGCCAGAGCATCTGATGCATGGTACATGTCCCTGGGCAGCTAGGAGATGGTAAGCTAAAAACGTCCAGGAATAAACAGTGCATGAACGCGATGCTAGGATAAGAGCTAGTCTGAAGCATCTCATGGGTTATAGTTTGAGGTGGTGTGAGCTTTTTATGTGGTGGAGGAAAAATTCATTTCACCAGATATAAATGGTTTGTGAATATAGTGCCCCAGAACTCTTCGACTTTAGACTGTGACAATGCTCCTCCTTACAAACCAAGAGTTAGTACGCTTGCCTGGAGTGGGCAATATCATTGAACTTGCGGAGCGAGTCCAGGTTTAGGCCCAAGTGTGCTGGAAACCAAGTAATTGTATGTGGAGTCATTGCCCTATTCCTCAGAATAATATGGGCCTCTTTCGCGATGGAGGCCTAGACGAACGCCTTGACTGCTGATCTACAGTCTTTATATTTGCGTTCTGCTGTCGTCCAAAGTAGCCAAAGCAACAGCAGCCTGCTCCGCTTTAGAAGAAGTGGTCCCAGCCACTGATGCTGCCGAAACAGCATGGCCTCCATGGTCTATTGCCACTATGGCAAAGGGAGACGAGTGGTCACATTATACACATGCTAATCAGACCGTTTGGGGTTACTCCTTCGTCTTCTTCAGGATTGCAATCACCCTAGCCCTACCATTACCCCATTGTGCTGCAGGTGTACATTGCTAGGCATTGAATCAACGCAAATGCTTTCACTTTGCTCGTCAGTGATTCGATACTTTCTCTCATCAGCAAGTACTACGTGAAGACCCAGGATGACCAGAATTCTCCCCCTCCCACCCGAAGAGCAGGACAGCTGAGCAAGTTGGGCGGATTCTTTCGCATCGATAATCTCCTTCAAAAAGTGTGTACTCCCAGTTCATACAGGCATTCTGTACTGCTGGTCATGGGGAAGCCGAGTGCCGTTTGGATGCTTTTCCTAATCACGATGTTTTACTTCTTTTTCTCAGAAGTGTGGCAATTGTGCATAGCTGCTACATCGATGATGTGACTTATAAGGAGGGCGTGCAAAAGTCTGGGCAGATTGCCTTCCTTCATGCCTACCGTTGTGTTAGAGACTCCATTGATTAACCTAATTACATTTTCCGCTTTCCTGTTGATTCTAGCCAACATGAGGCTGCTAGACCCGCTGGATTGAATGACCATGCCCACTACACGTGTAGAGTCGACTCTGCGAATGAGAGATGAATCACGTGTAACAAGATTGATATGGTTATGCTAAACGGTGGAAAAAGACAACGAAGGGCGCTTGTGGTTGAAGCGACTGGATGTCGGGGCGACACCTTTTCATCAATTCATCTTTAAATAAACGCACCCCATCGTAACAGTTTTGGTGGAGGTTCCAGTTGAAACAATGGCGCCCCCGAAGAACGACGAAAAACCACCCGTAGAAGTGCAATCCATGGAGCTTCCCTGTAGTCACCGAATTGCTGGTCAGCCGCCACAGATGGCTTCCGACGTCGACAACCCGCCACCTTCTTCCAGCTACCCATGGCAGCCCTACATAGAACCACGAACCTTCACCGGAAATGCCCGGTAAGACGTGGACGGATGGCTCAGCTTTTACCAACGCGCAAGCCTGTTCAAACGCTGGAACGCCACCGCCCAGCTTAACAACGTTGCTTTCTTCTTCAAGGCAACCGCGTCTGTGCGGCTCGAAAACCACGAAGAAAGCTTGACAAAGTCGGAAACGTTCGTAGACAAAATCAGGAAGTGCTTCGAATATCCAACAGCTAAAAAGGAGCGTGCAGAGCAAACCCTAATGCAGCGAGCCCAAGTTCCCGGCTAAACCTGCACGAGGTACATCGAGGACGTGCTGAAGTTGTGCTAGGGCAAGGACTCTCAGATGACAGAGGGGGACAAAGTTGGTCATCTTCTAAAAGGGATCGCTCAGGACGTGCACCAGGTCCTCATCGCAAAAGACAGTCTGGACTCAGTAAGTAACGTCATTCGGCACCGCCGTACAATTGGAGGCTCGAAAGCTCGGCGTATAACACCGACATTCTTCCGCCTGGCCAACGTAACTAAAGCCGCCGGTATCGACGTGGCCCCAGCCCCATCCGCCCTTACATTCGTCAAGTGATGCGCGAAGAGCGTGACCGACGTGAGGCTCCTTCTCAATTGACTCCACGACTTCTGTGACAGCGACTGCGACTTCCGTGAGACCTCCATCAACGCCGCGTCCGTGGACGCAAACAACTTCACCCCTTCTTCAAGAGCGCCAAACCCTACTATGAACGTGCAGACCAGTTATCAGCTCCACGCCTTTTACTCCCCGAGACCACCTGCAGTTTCTCAAGAATGAGACGGTCGTGCCAGTTAACCTGTTACTGACAATTCTGGTACGTGCACTTAGCGCCCCATCTGCTTCGAATGTGGTATTCGCGGTCACGTCGCCAGATTTAGTCCTCATCGCCGCCGCATGTCACCACCCTCCCATGAGCGACCGCTCGCTTTTTGTCGACGTAGCAATTGGCGCGGCGTTTGGACACACTGGCCTTCTGACTGCGATAGCAGGTGAAACCACCAGGCGAATTACCGCAACGACTCACCAGCGTCTCACTCCCACGAAGCGACTCACTACCTCCGCCAGTCACCATGCGTCATAGAAAGATTCGTGTTTTGTGGACAATGTTGCTACGTTGGCCTAGGGGACACAGGAGCGAGTATCTACGGTGTCAGCCTGGATTTCAAAACCCGACTAGGCCATAAAGTGATGTTTCGCTGGGTTAACGCTAATGCATTTCGTACAGTGAATTAATAGTTGCTCCGACCTATTGGTCTGTGCACCACGAAAGTTTATGTCTCCGATAACGTGCAACAAGCCGAATTTGCAGTGCTTTCTCAATCCACTCACAACGTAATTCGATGACGTTACCGACTGCCTTCATTCTGTATACTACTTCTCATCTGTAGACCTCCAATCGGGCTACTGGCAGATACCGATGCATTCAGCTGACAAAGAGAAAACCGCTTTTGTGACCCCAGACGGCTTGTTTAAATTCAACCTCATATCGTTTGGTTCGTGCAACGCGCCTGCAACATTTGAAAGGTTTATGGAAACGGTACTGCGTGGCTGAAATGGGAGGATTGCTTATGCTATTTAGACGACGTCGTCTTTTTGGCCGCATTTTTGCAGAGCAAAACCATCGACTGGACGCTGTTCCGACGTACCTTGAAACAAATGCCCTTACCATCAACTGCAAGAAGTGTCACTTTGGCCAACGAGAGGCGCTAGTACTTCGACATCTAGTGGACAAGAAGGGGGTGCGACCTGACCCACAGAAAGTCGCGGCACTTGACGGCTTTAAACAGCCGCATTCACAATGCGAGCTCAGGAGCTTCTTGTGTCTTTGTTCGTACTTCGTACATTGTGCGCCCCCATTATTGCCTACCCTCTGGCTTCATTGCTCCGCAAGGATAACCCTTTAACCTGGACAGCAGATTGCGATTCCTCGTTTCGCCAATTGAAGTTTTTGCTTTCTTCCGAACAAATACTTTGGCATTTTAACCCCTTTGCCGCAACACAATTGCAGACCGACGCGAGTGCAATCGACCTCGGTGCCGTCCTCGCCCAGTGTTTTCGGGACGCTGAGCATGCCATTGCCTAGGCCAGCCTTCCGTTGAGCAAGGCCGAACGGAACTACACCGTCACTGATCAAGAGTGTCTCGCTTATGTCTTTGCAGTCCAGAAGTTCCGCCCATATCTCTACGGGCGCCGCTTCACGATCGTCGCTTCACTGATCACCATTCACTATGTTCGTTGTTTGGTCTCCGCAACCCGTCTTGCCGCCTTGCTCTATGGGCTCTACGTTTGCAGGAATTTGACTTTGCCATCCGCTTCAAGAGTGGGCGACATCATGGGGACGCCGACTGTCTTTCCAGGCTCCCTCTACCAGCGAGTGCATGTGACGCCGACAATTTCGATGACATTCTGGCCGCCATCGACGACATTATTTTTCCAGACCAGGCCACAATCCGGGAAGAGCAGCGTGACGACAGAAGCCTGGATGTCTTTTTCTCCTGAACTGCTCAAGCAACGGGTAAAAATGGCTTTCTCGCCCAAGATGGCCTGCTCTACAAGAAAGATTATGCGGCTGATGTCGCCCGCCTCGTCTTAGTGGTCCCTAAGAATTTGCGAACCCCCGTTCTCCGTGCTATGCACGATGGCTCGACTGCTGGGCACCTAGGTTTCACCAGAACATACCACCCGATTCAGCGCCGACTTTGCTGTACTAGTATGCGACGAGATATGGAAAATTATGTGACCAGTTGTTACAAGCGCCAGCAATTCAAACGTTCTAATACTGCTCCTGTCGGATTCCTTTACCTGTGGTTCCACCATCATCTCCTTTAGAAATGGTTGGAGTGGACCTTCTGGGTCAATTCAAGCGCTCAACAAACGACAACCGTTGGATAATAGTCTACGTCGACAAACTGACGCGTTGTCCTGAAACCGCAGTGATGCCAACGGCCACGGCTTTTGTTGTTTCGAGCTTCCTCCTGTCCTACGTAATACTGCGCTGTGGAATCTCTCGTGTTATTTTAAGCGATCGTGGTCGCGAGTTTGTGGCTGACGTAGTTGAAGAGCTGTTGTGTCTCTGCGCTTGCCAGTTTCGCCCCGTTACCCAGTATCACCCGCAGACAAATGGTCTCGTCGAGCGCACTAACAGAACTTTGACCAACATGCTTTCGATGAACGTTGATTCCAGGCATAAAAATTGGCATGATATCTTGCCTTTTATCACGTACGCCTACAACACTGCAAAGCATGAAACTACCGGCTACAGTCCTTTCTATCTTCTTTATGTCAGACCACCCCGTAGCTTCCTTGACTCCATTATACCATTTAATCCTCATATGGAGTCTTATATTGCCTAGACTGCCACACTGAGGAAGCACGCCACATAGTTCAGTTCCGTACGTTGGCATCCCAAGACAACTCCCAAATCAGCTAAGATTCAGGCCATAAGAATGTGTCCTACGACAAAGGGGACATAGTGTGGCTTCGGACAACACTTCGTAAGCGTGGCCTGTGCCAGAAGTTTCTGGCTTGTTACACTCGGCCTTTCGTCATCACCAATCGCCCAAGTGATGTGACCTATTCAATTGCTCGTCTAATTTCCAAGGGCTACTGGTCGAAGAAGACGCAGCTTGTTCTCGTCATCCGCCTGAAACTCTGCCATCCCCGTGACTCCAAGTGGACGTAACAGTTACTCGCCCAGCGGGATTCGTGTGTCAAGGGAGGAGCGTTAGGCTAAGGCTACAGAGAGAACCGAGGAAGAAGAGAACGATGGGCGCTTGTCTTTTATCCGCTCCTTTTCATCCGTTCATCTTTAAATAAACGCACCCCATCGTAACAGTATCAAGGTCTGAGAGTGGCTTCCAACACTTGGGATTTGCGGTCTTTTTGGTTGGCCCGTAAGGAATAGCTCGGATTTACCACGCGAGCATATCATTCCCGAGTTTTCCAGCTATGAATCGACTTCATCTAGTGCCGTCTAGACGCCTGTTTTAACCTCCCCTTTGCATCCTTTGGTGCACCAGATGGATATATAATCTGCATACAGCGTGTGACTGATCCCACCAGTGGCAGAAAACTTTTACAATATACCCATCATTGCTATGTTTAAGAGAAGTGGAGATACCACCGCCCCTCGCGGTGTGCCCCTAGGTCCGAACTCAAATGCCTCTGCCATGATATCATCAATCTTGGGTGTCGTCTGCCTCCCCTTTATAAAGGAGCTTATACATTTGTGAAAGGCAGCGCCCAGTTTGAGCTCCGATATGGCATTCAGAATGTGAACGCGAGATACACTGTCGAACGCGTACTTAAGATCTAACCCCAGGATAGCCCTAACATTTCTGGTTGCGTTGTTAATGAGTTGGCATTTTATGAGCTTCATCGTATCCAGTGTGGAGAAAGCAGGATGAAAGCCAGTCAAGTTCTATTGAAATAAGTTGTTCTTCTCAAGGTGTTCCGAAATACGTGCAGTCATAAAGTAGCTCAATATGATTCGTTCTCTTTATTGTGTCCACACAGCCTCAACATCCTAGGTCGTCGTACCCCGGACGATATTGCAGTGTATGTGGCCGTAACACGTGCTTCTAGCGACAGCTTTGTTTCCATAAAAGGTCAAGCTTTCAATTACGAAGGAAGCGATTCTGTGAAGCACGGGTTACAGAATAAGCTTCATAGAATCGTCGGGTGACTTGACACCAGACCAGTCTTATACATCCACGCAGGGGTTCGAGCAGAGCCCGTGCGAATGCGGAGCAGTAACGTGGCTTGGTTTCTTTTGAGGCCCTTGATCACACTTGGCTTGTGAGGTGAGCTCCACAAAGAACTGAAGTGGCACAACACTGCTTCTCTGAAGAGTCTGTTGTCCTCTTGAGGCACTCTTCTCAATGGATTCCCAGACAGTGCTCTATGGGCGAGGCTGTCCGCCATCTCGTTGCCTATGATACCTGTGTGCGAGGGCACCCATTGGAAACGTATGGAGAAGCCTTTGATATGGAGATAGACGACGTGTCGCGCGTACACGAAGAAGGGAACACATTTGATCCAATAACGATGATAGGTGTCCGATGTCGGGATGAAGTCAAGCATAACGGCAATTTCGGATTGCAGGAGAAAAATAGAGGAACGTTTGCTTTCGCAGAAAAGCCACTCGGATTTCGCTCACCGATCTGAGGCTTTGCTTTGTCCATTCTGCATGGTGCAATCATGCTACACGTGCATTCTGCATCGTCTTTTCGGGAATGTCAATACAAGGGAAACTTTTCGACGATTTATTAATATAGGGCTTTGCCTGGAACTGATGATTATTCCTACGTCGAGATGGTTTGCGACTGCGGCAATCCAATTGCAATGTCTGCAGCCGTTCTATAATCAGGGGGAGCGCAGAGTCAACCCTAAATTGTCTGATCATCTATTTCCTGATTTTCTCCCGCGATTCATTGTTTAAAAAAGATGTGCTTGAGGTACAAGGAAAATGCGGTCACCGATGACGTAGTCATTAATGTTTGGGACCTTACCGCGTTCAGATCATGACGCAGTAGATGCGTAGAACTGGAAGAGGCAGAACTAATCATCCAAGGGCCATAGCTTGTGCATAGCGTGCAGCGATAAGGTCCTGATGCTCGTAGGTGTCTTTGACGGAGCGCTGCGCACGGTGTTTGCAGCACAGCGTAGAAGACTTGCTTGTTGATGTGTAGCCAACATGGCAGATGCAAGGTCCTCATCCTGTCTACTTTTCTGACGTAAACCGAAGGTTCAGGAAGTAACACAATACTGTGTCGTGAACAAATAATTTATTTTCCGTCTTCCTCTGCCTTCATCTACGGTCCATCTGAACACCGTTACACACGTTTTGTAGACCCATGAGGCAGCTTTCGATTAGGAAATGGAAATGGTAATAAATATATAATTTGCCGCACTTATTAGGGCGGTTACTCCTTTTAGGCTCGCACCCCTAATTCCTTTGATGTGCGAGTCATTGACCATGACAAAAATTTTAAAAATGAATAGCTGGTTCTTAGAAAACATGAAACAGGCAAAAACAATCCAGATCCAACACACATATTTAAAGCTATTCTTAAGCAAAGCCTAAGTAAACCGTATAATTAAAGACTTCATAATTATTTCAAGTGCTTTCAATTTTCTTTACTTTCTTTCTATAAAGGTGCATTCTCATGGAATGGTTGTCTTCGTCTACTCAGAAGTTACAACTTTATTCTCATGCGAGTTTTAGAATTTCATGGAAATATGCCGAAATGCAAAGTCTAAATTTGGCTTATGCACACCGTGAGATGAATACGCTACAATTTTACAATAACTCAGGCTGTGTACAATGCTCGTAAAGGGTAGTATGGTAGTCACAGTCGTTCGCAAAAAAAGTGCGAACCGTATCATGCAACGTTTAGGGGATTCTTGTTTCACATTTGGGCATACCCTTTCTGGTGGATAGGGCGAGAATCGGTAAAATCATAGTGGCACATAATAAGTGATCAAACCAAGCAAAATAAATTAACTAAAAGAATCCGCAAATACAATTGACTATTCTAATAACGTATCCAAGTGCATCAGAGTTGCTTGTTAGCCGACAATAATATTTTAGATTTTATGTAAGAAGTACCTGTCTTTATCACAGAAAAGGCATTTGCATGGTTGACCAGCATACAATTATTATACAAGCCACTTCGCTAATATTCTATTGGAAGGTTTGCGTCCCTATCCACAAACATATAGCGGAGTTAATGACTGAACAGTCAACAAGGAAGCCATGCCACAATCGACAAAGAAGGCTAGGAAAGCTCCTGAATAAAAGCGGTAATGCTCAACAAGGACTCAGCTACCTATCCACACAATGGCATCCGAAGACTTTACGCCTAAGACACTCTGTTGATGTTGCAGAATCAAAAAACACGGCGCCTGGAGAGCACAGTCACGCTGCCAGCTGCTATGATAAGATGATACGCTTTGCCTTATCGTGATACGCTATGTATGATCTGAAAGCTCATAAGTGAATCAGCGCTGAGAGAAAAGAACTGTAAGAAGGCAAGGAGTATCAAAGGGGAAGCAAGCATCAGGACAGCATCACCGCACGCTGTGGACAAGCTATGGTGCATGAATGATTAGTTCTGCCTCTTCCAGTTTAGGCATCCTCTGCATCATGGTCTGAACGCGATGAGGTCGCAAACACTAATGATTACGTTACCGGTGACCGCTTTTCTCTTCTACCTGACGCACATTTTTTTCGAAAACAATGAATCGCGGGAGAAAATAAAAAAACAGATGATCAGTCAATTTAAAGGGACACTAAAGCGACACAATAAATCAGTTTAGACTAATGAAGCATTGTTTGAGAACCCTGCAGGCAGTCATTTAATAATATAGTTCGATTATTAGATGAGAAAATTAAGGTCCAAGTATCAGTATTTCAATTTCGAGCCGAAACCCCAGCCCCGATACGTCAGCGTGACGTCAGGGATTCCAAAGTATGTTTTCGCATTTGGGCCGCGTTGGCTGAATAAACGTTCCCGAAACTTGCCATGTTTAATATTTGGTTCCTTTAGAACACAATGTAGTCAATCTGTACCGCTATATATAATTAGTAGGCCCTAGAAGATGCCATCAAAATCCAAGACGTCACAGCCCCCAGGTGCGGGAACTCAAGTAGACGTCGCCACCCGTATCTCGTTCTTGCGCTTTTTGTGGCTTACCAAACGTCTTATCGTTGTAAGAGTGGTGTTTTTCGCGTTGTAGAACGGTAATTTACTGATGCAGAAGAAATCATTTTTCACTTTAGTGTCCCTTTAAGGTTGACTCTGCGCTCCCCCTGATAATAGAAGGGCTGCAGACATTGCAATTCCGTTGCCGCAGTCACATACCATCTCGACGTAGGAATCATCATCAGTTCAAGGCAAAGCCCTATATAACTAAATCGTCGACACGTTTCCCTTCTATTCACTTTCCCAAAAAGGCGATGCAGAATTACACGTCTAGAATGATTGCACCATGCAGAATGGAGAAAGCGAAGCCTTAGATCGGTGAGCGATATCTGAGCGGCTTTTCTTCGAATGCAAACGTTCCTCCATGTTTCTCCTGCACGCCGAAATTGTCGTTATACTTGTCTTAATATCGACATCGGACGCCTGTCATTGTTGCTGCTTCAAATGCGCTCCCTTCTTCCTGCATGCGCGACGCGTCGCCTGGTCTCAAGTCACCCGACGATATTATGAAGCTGATTCTTCCACCCGTGCTTTACAGAATCGCTTCGTTCGCTAATGAAAGCTTGATTTTTTTTTATAGAGACAGAGCTGTCGATAGAAGCACGTGGTGCAGCGACAAACACTATAACAACGTCCTGGGTTCGAGGACCTAGGATGGTGAGGCTGTGGGGACGCAATCAACAGAACAAGTCAAATTGAGCCATGTTATGACCGCACCGCATTTCGCAACATGTTAAGAAGAACAAGTTATTCGCACACAACATGATTGGCTTTCGTCCGGCTTTGTCTACACAAGATACGAATAAGTCCATAAAATGCTAAGTCATTGACAACGCAACCAGAGACGTCAGGGCTAGCCTGGGTTAGATCTGAAGAACGCGTTTGACAATGTCTATCACGTTCACATTCTGAATGCCATATTAAAGCTCAATCTGGGTGCTGCCTTTCACAGATATATAAGTTGTTTCATCAAGGGGAGGCAGGCGACGCTCAAGATTGGTGATGTCAAGGCAGGGGCTTTGGGGCTCTTAGCTATCAGGGTTAATTTGAGTGTAGCAAAACATAGCAATGAGGAGTATTTTGTAAAAGTTGTCTGCCATTAGTGGGATCAGTCACACGCTTTCTGCAGATGATATATCCATCTGGTGCACCAAGGGATGCAAAGGGGAGGTTGAAACAAGCGTCCAGACGGCACTAGCTGAGGTCCATTCATATCTGGAAGATGCTCGCCAATAAATCCGAGCTACGTCTTACAGGCCAAATCAGAAGGCCCCAAATTCCAAGTGTTAGAAGCCTCTCTCAGACCTTGATATGGTTACGGTGGGGTGCGTTTACTTAAAGATAAATTGATGAAAACGAGCGGCGCCGACACCGAGCCGCTTCAAATACAAGCGCACTTCGTTCTCCTCTTCCTCCCTTCGCTCTGTAGCTTTAGGGTAACGCTCCTTCGTTGATAGACGAAGCCCGCAGCGCGAGTAACTGTTACGTCCACTCAGGTTCACCGGGTTGACAGCGTTTTAGGCGGGCGACGACAACAAGCTGCGTCTTCTTAGACCGGCAGCCATTGGAAATGAGACGAGCAATTGAATAGGTCACATCAATTAGGCGATTGGTGATGACGAAAGGGCCGGTGTGAGAAGCCAGAAACATCTGGCACAGGCCGCGCTTGCGAAAGGGTGTTCGAAGCCACACTATGTCCCCTTTCTCGTAGGACACATTCTTATGGTGTGAATTTTGGGCGGCGACGACAACAAGCTGCGTCTTCTTAGACCGGTAGCCATTGGAAATGAGACGAGCAATTGAATATGTCACATCAATTAGGCGATTGGTGATAACGAAAGGCCCGGTGTGAGAAGCCAGAAACTTCTGGCACAGGCCGCGCTTGCGAAAGGGTGTTCGAAGCCAAACTATGTCCCCTTTCTCGTAGGACACATTCTTATGGTGTGAATTTTGGGCGGCGACGACAACAAGCTGCGTCTTCTTAGACCGGTAGCCATTGGAAATGAGACGAGTAATTGAATAGATCACATCAATTAGGCGATTGGTGATGACGAAAGGCCCGGTGTGAGAAGCCAGAAACTTCTGGCACAGGCCGCGCTTGCGAAAGGGTGTTCGAAGCCACACTATGTCCCCTTAGCCGTAGGACACATTCTCATGGTGTGAATTTTTGGGATGGTCTTGGGATGCCAACGTACGGAGCTGAACTATGTGGCGTGCTTCCTCAGCGCGGCAGACTCTGTGCAATTGGAGAGTCCGTATCAGGAGTAAACGGTACAATGGTGTCAAGGAAGCCGCGGGGTGGTCTGACATAAAGAAGATAGAAAGTACTGTAGCCGGTAGTTTCATGCTCTGCAGTGTTGTAGGCGTGCGTGATAAAAGGCAAGATATCATCCCAATTCTTGTGCTTGGAATCTACGTTCATCGAAAGCACGTTGGCAAAGTTCTGTTAGTAGGCTCGACGAGACCATTTGTCCGCGGATGATACGAGGTCACGTGGTGAAACTTGCAAGCACAAAGACAAAACAGCTCTTCGACAACGTCGGCCAGAACCGGCGATCAGGATCGCTTGCAGTAACACGAGAGGGTCCACGAATTAGCATAACGGAGGACAGGAGCAACCTCGAAACAATCAAGAGCCGTGGCCACTGGCATCGCTGTGGTTTCTGCATAACGCTTGTTTGTCGACGCAGACTATAATCCAACGGTTGTCGTTTGTTGAGCGTGGGGATGGGCCCAGAAGGTCCACTCTAAACATTTCGAAAGGAGATGATGGTGGAGCCACAGACTGAAGGATTCCCATCGGAGCAGTATTAAGGAGTTTGAATTGCTGGCACTTGAAACAACTGGCCACATACTTTTCTATATCTCGTCGCATACAAGTACAGTACATTTGGCGCTGAATCCGGTGGTATGTTCTGGTGAAACCTAGGTGCCCAGCAGTCGAGTCGTCATGCATAGCTCGGAACAAGGGGGTGAGCAAATTCTTAGCGACCACTAAGAGGAGGCGGGCGACCCATCAGCCGCATAATTCTTCTTGTAGAGCAGGCCATCTTGGATAAGAAATCCATTTTCACCTGTTGGTTGAGCAGTTGAGGCGAAAAAGGCATCAAGGCTTCTATCGTCACGCTGCTCTTCCCGGAAAGCAGCCAGGTCGGGAAAAATAATGACGTGGATGGCGGCCAAAATGTCACCGGAATTGTCGGCGTCTTATGCACTGGTTGGTAGAGGGAGCCTCGAAAGACAATCGGCGTCCGCATGATGTCGGCCACTCTGGTAGCGCACTGCGAAGTCAAATTCCTGCAAACGTAGCGCCCATCGAGCAAGGCGGCAAGACGGGTCGCGGAGACCAACCAACCAACACAGTGAATAGTGGTCAGTAATGATGGTGAACCGGCTCCCGTAGAGATATGGGCGGACCTTATGGACTGCAAAGACTTAAGCGAGACACTCTTGCTCAGTGAGGGTACAGTTCCGTTCGGCCTTGCTCAACGAACGGCTGGCTAGGCAGTCGCATGCTCGGCGTCACGAAAACGCTGGACGGGGACGGCGCCGAGGCCGATCCCACTCGGATCTCTGCAATTATGTTGTGGCAGAGGGGTCAAAATGGCAAAGTGTGGTCCCGGAATAGAACAGAAACTTCAATTGATGAAACGAGGAATCGCAATCTGCTGTCGAGGTGAAAGGTTCCCCTTCCGGAGCAATGAATTCAGAGGATAGGCAGTATCGGCAAAGTTGGGCACACGATGTCGGAAGTACGAGCAATCACGCAAGAAGCTCCTCAGCTCGAGTTGTGAATGCGGTTGTTTAAAGCCGTCAACTGCAGAAACCTTCTGTGGGTTAGGTCGCACCGCTGCTTGTCCTCTAGATGTCCAAGTACTAAAGCATCGCGTTGGCCAAAGTGGCATTTCTTGGAGTTGAGGGTAAGGGCATCTTGTTCAAGGCACGTCAGAACAACGCCCAGTCGATGGTTTTGCTCTCCAAAAATGACGACATCATCTGAATAACGTAAAGTAGCCTCTCATTTCAGGCCTTGCAGTATGGTTTCCATAAACCATTCAAATGTTGCAGGCGCATTGCACAAACCAAACGGCATGACGTTGTATTCAAGCAAGGCGTCTCGGGTCACAAAACGGTTTTCTTTGTCATCTGAATGCATGGGTATCTGCCAGTAGCCCGAATAAAGATCTACAGATGAGAAGTAGGATGCGGAATGAAGCCAGTCGGTAACGTCATCGAATTACGTTGTGAGTAAATTAAGAAAGCTCTGGCAAATTCAGCTTGACACACGTTATCCGAGAAATAAACGTTCCTGGAGCACACACCAATAAATCGGAGCAACTATGCACTCACAGCACGAAATGCATTAGCGTTGTACCAGCGAAACATCACTTTATGGCCTAGTCTGGTTTTGAAATCCAGGCTGATATCGGAGACACTCGATCCTGTGTCCACTAAGGACAACGTAGCAACATAGTCCCCTAAAACACGAATCTTGGTATGGCACATGGTGACTGGCGGAAGTACTGAGTCGCTACGTGGGAGTGAGAAGCTGGTGAGTCGCTACGGTAATTCGCCTGGTGGTTTGACCTGCTATCGAAGTCAGAAGGCCAGCGTGTCCCGTCGCCGTGCCGATTGCTACGCCGACAAAAAGTGCGCGGTCACTGATGGGAGGGTTGTGACGTGCGACGGCGATGAGGACTAAATCTGCCGACATGACCGATAATACCACATCGGAAGCAGATGGGGCACTAACTGGGCGCACCGAAATTGCCAGTAGCAGAATATCTGGCACAGCCGCCCCATTCTTGAGAAACGGTAGGTGGTCTTGATGAGTAACATCGTGGAACTGATAACGGGGATGCGCATTCATAGTAGGGTTTGGGGCTCTTGAAGGTGGATTGAAATTGTGCGCGCCTACGGAGGCGGCGTTGATGGATGTCTCACGGACGTCGCAGTGAGAAATGGGCTCTCGAGCCCGCGGAGTCGAGAGAGAAGGCGTCTCGTGTCGGTCAAGCTCTTGGCCAATCACATGCCGAATAAATAATTCAAGGTCGGATGGCTCTGCCACCACGTCAACACCAGCAACGTTAGTTACGTTGGCCAGGCGGCCGAATGTCAGCGTGATACGCCGAGCTTTCACAGCTTCAAATGTACGGCAGTACCTAAAGACGTCACTTACTGAGTCCAGACTGTCTTTTCCGATAAGGAACTGGTACACGTCCTTGGCGATCCCTTTTAGAAGATGACCAACTTTGTCCTCTTCTGTCATCTGAGAGTCATGGGCCTTGCACAACTTCAGCATGTCCTCTATGTACGTCTTGCAAGTTTTTCCGGGAAATTGGGCTCGCTGCATTAGGGTTTGCCCTGCACGCTTTTTTTCAGCTACTGGATCTCCTTATCACTTCCTGATTTCGTCTACGAACGTTTCCCACGTCGTCAAGCTTTCTTCGTGGTTTTCAAGCCACACAGACGCGGTTCCCTTAAGGAAGAACGCAACGTTGTTAAGCTGGGTGGTGGCGTTCCAGCCTTTGAACCGACTAGCGCGTTGGT
Organism: Dermacentor andersoni; assembly: GCF_023375885.2. Classification (NCBI taxonomy): domain Eukaryota; kingdom Metazoa; phylum Arthropoda; class Arachnida; order Ixodida; family Ixodidae; genus Dermacentor; species Dermacentor andersoni. The sequence continues at coordinate 180,725,393 of NC_092816.1, forward strand.
AAAAGCTGAGCCATCCGTCCACGTTTTCTCCGACTTTTCTGGCGAAGGTTGGCGGTTCGATGTAAAGCTGCCACGGGTAGGTGGAAGAAGTTGGCGGGCTGTCGACGTGAATGAATGAATGAATGTTTGATTTTTAATGGCGCAAGGGCCAAGTATGGCCATAGAGCGCCATGTCCATGGTAATGAGTTCGCAATATACATAATGAGTTCTAGGGGCCTTAAAAAATTGTCGCTTTAAAGTAGGTATAACTTGTATAATAAGTTTATGGCGATGGCGTATGCCGTGCCCTATGAACATTAAGATGCATTTAAAGAGAATAATACGATGTGTAAAAATATATCATGGTATAAGAATGGCTAGAGCACTACTGCCTCCTTAGAGCCCTTGAAACACAAGGGTCTGGAGGCATGTGCTATCCAGCACAATTATCGCAACAGCATCCTCTGGAACGAGGATGCTCCACGAGTTTAGTGGGCTTATGACAGGTACAACATCATTTAAGAAATTGAGGACAGCCTTGATGTTAAAAAGCGGTTCTCTGCCAAGAAACATAGCCGGGTGAAGAGGAATGTAGTAACGGTATGCAAGAGGAAAATGTTTCTTCCTCTCCACTTCGGTTTCCCGGCACTCCAGGAGGACGTGGAGGACGGTAAGCCTTTCCTCGCATCTACCACAGGTTGGAGGGTCATTTCCGGGGAGTAGAAAATTGTGGGTACCAAATGTGTGTCCTATTCTGAGAAGACAGAATAGGACATCTGCTCGGCGTGATTTTGTTAAAGAGGGCGAGAATCCTAACTGTGGCTTTATCACGTGGAGGTTATTATTTGTTTCCGCGTCCCACAGGCGTTGTCAGTGGTTCCGTAGTTTCCTCCGAAGACGGGATTCAGATCTGTGACAGGGACTGCAGCGGCGGGATTAACAGAATGCGATGCAACTGACGTGGCCATCTGGTCCGCCAGAACATTACCTTCGATGCCCCTATGACCTGGCACCAAGCATGTAATGACATGCTTGTTACATATATACGCTTTACACAGAACGGAAAAGAGTTCATTAATTACCGGATTTTTGTGGTTAAATAATTAAATCAATGCATTCACAACACTAAGGGAATCCGTATATATAACTGATTTCTGGAGTTTTGATTTCCTGATATGCTTCAATGCCGACAATAGTGCGCAGGCCTCAGCTGTAAAGATACTGGTTTTCGGATGCGGTACATCGGATTCCGAGAAGGATGGACCGACGGCTGCGTAGGACACCCCGTCGCGTGACTTCGATGCGCTGGTGTAGAACTTTGTGCAGGCGTATTTCTACTGGAGTTCCCGGCAATGCATTTGAATTTCAATCTCTGGAGCATGCTTCGTAACTTGCATGAAAGATATATCGCATTGTATCAGCTGCCACTCCCAAGGGGGTAGCACCTTGGCTGTTGGCTGGATGCATTAGGCAAAGCTCGAGGAGTGGGACATGCATTTTTTCACTAAGCTCCCTCACACGCAACGAGAAAGGCTGTCTTACGGAGGAACGATTGCTAAAGAGTGTGGCATATGTCATATGGTTAACGGTATTAAAACACGAATGTTGAGGATTAGAGTGGACTTTCAGAAAATATGTTTGGCTGATGTATGTCTCTACAGATGATGTGACCACTCATTCGATTCAGCATAAAAACTTTGAATGGGACTTGTTCTGAAAGCGCCCGTGGTCAAGCGGATACCTAGATGGTGAACAGGGTCTAGCATCTTTAGCACACTCGGGGCGGCAGAATGATAGATCACGGCACCATAACCTCACAATCATCATCAGCCTAGTTACGCCCACTGCAGGGCAAAGGCCTCTCCCATACTTCTCCAACTACCCCGGTCATGTACTAATTGTGGCCATGTTGTCCCTGCAAACGTCTTAATGTCATCTGCCCACCTAACTTTCTGCCGCACCCTGCTACGCTTCCCTTCCCTTGGAATCCAGTCCGTAGCTCTTAGTGACCATCGGTTATCTTCCCTCCTCATTACATGTCCGGCCCATGCCCATTTCTTTTTCTTGATTTCAACTAAGATGTCGTTTACCCGCGTTTGTTGCCTCACCCAATCTGCTCTTTTCTTATCCCTTCGCGTTACACCCATCATTCTTCTTTCCATAGCTCGTTGCGTCGTCCTCAATTTCAGCAGAACCCTTTTCGTAAGCCTCCAGGTTTCTGCCTCATACGTGAGTACTGGTAACACACAGCTGTTGTACACTTTCCTTTTGAGGGATAGTGGCAACCTACTGTTCATGATTTGAGAATGCCTGCCAAACGCACCCCAACCCATTCTCATTCTTCCGGTTATTTCAGTCTCATGATCCGGATCCGTGGTCACTACCTGCCCTAAGTAGATGTATTCCCTTACCACTTCCAGTGTTTCGCTACCTATCGTAAACTGCTGTTCTCTTCCGAGACTGTTAAACAGTACTTTAGTTTTCTGCAGATTAATTTTCAGACCCACCCTTCTGCTTTGCCTCTCCAGGTCAGTGAGCATGCATTGCAATTGGTCTCCTGAGTTACTAAGCAAGGCAATATCATCAGCGAATCGCAAGTTGCTAAGGTATTCTCCATCAACTTTTATCCCCAATTGTTCCCACTCCAGGCCTCTGAATACCTCCTGTAAACATGCTGTGAATAGCATTGGAGATATCGTATCTCCCTGTCTGACGCCTTTCTTTATAGGGATTTTGTTGCTTTCTTTGTGGAGGACTACGGTGGCTGTGGAGCCGCTATAGATATCTTCCAGTATTTTTACATATGGCCCATCTACACCCTGATTCCGTAATGCCTCCATGACTGCTGAGGTTTCGACTGAATCAAACGCTTTCTCGTAATCAATGAAAGCTATATATAAGGGTTGGTTATATTCTGCACATTTCTCTATCACTTGATTGATAGTGTGAATATGGTCTATTGTTGAGTAGCCTTTACGGAATCCTCCCTGGTCCTTTGGTTGGCAGAAGTCTAAGGTGTTCCTGATTCTATTTGCGATTACCTTAGTAAATACTTTGTAGGCAACGGACAGTAAGCTGATCGGTCTATAATTTTTCAAGTCTTTGGCGTCCCCTTTCTTATGGATTAGGATTATGTTAGCGTTCTTCCAAGATTCCGGTACGCTCGAGGTTATGAGGCATTGCGTATACAGGGTGGCCAGTTTCTCTAGAACAATCTGACCACCATCCTTCAACAAATCTGCTGTTACCTGATCCTCCCCAGCTGCCTTCCCCCTTTGCATAGCTCCTAAGGCTTTCTTTACTTCTTCTGGCGTTACCTGTGGGATTTCGAATTCCTCTAGGCTATTCTCTCTTCCACTATCGTCGTCGGTGCCACTGGTACTGTATAAATCTCTATAGAACTCCTCAGCCACTTGAACTATCTCATCCATATTAGTAACGATATTGCCGGCTTTGTCTCTTAACGCACACATCTGATTCTTGCCTATTCCTAGTTTCTTCTTCACTGTTTTTAGGCTTCCTCCGTTCCTGAGAGCCTGTTCAATTCTATCCATATTATAGTTCCTGATGTCCGCTGTCTTACGCTTGTTGATTAACTTAGAAAGTTCTGCCAGTTCTATTCTAGCTGTAGGATTAGAGGCTTTCATACATTGGCGTTTCTTGATCAGATCTGTCGCCTCCTGCGATAGCTTACTGGTATCCTGTCTAACGGAGTTACCGCTGACTTCTATTGCACACTCCTTAATGATGCCCACAAGACTGTCGTTCATTGCTTCAACACTAATTGTGTTCATATATAGGAGGTTGTGGCCAAGTACTGCACGAGGGCGGCCAATCCTTCTCTGGTGAGGTAGTGCTTTACCGGTTCTGGTCACCGGGATCAGGCCACACTCCAGGCCTGTCTATGCAATTTTATCAACACGCGGATTTCTTTTTTAATCCGGTGGAAAATGGCGCGGCACCGGGAAATGGCGCGGCACCTCTACGCCACCGCTGCACCTCAGGGTGCAGCGGTGGCGTAGAGATAGAACACCTACCCGCACTGGTAGAATGTACTCGTACCGATTTCAAACACTGCGCAGCACTGAAGTTGTCTGCGCAACTACCCGTGCGCAAATGCCCGGTGACTCAATTTGTCAATGCAGGTTATACGAAAGCCAGCAGCAAGTTGTCCGTTTTCCAGATAGCCAGTGCATCATACTGTCCCTCAGAAAAACAGTAAGGAGCACATACCTAGTGGTCCAAGACAACTCTACTTCCTTCATTTGCCGGAAACATACAAACCGCAAGTGTGGGGGCATATTTCTTTCAAAAATATATCGATGTCAGTGAAGGTTTCAAACACCTGTCCCTTAGTGCCGATTGGGCTACCATCCCACCGTTCGTTTTGCACTTCCATGTTACTGCCCAGGTGAGCAACCATTTCCTACTTCAAAGCGCTTTTAGAGCAATGTGTCCCTGTTTAGCCGATGCGCTCTGATGTGCTCAACTTCGCGTTCGTACCCCATTCTTGTGTCTCCTCCTCCCTGAACCAACCGTGCCCTCACTACAGCTCATTTAGGACCCTCTGTGGTCTGTTTCCTGCCAGCCACTCGTTAAATCTCTTCCTGCTTCCTCGATCTATGAAAACGCCCTTACTAGTTCTTTGGCAGTCATTTAGTAGAGGCTAAGATCTGCTCAAGCTGAAATTGCTTTAAAGCATGCGTGAAACGTTTGCTAGCAGAAAACAACGAACTTCTCGAGCTTGTGAATCTCTGCGTGCAGTGGTGTCCTTTGCGCCCTCGCCCCCGGGATTGCGCCAGAGCAATTTAGGATTCTAGATGTCAACCTGCTCCCTCTCGAAATGTCTTAAATTCTAAGCGGCCTATATTGAATTTTCGCTGACGCTCTACCTTTCTGTCGATTTTTTAATTCTCACTCTGCTGCCCGTACCTCAAGCTTGGACTTCTTGATCCGCGTACGAGGGCTTTAACTACCATGCCATCCGAGCCATACGCTACGCTAAGACCTTCATCTCACATGTGTTCATCCTCCCAGATGACAAGAAAATTCAAACATTGCCCTGTCTTGTCGCGGACCTCGTTATGACTTTTTCGTGCAGGTTTTTTACATTGGCAGTCACTATGAAGAGGAGGCGAGTCAGAATAAGCTTGAAGCGTTCTTTATAAATGCAACTTAAGAAAACATAGCATAATACTGACGGATGTCTTTAAACTTCACTACTTGTAATCTCTTTCATTCGTACTTTGGTTCTTCTTCTTCATTCGTGGCTTAAATGCAACTCGCTTCATACGGTCTGGATCTCTTTATTCGCACCTGCTCGAAGAGTATTTTTTTAACAAATTCGCACAGGGGCGCACTCTTTTTTACCAGAGGATCCCCGGTGGAATACTGCCGTTAAAATTTCGTTGTCGCGTCTTCTGTCAGTTTCTCACGATGCATTGTTTTTAGGTACCCTCTTCCTGAGCGCTTATATTTGCTTGGGTAAGTTGAAGCTTGCCCAGTATCGGATCGGAAAACGTTTATTGGCCTCTAGAAAAGAGATCTTCGCGGCTTCAGACGGCCTCTTCCATCTTCTGATGGATTCTTCTGTCTGCAATCACAGGGTTGGTGCCCTAGTCCGAGGCTCCACTGAGTATGGCCAACCCGCGAGCTCGCTCTACTAGGCGCTTTTGGCCGGTCAAGCTTACGCTGGAAAGCATACTCTCCCACTGTTCCGCACTCGTGTTTTTAATTTTATAGATAGTTGGGGACTGAAATATTTGACAGGCCCATGGTATGTGGTATAGATCTGGTTTCTCTCCGCACCATGGGCACTTAGCCTCATACTGTGTAAGGAAAATTTTATTGAGAAGGTTTAGATTCGGGAAAGTACCCGTCTGCAGTTGTCGCCATGGAACAGCATCCTCTCTGCTTAGATCCTTATCTGGGGGTGGGTACTTCAGTCTGACCACTTTATAATAATTTAGGATATCTGAGTAGCCCATGGGTACTACACGGGTTCCTCAATGCTGGATGTGTCGGACGCCCGGTTGGTATGCCCTCGAGCTATCCTATCCGCATCTTGGCTCCCTGTTATGCCAGTGTGCCCTGGTACCCAGATTATGGTATGCTGAACTTTGTTTCCCGGGTCGCAGGAGCAGCGTATGTGGCGTGCTCTGCGCCCAATTCTGCCGTTTGTATAATTAGGGCATGCTGGTTGAGAGCCTGTTATTATTGTTAGGCACCTGCCAGATCGATAGCCCCCCAGTGCTGCCAGAGCCACAGCTGCCTCTTCGGCCTCGACTACCGTGCAGTCCTGTAGTGATGCGCTGGTGATCTCCTTGAGGTCCGAATTAACCACCGACGCCACTGGTCTGCTGTTTTGTCTTCCGTCTTTGACGAACGTTGCCGCGTCCGTATACCTTGTGTTGTCCTTGTTCGCCAAGGTTCTCTGCACGTACTCCGCTCTTGCTTCTCTACGCGCCTTGTGCAGGTTCCGGTCCATATTCTTGGGTATCGGTGCGACTCGCAGTGTACTGCGATACTTGTCCGGAATGGCCTCGGTACGCTCAATGTCTTGGATCATGTTGCCGCCGCCGTATCTTCGCAGGAGCACCGTTCCTGTGGGGATCTGCATCAACCTACGTGCCTGAGAGCATAGTAGTGCTTCTCTTAGCCCACTGAAGGTATTGTGCAGTCCCAGGGCAGCAGTGTCTCGGTCGATGTGCACTGCGGCAGGTGAAGCGCAGTTTTGTACGCCTTTCGCAGTATGGCGTCCGCTTGTTCTTCTTCTTGCTTGATGCATAACTGGTAGGGAAGGCTATACACCTCTCTGCTAACCACGAGGCTCCTGACTAGCCTGAGTGTGTCGCTCTCCTTCATTCCGTGTCTCTTGCTAGATACTCTGTTGATCATACGGGCTACCTGTATGGTGGCAGTCTTCAGCAGTGTCAGAGTATGATTGCACCGTTGATTGGAAAGAAGCCACATCCCCAGGATCCGAATGGTGGTCTTCTCTGGAATGCGTAGTCCCGCGAGGTATACGTTGAGGATGAGCTCATCGCTTGTAGGGACCGTTCGATTTTGTTTGCCTCGCCACACCCTTAGGAGCTCGGACTTCTCCGTCGAGCCGGCGAGGCCCCTGGCCCTGACGTAGGTTTCTACGCAGGTGGCCGCTTTTTGCAGGCACTCTTCTTTTTCGCTGACGATCCCCGGTTAAACCATACCGTGATGTCGTCAGCGTACATGGCGTGCCGTATGCCTTCAAGTTGTTCGAGTTGTCTTGCTAGCCCGATCATTGCGACGTTGAAGAGGATGGGGGAGATGACCGACCGTTGGGGAGTTCCCTTATTTGGGGTGCGAAACTTCTCTGATCTGACTGCTCCCAGGCCGATTGTTGCTGTCCGGTTAGAGAGGAAGGCCTTGACGTAGCCATGAATCCTTCTTCCACAGTTCAGGCTATCCATTCCTGTGAGGATGGCTTCGTGGCTGACATTGTCGAAGGCTCCTTTAATGTCCAGTGCCATGATGACATGTTCGCTGTTCCGTGGGACGTTGCTGAGCACCTCCTCCTTGAGCTGGAGGAGCACGTCTTGCGTCGATATTTTAGCGCGGAATCCAAACATGCTGGGGGGTACAGCTCGTTGTCCTCCATATAATTTTGTAGCCTCATTGTAACCACCCGCTCGTACCGCTTGCCTAAGCATGACGTGAGAGAGATTGGTCTAAGATTTTCTACTTGCAGTTTTTTGCCAGGTTTTGGAATCATCACTACCTCCGAATGCTTCCACTCCTCGGGTACTGTCTCCTCCGCCCAGTGCTTGTTGAGGTAGTCAGTAAGTTCGACTACCAGCTCATCACTGAGGTTGCGAATCAGCGCGTTCTTTATCTTGTCTGCGCCTGCAGCCGTATCCCTAGTGGTGTTTCTTATTGCTGCGTATACTTCCTCTTTGGTTATAGGCCTGTCCAGATCAGAATTTTCTTTCCGCTTGCAGCACTCCATGTAGGCTGCTGGTCACCGTGCCCGAAGCACTTGTGCCTTACTCTTTCTATGAGCTCATACTCTGAGCCCTGAAACTGGTGAACCAGCCTCTGTATGGCCTTGTTGTTCTCCGACTTGGTTTTAGTCGGGTCCAGGAGTGCTTTGAGTATGCTCCACGTTCGGGCAGTGCTCAGGGTTTCGCTTAAGGAATTGCTAAATTGCTGCCAATTTGCTCTCGCCAATGGTTCCGCATACTCTTCTGTCTTTTGCATAATTTCCGCAATCTTCAGCTTTAGCTTCCTATTAAACTTATGTCTTCTCCACCTTATGGTCAGGCTCTGTCTTGCCTCCCATAGCCGAAGGAGTCTAGAGTCAACCTCTGGTATTTGTGCGGTCAATCTCCTGGGTGTACTCGCTTTGCCTTTCCTTCCGAATATTCCCCCATTCCTCGATTGACAGTATCGTGCCCAGCGGATGTCAATCACAGGCTTCTCTAAAGGCATCCCAATCCATTATTTTTGCTGTACCTATCCGACGCTTTACGTGAGCCATTCCGATTAGCGTCTTGATGATGTAATGATCACTACCCAGGCTTTCCAGCATATTTTCCCAGACCACCTGTCTCGCTCTTCTTACGAAGGTGAGGTCAGGGCTGATGTCCTCCTGGACGCTGTTTCCCATCCTGGTGGGAACCTCTGGGTCCGTTAGAAGTTGGCAGTTTATGTTGTCAGCCGCCTCCTTGACTGTCGCACCCTTTTTATCGGTGGTCTGGTATCCCCAGCTAGGATCCTTGGCGTTGAAGTCTCCAACGATTACGAGCGTGTTGTTTTTAGCCAACCTGCTCACACCGTGGAAGAGGTGCGTGAATTTGCCCTTCTTCTGCTTTCGAGGACTGTATACGCTTACAATAAAAGTACTTTCCCCGTTCTTCTTTTTCGGTATAATTTCGGTAAACTCATGATCTATGTCTGTGTCAGCAATCTTGTCGTGTGCTATGGCGGCAAGGGTGTTGCTGATCAGAATGGCTGTTGGACCAGTGACAGTTGAACAGTATACCAGTTGACCAGTATACCAGTATACCAGTATACCAGTTGACCAGTATACCAGTTGACCAGTTGACCAGTATAGAGAATTCGTGATCGGCCACAGAAGTCGGCGTGACTCTTCAGGCGGCACGAAAAGGGCACCACCCAGATCCACTTCTGTATGAATGGTTATGAAGCCTCAAAGCAGCCTCTAGACAGGATTTTCCCCCCCACCTCCGAGCATTGGTTACATCCTTATAAATTGGGTGACGGCAATTGGTTAATAAACCCACACATGCTACCTGAAGACAACAATGCTGATAGATTAGAGGTTCGGCATATAAGAACGCGAAGGAAAAATACCGAGGGCTGGATTTTGATTACTCGTATTGTCAGAAACCAACAAAGACACCAAGAATTCTATAAAGAAAAACAGAAGGAGCTTCAGCACCGACAATTCCTCTTCACAACATTACATATTGAACAAAAAAACCAATATATGAAATTATGGCAATAAATGTGGCTGAAAAAACAACTAGCCCCAGCCAGGGCACGAACACGCGTCATCTCATTAGGTGTGCGGTCCTCTTACTATTTTAGCTACCTCGGGTCGGTATTCTCCTCCACTTTCGGGGGAATATATGTTTAATCAACGAGAACTAAACCTGGTAGTGTTCGCTACCGCCACACCTCACGCGCTTGACGGCGGCACGCGCGTTAGCCAGGCAATCACGTTCTGTAATTGATTATTTCGCCACGATGTGGATAGCAGCCTCCTGGAATAAGGGACATCATCGATTTCTTGTGATGGGTAAGCGTGTCTCTTTGTGATGTTGTTGAGGCGGATTTAGTCCACAGGCTCAAAAATGTCCTTCGCAAGCATCTTGTGGACTTCTAGCTGGATGACGCTTTGCTCAGGTGCAGTCAGTGTACAGGGGCGCTCTGAAATCTCTGAAATCCAAGCAAGATGGAGGACCTTGGTCGTGGGGTTTACAGAGGCGAGACAGTTCAATGCGGAGGGCACTTCGTAGCAATCGAAATCCGAATATGTTGCCGTGAGGTCATTAGGCAAGGACCATACAAATAACTACCGCCAGGTGAAGAGTACCGGTAACACAAGCTGTTCGCATCAAAACTACGGCCATCGCATGATAATTGACACGTACAGCCCGAGGCACTGAAGCTGTTACGATATTCTTCAAGGGGTGAAAAAAGCTGTCGCATTATAACAGAGACGTGCGCGGCAGTGTCAACCAAAGCTCTCGCAAGGACGCCGTTGACGTGGACTTCAAGACCGTTCCAGCCGGCACGTAAGGCTAACAGAGAAATTGGAGCAGAAGTTGCGAGTGCAGCTTCCCCTGCAGAAGCTGCGCAGTGTAGCTTTCCGGCAAAAGGCAACGGCTAAAGGATGGCGAAGTAGAGCGGCGCCGAGAACCCGAGGAATATGGACCTGAATGGCGCGGCAGCTACAAGGACTAGGTGGTAACTTCCGCGGGGATATTGGATGCAGATGACTCCATGCAATCTGGATAGTGGCTTGCAGTATGTAGCGGAGCAAAGTAAGCGCGAAATGGACCAGAAGACTAAGAGGGCCACTGGCTGCGTCAACAGTAAGCAATCTACACACCTCCGCTGAATCAGAAACATATACGCTTATCATTGACTCTTCTCCTTTCCGACATATTTCTGGCTCGGTAAAGCGAGACGGGTCCTCGACGAGGCCTTTCTGCGGAGACTTGGGTGGCATGAGGAATTCCATGGCGCAGACAGAAGAGACCAATGTTCGCAAATTTCTGGCGAAGAGTGGCCTGGGTTAATGAAACAGGCGGCATCAACGTCTCGAATACAATGAGTTTCTCAGAAGCCAGATATGCGGCCTTGCATTCTTGACGGAAAGTGCATATCACGTCGCGTGATGGAGATCGCAAACAAGGTGTTACCTCGGAGGACAACTTTGCCGCGGTATTAGTGCCGAACTACGGCGATATGATGGTCGAACGGCGGCGAGATGCACCGGTATTAACTTGCCCTAGACGACGGTATTCTTTCCCACACTGTCAAGCATGCTCAATCTGGTGGTCACGACTAGCTCTAACGTGTGGACTGCGATACCTCTAAAATGTGGGCGATCTTGACAGCCTCGGACATCGTCTCGTCAGCATGTAGACACAGGGTAAGCATGTCCTCTACGTACGAGAAGGAAGGATCAGCTGACGTCTGTTGAAGCCACCGGCGGTTGTTCGTTGGCACCAAGCTGTCGACCAAACGGGTTGTCGAAAGTGTCGTGGAGCTGACGATTTGAACATGTCATATCATCCTGTGGTGATATTATGCAAAACAAGATACAAGGGGTTCCGCCGACGTAAGCTATGACGCTTCAAGCAATGCAGTTGGATCGCCGAAATTCGGTTTGCTGATACGCTCGTGCATGCTTAGCCACTCATTCAAGTCAAGGCTGTTTGCTCCGAAAAAGGTCCCGGAAGAGAAGGGCTGTGAAAGGGCGATAAACAGAGTGGCGGTCGCAGGCTTAGGTGGCGGCGACATGTCATTGCCTGCGTGCATGGTTTTAGATTCGATGTCGCGTCTGCCGCAATGTTGTGAACATCGTCACGCTTTGATGAAATTCAACATACCCGACAAGTACTGCATTCCGAAAATCCGGCACCAGACTGCTGCGCTCCCCTGCTCTTTTATCTCAATAAAATCGACTTGATCAAACAGAGCCAAAATATTGCAGCCTCGTTGACGAGGCTTCTTTCTTGCTTACGCCTCAATTCTCCCGCTTAGCAGCATATTTTCCTTGCTAAAATTTGATTGATTGTAATTTCGGCTGTGCATTCATGCATTGCCACGACAGTATTTGTTGTTTTTCTGCTTTGTCTCTTGTCTGGCGTCGCTACTGCCGCCACTTTGGTGTGATGTGCTGTAGCGGCTTCAAGCGCTGTAAAACCTTCAACAAACTTCAAACCTTCAATAGGGTGCACTGTGATGAAAAGCTCATTCGTTGCTATGGCAAAGTGGAAAATGAGTGTCATATCCTTTAGTGCGGAGCTCAGTAGAACATTACCAGGGTGAAATACAGGCTAGGATAATGGCTAGGATGGACGTATTGAAAATAGCAAGAGTGACGCCTATTTATAAAAGTGGGGACCCCAACGATTTCGGTAATTATCGACCTATATCGGTATTGAACTGCATAAACATAAGTTTTGAGAAACTACTGGCTAGTAGAATAAGAAAATTTCTATACAAGAACACCATCCTTTCCCCGCGTCAACACGGCTTTCAGAAGTCCCGATCGACAACTACGGCAATTCTGTCTTTAACTAATGTAATCAATGAAGCCTTGAAAAACAACGAAATATCAATAGGAGTATTTTTAGATATAAGAAAGGCATTTGATACTGTCGACTATCGCATAATATTCATGAAACTGGAAAGACTTGGATTTAGAGGCATTTCCTTAGACTTTATAAAAAGCTATCTAGATAACCGAAAACAAGCAGTGGGCATCGATGAGCAAACCTCAAGTCTCTCTGATATTACTATGGGTGTACCACAAGGATCGGTACTTGGGCCAATATTATTCACAATATACATAAATGACCTTCCGGACGGGCTAAATGAAGCACATGCCTTCATGTATGCTGATGACACAGCTCTTGTGGTCAGTAGCAAATCTTTAAATAATGCTGTTAAAACAATCAACAATGAACTTCAATATATTAGCAAATGGTTTGAAAGTAATCGACTTTCCTTAAATACAAATAAAACTAAATTTGTTATTTTCATGTCCCCGTTTAAGAAAAAACCTTTTGAGGAGCCATGCCGCATTACGATTGGCCGTGATGAAATTGAAAAAGTCGACTCAGTGCTCTACTTAGGGGTAACCCTGGATTCCGCTCTGAACTGGAAGCCTCATATCGATAGGCTGTGTGGTAAGGTCTCTTCCGCATGCTTCGTACTCACAAAGGCGCGGAGTAATTTCAGTTTCGAAACGTTGAGAACCTTGTATTTCTGTCTCGTTCATTCTCACTTAGCCTACTGTATTGAAGCCTGGGGATTTACATACAAAACATACTTGGAGCCTGTAGTACGGCTTCAGAAGAGGGCTTTACGGATAATCAACTACGCTAGCTTTACTACACCATCAAGAAATCTTTTTCTTGAGAACAATGTCATGTCATTATCGCACCTGCGAGATTACCGCGTTGCATTATTAGTGTGCTCTATAACGAGATGCAACACGCCATTTCCTGCCACTATCTTCAATAAATCGACATTTAACAGTCGCTCAGCCTCCCTCGAGAAATTTCTTGTGCCGATATGTCACAACCAGTACGGCCAGCGACGCATACATTATATAGGCGTCAAAATATGGAACTCGCTTCCTGCAAACATTAAGCAGTCAGCAAATTTTAATACTACTGTAAAAGAATTCTTTCTTCCCGATCTAAACTGATTAGTCTTTAACGAAATGTATATTGACGTCAACAACTGGATACAGCGTTGCTGTTACGCTTCTTTGTTGTTTATACGTACGTACGTATGTGTTTACGGATGTATTGTAACGTAAGTCTCAATGCCGATGTACCCTTGTTTTTACTCGACACACCGTGCTTCAAATGTATATATGGCATATCGGTGTGCATTCTTGCTGCATTGAGTGGATGATAGTTGCATGTTGCCGTTCTGCTGACGGCTGGAGTCGCGGCTGTTCGGTCGGTTCTTTTTGTATGGCCGTTTCATGTGTTCTTGTCGCGGGCATGCATGTGTGCGAGCTGCCGTGGGGGGGAGGCCATGGGTCTTGTCTTCGATGCGTGCTGCCTCACTGGTGGTGTGGGGCTCCTGTCGTGGGTGACAGCACATTGCTTTATTGGTATTTATTTGGTTGCATTTCCTTCTTTCTTTTTTCTGTTTTTGCTTTGTTTGTTTGTGTCTGAATCGTTTACTTTTTCTTTGTATAACTGCATGGATCCATAACTAGCCTATGGCTAAGGATCCAGACGTTTTCGCATACCATTTTTGATTATCTGAATAAAATTTCTGTTGTTGTTGTTGTTGTTGAGTCTGACAATATGCTTTTTTCGTTGTGAAAACGGAGACAAGTAACTATATTACTACTGACATTTCGACAGATTCTGACAATCACCTCTACTGGCCTGAATACTTAGAGAATATCTTCACCTACACAAAAAGCATGCTCCAAAATTTGGGGAGCAATAAGAAGAAACAAAATCGCGTATGATGGTGCAGTGACGAAGCTGTTGCGAGTGTATGGGCGCCACCGTACAGAAACGACCTAAATAAACGCTCATGTTACATTTAGTCTCGGATGGGCTAGCTTACCTGCCTAACTTATCTTACAAGAGAGCGGAGTGCTCAAGTTTAAATTTCGCAAACGTACGCGCTCCCTATTGGTAGTGGGCGCTTTTTTATGCAAGAGTGTCTTCGGAAACGAGGGTAATCGGCCTACACGCCTAATGGTGGCACCTAAGAGTGCCCAGCGCCACTGGAGCCCGCGCGGGGTGCAGATCATTGGGGCTCCTACAGATTTTTCTCTTTCCTGCACATACGCTGCTTATGGCGACGAACACTCCGTCGTGGTCATAGAAGTTGAATATCCCTCAGCCTTCATGGCCGAGTCTCATCACGCGATTTTTGGACCCTACCTGTCGAAAAGATGCAGTCGTTTCCTGAGCAAGAGTCGTTTTTTGCCAAAAAACTGTATATTTAATGGGATTTTAACTGCTGATGGGTACCACCGTAAGTATGATGAATAATACTGACACGTGTACTTGTCTTTATCGGGCGACACATTTCACCGCCTAACAAATGTTATCGCAAAGCGCAGGACGCGCCTGCATGTATCGGAAGTGTCTGGAATGTTATCGATGGTTGCATCCGCTGTCTGTGACCGTACCTTGTGTAAACTGATTGCATGTGTGCGCGACGCTAATAATGTAGAACTTTGTGGAAGACACGCGTGTCCCAGCGATTAGTCTGGAACATTCGACGATTGATGTATCTCCAGATCTTCCACGATCGCCGACTGTGTTCACCGCTTTCGTTGTGCTTTAAGTGTAGCCTGTTTTGTAGGCACAGGTTCGCCCGATAAAAGCTTGTTTTACCTTTCACAGTATTGCTACTGTGTTCTTTGACGGCATGACCACGTGACATCTGGTGGAGGTGCTTTGCGTTCATGCACCGGACGCACCCACAAAGCCGTGACCCAAACCCGCACGCGGACGACAACACCAACCTCGCCAAGAACCAGCGAGGTAGCCGCAGGCTGCAAGGACTGTCCCCGGAGCACGGACTTTTGCCTGAGACGACCAGGAAGATCGCCACCAAGTCCATCCCAATGGCAGCCCCAGCGTCCCCCGTCGTGCTGCAGTAGCCCAGGGAGCCTCCGACGTTCCGCGGTTGAACGTTCGAGGACCCGGAAAGCTGGCTTGAGACGTATGAGAGAGTCACTACATATAACAACTGGAACAGGGACGACAAACTGCGACATGTCCTCTTCGCATTGGAAGACGCGTCCATAACGGGATTCGAGAACCGAGAAGCCACAACGACCTGGGAACTGTTTCGAAGCGGCTTCCTGCAGACATTCGCAAGCGTCGTGCGCCGAGAACCAGCCCAAGCGCTATTAGAAACCCGGGTGCAGCTACCTAATGAGACAACCGCGATCTTCACGGTGGAAATGGGCCGTCTATTGCGCCACGCCAACCCTGAAATGCCCGAGGAGAAGAAAGTCCGCCTACTCATGCGTGGTGTGAAGGAGGAACATTTTGCCGGAATGGTACGAAGCCCACGGAAGGCCGTCGACGAGTTTCTTCGCGAGGCCACCAGCATCGAGAAGACACTCGAGATGCAAAACCGGCAATTCGACCACCGCACGAACTCGACAAACTACGCCGGAGTTTAGTCAGTGCCCACCGACGACCTACGCGAGACTATCCGAGTGGTCGCGCGGGAGGAGCTACAGAAGCTGTTCCCATCATCACAGCCTCAAGTGGCTTCGATTGCCGACGCCGTACGTGAGCAGCTCCTACAACTCGGAGTAGGCCCTGAATCGCCACAGCCTCAGCCGCAAGCGATTACCTACGCCGCCGTCGCTCGCCGTCTAGGTCCCCCTCCACGACCGCGCCAGGGCCCTGTAACGCCGCAATTCTGTCGATCACCACCACCGCCGCCTGCACGACCACCCGTCGCCCAGCGCAGCTACACGAGGAAGACAGACGTTTGGCGCGCTCCTCACCACCGCCCGCTCTGCTACCACTGCGGAGAAGCGGGTCACGTCTACCGACGATGCCCATACCGGGAGATGGGACTGCGAACGCCCTCGCCATATCGCCGACTACCTCGCTGCTACTCATTGGAGCTCTCGACGACCGTCGAGTACGCCATCACCAGGCCGCTACCTGTCGCCGCAGCGCCAACCATACACTGGCCCGGCCCGGGGCCGGTCAGGGAGCACATATCCGGAAAACTAAAAGCAGCAACCGATGGAGGTGCGGTTGCTGTTCGTCGAACTGACGAAGATCCTCCGCCGCCAACGAAGACACCGAAGAAACTACCTCGACGACATACCCACACGCCGCCGTCCCGACGAAGTCTGGACGCATAGAATGCGACGACGAAAGACGACCTGACGACGCGACGTTCGAGCTTCAATTCAACGCGACGCAGCCCTAATCCGAAGCGAAGACCTAACAGCAACGCCAGACAATGAACCATCGACCTCGACGTGCTTGTCGACGGCCACGCAGTTACCGCCTTAGTGGACACAGGGGCCGATTAATCCGTAATGAGTGGACAAGTCGCCGCCCAGTTGAAGAAAGTTAAGACTACATGGGAAGGCCCTCAAATTCGGACCACTGGAGGACACCTCATAACGCCGACTGGAATCTCCACGGCAAGAATTACCGTTCATGACAGGACTTACCCTGCCACCTTCGTTATCCTCCAACAGTGTTCACGAGACGTCATTCTCGGCATGGACTTCCGACCCAACACGGCACAATCATAGACCTGAAGTCAAAATCGATAACGCTGTCGGAAGATCAAGCAATACCGCCGGAGAGCTCTCGTAGTCACCACGGCTTCAGTGTGCTCGAAGATCAATTGAACATCCCGCCTCGCACCAGCATTGCTATTTTGGTCGGCACCGAAATACCCGCTGACGTAGAAGGCGTCATCGACTGGCGACCAACGTCTACTGCTCGACCGAGAAATTTGCGTTGTAAGAAGAATCGCTCGACTGCACATAGGAAACACGAAAGTGTTGCTGACAAATTTCAACCAGCAGTTTAAGCTCATCAACAAGGGCACGACGATCGCATATATCGAGGAAATTCTGGAAACCAGCAATGCGTTTGTCCTCTCGGATTTTTCCGCATGTACCCCGACGACCGTAGTTCCCGAACCAGACTTCCACATAAATCCAAGTCTCCCCATGATTAAGCAACAACAGCTGAGAAGCTTACTTTGACGATAGAAAGTGTGCTTTTCGACGTCATCAAGGATTCAACAAACGCCCGTCGAAAAGCACCGCATAATAACCGAAGAGTGTGCTCGACCACACCGCCAGAGCCCTTATCGAATTTGTACGCAAGAACGTGAGGCTATAAGGCACCAAGTCGACGAAATGCTGCGCGATGACATCATCATCAACCCGTTGGCATCTCCTGTAGTCATGGTGAAGAAAAAGGACGGAACCGTACGTTTCTGCGCCGATTATTGTAGTCTCAACGAAATCACGAAGAAGGACCTATACCCCCTCCCACGAATAGACGACGCATTGGATCGGTTCTGCAACGCTAAATACTTCTCGTCGATGGACCTCAAGTCTGGCTATTGGCAAATAGAAGTCGACGAAAGAGACCGCGAAAAGACGGCCTTCATCACCCCAGACGGCCTCTACGAGTTCAAGGTTATGCCATTCGGACTGTGCTCGGCGCCTGCAAAGTTCCAGCGCGTGAGGGACACGGTTTTAGCAGGATTGAAGTGGCAGACTTGTCTCGTTTACTTGGATGACGTCATCGTCTTCGCCGGAAATTTCGACGATCACCTCTGGTGGCTTGCGACAGTACTAGAGGCCATCAAGTCATCAGGGCTTACTGTGAAGCCGGAAAAATGCCGCTTCACTTACGATGAGCTTCTGTTCCTAGGCCACGTAATCAGCAAATCTGGTGTCCGTCCAATCCCACAGAAGACAGCTGCCATCGCACAGTTCCCGCAAACCTTCGGCAAGAAGGCAGTGAGTAGATTCCTTGGCATGTGTGCCTACTACAGGCGCTTTGTCAAGGATTTTTCACGCATCGCTGAATGTGATGTTGAGTTCGAGTGGGAAACGCCGCAGGCCGACGTATTTGAAGAACTCAAACGACGCATGCAGTCGCCGCCGGTACTTGCGCACTTCGACGAGTACGCCGATACAGAAATCCATACTGACGCCAGTAGCCTAGGCCTCGTTGCCGTTCTAGTCCAAAGGAAAAACGGAGTCGAACAGGTGATAGCTTACGCTAGCCGGTCGCTGTCAAAAGCGGAAGGCAACTATTCTACGAACGAAAAGGAATGCCTCGCCATCGCTTTGGCTACAGCTAAATTTCGTCCTTATCTATGTGGCAGGCCATTAAAAGTCGTCAGCGACCATCACGCGTTGTGTTCGCTAGCGAATATAAAGGATCCTTAAAACGAATGGCGTGGTGGAGCCTCACACTACAAGAATACGACATCACTGTAACCTACAAGTCCGGACGAAAACACTCCGATGCCAATTGCCTATCACGCGCCCCCATTGACCCGCCGCCGCAAGATGACGAGAATGACGACGCCTTCCTTGGAATGATAAGCGCGGAAGGCTTCGCTGAACAGCAACGGGCAGACCCGGACCTAAAAGGCCTCGTCGAATATTTGGAAGGGCACACCGGCGTTATCCCCAGGGCATTTAGGCGCGGATTATCTTCCTTCATGCTTCAAAACAATCTACTCTTGAAGAACTTCTCACCAGTCCGCGGCAACTACCTTCTTGTTGTTCCGTCGGTGCTGCGTCCAGAAGTACTGCGCGCCATACATGACGATCCGACCGCCGGGCACCTAGGCTTCTCCCGGACGCTATCGACGATACAAGAAAGGTATTACTGGCCGCGCCTAACCGCCGACGTTTCCCGTTACGTCAAGACATGCCGAGACTGTGAGCGACGCAAGACACCACCCACCATTTCATTCATTCACAAAACTTTATTAGTGTCCTGAAGCCCAGTCATTTCAGACAGAGGCGGGCCGCGTCCACGTCGGCACCCCCAGGCCGAGCCTTATGGCGTCATCGTGGACCCTCTGGACAGCCCGTAGTTGATCTTGACATGAAGCGCTTGATATGATCTTGTGCCAGTAAAGCCATTTTTCTTCGGGTTGGCGAGAGTCGCGGGACAGCCCACCAGCATGTGTCTGATCTCAATGATGCCATCGCACACGTTACATTCGTTCCTAATTTCTCTTTCGGGGTGAATTTTATTTATGAGATATGGAGTGGTGTACGTCCCGGTTAGCAGTAAACGTAGCCTGACTGCCTGAGCCATATTCAATTTTACGTGTGGCAGTGGGAATTGCCTACGCCCCAACTAGTAATATTTGGTGATGTCGTTGTAAGTTAGTAGGTGATCTTTATGCTCCCCGGAATGGTAGTGGGCGTCGGTTCGGTTCTGACCGGCACGGCAAGCAAGGCCTCGTGCCAGGTCATTCGTCACCTCGTTGAGGTTGGGCCGAGTCTCGTCCACTTGTCCCATATATGCAGGAAACCATCGAATTTCAGTTTTGATAGTTTTGACCTTGTCGATAATTTTAGCCGCAGTCCCAGCTACATAGCCTTTGTCAAAGCTACTAATTGCTGCTTCGGAATCGCTCTAGATGAAAGACCATTTACGGTTCCTGATGGCTAGAAGAATCGTGGCTTGCTCCGCCACCATGGAATCCTTAGTGAAGATGGTGACGGCGTCCCGTACCTCTGGAATACTGCAGCCGATCAAGCCTCCTTGCCGACCTTTTCAGCAGAATGGGATGGACTTCCTGGGACCATTTCTCACGTCAACGTACGGAATTAAGTGGATCATGAATGAATGTTTGCCGTTTAATGGCGCAAGGGCCAGGCACGGCCAAAGAGCGCCAAAAGTGGATCATCGTGGCGACGGACTACCTCACCCGCTTCGCTGAAACTAAAGCTCTGCCGAAAGGCGGCGCAGCCGAAGTGGCAAAATTTTTCGTCGAAAGCATTCTGCTGCGACATGGCGCCCCAGAGGTCCTCATTACCGACCGAGGAACGGTCCTTACAGCGGAGCTCCCCAAGCCATTCTTCAGTACAGTCAGACAAGGCACAGGAGGGCAACAGCCTACCACCCACAGACGAATGGTCTTACCACCCACGGACGAATGGGGCGCCTGAATAAAACCCTCGCCGACGTGCTAGCAATGTACGTCGACGTCGAACACAAGGCCTTGGATGCCGTCCTGCCGTACACATCCTTCGCTTACAACGCGGCGGTTCACGAAACAACACCGATCACGCCGTTTAAGCTGGTTTACGGCAGGAACCCGACGACGACGCTCGACGCCATGCTGCCGCACGTCACTGAGGAGGAGAATCTTGACGTCGGTACCTATCTTCAGCGCGCCGAAGAAGCCCGTCAGCTCGCCCGCCTATGGATCAAGAACCAGCAGCGTATCGACTGCCGACACTACAACCTCTGACGACGGTTCGTCGAGTACCAGCCCGGTGACCGCGTTTGAGTTTGGACCCCAATACGTCGACGAGGACTCAGTGAGGAACTATTGCGACGTTATTTCGGACTCTACAAGATCATCCGACGTGTTGGCAAACTGGACTATGAGGTCGTGCCAGACGGCATTTCGCAGTCACAGTGGCGCCGGGCACGATCTGAAGTGGTCCACCCAGTGCGCCTGAAGCCCTTTTACGCACGCTGACGAACTTCCTTATTTTGTTGTTTTCTTTGCTACCAGTGCTTTTCTTTATTACTTTCGTTTGTTTGCAGCATCGGGTCGATGCTTTTTAAGAGGCGGTATTGACACGTGTACTTGTCTTTATCGGGCGACACGTTTCACCGCCTAACAAATGTTATCGCAAAGCGCAGGACGCGCCTGCATGTATCGGAAGTTTCTGGAATGTTATCGATGGCGCCATCCGCTGTCTGTGACCGTACCTTGTGTAAACAGATTGCATGTGTGCGCGACGCGAATAATGTAGAACTTTGTGGAGGACACGCGCGTCCCAGCGATTAGTCGGGAACATTCGACGATTGATGTATAAAAGCCGACGCGCTTGACCCGTTGATCAGATTTTCTACGATCGCCGACTGTGTTCGCCGCTCTTGTTGTGCTTTAAGTGCAGCCTGTTTTGTAGGCACAGGTTCGCCCAATA
This sequence comes from Dermacentor andersoni, assembly GCF_023375885.2. Taxonomy (NCBI): domain Eukaryota; kingdom Metazoa; phylum Arthropoda; class Arachnida; order Ixodida; family Ixodidae; genus Dermacentor; species Dermacentor andersoni. The sequence goes on from NC_092816.1 coordinate 180,746,800, forward strand.
AAAGCTGGTTTTGCCTTTCCCAGTATTGCTACTGTGTTCTTGGACGTCACGACCACGTGACAATACTTTCTATGGCATGGTGAACTACGCCAATTGTGGCTATTTGTTCTCCGATGAAAAAATATTCTGTAAAAGTATGACTCTCTGAAACGGCACCCGAGTGTAAATTCACTCTTTGTTTACCGCGAGGAAATGGTAGTTTTGTACAGGTCTCTGAAAAATAATTTTTCCACCACAAATAATATTCGAGAACACATTGCCGCGTAGCATTTTGCGCACAACGAAAGGCTCTTTCCAAAAGCACCCGCTGCAAGAAACAAATTATTAGGCAAACATCAAAATTCCAGAAAGCGGCCACTTTTCCTGTGAATTGATAAAAACAACAATAAAAAATTATACCCACAGAAACATTATTATCAAAGGAAATCTACAATATACATTTGAAAGATAAAGTAACCCTGGGAAAATCTCAGAAAGAATAATGGCTCAGTACACAGTCGGTTCTCCTGATCGGTTCTCCTGACAAGTTCATCCCTCTAGCCACTTGGTGAAGCCTGACCACAGTACCGTCTACAGAGGGAATCCCTTTGCGACCAGCTCGACCAGCTGGACGATCAACCCCTATTACAGCACTTCTTGTGATATACCGCCCTTTGTGGGCGTCTCTAACTGGAACGCTCTTTGTATGTTCTCTCTCTCTGTGTGTGCACTTTTACCGCTGTCCTTCTGCAGTCCCCTATCTCACAACACAAGTTTAGGGTAGCAAGCCGGGGACTGATATCTGGTTAAACTCCCAGCCTTTCCTATTCATCTCTCTCTTAATTTCACACAAAACGTGCGGTTTTTCTTCTACGTTGCGTTCTTCATAACACTTTTAGAATTTCCGCATTTTTCGGCATCTTCTGAGGATGTTTCCATGAAAAGTCTTAGGAGCGTACTTCATCAGTTTGTCTAGATTCATGAATCTCATCCAGGACTGAGCGCTCTCAGCGTAGCGCCGGGCATCTGCAAGATTATGCTTCCAAAAAACCCGCTTACATTTTCGCAGATTGCCTTAATCAGCTCTGCAGAAAAGAGCAGTAGAATGAAATCCCATGTCGTTGCAAGTGTCTTGCGCTGATCCGTAGTGCTGGGAAGAGGTGCTCTATGGGCGGCCCTGTTGGCGTGAAGGGAGGTTTCTTTGCTTCCGATGGCAGCACATTATAATCTAGCGAATTATGCACCCTGAAGATAATAAGCAGAACTTTCAGCTCGTGCAAGAAGATTGGCAGATAAGCTCGCACAAGGAAGGAGACCGCTCAAGGATTTAAAGCAAACGGGCCATTGAAAAGCTGAGGGTGTGCCATGCTGACTCAATATTTCTTCGTTGAGAGAACTTAAATCTGCTTTGTGCTCATCTTCGGAATTATAACTCGAGTCCTCATCAATCATTTGAAGAGCGGGCGCAGAACACTTTCAAGCACTACGCTTGTCGCACGACGTAGCCGCGGTGAACGACGCCATGGGAGCGACTGTCGATAACTGCGCAGTGACAGCGGCCCCGCTCCTTGCGTGGATTTTATGAGAGAAGCGAAACCGAAGCTCCAGGAAACTGGTTGAGAAAGCCAAGTCCGCGTGTTGGACATTCAGTGGATCTTCAGAAATACAGTTTGATGGTTAAAAAACGACTCGAACTCCAAACCAAAGCTCGCAAGGGAACAGCTGGCGTCATTTTCGGTGACTTATCGCCGCTCAGCACAGTCGTACAGCAACGCCGGCGATATAATTTAATTTTTCACTTGCTGGGAGTAATTTGGTTATACAGTTTTGATGCTAGTGCAGCGTAAACGTGAGCGGCATGCATTTTTTCTCCAGAGTGCCAGAAGGGGACAACCACGGCTCTTTTCGCTACAAGATACACACATTAGTTCGCGAAAAATCTGTGAAAAATCGCAACTTCAACGGAGCGCTAAGCTTGTAACTGATTCTTAAAGGTCAGTGCCTGACCTAACCACTAGATGGCCTTCAGTGGATAAGAAAGGGCTCTGTCATGCCCAAATGTGCGAGCTAATGCTTGATCGATTCAAATAGGCGTGGTGACAAAAGAGTTAAGCACCAAAAGCGTCATGCCGGGCCTGGCAGTCGCATCAACTGTGATAGCTCAACATGCTTGATCGAGTTACCGCATTCTTTATGTTGATAAAACATACCAAATGAAAGCGCACTGCGTTCATTCGAGCATTTGAAGCTTACATTCAGCTAGTCGGGATCCTACTGTCTCATCGCGAATTCGTGTTCAATTATGGAACGCTGAAATAAGTGCTATGTCACCTATTTTAACATAGCGCAAGCTTCAACTTAACAACTGTTAAAGGATGTGGGGTATTGCGGGAGAAAAACCACGAATATGAGTCAGGAATGCCGTAGGAGATGGGTGCGGATGAATTTGACCATATGGGAACACACACAGTGCAGGTTACATGGCCGTTTTGGCATTTCGCCTACTTGGAACAGCGGCCGCCGCGATCGGAATTAGAACCCAAGCCCTTGGGCTTAACCGCCAGAGCCACGACGCCACCAAACCGGTTTTGAGAACAACTGTAAGATTGCTAGACTTTCACAATTGCATCGACCCCGACGTTCTCCCATACATAACGAACTCCAGTCCCTCCAAAATCCCAGAACCATAGAACGCGTCTCCACATATTCTTGCAAGAAAGGTATTTGAATTTCAACTGCTGTACCGAGAATACTCCAAAACAACCTTCCTTTAAGGTTCTTTATGATTTCATTTATTCCATTGGAACATAACGTAACTCCGACACGACTTCTTCATACCCTGCTCAACTCACGTAATATGTAAGAACTGAGTACAAGAGTGCGAGAAAGGTATTTAAAATGGGCCCCGAACATTCGCCGTGTATACCAGTCAAAGCAGGAACAAAATGATATAGCGCTGCCAGAATAAAATAATAATAATAATGGATGTATTTGTTTTAAGGAAAGCTTGGATTTGAAGTGTGAGGCGAATATAATACTCCTAATGGGAAATTTTAGCGCAGCTCGATACCAATTTTCATTTCCCGATATGCGATGGCAAAGAATGTCACACTGAAACCAGCGTACGGACCGGCTGAACCATTGAACGATCCTGCGGGTTGTCGGAGCAAACCGTAAATAGCAAACCGGATAATGCGATGAAAACGACGTTAAGGGCTGTTTCGAAGGTCTCGTTTAACATCAGTATCAATCCAATGGGGTTCTATGCTCGAATTCTAGCAACAATGTTTTCCAAATACATCGTTCAATTGCGTTGCCGAGGTATTCACACTTTATATTATAGACACAGCCAGATTGCTTGATCAGGAGTACTCTGTGTTGGTAAAAAGGCACGAAAAATCGCGTCCTAGATCCGAAACTGCGGTAAATAATTTATCTATATAATTATATTCCGCATGTGACATGCGACAAGGTTTTAGAGCCGGCACGCTTGCCGACATGCAGCTTACGCCACTGTTGTTTCTGCAGGTTTTCGGCGCTTCCTGGACGGTGATCGCACATCGACCGCTTGGTGGGCGTGCGGTTAATCCGTGCTACCCCGAGCAATCTTCTGACCCATCATGGCACATATCGACAATCGACGCAAGCTCATCGCTGTACGAAGAACGCTGCAAGGCTCACTGGGATGGTTTCTTCGACCATGACGTCGACGGCAGGCTCGTCGAGCATTGTGAAACACGTGACCCGGGACTGGCCTATATAGCTGCACAGCACCTTGACTGCGTGGGATTTAGAGCCGGCACGCTTGCCGACATGCAGCTTACGCCACTGTTGTTTCTGCAGGTTTTCGGCGCTTCCTGGACGGTGATCGCACATCGACCGCTTGGTGGGCGTGCGGTTAATCCGTGCTACCCCGAGCAATCTTCTGACCCATCATGGCACATATCGACAATCGACGCAAGCTCATCGCTGTACGAAGAACGCTGCAAGGCTCACTGGGATGGTTTCTTCGACCATGACGTCGACGGCAGGCTCGTCGAGCATTGTGAAACACGTGACCCGGGACTGGCCTATATAGCTGCACAGCACCTTGACTGCGTGGGATTTAGAGCCGGCACGCTTGCCGACATGCAGCTTACACCACTGTTGTTTCTGCAGGTTAGTACTGTTCACCTAATTGAAACTTCTAAAGCAGTCATGGCGTTGCCGGCTCTTCCCACGCGGGCGAGTGTTGCATCTACAGCGCGAGTACAGTGCACTAGACGTGATAGACATTTTCGTTTAGTTGTGAACCGAGTTTTATGGCTCGTTTTGCTCTTGCTTCTTTCTGGCGACATTGAGCTCAACCCTGGGCCTTTTGATAAAGGCGAAATGGATTTCTTGAAGAAACTACAGGATACTATTATGAATAAGTTAGAAAACATTGATGCCAGGATAACTAGTCATGATGCCAAAATGGCTGAAATGGACAGCAAGCTTGACAAAACCCAAGACCAGATAGGAAACGTTATGAAGCTAGTACAAGAACAAGCAACTGTAATTAGGGATTTAAGCCATCAAGTAAGAATTCTGCAAAAGAAAAATGTAGACCTCGAAAACAGAAGCCGTAGATTGAACCTCGTGTTTTACGGTATAGATGACAATGATCGGTCCGAAACATGGGAACAATCTGAAGCCTTGGTTAAGGGTATCTGCGCTACAAATTTGGGAATCGAACTGCAGTCGGTTCAAAGGGCACATCGGGTTGGTCGCTTTTATGAACGGAAGAAAAGACCTATAATTGTAAATTTTTCATCCGATAAAGAAAAAATGTCCGTTTTGAAGAATGCAAGCAAGTTCAAGGGCTCCTCTTGCAGTGTAGAACAGGACTTTTCATTTGAAACTCGAGCAGTGCGAAAGAAACTTTGGGAATACGGCAAAATAAAGAAGGCGGATAAGAAAAACCAGGTTAAGTTGAAGGACGATAAGCTGATCATAAATGGCAGAGCGTTTACATGGGACGATGAGAAGGAAGAAGTTATTGCCCTGTCAAAACGGTGACGTACAAATGATATTTGCTCTATTTATCGTGACTTAGTTATTGCGGTGGTAAATTGCCGTAGCATAGTCAACAAGATAGATGAGTTTGCCGGATTGGTTGAGTCATTAAAGGCAGATATAGTGTTTGGTACTGAATCCTGGCTAAACCCATCCATTACTGATAGCGAGGTGTTCCCCTGCAACTATACTGCTTATCGCAACGACAGGCCGGGTCATGGCGGTGGTGTTTTTATATTAGTTCATTCGTCCCTTTCGTCTTCGATGTTGAACATCGGTCATGACTCGGTCGAGTCGGTTTGGTGCAGAGTTACACTGGCTAATAATCTTTCTTTTGTCACTGGAGCGTTTTATCGACCACCAAGTACGGATTTCAGTGTTTTGGAAATGCTGTACGATATCGTTTCGGAGGTATCTGGCCAAATAATACTGCTTGCGGGTGATTTTAACTTGCCCGACCTAAAGTGGGAAAACGGTACATGCGAGTTAATGAATGCAAACCGTACTAATCTAGAAATGAGGAACCTGGTTGATAGCTTTGGCTTTCTTCAGTATGTCCTCGAACCCACACGAATTAATAGTACCCTAGATCTTCTCCTTTGTAATTCGCCAAATTTAGTTGGTAATGTTAATGTCATTCCAGGTATCGGTGATCATCGGGTTGTGGTTGCAGAGATCAAAACGAAAGTACAGCGCATAAAAAAGTGTATCAGCAGAAAAATTTTCTTCTTTGAAAAGGGCGATTATTCATCAATTTCTGATAAACTTCTTGATTTTCTTCCTGTTTTTGAATGCTTTGCGGAGGAACATGAAGTACAATTTTTATGGAGCACATTTAAACAAAAGCTGTTTGACCTTACAGAGAACTTCGTACCAGGTATTGAATCTGCTAGACTCCAAAAGCGTAAGAAACCATGGATCACCTTTCGTGTATTGAGGTTAATTAAAAAACGAAGGCATGTGTTTCAAAGATATAAAAGAACAAAAACACACGCGTGTTTTAAAAGACTACAAGAATTAACACGCGAATACAAAGACCTGTCGAAAAAAGCAAAAGAACAGTATCTTAAACGATTAAATGACGAAATGAAAACAAATCCTAAACCGTTCTGGCAATATTTGAAGGGATGTGGGGTGACACTGCTGGAATAAATGAAAATATTTACAATGAACGCATTCTTTCTGACGATGCAGAAAAAGCGACATGCCTAAACAGATATTTTCAATCAGTCTTTCTTTCTCAATCTGCATGCAGCCCAAAATCATCCGATAGCAACGTTCCTCTTATGAAACCAGTCGAACTCAGTGTTAGCGGCATTGAATCTCTGCTAAGAAACCTTGATGAAAGTAAGGCTATCGGTCCTGACGGTATCTCTCCGAGAATTTTAAAGCGGTGTTCTCACGCCATCTCGCTTTACCTTTATTTAATATTTCACAAGTCATTAACTACTGGTCAGATGCCACAGGACTGGAAAATTGCAAATGTAGTCCCTATTCACAAAGCGGGCTCTAAAAAAGAAGTTACTAATTATAGGCCTATCTCACTTACTTCGATTTCGTGCAAGATCATGGAACACATAATTTATAAGGCTATCATGGAACATCTAACGGACAACACATTGCTTACAAACAGACAACACTGATTTCGCAAGGGGTTTTCATGCGCGACACAACTGATTGAATTTTATGATGACCTGGCGTCTGTAGTTGATATGGGTGGACAAATAGACTGCATATTTCTGGACTTCCGCAAAGCATTTGATACTGTCTGCCATTCTTTACTACTTCATAAACTTCGAATGTTAAGTATAGATTCTAGTGTTTTTAGTTGGATAAAGAACTATTTGTCAAGTCGCCGTCAACGTGTGGTCCTAAATGGTTCTAATTCAGATTATCTTGAGGTCACATCAGGCGTCCTGCAAGGATCAGTTCTGGGGCCTCTTCTTTTTCTTATATACATTAATGATATTACCTTAGGTATTGACTCTAACATGCGGCTCTTCGCAGATGACTGTATTGTGTATAGAAAAATCGATAATGAAGACGACGTTCTCAAACTGCAGGCCGACCTAGATCGTATTTGCGAATGGTGCTCAAAGTGGAAAATGAAGTTGAATACCGGAAAGTGCGTCCATGTGCGGTTTACTAAGAAGAAAAGTGTAATCGATGCCAGCTACACTCTAATGAATCATATATTAAGTACTAAATCCAAGACTAAATATTTGGGCGTGATGCTGTCGGGCGACTGCTCTTGGCGGGCACACGTGGACTATGTAGTTGGCAAAGCGGCAGTTGCTCTGAATTACATTCAAAGAAATTTAAAATGCGCAAATTCTAACCTTAGAAGCACGGCGTACCTAACTTGTATACGACCCATTTTGGAATATGCTTGTACCCTATGGGACCCGTCAAAGATATGTCTCATAAATAAACTAGAAAAAATACAAAACAGAGCAGCCAGGTTCGTCTTGGGTAGGTACGGGAGGAGGTACAGCTGCACAGCAATGAAAACAGAGCTCAACTGGGAGTCCCTGTCGTCTCGCCGAAAGAGGCTGCGGCTAAAGCTTCTGTATGAAATCTATCACAACAAAACTGGAATTGATAGGGAAATGTACTTAAAACCGCCAAGCTATATATCGGCACGCACTGACCACCAGTGCAAAATTAGAGAATACCGGGCTAGGACGGGCCTGTATGCCAACTCTTTTTTTGTAAGAACTATCGCTCAGTGGAATGGACTGTCATGTGAACAGGTGTGCAGTGAGAATCAAGATGTATTCTTTTCATGCTTGTAACCCCCCTGCTGTAACGCTTTCGGGCTAAGCGGGGATATGTCTGAATAAATAAAATAAATGAATAAATAAATAAAGACATAACGGCATATGTCAGGTGTGCGCGGAAACAGTTCATCCATCAAAGAGGGTGGCTTCCTGAGCAGGGGTTGTTTTATAGCAACGGGTGTGCTTAGCGGCACCATCTAAAACTGTTTTGGAATGTGAAACCGGAAGAGCACGAAATTCAGTTTTTATCAGCAGGAAGTGGACGTTCGTATCTTTATTGGTTTCAGTGAACATATATGTTATTCTTTCATAAATCATAGTAGAACATTTGTGTCATTCTGTGGCACGAAAGCATGTTTTCACATTTTGTTCATTATTTCATTAATCCCTGAGTCAATCACTCCGAACGCAGCACGTACTTTCAGCAACAGAAATTCCGCCAGGTTTATGAAAAAGATAGGCGCATTTGAACCAATGTTTTCAAGGAAATAATTACGAGGAGGCGGATGTCAAACGAACTTCAACCACAATGTCATAGGAACTTTTGGTATATAATACATCTGCTTTCAAGGGTAACGTCTTCGACGGTGCAGTGTGGTACACATGTGAACCTAATATGAACCTAATATACGCAGTCTCCGTTATCAGGCGCCGTGAGGTGCTCAGAAATGTATTTGCCGTAATCTTCCTTCTCAACTCTCCCTTTACTAGGTGTAAAAATCTGAACTTGCAATTAATGCACCACTTAGGTGCTCGAAATAACTGAATCTTCGAAATAACAATAAACACTGCTGTCGTATAAAACTGAAACACGAACTCGGGTGCACGTGGTGACCGCATAATCCGCGGTTCCTGTGCCCTGTTTTTGCGATGAGGTCTTAGGTGCGTGCTCTACTGTGACACTTAATCAAGAATTGGGCTGACATATGGAACTGTGGTATAAAGGCTATAAACAGAAATAAGGTGCACCAGAAAGTATTACCAGCCTTTTGATACGAGGACCTATTAACGTCAAATGCGCCCTCGTCATCCACGGTATTTTAGATTTAACGGCTTATTAGTGACGTCATGCTCGGTTGTAGTCGGTGGAGGCTGCTTGTAAAGGAAGAGAGTGCAAAAAAAGTGTGCACTGTCACCTGACATCTGTAAGCGTGGTTCCGAAGACAAGGCGACAAGAGCAGTAGACTGAGAAAGTGCAGAGAAAAGAAAGAAAGGAAAGAGAGAGAAAAAAAGGAAGAGGGAAAGAAAGAGATATGCGCAGCAAGGCCTAAGTAAAATTTATAAAAATCCTTGATAATTATTTGCAATGCATACATTTTTGTTTACTCTCATTCTATGAAACGTGAGTTCTCATGGAACGTTTGCCTTTCTCTGCCTCATAAGTTACAACTTTATAAAGGTTATAAAAGAAACCAATTGGATCGCAAACGCAACGACGCTGTTACGCGCGATAAGCAGTTCAACGTGTTTCCATAGTTATGGATGCGCTTTTGATTTCCGAAGCATAATATAAAACGAAAGTGTGCAATAATATAGGAACATCAAGTTTAAGCAATAATTATGATGCACTTAATAACAGTTGACTTCCGTGCATGTCTCTCTTAGACAATGTCCGAAGTACCAAGATTTCATCGCCACGCCTCGCCACTTACAGGTTTTAAGACTTTCTTAGCCAATTAAAAATATTATATATTACTTAAATCGAGAACAGCGTGGTGGATTCTGTCACTATAAATCATGGTGCTTTCATTCCTATTAACTGCTCGCACCTGATTCTGGGCAGTTATCAATAACTTTGAGATAATATTACGCACCGACAGACACTCTTGGCGGTAGTTGACAATTTTCTTTTTTGAGGTAACTATCTATCTTGCCCAGCAGACGTGCGCATGTAGTAACATTTCCAGCTGAGCTTTTTTAACGAAGCCGGTACTTTCGGTCGTAGAAAGAATTGTGCTTAGTGTCTCTCTCTTGGTGCAGCCATTTATGCGAATTTTGGCATAGTTCTCCAGCCGCTAAGCTTTTGAGAACAGCGGTTCGGATTCCGACTTCGTGAATTAAAGCACTCGACAAGACATAACTGGCTCGTTCCGTAGATTCATGAATAATTGGGGTAGCTATGGCACCAGCGTAGATACTGCAGGCAGGCAAGATATTAACTTGTCTTGTGAATGCTTCTTCCCAAGTATGCTGTTTCGGCAGGTATGCTGTTGTTGTTGTTGTTGTCCTACGTGGCCGTGGCACATACCCACAGTGGGGGATTAAATAATAAAATAATAAAAATAAAAATAAAAAAAATAAAAATAATAATGATAACAAGGGAGTTAACAATTTGGGCGTGTGAGCTTAAAAGTAAACGTTTTGTGTCTGGAGAAAAAAAAAAGATAATCAGATGAAAACCGGGTATCAGAAAATAATAATAATAATAACAATAATAATTATAATAGATAAGAAATAAAAGAAAGCTATGGTAGGGAGGGAGAACGATCAATCTAACATGGAAAACGATTGGTTTCAATTAGGTAATTTTGGATCGCCAAGCAAACATTTCTGTGGCTGAACCCAACAATGGAAGCTCCAAAAGATAGGATCACAGGCACTGATAAAGTTAGACCAATAGAGCGAAGCGGCATTTCGAGTAGTCGTTTTCTTATAATAGAAAAACGTCTGCAAGACAACAAGAAATGGTCGATTGTCTCCGCTTCGCCACAGAATGAGCATAATGGTGAGGGGACCAGACCAGACCTGTGGAGGTAGAAGTTCAATGCAGGTATACGGCAGCGCAGCTTCGTGATGGACACTTCAATTTTCCGTGTTCGGCAAAAATCTCTGTTCCAAGGGTGCAGGAGATGTCCGTAATCCTCAGAGTTAGTAATTTCGGAGCCTGATACGGACTGTGTAATGATACTCCTGCGAAATCTAGCTGCAGTAACATAAGCAGTCATAGGGCAGCAAGGAAGAATCGGGCCACTTATCGATGCCTTGGCTAGAGAGTCTGCAATTTCATTAATGATTAGTCCTTTATGGCCAGGCACCCAAATCAAACGCACGCTTTTCAAGTAACCAGGTACCAATGATTGAAATGTACTCATCACGCGAGAATCACTAGAAGCAGTAAGGGATGAGCACAATGATAAAGAATCAGTGACTATCACGGCTGACGTAATTGATGGTCCTAATTTGCGTAATGCCAGCACCACCACGGCCATGAATTCAGCTAAAAAAATCGGTATGAAATCTGGAAGCCGAAGAGAAAATGTCCAATCGAGAATCGGGGAAAATATTCCTACACGTGACTTTTCTTCACATTGTGAAGCATCTGTAGCAATGACAACGTTTGTTTGAAGGTATTTCAGGTGATCTTGTAATATACCGTCGAGAATACGGTGTGGAAGTAATTTTGCATTATTAGGAAAGATGTCATCAAATTGAATATCCGTGGCAACAGCTCTGTCGGTAATAGGAAGTACATCGCATATGCGCACGCCCAAAGAGTCAAGTAATTGTTGCACGAGTATAATTTGCGGTTTATGCAGTCGCGGCCAGATGACACCAAAAAACAACGCAGGTTGTGAAATAAAGATTATTTGGGGATGACGCAGTGGTGATTCGTAAATCCTTAAGAACGTCTGCACCGTCAAAAGCCGGAACCTGCACGAAAGTGGCGGAACACGGGATTCTAGATAAAGAATAGAATTTGCAACAAATTTAGGAAGACCTAAACACAGACGTAATGCCTCTCTTTCTAAGAGGATTAGAGGACGGGACATGTAGGCTGGAGCTCCAGAGAAGAGCACGCAACCAAATTCTAATACAGGGCGAACGTACATACGATATATCATTAGGAGTGTATCTCTTCTCAATCCTATTTGACGACTACTCAGCCTACGCAATATGCCAATTGCACGGGTGCCTTCCCCAGTCAACAGATCTATGTGTGAGCGCCAGTTGAGAGAGGCGTTATAAATAATTCCGAGGTATTTAACAGATTCCACCTGTGGTATGTCTTGAAGGTGGTAAGACAATGAAATGTGCACTATGTCACGTATCGGAAAAACGAGAACAGCACATTTGCTGGCATTGAATGTGAAGTAACTAGCATCTAACCACCTCTCCAGATCATAAAGGTAAGTTTGCAGTCGTTGGTATAGCGTGTGGATGTCGTGTGGATGTATTTCTTGATGACAAGGTAGTGTGCTCATGAGAATATTAAAAAGTACCGGGGAAAGCACTGAGCCCTGCGGTACGCCTCTCGTTTGTTTGTGTTTAGAAGAAGAAACGCCGCTTTCGTAGCAATAGAATTCTCTTTCACCTAAGAATGACTGAATCCACGCTACTATATACCCAGGAACACCACAGGAAGTTAACCGATTGATCAATATAGTGTGCTCCACAGTGTCGTATGCTTTAGCGATATCGAGCGTCACTAAGGCAGCGTATTGCTTATGACATCGAGCGAGTTGTATTCGGCTTTCTAAGTCGACGTGGGCATGCCAGATGGAGCAGCCGGCCCTGAAACCAATCTGACAGGGACTAAGAATGGAATTATCATTATTAAATTTCATGATGCGACGGTGAAGCAGCCTCTCAATAAATTTTACTACGTTTGATGTAAGCGCAATGGGCCTAATGTTCTCCAATACATACCTTCCTTCTTGTTTCTTAAGCATCAATATTACCTTGGCAAGCTTCGAGTGCAACGGAATCCAAGCATATTTAATTGAATAATTCACCAGGTCTAAAAGAACGTTAGGTGATTCCTGTAACAATATTTTTAACATTGCATGTGTGACGCCATCAGGGCCAGGGGCTGAATTCGGTAAACATAGTGCAGTCTCATTTAGTTCAGCTAAGGAAATTGGAGTAAAGCCATCCCAAGGACCCAATGTAGAATGAATAGCCGGAAGCCTGGCCGTAAATCGATTTTCTAAGCCTTCGGCAATCTCTTCTAGGGAGGCGCTCAGTTCCTGCGGGGTCAAAACAATTGAATCTAATGTTAAGGGTGTTGGTAGCGCCTTTCTAGCACGAAGGAATGCAAATAAAGCACGCTTATTTTTTGAATTAGATAGATAATCGTAATGTCTAATATCGTATTCCTCTTTGGCTCTATTAACAGTACGCTTAAATACACCAGCATGAAACTGATAATTTTTCCAATTTGTCGGGCACTGATTATGCAGAAGCATTTTCCAAGCGGCTTTTCTTTTTCTATAGTCCCGCGTACACTCATTATTCCACCAACGACAAGCGGTGCCTTTAGCCGAAAGGATGACAAATTCAGCTTGCTTCCGGGAATCCTCTAGAATTGAGCAAATGGTTGAAGCGATTTCCTTATCATTGGCATTGGCAAGTTTCGAAACGGCAGAACGCAAGAAAGTCTTAAATTTCGTATGGTCCATAAATGTGCATGCCTGGTATTCTAAAGATGTTATTGGACAATTGATTTTAAATGACACAGGAAGATGATCACTGTTGGTTGCTGATTCAACCGGTACCCACGACAAAACCTTGATGCCAGCGCTACAAAATGTCAAAACTAACACTGAACGGAAGGGTCCTTTAACAAACGTTACTTGTCCTGTGTTCTGACATGAAAGGTGGCTATCAATCGTCCACTCCCATAGTCGCTTACCGCACACGTCTGTTTTTTGCCCCCACGACACGTGATGCGAATTGAAATCCCCTACAAACAAAATTTCTTTTCTACAGGCAGCCACAGCCCTATCAAGTTGACGTGTACTTTGCACGCCGCTGGGGAAATAAGCATTTATAATTGAAAATGGATGGTATCCTGGGAGGCATAAATCTATGGCCAAAATTTCACAGTCGCAGTCCATGATTTGAAAAGAAATTTTTGCCTTGTGACAAATTCTACTGGAAACAAGTATCATTAATCCTCCACCTCGCGAGTCTCTATCTAATCGGAAGGACCGAAAACCTTTTAAATGAAAATTTTTCTCTGGTGAAAGCCACGTTTCCTGAAGAAGTAAGATATCTGGATTGAATTGAATAGATAGGCAAGATAAATCTGTTGAAGCTGAAAATATAGAACGACAGTTCCACTGCAGCACTTTCAACTGTCCAATGGTGTAGAACGCACAGCAGCGGCAACTGCCGCCTTTAGAATACTTTCTGTAAGCACAGGAGATGGTTGACTCTTTTTTGATTTTGGTTTCATAGTTTTTGAAATTGGGGACCCCATACGTTTGGGAGCTCGAGTGTCAAGTTCCTCGTCTGTGGCAATAACAGTGTCTGAATAAGAGGGCTCATCCTCGCGTGTTTGGACTACCGAAGTAGTGTCTGTGGAATATTCTGCAACTGTGGAAGGCGTCTCTACCTCGTTGCTAGGCGTTCGAGGTGTGGCGTTAGATACTGGGCACTGCATTGGTGTCTTATTGGACTGCAATATTTGCATCATGTGGCTGGAAATGATTTGTGCTAAGCAATCAGAGAGACTGGATATCAATTTGTCCATAGCTTTAGCCATTGCTTTTTCCACAACAGAGTCAATTGCTTCTGAGAGGTTAAGATCCATGCTTGGAGTGTTGCGCGCTGTAACACCAGAGTATCCGAAGGCCCTGTCTTTGATAACTGAAATTGCATCTCTTCGGGAGCAACGACGGCGGTCGATTATTTCAAGAATTTGTATTTCTTGAGCGCGAGCTGAGCAGTTCGGATAGTCTGCCGGGTGTTCTCCCCCACAGAGGCAGCACTTTTGAGATTGAGTAGAGCATTCACTTGAAGAATGACCATCCCCACAGGTGCGGCAACGCAAGCTAGACTTACATCCTCCTGCGCTGTGCCCGAATCTCCAACAATTCTTACACTGGATTGGACGTGACGCAAGCGGCTCTACACGGAACACAAGAGGCCACACCTTTATTTCAGATGGACATGATGTGCCCACAAACGTTGCAATAACAGATTCTGTCGGAACCCTCTCGTTATTGGCCAGTCTATTGCAACGGTAGATGGCAATGACGCCTGCTGCGGATAGCTTGTCCAGGGTTTCAGTAGGACTTAATCGGGAGTCTACGCCCCGTCCAAGACCCTTGGTGCACGCAAGGTGAGGCGGAATAAAAGCACTCACCGGGGTGGAAGCGAATGAGGTGCATTTCAAGAGGTCTTCTACACAGGTCTGGTCGGGTGAACGACACACTATACCTCCCCGTCCGAACGCTCGCACATCAGTGATGGCCTGGAAGTGGTTGGACGTGGCCTTAAGTGCCTTCTGGACAGCCTGTGGATTCGTGATCCTGATGGAACCTCCATTGGTAGGCACAAGCGCCACAAAAATGGTGCTGACGCCACTGCGAAAAAATAAATCTATGGGCAATGCATTAGGTGGCAGGGATGCTGACCAGGCGGATCGCGCCTGGCCAGGAGAACTGGTCGACATCAGCTCAAGACGGCTGACGCAAGGAATGCCAATCAACCAGGAACTAAAATGTGGTTATCGAGACACCTTAAACCACCCGATACTCAGCCAAAACACCACTGCGGGTCAACGAAACGGCCTGCTTCTTCTTCGTCATCTCTAATGGAAGCTCGTTTCACAGGGAGCGCGTTGGAACTAGCTATGAGCTGCAGCCGGCGTCACTTTGTTGTGGGACCATAACGCATCAGCAATTAGATGCTGACTATGCTACCAGTTGAGAGACGACGTGATCTGCTTAATTCTTTTAACACAATGTTTCGATTTTTGCTTGGTGTTTTCCTTCTTCCTGAGCCAGATAAAGGTATGAATAGAGCGCACAATGTCAAATTTTGCAGAATACTCATAACCAAGATCAATAATGAGCGCCCTCTTTTAGAAACTACCGCTCGAAGTTACCGCAATTACCGGTGGAACTACTGAAGGAAGTTAAGATGTAACCTAAGTTTGAAGAAGTCAATATAGTTGGGCCCATATCAACAACCTCAAACGGGAAATATAAAACAGTGGTTTTAAAGAACTAGTTTATCCTTTCTGGAACCAAATCTTGCGAGGAAATTGCGAACAGTGAGAATAGGATAAAACCAGAACAGCGAGCCGGTGAAATTGAATAGAAACACAGCATATATAAAGCATGACGTACAGATCACAGGAACATCCAGTTTCTCATTCCGCAGAGGAAGTGTCTTTCAGGCAGAACGCCGGCTCTTCCAGCACTACTCATTTTGTGAATTTCTTGGACTTTGCTAGTGGACTGCTATTTCCTCCTTAACTGCGATAGAGATGGAGCCTCACGCGCGTCCGCCGGACTCGGCAGTGCCCGCGGCGGCTGCCTCCAGGAAGCGCAACGGCACCGAGAGCGACACTGACAGCGACGACACCATGCAGTACTATGTCAGCAGTGAAGATTATTGTGACGACACCTTCGAGTTGGTGCGGAGTCGTAAAGCAAAGCGAAGATTTCTCAGCGCATCATCGAATTCGAGTGAATCCACCGTGAGATCTTCGCGGGATACCGAGGAGCTCACCATCCTGTTCTCGCCAGTTCTCGCCAGTTCTCGCCACTGACAACCTGAGACGCCTCAACAGGCAAGCCGTGTCTTCTCATCTAGAGGCGCTGGTTCCAAACGAAATCAAAGACATCATGGTGAAAACCCGCAAGAACGTGCTAGCGATTGACGTAGAACACGCGGCTGCGTTGGATTCCTTGCGCAAGGTCACGGAACTTGGCGGGATGAAAGTCCGCCCTTATATTCCGCTCGGCAAACAAGTCCGTACTGGCGTAATTTACGATGTTGACGAGACCATTGTCGACTCCGATCTGTCAATCTTAATCAAGCCAGCTACGCAAAACACCATCATCACAAACGCGTTTCGTCTCCCGACGTCGCGGTGCGTGAAGACTATATTTAAGGGCGAATCCCTTCCATCGCACGTAAAAGTGGGCTACTTCCGACACGCAGTTCGCCCCTTTATACCTAAACCGCTGCAGTGCTGGAATTGCAAGTAGCTTGGCCATGTGAGTAGTGTGTGCAATAACACTACCGTCTGTTCTCGCTGCACTGGGCCCCACACCACAAACACGTGCGAGGCCAGTGTGCTGAAGTGCACAAACTGCAGCGGCCCTCACGATGCATCTTCGAAGGATTGACCTTTGATTCGAAAGGAAATGCAAATGTTGAAGAAAATGGTTAGAGACCACTCGTCTCACCCAGAAGCAGCAGCATCTATTAAGCGACAACGATCACGTCGCCGACGTCGGTCAAGAGCCTCCAAAGCCTCTACAGAACGCATCACACGTATATTACCACCCACTCTTCCGCCCAGGCCAAACGCAGTCAGGTAAAAGGACAAGGGTGCATCGAACAGCACGGCTGCTGACGCGTGGCCTGCACTCCCGAAGCTTCATGTCCCTACTGAGCGAAATGATACTTCTACAGCAGGGGACACTTCGTCTGTTCCTGATAAATTGGCGGACCAAGATCGACAAATTGTTGTTATGATCAGCTCTCTGGTGAGTGTTATTCGTGTTCTTCTGGACAAGCTACAGACACCAACAGCTCGAAGTGCATTGCAAGTGCTGGATGCCATCAGTCCGGTTCTGGCGAGCCTTCAGAAGTCCAGTGCTTGAGAACTTCTACAGCAGAAACATGGCTCATCGACAACAACAACGATCGTTCCGGGATGATGTGAGAAGTGCCTCCATATTCCAATGGAATGCGAGAGGCCTGAGGTCTCGTATTTCGGATTTCCGACAGTTGGTATTTGCAAACCATTTTCCTATACTGGTCATCTGTGAACCGAACTTATCAGCCTCCATAAGACTATCAGGATATGAATCTTTTGTTTCCAACACGTGTGTCCGTAGTAGTAAGGTTCTGGTTTACATTCGCAAGGACCTTACGTATTTTTCCCATCACGTAGCGCCACACGAAGATAACCATTACGTCTGTGTTACTGTGAAAAAGAAGAAGCTGTCTTTTACTCTTATTGGCGTCTACCTTTCCCCAAGAAGTCAGTTTGGTAGAAAAAGACTGAAAGATATTATGGCTGCTACTCCCGGTCCTTGGATAATAACAGGGGACTTCAACGCTCACCACCATATATGGGGAAGCTCCAGGATAAATTCGAGGGGCAGGTCACTAGTATCCTTTGCATCAGGCCACAACCTGTGTCTTCTAAATGACGGAAGCTCGACATTTCTGCGAGCAACTACATACAGTAGCTGCCTTGACTTTACTTTGGTGTCACGTTGCCTGACTTTGAGCGTGCAGTGGTTCACTGATATTGAAACCCATGGAAGTGATCATATTCTGACTTATGTGAGAATCGATGGACTAGACGCCGCATTACCGGTTGTCTCTCGCCAAATCGACTCGTCAGTCTTTCAACATCGCGTAGAAGACACATGCAAGACACATATTGCACGCAGATTAGAAGACATAATTGCAGACGCTATGCAAGATTCTACACGCTGCTTCACACATCCATCAAAGCGTACAGAGAATGACATTGAATTGGAAAGGCTTCGTGCACTACGTCGCCGACCTGAAAGGAGGTACAGGCGCACGAAGTCAATTCTTCACCTCAGAGAAGCTCGGCGCATGCAAAAAAAGATGAAACGCCGAATGGATAAGGTAGCGGATGAAAGATGGAAATGTTTTTGCGACTCACTAGACCCCCGCAAGCCATTGTCCTGTGTGTGGCGTACCCTACGGGGTCTTTGCTCAAGTCCCCAGCAACGACACCCATTCAACGCCCTTGCTTTCTATCAAAACCGCCGTGAGATAGACGTCGCAGAGGAATTTTGTGCGAACGTCGCCGGCGGCACAGTTTTAGTCCCTGACATGGCTCTAGGCAACATCCCCGGCCCACGAGATGCAAGTATGGACGCTCCATTCTCTATGGAAGAGTTATAAGCTGCTATGGCGCTATGCAGGTGTTCGTCTTCACCAGGACCCGATGGCATAACATATACTGCTTTGCGCCACCTAGGCAGAGAAGCACGAAGAGAACTCCTCAGCCTTTTTAATAGTTCATGGCAAGATGGTGTCGTCCCACAGGAATGGAAACGCAGCCACCTGGTACCGCTTCTAAAAGCAGGAAAGTCACCGCTCGAACTGGCATCCTATCGGCCTATAGCTCTTGCCAGCTGCGTCGGGAAGCTCATGGAACGTATGATCCTCATGCGCCTCGAATGGTACCTTGAACACCACAAAATTTACCCTGACTCTATGGCGGGATTTCGACGCGGTCGTTCATCGATTGACAGTGTCATCGGTCTAGTATCATCTGTGGAACAACTAAAATCTCGGAAGCGATTATCAGTAGCGCTCTTTCTTGACGTGAAAGGCGCTTACGACAACGTTTCCCATCAAACCATTCCAGACGCACTTTTGACAATTGAACTAGGAGGGCGAGTATATCGATGGGTCAGTAACTACTTGACACAAAGGTCCTTGTTCGTACGAACGGAAGATGGTCCGACTACCGACCACTACACATGCCGAGGCGTACCCCAAGGCGGTGTTCTAAGCCCTATTCTTTTCAACCTCGCGCTTCTTGGGCTGGCCGAATCCCTACGGGAAACAGTGAGTGTTTTAATCTACGCCGACGGCATCTGCATCTGGACATCAGCGGTCACTCGCCTACAGGTTCGCGCACGGCTACAGAAAGCAGCAACACAGGTATCTGACTACCTTCACACACAAGGCTTTACCATCTCAACAGAAAAATGTGCGTTAGTGGCTTTTACGCGAAAAACGATGACTCCTTATCCAGTATGCATCAATGGTCAGCCTATCTCCTACAAGAGAAATCACCGGTTTTTGGGCGTCATTGTAGAACGGGACCTCACTTGGAGCCCTCATGTTGCCCACTTAAAGAAGAAGCCCACATCTATTGTTCACGTCTTCAAGTTCATCGCCGGCAAAACATGGGGATCGTCAGTGGGCTCCATGCTACAGTTATATCGAGCACTGTTCATCGGATTCCTACGCTATAGCTCCCCAGTGCTTGGTAATACTTGCAAGTCAAATCTTCGAGAACTTCAGAGCGTGCAGGCGCAGGCACTACGTGTTTGCCTAGGCCTTCCGCGAAGCGCCTCAACAGCTGGAACCATTATAATGGCTCAAGACCATGCGATCACGACTTACATTAGCACCGAAACGCTTAGAGCCCATGTTCGTCATGTTTCACGGATGCAGTCAAGCTCTCTTGCGTGCCTGCCTGAACGACGACCACAGGCGTCCTTCTTCAACAAAGTCAGCATCCATCGTGCCTCCTTACCATCGGGTTTCACACCCTCTGCACGTTTAACCTCAGCTTTGTGGTGTTTAAAACAACCTCAAATGCGTCTTACGATTCCAGGGATAAGAAAGAAGACCGACATGCCTACCTTGGCCTTGAAGCAAGCAGCTCTGGATTGTTTGCACACTTTCTACTTTGATCGAGTACACATATATACGGATGGCTCTTCCACTCAGACCAGCTCCACCAGCGCAGTGGTTGTACCATCCCGTTCACTAAGCATCCAATACGAGATTTCCCACTTGACAACATCGACTAGTTGGGAGCTTGTTGCCCTCCGAGGTGCCGTTGATTATATTAATAACCAACCGGCTAATCGGTGGGCTATATTATGCGATTCGAAGGCGGCCTTGCAATGTCTTCTGGCATCTCTTCGTCGCGGGTCATGTGAACAACTCGTGTCGGAGATACAAGAAATGCACCATCACATGATCGCGAAAAGACACGACGTCGTGTTTCAGTGGCTGCCTGGTCATTGCGGTATCTCCGGCAACGACCTCGCTGACGAAGCAGCTAGAAGGAGCAAGAAGGAGCAACCCTTGTTTCAATACCTTTATCGCGGACCGACGCAGACCAACACTTAGGCAAGCTAGCGCATTCTTTGACATTGGAGAAGTGGCACACACCTGAATTCACTCACCATCGCTTGCATTCGCTCGATCCCTCTATGCAACTGCGGCTCTTACCAGGTCTTCCGCAAAATGAGGAAACAGTGCTGTGCCGCTTACGTTTGGGCGTCGCATTCACAAATGCTTATGCATTTCTGATTGGAATGGCTGATAGCGCCGAGTGCAATGCCTGGGGTGTCGAGGAAACCATAGAACACCTACTGTGCTACTGCCCATCTTATGAAAATGAAAGGCAAGACCTCTGCGCAGCTCTCAATCAGCTAGATGGAAAGCCGTTCACCTTGAACAAGATCTTGGGATCATGGCCTCGCATATCACAGCTACAAAAGGCCACAAAAGCGCTGCTGCGATATTTGAAAGCGACCGGATTGAGTCAGCGTCTGTGATCCGGACTGAGTGACCGACTGATATCTCCAGTGGACTTTCTCTTTCTTTTTTAATCTTTCCATCCCCTTTTCCCTTTCCCCAGTGTAGGGTAGCCAACCGGGCTCAGTCCTGGTTAACCTCCCTACCTTTCATTTATCATTTTCTCTCTCTCTCTCTCACTTCGCAGAATAGCTCCATGCAATCGAGGCCAATAAATGCATACAGCATTTTCCGCAAAATTACAAGATAATCAATGATAACGTAATGCTGGTACATTTTATTCTATTTCAGCAGGAAAAACGCACTCGCTGAAGAAAGCAGCGAGCACGCGACAAAAACCGGTTTTCTCGCGCTGCTCTTTTGGTGCAGCCAATCACATGAGCTTCAGCCGAGGCCTCCACCAGCCAAGCTTTGGATCACAGCTGTGCCGATTTGCATCCTCATTGGCAGCACTTGTCGGCACTGAATTTCCTCGTGCTGTAGCATCTTGATTAGATGGAATGGCCATGATGCCTTGGCAGATAATAGACAAATAGGCAAATGCGATGAACTGATTTTCATTGGAAATACCGCGTTCACAAAATGGAAATGAGCATAATGAGAACCACACGCAAAATTGCGCCTTCACATTGCACTCGGTGAGATGAAAACGCATCTCTTGGTTCGGAATTCGTTAAACACAAATATCATGCCAATATAATATGTTATGTTTTGAAACAAATACGCGCTAACATCTTGGCAACTACATCTTATCAAAGAGAGATGGCAAGTTAAACAAACATACGTGACTTTTTTCAAGGTGCCTGTAATATTTCTATTTTTCCCAGTCCATATTACTTCATTTCGATATTTTAACAACGTCAGAACTAGTTTCTATTGCTAGAGTTACTTTAATTTGACACAGCGAGAAATAAAGCTGAAAATTAACGAACGTGTTTTCAATTAAATTGCGCAGTTTTTTACATGGGCGATATTGTAGGATTCAGTAACTTTCTTATTGAACTGCTTTTTTTTTGCGTGTTACACAAATTTCACTTCCTACTATGGTGTGTGTATTTTCCACGTAAATGATGCTTCTCCATGTTATGTCATAATATGGGGGCATGCGAGACCAACAGGGAAACCTCCCTTCAGCACGGATGTAAATCCAAATATACAGGTGTTGTTGTCCTAATGGAAACGTCACTCTCGGCGACTGTCTAGAGGTAGTTTGGACTCGCCGTAGGCGAACATGGCACACATGATAAGAAACGCTATGATGCGTCCCGCCATAACAACCAGATATTGCAATTCGCTGATACGCCTTGGTGCAGAAAGAAACACCTGTTCTGGTGAAAAAATGATGTAAAGATTTTATTTCAAAGCACGCTTATTCTGTAATTATGCTTAATTAGGCCATACAGTTCGCAAAGGAAAATGCAACCTTAGTTATGGGAGCCGACAGGTTTTGAATTTGAATGCATAAAATAGATACTCACTCGACCCGCGACGCTACTTTTGTTAGCCGAAATAAGCACTTCGATGTTATTGTGTTCTTTATCAGCCCAACACAGCAATTTCCCCTACATGATTCAGCATCATAGATGCCGCCATATCTTCTGGGCCATGGACTTTGATCTATGCGGAACCTTTGCTGTATGTGGTGCTTCAACTTTCATTTCCTTAGACAAATAAACTGTTTTTCTAGTACTGACAAGGAGAAATTATTGAGCGTGGTAAATCTTTGAGAGTCATTCTTCAGCATGTATATAATACAGAATAGGCATTGCAATATGCCACAACGTATCTACAATACTTACTATCGTTCCGTTCTCGCGTTTTCAACTGGTTGGCCAAGTGCAGCACTTCCATTGTTCTCAAGGTAATCTGTGCCTGTTATACTACGTAATGTCTTGAATGGCTTAATGTTACATCATTCGGAAAAGTTAAAATTTTGGGCGTTATTGCTGAAAACAGGGAAAACTCCAAAGCCTCAAGTGCTATTTACGAACTTCCCAATACTGCAAGCAAGAGCACCTATAAACGTTCCCCGACGATGGTTGTGTCAAGATGGATGAAAAGCCAATTTTATTATACCTGTCGCTCCAATGGCCATTCGTAATGTATTTAATGTTTGTGGGCACGCGATATGTGTTATCAGCGAAAAAATCTTGTTCAGAAGAGAACCAATCTGATGAGCACTTACCAAATGTCGCACTGTGGCTGGAATCTTGAAAGATATTCTCGATTCCGCTATTCAATCCCCGCGTTTTATGCTTTTCTATCACAAATAAGGGTAATTGTACGGAAATGGGCGCTGCTTATGGTGGGGTCGCATAACGCGAACACGGCCACCGTAAACTTTGTGTGCCATTTCGTGTAAATATAGACAGGACAATCAACTGACTGTGCCATAAAAATAATACATTTTACAAGGTAGAACGACATTTTCTGGCAATTTTCAACACTGGCGCTTTGTGACAAAATTAGGACAACCCTAGTTGAATAAAAGCGTAACGTTCGTTATTCAGAAAATTGTTTTCGTTCTGTATGTATAAAGCATCGCTTGTGGTTCCCTCTGACATCTTGGATGTGCCATATTAGTGACTGCTGTGATTATAAATATTTGCAGTTGGACATTGCGGATATAGAGAGTGACCAAAGAAAAAATGCAAATAAACATAGACAAGCAGTTTGGTGTTTTCGGGGTTTAAGGCTCCGGGAATGAAACCACCAACCCTGCTTTTAAGAGTTCAATTATATTATAGCTAAGGAAGGCTGTCACCCCTATGAAGCGAAATTACCGTGATGTACCTCACCCGAATGCCACCCCCATTGTGGGTGTTCAATCCTTCAGTGGAATTGCTCGCAATTGTTTTTCTGCGTACTATCGCTAGGGGACGAATAAACGCGCTGTTTGCGGTCACTGTCACAATAACCGCGGCAGCCCGGAACACTACGTTGGCCCAAGTTAGAGAAAGGTGCAGTTGTTGCGACGCAGTAGGCGTATAGCAACAGAATTCGGGTTGAAGCTCACATTCTACGCTTAATATCCACGCCACAATATGAACGCGCGCACGGATATCAACAACACAAAGAAACTCCTACGTGAAATGAAAATAAAAGAAGTGAATAGCAGCAGCTTGGCGCACTTTCCGTGCGAATCCAGTGCTATGAGCTTAGTCCACAGCAAGAGTTTGCGATCGGATGCGGACTTGCCCGTTCAAGAACACGGAGAGCAGCTGTGGAGCCGGGCACTTGGCGTGACCTTGCACGCGGGAAAAGTTGAGTAGGGAGATACCTTGAGAATTTCGAGAGGCTGTTCGATGGAGCATTGTCCTCGGCTCACCCACGCACTTTCACTCGCACCAACAGCACACGACGAGCGGCCACGGTGTTATCGAAGTTCAAATTTCTAGTGGACATCACGGCAGCAACGGCGGCGGAAATTCACCTAAAGTGTGCATATGATTGATGTTGCGAAAAAAAAACACCCATCATTAAGACTTTTCATCTGTTATTATTGTTTACAATAACGTCTACTAAGCAACGTGGTCATGTGAATTCATATATTACCACGACATAAACGTGACGCGATCAGGTCGGAGAAAATTAGCCTGTTTATTCTAAGAAACAAGGAAATAGTAATTGACCACTTTTCGGAAGAACGCGCATGGGTCGCCGCCAGTTTAGTGAAGGAAGTCTTTGATTGTGCCACACAATCCGACCCAGCAGTTGAGGTGATAAATATAAAAAGTAATGTGGCTACAGTTACCCTGCTTATATTTACCTCCGTGCCCGATCATGACATTCTCTCGGGATTTTTCGTACACATGGTTGTTTCGCTTGAAACTTTCTTCTTGCCAGTCTTTTTCAGCATTCCTTTCTTTGCAACACCAAGCACAAATTTCTGGCTGCCTGTACCTGAACTGTACCTGAGCCGTAGCTTTGCCTGGCACGTAGCATCCCACAAGCGCCGCCTACATGCTTGACCAAAGAGCAAGCTTTGCTTCATTGACTTCGCAATT
Source organism: Dermacentor andersoni (assembly GCF_023375885.2). Lineage (NCBI taxonomy): Eukaryota > Metazoa > Arthropoda > Arachnida > Ixodida > Ixodidae > Dermacentor > Dermacentor andersoni. The sequence continues at coordinate 180,771,842 of NC_092816.1, forward strand.
TTCCTAGATTGTTATTTCTTTGCACCCATCGTAGCCCCGAAAAAAAAAGTTGCCGCAAACACAAAGAAAAGAGCCCCAACGCCCATGGCAACTAATACAGTATAATATAACTTGTTCATTGTTTTTCAATCTTCCATCAGAGACTGGAACCAGACAGCACTGACTCCGTCGCTGGTTAGGGTTCTTTGCCTACCTCAGCGCAATTTAGAAAGATGGCATCTGTTGGTTCCGAAAAATGGCCCCACTGAATAGTTCCTTCGGTACTTATTAACTGCAAGAGCACTAGGGAAGCTTCTGCCGAGAATATTCGCGCAAAGGCAACACTGTTGCCTATTATCGCACGCGGCCCTGAACTCTCAGCAGGATTGCGACCGCTTGTCGAAAGGTTGACGACAGTGTAATGGGTATTAAACAATGGAGAAAAAGTGTCGTCTACATGCGGTTTCTGATTTCATTTACTGCATAAATGCGAATGCGACACACTGGTTAAGCAGCCCCTAGATTGAAAGCCCAATCCCTGAAAGCGCAACGGTCACGAAGAAAATAAAGTCCGAATATGATGTCGTGAGGGCATTGCGCAAGGACCGTACAAATAATTACTGCCAGGAGAAAAGTAACAGTAACCCGAGCTGTGCACAGCTAAACTACGGCCGTAGTACCATAAGTGACATGTAGAACCCGGGTAAGCTGTAACGATCTTCTTCAAGCGGCGACGAAAACTGTCAAAATATGACAGACGTGTGCGCCAGTATCAACCAAAGCTATGACTGGGACGCCGTTGACGTGGACTTCAAGAATGTTCCGGTGGGCATGTAAGGGCAGCAGAGGAATTTGGGTAATATTCGACAGGGCAGCTTCCCCTCCGGAAGCTGCGTAGTCTAGCTTTCTGGCGAAAATCAATGGCTAAAGGACAGCGAAGCAGAGCGGCGCCGAATCCCTGAGGAATATGGACAGGTATGGCGTGGCAGCGACAAGGCGCAGATGGCAACTTCCTTTGGGTAATTGGATGCAGATGACTGCACGCAATGTGGATAGTGGCTTGCAGTACATAGGGGATCAGTGTAAGTGGCAAATGGCCTAGAAAACAAAGAAGGCCACTAGATGCGGTAATAGCCTGCATTGTGCCCGCCTCAGCTGCATCGGAAACATACAGGCTTATATTTGCCTGTTCTCCATTCCGACGTATTTCTCGTTCGGTGAAGAGAGAACGGTCCTCGCGAGGCCATTCCGCGCACACTTGGGTGACATCAGGAATTTTCACAGTGCAGACAGAAGAGGACAAGGTTCGCAAATTTCTGGCGTCTGGGTTAATGAAAGAGCCGGCGTCAAGGTCTCGGATACCGTGAGTTTTTTAGAAGCAAGATATGCGGCCTCGAATTCTCGGTGGACACTGCATATCACGTCGTATAATGGAGATTGCAAACAAGGAGTTACCTCGCAGGACAATTATGCTGCGGTATTCGTTAGGCGCTCGAATTGCGGGGAGATGCGCCGCCATTTCGCTTGTTCTACACGACGTCACCTTTTGCCCACACTCTCAAGGGTGCTCACGTCGGTGGTGACGATTGATCGAAGGTTTCGTCTGCGATACCCCTCAAAATGTGGGCGATCTTGTCAGCTCCGCACATCTTTTGGTTAGCGTGTAGACAAAGGGACAGCCCGTCCTGTATGTACGACAAGTAAATCTCAGTTGACGTCTGGGTACGCACCACCCCCTCTTTCTTGCGGCAAAGCTGTCGACCTAACCGGTAGTTAAAAATGTCACGCAGATGTTTACTCGAACGTGTTTCAGCTGGTCATGTTAGGCTCTCGTGATAGTGTGCGAAGAAGACACAATTCTGCCGAGGTAAAGTATGATGTTGACCAGAATGATAGTTCTTTCCTAGCCATTCTGTTTTCTGATACGCGCGTACATTCTGAGCCACTCATCCACGTCAACGGTGTTTGCCGCTAAAAATGTCCCAGGATAGTTGGGCTGAGAGAGGGCGATAAACTAGGTGTTGGTCGCAGGCTTAGCTGGTGGCGACATGTCATCGCCTGGCTGCATGGTTGCAGATTCGATGTTGCGTCTGTCGAAAAACTTGTCGAAATTGTCACCCTTTAAAGAAAGTAAACATCTCCGACAAGTACTGCTTTTCGAGAATCCAGGAACAGGCTGCTGTACTCTCCTGCTCTTCTACCTTAATAAAATCGACTTGATCAAACAAAGCCAATGTATTGGAGTCTCGTTGACGAGGCGTCTTTTTTTTTTTTTTTTTGCTTACGCCTCAATGCTCCCGCTTAGCACCATAGTTTCCTTGCTAGAGTGTGCTTGATTATAATTTGGCTGCGTTTCGTGCATTGCCACGACAGTGACGTTTAGGTATTGTTGTTCTGCTTTGTCTGCTGCCTGGCGTCGCCACTTCCGCCACTTTCGTGTGGTGTGCTGTAGCTGCTTCAAACGCAGAGCGGCACTTATACGTATTCAATCGGGTGCACTGCGAATGAAAGCTGATACGTCGCTATGGCAAAGTGGAAAATGACTCGGAAATCCTTTAGTGCGGAGCTTAGTAGAATATTACCAGGGTGCAATACAGGCTAGGATGATACGGTCCGATAATATGCTTTTTTCGTTGTGAAAAGGGAGACAAGTAACAATATTACTACTGACATTTCCATCACGTCTACTAGCCTGAATACTTAGAGAATACCTTTTCCTACAAAGACAGCGTGACTTAAATTTCGCGGAACAATAAGAAGAACCAAAATCGCGTTTGATGCAGCAGCGAGGCAGCTTGTTAGATACGGGACCTTTTCCTGAGCCTCCTTCGAGTACACCAGACCACATCGAGTCGAGCCACAGCTAATTAAGGAGCGCAGAAGAACATCTACCGCGTTCCCGAGGTGCGGCACGTGCAAACGAGTTGGCGTCCCCCTCCTCGTGCGCCGCAGGTGGAACTATTCACTGCCTGACTGTTCCCGAAAGTGTAGCGGGAGCCTGGCACGGTTCCAGGTAACGTGGGTACCGAGCAAAGCTGCTTTGCGGCACTGAAACGTCGCCCCTATCCGCCTTTGTGACGGTGCTTGCAAGTCAGGATGGCATTACCGCATAGAGAAGAAAACTTTCCGACAATTGGGGCCCAAGGAGCGCCCCTGTGCGCCGGGTGTGACACAATCGCATGGGCGGCTACCATTGGCCGAGAATGACGACACCTGAGCGGGCTCGCCGATTGGCCGAAAATGGCGTCACCTGAGCGGGCTCGCCGATTGGCCGAACGTGACGTGACTTCGAGACACCAATGGGCTTAAAAGCCAGAGACCGGGAGCAGCAATAGAGCATTCCTTCATTCATCTCTTTCGAGCTTCTTGACATGGGCCGCAGCGTCCGAGTTGCTGCCGGCCCGTAATGATTTTATGACTGCTAATTTCTTGGTACTCTCACTGTAAAGAATGTAAATAAACCTCCAGTTTTCATCTCAAAGTCCTCCTCAACCTCGGCCAACTCCCGCACCCAAGGGCAAGGTCCAAAAATATCTGGGGGACAGCAATTGGGATTCTCCTCCAGATACAACAACTGGTGGCAGCGCTAGGGATGAACTTTCGCCCAGAGATGCATAAACTTGTGGCAGCGCTACGGATGAACCTTCGTCGAGAGAAATCCTGAGGAACCCGGAACAGCGAAAATGAGCCTTCGTCCAAAGGAGTCCCGAGGAACTTGGAGCAGTGAAGAAGAGAGAGCCTTCATCCAAAGTAGTCCTGAGGAACTGGCAACAGCGAAGCAGAGCGAGCCTTCGACTCAGAGAGTCCTGAGGAACCGGGAAGAGCGGACCAATGAACCAGATGGCAGGGTGCTGCCACCGTAAGTGAGCGTGTGGTTTCTTTCACTTTGATTCGCCAGACTTCAAATCCTGTGTTTATTTTGACAGTTCTAGGAATCGGGAATTTGTTGCATATTGTGTGTTTGCGCAAATTAATTAAGGAAAACAGTTCTAACCACCAGTCGCGGCAGCTGCCATGGATCTTAGAAGGTTGAGGAGGTCAGACTTGTTGTTGGTGTGCGACAATTTGGGAGTTGAGGCGGACGAACAGATGAAAAAGCCAGCTATCATAAAGGCGATACAAGATAGTGGCAATGATGATAAATGCATTGAGATTGCTTGGGAGGTTATACAAGAACCACGGGAGCGTGAGCGTCGTGACGTAAGAGTGAGGGTATGCGTCAAGAACGCGAGAATGAACGGAAGCGTGAGCTTCAAGAGCTTACTCTTACGTGTGAGCGTCAAGAACGTCAGCGTGAGCGTCAAGAACGTGAGAATGAACGTGAACGTGAGTATCGAGAACGTAAGCGTGAGCATGAGCAAAAGTACCAGAGAGAGAAGGCTGCATGGATAAAACAGATACAATATTGTGAGCTGTTAAAGGCACAGAGACAACGGCTCTCTGAAAATTCTGTAGGTAGGGCAAAGCAAAAGAATGAGGCAGTATCTAGCGCATTTTCACCAAAAGCCGACGAGAAAAGTAGTGCCTGTGAGATTAGCGACCCATTCATACGCGAACGGAAAGGGCTAGCTGCTAACGATGCCATAGTGGCAACAGAGGCCGTTAAAGGCCGTAGTGAAAGCTACGAGGTGCTGTGCTAACAGAGCAGCGTAGAGGCAGCTAGGCCAGCTGAATGAATTGGCACAGTCACCGCGTGTGCGTCGCATGTAAGGTTAGCGAGGTCGTTAGCGAGGTACAGAGTAGTGCTGACCCGACAGACGCGAGCACCCATGTCGAGATAACTGTCGAGTCGGATTTGCGTGCCGAAGTGCAACGCCACCTGGACGATGCAGTTGCGGGCTGCTCTCAGGATTGCGAGCGGCGAAGCTCAAGAGAAGACAACTGCATTGTTCAGGGATCGGTGCAGCTTTCCGCCAGTCTAGGTAGCCAAGAGAGGGATGATTTAGTTAAGGATCATACAGACTGTGCGGGTAAGAGAGCGATCGGGGCCGACGACATGTGTACCGGCCAGCACGAGGCACCAGATGATGGCATGAAAGGAAATTCAAAAAGAAAGCGCCGTAAAAAGAAGCGCGGTAAAGATCGGAATGCGGTGAAAAAAATTATGGGGTTTTACGTGCCAAAACCACTTTCTGATTATGAGGCACGCCGTAGTGGAGGACTCCGGAAATTTCGACCACCTGGGGTTCTTTAACGTGCACCTAAATCTAAGCACATGGGTGTTTTCGCATTTCGCCCCCATCGAAATGCGGCCGCCGTGGCCGGGATTCGATCCCGCGACCTCGTGCTCAGCAGCCCAACACCATAGCCACTGAGCAACCACGGCGGGTCGGAATGCGGTGAATAAGGTAACGCAACCAAAGAGGGCGACAGGCGCGAAAACCCAAGGCGCGAGAAAAAGAAAAGGGCGGTCGTCGTTGACGACGTGGGTGCATCAAAAACGTTCGGGCCACCGGTCAAAAAGTGACCGAGAAGCATGTTCTGCACGGACGCGGACACAGGGCACGAGGCAGCTACGTTCCTCGTCGTTCTTTTCGAAGTTCAGCGTGCAGTGCGCAGGAGCGCAAGGTGGCAAGACTAGAGCAGGTGGTAGGGAGTCGTGACGCAATCAGTCGAGTTCGTGATGAAAAAGGGGCGCCAGGACGCAAATTGGCAGGAGACTGTAACGTCTTGGAGGAGCTGATAGTGAGTCAGCCCTTTTGTTGTTCCTGCATAGCCAGTGTAGCTTTCGAACCGCGACCACCTCGAGTACGGCTCAAAAGTATGAGTCAGTGAGTGAGTGAGGGAGTGAAACAACTTTATTTGGTCCACTATAGACGTAAGCGAACTCCACGTCACCTGGCTAGGCCCACTCGGGGACCATCAGGTGAAACCTGACGGCCCTCTCGCGAGCCCTCTGGACTACCAGGATTTGAGAGGTCTGATCCTGGGCCCTAATTAGCTTCATCATTTCCTCTTGGGTGAAAGGGGGGGGGGGGCGGCAGAAGCGCAGCCCCACAGGACATGTTCGAAGTCCGCATAATCACCACACAGAAGTCTGAGAATGACTGCCTGGGCCCTGCACAGCGAGGAGTGCGGCGAAGGTAGGAGTCTTCTTCACAGATAATTATATTTGCAGATTTCGTTGTACGTGCAGAGAGGCTCGGGTCGCCCAGGAGAGGACGCGTTGCCCAGCGCACGGTCAGTCAAACCTCGTGCAGCCGAGTGCGCCTCCTCGTTGGGGTTGATCGAGGCACCCTCACTGGTTCTAAGGTGCGCAGGGAACAGTCGTAAGCGTTTGAAACGGGAGGCCAAGAGAGCTTCCGCATAAAGAAAGCGTGTTGTTTTGTTTTATTTTTTTTTAAACTTATAAAATTTTTGCGATTTGAGGCTAGAGTTTCTTTCAATAGGTAATGTATAAGCTTTCTTTATGTTTTCGTTTGAGAAGCTCCGAGTGTTGAAAGACACGTTTCAAGTAAACCTGTAGTTTAGCGAGTTGTTAGTTAATGAGTAAATAGGCTTTCTTTTGTGTGTGCGTGAGTAACCTGAGTGTCACGGTTATCGGTGAGAGGCCTATGGTAACGCGCATGTGTGCTATTTAACCTTCTTTTTTTGTGTTTTCGAATTTTCTAAGTTTAAGCGCGTAGGTTTTCAGTAAGTGCATAATTTTCACTGAGAACCGTTCTTATTTCCATTAGCGCGTGTCCGGTGCGGACGGAGGGAAGCATAAGGTTTATGACTGGGTTGCTCGTGTGTGTTGAGGGCAGCCTTATCCTGACTTGTCTAATTAGCGTGCATGGAAGTAGTCATTAGAAAACGCATTATATTTAAAGGTTCTGCGAAGTGCGTAAGTCCCGCAAGTTTAATTGTTCGTTTAAGTTACGTGTCCTGTAGGAACTAAAGGAAGAAACGTGAGTAAGAATAATGAAACGTTTGCCTACGACGCAAGTACGTGTTCGGAATAGGGACCACAAAGCTAGCGCGCTTGCGATTATGTACTTGTAGAGTTGACAGGACTGTTCAGTGGCCCCAATACGGGCGATGAGTACACCACTGCGATAGGTTGGAAGCATGCTGTTCGTGTAGTTAGGCCACCTAAGTTATGTTCGGCTGTTTTCCTTTCTTCGACAACGACAACGGCCCTTTGTTTTGCAACAACAATGTCACTCTGGCCTTGTCGGCATTCGGGGAGAAATGGATAGCGGTTTGGAAAGGTAGTTGGAACTGCTTTGTCAAAATTGGGGAAATAAAAGATCAGGGTTCATTTGACTCAGCAATAGCCTGGCGAGTCAGGGGTGAAGAGCCTGCGCTTACATGTGGTGCAGCGCTGTGTTGTTTTGTTTGTTTGATGTACGTTTTCCAGGGCCCAAAATCCCGAAGTTCTTCAAACGAGGCTCGACACCAGTACCCTGCAGGTTCTTTCAGCGTTCCTCATGGCCAGCGAATTGATTTCACCGGCCATTCCGGACTTCCGGGGCGAGGAGGAGCTGTTAGATATGGGACATTTTCCTGAGCCTCCTTCGAGTACACCAGACCACATCGAGTCGAGCCACAGCTAATTAAGGAGCGCAGAAGAACATCTACCGCGTTCCCGAGGTGCGGCACCTGCAAACGAGTTGGCGTCCCCCTCCTCGTGCGCCGCAGATGGAACTATTCACTGCTTGACTGTTCCCGAATGTGCAGCGGGAGCCCAGCACGGTTCCAGGTAACGTGGGTACCGAGCAAAGCTGCTTTGCAGCACTGAAACGTCGCCCCCATCCGCCTTGTGACGGGGCTTGCAAGTCAGGATGGCAATACCGCAGAGAGAAGTAAGCCTTCGGGCCATTAGAGCCCAAGGAGCGACCCTGTGCGCCGGGTGTGGCACAATCGCACGGGCGCCTACCATTGGCCGAAAATGACGACACCTGAGCGGGCTCGCCGATTGGCCGAAAATGGCGTCACCTGAGCGGGCTCGCCGATTGGCCGAACGTGACGTGACTTCGAGACACCAAAGGGCTTAAAAGCCAGAGACCGGGAGCAGCAATAGAGCATTCCTTCATTCATCTCTTTCGAGCTTCTTGCCACGGGCCGCAGCACCCGAGTTGCTGCCGGCCCGTAATGACTTTATGACTGCTAATTTCTTGGTACTCTCACTGTAAATAATGTAAATTAACTTCCACTTTCCATCTCAAAGCCCTCCTCAACCTCGGCCAACTCCCGCACCCAAGGGCAAGGTCCAAAAATATCTGGGGGACAGCAATTGGGATTCTCCTCCAGATACAACAACTGGTGGCAGCGTTAGGAATGAACCTTCGTCCAAAGACATCCAACATCTGGTTGACAGCGGTGGGATGGTCTCCAGATCCAGCAAGCTGTAGCGAGTGTATTGGTACCACCGTACAGAAACGACGTAAATAAATACGCATGTCATATTTAGTCACGGATTGGATACCTAACCTGTCTAACTAATGTTACAACGGGGCGCAGCGCGCACGTTGTTGAAATTTCGCAAAGGTGCTCTCTCCCTATTCGTAGTGGGCGCCTTTTTATGCAAGTGTCTTTGGACACTTTGGTAATCGGATGACATGCGTACTGGTGCCATCTTAGAGTGCTCAGCGTCAGTGCAGCCCGCCGGGTTTGTGGATTATTGGGGCTCCTGTAGTTTTCTTGATTTCCTGCGCGTGCGCTCCCTTTGGTGACGAACACCTTCCGTCGTGGTCACAGAAGTTGAATATCCGTTGGTCCTCCTGCCTGAGTCTCTTCACGCTATTTCTGGACCACACCTGTTGAAAGGAGGGAGTCCTTTGCTGATGCATAGTCATATATTGCCAACGATCTGTATTTTTTTTATTGGGAGTTAACTACTAATGAGCACGAGCTTGCATATGATGAATAATAACTTCCATGGCATAGCGAGCTACCCCAATCGTCGCTACTCGTATCCCGATGAAGGAATGTTGTGCAAAGGCATGACTCTCTGAAACTGCACTGGAGTGTAAATTAACTCTGTCGGTACCGCTAGAAAATTGTAGTTTTGTATAGATTTCGGAAAAAGATTATTTACCACAACAAGTATTATTCAAGCACACATTGCAGCATAGCATATTGTGCACAATAAAACACTGTTTCCAAAAGCATTCCTTTTAAAAAAATGGTTAGGTAAACATAAAAATTCTAGAAAGCGCCATTTTTTTGCCAGCTGATAAAAATAACAATAAATGCTTGATATCTATGAAAACAATAATATCAAAATAAATTCAGAATAAACATTACAAAGAGAAATAACCCAGGGATAGCGTCTGAAAAATAATTGCTTAGTACATCTCCGTTTTTCGGATACAAAAAAGGAAACCAAAACAAGATTATCGCTCAAGCCATGCGGTGAAGCAGTTCCTGGATTTTGGGAATCGTAGGTGCCCTCCACACTTTTGCCAGAAAACGTGTGGTTTTTGTTCAACTTTGCGGTCGTCATAACACATTTTGAAGTTCCTCCTTTTCCGCTTCTTCTAAGGATGATCCGATGAGAAATCCAAGGAGGGTACTTATACTTCGTGTAGTCATGCATCTGTTGCAGGATAGATCGCTCTCAGCGTAGCCGGGCATCTACAAGATTATGGATCCAAGCATACCTGTTTGCATTTTTGCAGATTGTCTTTATCACCTCTGCACAAAATACCAGTACAAAGAAATCCCATGCTATTGTAAAGTCTCTTGCGCTGATCCGTTGTGCTGGGAAGAGGTGTGGTACGGGCGCCCTTGTTGGCATGAAGGGAAGTTTCTTTGCTTCCGATGGCAGCACATCATAATCTAGCGAAGTATGCACCCTGAAGATAATGAGCAGAGCTCTCAGGTCGTGCGAAAAGAACGGCAGATAAGCGCCCACACGGAAGAAGACCACTCAAGGCCGTAAAGGAAACGCGCCATTGAAAAGCTGAGGATGTCCCATGCTTAGTGGAAATTTCGTCGCTGTCAGAACTTCAATCTGCTTTCCTCTCATCTTCGGAATTATAACTCGAGTCCTTATCACTCAATTGAAATGCGAGTGCAAATACTTTCGAGCACAACGCTTTTCTCACGACGCACAGGACGACGTCATGGGAGCGAATTTCAATAACTGCGCAGTGACAGCGGCAGCGCTACTTGCGTGAATTTTATGAGAGAAGCGAAACCGAAACTTCTGGAAACTGGTTGAAAAAGCCAAGTCCGCGTGCTGGACATGCGGCGAATCTTCAGAAATACAGCTAGGTGGTTATAAAACGACTCGAACTCCAAACCAAACCACGCTAGTGAATAGCTGGCGTCATTTTCGGTGAATTATTGACGCAGAGCACTTTCGTATGGAACGCCGGCGATATAATTTGATTTTTGACTTTCTGGGAGTCATTTGACTACAAAATTTTGATGCTAGTGCAGCGTAAACGTGAGCGGCATGCTTCTTTCTCGAGCGCACCAGAAGGTGACAGACACGGCTCTTTACTCTACAAAATACGCACATTAGTTCGCAAAAAGATCTGTCAAAAATTACAACACTGCAAGAGCGCAAAACTTTTGACGGATTCTAAATGTTCAGCACGTGTACTAAATATTAGATGGCCTGGAGTGGATAAGAAACGGCTCCTACGTGCCAAAATCGACGATCTAAAACATCGATCACCGGTCATCGATGTGGAAAGGCGTGGTAACGAAAGTGTTCATCTCCAAAAGCGTCATGCGGGGCGTGGCATTCACATCGACTGCGATAGCTTAACATGCTTGGTCGAGTTACAGCTTTTTCCCTCTTCAAAATGATACCAGATTTGGGCATTTGAAAGCGCATATGCCTAATTAATTATACAGCTAGTGGGGGTCCTACTGGTTCATCTTGAATTCGTGTTGAATCTTGCGACGCTGAAATCGGTGCTATGTCACCTATTGTAACATAGCGCTAGCTTCGAGATAAGAAGAATCGCTGAATTATCTAGGGTTTTACGGGGTTTTATCGGAGTTTTACGGCCATTTTGCCATTTCTCCGTCATTGCACAGCGGCGGGCGCCATCGAAATTAGAACCGAAGCCCTCTATCTTATCCGACAGAGCTACCACGCCACCAGAGTGGTTGTGAGAGCAATTGTAAGATTGTTAAACTTTCACTTCCGCATCAACCCTGACGTTCTCTCGTGGATAACGAAGTACAGTCATTGAAAAAAGCTGAAACAACGGAATGCGACTTTATATATTCTTGAGAAAGGTCTTTCATTTTCAACTACTATACAGAGAGCACTCCAAAACAATCTTCCTTTCAGGTTCTATATGATTTCATTTATACCTTTGGAACATAGTGTAATTCGATACGATTTCTTCATGGCCCGCTGAACTCGCATAATATGCAAGAGGTGGGTACAAGAGCGCGACAAAGGTATTTTCAACGTGCCCCGAAAATTCGCTGTGTATACTGGGCAAAGCTCGAGCAAAAAGATTTGGCGCTGCAGTAATAAAAAACATATAATGGACCTATTTGTTTTTAGGAAAACTTGTATTTCAAATGCGAAATGAAATTTCGAATACGGGAAAGTGTGAGGCGATTATAATACTCTTAAGAAGAAATTTGAGCGCCGCTCGATACTTGTTTTCATTTCCCGATGCATTGTACCAAAGAATGTGAGACCGAAATCAGCGCACCGACGGGGGCAGTACCGTCAGCGCCTTTGTAGAGGGAAGGACAGTGTGGGAACGCTTGCATGATGAGCGCCATTGGAACCAGCCCTGGAAGAAGACGACAAAAGCGCGAGGAATGACACGAACGCGTTCGCGCTATTAAGCAGAGGTCCCGACGCTCAAACCAGGAACGGGCGCCCAAGAGCTGCGCTCTGAATAGTTTGCCACCCAATTTACAAAGCATTGGCCTTCTGTGTTATGAAACCGTGTTTGAAGCCCGCCATTGGAGGAATGTTTTTGTTATCAAGTCTGCGATTGAGGGATACCCAGATGGACGTACGAGGAACGCAGTTGAACGATCCTGCGGGTTCTCGGAGCTAACCGCAGATAGCATACCGCATAAAGTCCAGAATACATGGAACGAATATGCGACGAATAGTCGGCGTTCGACGCCCGGCGGCGTACGCGCGACGCGCGGCGGCGGAGAAAACGTCGTTCGCCGCCGATCTAGCTGGCGCAGAAAAATTCGTCGGGCGTCGACGATAACGGAAGCGGCAAACGAGCGGCGTCCCAACGCGAGCCAATCAGGTCTCACTAAACGCCCCGACTTCCGACTTGGCTTTCCCGCTATTGCGTGTATCCCGATCCCGCTCTATCGTTCACGCCAGTCTCCCGCTTTTCGTATTCATGGCATCCAAAACGGCGCGGCTGGAATTTAACGACAAGTTAATAACAGGCATGGTTAGACAAGCTCACGTGCGCTACTTTCGGGTCTGCTTGCTTCGGCCGTGCGCGCGTTGAGCCACAGAACAGAGCCGGGGAGTTTGAAGAGCGGAAAGTTGTTTAACCGGCCAGTGTTGCCACAACGAATAGCATCGCCGCTTTTTTTAAACTGCATTGACACATGAATGTTTCTAACGCATAAAAAACACTAGCAATCATTTCTAAACAAAATTTTACGCGTTTTTAGAGTGTTCCGCAATTCAAAAGCGATAATAGCTGTCGTTAATTTTTTTTTTTGTCATGTGCTTCACTACAGCGCATTTGCCTCGTCTAGCCACACTGATAGCAACGCAGCGACTCGCCGGCGGCGGGCGCCGTGTCTTCGCTCCATGTAGCGCAGCCCGACGAACATACGGCGTCGCGCCGCGGCAGATTTTCTGCCGCCCGAACTTCGTCGTGAAAGATCGCTCCATGTATTCTGGCCTTAATGCGATGAAAACGACTTTAATGGCTGTGTCGAAGGACTGATCGAACATCGGTACCAACGTGATGGGGTTCTTTGCTCGAATTCTAGCAACAATTTTTTTCTAATACTTCGTTACACACGTTAGTTTAGATATACAGCAAGAATGCGAGAGCATGAGTCCTCTGCGTTGGTAAAAAAGCACTAATATTTGCGCCGTAAATACAAAAATGACACATACATTATCGATATAATTTTATTTCACATGTCAGTTGCGGCAAAGTGTGACGTAGCGGAATATGCCAGTTGTGAGTGGAATCTGTACATTCATAAAAGAGGGCGGCTTCCTGCGTAGCGGTTCTGGGTTTATAGCAAGATATGTACTAAACGTCTCAATCTGAGGCTGCTTTGTTATGTCAAACAACATCAGCAGGAAGTGAATGCTCGTAACTTTATTCGTTCCTGTGTAAACATGTGTTATTTCTTTCTTTCATCTTCGTAGGACATGTTTATGGTTACATTGCACTGAAAGCTTGTTTCACACTTTCTTTTCATTCTTTTTCTTGTGCATGTGGTCATTAAAGTGTGGGCCATGAATGCAGAACTCACTTTCAACAAGGGATGTGCCGCAATGCTACTTAGAATATCGGGGCATTCGCGCCAATGTCCACACGGAAAAAGTTACCACATGGCGGCTCTCAAACGACCGTTGAAGACAAAGTCAGAGAAAGTTTAGGCGTATAAGGCATCTGCTTCCGAGGGCAACGTGGGCAACGGTGCATTGTGTAACACATCTGTTGTTTAACCTTAGTTCCTAAAATACGCAGTCTCCTTTATCTGGCTCCGTGAGGCAGTCAGGAATATATTTGCCGTAATCATTGTCATGAACTCTCCCTGCAAAGGGCATAGGCTTGTGCATAAAGACTTCATGGCCATATTATACACAGTGGGTACGTCCATACAACCCCGCATTTCTTACGCTTCATATTTATTGTAAGGATTACCGAACACTGAAAATGCGTTGCGTCATTGCATTCATTGCAATCTCCCCTTTAGCGTAGATCACGGGGTAGCTCCTGTCTGATAGAGTGAGCGTACTAACTGGTAGACATACGAGACACTGCCGTTAAACGAGAAACAGATAGTTATTGTCTGTATAGGGATTAGGTTGGAAATTGGTCGTGTTTGTAGCTTACTGAACGGCCTTTTCTTTTCCTAAGCGAGTAATTATTCTGTATGGCGGCTAGGTTGTGAATTCATTTTAACTGTGCGCACTGTCAGTGCTTCTTGAGTGGGTTTCCATTATCGAAATTTGGTTATTGGCCAAATCATTATAATATACATGTTTAATGTTCAAGTAGAACCGAATTCTTCTGTGTGCTTTGTGTTTACGTGAAAGGCAGGGAATGAATGCTGTAACAAAAATACTGAAGCGGAAGTCGACTATTCTTCCAGGTTTATTATATTTTTTTTTTTGACACTGTCTCCGCAATAGGCATCTTGGAAGATAACAGGAAGAAAGCAAGCAAAAACATCCAGTACTGGTTGTCGCAAAATACGTGGAAGCTGCCCCGGACGATGCCGCACCCCGCAAAAGGTCCATAAAACAATTAAACCAGCAATTTCTTTCGAATTTACGCTGCTGCGTCAGTGCTTTAACTCTCCAATGGAGAATAAGTGCATGCACTGATTCACGATACAATTGATATTTGCGAAATTTAAATTTGGTACTCTGGACCCGACAACTTACTTTTCGCTGGTGTAAGCCTTTTATTTCATTCCAGTCGTTAAACCTGCTCATGACGACTCGATTTTGACAATACTGGTGCTGACGCATGTAGAGTCAAACAAGGTGGTGCCGCAAGTGGCACCAGAAAATACCATGACTGGCTACATGCTATTGCCTGGCTGGCTCACACCATGTAAATCCAGGTTGGTTCTGGGTGCATCCGACTAAATAGCAGGGTTACACCAGACACATCACAACACGTCAGATTGGCGCTCTCGTGCAAACAGCAGATAGGGGTTGGTAGATTTTTCAATTAAGGTTAAGGGACATGCTAGATGTTAAAATCTAGTTGATGGACAATAAAAGTAATAATTCACTTTTTCTGTTTAGTAACAGTATTTCCATGCGACACTGATTCTCCACACAGTGTAGTAAGGTAGTCTAAAAATATATGCATGAAAAATAAATTCTCAAGGCCCAAAATGTGCACATATTCTTAATCGTCTGATGCTAATTAATGTTTATGCGTACCTAGAGTGCGGTAGTGGACCTGCACGTTATTATTAAATCCATTATGCAGTGACTGATTACTTTCCATAACACTCTGCCATATCCGATAAATTTGCCTTTTCGTCATCGAGGACCAACCAGTGTGCAGAAAAAGCGTCGTCGCTCCCAGGGCTGAAACATGTCTAGCATGGCGTAGCACAATGTATCGCGAAATGTCCACAAGCGTGACGTTTGCGAATTCGCCTATTATACCGGTCACGTACACATCGTCCACCCAAAAGAAGGGAACTTGGCTTGCAGCATTGTAGAGCGTGAACAACACAGCAGGCTGCATAATTAATGCTGCACCGGCGCAAAATGCTGGATACACGTCAGGTGCGAACTCTTCTTTAGTGACGTACACCTTGGAGTCTCTCTTTCTGTCTGGAGAAGCTTGCCTGTAAACGAAACCATGGATGCCAGTGACCGTCATTGCTCCGCTGGTTATGTAAGATGATAAGGCGAATATGTTTACTATAACGTCGTCGTCTATCTTGACTATGGCTAATGCTGCATCCAGGTCACAGTACTCTTGGACCCACTTGGCGCCATATATGAATTTATGTGAGAGATTCCTGTATGTGTCCGTAAAGTTCAGCATAACAAGGTCTCCCTCACGTGCGGCTTCCTCAAGCAAGGCCTTGTGCAATTTCGGGTGAGGTGTTACTCCAACAAAAAACACAACAGCAGAATTCACTGCGGATTCAATACCGGGATCACCGATGGTCTTGCGAAGCAGCTGCCGCCTTTCGATGTGTTTCGGAGCAGTGTGAACGAAGAACAGTATCCTGAGTCGTGGATTACGGCACGAGGATATAGTTTTCCATCCGAAACTGCTTCTCAATTCCCGAGCGTCTTCAGTCCTCTTGGAAGCCCTGTTCACTGTAGCGTTTCGATAATGAATCGTGCTCGTAGGGTAGCCCCACATTAAGATTAGCGCAAAACACAGCACCATTTTACATGCCACTAAATATAGGAAGCCGAATTTTCTGATGAAGATAACAGCGGCCATGTCACACGTGTTGGAATTTGTGGCGAATCACAACGATTATATTCCGCATGAACCGCATTTGATGACAGACTGTAAGCTCGAAGCGACGCAGATGTTTTGAGAGAATAAAAATGAGTCTAATTGGCACCTTTTTAGGCAATCTTTTGATCAAGCGTCGGATATACTGTGCAAAGGTCAGCTCAGTCGCCGTTTCCAATCGCACGCAATGGCATTGGCCTCCCATAAGAATGTCAAAGCTAACTTGACATTTAAATTCAGACACACACGAACAGTACGAGCGCTAACTTCTAACAAATTTAATTCTTAACATACATCACTTTTATACGCCCGAAGAAGGACCTATCGCGTATACAACCGGCGTCGGCATCTCAGAAACGCTAGCGCTTAATCGCACGAGGAAAATTGGTCTACTCACACATGTGCACCCTGCTCGGTTTATCGTTTCAACTTCAATGATTTCTCGAGTCACCCTGTCTTTGATCTTTCCTATGACAACACATTTACCAAAGAACAACTTTTGGCTCAAGGAAACGTGTTGTCATAAAAAGGAGCAAAGAAAGGGTGACTCGAGAAATCATTGAAGCTGAAAAGATAAACACAGCAGGGTGTACATGTGTAAGCACACCTTCTATTTTCCTCTGCGATAAAGAGCTAGCGTTTCTGAGACGCTGATACCGATCGTTAAAAAAATTAAAAAAAATTAATTATGGGGTTTGACGTGCCAAAACCACTTTATGATTATGAGGCATGCCGTAGTGGAGGATTCCCGAGATTTCGACCACCTCGGGTTCTTTAACGTGCACCTAAATCTAAGTAGACGGGTGTTTTCGCATTTCGCCCCCATGGAAATGCGGCCGCCGTGGCCGGGATTTATACCGATTGTATAAGCGATAGGTCGTTCTTCAGGTGTAGAAAAGTGATGTATGTGAAAAACAAAATTTGTTGGAAGTTAGCGCTTGTACTGTTTGTCTGTGTCTGAATTTTACTGTCTCGTCCTCTGCGCGCTATTCATTGGTATTAAAATCATGCACCCACAAGCCCAAAAGGCTACGCTGCTTGACATTTTTTCCTGTTGACATTCTAATTTTCCTGTTGTGTTAAGGGTCCTTCGAAAGATTTTTTTAAAACAGAGAATGGAGCGAAGCCTTCGCTATTGTAAATATCCACAGAATTGAAAAGCGAAACGACTATAGGGGACTTACGTTCTGCCGGTAAACATGTTCTGCAGTTAAGCAATATTTTAGCTGCCATTGTACGGCCCACACACAGACAGGCGCTGGTAGCGGGTCGCCGATCACATGGTGTTATTACTTCTATAATGATTATATGGCCACTCCAGGCGCATTTTCGCCGTCGCCATCGCCATGATGTTACGTATAAAGTCCACGGGCGACAATTTCGTCACGGCGGGTCTTATGCAGTGTGTGCGAGCGAAGACACGCGAGCAAAGCCGACGATCGCGACTCAATCTGGCGCGCACAAAGGCAGAATGCGGAGCGCAAACACACCGTGTTCCGTCGCACGAAAGGCCATGGGGGGTGCGAAGAAGGGAGGGGGGCGGCGTAGTGCTCCGGTAGCGACTGCGCATCTGGCGACCTGTCGCAAGTGGGAGTGACGATGGCGGCTCAATTTCTTGGGCCATATACGGAAGGAAGAGGGCAGGCAGCGTCATATATGTCGCTCAAATTTTATTCCAAGGTCCAGACGCCTAATTTACGCAACCGCCGACGCAAGCATCATGCGGCGGCGCGCAGTTTTCTTACAAAAGCCCGTTTATATGATTTGCCCCTTTATAAAAGGACAGTTTTGTTTGCTTTCAAGGCGACTAGAATTGCCTGCCTTGCCAAGTTTTTGGTATCGAATTGCCTGACAAGAGGCGAGGAGCACAGAGAAGTGGAGAAGGCTTCGGTGGGTCCGAGCTAGCGCAGTGAAAGTAGATAATTGGATGAGAAGTGTGGAGCCATTGCTCCGCATTTCGTGGATTTCAATTAAACTTTGCTGGTGCTGGCCGGTCGAAAACCGGGTTAAATTGCAACGGAAGGTTAATAATACCGCTAAAACAGATCTTCAGCGAAGACGAATTGAAGTTTGAAGTTTATTGTTTCCCATGCCTTTTACACCACTCATGAGCCCGCTTAAGCACAAGTGCTTGTGTGCGTGGCTGCGCGGTACAAAGTGTCGTACAGGCGTAACACGTAAGCATTGAAACGTATCAATCTTGTAAGATATGTCAAGGATAGAAACAAAACCAATCAAAAGGAAAAAGAGAAATCACGACGATTAACAACAGGGTTGCAACATACTTCTAATAACAAATATTGAAAGGGTGCTTATGTAATGCCACTAGTGAAGGAAAGGAACGGAGTCATTTAAATTGTCTTCTGTGACCAATGACTATCTGTATGTCTTGTTTGCTATGTGGAATTTAGTGTCAAATCCACAGTTCACCTAATAATGTTAAGTGGTACATACACAGAAATTGATCTCTTGCCGTATTTAGTATATATTCTAGGAAGAACAAGTTCTTCAACTTCATGAAGGATTCGTTGTTTTATGTATTGAATTTAAAGACAACGGATGAAGAATGCTATATAAGACATCTGAGGTGAAGTCTTTAGCTGCAGGAAGTATTTGAATATGTCTCGTGCATAATAGAGCATCATCTTGATAAGTGATTTCATAAGCGATAGCAGCGGCACTCCTCTTAAAATGAGGGCAACTGTTCTCAGTTTACACGCAGATGCTCAACCGTAAACAAACACGCCATTATTAACAGTTGACTAACCTAAGTATTTATAGGCCAGATTGTCCGGTGTCTACAAGAAATGTCTTAACCACTGTCTGGGCTGCGCAGAAAATAGTATACATTTCTTGTGTTGTGTTTTCTCTAGCATTTGAGTTGTCGTAGAATAGCACGTATATTTATAACTTTCATATACTATAATTTGGCTAATAATATATAGAGGCAAATACTTTCTGATTTGCCCTCGTAGATTTTATCAGCAACGCTGAAAGGTCGTTCACGTAAATATTGAATAAAAAAGTACCGAATACTAATCCCTGCGGCACTGCAAGGTACATCATGGCATCCCTAATTTTATCTCAGATACTGCTGAAAAAAAAATAGAATTGTCTTGTATTCTTGGCGATCTAACCTGATAGCAGACGGTAATATTTGGATCAGTCTTGCGAGTGCACAATCAAAGAAAACATTATGAACATCGATGGCAAACTACGATACAGAGGGATTTCTGAAAGCTTGTAAAAGTGTGTCATCTATGTCTCTTTTACAAGGTCTTATTATATTATTTAAAAGCTGCCACGTTTTGCTCATGTCACCACGACAAGCGATAAATGGATTTACTTGATACTGCTTTCGGCTGCAATTTTATTCCTTATTTGACTAATTTCTTCGTCCAGTAGTGCACAACTTGGGTTTGTGGGGCATTTGTTTTAATGATTCCCTTCCAAAGAGGATAGCTCCATAACATCCTTAAGAATCCGTGGCCTTGAATAGTTCCAACGGTAGAGCGTAAATTCTTGCTTTGGCTAACGAGATATGTTAAGCACAGCGGCAAGCAATTCATAAGCTAATCAAATATTATTTACCAAAGCACCCCAGTTAATTACCTTAATAGGTTTGTCAACTTTAGTGACGTTTAATATCATCCTGTGCACTGTCTTCCCTTGAAATAAGTTATCGGTCTGCCCTAGGGCAGCCAACGAACAATATAATAGTCCGTAACCTTTTCTTTCTTTACGTTTCCCATTGTATCTAGTCCCAGTCTCCTATTGCAGATGTGGTTTATGCATGTCCTTGTTACCCTATCACCAAGAGTTCCTACAGGTCTAAAGCCTTGGATTGCTTCTAAAAGCCGTTATTTCCTGATAGAGCGCTGTAATAAATTACACCTTCTCTGTATTGAGCAAAAATATCAATATTCAAGTCACCGCACAATATAATGCAATTAATATTGCTAAGGTGTTTGTAAAATATTGAAGAGTTAATCTAAAAATCCCCAAACGTATTGTTCAAGTGGCCTCTAAACGGATGCAGGGGTACAATTTAATCCTCATTCGACACACAGAAAACGAGACAACTTCTGCTTCGTTAAAGCACATATGTTTTTATGCCAAAGGATGGATGGATGAATTTATGGCTGGCTGGATGGATGTTCCGATGGAGGGAAGTATGTATGGATGGATGCTATGAATGTCCCCTTTGAAACGGGGCGGTGGGTTGCGCCACCAAGACTCTCTTTTCTTATTCTAGCCAATAGGTGACGCGCCTTCCAGCGTCATACATTCCAGCAAAGAATTTCCAGCATGAAATTTCTGAACCACTTCCGGGAACTTCGTTTTTGTATGCCACCGTTGTTTGTAGTATTCTTACTCTGCTGTCACCGGACTTCCATTCGCCCCTTACTAATCTCTTTTGGCGACAGGTTCACTTTGTCGCTGCTATACCTGAAACGAAGGTCTTCAACGAGGGCAGAGGAGCCGACAGCTTGGTAGATATCTTCACATTCTAATGAAACATGTGCGATCGCTTCTCTAGCTTTACCGCCACAAGCACATGCTGCTTCTCCCTTCGTGTATGTCACTTTGTGACTGCGCGTTCTAAGGCACTCTGATATCGCTTCGAAAATTATGGAGCTTCCCTTTGAGTTATCATAAAATGTTTCTGTGCTGATTTCGTTATTTCCTCTTAGCTAGTTCCTCATAGCTACTTTCTTTTCTTTTGCTGCCACCAATGAGATTGTCTCAGCCTCGCGACGTTGCGTACGATGTTCTTTGTTGCCATGTCGCTTACTATACCGGTCGCATACTTGCTGGAAAGCTTCCTATTAGGTTTCTTCCACTATGAGTCAATGTTCTTCCTCTAGCAATATGTGAACACTGTCACAGCCCATTTACTTTTTTTCATATTCCTGGGTCATTCTTCAAAATCAGTTTTAACCCAAGCTTTCCTTGCTTCCAAATTAATCCAGCATATATCACTCTGCAGAGCTTCATTTGTAGTCTTCCAGTGAGCGCCCATACGGGGCGTCTCACTGACTTTTGATTGACATCTAGTCCAGATTATACCCCTGACTTTAAGCAAACAACCGCATTTCCCAATATTAGTCCTGGAACCAATACACCATTCTACATACGCCGCAGCACCTCGTACAGTACATATTGTGTGCCCATAGCGCTCAGTGTTTCGTTATGGACGCATTCCTCTTCGTCTTTGCAATTATTGTGCTTTTTAGTTTCCATATATATATATATATATATATATATATATATATATATATATATATATATATATATATATATATATATATATATATATATATATTGCCTTTGTGTATCCATACACCAAGGTATTTATATTCTTTTACCCGTTGTATTTCCTGGTCCTCTACAGACACTATCTGTTCAGTGTTTTCATTCAACACTATAGAACCCGACTTTTAACCCTAAATGTTAATCCTAGATTTTCACATTCCTGTCCACAGATAATAGCCAGACGTTCCATATGACTTTGCTTGTTAGTAAGCAACACTATGTCGTCCATTTAAAGGTAATCTGGAAGCTGCTGCTCTACTATTGTGCACGCTCGTTCGTATGGGATATTAAGCACGATATTGATTCCTTCTAGTGCCCTCACCATTGTTACCATGTACATCATAAGCAGCTGCGAGAATAGAGAGCACACCTGTATGAGTCTCTTGGTGCGTCGATAAATACATTTCGTACCAGCCGAAACAAACGACACAGCAAAAAAGAACATCGAGTGGTGCATGTCGATGAACCGTACGCGTGTCCGAGGCATGGTCAAAACATACGGTGCAATAGTTACAACGATAAACCGAGGAATAGTATCTCTTCTGCAGATAGCGACACTGATGGCTTGCTCACGCACCTTTCCTCGAATTTTGTAATTGAATAAGCCTCCACAATCTCTCCTGTCATCCTGCTATGAGGCATATACAAAATAGAAGTGCTTACAAACACTGGTTTTCAGGGACCACCTCGGCAATTATTGCACAAATGACTCAAGATTACCCTAGTGACATTACATTCAGGCCATTTTAGTGTCTCATTGATGCATACGCCAGTTTGACCAACGCATGTTCTTCCGCACGAAAGCACAATGGCGTAGAGAACGTTATGAACGATTTTGCCCTTATTGTTCTAAGGTTATATGAAATACAATGAATATATGGTACTACAGCTACTTTCTTTGGTCTAGCAGTGAAACTCGTTCCCTTCGATGCATTTTTTTTTCATTTATTGCTCAATCCCTCCGCGACAGAGGTGAGCATATGCATCGGGTATCCACAATCTGATAGGCGCTTGGCTTGATCTCTGAAACTTGTTTGCACTGTGTGGTCAAATCCCTTCACCAGAGAATTATTGAAACAGGACGTTACTGCTGCGCGTTTTATGAATTTTGAATGAGTGGAAAGAAGTGGTAGGACTGGCTTATTGCCTGTCCTCTGATAACTCCAGCAGACATATTGTGGTGAAAAGTTCAATCCCAGGTCCAAAAACCTAACAAAATTGCCTACGGGGACTTTATGCGTCAACGTCAAAGGGTACAACAGTTCAGTGAACGAAGTTACGGTTTTGAAACAACCGAGTCAAAATTATCTGATTCCTTATACGTCCTCGTTCAGTTGCGCTTACCCATACTATCATGGAATCAAACCACACAGCCGGCCAACGTGTCTGAACCGTAATAGGTAAATTTTTCTTGTAGAACAGTATGACTAATTTAGTCGAACGCCTTTGAGTAGTCCATAATATACCCAATGTATAATGCTTACGTTCAAAACAATCTAATTTTCGTTTGTGTTAGAATGGCAGTTTCAGTAGACTAACTCTCGCCAATTCATAGTGCATATTTCTTATTGATTTATTTTGGTTGTACAGGATTTAATACATTTGTAAAACATTGTTCCAAGGGTTATGAAAAAATCGCGAGAACAATATTATTCGATAGTTTGTTAAATCGTTTTATCGCCGCCCTTGGTAACACTATAACTTAACCAACCTGAAGGTTTTTTGTAACGACCATCAGATAAAGTAAATTTGTAAACCTGTGTCAACGTCGAAGTGATTGAATCTAGTACGTGCTTTGCAGGCCGAATTGCAAAACTGTTGGCATCGTAACTTTTACAATCTCTGATAGATAAAGTTCCAATTATTTCCCTATCTTTCGTAGGGGTGAGAAATACAGATCGGGTGGTCCTTGAAGTTATACAATGCAAACAATTTGAATAGTGAAAACTCTTTACTAAATTGATAAAATACTTTTTAGAAGATTCAGCGATTTAGTTTTTTCTGATATTACATTGCCAATAATTCTCACTTCCCTGATAGGCTTTTCACAGCCCCTTCGTTGAAGTACTGTGTTATTACGCTTCCAAACCAAATCAGATTTTTTCATACAGTTAACAATTAATAAATTTTGTAAGTTCAATCTTTTCTTGCGACGCAGAAGGCTATTTACTTTATCCATTTCAACCCTAAACTGACGCAATGTTTTTTCAGACGGCGTTGAAATAAAGTGATCAAATAAGCGGTCTTTTGCACGCATTTCTTTTAAACACTGATTTGCAACAGATGGCGTTCTACTTTTGCACGCAGATGTAAAACCCTTGTCCCTGAAAAATATATTGTAAGCAGCCTCAAACGTTTCGTGACAATATTCGTGAGCTGTCTCCCGCTCAGTAATAGGGAGAAGTAGTGACCAGTCAATGAACAATATTTCATTGCGAAAATTGTTTAAACTATGTGCATTTACGTCCCGTAGAGTCAAAGAAATGTCCGCGGTTCCAATGGATGTGGTTTCTTTAAGAAATAGAAAAATGGTGAGGTCATCGCTGATTTGAGTGCCTACTACACATGATGATAGATTTGTACTTTCAGTATTTGTTATAAAGACATTATTACTAGTGTAACGGAGTCACGTGAAATATGAGTGGGAGAATTCACTAGATTTGCAAAACGTTACATTCAAGAGTTCTATATAATTCTTGACGCGGATTAGAAGACTTCAACAACTCAATGTTTATGTCACTTCCATTGTACGCTTGAAGGCGTCATCGTTAACGCAGCTTAATCACTCCCCTATAAAAGACAGAAAGACTGGTATGCTTTTACCAGGAGGCTTGTATAAAACACAATATATATTATCATTGCATGTAATTCAAAGTACTTATAGTCAAGAGTAGCAAATGAAAATGATTCATTAGTTGGTAATGCAGCGTGTTTTTTTTCCTTGTACATAGCGCCTCTTCTTCTAAGAGACGGTCGATGTACGAAGAACGATTTATAACCGCGCAACCTAAGCGTATCTATTTTATTGTTATACCTAGCGTCAGTTATCATGAGTACATCTTGGGTGAAACCAAACCAGGCAGTAAGGGCATCAATTTGGTCTTCCTTGTTTCGAGCTCACTGAGAGCTAATGTGGATGAAAGATAATGAAGCTTTGTCTTACGCTTATACGTTACCTACTTCGCAAGGCGGTAGATAAACACTACAAGAGTTGCTTGTATATATGACGTCATCATAAGAAAACTTCCTTTTTCTAGTCGACCTTATCAAGTTCCGAGATAAAAGTTATTCGCAGTTCTCGGGAACATTATTTTCCTTTGGAAAACTTTCCCTCCTTTGTCCATAAAAAAAAACCAATTCCTTTCTTTTTTCTTTTTCGCTATTGTCATGCCCAGCAGCTTCTTTAGTTCGAAATACAAATGCTCTTTGATGTATGCTGCAGCAGACTGTGTGGAACCAATATCAGTCGTTGAAAACCGTTTCTTTGTAGCCTTTTCAAAATCTTTCGAAATTCTCGAACTAATCCCTTATTTACAGCGTTTGGCTCATGATAACAGCATTACGCTTTCAGTCACTTTCTTCACGCCGAAAAATTGCACGTCTCACCTTACTTCATAAGATATATTACCACAAGCTCCCTCTTAAAAGGAACTCTCCGATTCCTCATTCATATCATCTCGTAACTACCATAGCCACAAAGTGCGTGTTCCTCGTCGTCATATTACCAACCATTTTCATTATTTAATTCCTCAAACTTGTAATAATGGGAAGCAATTGCGAACCTCCATTATAACTATCACGCACCTCTGTGATTTCAAAAATGCGGTTGAAGAACACGTTACCTGATATTTGTACCTGCGTTTCTGGTATTTTATGTTCCCACTCGTTTCTGCAGGTTCCTACGCTCCATGAATGCATTCGAATAAATAAATAAATAAATAAATAAATAAATAAATCAATAAAAATCACAAGTGATGGCGACGACGATGGAGCAGGTTCATTGGTGTGCCCCTATAATTGACTTTAAAATGAAAGCAGAGTTTGTTGGAAACGTGTGGAATTATGACCTGGAGCACAGCCTCCTAGGTATACGGAATTTGGAGGTGGTTTCTCTTGGGTGCTGGCGGTGAGTTCAACATTACTGAATTCACCATTCTCCTAGATTACGTGAATTAACCTGGTGCCTCCGCAACTTCTTTAGGGGCAGCAATAGCAAGCGGGGAGGAGGACTTTATTCATTGGAATCTGGGGAGCGTGTTCCAGAGTCCCGGCTGCCGCTTCCTCTCCTGAGTAAGGCCGAGAAAAACTGTCAGGCGCACGATTTTCTGAGCAACTTGTGGCTATGACACGTCATGTGCGCGAAATACAGCGGTATCTTAGCGGCCGCGTGGAAACTGGAGCGTGTTCCATTCTTTAGCTCGCGTTATGCGACGTGATGCGCGTGGCAGTCAACCTAATGAGTTCCCGTTTATACGAGGAAAGCATACGCACGACTGTGGCAGCATGGCAAAAGTATGGCACCACAGCTGTGTGACCTAGCATAATGACCACTCAATTTGGAGCGAATCCGTTTTGTTCTAGCAGTTGAATGTGCGTGTGAAATTTAGCGCAGGTTGCAAAACTCACTAGTTAATAGGTAATTTATAGCACAGGCCGTAACTGACCGAAAATTCTTAATTTCGCAGAAATATAACCGACACCGTGCGCCATGCATACGCAAAATGTAACCATTGTGCAACGCAGAGTTCATTCCGGACACTTGGAAGGATAGCGTAAATTGGCTACATAAAGCTCTGGGGCACTTAATAAAACAATATTTTACTGTAGCTATACGTAAACCACATCTACATAAGTGCACACGCATATTTTTCATAGCGTTCATCTAACGTTAGTAAAATTTGATTTGTATAGCCGTTGTTGTTTATCCGGAGCATCAGGATAACTTTCACGCCACTCATGAAACGCAGCTGTGACGCTCCGGAGCACTTGCATGCGCAATTCTTCTCGGGAGCCGCGATTTCTCTACAAACTTTGAAGTTTGCGTTTGCGTCAAAATACACTTCTGCAGGGCTTATTGACATACAGCGCGATGCAATCGAAACATGGCGAACGCAAGGTTCTATACCTAACAACAGCAGCGTGCGGATCGCGAGCTCTTCACTTCCTACTCCTCGATGCACAGCGCGAGTAACATTTTCAACATCCTTGGCGGCCGACAATGCCACTTGCAAAGTTCCAGAGGACAAAGAAGTTGAACCGGTCTCGTGAGCTCAGTGCCGTCTGCTGGACGGACTTTGCATGCTGTGACGTTCCCATCGTTCCCTTCAAAGATTTCGACAACTATAGATGATTTCCAAAACTTAACGGCTGCTCTGGCATCTCTAATAATAACGAGATCATTATTCTGTAAACTGTTGCTGAGCTTCTGTGACATGCTGTGTGCGCTCCTTGGTGTCAAGATACGCATATTGCTAATTCCAACGCTGGCAAAAGTCATTTAGTTGTGTTGTCTATCTCTGTAGTTGGGTAGTGAATCCTTGCGACTTTCCGAGTTACTCGCTTGCTTGATCTTGACGAAGCGCAGTGAAACGTCTACTCACCCAAAGCGCGAGCTGGTACTTCGGCAGCATCATGAGATGTTTAGGTGAGTGGCCTAGAATTTCTCACTGCGTTTACCTCTGCTAGTGAAGCGTCGAGGTGTTAGAAATTGACGCATTCTTTGCTAATGCTTTCCTGGGGCAGTCTTTAGCTATCCCAATTGTTCTCTTCGTAAAACCTTCCCAATATTACGCAAGATTACGCAACTCGCCTCATTCCGTTTTACCTAGCAAGTAATGCCAATTTCACAAAAACAGAGTGTATTGAGCTGTGTTCCTTACACAATTAACGTTACTCAGATTAACAGCGGACGCTTTTACCAATTCAGCCATTAAATGCCTAAATAGCAGTATTTGGCGCCTAAAGCTGTATTTTTTTTAAGTACCGACGCATCCGTTGTTATGACACTTCAAAACATTGAGCACTACTATTCACTTCAATATAATGGTTTTTCAAAGAATCAGATATCATATAATAGTGGCCGAGTCTCTGAATACAGTAATATGGAGGACATTTTCCCACTTAGTATTTTTCTTAGCCAAGGGAGGCACGCCGGGCACTTGTAACGCTCGCTAACAGCAAATTTTTTCCTACTATGGCAATGGTCCCGCTCATTCACCCTCCGTGGTAAATTGGGACCCCTTTCCCCCCCCCCCTCACACGAAAAATTTTCTGGGTACGCCACTGTGGGAAGGCCGTGTGTAAGATTGCTCTAAACCCCTCCCCCTAACTTCTCAATGGAAACGGGTGGGGGGAGGGCAGCTGCCGCCGGGCCGCAAACCTCTGGCAGTCCGATTACCGGCTGCATTTCCTTTTGGACCTGAATACTGCTCTAATGTCATTACACAGTAGGATTCATGGCAGTTCGAGGGCATGCGACAATAAAAAAAAAAACCACAAACAGCCATCAGCAGGGCTTAGCTTGAGCAGATGTTTAGGCGCTGGGCAAGACTCTCATAAAAAGAAGGGCTTCGCATTTTCAACTCTGGGTCACCGCCGTCTGAGCATTTACTGTGAAAAAGAAATCACACAGGAACTCCTCTGGGATTTGTCTGAGTATGCGTAAGCATTGTGACTCTTCCTCATCTACACGCAGTCCATGTCGTTATCAATGTTATGTGACTTGATCCGACGTGTATAAGCGACAGCGCCGCGGCGGCACGAGGTGCTGTGGTCGGCGGCGCTTAGTGAATGGCGCAAGCAAAGTACTACAGGTGGTGGGGCCAGGTGCGCTGGTGACGTTCCGTTCATTTTGAGCCGTTATCGCTCTTTAGCACTTCTCATCCGCGTCGAACCATTAACAAACGTTCTCCGGCGGCGGCTGCTTGTGGCACGGCCGCGCGAACCGTATCTTGAAAGCGAACTGCAATGCGGACAGGGTGTGCCCACTGCTGAAAACTTCACGTGCTGTGTTCTCACCGTTTACTTCGCTTTGAAAACAGACGCGCGTACACCTATCTTTAAAGTGATCTGCGAAAAGCGCATAGTGCCGCATGAGCTGAGAGCTTCGTGAGTGCTGTGTTCTCGCCGCTTCGGTCGCGTTGAAGCGAGAGCTAGCACGAAGGCGAATTCACTCGCTGCTGCAGGTTCTATTTTTAAAGATATCGTGCGGTACGGCCTGACGGACGGTTTGTTTTTCTTGTTGGGTAAGCATAGAAGTGCATATGTTGTAAAAAAAAAAACGGTAACAACCAACAGCAACCTAATTCCCCGCCCCCCGCTGAGCGATGCCGTCTTGGTCAACCCTCCCCACCCCCGGGAAAAGGGACACTACGCCTCTATCTCAATTCAAGAAACGATGATAACACGTTACCAACGGCAAGAACGGCATTTCCTAACGGTTTGCCCTATGGCCTCCGAGATTCGCGCGGGAAGATGGCGCGCGCGAACCTGGGAGGCTATAATGGACCGCTTAATAGCATAAAAAGACAAAAAGATTATGCTAAACGACACAGTAAAAAAATGTAAACAAAGAACTGATCTTAACTATACTGTTTGGGGAAAAGAAATTTAAAAAATTAGACAGCCGTAACACACGCCACTAATGCCACCACCGCCAGCATAACACGGAATCAACAGTTGGCAACATTGATTCACGCTTTTCCGCTACACCGCTGCTTCGTCCGCACGGAGGAAGGAAACTGAGGAGAGGCCCTGACGTCACTCTTTGTGAAGCTAAAGTGAAGCCGCAAGTTGGCGTTGTTCATGGCGTTGCTCCGCCTATCGGGCCAGCTCTCCTCTCTTGTTTACATCTCTCACGAAACCACGCCGCGCTGCGCACAACCGTACTGCTCGGCCGCGCGCGCTCCGCAGCAATACTAAACAATCGTTAGCACGTTAGCATGATTCCGCCAAAGAGGCCAAATTTCCCGCGGATATTCCTTCGTCCGTTGCCGTTGCCATGGCGCGGTACATTGCGTACAGCGTTGCATGCGCGATCATGTCACGAACTTTAGGTCCTCCTGTCCCACCTGGCCACAGCAACATCCGGTAGAGCACGGTCCAGATAACGCAGCGCAACAAAACGCGG
This sequence comes from Dermacentor andersoni, assembly GCF_023375885.2. Classification (NCBI taxonomy): domain Eukaryota; kingdom Metazoa; phylum Arthropoda; class Arachnida; order Ixodida; family Ixodidae; genus Dermacentor; species Dermacentor andersoni. The sequence goes on from NC_092816.1 coordinate 180,801,350, forward strand.
AGACCAACGCAAACCTGCCCGCACTGAGCCTTTGCCACGGTACAAAACCTACAGAGCAACACGTGTGAGCGCACAGAACAATAACAAAGCCGCCGTTGTGGCCCGAAAGGCGTGGCCGATACAGAAAAAAAATAAAAAATCATCAAGAAAAAGGAGAACCTACTACGTCATTTCCTCCACACTTGTTTCCTAACGCGCGGAGGGGGTAGGGCCTCTCCTCAGTTTCCTTCCTCCATGTTCGTGCGCTTCGTCTCCGCAACGAGAGCCGCCATCTTTTCGCGCCTGCTGTTTTGTCATTGTTTTGTTTTTCTGCAAGTCCATGCACGCAGCTCACCGGTAGATGCATGGCTGCAGTGCGTCGCATTGCTACCCGCGGCATTTTCTCGTGTTCGCACAATTGGTGTGAGACATCTCGCATGTGAAATGGTTGATAGAAGTGCCTCACGTCCAAGTGAAGCGGCCGTACGGGTTGAGAAGCGTGGACGGGTTCCCGGCATGCGGATTTCAGGTACGTGCGAACGCGTTTCGCCCTCCTATTGAACTGCGGAGCAAAGCGTGCAATATTTCATGTGAAAGATGCAGTGCCCGTCATCATAGTGCAAACGCGGGAAATTCAAAGTGGCGTGGCTCCAACTTCCTGCTTTTACGTTTTTTGCATTCAAAGCCAACAGACACAGTATCAGTGATTTATTTCCATTTCTGCTGTACTTGATCAATCTAATATGACAACTGTATTTGCTCTATAATGTTCTCCATTTATTGTGTATTCAGCTTGGCTGCCACAATATGCTTGAATTTCTTTCGGTATCCAAGTGACAGATTATCTCACTGACGGCCGTGTGTGAAACACACAAGATGACAAAACTGATAGCAAAATGATGAGATATTTCTTTTATAGAGTTTGGACTCGACTTTTGATGAGGATGTCGATCGACCTTGGGCCTGGTGACAGCACACCCGACATGGCCAAAATGCACTCTGTCAGTTGAGTGCCCCCGAATGGACCATCAACTTGGGAAAATGAAGAAGAGCCAGGTAGGGGCAATTTTCACTCTGCAACAGAATACTGACGGCTGCCTTTTTTTAACAACTAAATAACATATTTACAAAACAATCCTTTGTATTTGTGCAGCCTACATAGAATTGTTTTTTTTTGCTTGTTATATAGATCTTCCGAAAGCAGTTCTTCTGAACGCTTTTTGCATGCACAAATAAATAGAGTGCACTTTCTGAAGAAATTGATGCACTTAAATGTGCATTCGGCACACACAGAGATGCAAAATAACCAACAACTTGAAAGCGGTAAAAAACAGGTTTCAAAGATGTTCTAGCATCCTAACCCACCTTGGCATACGGAACTAAATATAACAGCAACAGAGGTGCACGCAGATAAGTGTTTGTAAATGTTTGCAAGATATGGACATTGTCTAAGAAATTATTTTTATTTACTCGGAACTTCGTTGTGCCATGGCAGTGCAGTAAAAGCTCAAGATGATGTCCTGCTCCTAATAAAGCACCATTAGATTTTAAAATTAAATTCTCGGCTTTTACATTTCGAAGTCACGACCTGAATTATTGGGCACCTGGCCTTCTTTAATGTATACCTGAAACTAAGTGCCCCACCCCCCATAAGCGCTAATGCATTTTACCCTCATTGGAGGGCAGCTGCCATGGCCTAGATTGAAGCTTTGACCAGCATGACTGAGCAGCATGGCATCATAGCAACTGGGCTTTAACACCAGGTCAGGATGAGAAATACTGCTTAGAACTACCAACTTCCTGGCTCACAAGCACTTTGCACTAAGTTAAATGAGTATGGAGTGCTCACAGCAACCCTTTATGTGCCAATTCCTTTTTAGGCTGTAGACTCCATTATTCGGGTGCGAAGCTTCAATTAGTCAAAACCAGCCTAAATTACAGAACCAGCTCAAAACACATACCATCTATAGCTGGATTTGGAAATGAAAATGGAGTCAATTTATGTCACCGAAAATGAACGTGGCAGTCACAATATTTCATGCATTTTGCCTGAAACAGCCAATAATAATTAATCAGTTTCTAAAATATTCTTCTCAAAAAGTTCTTTTTTTCCAAATATGAAAGAAGGAGCCAAAGGGTGTTTAGGTACATGAGTGGTTAGTTCCACGGCACTTCTTACATGTATTCATACGCTTCTTTCAAACTTGAAAAAAAAAATTTTATTGCACGTATTGAGCAGTAGAAGGCTGGATTGGGAATTTTTCAGGATGCTCTACAATTTTGGCACTCACACTTTTGCTTTGAATATAATAATTGAATATAATAGGTAATTAATCGTTAATAACGAATTACCTAATTAGGAAAAATGCAAGAATTGGTTACACTTTCTGAAAACGATGGCAAACGACATTACCTTGGTTCTGTCCAGCTACGTGGCCCTTGTACATATTTAAAGCTAGCACAACTCACATAGACCACCTGGTAATTACAAGGCATATATAGAAGCGGCTGAGTTGTGTGAGCCAGCCATATGTAGCGAATCATGAGAAAGAGCCATGTTTATTTAACTTAAGGGCACGATGAGATTTACGTGCTCGACACCTTCTATAACTGTGTTCTAGACCTCTCCGTAATTTAGCTGCTACATAAACAATATTTCTCCAATTGTAAGCCCATATGCATCTTTCGAGTATATTGCCTCGTGTTTCCAAAATAAACCATCCTCGCACTTCCTTCATTATGTCTTAATCTGGTGCTGTGCTAAATTTTTAACATGCAACTGCACAAATTCTCATCTAGTTTTCATATTTCCTCGTTGTTTGGTGGCTTTATTTCTGAACAAGTTGTTTTCGTTAAACCCTGTTGCACGCAGCAGTACACAGCATTTCTGCCTAGAGTGGGAATTTTTTTTTTGTTTTTCAGATTGACATTAATACATTTTGCCTGGGCAATGTAAGGCTTTCTACGCAACACGGCCCTGCAATAATGTTTTATATTGCATTCCAGCGTCATGCAAAAGTTGTTTACTTGCCAGATGAGAATATGTATATGTGTGGGAAGTAACAGAACTCGAAGAGGCCAGCAGATAATGAGGCCAAGGAAAGCATACAGGAACATGTTTTAAGTGTTTTATATGAAATATAGAAATTTTAAATTCAGGGGAAATGAATGTGGATGGAAAGACATCCACCTGTGGGTGGGGAACGGACCCATAACGTTCACATTACGCATGTGATATTCTAACCACTGTGGTACTACGGCCGCGTTCAAGCGTCGACTATCTAAGGGGCCAATGTGGACGGTTGAATGCTGCCTTGGTGGCACAGCGGTTAGTGCATCGCATGCCTAATGCAAAGGCTGTAGGTTCATTCTTCACCCATGGCTGTTTTTTTTTACCATTTTCATTTCCCTATATCATTTCTACATTTAAATAGAACATAACATATAAGTTTCCACGTGCCTTCCCTGGCATCTTCCAGCTGTGATTAAGAAAAATTTTCACCCTCACTTCCCTTTCTTCACGTTTGGAAGAACAGGAGTTTCATTTTAAACATAACGAATTCACCATGTACAGCATCTCAATGTGGTCTCAAAGAAATCTTATCACAGCTGGTATAACTAAGTGAACTTTTTGTTAAGATTATGATATAGCATGGGACCTAATTAGTAGCCTTTCTGTACAGAGGTATGACTAGGCTAATAAATAGGAGGGTTTTAAGAAGCCCTTCTAACATGGCCCGATCACGTGTTTAAAAAAAACTAATCTAACATAATTTCAGGCATAACTGTTGCCCCTGAAAAATATTTGGATCATCTGCATTGGCATTGTTTTTAGAGAGCACCAATACTGCTTTGATTCAAGTAGCCCCCGCAGGGGCGTCTGCGTGAGCAGGCGTTTGGTGTGTTGCGACACCACGGACCCGAGCACATGAGGGTCGGACCCTCCCGCGTGTAGCCGTGCGCGGCTTAGCCGTGTCTGGGGAAAAGGGGATCCTGGGGGTTGAGCCGAAGCTGGGTGTTTGGACCTTTAAGGCCCCCCGGTGGAGGCAACACACCTCTTCGGCCTCAGCTTCAAATAGACGGCACCCCCGGACTGACCCACCCGGGGGAAATCGGCAGTCGCCTTTTCCTGTCCTCCTCTCCAATCTTCGTCTTTCTCTCTCGCCTTTTTCATCTTTCCTGTCTTCTCTTCACTTCTGCTAACTTCCTAGTCTCCCGGCGGCAAGGGTTAACCTTGTGTAGCTAGCCTGCCTTGGTTATGCTGTATTTGGTTATAGCAGCGATGTACGGCTGGCGTTGGCAGGGTTTCTCTAGCAGCAACCCCTGTCACGTCCCCCTGTTGGGCTCCATGGTGGGTGGTCGGCATCGCGGCCGAAAACCCTACTGTACTCATGGAAAACGCTTTTCCTAAACTCCCTGATCGCCCTCACAAACGAGGGCGCACCGAAGATCCCTTTCAGTTTTCGGACGACAAGTCCAGAACTTTCCAAGATATCATGTTATCCACTCAGAAAACCCAGACAAGCTAGTACGTAACATTTCACCGTTCCTTGTTTCGAAGTCCTTAACTGAAGTTTTTGGAACAGGATATAAGGCGTCGAGAATGACAAGTGGTGATCTTCTCTTGGAGCTCCACGATAAGAAGCAGTACGAGAAACTGCCGAAACTTGTCTCATTTGGGGAGACCCAAATAACAGTTACTCCGCACCGAACCATGAACACCACCCGCGGCGTTGTTTCAGATGATGACATGCTAGAGCTCACTGAAGCTGAACTCTTGGAGGGCTTCAGTGAACAGAATGTCATAAATGTTAAGCGAATTAAGATCAGGCGAGACGGTAAAGAGATCAATACGAAACACCTGATACTCACTTTCGGTTCAAGTGTCCTCCCCGAGTCCGTCGAGGCCGGTTACATCAAACTTCGTGTTAGGCCATACGTGCCCAATCCTCTCAGATGCTTTAAGTGCCAAAGGTTCGGCCACAATTCACAGAACTGTCGAGGCCGGCTGACATGTGCCAAGTGTAGTGACACTGAACATTCCTCCGAAACATGCAAGAAGACTCCACACTGTGTCAACTGTGATGGCGAGCACGCCGCATACTCGCGTGCCTGCCCGTCATGGAAAAGAGAAAAAGAGATTGTGACAATCAAAGTCAAAGAAAACATATCTTTCAAGGAGGCACGTAGGCGGGTGTCATACCTGTCTAAGAGCAGCTTTGCCGATGTGGCGCGTAAGGGGGCAGCGTCACAACGGCCTCCAGCGGCTGTCCGACCCACAGGCAGTGAGTCGGCAGTTACGCCATCTGCCCCCGCGGCGGTTGCAGCTAGCGCTGCTCCGTCTACCCAGCAGACGGGGCCATCGACCCCGAAGGTGGACGCAGCCGAGGCTGCCCCAGCCTCCGAGGCCCCTTCCAGCGCTGGCAACGGCCAGCGCAGCCAAATCCCTCTGGGAGCCCCATCGACCTCCGGGCTGGTGGGCGCAGGGGTCTTGCCCTCCAAGGCGGGACTCCCTCTGAAAACTTCCCGCTCGCAAGAGCACGTGTCCGGCGCCTCACAAGAGGCAATGGACACCACACCTATCCTCAAGGCGCACCAGGCGCCTAAGGAGCGTCGAGAATCACTCGAACGCTTCAAAAAGAACAAAACACCAATTACAGGGCCTCGAAAGGGCTCTGTAATCTAAGGCATCTTTCCGTTTCCGTACACACAGCACTAATTTACAATAAATATGGATACACAAATCATACAATGGAACGTCAGAGGTCTCCTTAGAAACCTTGATGATGTACAAGAACTGATCCACCAACACAATCCAAAAGTGCTGTGTTTACAGGAAACACATTTAAAATCTAAACACACAAATTTTCTCCGACAGTACATAACTTTTCGCAAAGATCGCGATGATGCTGTCGCATCATCGGGCGGTGTCGCCATTGTTATCCATAAGAGCATTGCGTGTCAACTTTTACAGCTACAAACGCCTCTCGAAGCAGTGGCGGTTCGAGCTGTTCTCCTAAACAAACTCATCACCATTAGCTCTCTTTATATACCCCCACATTACAAATTAACGAAACATGAATTCCAATCCTTTATAGATCAATTGCCAGAACCTTATGTTGTTCTTGGAGATTTCAATGCGCACAACTCCCTATGGGGCGACTCTCGTATCGATGCGCGAGGTCGTCTCGTTGAACAGCTCCTTTTTTCTTCCGGTGCATGTCTGCTTAATAAGAAGGCACCCACATATTACTGTCTTGCCAACAAAACCTTTTCTTCAATTGATCTCAGCATAGTTTCTCCTTCTATTTTTCCTGAACTCGCATGGGAAGTTATAAACAATCCTTACGGAAGCGACCACTTCCCCATACTATTAAGAACACCTAAAGAAAACGAATATCCACCACAGGCTCCCAAGTGGAAGATTGATACAGCTGACTGGGAGAAATTCCGAACTCTCAGTAATATTTCATGGGATGAGATGTCCTCGTTAGGAATTGATGCTCCCGTGGAATACTTTACAGCCTTCTTAATAGATGCCGCAACTAAATGTATATCACAAGTAAATGGCTTGGCATGCAAACGGCGTGTCCCGTGGTGGAACGAGGACTGTAGGATCGCTCGTAAGAAACAGAACAAAGCGTGGGGATTGCTACGCGCCTCTCCCACTGCGGAGAATCTGTTTAACTTTAAGAAAGTGAAATCGCAAGGCAGGCGAACACGCCGACAGGCTAGGAGAGAGAGTTGGCAGACGTTTTTATCCGGTATAAACTCGTATACAGATGAGGCCAAAGTCTGGAACCGGGTTAATAGGATAAAAGGGCGCCAAACATATTCACTTCCTTTGGTAAACACACAAGGTGAAACAATAAAAGATCAGGCAGATTCACTTGGGGAACACTTCGAGAGCGTGTCGAGTTCAAACCATTATGCGCAATCATTTTTGAAATACAAACAAATAGAAGAATGTAAGCCCATAATACGAAAATCCAGGCAGAATGAACCTTATAACCGGCCTTTCAATATTGCTGAGTTGAGAGCTGCCTTGACCACATGCAGGGGCTCTGCGCCGGGACCTGATAGGGTCATGTACGAAATGATCAGAAACTTACACGCTGACACCAAACTTACACTACTCACGCTTTTCAACGCTATTTGGGCTGCGGGAAACCTCTCATCCACATGGAAAGAAGCGATTGTGGTCCCTGTTCCTAAACAGGGCAAGGACCCTTCCTTGGCGGCAAGTTACCGTCCGATAGCTCTTACAAATTGTCTTTGTAAGCTTTTTGAAAAAATGGTTAACCGCAGACTTGTACATTACCTTGAACTCAACAATATCCTTGATCCCTTTCAGTGTGGCTTCAGAGAAGGGCGGTCCACAACCGATCACCTTGTGCGCATTGAGGGAAACATTCGCGACGCCTTTCTACATAAACAATATTTCCTATCCGTATTCCTCGATATGGAGAAGGCGTACGACACTACGTGGCGCTATGGAATATTGAGAGACTTGTCGGGAATTGGCATCCGTGGCAATATGCTCGTCTTAATAGAAAGCTATTTGTCCAACCGTACATTTCGCGTGAAAGTCGGCAATGTATTGTCGCGACCTTTTATACAGGAAACTGGTGTACCTCAAGGAGGTGTACTTAGCTGCACGCTCTTCATCGTGAAAATGAACACCCTTCGTGCCTCGTTACCGCCAGCCATTTTTTATTCTGTTTACGTAGACGACATACAGATAGGATTCAAATCCTGCAACCTTACAGTATGTGAGAGGCAAGTTCAACAGGGCTTGAACAAAGTGTCCAAATGGGCAGAAGAAAACGGATTTAAAGTCAACCCCAACAAAAGTTCTTGTGTGCTTTTCACAAGAAAGAGAGGACTCATTGCAGAATCCAGTATCGAAATGTATGGTCAGCGAATTCCTGTGAACAAAGAACACAAGTTCTTAGGCATCATACTTGATTCGAAATTAACTTTCATTCCACATATAAAGTACCTCAAGGTCAAATGCTTAAGAACAATGAACTTACTTAAAGTATTATCCCACAAAGCATGGGGCAGCGACAGGAAATGTTTAATGAATCTTTACAACAGCCTCATCCGATCGCGGTTGGACTACGGTGCCGTGATCTATCATTCTGCAGCCCCGAGCGCGCTAAAGATGCTAGATCCGGTCCACCATCTAGGAATTCGACTGGCCACTGGAGCTTTCAGAACAAGTCCCATAGAAAGTTTATATGCAGAATCCAATGAGTGGTCACTACATCTGCAGAGAACATACATCAGCCAAACATATTCCCTGAAAGTCCACTCTAATCCTCAACACCCATGTTTTAATACCATTAACGATATGACATATGCTACGCTCTTTCATAATCGTCCTTCCGTAAGACGGCCTTTTTCGATGCGTGTGAGGGAGCTTAGTGATGAAATGCATGTCCCACTCCTCGAGCCCCGCCTAATGGAGCCAGCCAAGCTGCTACCTCCTTGGGAGTGGCAGCACATAGAATGCGATATATCTTTCATGCAAGTTACAAAACACGCTCCAGAGATTGAAATACAAATGCATTTCCGGGAACTCCAATACAAACACTCCTGCACGGAGTTCTACACAGACGCATCGAAGTCACGCGAGGGGGTGTCCTATGCAGCCGTCGGCCCATCCTTCTCGGAATCCGATGTACTGCATCCGGAAACAAGCATCTTTACGGCTGAGGCCTACGCACTGTTGTCGGCTGTAAAGTATACAAAGAAATCAAAACTCGAGAAATCAGTTGTATATACGGACTCACTAAGTACTGTGAAGGCCCTAATGTCATTTTCTAAGCACAAAAACCCAGTAATCAATGAACTCTATTCCGTCCTATGTAAAACGTATATATGTAACCAGCATGTCACCATATGCTGGGTGCCGGGTCATAGGGGCATCGAAGGCAATGCTCTGGCGGACCAGATGGCCACATCAATAGCATCGTATTCTGTAAATCCTACCGCAGCAGTCCCTGTCACAGATCTGAGGCCCTACTTGCGCAGAAAACTGCGGAACTACTGGCAACGCTCGTGGGACATGGAAACAAATAATAAACTGCACGTAATAAAGCCACAATTAGGGTTCTGGCCTTCTGCAACAAAATCACGTCGGACAGATGTCCTACTCTGCCGGCTAAGAATAGGACACACTTTTGGCACACATAACTTTTTGCTCACGGGAAACGAGCCTCCTACCTGTGGTAGATGCGGGGAAAGGCTCACCGTCCTCCACGTCCTCCTGGAGTGTCGGGAAGCCGAACATGACAGAAAGAAACATTTTCCCTTAGCATACCGGCAGCATATCCCCCTCCATCCTGTTATGTTACTCGGAGCAGAACCGCTCTTTGACACTAACGCAGTCCTAGGTTTCCTGAAAGATGTTGTATTACATGTAATTAGCCCATACGTTCGCAGCGCATCCTCTCTATAGAGGATAGCGCTGTGATAGTTTTTCCGTATAGCACATGCCTCTCGTCCCTTGCGTGTCAAGGGCTCTGGCGAGGCAGCAGTGCTCCAAGTGATTTTACCAGCTGATATATTTTCTTTTTGCATCACTCTTTCACGATGGATTTTATTGCACATAGAACACGTCATTGTCATCGACATATTCTTATTACAGATAGATTTTACGCACTCTAGAGCGACTATTTTTAAGGCCCCTATACAGCCACTTTACATTAACCCCATCGATGCCATAACTACATTGCAAACTCATTACCACTGTCTTGGCGCTCTTTGGCCACACTTGGCCCTTGCGCCAATAAACACTACATATCATCATTGATTCAAGTAGCCTCATGGAACATGAAGCATCGCTTCTTGCTGAGTCAAGGAAATATTATCTGCATATCTGAGGTGCATGTGTCGTATGCTCGAAGGCTGTTTAAAGGCTGCTAATCAGAAAATTACTTCAGTAGCCTTCCTGAGATTGCTGAGATTGTTTTAGCAGTCTATGCTACTCGATCATAAGCAATTTACCAGAGTGAACTTTCATCGCAGTTGGCTTTGTAATGTTCTTGCAAAATACCACAATTTCCTACTAGACATATGACTGCACTAAAACTTGGAATTATAGACCAGTAAGATTTATGGGACAGCAAAAGTTAGTTTATTACTCCAGAACAATATGCTGGACACTTCGGTAATTTCTGCCATAGAGTTTCTTACAGTAATTACTAGAGGGAAATCTGGCGCTGCAGTCGTACCACCATTGGAATAATGGCAAGCACATGGATTTGTCTGATCTTCGTGCTTGTGAATTCAGACGTTCTTATGGCTTTGTATATTATACGCTATATAAATCTTACTGTCGTAAATTTCAGCGCAGTCTATACTCTTCGAAATGCAGGAGACGCTGCCAACACGCATAATTACTGTTAATTGCAACGGTTGAGCTTGTCCAGGTGGCCAAATGGAAATGCGCCAAGCGTCTCAAGGCACTGGTATGCCCGCGACAAATTCATCAGGGCGTTGTACCAGCTTGTCGTTAAGTGCCTCCGTGGCATAATGGTTTCAATATCAGAATTCTGTTCTAGAGTTACTGTGTTCGAATCGTGTCGTCGGACGATTTCAATGTTTATTCATTTATTACACAGTATATTGTTGAAAATTACTAGTTGACAAAGTCACAAAGCCGTTTGAAGCCAAACAGACGAAGTTTAGGCAAATCCATGTACTTCCGATAATTCCCACGTTGGTACAACCGTTCTTGTTTCATCTCCTGTAGACATTAGCGTCAGAGTTCCCTGTAGTAATTATTGTATGAAACTCTATGATTTCTGCACCTCGCTCGTGCAGACGCAGCACCACACCTGCTGCGTAAACATGCACACTACCTTTCGGCCAAGTGCAGGGAATGCTGTGAACTCGCCCTCTACAAAGCCTGCACTAAGTAAAACAAATGGCAACGTGCAGTTGCTGCCATGTTGAACTGGTGGAACGGGTAGTGAAATGCAGCACCTCCTGGACTAGTTCAGAAAGTTCAGGTTAATAGAGTGGAGATTATATAGTAACTGAAGTTGAGTGATTCCGCATTACGTATATTCACGAAACATACTTCATGGTACCTTTGCATTTATTTTTTTAGTTATTAAGAATCCCTTTTGAATTGTTGGAGAAAACTACAGAATGCGAACATAATTCACTGGTAGCAAACATGTCAAAACTTGTTCTAGTTTCTGGATTGCCACTTCACCCGTGAACCTCCCAAATTAATTCCGAATAAATTTACCAAATTTTTTATGTACTCATTTTTCCGGTGTCATTCTCATTCTAAAAATATATATTACTTCATTGGTCTCTGGTTAAAAATAACACAAAAATAAAAGCTGCTCTTGAGTGCAGCTTTCCCTCAATGCCGACTGTAACTCATCTTTGACAGTAAGAGCAGCATAACATCGGGCAGAAAGAGTGCGACTCGTCATTGGCGTTATTGGTACTTCTTCCAGTCACTAGTACAGCTCGGGATCAAGGGTTAAAGGTTGCGAATTCATTGCTGCCCAATTTTAATTCTGCAGTTGTTACACTTGGGTGTAGTGTGTGTAAGTATGTGTGCATGCATTAAAATGACTTCATGCTAGAGCAAAGCAACTGTAGTGCAGAGAGGCATCAGTCATCTTTATATATTTGCTTTGTAAAGATGCGCTAAGTTTATCTTTTGCAGTATAGACTTGGCGCTCTTTTGCCAAAATGCCCTTGTGCTATTAAAACCTATCAATTATTTAGCTGTTTTGCAGTAGCAGCTGCTTATTCTTTTTTCAGGATCGGTGCACCAGTCTTGATTTATTTTTCGTGAACTGTGCAATTCCCACTCACAGGACTGCATGTAATCTGAGGCGTTCCTTTTTCAATCAAGAATGTTGAGGTTGTCAGTGAAACTCGATTTTTTGCCTCAAGCGAGCTTGTACAAACTCACCAAGCTGATAATTCTACCTGCTTATATAGGAAATATCTTGCGGTTATGAACTCTCTTAATGAATGACAAATAGTACAAGAATTTTATGTATTAAAACAATTTCAGACAATTTTTTGTGTTTTTTGCGTTCGTGGTGTCCACTTCTCTACTGTTGTGTCCTGGCTGCACGCCTTACCTCTTTTTTTTTTGCATATTAAATATTGTAAAAACTTAACCATGCTTTTTTTTACCACAATGCAGGAAGAAAAAGTTCTGGTAACACCATGCATTCAGTATGGTGGCCCAGATGTGTATGCAAGCAACTTCCTTCACGTGAAGCAAGAAATGCTCTTCAGTGTCTCGCAGACTTTCATGCGAAGCCCTCAACATTCTCGTCTCAGTGGAATGGCTGCTTATCTTTTAGCGTGTCCATCACGAAGACTGCCAGTTGTAAAGCTTCTGAACCCCTTTAAGAAAGGTTAAGGATTTTTTAATTTACTTTTCACGGTTGGCCGTAGAATCTGAACATTTTTTGTGTTTCTAACATTCTTACCTGGCACAAAGCGGTGCAATAACTTTAAAGCAGTGTAACGTATTTAAGTGATGCTCACTCTAATGCCTATCTGGTTTTGTTATTGTTTAAAAAATTTGAATATCTGATGATGTAACAGCATTTCAATATGTCATCGTGGCTCGTTTCAATGAGCTGCTAGGAAATAAGACGCAAAACTTACCACACGCCAGTTGTAGCATTTTTGTTTTCATGACTACAGTATACACGTTTCAAACGATGGAAACTGGGGAAAGAAGCCTCAAGAACATAATCATCCTACGATTGTCATGTCCATACAGCTCTGCAATGACTAATGCCTCATATATCTTGGGAGCACATTCGTCGCAATGGCTGATGGCTTTTTTTGTCGTCTTCATGTTACTACTATGTATTCAATATTCATTCAGACGTAAAGGACACTACAGGCCCGGAAGTGCCAAATGGCACTTGCATTTCAGGCGACAAAGTGTCCAGCATGCCTGTCACAAAACGTGTTCTAGGGGCTACCTTGCGTCTATGGCTAAAAGGACACCAGATGCTCTGTGTACAGTGTAATCGGCGTACTTGTCTGGAGTGCTTGAAAGATGTGCGCCGGGCTGTACTGGCACTGTCTGAAGATAATGCATGGTTCTAGAAAGCCTGCAGCTGAACATCTGCCACCGTACTGAAGGAACTGCCCTAATTTATTTTGTTCATGTGGTTGAAATTTAGGAGCTGCAATGAATAGTTGTGACAGTGGCAGTGCTGCCGAACTAAAGCACAGATTACACATCTCGACTCGCACAATGCACTCTGAAGGTTTTGCTACTTGGTATCTGCGTTTGCTGCCTGACCTTATGGCACCTTTACGAGCAGTCGCAGGTGATTGCAGCTGCTGAGGCTTTATCAAATAGCAAGGTGAAAAAAGAATGCTGTGCCACCAGTGTGGCTGCATACTACGAGATGTAAGCTATCTTGAACCAGGTGTTCGGTAAACGGTACCTGTGCAGCCAAAACCTGCTGTTTGAGCACTATAGGTAACTGCGTTCACAACTGCACAGAGGTGTGCTGTCACAACAGAAAGTTGAGAACAAGCAGCATTTTACCGGTGCTTCTTCAAAACATTAGTGCAAGTACTTCTTTCACCAATGCTGGTAATCGTGCATAGGTAATAAGAACAGGGCATTTGTGACACACAAGGGGTCATGTGTCTAAAGTTTAATTAGATCCGTATTGTATGAGATGGAGTTATAAAAGAGTATAGCTTCTGTTCCTCAGTGGTCTCTTGGAGAGACAGACCATTTTCTGCAGTTTAGTTTTGACTTTTTATGTCTAGATTTGGTGTGCATGTTGCAACTATAACTAACAGTCAGTGCTCTGTCCTGCCCAGTTTTTATGCTGTTTTGTAATATTTGCAATATTTTGCAGTTCTGCTGAGCGAAGTGTATGTCTTTATTATTACTAGTTATTAATAGCCATGTTTTGTTCACATATGTTCTTGGAGTAGCGCGAAGTGACACGGCCACAGACTACAAGCAGACAGGACGAGCGCTAACTCTCAACTAAATTTTTATTGAAACGTAGAACACACACACACACACACACATACACACACACACACACACACACACACACACACACACACACACACATATATATATATATATATATATATATATATATATATATATATATATAACAACAAAAAGACACTACTTCAGATTACCATCGTGTTGTGAGAATACTGAAATTCGCATTCCACTAGAGACAAAGATGCATGGCTAACACAAGTCTCTCCTAATCTTTTAATGGGGAATGCCTCGATTATTTCCCGTGTGGTTTAGCATTTGTGTCTTGAAAGGATTTTTGTCTTCAAACAAAGGTTTACAACTGCAATTGAAACAATGTGACGCCACATGTGAAGCGTTAGGGTTGTTTAGTGAATGTTTGTGTTCTTTTAGTCTAATATTAATGCACTTGCTTCTCTGTAAATCTTCCCACACTTGAGACGAATCTGATAAACTATACCAGTGTTACAAGGCACAAAAGGGGACACATGTCTAACGCCGCAATCATCTTTTCTTTTGTTGCCACCCCGTTCAAGTTTCCTATTTATCATAGGGCACATGACAGACAACTTGCGGGGGCCGAGAAAACTGTATCGACGTCATATCTATGCATTGGACACGTTCAGTAAACCATGGGATAATCTATGCACATACGGCACCACAGCAAACTTTTCTTTCTGTTTTTCTTCTTTCTTAGCGGGCTTCTTACCCAATTTAAAAAAAAGCTTTTCGCAGGTTAGTGGTAATAAATGCACAGGATAACTATCCTTCTCGAGCCTATCTATTTGTTGTGAAAAACTTTGTTTCATATTGTGTGGACATGACTTAGTAATGGCAGACTTAAGAGCTGAGTAAGCTATCGCGTAAGTAAATAAGCTAGAGCTAAGTAAGCTGAGTAAGATCGCGCACTACGGCGCACCACGCGGCGTGGGCTATGCTTTGGCACGCACGCAGTCTTGTGCAAACTAATACCAGCATGTGCCGGGACATAAAAAAATCCACTTTCAACACAACAGATCTCTGGCTTCGCTTTATTGACTTCGTTTCCGAAAACAGATTTTTCTGATAACGTGGTGTGATATACGCTCAAAAAATGTACAAAAATGAAAGGTGCATGACATATACAAGAGTACTAAACACAAAAGAACAGAGACGATGAAATAAATAAAAGCGCTAGAAAACGCAAAGGCCGTTTCGTGTAGAGAAACATATAAAAAAACAAGATTTTTATATGACGCCCTCAAGACCGACATGTAGACGAGCTTCTGATATATGCACTAAGATATTGCACAAAACTGGACGGCGTGTATGGCATAGTCATGACAACTATAGAAAGGGAAAACTCACCGGTAATGGCAAAAACAATGACACGCAACATACCTAAAAAATAGAATAAGATGCTAACATTCTTTGACAGCCATACCCAAAAAAGGAGCTTACTTATAAACCTGCACGAAAGCATATGAAATGCGTGACATGTTCATTACTACTGAACAAAATGAAAAAGACATGGGAGAACAAAAATAACATTGTACTAAAAGCTTAAATACACATTATCCCATTATTTTGCACTTGGACACAACTTGAGCAACGGTAGCAAGGGGGAACAGAATGTAGTGGGCTTTTGCAGCAGAACATAGAAAACATTCGCAGAAAGGCCTATTCCTCAATCAAAGAGCAGGTAAAATGAGCCAACAAACACGACTTTTATATCGCCCCGAATGCAATGCTTAGCAGTAAAATTACCTCACTTAAGGCACTAAGTCGTACCTACTGGGCACTCCTTTGTATAATAAACACGAACTGCAAAAATCTGCAAGTAGGACACTTGCAATGCTCATGCTTTCCAGAAAAAAAATAAAGCGTCTCATGCCTACACATGAAGGTTGTTCACGCGGTTTTCTCATGGGCGATTACTGAGATAATACACAAACACGAACAGTAATTTTTCAGCTGTTAGAACGTTTATAGAGCGTGACACACAAATAAAGCAATGAGGGCGGAATGGAAAGCTGGGCAAGTTACAGAAGTTGCAGAGTGAGTCTCGGCGCAGAAATAAACAAGTCATGTACCAGGTGACAATGAGGAGGAACATCTATTTGTCCGCTTTCTGCACCGGCAAGAGAGAAGTGTAGCACAATCAAGGCGCAACGACGTCCGGAGGCTCACGGAGCAGACACATGGACAGGGACGTGTTCGTGTACATGCGCCTTCTGATGTCCTTGGGTTTGTGCGCTCACCTGTTGTCTTTAGGCACCCGGAAGAACCTTGCAGGGCTTGTTTTTGAGGTATTCGTGCACCACGGCACGATGCACGAGCGGTACCAGCCGTGAAACGGGTGAAACATCCCGGAGCACAAGCACACATCTACCGAGGAGCATGAAACAGACGAAACTACCCACGCCGGTCAACGCATGGTCAACGCACAGCAGCGCACGCTTCCCGATAACAGCAAATAACGAAATTTGAAACGTCATGCAGCGGGCTATGCTGGCGCCGGGCCGGCGGGGCCACACGGGGCGCGCGCGGGGACAGTCGAAGGTGAGAGAGTTGCGAGAGAGTTGCGAGAGAGTTACGAGGGAGTGCGAGGGAAGAGGAGTTGGTGGGGGGAAGGGCTCGGCCAACGGGTTCGGCGCGCGTGCGTGCGACGATCTACGAGGCATTGCAAGGAAAACAGATTTTCGGCTTCGCCCTGCTCATAGATGGCGCCAATTACCTCTGCCACCGAAGCCTGGGAGTTTCCCACCGTGGGTAATACAGGCGGCGCTAGCCTGGCAGACATGGCCGGCAATTGCTTCGACTGAGCGTCTCCTTGTGCGCCAAATATGTCACCATGTGACCATCAGGCCTGTCTGTCGCAGAAATGTGAGGAGAATGCCTAACACTTCGACTGCAAATTTTTAAGGCAGTGGGATGAACAGGCAAAGGCGGTTGTGCTTATCGGCGCTGTAGCAGACGGGCGAAAACGGAAGCTGTGGAATACGGGTGTGCAGTGATTTGCCGTAAGAATATAGCCTTGACTACAGATGCATGATGTGCGATCGTGCTATCAGTTGACTGTGCTTCTTTCATTTCTTTTCGTTTAATCGGAGTTTTGATTCCTCCTCCCTCTGACACGTTGCAGAAAGGTAAGTGCGGTGCCACTTCAGTTGCACCCTTATCTCAGCTAAGAACATTTCCGCTAAGAAATTGCGTACAAACGGCGCAGCTTAGTGTATTCCGCCACACTTTTCGTACTATAGGTAGGAGTCTATCAGAACTGGTTGCTTTCGATGTATAGATGCATTGTAATAGCTTAGTTATGACGTCAACTGACCTTTTGATGTTTGGTTGGGAGTGTAGTGCACCCATCTGGTTGAAACATGGCAGATTCATAAAAGTTGAAGACGGATGAGAAAAATCCAATAAGACTATATTTTGCTGCCTGCTTAGTCAGAGCCTTAACTTCCTGTTAGATATGTGGAACGCCGCTATTACCTTGGCCGCATATTGGCATAAATAACCAGAACTTCTTTTTACTAGGTTGAAAATGAGAAGCTCCGTTCTTAAAATATTGCGTTCGACTTAGACGCGCGATCTTATTAACTCGACAGCGTTAAGGAGCCCGTGTCACAGAAAATCCGGCGTCAGCACCCGGCGTTGGACGTCCCATCGGCCGAAAGCTTTTCGGGGCACTTATACCCAGGGCTCCTGAATGATGCAAGCAATTGACTAAACTAATTGAATTTCTCAAGCTAGAATACGTAGAACTACGACTTGCGCACAACCTTCAGAGATGACAACTCTAAGATTCTAATATGACTATGCAAGAGAACGAAAACTCTAAAAAGCCCCTTCACCGGCAGCGACATCCGCCATTTTGCGCGGGCCGACGCGATGGGTGTTTTTGGGGCCAAAAAGTGGGCACGCCCTGTTCCTTGCATTAACTGCAGCTGGCGCTCGCCTCCGCCGCATTGAGGCCCACGCTGAGGCCATGGTTCTACCACAAAGCTCGCCTTCGTGCATAGCGTTCGCGGCAAGCGTTTCCTGGCAAACATTGCCCAGTTGCCGGGTTAGCGTCAGAAGCAGTCAGGGATCTCTGAGTGCTATCACGTTCCACTCTCAAAGGCGAAGTTAAGCATCTTCCAATTTTTTTTATGTCAGTGTTAAATAGTGTAACCTGCGCCAGTTATATTTAGCTTTAGTTGCGCAATATTAGCAAAAACCCGTGGCCATTGTTTATTAAGGGGATCAGGAAGCCATTAATCCACGGCACTACCCAACTCTTCCGTTTTCTGCACGAGTTGCAGGTGATGTAAGCTATAACATGATAGCCTTTCTTTAAATATCAACCGAAGTTCATTGATCTTGTTCATCAGCCATGCATCCTCACGATAATAAAATTTCCATTATTGTTTCACAAAAAATTGAAAAACAATTACGGCAAAACTCATCTCGCAATGACTGTCGGCGGCAAGGTAAAATCAATCGGCCAATGTAGCGACACACCATATCGTAGAAGTCACGTTTTTCTTAACGCATGTAGTGGAATTCTTAGACATTAGTTGTTTCAGCTATGTGACACTTTACTCCGATAGGGTCAAATTTTGCTGCCACACTCGCTTTACAAGATCGTCCATGAGTACGGCGGTATGACGACTACTGTATGATACAGACGCCGCGAAGTAGGAATGATATCGAAGGAATCACAACGGCAGATAACGAGGACGGCATGAATACAATGAGATGTCTATAAGTTACGACCATGGTATAGCGAAGATAAGGTGACAACGACGGCGTAGGGACAACGAGATGACTATATGGCGACAATGGCGTGACGACGACGGTATGACGACAACTGAATGTAGAAGAGGGAATGACGACGACGGCACCACCTAGATGGTATGAGAACGAAGTTACGACTATTGTGGCGTGATAGCTTGTGTGTGACGACAATGCAATAGCAATGACGGTATTACATCATCATCATCAGCCTGGTTACGCCCACTGCAGGGCAAAGGCCTCTCCCATACTTCTCCAATTGCCCCGGTCATGTGCTAATTGTGGCCATGTTGACCCTCCAAACTTCCTAATCTCATCTGCCCACCTAACTTTCTGTCGCCCCCTGCTACGCTTCCCTTCCCTCGGAATCCAGTCCGTAACCCTTAATGACCATCGGTTATCTTCCCTCCTCATTACATGTCCTGCCCATGCCCATTTCTTTTTCTTGATTTCAACTAAGATGTCATTAACGCGCGTTTGTTCCCTCACCCAATCTGCTCTTTTCTTATCCCTTAATGTTACACCTATCATTCTTCTTTCCATAGCCCGACGGTATTACAATGGCAGTATAATCACGATTGAATGATGACAGCATGATTCCGATAGAGTGATGAACAACTCGTAATCACCGATACGCGGAAATAACCTAAAAGAGCTAGTTCACCATGGGGTTATCTGAACCGCCACCTTCTTGGCCGGTCAGTCAGAGTTAATATTTGTCATAGTATCGAAATCATCATCATAATCACGAAATGTGCGTCAACTCTTTAGAAAAGTAGTTCGATTTCCGAAAATAGCTTGCCCGTCAATCCCCCCCCCCCCCCCCCCCAGAGTACCTTTTGTTACAAGAATCTTGGTGAAAGGATGCAAGATACATTTGTGCTTCAATCAAGGTTATGGAAGCAAGTTCCTAGAATGCTTGACAAATAAATGGCTGAAAGAGTCACTATGACAAAAAACAACTGTTTCTTTTGTAGTTGGTGTTTTAAGTTCACCGCTGCTGCATGCGCGGCGTATCGAGTTATAACCGTGTTACTCAAGTGCCTAGGTATGCCAGAAAATACTTGTGCTCAGGCGAAGCAAAAAAAAAAAAAAATACCGCCTTTGTATTTTACATCATGCGCCACACGATTTTCTACCCCCTGTAAGATCCTCACGCGGGTTTTCGTAAATTGTACTTTTTCCAGGTTAGCAGGTAAGTCATAATCCACATGGGGCTATCTTCTGGAAGAGCTGGTTAGCTTTGGCACGATAAAGGTACACGCTCGAATAGGACCTAATGAATGCGCCATTGGAAGGCTGCTTTGGGGGTGGAGATTTGAATTCGGTCGCCAGACGGACTTTTTGTGACGAGGAGTCTACTCGGTAGGAACCCGACCACCGAGCGACCGACCCAGGCAAGTCTGTGGGATGAGAGGCAAAGAAAGCATCACATTAATTTCTTCAGCTTTTGGACGAGCTTAGCTCGTGAAGGCGGCTATGCGGAATTTCTTCTTGGCCGAGAGCAGCTCACCAACGGCGATAATCGTGTTTTCAAAGTAATTTGAACAAACCCAGCCTATCCACATAGTTTTCCTTATTCTAAATGGACAGCTCAAGTGGCAGCGTTTCAAATCCTTGATTATTTAGTTTCATTTTGTTTTACCACATAGATGTGATCACTTTTTCAGCGCCTCGAAGGCTCCGCGGCCTCGATTCAGGCTTCGTGATATAAACCTAAATGGCAGGCATTTCGTAAGCACTGGAGGGACGCGTTTATTACGGTCTTTGGTTTCTACTGTACAGATGGCAGCTCGTTGTGAGCGCTCAAAGCTCGCATATTCGCAATCGCACGCTTTTCGTGCCTTTAGGAAGATCTAGAACGATGGTGTCTGCTGCTAACAGCTTGCATGTGATAGTGAAGATAACACTTAGATCGATGCACAAGTGTTTTGTTCTATAGAAGACGATGATGGCATCGCTCCTTCTACCAAAAGCGATGATTCGTAAAGAGAGGACGACATCGACTTGGCCCGACACAGACGGACCGTGGACACCGACAGCCCCCCTCCTTTCCCTGAGACGGGCTGTCGAGCAAGGATTAAGCAAATACTTTCTTCGGCGAAGAACTTTGGCTCGCATAATTCGTTTTGTAACAGGATAACATACAGAATTTTGCTTTTTTTAACTGCATCATTTTAGGCAGGGATACCTAGACACATGTGCACAGTCAAGAGGGAGAATAAGGTTTTAAAGCCAAAATCATGAAGCAAATTGTTTGCAACAATACACAATGATTGTCAATGCATTGAAGCCATGGACAAA
Source organism: Dermacentor andersoni (assembly GCF_023375885.2). Classification (NCBI taxonomy): domain Eukaryota; kingdom Metazoa; phylum Arthropoda; class Arachnida; order Ixodida; family Ixodidae; genus Dermacentor; species Dermacentor andersoni. The sequence continues at coordinate 180,822,423 of NC_092816.1, forward strand.
TGAAGTTAACTTTTTTCAAGTTTACTAGAGGGGATAAATGTGGTGCCTAAATATCTGTTGTCAGAATAAACGTGGGTTATGAACGAACGAATTAAAAATAAAAAAAAATCAATTGCGGTGTCATCGTACACTCTCAATGAACAAAATTTTTGCGTGGGAATGAAACAGCTACAGAGACAAATTCAGGCGATCAAGCAATCGCACAGCCATCAAATCGGCTTTCGCCGCATGAGGATGTTTGTGTCTGACAAGCAAACAGCACGCTGCCTTAACACGAAGCACATTCGGGCAGGCTCAGTCACGTTGGTAATGCTATAGCAGCTGAATTTTAATTTTTTTTTACTAGTTGATTATACAACGTCTGATAGACCACGTTTTCAAGTTGATGCGAGATAAGCGTTTTGGAAGCTCGCTTTAGCGGAGGCAAGTAATGTGCGTTTTGACAGGTTGAGAACGGAGGGTTGTGTGGCTTTATTCCACAGTAGAAGCAGGTTTGCCGAGTGGCTGTCGTGGTGCCCCTGGCCGGTAGCCACCTCACGTCCAAGAAAGAGCAGGGGTCTATGACGCCCATGTGCATGCCAGGCGAGGGAACCGGATTTCTCAGACGCGGGGACAACGTGTAGTGACGAAAAGTCGCTACAACGCCCCCCCCCCCCTCATGAATACCAGAGGCTGGTGTGCGAATGGCGGAAGGAATGAAGCGTTAACGTTTCAGGTAGGCTTGGTTCAGGCAGCAGCAGAAAGACATGTATGGTCGTGTCCATTGTCGGGAAATAAATCACAGGCTGCTCGCGAGGGATACTTGGGGTTGCAGGTCGAGGCTAGTCGAGCCAGGAATGTAGCCTAAGTGCTCTACGGGCGTGGACGGAGCGCCTGGCTGAATGCTGGAAAACTGGGCTGGAACGTGGATTGCTAATTCATAGAGCAACTAGGCTGCACTGACTCCCAAGTAATCCTTGATTGTTGTTCCCAGCCCCCGTAGTACTAGGGTAGCCTTTCGACCCAGGGCTGTCTGTCTAGCGTGGAGCTCAATGACGCCTTGAGTTGTTGACGGAGACGGTGGACCATGGCGGTGGTCTGTGGGTGGTAAGCCGAAGTGTTACGAAGGCGCGTGCCGAGCAGTCGTGCCAGGGCAGAAGGAAGCGAACTATGGAATTGCCGACCTCGGTCAGTAGTTATTGGCAAAGGACAACCGTACCGCGACAAGCATGTAGGAACAGATGCTTCCGCCACTGTTTCGGCGCCTTGATGTCTTGTAAAGGCGTCGCCTTAGGCCAACTTGATTACCGGTCTACACTTGTCAGCAGATACTTGAAATCATGGCAGGTCGATATATGCCCCACCAAGCTTAAATACACGTGAACTAAACAGCTCTCTCGTAGTCGAAACGGCTGCACCGCGCAACGCTTGTGCCGGGACGCTTTCCCGGCTTAACAGCTTCTTGCACGCACATATATATGTGACGCAGAGGCTCTGATGTCAACCCGAACACTGGGTTTTATAGCTCGGTCGTGCGCACTTCCTCCTTCACAATCACCCTGCTTAATGACCGTAAGCTGTCGGATGTATATGAACAAACATATGGCAGAAAATAATTATTAAAGGCAAAGTCAGACATATGACAGCACTGGTCTCTCAACGCCGTGCATCCATGTATTGTACCACGGAGGCGTGCAACGTGACAAATGGTTTAGTGCCACAAATTTCACAGACTTCATAAAAAAAAGTATCTTCAAGCTAACTTGCGGGCTTGTGTTTCTACCTAGCAAGCAGTCTGGTATCAAAGAACACTTATGCGCAGCCGCAAATCCTTACAGAGCCAATATAGGTTAGAACATGGCCAGGCCTTCAGAGACGTTTTATTGTAAATTAATCTATTATGCAAACAACTCCCGGCCTATCCAACCTTTGTAATATTTCCCGAATAATAAGGGACTGTCATATATAAGGGGTATCTCGGACGCACACATTCTCAACGGTGCTTCTTGTTAGTCATCCAGCCATTGCGTGCCACTCTCAGCACTTCTGTCCACAGCCGAGCAGAGTTTCGCAAGCTTGTTGTTCACCGTAAAAACGACATTAAAACCATACCTTCCCGCACTTTCTTAAGACGAGGCGACACACCGTGAACATACAGAACGCGTACTACCGACAAGCTCTTCAACTTTCTCACCCGCATGAAGCGCCTTGCATGCACCTTTTTCCTTTGAAGGACCCTTTCGCTCACAAAAACCAAGTTTTCATCAGGATACGCGGATTGATTAGTTCTTTTCTTTACCTGCCCAAACTGTTCTCCATGTGGTGCGGGCATAACTTCAAGGTGGCATTCCAAAATGACACGGCAATGTCATTTCTTAGTACTGTTGAATGGCCCGAGTGTAGGTCAGGTACAGGCTTCACATACCGTGTGGCATACATCCAGCAAGCGTAACATCGACCAAATTGTAAACTTATGTCTGGAAACTCAATAAACCTCTCTCTGAAATCAACAGACATTTGTAATCGACTAACACAATGTAATCATCGGCTTACCTAATATGATTGACAGCAATACCATCCCAGGCAGTTTCAAGTTCAAGGTACAGAGGACTCAAGTAGACATTGCTAAGCACCGATGCAACCCTATGCCTAAGCATAATCCTAATATTTGTATAAGTACGCTGTCGTAGCACGCAATTCGCGCTGCTCATCTAGGTTATCTGTGCCGCTTGGAAATGATCGAAGTTTAGTTCTAACTTTGTAAGAATTAGACGTGATTTATGGCGTCAGAGTGAATAAATTTGGAATTGCTAGGTGTTACTAGGTGTGGGCGGTTTACCTCTGCTAAAATACAAGTTCCACATGAAGAATGGTCTGCAGAATTAGTTTAGCAATGTAGCTGCTTCCGTATGCGCACATTGATCTAACCGTCCATATTCTCTTGCTCATCGGAGTAGCCACTGAGGATTTTGACCTCATCAGAAAAAAACACTGAATGACACTTACACCCACACAGTATCGTATGGTAACTCCAATTTATTCTCATAAACTGAAATAGAGTATAGCGTCGAATATCATTAGTACACTCTTTTTCTGGACGCTTGCCCTGCAGGCATATGAGCTGAGGACTCACGCAACACTTTTACTCACGGTGACCAGCGTTCACAAACGTTCATAAGTCAAACTCACAATTATTCACCCGTGTACACTCACGTTCATACTCGCGGGCACTTAGCAGCTGTGTCGTACGTTCACACTCGCCTAAAGACATTCAAGTTCATTCGTGCGCCTCACTCCCCCCGTCAATCATTTCTCAACTCTCGTTATCTCAAACACACAGTCAGTTACAGTCGCACTGACACCTGTAAGATGAATCCATGAGTAGGTGCAGTCGTAAAAACTGCAACAACGTATATCTCTGCTGACAAATCCGGAACGAGGCGTGTACAGCAAAGCAGCTTAGAAGCTGTAACCTTAGCTAACATTTCATATAGTTGACTCCCATCATTTACCTATAAAATACAAATGTATTCGATGAGCAAAATATTGGCGCTATATTCATCCTTAGGAGATTATTGGTTACGGTAGTGCAATTAGCATTCTTTCTTATGATAAATGTTAGTGATATTACAATACGAATTCTTCTTTATGATTGTAAAACCAACAAGACAGATACACGGTCGCGTGATATTTTCATCTGGAGAGTCTTCATTTTTTTGTTATCTTTCCATAACAGAGACATCTGCTTGTGTTCGCCCCTGTTTCCCACTGATATGGCCGCAGTTTTGATAATGATTAATGGTTCAAATTCAGAAAATAATCCATATTAGCGGCTTTTCTTATTACCGTTACACGCCACGTCATTTTGAAGCTTCTTATTTACCCTACAGTACGATAGTGTACTTCCACATATTTGTGAAAATCTCGCTGCACTCTCTGGTTTCTCTGGCGAATGATGTCCCACAGAGAGTGAATTGTCTCATTGGACAATCCAGCCGAGCGCGTGTAAACAAACAACGTCGTATCACAAACGGTCACCATGTTTTTCTGTTTCTGCCATGTGATCTGGCGCGAGAAGTCCATCAGATTCAGGTTAGCGAATTCTCCGATCATTCCTGTCACGTAGACGTCAGCGATCCAGAAGTACGCGACATGAACTCACGATGGCAGACAACAGAGCAAGCTTCATGATGAAGGCCTCTCCAGCACAGTAGGCTGGGTACACGTCAGACGTGTACACTTCTTTGCTTACGTACCACTGATCACTCCGTTTTCTGTGTGGAGGTACGTTTCTGTAAACGACGCAGTGGACGCCGGTTAGCCACATTACACTGCTTTTGCGTACGAAGATAAGGCGTAGACGTTATCTAATACATCATCGTCCATCTTGGCAAGAGTAAGTACAGCATCAAGAGAGCAGTTATCAAAAGCCCACTCTGCCGCAAGAAGAAACTTGAGGGAGAAATTGCGGCGGCTCTCTGTGATGCTCAGCACAAGAAGGTCTCCCTCGCGAATGGCTTCCTCCACAAGCACCCACTGTTCTTCTGGATTAGCTGATGAGCCAACAAAAAAAATGATCCTGGAGTTCATGAAGGACTGAACAAAAGGATCACCGATGATCTTCCGAAGCCACTGACGCTTTTCGAGGTTATTTAGAGCGGTATCTATGACAGAGTATCTTAAGACTTGGATCACTACACGCTGTCAATGTCTTCCAGCCATATGGTGCTTCTGGCGTCAAATTTCCTTTCCTGTTGCTTGGTGCACTTGTCACGAGACTACTCCGTCGAAACGTCTTCAAAATGCAAGGACCATAGTCATTAAAAATCACCGCAACGAAGAGGACATCTATGACGATGAAGAGGGTGATGTAGAGCTTCGTACGAAAGCGGCCATTCATCAAAATCTTCAAAATGCTGCTCATTTCTGTCTTCCTTTGAGCTCCAGCAGTCTTGGAGGTGACCATTACGTAGTCCTGAATTCCTTGTTATCACAATACAAAGTTGGAAGCACCGATACTGCACTAAGATATCACCTCTACGACGCGCGCAGGTTACGTGCACTGTCTGCGTTACTCCGTCAAAAGATGACTTTTTCATCCGGCCCAAGAAAAATAAAAACATAAAACAGAGCCACCTGCGGCTTCTTCTACATCGATAAAGGCCTTGTCAAATCCTTTGCGAAACAACAACAGAAATCTTGAATATTATACATTTCAGCTGCACAATGCGTTTGATCTTCGTCTATTCGGAGGGGAGCGAATAGTGGAGCTGTTGCGCGACAGAGTTTTCCATTTACTTCAAGCGGACCTTTCTGCAAAAAAACAGGTGTTAGTAAATGTTACCTAGACACGTAGTTCGAGATTGTGTAGAGCCTCTTCACTATTGTTTCAATTGTCAGAGAAAGGCAGCAGTTGCTGATATAACACTGTAGGTGTGTACAGGTTACCACGCTTACGCACATGCTTAAGTTCAGAAAATTTGCACCTGGAATAAAAAGCACGTATACAAATAACGAGCTACCACGCAGGCCGCCTTTTGCAACACAAATATCAGTAACTAAGTACAGAAGACAGGTTTGTTTTGTTAATGCAAAAGCATTAGCTGTTCCATTACGCCAAAATTTAGCGGCGTCGGCGACAACGTGACCGAATGGTTGTACCATAAATGAGCGACGGCGCATAGAGAAAAAACGCGACAAAAATGCTAGGATTGATCTCAAACTTCCCAGGTAGGTTCCTGCAGACAAAATAAATTAATGAGTTTGAAAAAAAAAACTTGATACAGTTTGGTCTGGGTGGGAATCAAGCCGGGCCACCGCGGTGCGAGACAAAGCCCGCTTCCACAGCGCCACGGCGGCACCACATTTATGGCGGCCTAAAGGTGTGCCTAGTGCGTGCTTCATTCTACATGTCACGCCGCACCCATCTCGTTGACTAAACGGGTGGCTTAGTGCGAGCGTCGTTGGGCACGTGACGGCCGAGCCAATGGAGATGGAGTGGCGCCACATCATGTGTGCATAGAATGAGCCCTGCTGCCTCCGAATGGAATGCATGGATCGAAAACATTTCACCAAAGGGACTATAATGTTTTCCCACACGTAAACCGTCTCTACCGAATTTTGAAAGGAATATTTATTTTTGTAAAGGTGTACGTGCTGACGGCTTTTATACTATTACTTCTAATTAATCAAAGCTACGTAGCATTCTCGTGACAAGAATTCTACGCACGAATACGTCAGCTAGCAATGAGGACCGTTGAAATGAACAGGAGGGAAAGAGAACCATATATAAGAGCCGCGAATTGAAACTGCTGGTGATTTGGAAGCCGCCGTCCTTAATCGATATTATCGCAACATTTTCCTTAAGCCATCTATAGAAGATTAAATGATGTCGTCGACCAAATGGCTTTAATTTTGATTAGCTCCAGCAATCTCTGAACGTTGCCTACATGTATGTAGAATGCATTACCTCTTCGATCTACCGAGGCGCGACATAGCACGCCTTACCTATCGCATAAAAATCATGTTTTATTTAAGATCACTGTTAGCCACTTTGCTCAATTAACCTCTCTATTTTGCTGACGTTCGCAGTGACCTATTCTACTAACGCATTCTTATGATCTTCAATGGAGCCCGTAAAAAAGCTTGACGCTACATACTTTTCTCATTAATCAACCTGAACTCTAGTCATGCCGAATGACCTTCCCTGTGTACTGTGACCTTTAATGATTAGCTTTTCGAAAGCTGCTCCAGAAGGCATCCATGGGTATTTGAAGCAGACTTCAATCGTTAACAAGTCCTCTTTTCTATCCTGCAAGACTGCATGAGTCCTCTTTTTCCACGATAAGATAGGACACTATCATGCCGACAGCCACACTAATGTATAGTTCAGAAACTGCGCCAAACACGGACCACGTTATTAAAAGCGACACACATTGCCCCATTCAAGTCCGCGCATCGCTTGTAAGCTTCAATTTGCCGTGCTCCTTTTGAGCACAGTTTCCATTGGGCAGTTAAACCAGCCCTTCAACGTTCCATCGTCGTCACTCATTGCTTGTTCAAATTGGACCTTACTTTAAATATTTCACAGACATGGTATTCATAGTGCAATTGTTATTCTTAAGAATGTGCACACAGTGTCTTGTAGCCATTAATCGATATCTATTAGTTTTGCACTCTACTTGGTTCACGGGATAATTTGTGTTCTCTGCGAATATTCGAACGGCAAAAAATACACCGCTGTAGTCATAGACGCAGAGTCAAAAATCAGAACAACATGTGCAGTGTATACGCCAAACACTCGGAAATAGCGGAGGAAGTAGTGATTGCGCTGGCCCTCACAGAACAGGAGTGCGAAATCTTACTAAGTGACTCGCAAACGGCAGTAAAGAATTATGCCAAAGGTCGAATTTCCAAGGAAGCGCTGTCCATTCTGGCCAAAGTGGGCAGATCCAAAGCCGCGAGCTCGAGGATCATATGGGTCCGCGCGCACGTCACCACGGAAGGCGACGCGCTCCCGAACCTAAACGAGACGGCACACCGGACGGCGCGAGACATGGCCCGCCGCGCCGAACAGGGCAACGCCTCTCGCACGATAGTGAACGCTTCTCGAGCAGAACGGGACAGGCTCACCATATACAACGACATAACCAGTGCATATTTGACCGCCAGGATATACCCACCGCCTAGTCCCCAAATGAACAGGAGGCAGGCCGCCGCCTGGCGACAACTCCAGACGAACACCTTCCCTAATCCATACCGTCTGAAACGTATCTTCCCAGATAAGCATCAGGACGACACGTGCAAAGTGTGTCAAGAAGGACCAGCAACACTGAAACACATGCTGTGGGAGTGCAATGTAGTATAGGAGGGATGGTAGTTACTCCGGAGACCCTGTGGTCGAGGTGGGCCGCCGCTCTGCGCAGCTCAGACCTCGGAATCCAGACGTGGGCAGTCCAGCAAGCCCGTGAGGCGGCGTTGAGGCAGGGCCTTGACGTTCCTTCGTGGGAGACCTGAGCCCGGGTCACGTTAAGCCTTGCCGGAAGTACAAGAAAGTTGTATCCATCCATCCATCCATCCATCCATCTGCAGAACACTCTCCTCCTGTGTTGAGCGAACTGGATTTAAAACAAGCTGTCGGGACAACTTAGGTCTTTGTCCATCTTACACTGGGCCAGTGCCGCTGTTCATTGAACCACGTTGACGCTAGCGTGAGTCACTAGGTATGCGCCGCTCTTTGGCGACAGAAACGTACTGTAAGAATTACCCGGTACTTTGCGGAATTGAACCCGCGTCTTATATATACTGACAATGTCGTCTGAATTTATATTCAAGCACGCTCCATGCGCGCACTTCCAGCCGTGCCGCTAGATGGCGCATTGTGTCTAGTGGAAAGGGCAAGAAACGAGCTCGGCAGACTGCATGCTTCATACAGGACACATGTCGGCCTAGCCAATATGGTACATTAGATTGTTTCCATACTAATGGCATTAACGACCATCTTGATCATGACTGAGATGCTGCGTGATTTTCGTTCAATGAGTTGGCAGCCTTCAAGGAAAGGACTGTTGCAATTACATCTATCTCACCCCGCCAAATGACGCCGATATATTCAATGGCACAATGCTGGTTTCACCATCTCTCACATTTAGATCTACATCTTTCTTCCATTATGTACTTTCGTGAGGGCATATATCTTCTTTCGTGGTTCAGGCTTATTATAAGCAAAAGCTAAACAATTCTGAGTTCCCTAACAGCGCATATATGTACTTATAGAATGGAAAAACAGCTCGAAGCCTTTCTCAAGTTAGAACCCAGTAAATCCCGCGGATGTTAACATTATCATCATCATCATCATCATCATCATCATCAGCCTGATTACGCCCACTGCAGGGCAAAGGCCTCTCCCATACTTCTCCAACTACCCCGGTCATGTACTAATTGTGGCCATGTTGACCCTCCAAACTTCCTTATCTCATCTGCCCACCTAACTTTCTGTCGCCCCCTGCTACGCTTCCCTTCCCTCGGAATCCAGTCCGTAACCCTTAATGACCATCGGTTATCTTCCCTCCTCATTACATGTCCTGCCCATGCCCATTTCTTTTTCTTGATTTCAACTAAGATGTCATTAACGCGCGTTTGTTCCCTCACCCAATCTGCTCTTTTCTTATCCCTTAACGTTACACCTATCATTCTTCTTTCCATAGCTCGTTGCGTCGTCCTCAATTTAAGTAGAACCCTTTTCGTAAGCCTCCAGGTTTCTGCCCCGTACGTGAGTACTGGTAAGACACAGCTGTTATACACTTTTCTCTTGAGGGATAATGGCAACCTGCTGTTCATGATCTGCGAATGCCTGCCAAACGCACCTCAGCCCATTCTTATTCTTCTGATTATTTCACTCTCATGATCTGGATCAGCAGTCACTACCTGTCCTAAGTAGATGTATTCTCTTACCACTTCCAGTGCCTCGCTACCTATCGTAAAGTGCTGTTCCCTTCCGAGACTGTTAAACATTACTTTAGTTTTCTGCAGATTCATTTTTAGTCCCACCCTTCTGCTCTGCCTCTCCAGATCAGTGAGCATGCATTGCAGTTGGTCCCCTGAGTTACTAAGCAAGGCAATATCATCAGCGAAGCGCAAGTTACTAAGGTATTCTCCATTTACTCTCATCCCCAATTCTTCCCAATCCAGGTCTCTGAATACCTCCTGTAAACACGCTGTGAATAGCATTGGAGAGATCGTATCTCCCTGCCTGACGCCTTTCTTTATTGGGACATTATCATAAGGTCCCTATAGATGTCATATCTTAATTAGAAATATAAAGTAACGCATACTGCAAAGTTAACACTAAACTATACTAAACTAAACATTACAAACTATATGGAAGTGATCAGGCAAAAGCTTGACCACGCAGATACTGTTTGGGACCTACGCACAATTAGTGCCACAGCCATCATAGAAAGTATTTACACTGCTAACAACGAAATTACAATGAGACTTGATACCAACGTGCACTTTCACAAATCGTGAAAGAGGAGATAAGCACAATAAACTTATTTTATATTCTGCATACTAAAACAACGACATATCCTTAATTCTCCTTGCCTAAAAGGGTGCGCGAATGGAACACCCTTCTGTAAAGGGTAGTTTACCACACCCGTTTTCTTCCTCTCTTCTGTATCTGTATCTTTTAAAAGCGAAGGTATTTCTGTTTGCGAAGCTCGTCAGGATTTCGTGCCCGCGGGTGCTGCGTGCCTATTCTCTCGACGAACACAACAACCAATCACAGCGGAGGACGCGCAGGACGTCACCACCGCTGGGTTCCTTACACCGCCACCATATAGCACTCGTCTGCGGGGTATGCGGAACGGTGTGATGGGTCAGGACTTTCATTTGCAAACGCGGTTGCTTGCTTGAAGTCAGAGGTACAATCAGGACACGAAGGCAACCACAGATCAGCGGGATGCCTCGCGTTGAGTACGCATGGCAAGACTACTAATAAAGCTGTGAAGGATTACATGTGCTCGACAAGTTTTGAAGTGAGGGAAGCTCATTGGAAAACTATATTTTGAAGAACGACTGAAGAATATGAAAGAAACTATATGACCTACAAGAGTGTACAGGTATATGTAGAGGCAGAACGTTGACTCACAGTGGATGAATAGAACTAGGAGGCTTTCCACGAAGTATGCGGCCTGTGTATTACGCAACACGGCATAAAATCATCAAACGGAAGTGAGAGAGGCTGAGGTAATCTCATGGGTGGCCGCAATGGAAAATAAAAGTGCTACGAGTAAGTATTTGAGAGGAAATAATAACACCAGCACAAATAATTTACGATAAATCAAAGGGAAGCTCCTCTGTTTTCTAGGTCAGATCAGTACGCCTTAGAACGCGTAATTAAGCGAGGTACACGAAAGAAGCAGCAGCATGCGTTTGCTTCGGTAAAGCTATAGAAACGATTGAGTATGTTTTATTAGAATGTGAAGATATCTATTCAGCTATCGCTTTAGGCTCACCTGGCCTCTTTGAAGACCTTAAGTTGAGGTACAGCAACGGGAAAATGAACATGTCGCCAGTAGATATTAGTAAGAGCCGATTGGAAGTCTGGCGTAAGAAAGATAAGGAGACAACAAACGAAGTTCCCACCAATAGTTCAAAAAGTTTTATGCTGGAAAGTCTGTGTGTTGGTGTGTTTACAGAATAGTAAAAGTAGGACATAGGCATATTCTGATGAAGAGCTTCGTGGCGCAAGCCACCACTCCGTTTCAAATGGGACGCTCATAGCACAAATAAAACCAACCGCGTAGTTACTATATCAAGGCGCGCCAAAGGAAACACACGGGCAGATGGGATTTGACGTCTCAGAGCAGCAGGAGCAGCACGCCGAAGCGGTAAGTCTGTCAGCTTTAGCATTGAAAGGGCACCTAAACTCGCGTTGGCGTTGGAAGCGGTCGCACGTCACAAGCTGCGCCTGCTGGGAAAAAGAAACACCTGCTGCCGCACAAGCGTGCCATTACGTGAGGGGAGAGGGCGTCGGCGTGTCGGTGGTATGACACATCAGGCTGGGGCTGCTTGCTGGCTCGGGCAGCACGAACCGCCATGATATATTACTCGACACGCAATGCTCGGAGGATGGCTCGGCGTCTTTCAGTCGTACAATTTTGCTTTCATATTCGCAATTCACGCGAAGTACTTAGCCGTGCTCGGAATATTTTTATTTGAATTTGCGCTCATTTGGCTTAAAAGTATTACACTCAACGAGTAACACATATATATTATTTGTTATGTTTTTAGGTTCTTGTTTCTTTTTTGTTTAGTATAGTTAGGTAACGAATAGTGTTTTTTTACAAGTAGGGTTACTTCTGTGCAACGACTTGTTAGTACAAGATAATGGTCAGTACTAGTAGGAATCCAAGAGTGCTTTGATCGGAGAGCGAGCGTTCCTACGCGTTGGAAGAAACGCGGCTGAGTAAGTGTGCGATGCAAACAGGGCAAACTCATTGGTTCACTGATGCTAAGACATCGGAAAACCACTTGCGCGGTGCGCATGATTGCCTCTCGAAATGCATAGCACTTACTTCGGAAGCTCTGGTAGTGCACCAGAATCTTTCCCACATGTGGGACAGATGATGTCGTCTCACTAAGCGATGAAAGAGCCAGTGTCTCAATCGCAAACTACGACTCAAAATAGCGGAAGATACGGAACGTGCTAACGAATATGCTCGCAAACTCGAGGCGGAAAGCTGCGCCAATTTCCGCGACTCTATGAGCGATACGTTATACACACGAATGGCGCGAGCTATCTTGTGAAGTTTGCTCGACACCAAAACCACAATATCGCGAACGATCCGGAGATTGATCGCTGATTTTGCGGCATGGACGAAGAGCTGTTGAACTCAATCCACGCAAAATTCGCAGACAACGCCGGAGGCCCACCATGTACCGAGGGATACGAGGGCATCGCGAATGCAGAGATGGACGCACCGATCACGAGAAAGGAACGTTTTGCTTCGGCGCCAAATTCCCAACGTAACACCGCACAGGGACCCCATAGCGTTACTAACGCCAAGCCACGAAACCTAAGTCATAATTGCCTGGATGCAGTGGTCCAATATTTTAAAGAGCACGCATAACAACCTGGGAGCCTTGCACTAGAAGGGAAGATGCCTCAATAGAACAGATTCAAGAACCCGGCAAAATGCCGGCATTACTGAAGCTCCGTTCGATTACCCTTACAACCTCCCTCGGTAAGCATTTTGAGAAATCCAATTAAACGCGACTAGTGAAGTATCTACAGGAGGGAGGCTTTTTCCCAACCCACATGTATGGCTACCGTGCGAATCTCTAAATGCAGGACGTTTTCCAGCGCAATGCGGGGCGAGGTCCTACGCGACATTCCCTCGGGGTCGGAACACATCCTGACTGCTTCCAATCTGAAAAGTCCGTTCGAAAGCTTGCGTCACATGATCATCCTGCAGAAACTCAAGACCACCAGCTCTGGGGAAGGGGCATATAACTGTATCACTTTCGCACTGATAGGATAGTCTGTGTAGGCGGCACGAAAGCCAGCGATTGACGCCAGGGAGACAGAACGCGCAGCTCAGCTAGGAGAAGAAAAGCGCCTCAAGGAGGCGGCACACAGCGTGGTGCCATCTCTCGGGATGACGCAAAACACGCACCGCGGAACTCACGAACCGCTGGCGTTTAAATGTGCTCAGAGAACCCTGTCTCACCGCCAAAAGATGACAATGAAGGCTGTGGAGTCGCGTACCTGCCTTTTCAACGTCGCTATTGCAAATGACAAGTAAAACTAGAAGTTACAACTTGTGTGATATTCTGAACAAACATTAACAAGAACTTGGAAGGAATATTTGCTTTGTATCATCTTTGGTAAGCAAATAGCGTATGTAATGCGGCCATGTACAAAGGGTTGGGGGCCAAAGACTGTATTTAGTTAAGTTTTGACGGCTTGCCCCGGTGATCTCGTTTTGTTCTCGAAACTTGGGTGGACGTTCCTGTTTCAGCGCCCGGATAATGGCTCTGGCTATTGGCTCAAGGTCACTTGACGGTCGCCAACTACTAGTGCTAAAAGCATTTAATGCTTAAAAGCAATGGCTTCCATGATTGCGAAACCGACGCGCACATAAGGGCGGAGTTTCGGGGGAGAGAATTGAGAGTTTCACAATCACTTCGGTCGTGTCGCTTAGCGGCAGATAAAAATAAATCACCGCCCAAGCACTCCGGACAGATGGTTGAGCAGCGAAGCTGAAACGTACAGCCCCGGTGTTCACCGCTAGGCTCATCCCGACAGTTCATTAAACGACTCCTTGGTAGGCTGCCGGATCCTCGTTACGCCGTTGCTGCTTGCGTAAGGCTGCATGAGCCCGTTCTTGTGCCAGGGCTCCAGCATCGGCACGGCGTAGACGAGCATGTTCCCGGTTGTGTTCGCGGCGTTGCTGATCGAAAGCTGTGCTCCTCAGTATTACGTATGACGCGTGGCCTACCCACTTCGGCGTCGGAGAGCAGGGGCACGAGGAAAAAAACTTTATATTGACAGTGCATTTGGAACCTATCAGGCCGCCTGGGTCGCCACACGAATCCACTGCAATCAAAAGTTCATGCTTAATATATTTATGACCCTGGCAGCTCGGCTTGCGGCGACCTTCTGGCTTGCGGGGGTCCGTGGAGCGTAGCGACATCTCCCAGTCCTCCCAGGTTTGGAGTGACACCGGATCGCCGGGCGGAGGAGAAGCCGGGCCGGCCAGGAGTATATGGGTGAGGTTTGCTTTTGGTACAATGCACAGAGGGCTGGAAGGTAGGATGGGTCGGTAGTCGGAGAAAAGGGATGGGGTAGATATGGTCTGTGTTTGCAGACGGCGCCATCGCAGTCCCTCCCTGGTAGGGACAGAAAAGTGGGGGGGGGGGGTGTATATTTGCCTCTCGGCCCTATCACTCGCGATGAGGTCAGCGAAGGTACACGCACGGTCCCTCGAGATACCCCCACGCGATCAACCTGTGCCTGGTTTCTCGGCCCTCGGGCTACAGAATCGGCGGGTTTATTGCCGGGGTTTGCCGCATACGCGGGTTCCGAGATGAGCTCAGCGCTGGGGGAGCAGGGAGGTGTGGTCAACCTCTGGAAGAGGGTGGTACGCAGCACCGTAGAATTTCAGGACGGGCTGCGCATCTCGTCGTAGGGGAGTGGGCCAGGTGATCGAACGCGGAGGCGGAGCTGGAGATCAAGCGGCAGGCCGTAGGGGAGCACGAAGGACTAGAACTCTTGGATCCAGATGTTGTTCAGCTCCTGAGGCGACACGAACTGCGCAAACCATGCGCCGATGAAGCTTGACCGGAACTGTGGTAGTGGTGCGTCGAATTAGGACGCTGGCCAGGCAGCCGTGGCATCGTGTCGCTCGCTGCAAGGCATGTTCTCCCGGGTCACCATTGTAGGAGGAAGTGACGGCGGCCGAAGAGCCGTGCCGTCTTTCCTATATTTTTTTTGGTAGAAGGGCGAAGGCGGCGAGTGGAGCGTTGGTTGTAGCGACGAACGTGGCAGGATGCCTAGGAGAACACTGCACTTGCCGAGGTTGCGCCTCTACCATTTGCTGCGCATCTTTATTTTGCTCTTCTATTTAAGCTGGCACCAAGGCGCCGGCTATGAGTGCCGGCCATAGCCTGCCCGCATTGCAGCATCGGTGGGTGCTACAACTTTGCACAGAACGTCTGTTATCGCTATTGGCCTGTCGCGGCTGGCTAGGGACGGTTCATTGCCTTGCCTAAATATCGGGATCACTATAGTTTCTTTCCATGCGGACGGAATATGGTGGGCCGCCAACACCGCATTAAAAACATGTAGGAGTGTTTCTAGTTTTCTAGGGGGTAGATACCTAATCATTTCGCACATGAGGCGACCGCTACCTGGCGCCAAGTTGTTAGAATAAGTGAGAGATGCCTTAAATTTAGCTAAGGTAAATCGGCAATTGCAAGCCTCACTGGATGAACCTTTGCGGTTAAGGGACTGCCGCACCTCGCGTTCTTTGATCACCAGGGAAGTTTCTGTATAGTACGATGCACTTGAGACATTAAAATATGTTCGCCTCCACAATCCGTCTGATCTTCCAGGTTACCACCTTGGCTACTTACTAATAATATCGGATGGGACTCCCGTGCTATAATTTATTTCTCCTATGCGAGACTTTCGTTTTACCGGTGTGCGAATTTTTATTTGATACGTACCTTTCCCAACTCTCTTTCTCTCTCTTGCCACGTTGACGCGTTCTTCGGCCCTGCAATTTAGCTTGTGTCGTGTGCGGCTTAAGGTCCTTGCCCCGAGCATCACGAGGGGCTGTCTGGAAACGGTACCCTTGGCAAAGACTTTCACTGCCGCCCTCAAGTCACTGTGTATTTTAGTTCTCTTGATGAGTTCTAAGAGTGATAAGCAGTGACCACTGCATATGGCCACAATGATGCGGGGCTCCCGTACCGCGGGACGACGTGCGCGAAGGTAGGCGCCATGAAAGACGATGAAGCGCGTAAGCTACACGCTCTTCTTCTGGCCCGCTATTAAAGAGAAGCGTCTATTTTGCAAGACTCCGTCTTCGATCTACGTTACATTTTTCTGGTGGAGGTGCGGCGTACATGCGGACACTCCCTGATCGAACACCGTCTACAAGGCCAGTACAAAGTCCGTTCGAGCTGACTCTTGTTCACGTACGGACAAGCCGTCGACTTCAAGGACTGCCACCTGAGCACGACCCTCTACCCAATCGAGTGAGAAGGATGAGCACATCGGTTCCGTCGTCTTCTTCCTCCGCCCCACCGACCGAGGTCGTCTTTAACCAGCCGCCAATCCCCACGTCATTTCATTGGGACATCTTCTAGGATGTTGAGGACTCGCTCGAGCACTTTGAGCGTGTAGCAGAATCCTGCGGCTTGGACTACAAAACGCAAGGGACGCAACGCCTACCTTCGAGGACGATGCGCGGACATGGTTTGAGAACCGTGGGGCGGCCCTCTCGACATGGGACGAATCCCGACAGCAGCTAATCAGCACATACGCCAGCCTCAGGCTGGCGTATGTTCAGGCGAAAGTACACAGGCCTAATGGAATGGAAAAACTTTATTGCTTCATATCTCAGAGAGATTGACGGTGGGCCGGTGTCTCCATGTCTTGAGTCCTGGCTGCTTCACAAGGTCGGCGCCCCTATTCCAGGGCACGGCAGAGTCTTGTTGCTTCGCAGGCGTGCTGCACAATTGCCCGTTTGGCTGCGAACTCGCTGATGGTGCGGCTTCCCATTGTTCCGCACTTGGGTTATTTACGTTATGGAATGCGAAATTACGCTTGCATTCCCACGTGATGTGGTATAACGTGGGACTTGCCCCGCACCACGGACATGTATCCCTGTACTGGGTAGGGAACATCTTGTGTAGTGTGTGCAGGTTGAAGAGCGTACCTGCTTGCGGTCTTCGCCAGCTGACTGCCTCGTGTTGTGTGAGCAATGTGTGGGGTGGGGGGTATTTAAGTCTCGTTCCTCTGTAGTGGTTAAGTATTTCTGCATACGTCGGCTCCGCCGTTAAGGTGGCCTCTAGGGTTTCCGCCTGCCCTGCTCGGAGCGTGAGTTCGTGAACTAGTCTGTCAACCCTTTAGTTGCCCTCTATCCCGGTGTGTGCCGGTATCCAGAACATCCTATGTTTTACGTTTTTGTTACGATGCTCTGTTCCGAGGAGGATTCTCAGTGCTTCCTTACTAACTCTGCCTTGTATGTAGTTCCTGCATGTTGCTTTGGTGTCTGTTAGAATTATCATAGATTTGTTCCTGCGGTAACCTTCAGCCGCCGCTAGAGCTACGGCGACTTCTTCCCCCTCCGTTACCATGCAGTTTCTCAGGGTCGCGCGGCTAATTGGTTCTCCCGTGTGGTCTACTACTGCTTCCGCGACTCTAAATATTCTAGTGTTGCGGTCCCATGGGTATACGGCCGCGTCTGTGTATACTGTGTTTTCTAGTGTAGCTAGGTTTCTTTCCACGTAATCTGCTCGGGCCTGCCTTCTGGCGGCGTGGAAATTCGGGTCCATGTTTCTCGGTAGGGGGCTGATCTCCATTGTCTGGCGAACGCTGTTTGGGATGCTAGCTGCCCGATCCCCTATTCCGTCTGTGTTATGCCCTATGCTAATTAGGAGCTTAGGGCCGGTGGCAGTCTGTTGGAGCCTGGCGATCTGTGCATTCAGCTGTGTTTCCGCGAGTTCTTCGACGGTGTTGCTTAGGCCCATCTGTAACAGTTTATCGTTGGGCGTATTCTTCCATGATGGCTCTTCCCTGATTACTTCGTGGCTAACGTTGTCGAAGGCCCCTTTGATATCTAGGGCCATGATAACGTTTTTGCCTGCTCTCGGTGACGTGTTTATGATTTCTTCTTTTATCTGTAGCAGGGCGTCCTGTGTTGCCAGGTTCGCCCGGAAGCCAAACGTGCTGTGCGGGTATAGCTCCTTGTCCTCCAGGTGGTGTTGAATTCTTCTGGTGACTATTCTTTCGTAGAGTTTGCCGAGGCACGAGGTGAGGGAGATGGGCCTCAGGTTTTCAATCTGAAGCTTTTTGCCGGGTTTAGCTATTATCACCATGACAGCGTGTTTCTGTTCCTTCGGTATCGTGCCCTCTGACCAAAGTGTGGTGAGGTATGCTGTGAGCTGATCTATCGCCTCGTTGATGAGGTTGCGTATTAGGGAGTTTCTGATCTTGGCGGCACCCGCAGCTGTGTTTTTGGCTGTCGTTCTAATTGCCGCGTAAACTTCCTCTCTTGTAATCGTTCTGTCCATGTCGGGGTTCTCTGTCCCCAGATGCTCCCCGTCGTAGCCTTTGGGATTGTCTTTGCCGTAGCATTTTACACGCACTGCCTCCAGTATTTCCTCGTCGGAGCCATCGTGCTGGTGGACCAGTTTCTGGATTGCTTTGCCGCCGCTTTCAGTTTTCGTTTTGGTTGGGTTCATGAGGGCTTTAAGTATGCGCCACATCTTAGCTGTGATGAGCGTGCCGTTCAGTATGCTGCAGAACTGCTAGCACCCTTGCCTGGCCAGCTGAGTTGCGTACTCTTCTGCCTTCTTTGTGATCTCTGCTATCTTCTTCTTAAGTTTCCTGTTTAGCTTCTGTCTTTTCCAGCGTTTTGTGAGCCCGCGTCTTGCCTCCCATAGCCCGAGTAACCGCCGGTCCACCGCTTGTTCTGTTCTATTTCCTGTGTGTAGAGTTCTTGTATCTGTTTTAGTTGTTGGCTCCACTGCTCTATCGAGGTGATTTCCCTTTTTAGTTGTTCGCTGTGCTTACGGAAAGCGTCTGAATCTGTGATATGGGCTGTGCCAATTTTTCGTTTTAGGTTCTCCACTTCGAATGCGGTTCTCAGTACATAATGATCGCTGCCTAGGTTCTCTAGCAGGTTCTCCCACTCGGCCTGCTTCGCTCCTTTAAGGAATGTTAGATCTGGGCAGGTGTCTGGGCTAACGCTATTGCCCTGGCGCGTTGGCTGATTTTCGACCGTTAAGAGGTCGCAGCCTGTGTTTTCTGCCACGATGCACATTTGCTGCCCATTCTTTTCAATTTTCTGGTATCTCTAGTTCAGGCTTTTAGCATTGAAATCCCCCGCAATTATTAGGGTGTTTGACTTGGCTAGCTTGTTTGCTTCTGCAAAGAGTTTGCCGAAGTCTCCGTCTTTCTGCCTGGGGGGACTGTATAGATTGACTCTAAATGTGCTTTTAGCTTTGAGTTTCTTTTCGGGTATTATCTCTGTTATTATGTGTTCGATTTTCGTGTCCTAAATTCCTTTGTGTGCTATGGTGACTATCTTGTTGCTAATGAGGGTTGCGGTGCGTCCGCTCTCCTGGCACGTATATCCTTTTAGGGTGGGTGTTGTATTAGTTTCTTGTAACACAATATTGTCTGGTGGTTTGTCTCTAGTGTTTATGTGCTGCTGTAGGAGTCCCTGCTTTCGCCGGTATCCCCTACAGTTCCATTGCCATATTTCTAGTTTGTTTTGTCGTGCCATGATGTGTTGTTGTTGTTATTTTGGCTTTCTGGTCCGAATCTTCTCTCGTTAAAGAGCCTGTATGGATTCCGCCAGCACCTGAGCACCCAAGACGTCCTGATGCAATTACACGAACTAGTGATTAAAAGAGCAACGAGGCACGCGCCCCGGGGTATAATGGCTTTGGACCTCAAAGGGACCTTCGACAACGTGTCCCACGCCAGCGTGCTTGAGAACCTGCGCAAGACGGGGTGTGGCCGCAAGACCTACGGCTATATTAAAGATTTCCTAACAAATAGAACAGCAACTATCCGGATAGGAAATGAACGGTCAGAGCCTGTGGAGCTTGGAGACAGGGGTACCCCACAGGGGTCTGTCCTGTCGCCTCAGCTTTTCAACCTAGCACTCCTGCCCCTGCCCGAACTACTCAATCAGATCGAGGGCGTGGACCACGCGTTCTATGCCGACGATGTAACGGTGTGGACGAACCGCGCAGGGTCCGATGCCTGGGCGGAGGAAGCCCTGCAGAGAGCGGCAACGACCGTCCACGAGTATGCCACGAGCTGCGGCCTGAGCTGCGCTCCACAGAAATCGGAGCTGCTCATGGTACAGCCCGGAAGACCAAAGAAAGAGCCGCCGCCGAACATAATCATCACCATCGACGGCGCAGAGATCAAACCAACGCCGCAGATCCGGATACTGGGCCTGCTGTTGCGCAGCGACGGCAAGGCGCACGCCGCCGTCAACAAAATCAAGACCACATCAGAGCAAGTCCTGAGTATGATCCGGAGATTCACCAACCGGAACAGAGGAATCAAAGAAGAAGACGCACTGCGCCTGGTGCAGGCATTCGTCGTGTCACGCGTAACGTACTCCGCCCCGTACCTCCAGCTTGCGAAGGTGAACCGCGAGACGCTGAACACGACGATAAGAATAGCGGTCAAACTCGCCATGGGCACCCCAGTCAACTCGTCAACGCAGAAGCTGCTGGAAATGAGTGCCCACAACACGGTAGAAGAGCTGGTGGAAGCACACCTATCCCACCAGAGAGTAAGGCTGAGCCGAACAGAGCACGGTCGGGCCGTCCTATGCAAGATAGGATGGCAAATTGAACAGCAACCGACAACGGAGCCACTCCCCACAACGTGGAGAGGCATTATTAAGACCAAGCTCCTCCCCCGAAACATGCAGCCGGGGAGGAACAACAAGAGACGCTCTGCGCGGGCCAAGGCACTGGCTCGACAGCTGGAAGAGGACCCCGAGGTCCTCTACGCGGACGCCTCGCTTCCCAAGCACGGAACCAGAGCAACGGCGGTCGTCACCACCATCGATAAACTGGTCACAGGCACGTCGATACGGACGACGAATACAGCCGAAGCAGAAGAAGTGGCCGTGGCCCTCGCACTCGCACAACCGGGAGTGAGGACCGTGGTCACAGACTCCCAGACCACCTACGCAAGCTACCGCAAGGGGAACATCTTTCCCGCAGCACTAGCGATCCTCATTAAATGCAAATCACCGGGACGGGCCGTTGAGCTCGTGTGGGTCCCGGCTCACTCGCAAGTGGAAGGCAACGCACTCGCCGACCACTATGCCCGAGAACTGTCAATCCGGGCCGAGGACGAGCCAGAGCTACCGTAACCCATGACAAGCTACAAAGAAATCCCGCAAATGTACAGAAGCGGCAGATGTAGGCTTCCCCGTCCGCATCTGCAACTCAGCAGAATGCAGCAAACGGTCGTGCGACGCACGCAAGCGGGGTCGCTAGCACATCCCGTGCTCTTGCACAAGATGTTTCCCACAGAGCATGACAATTCATGCCCTTTTTGCAGACGCTCAAAAGGCACTCTAGCAGACATCCTTGCAGAGTGCACTAAGCTCAAGAACCCCCCACCATCCCTACCCCCCACCCTCCCCAGCCCCAACCCCCCGAGCGATGGGAGACCTTGTTGTCCAGCCCCGACCTATCGACCCAGCTCGCGCTGGCGGCTAGGGGCCAGGAACTGCTGGACAAATATGGGACCCGAGAAGAAGGTTCCACCCCATCTGGTGTGAGCGCGCACCAACCGTCACCAAGGGCTCAGTACAAAAGTTGATTCTCTCTCTCTCTCTCTGGCGTCGTTAGTGATTCTCTGTGTGTTTTGGTTTTTTACGTAACTGCGGAAGTTTTGGTCTCGCAACGCTTTTTTCTGTTGCATTTGTAACATTTGATTCTGCATTGTATGCATGAAGCTTTTTAGTTCGTTTCTCAGACACTGTTCCTCTGATTGTTGTGGGGTCTGCCCTACTGGTGGTTTCGGCGTTCACCCCGGCGAGTTCCCGCCTTGCCTCTGCAACTGCATTTCCCTTATTAGGTCGTCTATTCACTTTTTTAGCAGCCGCATTTCTTCTCGGCACAGCTTAAGTTCTTTTTTTAGTATTCTATTTTCCTCATCTAGTTTCTTTTTGTTGTTTGTTTGGTTGTCTTGACCCGAGTGCGGAAACAATGATTTGGGAGGGCCTGCTCCCGAGCTCACCTGGACTCCGCCTTTCTCCTGCTGTTCTGCTTCCCCAGGGGTGGGAAGGACTCGTCCCTGGGCCCGTCACGGCTTCGGCCCCGTCCTCGGCTCCGGCCCCTGCTTCGGCTCTGCGACTGGTCCTCGTACCCGGCCCCGTTGTGGCTCTGGGATCGGACCGTGTCGCCCTTCGAGCTGAACCATCTCGGGCTCCGGCTCTGCCGCTGGCCTTTCTGCGGTGGTCGCACTCGCAGCTCTCCGGCCGTCTTGAGTCGCGGCTCGCTATCTTTCGTGCCGGTTGCGGGATCGCCGTCGCAAACCAGGCACCTGAGTGTGCATTTGGGTCCTTCTGTCGGATTCTGCGTCCCGCATAGTTTGCAGGCCTTGGTCTCCGGCTTCGGGTTCGGGCAAACGTCCGTTTGATGTCCTTGCTGACAGCAAATGTAGCACATCTGCCGCTTCGGGTGGTACGGGTATCACCACATCTCTCCTTCGTAGTATAGGACTTGCCTTGGGGTTATGGGGCCGTCGAAGGTGATGATGGCGGATTTTGACTTTCCCAGCATGCGGGAGCTGTGGATCGTGACTTCTTGAGCCCGCACCCGTAGGTTGGCCCTGAGTTTCACCGGCGATCTTCCGGGGTCTACGCCGTGATTTACCCCTCGTTGGGTGTCCTCGGGGACTGCCACGTAAGCGTTTACTTCATGGGTGCGTTCCCCGAACGTGAGATGGGTGATGCGTCTCACGTATTGGGCCGCTTCCTCGTTATACGTGCTTACAGAGGCCGAACGAAACCGTCGCAATGTTTGTCCAAGATATGTGCCGACTCTTCCGACGCGCGGATCCGTCCATGCCGGAAGAAACGAAGCTCAGAAACTTGCATTAGTACGATCTTGATGAGGGATGAGGGCCAGGAACTTGATGCGCTGTGTCAAGCAAGAGTTATTCGGTGGCCTAATACGCAACCCACCAAAGACCGTCGCAGAGTTTCTCGCGGAAGCCATATCAATGGAAAAGGCACTGCAGCAGCAAACAAGGCAGTACAACCGCAACGTGTCGACCCTATCGCGTGACCCTCTCGCTATAAGCTTGGACAATACCGGCGCCTTGCGGGAGATCATTAGGCTTGTTGCTCGAGAAGAGCTCCAAAAGCTTCAGGTAGCTCCGGCATTGGTTCAGCGACTCGCTCTGGCTGAGGTCGTCCGGGAAGAACTGAGGCAGCCAGTCCAAGGCCCAGAGCGACACCACAGCACGAGGTACGGTGGTCACAGCCTCATACCTTGTGTGCGGAAGCTGCACGAAGTTCGTTGTCCCCGATTTTTCACGATGTGAGCGACGTCCCGGACTTTCATGGTGTGCGCGCCGTTCAACAAGCAACTTGCGCTTTCAGGCCTCGGCGCACGTCATTCATGGCTGCAACACGACCACCCCGCTAGAGCGACGTATGGCGCACTGCAGACCAGAGGCCCTTGTGTCTTCATTGCGGTGAAGCCCATCACCTCTACAGGGCGTGTCCTTACCGGCGAGCTGGGCTCCGTGAATTTTCACTGAATGCGCCGTGTCCGCCCAATGGGGAACGCCCCCTGGAGATTGAAGCTTACCTCGCGGACGCCAAGACCTCGTTTACCCCACGATTCTATGGCCCACGGTCACCATCACCCGCCCGAAACAGATCTTCCAGCCCCCTCTTCACGCCGAGCGCAACAAGGCGTCGCTTACCCAGCCCTGCCTCCCGGGAAAACTGAGTCCAGTGACCCGCGACCCTGTAGTGACAACACACTACGTTTCTGTGTAGATTACAGAAAGTTGAACCGCGTCAGCAAGCGGCGATGCTTATCCATTGCCAAGCATCGATGACGTAGTGGATCGTCTACAATATGCCAAGTTTCATCGCCCTGGCCATCGCCGACACAGACTGCCACACGGTGCTGAGTGACTCGAGACAGGCGGTACGAAACTTCGCCAAAGGCCAAATCTGCAGGGAGGCCGAGCGCGTACTGCGAGCGGCCAAACTACAAGAGAGAAAAGTAAGACTCATGTGGTTCCAGGCGCATGCGGTCGACGCGTCGGAACGCAGTGAGAACCACAATGAGACGGCACACGCAGCGGCGCGACTGCTAACCAGCCGGGCCAAGGGGACAGACCGTCCGATGAGGTTCGGAACCAAGGACCGCATGACGGACTACAACGAAATCACGAAGCCCTACCGCCTGGCTCGCAGGACTCTCCCACCCCCGCACCCGAGGCTGAGTCGAGCGGAGGCGGTACTACTGAGACAGCTCCAGACCGGATCGCTACCGATCCCGGCTCTGATGCATCGCATGTCCCGAGACATATCCGACCGATAAGTGCAGAGTCTACCAGAGGGAGACGGCAGATTACACGCACATCTTGTGGGACTGCGTTAAAAATCCAGAAGAAGCAAAATCAAGAACGATCCCACCACGGCTAGAGGCAGCCGCGAAGAGCTACGACCAAGACGAACAGCTCTGGGCCGTCCAGCAGGTACTCGGGGCGCTCGAAAGGCAGGGACACAGCGAGCCGGCAACGGCGAGCAGTAAGCCGCGCCGAGTAACGGGGACTTCGTAGATGACGTACCTCCTCGCACAAATAAAATTGGTTCACATCTAATCCAATCATGCAGAGTTATCAGGTTTATAATTATGGCAAAGTGGTCACTTCCATACAATTCATTGATCACAGACCATTCTAGGTGAGGCAGAAGAGAAGAAGAACCGATTGCTAGATCTATTGCTCAATATGTGTTGCGTTCGACACTGTAATACTACATCGGTTCCTTCTTATTAAATAGGCAGGCACTAGATAGAGGTCAGATGAAAATTTTCAATCAGTCGACCTCTCGCATTGCAGCGCGAATCTCCCCCCATCGTGTTGTGGCCATTAAAATCTCCCACGAGTATGTGGGGGTCAGGAAGCTGATTATTTAGGTTATAGAAATCGGTTTTCTCAGATGATAGTTAGGCGATATGTATATAGAACTATGTATACAGAACACACATTCACCAGTTTCTTAGAAAGGATTGCCTGAACAGACACTGCCTCAAGGGGCTTCAGGAGGGTGATCTGTTCACAAGCTACAGACTTGTCCGCAACCATTGCAACACCGCCGGAGGCGTTAGCCTCGTTGTACTTCATCGGCGTGCCCTCTTCCACCCTGTTTCATCCTCTACCCTGATCAGGTAGTGGGGGGAAGGAGCTAGCCACATGGATATGTGGAGAATTTGGCAGCAAAGCCAGCCACCCACCATGGACTCCTACAAGGGGACGCTGCAGGAGATGTGAAAGATGTCCTGCAAACGCCAGCGGTACGTTACCGCTATAACCAAATATGACATTGCCTAGATGGGCTAATCACACAGGGTTAACCGTTGCCGTCAGGAAACTCTGAAGTAAGAAGTGAAAAGAAGACAGGAAATATTTAAAGGCTCGAGAAAAAGACGAAGTTTGGAGAGGAGGATAGGAAAAGGCAACTACCGGTTTACCCCGGATGGATTAGTCCGGGGGTGCCGTCTACCTGAAGCAAAAGCAATAGGGTGTGTTGCCGCCGCCGAGGGACAGTAAATGTCCAAACACCCGGCATTGGCTCAACCCCCAGGATCCCCTTCTCCCCGGATACGGCTAAGCCACACACGGTTACACGCAGGAGGGTCCAACCCTCGTGTGCTCGGGTACCTGTTGTCGCAACACACCAAACGCCTGCTCACGCAGATTCCCCTTCCGGGATTGGATGAAAATTAATCCGGAGTGCCCGCCGCTGCCGTTATTTGATCCTGTGACCTCGTACTTAGCAGCGCAACGCTGTAGCAGCTAAGCCACCGCAGCGGGTTGATGGAAGTAACCATCGTTTGTGGCAAGCCAATCAGAACGCAAAATTTTTGGCTTGCTGGATCGTAGCAGTAAGGCTTTCTAAATCCCATAGCACTCGTGATCTCCGTAATTTTTGGGCACTGGCATACCGCATATCCTTGCATTTACCATGAAAGCGGAAAAAAACTACGAGAAATGATTTTGCGGGTTACCGTGCATACACAATACATTTCTTGACAGTTGGTAGGCGCCAATTAATATTTCATCGCATGACGACTGCTCCAATGTGAACGCGCCCTACGAGATTTGTAGAAGATTTTGTCGACGAAAACGCGAGTCTCAAAAGTCTTCGGACACTAAGGAGCTCAAAGAAACACAGCGCAGCGCACTGAGGGATGAAATTCGCTACCTTTCCGAAGCCGCACGTAAAGCTGCAGTAAAATGGGCATCTGAGCCTACTTCTTCGACCTCGTTGATAAAAAGGTTCTCCGTCCAACGCCCGCTGAGGCCAGCCAGGAGATGAAAAAAGTGCACCAGCTCCACTGCCATGTTATGCCGACCTTCCATAAGCGTCGTATTTATTTAGATTCAAGTGATAAAGATGCCTTCATTTGGAACCACTACATTCCGATGGCATCCGTGATATCCTAAAATCTCGAAGGAAATGACTTTCCCTGATCCGTTTTTCCATCCATCACCAGGCGATGCGAAAACCTCCCAATTCCTTCGAAATGCGATGTCACCTTTCTGTGCAAGCTGGGTTTTCACTCAGAGAGCAAGGATGATATTGCGATACTTTTCCGTTCTGGTTGTCCATTGGCTTTCAGGCAGGCACTGCCGTTTGATGCATGTCCTGTTGTTTATTTTTCCAACTTTAGTTGTAAAAATAATAGCACTTCCTTTAACACGTTACGATCACGATAGAGCAGCAGTTATAGGATGCTAGTTGACCAGTTCATCGCAGTCGTTCTGCATCTATCTACTCCACCAGTTTCCCCCAGCCCACCCACCTTCCGCCCTAGACATCACCCCCTGGCAAGCCGAAGCAAAAGTCATTAACTTGAGGAGACTTTAGCGGTACGGCGAAGGCGTTAGCTGAGAAAAGCACCATTTGTACTCACGGTGGAGCATTTTGAGTATCTCAATTGGCGATACAAAGAAAAAGAACAGAACAGGCGAAACAAAATAAGACCAGTCAGTACAAATGATTAAGACTGCTCTGCTTAATGAGCTCGTTCATTCTATGGTTCACTAATCTTCAAGGCGTATAAGTGCTGAACTGGGCGCCTGACCAATTGGCCCTGCGGCATCAATACAACGCATTATAGCCTTCCGGTGTCGCCCGGGGAAAAGAGATCACGAAGTACCTTGGATTTTTATAGAAGGCGCGGTATAGTTTCCTGCACGAAGATCACTTCTGCGATTTTGGGTCCCTCAATTCTGGCTTGTTTCGATGCATAGGACAATTGCGATGAGCGGCAGTTGTCGTTGACGCTCGTCTTGCCAGGCTTCCCAAATGCATGAAGCATCCATTTTCGCCTTTCCGAAATAATCGCAGCGCAGATCCGTTCGACTCCGGCGCTCGCATTTGACTTCCTGGAAGGATGAGGGGTGGGGGGTGGGGGGGCCTCTGTGAGTAAGAAAACTGGCCGTTAGTGGGGCACCATCATTTAGATCACCTGATAAGTGGATCAAGGGTCAGAAATTTACCACTACTTCCACGTCGGCTCGTACGGTCGACAACTCAACAAAATGAGAACATTGCCGGCCAATCGGTGTTTTCAAAGGAGTTTACGCTTCCTACTAGCCGTTCGTAAAAACTTCCCCGATGTGGTGCATCATCCACGCTAAATTTCCACTCTATAGTTAGGATTGGCAAAATAACTTTAGTGGTTCAAAGTGCCGCAGTACCTCCCAAGGAAGCGCGAGTTCCCTTGAAGCGCGCTTACACGTAAATGCGTTGTCTCAGCAAATTATTTTGCACGGCCCTCTACGCGACAAACTAGAACTTGAGCAGCTTCTTCAGTCTGATCTGCAGGCTCGTGGCTAATATTGAAGACGAAATCTTGCAATATAGATGCTTCTCTTAAATTGTGAGCCAAAAGAAGAGCGTGCAGCTTACGCGCTCCATCGTCTTTCATGGCGCGGACCTTGGCGCGCGCTGTCACGCGGTGCGAGAGCCCCACATCATTGTGTCAATTGCCCCCCATGCGAAAAATGACCGTCTCGGTTGCGTCAGAAAGTTCTTTCAGCGATGACAAGAAATAGAGCTCCTCAGGTGCATCTCGGCGTTCACGTACGCGCATAGTATGGTTTCATGCGCACAACATGAACAACTTCAGCGCAAGGACGACGACGGAGCTAACCGGGGTCAGAACTGAATAGGTCGACTTCCTAGGTCACGTCACTGAGGCGGCGTGTAACCTAGTAGGGACCAAAATATCGGCAGGGCAACGTTTATGAGATTCCACGGCGTCGGATCGGCGCCCATACCCACACGCAGGCGCTGGTATTGTAATGGACGACACGTCGAACCTGGTTCTATTGAAGGGTGTCGGTGTGCTGTGGGCTTCCGGATACGATGCCGAGCAAGCTGGCGTGCTTCTTCGGCTCGGTGTACGAACTCTTCCACGTGTTCGCTGGTTGGGCTATTATCAGCCAGAGGTTGCATGGCGTCAAGTGCTGTCGTGGCGTGGCGCCCGTATACAAGTTCGAACGGCGTAAACTGTGTAGTCTCCTGTACAGCTGTGCTGTACGCGAAGGTCGCAAAGGGTAAAATCTCGTCCCACGTCTCGTGCTCTACGTGGACTTACATGGAGAGCATACTAGCCAGAGTTCTCTTTAGGAGTTTCGTTAATCCATTAGTTTAAGGAAGACTCGCAGTGCTCTTGCGGTGAGAGCTATGCGTCAACTGGACAAAACGTCCTGCATAAGTTCGGCTGTAAATGCTGTTCCTGCCTTTCGAGCACCCCGAGTACCTGCTGCACGGCCCAGAGCTGTTCGTCTTGGTCGTAGCTCTTCGCGGCTGCCTCTAGCCGTGGTGGGATCGTTCTTGATTTTGCTTCTTCTGGATTTTTAACGCAGTCCCACAAGATGTGCGTGTAATCTGCCGTCTCCCTCCGGTCGACTCTGCACTTATCGGTCGGATATGTCTCGGGACATGCGATGCATCAGAGCCGGGATCGGTAGCGATCCGGTCTGGAGCTGTCTCAGTAGTACCGCCTCCGCTCGACTCAGCCTCGGGTGCGGGGGTGGGAGAGTCCTGCGAGCCAGGCGGTAGGGCTTCGTGATTTCGTTGTAGTCCGTCATGCGGTCCTTGGTTCCGAACCTCATCGGACGGTCTGTCCCCTTGGCCCGGCTGGTTAGCAGTCGCGCCGCTGCGTGTGCCGTCTCATTGTGGTTCTCACTGCGTTCCGACGCGTCGACCGCATGCGCCTGGAACCACATGAGTCTTACTTTCCTCTCTTGTAGTTTGGCCGCTCGCAGTACGCGCTCGGCCTCCCTGCAGATCTGGCCTTTGGCGAAGTTTCGTACCGCCTCTCTCGAGTCACTCAGCACCGTGTGGCGCTACTTCCTCAGCTTGGTCCGCTTCGGCGCTTCTCACGCTCGCTGCTGTCCTTGTGGCCTCTATGACGACCGCTGCGAAGGCGATCCGCTGGTATTCGGTCGCGTCCACGTACCACGCGTGCTCGTTGGCGTTCAGGTCGATGAGAGCCTTGGCCCTCGCCACTCTTCTTCTCTTGTTAAACTTGGGATTCATGTTCTTCGGTATGGGGTCGACTCTGGTATGGCATCGGACCTCTTCGGGGACGGGAAGCTTCATCTCCACCTCGTTAGAGCATCCTATTCCCAGGTCGTCCAGTATCTTCGCCCCGGCTTTGGTCATGGACAGCCGTTACAGTTGAGAGGTCCGTTGCGCTTCAGCTGTTTCGTAAAGTGTATTGTGTATTCCGAGTTGTAAAAAGCGGGTCGTGCTCGTGGACTCGAGCAGGCACAGCACCGTCTTTTACGGTCTTTTGATGATCCTGTTGATTTTGTTACGTTCGTGTTGCAGCCATCTGTGGTAGGCTGCAAGGTACGCGACGTGCCTGATGATGAATGATTGGACGAGCCTAATTAGGCTCTCCTCTCTTAGGCCAGGCTTCCGTGAAGTGACCCGTTTACGGAGTCGAATCGCGTTGACTGCTTTTGCCGTGAGCCGGGTGATGGTATCGCAGTTCCTTCCGTGCCTTTCGATGACCATGCCTAGGATCCTAGTTTTTCCAACCTCAGAGATCACGTTGCCGGATTTGGTTACGATTCTAATTTTTTCGTTAGCAGAATGCGTGGTTGGGCAAGTTGGTTCATTGTATTTGGAAAGATTGGTTGCGCTTTTTAAACGGTCACCGTCTACAAAGCGCAACCAATCTTTTCAAATAATTTTTTCGTGTTCGCGTTGTCTGGTCTTGCCTCTGCTATGCTTGGTAGGTGGGAGTAGGAGAAGCTCCGATCTGCTCGGCGAACATCCCGGTGCCTTCCAGCTGGTGTTCTATTGCGTCGACGGCGGCTTGCAGCGCGCCCTCGATGTAGGCGTCGCTGTCACCGGTCATCCACAGCGTGCTATCGCCCCCGTAGATGGTGTGCCTGACGTCTTAGATGCCCGCCGTTGAACAGTTGAACAGCATCGGCTAAATGACCAATCTCTGCGGTTTGCCGGTGCTCCCGAGCTTTTGCGTCTGTTGGTCGCCTGCTCGTAGCTTGGCGGTCCTGTTCGTGATGAGGTCCTTGATGTAGTTGTAGGATTTTTCGCCCATGTTCAGCTTTCAGATTTCGGATAGAATCGCCCAACGTTTCACCTTATCGAAGGCGGTCTGCAGGTCGAGCCCTAGGATTGCTTTGTTGTTGCGGGCGCTGCCGCCATCGTTGATGATTTGGTATTGGAGCTGCAGCATCACGTCCTGCGTGCTTAGGTGCTGTCTGAAGCTAATCACCATGGCCGGCTACAGGCCTTCTCGTTCCACGTACTCTTGCCACCTGTTGAGCAGGACGTGCTCCAGCGCCTTGCCCACGCAAGACGTGAGCGAGATAGGCCAGAGGTTATTCGTGTCCGGCGGCTTCCCCGGCTTGGGGATCAGGATGGTCTTGGCTTTCTTCCACAGCTTTGGCAGCGCGCCCGCTCTCCAGCAGTTGTTGCAGTATTTTGCGAGGTTCTCAATCGAGCCGTCGTCGAGGTTCCTGAGCGCCTTGTTCGTGAAGAGAGCCGGGCTCGCTGCCGACCGGCTGTTGGAGTCCTGAAGGGTGGCGCGTACCTCCTCGACGTCGATGTCATGATCGAGGTTCGCGTTAGGTAGGCAGCCGTACTGCGCGTGTTGTTCGGCGGGTGTAGTCGGCAGTTATTGGTCATTAATGCGCCTGGTGGCTTCGTCGGCGCCATGTACCGATACCGCCCGATGTATGAGCATGGCGAGTCTGTCCCTTTGGTGCGACTTGGTCTTGGTTTCGTCGAGCAGGTGATACAGCAGGTTCCACGTCTTCCCGTTGTGCATCTGCCCGCCTGCCGCATTGCCGATCCCGTTCCACTGTCGCGTGCAGAGCGCGCGGCACTGATCCTCGATCGCTCGGTTCAGCTCCGCCACCTTCTTTCTGAGTCTGCGGTTAAGCCATTGTTTCTTCCAGTGATTGAGTATCGACTGTTTGGCTTCGATGCAATGCGCAACCCGGCTGTCTACTTTGTCGATATCCACGCCCGTTTCAATTTCTTTGGTCGCATCGCGTACGCTCTTTATGATTTCGGCCGTCCACGAGTCGATGTCTTCGATCTCGTCGTCACCGTCTCTCTCCTGGCTTCTGGCGTCTCGAAAGGCATCCCAGTCTATCCATCCGTGTGTTTTGATACTGGTGTCGATGTGTTCCGGCATGCCGATTTCCACAATGGTGTGTTCGCTGCCGAGGCTCGTCCCCGTGTTTCTCCAGGTGATCGCGCCCCGGATTTCCTTCTTGACGAACGTGAGGTCCGGAGTGGTGCCCGGCACAAGGAGTTACCGATTCTCGTCGGATGAGTCGGGTCCGTGATGAGCGTAAAGTCGAGTTCCATGGTGTCTTGGTACAGGTCGCTGCCCTTTGCTGTGTACTTGTTGCAGCCCCAGGCAGGGTTCACCGCGTTGAAGTCTCCGCACGCGATCAGCGTTTTGCGACGTGCTGCGCTGCTGGCTCTGTGCAGTAATGTCTTGAATCTCTGTTTTCTCTGCGATGGGTTGCTGTAGACATTGAGCAGAAATATGCTTCCTTTTCTCTTTTTGCCCGGGATGATTTCGGTGAGTTTGTGCACGCTCTCGATATTGCTATGCACCTCCTGTTCGACGAATGTGTGTCCCTTCCTGACCAGGGTGCACAGGGCACTCCCGTCCGGCGGTCCCTTGTGCACTCTGTAGCCGAGGAGGAACGCTGCGTCGGTTCGTGCTTGTTGTAATAATATAACGTCCGGCTTGCGTGGCATGTGCGATGTGCTGTTGGATGACTGCCTTCTTTCTTTCGAGGCCGCGACAGTTCCACTGCCACTGGTGGTGTTGCGTTGGCGGCCATGATTGCGTTGGCGTGTACGGGGCTGCCTGGTTTGGTGGATGTTGCGCGAAGAGGGGCGCAAACGTCGGGTGGCTTACCATTGGCTGCAGGGTCCGTTAGATGTAGGCGTATCTGTGTGTTCTCGGCTTGGTAGGCCTCCATTGTTTGTTTCAATGCTGTCACTGCTGGGATGTTCGCGGTGATTAGCAGTTCGAGTTTGGTGAATGTCGCTTCGAATTTCGCTTCGAGGCTGTCCATGCGATTGTTTTCTGTGTGCTTGCGCGTGTCCTCAACGGCTCGCTTCTTCGGTTACGGTTCCTCTATGGCTGTCTCCTGGATGTTCGTGGTTGTTTCCTCGGTCTTGCTTGTGCTTGGTGTGGGTCTCTGTAGAGGCTCGTTGTTGCATGGCAGCAACTAAGGTATCTTAGCGATTTCTCGGGTGAGTTTGCTGATGGTAGCTCGCAACGCCGCGTTTTCTTGTCTTAGGATCTCTTTTGATTCTCGCACCTTGTTCATATCTCTTTTATTCGTGGTTTTGGTGATTTCCTGCGCGTTCGTTATATTTTTCCCTTTTGCTGCGTCGACCCAGCTCACTCACTCACGTGATCATGACCTTTTCCTGCTGAGGCTTCTCTTGCAGCAGCTGCTGTCTCTGGATTTAGGCGCGCGGTTATCCGATGTGGTCCTTGACTTGCGCGCAGCTGGCGGCTTGTCGAGGGGCGGGAAATCGTTCTCCGACAGCAGCTGGCGTTTGGCCTTACGGCGCTCCCATTGTCGCTTGCGCACTACGTAGGGGATCTTGTATTTCGCCTTGCACGTTCGGTCTCCGATCGCGCGTTCGTCCTCGAACAACTTACATTTTGGGGTACAGCGATGGTCTTCTGTATGGTTCACGAGTCCACAGGCCAGGCACGTCTTGATTGTGGGGTTCGGGCACACGTCTATGCGGTTTCCCACTCGGCCGCACTGCTAGCAAACGTAAATCTGCTTCCTGTAGAGGCAGCACGCTATCAGGGTGACTCCGTATCGGAAGAAGTTCGGTACCTTTGGTCCCTGGAATTCCACGATCGCAGTGCTCGTGCTTCCAATCCTTTTTCCGCCCACTGCTAGCGGGTCCTTTCGTTGACGATGTTTCTGTCCAGCTTGTCGGCGCTTGCGTCGATGGGGATGCCTTTGATGACGCCCTTTACGGTGTCGTGAGGTGCCGTGCGATATGCGCTGACCTCGTAGGGTTTGCCTTGAATAGAGATTTCTCAGACTTTAGCGTACCTTGCCGCGTTGTCTTCGTTCGGTGTACTGACGATCATGATGTTCAGTTGCGTGTTGGGGCAGATGGTGTCCGCGGCTCTTTCTTCGCTCGTGATCATGGCCACCGCGACTATGGCCGCAACGACGGTGGTGGTGCCGGTCTTGACGATGTCCAGTCCCCCTCTTGGTCTGACAACTATCTTGCTTTCTTCCGGTAGCATGGCTGGCATGAGTGCTGCCTTGATGACTGAGACACTGAGGTTCTTGTTGAATTTCGATGACATGCTTGTTTGACTCCCGCCGGGTCCGTCGGGCTAGCCACTGGCGGGGTTCCACTGGTGCAGCCTCGACATGCGCTCCCTTGCGAGCGTCCATCCGGCGTTGTTGTGGTATTGCTCGGGTGATCTCTCTTTTCATTTAACTTGAGCGCACATGTGATTGTCCACGATGATCGTTGTTTGAGCGGGCGCCTCCTTCTCGGAGCTGAGGAGCCGCAGCAGCCGACGAGTACGGCAGGCTGCTGTCGGGGCGACGGTGTTGGGCCTAGCGTCCACAGAACATGCCTAAGCCTAAAGTCCTTCGCACGGCGGCAGTAGTACTAGTCACGAAATGTGGCAAAGAAAAACGGACCTCTGGGGTCAGCTAGTATCGGTTGATGCCGTTCGCCTTCACGGACACAATAATGCAAGCAAAATTTTGGTTCGAGGTAGTTAGCACTTCGTAATTGGCTAGCAATCACGAAGTGGATCTGTGACTAGGGATGAGCGCTTCATCTTCGTCGGCGAGAAAATCTGCATTAGAACCCTCCATGAGAAGCCTATTCCTGGATGGAAATTAGCATCGGCGTATTGGGAGCATTTTAAAGAATCATCTTATTTAACACGACAATTCATCAATCATATTGCTATCGATGATGCTGCTGCATATTTTACTGCTTTTATTATTGATACAGCCGAAAAGTTTTTCCCGCATACGCATGGTGGTTCACTTAGCAGACGAGTTCCCTGGTGTAACGAGGACTGTAGAGAGGCGCGAAAGAGACAGAACAGGGCATGGGTCTGTTCTCATTCTCATTCAGATTAAACAAAATCTCATTCAGATTAAACAAATTTATCACAGGGGAGGCGGACACGACTTCAGGCAGACAGAAAGTTGGGTGAGGATGCTCTTCGGCATTAATGAATACACGCAGGAGGCCGCCGTGTGGAATAGCTTAAGAAAGCTAAAAGGGCAACAAATCAATCCGCTGCCTCTGGTGAACGACAAAGGGAATAACTTGCAAGATCAGGCAGACTCTTTTGGGGAACACTTTGAGCGTGTGTCGAGCTGAATCCACTATTCGCAGTGTTTCCTTAAATACAAAGAAATAGAAGAACTTTAGCCATTCGTACGTAAATGCAGACACGACGAAGCGTATAACCTGCCAGTCAGTATTGCTGAGTTGAGAGCTGCCTTGATGTCAAGCAAGAGCAAATGCACCGGGACCTGACCGAGTCGTGTATGACATGATAAAAAACTTACATACTGACACAAAATCACACTACTCGCACACTTCAACAATATTTGGGCTGCCGGATACCTCCGACACACATGGAAAGAACCGATTGTGGTCCCTTTTTGAAGCAGGGAAAAAACCCATCCATTGCGAAAGGTTATCACGCGATAGCTCTTAGAAGCTGCCTGTTTAAGCGTTTAAAAATGGTTAATGGCAGACTCATACATTTCCCAGAACTCAACAATATACTTGATTGCTATAACTGTGGCTTCAGAGAAGGGTGGTCGACAACCGACGATCTTGTTCGCATTGAAGGATATATCCGCGATCCATTTGTACATAAACAGTTTTTCGTATCGATATTCCTCGATATGCAGAATGCGTCTGACACAACATGGCATTACGGGATCTTGAGAGACTTGTCAGGAGTGGGCATCTGTGGAAATATGCTGAAAACAATCGAAAGCTATTTGTTAAATCTTATCTTCTGCGTGAAAATCGGCAGCGTATTGTCGCGACCTTTTACACAAGAAACTGGTGTACATCAGGGAGGGGTGCTTAGTTGCACGCTCTTTATCATGAATATGAGCACGCTTTGTGCTTCATTACCTCCTGCCATTTTTTATTCCATCTACGTGGACGACATTCAAATCGGCTTCAAATCCTGCAACCTCGCCGTATACGAGAGACAGATACAGCAGGGTTTGAACAAGGTGTCCAAGTGCGCAGGCAAGAACAGATTTAAACTCAACGCCACAAACGTTCTTGTGTTCTTTCTACAAGAAAGAGAGGCCTGGTTGGAGATCCTTGTGTTCAACTGTGTGGACATCAAATACCTATCAACAAAGAACATAAATTTCTAGGTATTATGCTTGACTATAGGATGGCTTTCATTCCGCACATTAAATATCTTAAAGAAAAATGTTTAAGGACAATGAGGTTACTTTAATTTCTATCCCACACAACATGGGCTGGCGACAGGAAGTGGCTGATGAATGTTTATAGGAGCCTAATTCGATCACTATTGGACTATGGTGCCGTCGCATATAACTCTGCCGCTCCGAGCGTACAAATGATTCTAGATCTTGTCGACCATCTAGGTATCCGCGTAGCCACTGGAGCCTCAGGACAATCCCTATTGAAAGCTTATATGCAGAATCAAATGAGTGGTTACTGCATCTGCAGAGAACTTACATCAGTCTCACATATTTAAAAAAAATACACTCTAACCACGCACATCCATGGTTTAATACCATTAACGATATGACGTTTGCTAGACTTTTCCGTAATCGTCCCTCTGTAAGGAAGCCTTTTTCGCTACGTGTGAGGGAACTTAGTGAAAATATGCAGGTCCCACTCCTCGAGCATCGCTTAATGCATCCAACCAAGCTGTTACCTCCTTGGGAGTTGCAGGTGGTAGAATGTGACATGTCCTTTCGAGATGTTACAAAGCGCGCAGGAGAGGTAGAAATACGAATGCATTTCCTAGAATTCCAGCATCAGCACTCGCACACCGTTTTCTACACAGACGCATCGAAGTCAAATGCCGGGGTGACCTATGCAGCCATCGGGCCATCCTTCTCGGAATCCGATGTACTTCATTCAGAGACAAGTATACTTACGGGCGAGGCTTACGCACTATTGTCGGCTGTGAAGCATATCAGGAAATCAACAATCCAAAAGGCAGTTATATATACAGACACCCTAAGTGTCGTGAAGACCTTGATGCAATTCTGTAGGCACAAAAATCCAGTAATTAATGAACCCTGTTCCGTCTTGTGTAAAGCGTATATATCTAACCAGCATGTGATTATAAACTGGGTGCCTGGACATAGCAGCATCGAGGGTAACTTTCTGGTGGACCAGATGGCGACATCAATTGCATCACATGCTGTTAATCCTACCTCTGCAGTCCCTGTCACAGATCTCAAGCCCTTGTTAGCAAGGAAACTGCGAAACTACTGGCAACGCTTGTGGGACGTGGAAACAAATAATAAGCTGCATGTAATAAAACCACGATTAGGCTTGCGGCCTTCTACAACAAAATGTCGCCGAACCGAAGTCCTATTCTGTCGTCTCAGTACAGGACACACATTTGGCACCCATATTTTTTTACTCACTGGAAATGATCCTCCAACCTATGGTAGATGCGGGGCAGGCTGACCGTCCTCCACGTCCTCCTAGAGTGTCGGGAAGCCGAATCTGAGAGAAAGAAACACTTTCCCTTAGCATACCGGCAGCACATCCCCCTTCATCCTGTAATGCTACTCGGCCCAGAACCGCTCTTTAACACTAACGTAGTCCTAGGTTTCATAAAAGATGTGTTTCATGTTATTAGCCTCATACATTCGTAGCGCCTCCTGCCTTCAGAGCACGCCGTTGTGATAGTTGTTTCACATAGAACATGCCTCTACGCCACGTCACATTAGCACTGCCACGTCACATTAACTTCACAGAATTCATCAGTCCATTACGAAAACATTAACACTAGCATGGCGCTCTTTGGCCATACCTGATCCTTGCGCCTTTAAACATCAAATATTCATTGAATTTTCACCCCATGGGGATTTTTAATGAACCCCGAACACACGCGACACGGGAGTTCGTCCTTTTCCGCCTCATCGAAGTGTGGCCGCGGCGGCCGGACTTCGATGACGGTGAAATGCAGAAACGTCCGCTTCACGTGCATTGGGGCCACGTTAAAAATCCCCTGGAGATAAAATTCAATCCGGAGTCCTCCACTAGGGCGTGCCTCAAAATCAAATCGTGGTTTGGTCGCATAAAACTGCATTATTCAATTTAATTTATTTCCATTGATGAACGTCTGTCTCGGACCGATCGGCGCAATGAAGACTTATTCTAGTACCACGGCGTATATTTTCAGGTCGCGCGATACAAAAAGGAAAAGCCTCAACAGTGTGCACAGAGCTTCATCGTCTGGCGCCACTTCACCTTACCGGCGAGCCTAGCTTTCCTTATCACCGATTCCCGAAGCACGATAGATCTGCAGGATTCTTTTGAATACGTTAAAACATTCGCGCCCAGCCGAAGTACATACATTATAGATGGTGATGCGAAACGCGTCATACGGAAAAGTACGTACAGCAGGAATCAGGAGCCTGTGGTAGACCTGGGACGCTACGACGTAAAGATATTCTAAAATTTTGTGTTCCAATTCTGCAATCAGCCCTGCCCGATTGGTCAAAAATGGTTCTGGCCACCCACCCCCTTCGCCTGTCTGTCACGCAATGTCACGAAAACTAAGATAGCCCCTCACCTGATATGACGTGTGCGCACTGAGAACTAGGAGTCAGATTCCTGATTACTAAGAATATAACTGGTAACGTACAGGAATTCTATAGCATTAACGAGAGGGTGGCAGGTCTAGTTGTGAAACTTAATAATAGGCACAAAATGAAGGTTGTACAGGTCTACGCCCCTACATCCAGTCATGATGACCAGGAATTCGAAAGCTTCTATGAAGACGTGGAATCGGCGATGGGTAAAGTCAAAACAAGATACACTATACTGATGGGCGACTTCAATGCCAAGGTAGGCAAGAAGAAAGCTAGAGACAAGGCAGTGGGGGAATATGGCATTGGAACTAGGAATAGCAGGGGAGAGTTATTAGTAGAGTTTGCGGAACAGAATAATATGCGGATAATGAATACCTTCTTCCGCAAGCGGGATAG
Organism: Dermacentor andersoni; assembly: GCF_023375885.2. Lineage (NCBI taxonomy): Eukaryota > Metazoa > Arthropoda > Arachnida > Ixodida > Ixodidae > Dermacentor > Dermacentor andersoni. Next base: position 180,861,205 of record NC_092816.1, read on the forward strand.
CCGAAAGTGGACGTGGAGAACCCGAACGGCGAGACTAGAAATGAAATAGACATCATACTCTGCGCTAACCCTGGCATCATACAAGATGTGGACGTGCTCGGCAAGGTGCGCTGCAGTGACCACAGGATGGTAAGAACTCGAATTAGCCTAGACCTGAGGAGGGAACGGAAGAAACTGGTACATAAGAAGCCGATCAATGAGTTAGCGGTAAGAGAGAAAATAGAGGAATTCCAGATCAAGCTACAGAACAGGTATTCGGCTTTAACTCAGGAAGAGGACCTTAGTGTTGAAGCAATGAACGACAATCTTGTGGGCATCATTAAGGAGTGTGCAATAGAAGTCGGTGGTAACTCTGTTAGGCAGGATACCAGTAAGCTATCACAGGAGACGAAAGATCTGATCAAGAAACGCCAATATATGACAGCCTCTAACCCTACAGCTAGAATAGAACTGGCAGAACTTTCGAAGTTAATCAACAAGTGTAAGACAGCTGACAAAAAGTATGATGTGCATAGAATTGAACATTCTATCAGGAACGGAGGAAGCCTAAAAGCAGTGAAGAAGAAACTAGGAATTGGCAAGAATCAGATGTATGCGTTAAGAGACAAAGCCGACAATATCATTACTAATATGGATGAGATAGTTCAAGTGGCTGAGGAGTTCTACAGAGATTTATACAGTACCAGTGGCGCCCACGACGATAATGGAAGAGAGAATAGTCTAGAGGAATTCGAAATCCCACAGGTAACACCGGAAGAAGTAAAGAAAGCCTTTGGAGCTATGGAAAGGGGGGAGGCAGCTGGGGAGGATCAGGTAACAGCAGATTTGTTGAAGGATGGTGGGCAGATTGTTCTAGAGAAACTGGCCACCATGTATACGCAATCCCTCATGACTTCGAGCGCACCAAAAACTTGGAAAAACGCTAACATAATCCTAATCCAAAAAAAAGGGGGACGCCAAAGACCGGAAAAATTATAGACCGATCAGCTTACTGTCCGTTCCCTACAAAGTATTTACTAACTTAATTGGAAATAGAATCAGGAACACCTTAGACTTCCGTCAACAAAAGGACCAGGCAGAATTCCGGAAAGGCTACTCAACAATAGGCCATATTCACACTATCAATCAGGTGATAGAAAAATGTGTGGAATATAGCCAACCTTTATATATAGCTTTCATTGATTACGAGAAAGCGTTTGATTCAGTCGAAACTTCAGCAGTTATGGAGGCATTGAGGAATCTGGGTGTAGACGAGCCGTATGTCAACATACTGAAAAATATCTACAGCGCCTCCACAGCCACCGTAGTCCTCCATATAGAAAGCAACAAAATCCCAATAAAGAAATGCGTCAGGCAGGGAGATACGATCTCTGCAATGCTATTCATAGCGTGTTTACAGGAGGTATTCAGAGACCTGGACTGGGAAGAATTGGGTATAAGAGTTAATGGAGAATACCTTAGTAACTTGCGATTCGATGATGATATTGCCTTGCTTAGTTACTCAGGGGACCAACTGCAATGCATGCTCACTGACCTGGAGAGGCAAAGCAGAAGGGTGGGTCTAAAAATTAATCTGCAGAAAACTAAAGTAATGTTTAACAGTCTCGGAAGAGTAAAGCAGTTTACAATATGTAGTGAGGCACTGGAAGTGGTAAGCGAATACATCTACTTAGGGCGGGTAGTGACTGCGGATCCGGATCATGAGACTGAAATAAGCAGATGAATAAGAATGGGCTGGGGTGCGTGTGGCAGGCATTCTTAGATAATCAACAGCAGGTTGCCATTATCCCTCAAGAGAAAAGTGTATAACAGCTGTTTCTTACCAGTAATCACGTACGGGACAGGAACCTGAAGGCTTACGAAAAGGGTTCTACTTAAATCAAGGACCACGCAACGAGCTATGGAAAGAAGAATGATAGGTGTAACGTTAAGGGATAAGAAAAGAGCAGATTGGGTGAGGGAACAGACGCGAGTTACTGATATCTTAGTTGAAATCAAAAAAAAGAAATGGGCCTGGGCAGGACACGTAATGAGAAGGGCCGATAACCGATGGTCAGTAAGAGTTACGGAATGGATTCCAAGGGAAGAGAAGCGTAGCAGAGGGCGGCAGAAAGTGAGGTGGGCGCATGAGATGAAGAAGTGTGCAGGGACAACATGGCCACAATTAGTACATGACCGGGGTAGTTGGGGATGTATGGGAGAGGCCTTTGCCCTGCAGTGGGCGTAACCAGGCTCATGACGATGACGAGACCGAATGAAAGAAGATGAATAATTTCTGATTAGGCTCCTTTTTATCATTAGCCCTCTGCTATTCATCCAAAGCTTTCACGGGCGCCCACCTCGCCTATATGTCACGCGACGTCACACAAGCGCGAAAATTCATCACGTCAATGAGACCTGTAGACGTTAATCTGCATATCTGGCAATTTCTTTACCATGTCAAGGTAAATGAATATTTAGGTTCCTGAGAACCCCTGTCATGCGTCTGACAGAATTGTTACGCAAATTCGCAAATAATTTTCAATAAGCAAAGATGCGCAAAAGCGAAACCGAAACTTGACCAAGCAGTGGAGCCAACCTCTTCATGTGACGTCACGAGGGTCTCCACCGGGAAAGGCGCGCAAGGCATGCCGGTCTCGCCGGCTGGCAATGAAGAGCAGACGCTCGGCTCAATCGTAACCGCCCCGGACCTACGGGTGACAATATGTCAGCTTCACTAGCTCTTCGAATCTGACAAATACTGAGTTATTATTCTGACGAATTCGATAATCACGAACCGCCGTTCGCAAGTTCGCATGTAGCGCCCATGCGCTACATATCATGCTCCAACATAAAGACCAAGGGTACCCTTAACCACTGATTTTAGACATGCTCCGTGCTATTTTAAATGCTTTACGCCTTCTCAGGGAAGCGCTTCGCATACTCATTGTGTAAGATGTGGAGCACTATTTCCCGCATTTGTATCCCGCAAGAATGCCGCTGGCAGTCCCAAGCACCGAACGGTGCATTTGTTTACATCGGCAGGTACAGCGACCACTCGTCGTTCGCTTGAGATATATGCTATAGCCGCTCTTCGCCGTCATCAATTAATGCGAGAACATATCAAACCAGGCAGATTTTGTGCATGTCAGCATCGTTGCATCACTCTGAATTGCACTGATATGCGAAACCAACCTACTTCAAAAACAGCGAGCGGGAGACCGTAGTACGGGAGCGTTGCTATGCTACCTAATTATCATTCTTCGTATTCTCGTCTTGCACCCAATATGTTCCCTAAAGTGGACATACATGAGGACTTTGCGAGAGCGCGTAGTTACTGGCATCGGTGTAGGAGACGCTGATGCCAGGATAGACAACGTGGGTAGCCGAATTACGCGATTGTTTACGCGGCTGTATGGAGGGGCCTACGCTCGCTGCCCATTTGGGATACGAGGCGAGCAGTGCACCTCGGAAGGTAAATAATGAGTCTCCATGACAATACGTAAATAGACATCTATGTTCGTAGTCGCATTTAATTTAGGGAAGTACCAGTGAGTGCCGCGGGCACCTTTCCGTCGTAAACGGCAACGTACCGATGTCGGTGCTGCTCTGTGTCGTCCCTTCTAGCTTTTTTGTGTGTGCACTGTACGAAACGAGGAATGGTTTCTTTCAAATCCACATGGTCAAAATTGAACTTTAGAAGGAGTTTCCTCCGCCCTGATGTCTTCATCAGCTTCATGCCGATCGCTCAGGCCCGTCACCAGAAGAAGCATGAACTACGGGACTGTCGCATATAGACTGAACGCGATCGGCATCTGCTCAAAGCGTGTGTGCGGAAGGCGAGAGTGGAAAGTTCGTGCAGCCTACGTCTAAAGGGAACACAGCTTCTCGCGACATCTCACGCCGTACACCAGCTCACGATCGTCGATTCCTCGACTCTCGTCGCTGTCCTTTGCATATTCCCCTCATGCTCTGTATGGAACTCTCTTGGCGTCATGCACAATGTTACTTGTAAGTAGGGAGGAGGCACTCAATTGGAGCCGATTAATTAAATTAATTTGTAAAACATCTGTGCAACTCTCAAACGTACTTTTTTGAGTACATAACAGAATTGTTGAGAGAAACTTACCCAGCGAATATCATCGACATCTGCTGACATCAAAATATCGCCGGAGTTGCCCTTTAGAGATGTATTGATATGCCGAACAACACTGAATTTTTTTCTGAATGACCGGAGACTGCCCCTTTTCGAAAGGAATAGAAGATGGCTGCCCGCCGATCGCTCAGGCACTGGCTATTCGCATCTCACAGAGAGCATGGACCGAAGGCGATTCAAACACAAAAGGAAGGTATTAAAAATCTGCAGACGACAACCGTGAACGTAGGTGCGAAATCAGACAGTCTGGCAGATGAAGTCGCGCAGATGGAACTAACGATTGAAAGTTCAGAAGAGTACTCTCGAAGAAGTAATATGGAAATCCACGGAATCCCTCAGTCAATTAATGAAAATATGACAGATATCTTGAACAATTACGCTGCCAAATTGGGTCTGACTAAGCGAATGGACGGACAGCTAGAGGCAGTTCACAGCATTAGAGTTCGTACACGGGCAACTCCACCTATAGTGGTTAGATTCTCTAACAGTTCAATTAGAGATGCATGGCTAGCCAAAAAACTACAGATAAAGTCCGATAAAACCTTCATTATTGAAAACCTGACATCATATACGAGGAAGTTGTTGTGGATGGCGAAGAATGCAGCTAATGAAAAGTCGTACAAGTTTGCGTGGGTAAAGAATGGTAAAGTATTCGTAGGAAAACAAGAAGGAGCCAGTGTTATCAGAATTGAAAATGAAGAGAGTTTATCCAAAATGACGTAGACATGGAAGTAGAATTTGGAAGTAGACATGGAAGTAGAACTCATTTAAAGGCTGGGTAAATTACCGGCAGATATATACCTGCGAGGAAGGAAAAACTGCATGTCTTGATCCGATTCATATTAATACCAGAAGCACAGACACAAATTGGGATCCATTAGAGCTTTATTTGGAGCCATATAAGGACTCCTTAGATGTGATTATCCTGACTGAAGTGAATGTAGGCGAAACCAATGCTAAGTTAGATCAAATAAAAGATTTTGAACAATTTTCGGTATGCCGTCACGAGAGAAGAGGAGGAGGTGTTATAATATGCGTTAGAAACAATTGGCTAAGCAAAAGACTGATCATAACTATGAACGAAGCAGAGATACCGCTGTTATCAGTCGAATGTGCACGTGCATCATTCATAACATGCGCTATCTACAGGCCACCAGACAAAAATATAGGCAAATTTTTGGGGGTATTGCAGCATCTGTTAATGACACTAGAGAAAAAAAGATAACATAATTATGGTAGGTGATCCTAACATAGATACCTCTTCTATTGCTAAAAAATATGTCAGTGGCTATTTGACCTTCATTTCAAGTTATGACTTAGAAAATAACATCACAGGAGTTACACAAGAAGAATTCTTGGGGAACAAACTTACTACGTCATGTATTGACCACATACTAACGCGTGTTTCTAGCACGCAACCTGTAACAAGTAATGTAAGAGAAAAAGTTGCTCACCAATATTTCATTTCTCTCACAATATTAAGTGAAGACTTAAATTCACGTGGGGAAACTATACAGGAATTCCAGATCTTCGATAACCAGAACATTGATAGATCATTTTATGTACCGTATCAATAAAATACAAGTTCCCAAAGTGTCGTCATTCAGTAAAATAAAAGATTTTGTACGTCACACGGTTCTGACAAGTGGCTGGGAATAGCAGAAGCAAACCATGTGGCAGGAATTTTCCGATGAGCTGTCGCTAACAATTGTATAAAACAAACTACAGCATTGCGTTCCTTCTATGTGTATTTTGTTCTTTTTAATTTCCAATAGTGATTGATGGCTGTTACTTTTACAACAAATTGACAACTGTACATGATAATATAGAGGAATGTGCTGTACGTATATTTTGCTGCTGTAATATGCCTTTGCTTAAACTATTGCTCGTGCAGGAACAAAAACTAGAAACTAGACAAGCGATGGAGGAAAAGGGTGAGGGAATTGAAGAGAGGAGGGCTTGAAATTGTGTACTTGTAGTATGCCTTGTTGAAGGCAAATACAGAGTGGTCGGCATGAAAGCATCAGTGCTTTCGCGGACTACAGGTTACTCGTTGTAGCACGAACAAGGAATTTACTTTTGCTATTGTACTTTTTATTTTTCTCTCTTCCTATTGTTTCCTCTGTTCATAGAGCACAACACTGCGATTTCGGTTAGAGCACTGCCCAGTTCCGCTCGAAAGCATCATTGCTTTGGCGGGCTGACAAAATATTTGACTGTGTATTATTTTATGTTCTAATAAAGAAAAAGAATTGCGTATAATAAACATATTGCGTGGCAGTATAACATTATCCAGCATTTTGGACATGCATGTTACATCACTTTGCCAATTTTTCTTTCCTCATTATCTGTTTTAGCGGCATTCTTAGCCTTCCGTTGCTTGCCGCCGCGATTTTCGACCAGCCACCGCAAGCTAAGTTAGGGGAAGCGGACCAATCGCAGCAGCCGGGACCACTCTGCTCATCCGGTTATCTATTTTAACAGCACAGGCTCGGTCCACCCGAATGCCTCTCCACTTGAGCGTGCTGCTCGCCTCTTTTCAGCCAATCAGAAAAGAAAAATCGCTTGATGTAGCCAATTTTATTCGTTCTGAAAGCAAACAAAAGTGACCTCCTCTAAAGGAGCCGGGCGTTTCATTCGGCTGTTCAGACAATGCTGCGGGTCAACGCCGGATGCTTGCGTTGGCGGTTACATAAATTTGACGTCAGGACATTGAAATAAAACAGAGTGAAATATATTTATGTTATAGGCCCCTGATTATCTTATTATGTAGCACTAAAGAGAACAACGCTGTATTTTCAGAAAACAACGTAGTCTCAAAGCGCTTACGCACCTCAGGAAATTCAGAGAAGACGGAAATTCGTATTGTATCCTCCAATAGAACGCGGATTGACGGCAGCAAGTTGAAGAGTCTGACTGCAGACTGCTATTTAATTTTCAGTTAAACAGTTTGCCAAAGGAGCCAAATGTGTGAATTTGCTGGAACCTACGTTATAATGATACGGAAGAAGAACGACGCTGTCTCAAAATTTTATTGTGTTGTTTTTATTTCTGGTATTTACACGTAATAGTAGCCGGCACATACCGGTTATTTCAGCGAACACTTTCAAATTTTCTTAAAGGTTGACTGTGGGAGATAGCCAATACTATTTCACGAGCTGATCTAATCGAAGAGGTGGAAAAAACTTGCACAAAAAGCTGGGTTGCTTAACCCAATAATTAAAAGAAAATTCACTAATTATGTTTACCTATTACCTTATGATCCATATTTCTATTTAGAAATGCTAGCCGTGGAGTTTACAAGGTGGATACGCTTGGAAAGAATTCTCAAGGTGGCACCAGTTCCAGGACATTAATTCCTGAACTTTGCGGAAAGATGCATTGGCATTTCAGTTAATTTTGAGCATGAATGCATAAAACGTCGTCTTCTCGAAAAAAAACTTGAATGCCGCTGGATTTGTCCGCAATGTTCGGCATTCAGTATGTCTAAATTGGTATCAACCTGAGAGTTCGTTCCAAGTATACCTGCCTTGGGAGCTTCACGGCTAGAATTTGTAAATTGCAATATGGACCATAACGTAATTAGATAAAAACTTATTTGGTAAATTTTTATTAACATCTACACATTTAATTTGTTTCTGCAAATAGGTTCTACGGCTATTTGCCACAGGCAATCTTTAAAAATTTTTGAAAGTGTTTGCTGAAGCACCCTATGCATATGTTTTGCTTTTTCTTTGGGGTGGTTATGAGAGTAGACATTTTGCTCCACATTTTTCCTGCCTTATATTTCTCTGTATTGTTCACCACTGGCGCAGAATTCAGTTAATCCGTTATGGTCGCATTAACGTAATGCATGTTTGACCTTCATTTATATTTTTGAGGCTCCCGCAAAGCATAAACTGTAAGTGAAAGTCGCGTACTTAAAATGTCACACCAAAGGGGAAAATATTCGATCGAAAAGGATAAATTAGGCATCTAAACACTGCTCGCCATCCTTCATACTATGGAATTCGCTGTAATGGGCTGTTATGAAAGGTTGCAAAGCCAAAACGAAATTCTACAGGTACCTTGCTCAAGCTCATCTTAAATGTACTTCATGATCACATGCACAAAATGCAGTCTGCTTAGACATTTAGCCAACGCTACGATAATAAACAACAACATTTCTGTTAAAATTATGGTTCACTGTCTGATTGTATTGCATAAAACGGTTCCACGTTTGCTCCATATTGGTTCTGATCCTACTGGACCAACCTGTGTGAATAAAGACAGTTGTGGCTTTTACAGTAGGCTTAATTTTAGCCTTACCCAGTATTATACTCTGAGACATGTCTACAAGAGTGACGTTAGCATATTCACCCACGGCGCCGGTGACATACACGTCGTCTACCCAAAAGAAAGGAACATGTCTTGCAGCATGGTATATCGTAAATAATACAGTTGGTTGCATAATGAACGCCGCACCAGCGCAATACGGTGGGTAAACTTTCAACGGAAAATCCTTCTCGCTAACGTACCACTTAGATTTTCGTGTCCTGAAGGGCACAGCACCTCTCACAACATTACAATGAAATCCGGTCAGCGCCATCATGCCGCTCTTCAGGTACGACAGCAAGGCGAACACGTTTACTAAGACATCGTCGTCCAGTTTCACGATCGTCGCTGCAGGGTCGAGACGGCAGTTGTCGGAGATCCACTTTGCACCAAGGAGGAACTTGTGTGTGAGGTTCTTGTAGGTGTCCGTGAAGTTCAGCACCACAACGTCTCCTTCACGAGTCGCTTCGTCTAACACTGAATCTTGCACCGCCCGCTGAGATGTCTCTCCAACAAAGAAAACGATGGCTGAATTCATAACCGACACAATTTTTGGATCACCTATGGTCTTGCGAAGCCAGCGACGTTTCTCGGTGTTGTTGGGCGCAGTGTGCACAAAATACAGTATCCTGAGGCTCGCTTTACGACATGCGTGCTTGACCTTCCATTCGGATATGTTCCCTTGTACCAATTCTTCTGCGAATACATTAGTGCTTGAATCTTCTTTAGTACTCGGCTTGTCGCCCTGGGCAGTACGGCGCACGTTGCTACAGAAAAGACCGACCAAGAGGAGGAAATGACACACCGTAATGCAAGTAACGATGTTTCTTTTTCCACAGATCTTCATTGCTTTTCTTGACCGCGGAAACATGTTGAAACTTCTGGCACGTTCTTTTTCTGCATGCGTACTGAATGTGCTTAAGCTAGTCATAATACCATAGAAAATAACTTGTAATCACTCTAAAAATGAGTGAGACTTCCGTTGGCTACTACAAACTACAGCTGGATGCCCGTTGAATGTGTTTCCCTTTATCCGAGGTGTGAAAAGTCGACTGCGGCAGCCTGCATTGTGAATGTTACCATCGGGCTGCTGACAATGGTCATGACATTTTAATGACAAAAAGGGTACCGGTTTGTATGGCAACAAATGACAAGCAAGGCTCACTTCTCCGTGACATTTAAGGCCTGAACTTCTCGTTTTCCTTACCGGTCAAACACAATGAACACGTTGCGTGCTAAGGGTTGATGCTAAATGCAGCGGAACGTTTGACTGCGTGGAAGGTATATGCTAGACCCACGAATTGCTGCTTAGTTGCCAATGACTATCGTGGTTTTCCTGTCTAGCTCTGATGGCTACGGACGGCACTGCACCATGTCTATTTTCTTGTGCACTGCGGTGTTACAGCAGGCATCATGGCAATACACATGCTACGAGTCACGTGACATTAGCGCGACATTCATTCAAACTTCAGCGACTTGCGAAAGAGAACAGGTGCCCTCGCAGTGTTGCCTAGTTGTGTATCGGACCTGCAAGATTAAAAATCGATTTCATTGTCTGCCAAGACCCCTGTGCTTTCTTTTCACTTCACATTGTTACGCTAAATAGCCGTTGATTACATGAGGTTTACTGCCTAAATCACTGCCTAAATTTTATCATATTATTGAGCCCACAAACGATAAAAATCATAAGCTACAACATAAATACAGATATATAACCACATTGAGCCAAAAATATTTAAGCAATACAAGTGCACGTGCATGCAAGAACGTTGAACGTAGGGTACAGCTTCATTGTAAAAAGTGAACAGCTGCACTATCCATAAGCGTAAAAGGCTACATGATGGTGGCAATATGGTAGGGCAGATTGTTCCACTCTATAGTAGCGTGGCGAAAGACTGAGGCTCTGTGTGCGTACAGATTTCGTTTCAAAAAAAAAAGAAGGAAGTCTTGGAAGCTCATTTATGCGATGCGTGAAAGTATCAGATTTGTGCGTGAAATACGACAATTTTAGTTCTCGTTTACTGCTAGTCTCAAAAGCGAATTATTCCACTAGAACTAGTATCTGAATAATTGCTGCGTAATTTGAAACGTAGCATAAATGATGTTTCCGTCTGGCATATACATTGCACGAAGGAAACACCAAAGTGTAACATGTCAACGGCATTGCAACTGTCATCGTTGAGAGATTCTTGTCTTCCTTTTTGATAAAAACAATATACAACACAGCCGTAAAACGCGCTAAGAGGCTGATTTGTGATGCGAAGCATTCTTTCCCAACTTCAGGTACTTTGAGCGCGTATACTGTCTTTCTCTCTCTTGTGAGCGCCCGTATATGTGAGTGCCCGTTTTAGCCCAGTGGACTTGCCTTGAAAAAGGCAAGTCCACTTGCCGACACGTTGGCTCCCGCTTTTACCTTGTTCTCGTTTTGCTCATCGTTTTGAATTTGTATCTCCCGCCTTCCGCAAGTTTGTCCGTATTAGGAAAGCTGATCGCTAGCGCCACCTCGGGCGCCTCCTTCACGCGTGTGTCAGTGTGTGTCCATTGTTGACATCTGTAGAACTCATTGACTACCACACTTGATCGCTCAGACTGAGGTAGGGTGGGAGCGCCCGTATATGTGAGTGCCCATATCAGCGTAACTGATGGCTAGCGCACCTACGGCGCCTCCTTTGTGCCTACACGACACCAGGCGCAAGAGAGACTCGTACGCTCGATCTCTCGCTCTTCCTGTTCCCGCTGCCAGTGCGGGCGCGCGCGTTTCGGTTGAGCGATATAATACACGTGTTCTGTTCAAGAACTTATGTCGCCTGCATTCGCTAGGCCACGCTAATATCCTTAGCCTTCATGACCAGCCCTCACACGCTCTCTCTCTCTCTCTCTCTCTCTCTATATATATATATATATATATATATATATATATATATATATATATATATATATATATATATATATATACATATATATATATTTATTAGTCTGCGGACACGAAGTCCATGCAAGGTGGTTAAACTTCAATAGTATGTCGCAAGAACTAAAGCAGCGCTAATGCTACCAAATGCTGCAACAACACAGTAATTATGCCGACACAAAAAGCAAGCAATGCTGATACAACTTTTATAAAGGCAAGTCATTCCAGTCATTAATGATCCTTGGAAAGAAATAGTATATAAATAGGTTGGTTCTGGGAAAATAGGAGGTTAGGGAATATCGAATGTATGGGCGAGTAAGTCAGGTTATTAGTTGGCTTACATATATTGCCGAATCAAGTGCCACTTTTTTATTAAGTAACTGAGAAAGAAAGTCGAGCCCTAGTATTTTTCAACGCGATTCAATTGTAGGAATACTATTAGACCTCATTAGTTCAGTTGGAGAGTCGAACGTCGAAAATTTAGTGTGAGCCAACGGGATAGCCTGTCCTTTATTCGTGGAAGTTTTCTTATGTTACATTGAGTGTAGGAATCCCAGATAATGCAAGCGTACTCGAGATTCGGTCGCATTAAGTAGTAATACGGGATTGGACAGGGGTAATTGGAGATCATAGGGAGACGCCTTCGTCCTGCAGTGAACACAATATAGGATTATTATTATTATTATTATTATTATTATTATTATTATTATTATTATTATTATTATTATTATTATTATTATTATTATTATTATCATGATCGTGATGATGCAGCGACTTGCTTAAGATAGGATAGAGCGTGTTTATGTTTTCATATGAGCATGCATAGTTTACGGAAAACAGAGAAAGTTTTATTTCGCACATGAAGGTTCCAGGAAAGCTTGCTTCAAACTGTGGCACCTAAGTATCTTTAGTTAGAGACTTGTTCACTTTCAGAAGAGCCTAGCATACAAATATAAGACAGAGATGTTTTCTTGCGGGAAATGCGAAGAAAAACACTTTCATCAACATTCAAGGTTATCGTCCATAGAGTGCGTCGAAAGAGAGTTTTACTGAGGCTATCATTCATAGTCTTGGTCACTACGGTGGCTAATTTGTTTAAACAAGACACAGTCATCTGCAAATAGTCTTATCTCAACACTTGGCTTTACAACATTGGCAATGTCATTCACGTAGAGGAGGAAGAACAAAGGGCCCATTACACTTTCCTGTGGTACTCTCAATTGGACTGGAAGACAGGCCGTGTGACGCTCACCTACTTCCACGAACTGTTCGCGATTGTATAACTATTCAGCGATCCAAGTTCTGTTATGCCATAGTTTCTAACTTAACTATTAGTTTGGTATAACGTATAAAATCGAAATTATTGCTAAAATCCAGAAAAAATAAATCAATTTCTTTTTTGTGTGCAATAGAAAAAGCAAAAGTACGAATTACCGCTACTAATTGTGTAACTGTAGAATATATATGCAGATTCTTACGCCGGGAATCTACGGCGACTACCAACTTAGGCCAATAGTATGTGCTCGTGTACTGCAACAATGTCACTCAAAATTTGTCATCGAACTCTCGCGTTTGGTTCTGCTGCCTGCGCTCGAGCAAGCTGGCGCGCTTAAGACGATACGCACATCTCGCCTGTGAAACGGCGGGTGGTGGTGGGTTTCGTACGAACAGTGATTAAGAAGCTACCTTCCCGCGAACATTGATTCAAGATTACCAGACAGCAGCAACGTGCCGACTCCTAGCTCCTGTCCACTATCGCACTGGACTTCACGGCTCTTCTAGTCTCAACTACGCCTTTTATACAGGCAGCTATTCGTGCTATATTGTGCTGCACATCGAGCTTGACTACGAAACGCTGCGTCAAAACCCAGCGTGGCAGCCTTAGTACAGCTACTCGGATCGACGACCACCAGATTTCGAGCAAACAATAAAGCTCTTAGAGGGCCACCGGTTATCTGAAAAGTGCGTGAACTCAGAATTAATGTCCTTCCGGTTTGAGAGTCTGAAAGTCTGTGAGGCTACAGGAGGGCGTACTACTGGGGTACCACTACGCAGAGAGGGAGAGGAACATGTTCGCAATGACCGAGCAGCTAGGTAAGTCAACGCTCTTTATGACTCTCTCCCTGCCTGTGGTGAAAAACGAGCGCATGTTCAAACTCATTGGTAGGAGAAGAGAGAGAGAATGAAGATGAAAGGCAGGGAGAGTAACATTTTGACTCATTGGTGGAGCCAAAATGGTGGATGCACCGTGCTAGCTCTATGGCTTTGGTGTTGCACTGCTAAGCAAAAAGTCGCAGGAAAAAATCCTGGACGCGGACGCCACTTTTCCATGGGGCCGAATTGAAAGACTCCCGTTTACTGTGCATTGAATGCACGATAAAGAACCCTTCGTGGTCAAATTTATTCGAGAGTCCCGCATTACGGCATGCGTAATAATTATATCGTGCTTCTTGGAAATGAAAGCGCAGCAAAAAAAAAAAAAAACTGCTCGTCGAGATGCACCCTCACAGGGTTGATGCCTTAGCCAGCAAGCTGAAATGTGCTTCCCATGACATCGATTCCCACAGTACGTAATATCTGCATGATTTAGCTCAGAAATACAGTGACCTCATAAACTCAGGAGATGTCATACATGTAAAGAGATTTAGTTTCATGCGAAATGTTCGCAGAAAATCGTGCATAAACTTCGTTGCTTTACCAATCATTACCGTAATAACCTGTTTTTATTCTTGACAGTCGATAGTTGGTCCAGACACAAGCACTCATTGTTTTTAATTTTTTATGCCTCAATGGCAAGCTGTACCTTTGTACATAGGCAGCACACGGGCGCTATACCTACCACGGCCAAATTCTGGTATAAACTGCTACCAACACTGCCCCAACGCTGTTATTGTGGCAAAGTACGTCCGAATGCATTGCTGGCCTTGAGTTAATGTCATGATTTAGTGAACATCCTGTCAGTGCAATAGCCAATAGTCTGCTTTCATACTGTCAGCGCTTGATAAAGTTGTTGCAATCATCAACGCCAGGTTTCGGCCAATGAGCGCTGTACGACGAATATTGCCGCTACGCTGGTAAAAAGTAGGCAGTAATTATTATCGTGAAATCTATGCCAGTCGCATTTTTGATAGCAGTTGTCCTGACAACTCTCTGCATCAAACAATAGCTAAGAAATTACGATATACCTATATTAGGTCAGGAACTATGCACATCAAAATAATGACAGAGAAGGATATTGAATGAATTGTACAGCAGTTTATTTACGAATAAATTTCCTGGGGACCTAAAAGAGCATTTCCTGTGGACTGAAGAGAGTGACACTGGACCACTTTATAAAGTTTATTTACATAACAATTAGGCGAACCCATCTCACTATGGCTGTCGATGGCAGTGAGCTAGTATAAATGAATTTAGCGACACAACCTGTTGCCACCGTCGAAACAAGTTCTGTTTGAGGCTTGGACTGCAGCGGAACTTCTCTTTCACGTTTTCCTCAGAACACTCGGGCCCATCTGAAGCCGGCACCACGAAGTTAGCTCGTTGCCTATGAAATGCATGACGCGTTGGTTCGTGCGAACGCTGAGAAACGCAAGATGCGGCGACCGGGCTCGTCTTTCGCGTTTCTTCTTAGACGCGCTGCGCCATCTAGTGACATTGCCGAGAAGTCCTTAGATTGCCTCCGAGGCGGGAAGCGTGAATTGCTGGTGCCTGCGAATGCTGAGAATTGTTCCCTCGCTTGCCGTATATTCAGTGGCACTTAATCAGTCACCGAGTTGGACAAAGTTTATTGAACAGCGGCACATATTCTGCGCATAGACGTCAGACTCTGGAGTTTTGCAAGACGCGTAGCGCCACCTCCCGGTGCGAAGAAGCAGTAATTGAGTAGTGCGAGGCCCGACTCCCTTGTTAAGTTGCCTATACTGCTAGCGACTGCAAAACAACGATTTAACTATATTTTTGTCCATCTTGCGACTGTTTTGCGCATTTATTACCCAGACAGAGAGCTATCACTTTCTACGCTAGACGGACGCGCCGCGGAACTGCCATAAAGCGCTTTCTGGCTCACTCTTCAAACTGATGGAGGAAACGACGGCAACCGCGATAGCTCCGCGCGCTACGAACAAACGCCGCAATCGACGCTACTGTTGTGTTGTAAATTGCCATGAACGTGAAGTACTGAGTAACAACGTACAGTTTTACCGATTTCCATCGCGATCGTATGAACGGGAAAGGCGAGAGCGCTGGATACAGGCCGTTCAACCTGTTGGGTAATAGAGAGAGAGAGAGAAAACTTTATTTGGTTCCTTCAAGGATTTAGCGTTGGGTAATAGAATTACTTGCATTCCCCATAACACAGCGGCTCGCATAAGAAATTGCGATAATTTTGTTCTGCTGTAATTGTGTTGCGTATCCCTGACGGAAGACCGTGGTAACCAAGCGAAAACTCAAGAATCTGCAGTCGCCACTTCGTTGGTAACAGAAAAAACTACGTTGCGAACCATCCTGCGTATGTGCCATCGATGTTTCCACCTTTTAACAGGCGTCCGCCTCCTCATGACTAAACAAGTGGAACGGAGAGATTTGGCAGATCAGTTTAACCAAACAATTTGGTTCGTTTATGAATTCAAAATCCTGCTCTAGAGCATCGTTGTATAGCGAGCTCATTTCTACTTTCGGTATTTTGCATGTCCTGCGCCGATACAACAAGCACGTTTAGCAATGTGCTAAGCCTGCTCGACTGCGTTTTTCAAATGTGAGCAATAAAGTTGCTGCAGGAGCACTGGATGAGTACTTGCGAAGTAACGCACGTGTGTAAAGAAAATAATGTCGCGTTTATTTACATTTATTTGTGCGCGATTGTTGCTCGAAGCGTCTGCGAAAAGTTCAGAGGCACTGAGCGATGCTGTAGCTCCTGCGAGAAAGACGTGGCGCGTAGGCACTCTAGGGAGCTTACTTTCGTTATGATTGCACGCTGCTTGCTGCCTTGGAAAACATTTTCTGTTTGCTGCCCTGCAAAAGGTTATGGAAGGACTTACTCTCTGCAAATACTTGCGAGAAAAAGAAAGGTTAGGATAAAAGGCATAAAAATATAGGAGATACCTAAGTCTTCTGTTCAGAGAATTTTTAATGTAAACCAATTAGAAATGCTTAGATTTTTATGCTGATATGCCTATAAACAAACCCGATGCTATCTGTACTTGCGAGTTACCGCACGCCGAAATACCACCTGAGACTTCTTTTATATTGTACACGTACTTCGCCCTGCTGAGCTTCCTCCCTTTCCGAAGCGTGGATGGGCGGAAGAAGCTTTCCAGGTCCTTGATTTTTAGGAAACCATGCCTCAACACAACCGAAAGCGGAGGCTCCATTGTGGCCTATGCAACTTCGCTTGCGGACAGCTCTTTTTGCACTACTCAGTCCGCGCCAAGTCTGCGATGGGAGCGCTGGTGACGGGTTTTTCTGCAGCACCGCCTGGGTCGAGTCTGAGGTCCATTCATAGCGCAGCTCGGTAAAGGGTTGGCGTTCAAGGCATACATCTAAATGCGGTGCATAACCAACGCATCTGTGACGCAGCCTGGTAATACTTCGGATTGGTGTCCTTGTCGAACCCTTGTGACGCGAGTTCCATTCTGTTGAGCATTGCACAAACTTAAGGGGTATTTCAATGGCGTTAGCATATCTTTCTGTCTGTCTGTCTTCTGTCTGTCTGTCTGTCTGTCTGTCTGTCTGTCTGTCTGTCTGTCTGTCTGTCTGTCTATCTATCTATCTATCTATCTATCTATCTATCTATCTATCTATCTATCTATCTATCTATCTATCTATCTATCTATCTGTATATCTATCTATCTATTTATATTGGCACCTCTGCGTCAAACCTGTATGTTTGTGTCTAGCCATATTCCCGCCTACTTAGGGCACCATTGGATCAGCTTGTGTCACCATGTATGTGCCATTGTGTACACGCGTGCTTCTCTTCAAAACAATTCTTTCACGCCCACATTCCTCACTGGAAATGCTGGATTCGGAAGACACCGTTGTCGAAAAAACTACTTGACGCCGACTTGGAGCGCGGGATATGCATGATTCGGCCTATGCTGGTCCTCATGAACCTCTTGTTCTTCAATGTCCACGCTGGCAGCAATTTGTAGTATTTATCTCAACACTGCATAGAACACAAGAATTGTCCATCCAGTTCACGTCATTTCTCTTTACTTAATGTTGATAGACTTACGTCCGAAAAATGTTTCAGCATTTAAAGTGATGGGCGCAAATATAAAAAAAAAAAACACACAACAGGCCTCAGCGACGCTTTCGAAACTGAACTCACTGCGAGAGCAGAATTGTCCTACAGTGAAGAGCCCCAGCTTATTTTCGTTTGCCTGCTTTTTCCTGAAAATACTGTTTACCCCATTACAGTGAACTCGACATCGATGCAGCCATTATTTGGCTCTGTTTATAGACGAGGAGAGCGTTTAAATCGAAATTTATTAATATAAGTTGAATATCTTGAAGAAAGTATATATCTTGTACCGTTTCAAAAGATGGTAGTTAACTGTAAATTGCTCTCTTTAATATTTGTATTCAACTTGTTATATATATATATCATCCGCACATCACTGCACTACGATCATAGCACTGACAAATGCCACACAACATCGCAGTCGTCAAACACAAACTCTGCTCGAGAATGTTTCAAGCACACAAATCGATGCCGTACAGAGCCACATGAATGGATAGAAATTACAACACTGGTGAATCAACCGCAAAAGTCGTGATAACTAGCTACTAGTCGCAGTAATATACACACGAAACATGGAATTCATGGGACGAGAGAAAGCGTTGGGGATGCTAGTTAACGCTTTCAATGCAGCTGTATCGCAGTATTGCAAAATGTACTTCACTGAAACAAACTTTTTTGTAAAACCCTTATTACGATCCCCTTATTGCGGGGTTTTATCATACACTACATTTGGCGCCCTACAATATAAAAAAAAGTACTCAGAACAATTTCACTCACTTGTATAAAAGATCAAGGTCCCTGTGTTTCAGAGCTCATCTTACAGCGATGACGGGGGCCCCTAGCATGTACTTTTTTCGTGACCTCTGCCTACAATTGTGACTTTCGCTGGCCTTTGATTTCTCGTACACAAATATGTGAGATCTCAAGAAACCACACTATGTATAGAGGACAAGGTGGGAAATTAAGATGTTCACATGAGCATGAAGATTAACCCTCAGACCGGCGTCTCATAGGAACGATAAATTCGACATAGAAAGACCACTGCTGTCCTGCGCATGCAGGACAGCAGTGGTCTTTCTATGAAACGGTGGTAAATTACTTGCTATGCTATGAAACGGTGGTAAATTACTTCATTAGAATGTTGAAGAAATTTATTGTGGCATAATAGCGGAAATGCTGAAGAATGAGCTCCCCTAGATGTAGCTTAAAATTTTAAAGCCAGCTAATGTAAACTAGTAGCTGTGTTGAGGAATCCGATAATGTATCAAAGTTGCTTGAGACACTAGTGGCAAGTATCGTATTGCACACAGTTAGTTGGCTGGCATATTGAATGTGTATATCAAACATTTATCACCTTAATATCTTGCATCTGCATCGCCACAGAATTTCAAAACATCTTTGCGCAGCCCCGGCGGACACGTAATGTATATGAAAGCATTAATGCTTGTATCAATAGAATGCGTGACCAAGAATGGGAAAACTGGATGAAACACTAAGCGATAGCAAAAGCGGAAACTTGCTTTTTATGAAATAAGTTGGGCACCATGCTCGTAGGCAAAGTTATACTCAAATGAGTATTGAATGTGAGCGGCCTACATTCACACCGTTCTTCGTAGAGCGGGTATCGTTGTCTTTCTGTATGTTAAACGGTTCACGTATAACTTTTCAGCCTGAAAACTACACTAGCATGGAAGGGAGACCACAGCACACAATCACTGACTACGCACAGAACATTTATTTTAAGGTGATTGTTCAAGGAAAGGGAGACCACACGACACAATCACTTACTAAGCACAGAACGCTTATTTTAAAGGGATTGTTCAAGAAATAACTGGGAGGCTCTTTCGGAGTGAATAGCTGCTTTTATAAATGGCTAAGAATGCAGCTAGCTGCCACATTTGCTATTTCTTACGCATTCTATCACACCTTTACTTGCTTATCATCTTATCTCCTTCTTAAGCAGCATTCCGATCCGTGCTTTCTTATTGATAATGTAATGTTGCAAAGGAATTCTAACGCTCACAATGTGGTAACGAAGTTCATAGAACATCCCTGTTGAATTCTGCAGGTGTTCTGTTGTATTTATAGATACAGCCGCTTTCAAAACTATTTGCGATTTTGCTGCATACCAATGGGTCCCTGTATGATCCCTGGTTCAAGTTTACACTTATGAAAGAGGCACATCATTTACTTGCCGTTGTAGATTGCGAACATTGTGAATTTGCAGAGATTGCTAGTACCACTTTAGTACTAGCAAGTTCATTTCTTTTCACACATTTGTTAATTTGCTTTCTGCGGTGGCCCGGTCATTGCCGACAATGAGTAAATCCGGCGGAACCCCTCATGTTCGCTTGGACTTAGAAAGCAATATAGCCTATAAAATTGCCGCTGACTACAGCAGTGCGGCAATCACTAGAGGAAGTATCTACATAGCGAAGAACATTGGCTAATGACAAAGCGGTTAACTAAATTATAGGCAATAAATTTTTATTCTTTCCTATATGTTTACTTTCGTCCGATGCAACGCGCAATGTGGTGCGATGAGTGTTTAGTTACCACAAATGTCACAATTTTGAATTCTTGCCATGTTTATAATTATGGCGCTACCTAATTAGGCAACGTTAAACTGCAAACCCTAATTGTGTGCGAAAGCCATGTGAAATATCCAGGACAAACGCGATGTATGATGCTTCTCTTCTTTCTTTCGCTCCCTCATTCCCCTCGCCACGTTAGGGTAGCAATGTGGACTCAGTCTGGTTAACCTCCCTGCCCTTTCGCTCTTCCCTTCTTTCTCTTTCTCTTGTCAACGGAAGAATGGTGCAGAGAAGTCTATGGCGGAGAAGTACGTCATCGCCATAATTATCATCATCATGCTAATCTAGGTCCACTGGAGGGCGAAGGGAGATCATGTACGACAGACAGGCGCTTCTTTTATGTTCTTTTAGCACGCGTCGTTGTTACGCTGTTTTTCTTCAAGTATGTTGCACCAACTCGCCCACATCAAGCTTCCGATGTTCCGCTTATTCTTCTGCAGTTTGCTCTCCTTACACAGCAGTGGCAGACGCTCATTGCGGAGAGAGAGAGAATAAACATTTTTAATGGGTGAATGTAGCTTTGGAGAGGCGTCCTCATTCCAGAATGCCTTGAGCTCGGGCCGCGTCCTGGGCCCTCGCAATCAGCCGTTGCTGATCCTCGAGGTCGGAGCTGGCCAAGGCTCGCTCCCAAAGCTCGTTAGTGGGGTAAGGGTTGGGAGGATTTAAGGGTGCCGCTCTGCAACCCCCTACTATGTGGTGCCTGAGGGACCCGGGCTCTACGCAAAAGCGGCATTGTGGAGAGAATTGTGTAGGGGCTATGAGGCGATTTTTGGTTGGGTGGGGGAATGTATTAACCTGTAGAGCTTGGATGAATCGCTCCTGCTCTCTAGGTAATGGCCCCCTATCAAGTGGCACACACCCAGTGGTCCGGTGAAAGAAAATTAGGTAAATGTAAACAGTTCAGGATGCTGCGTTATTCCATTCACAGTTTTCTGTGTTCAGCGAACCCTGGGAGCCAACATTAAGCATACAAATGCTGTGTAATCTTTTGCTGTGTAATTGGGCAGAACAGAGGTCAATTGATTGGCACTGGTTTGACTTTCCTATAAAGGGATGATATCGGCATGCTCTTGGAATTTTCATGCGTCAAGTAAACATCCCATGAGTTGGTCGATCCATGACCGAAACAGTGAAATAATTTGTATTTTTCAACGTTGACTATTTTCTATATAGTTCATTTCGTTTTATATGTTTCAGTCTTAAACATGAAATTGCATTACACAATAGGTGGGTGTAAACACGCGTGAGCACCTGTTAATTATACAAAAATACGACAAGCAAGTTGCAATCGCTATGACAAATAAAAAGAATGTTGGCATTAGACTTCAAAATTAAAGGTAAACACAAAGCATAATGGTGAACATCAATGGCGAAAAGTTCACGTCGTACTAAATGGACATAATAAAAAACCGAGTAAAGACATCATGAGGATATAAATAACATGCTCAGAAACGTCCCATATGGGTTTGTTTCCAAAGTATGTGTGACGCATCTCGTCATTACAAGTGGACGTATCATGTTATTTGAGGTGAGTATATACCGTCCCGCGGAGTCTTTCGTGTTCGCCGCTGTTGAGACTCGGGGTAGCGTTTAGGCAAGGGATCCTTCGTGCCATATAGATAGGTACGCGCAGGAGTTGGAGGGAAAAAAAAGCTTATTTGAATAATAAATCAAGAACACAGATTCCAGTCAGAGCGCTCTCAGTCCCACTCGAGCCGTTTAAGCAGTTCTTCTTCCCTAGTTCTCTACACTAGGCGATTCGATGACATTGTTGCATTTATTTATTTATTTATTGATATACAGTCAGTGCCGAAGCATTACAGAGGGGAGTGGGAAAAAGAAATACAAATAAATAAATAATAAAAGCAGCATGTTAAACATAACTAATCTATGCATGGTTAACGTGGTAATTATAAATGTACCAGGCAAAAAAATTGGATTTATCATACAAGTTCGCTATAACCAAGTAAAGAATGAACCATAACGAAATAAAAGAAAATTAAGCACTGTTCACATTAACATAGCAGGTACAAAAATGAGCTTTATGTAATATTAGCTATGCGTTTTTAAAGAGTTCATGATTTAGGATTGCAGCAACATTTTTGGGAAAGTGCTTCCACCCGTCAGACGTGCATGGGAGAAATGAAAGTGAGAACAAATGCTTTTTGCGAACGCTAAGGCCTCAAAGCATACGCCAAACCATTTTATACGTTATATTAGCTTCAATATGGGCAGCGCGTGCGTCCGCTGGTGAGTGCACACCCGCTCACCCGCGAATATTCTTATCAAGGCAGATAGCTGGGCGAGTTGGTTCGAAGTCATGGTGGAAGAGAGCGCAACTTAACTGACCCGCATAGAAGAAAAAAAAGACGAGCGAAGACTCACAAATAAAAATTTATTCAAAACGAATGACCAAATGTACGTAAAAGTACATAGACTGGCCGTTCGTCTGTTTTTGTCGTTTTTCAAATTGCAGTCGATCGTGCTCGCATATGCTCAAATTGGCACCCACTTAAAATTACTGTAGCATTTTGGCGTCTCAAACATGGAGTTTTTAAGCTGTGCTCCATATTCACATGTACTGGTTATTTACAAAACAGTTCATATGTGTAGGAAGAAGAAAACAAGGGGTGAGAGTAAGAGGGGACGTAAACCAGGTTAAGTGTCCGTGTGGCTACTCTGCCCTTCATGTGTAAGCTGTGGTTAAGCAAACTCAGAACCATACATCCTTTGGCGATCCAGAAGTACGGGACATGAACTGCAGTGCTCACGATGGCAGACAACACAGCAGGCTTCATGATGAAGGCCTCTGCAGCACAGTGGGCAGGGTATACGTCAGACGTATACTCCTCTTTCCTCACGTACCAATCATCACTCCGTTTTCTCTGTGGATGTTTGTTTCTGTAAACGACGCCGTGGATGCCGGCTAGCCACATTACACTGCTGATTGCGTAAGAAGATAAGGCGTAGCAGTTAATACATCATCGTCCATCTTGACAAGAGTAAGTGCATCATCAAGAAGGCAGTTATCAAAAAGCCACTCTGCAGCAAGAAAAAACTTGAGGGAGGAATTGCGGCGGCTCACTGTGATGTTCAGCACAAGAAGGTCTCCCTCGCTAATAGCTTCCTCCAAAAGCGCCCACTGTTCTTCCGGATGAGCCGATGATCCAACAAAAAAATGATCCTGGAGTTCATAATAGACTGAACAAAAGAATCGCCGATGGTCTTCCGAAGCCACTGACGCTTTTCGAGGTTATATGGAGCAGTATCTATGACGTAGAGTATCTTAAGACTTGAATCACTACACGCTGTCAATGTCTCCCAAGCATATGTTGCTCTTGACGTCAAGTTTCCTTACCTGTTGCTTGGTGTACTTGTGACGAAACTATTCCGTCGAAATCTCTTCAAAATACAAGGACCATATCCACTAAAAATCACTGCAATGAACAGGACATCAATGACGACAAAGAGAGTGATGTAAAGCTTCATACGAAAGGGGCCGTTTATCAAAATCTTAAAAATGCTGCTCCTCTCTATCTTCGGTTGAGCTCCAGCAGTCCTGGAGGTGACCATTCCGTAGTCCTCAATTCCTTATTATCAAAATACAAAGCTGCAAGTATCGATACTGTACTAAAGTATCGCCTCTACGACGCCCGCAGATTACGTGCAATGTTTGCGTTACTCCGCGAAAAGTTGACTTTTTCCTCGGCCTAAGAAAAATAAAAACTTAAAACGGAGCCACCTGCGGCTTCTTCTACGCCGGTGAAGCCCTCGTCAAATCCTTTGCTAAACAAGAGAAGAAATGTTGAACTTTTTACATTTCAGCTTCTTCGTCTATTCGGAGGGAAGTGAATAGGGGAGCTGTTGCCCGACACAGTTTTCCATTTACTTCAAGTGGACCTTTCTGCAAAAAAACAGGATATATTAAATTTTACCTGGACACGTAGTTCGACTTCTAACAATAATAAAACAAGCCATAAAATATATCCTCACAAATTTGGAAATGAATGCCCAAAGAACCTTGCTGATTGTCACATTAGTGTCCTAAACAAGATCATTTGATGCTTATAATTCGTAGTTTAATTCACTTTCTCTAGTAAATGGGCTCTGACCTAGACTACTCAGTGTAGGAGGCTAACCCAGACCTGGAAGCCAATATTTAAATCTGAAATCAAGACATTCATCGCACGACCATGTCACTGCTATGTCATCAGAAGCGTACATCCATGGACATATAGTCTGCAAAATAATTTTTACATGATCTGTACTATTACTCTTGCACTAATAAATTAGGAAACGCATTTGCAATTTAAAGCACAGCTGTAAACCTTTGCGTTTGAGAAATGCAATCCTCAAAAGTGTAACACAACCAATGTGTGCATGAAACCTACTATGCCTTTGACATTCGTCAGTGTGGCAAATAGGCACTGAGAAATGCCAAGGGCATCATAGCTTTCGTGTCTCAAACCTTGTATGCGAGTATATTACTGGTATCTTTGCAGTGAAAGGAAGTCACATTATTATAAGACTTATGAGGGGAACTCATGTTTCTCTAGTTTAATATCTTCTTTTCTGTGCTCCTATATTCTTGACTTTTCCAAAAATAATGGGCGTTTGAAATAAGTACCCTATATTGCTCTTAAATTTTTCCTGCACCCAAGCCCACGTTAGGTTACATTTCTTGAACACTTTGCAGTGCTGTAGATTATCAAAATGAAGAAAAAATGCCATAAGTTTTCATTTTAACCTTCTGTATAACAATTATGAACCTATCAATTGCATACACAAGTACAAAAGAACTACGAAAAACCAGGCATAAAGACAGACATACATTATAATAGCAGGAATCGATGGTGAGAATTCTAATAGAAAGGAACCATTAAAATCTAGGTACTAAAGACACATAAAAATTATAATAACACAAGTATTTGCTAAGAAGTTGAAGAGACACATAGAATGTCTCTTCAAATCACTCCACCCCAACATTCATCCATGGTTTGATGAGTGACCACAGCTGCTGATGCTGTTGGGATAGGTGGGAGCTGAGGTACAGCTGTGAAATAGGTGGAACATGTAGAGGGTCACCAAAGGTTGCACGCTGGTTGCACAGCAGGTTGCCTTGATCTCCGGACTCACTCGACACTCATGCGTTGAGCCTGGTTATACGTCGTTTGCAGGAGGCCTGGCCAGAGTGTGTGGCACGGCTCGGGTATAATTTCGAGGCAGCCTGAAAAACACAGATCCATATCTATAAGCACCAAAATATTCTTCACCAAAGGGCAAACCTGAAGTTTACCATCGGCACATAGCAGATAATGAAAACAGACACTGACTTGAGGTATACAAATGTGCAAAAGTGTAAATGAATGTGAAGAGCTGCTTATAGGATGGAATGTTTCATTTTGTCTTTTGTAGATCAATAACAGTATCTTAACATAAAGTGAAGCGTACTTGGCCCTCCCTAAAAAAATTTATATTATAGGGTTTTACGTGCCAAAACCACTGATTATGAGGCACGCCGTAGTGAAGGACTCCGGAAAGTTCGACCACCTGGGGTTCTTTAATGTGCACCTCGGTCTAAGTACATGGGTGTTTTCGCACTTCGCCCCCATCAAAATGCGGCCGCCGTGGCCAGGGTTCGATCCCGCGACCTCGTGCTCAGCAGCCCAACACCATAGCCACTGAGCAACCACGGCGGGTATAGCCCTCCCTATTTGTGCAAGTAGGCTATTCCATGCGAGCTGTCCCGACCTGGCACACGACCACATGAATTTTTTTTGAAAAACTGGAGGCCCTTCAATGTAGGACAAATGTTAATTTCAAAAAATACTTAACTTAAAAAGTTTTTTTTACTGGCGCAAGCACTAAGTGAGATATTGTGTAATGCACCAAACTATGCATCATAAAAGGCATAGCTAAAAAATTGGTTAATTCATTAAGGGGGCCAAATGTTTCAGGACAATAACGAGAGGCCTTACACCAAAAATTGAACTGCTTATTAGCCACTGCTCAGTTTAATATGGGTCATTAAAAATGGACAAAATGGCCTATTAACTTTATGTTCATAGAACTGGCTTACAGCAAAAGCTGCAAATTTATGTAATCCACATATTTAGGACTTGTGCTGCATGCAAAAACTGGTTTCAGGAAGGTAAATTATGCAGCAGTGCACAGAGAAGAGGATGAACTAGCAAAAAAAAGTCAGTTTTGGTGTACGTTTATCAGCATACTTACTATTGAGGTAGTCCTAGTAGATTTATGCCCAATACAATGCATGAGAGTACACTGTAGTGTTTTTAAATTACTAAACCTTTATCAAAGCAGTTTTGTGTTAAGCAAGAAAAAAAATTGTACAAGTGGTCTCCTACTAGTTTGAAAATTTGCATCGCGTTTCGTCTAATCCACATAGCCTCTTGGCGGCTAAGGTGAAATGCATGGACTTGAGCATTCCTGCACCAATAGCAGGGCGTCTAAACTTCTTTGAAGTTAATTCTTTCATTGCTGAGTGGCTGCAAGCCACTTCACTCAAAAACTTGCCGCTTAATTACATGTATTTTCCTTAATCTTTGTCGGCTTCCAGCCTGCTTGGCATCATCACGAAGGCTGCGAACTCCCTAGTGGACGTAGTCAGGACATGGTGGTGGCAGGACGCAGTGGCAGTAGCCGCCAAAGGCTTTGAACTCCCTAGTGGACGTAGTCAGAACACGGTGTTGGTAGGACGCAGGGGCGGCAGCCACCAGAGTGTACCTGCAGCAAATTTTGCACAAATGCTCTTAGTCCTACCATGTCACAATTTACAAGAAAAATTCAGTTGTCTGTGTAACATGGATACCAACACAAATAAATGTAAACGGTTAGGTCCTACAACACAAGTAGAACGTCGACAAAGAAGCAATGGTATTTATGTTTATGAAAATCCAAGCAATGACAAAAAAGAATGTGCATCCGATTTGTGCATGGAAGCTCGGTGGAAACCTGAGCTCATACCATCAAATGATCTGCTAGTCAAATGCAAGCCTCTTGTTTATATTTTACACACACTATGTTATGCTGCATTAAAACAAGTTCAACATCTCTAAACATAAGTAAATCACGAAGCAATTCAATTGATAAATTCCAGTGGTCGTTAATGCAACAAATTGCCAGCTCTGAATGAACCTGGCTAAACTGGGTAGTGAAAAATAACAATGTGGTTCTCTACATCTTGTTTTCCTGGCTTTCGCTGTAGCATTAGAATACACAAGAAATTTCACATTCCTGACATTTCACCCTGTAAATTTTTATTCCATAATGCATAATACTTCAGGAAGAACAATCATGCTGTCTTTTAATCGTAAATAGTGATAGAACAAGAAATCTTACTGGAGCCAGTGTTCTGACAAGAAAACTTATCTCCTTCACTTTGTCGAAACATTGGCTTCAGCGATGCTCCCTGTTCTACGGCTCTTCATCATTTCAAGTCTCTCTTCCTGTGTACCTCTGTACCTTCAATGTTGTATCAATGAAATTGTAATAACGGAGAATTAGTAAATGTAGCTGATGAAGAACTTGAGCTTGTTGGTAGATAACGACACAGTAACTGCGCAACATAGACATACGGACAAAGGAGGCTTATGTGTGTCGTCTCCTCCAGCCATGTCTCTCCTTTGAACAATTACTCTATCTCGATGTAAAAGTATTGCCCTCTGCACAAATGCTGAAATGAATAAAGGCCAGGAAAGTGGACACAAAAATTGCAACAAATAGCATCATAAGCTAATGAGATATGAAAAAGTGCCTGCTACGATCTGTCTCACCCATAACGTGCTTGATAAGATGGCGTCTTCTTCTGGATGTTGCCATTTCTTGAATACCTAAAATAAAGTACATTTCAAAATGACAAAAATACACAGAACAGCAGCAGTAGCAGAGGAGATAACGCATTGTGTAGTAAAAGAAAGTAATCTCTGATACACCGCAGACGAAATTTCCTTTATTAAATTAGTAGAAAAATACACCACACTTCATTTCATTCAATGCTGTGAGCGTTTCTTGGTACAATAAAAAAAAAGGTATTTCTGCATGAAAACAGTGAAATAATCATAGCCTTCTACTTTTACAAATACGCTACAGCGACTAAGCCAACTACAGCTGTATATACTTAAAATTGTTATATGCACATTACAATAGCCAAGACAGGATAAACTTGGGTTCATATGCAGCTCACCGGGAGGTACAACTTTGCAATCAACTCATTTCTGCTTGCCAAATATCTGCACTAACATAAGACTACAAATAAAAAGACCCTCTTTTTCATAAAACACCGTATTCAAAATAGAAAATCCAGTAGGAATACCACAAATTCTCTACATAACACAGCCAGGTTTTGTAAGCCTAGTAGGATTTACCATATAAAGGATGCAGCAAATTCATGCTTTTAAATATTTACAACTGTGAAAATAAAGATTAGATAAAAAATAATAACATTATACATCGGCTTATATTGTGAGCTAATGTGCTTCCGACTTGCAGCCAAATGCACATTAAATTTGTTGTTTCAGCGCTTTTAAAGCGTTGTGTCTGTTAGCTCGTGCATGCAGCCGCATTACAGCTACGAAAATATCCGTGCTGCCACATCGCCTGACACTGCCATACAGCGTTGTAGCGTTTTTATTATTCCCGGTAATGTGCATAAAGCGCTAGTAAATCTTCAGAATACACAAGCTGTTTTTTCGACAACCTGTCTTCGCCAGCGAAAGTCACACTGGTGCTAGTATTGTATCTACACTTCAAATTACGCAATACTTGGTATTCTACGGATTTTTCGATGCGACAGGACACTCGTCATTGGAGTCGTTAAGAACGGTGTTTATCTATGGCAGTACAGCTTTGCTATAATTTCAGATGCTCTCCTGAGGCTTCCGTCTGCCAGTAGTATTTTCGAATACATACGCGCACGCATGCCTATGAAACGTCTGTGAACTGCCAAGAGAAACGTAGCGCAAAATGTAGCCGTACCGGAAGGGCCGAGTACGCGCCGTTTGTAAACTCGGAACAAAAGCTGATATGCTTACCTGAGAGGTTAAGAGAAATATGGCACAGGTCACTCTCCGCTGGTAGTCCTTCGTATGCATCTGGTCGTCTCTGCGTTGCGATCTCCCATATCACAAGGAAAACGCAG
Organism: Dermacentor andersoni; assembly: GCF_023375885.2. Lineage (NCBI taxonomy): Eukaryota > Metazoa > Arthropoda > Arachnida > Ixodida > Ixodidae > Dermacentor > Dermacentor andersoni. Next base: position 180,890,557 of record NC_092816.1, read on the forward strand.
TGCAGAGCGCAACACTTCCGGCGCTTGTGACGGTCCGGCGAGCTGCACTTGCTCGATGTCGGCAAAGACGAAATCGGCGACACGCCGCTGCTGGCGGCGGTCCTCCTCGGCGCAATCACACAGCACGGACAGACGTTCCCACCGTAACTTGCCGCAACGCCTGGTTGCGTCGCCCCTAACGCAGCGCTTTCAGAACCACTCCATACAATAAAGAACCAGCACTCGACGACAATGTACACGCGCGAGATGCAACGCAACTGAAATGGCGCCATGCTAGTGACGGCTTCGGCTTTGGATCATTCGTATTCGCACAATTGAGCAAAACAGTTGCGCTAGTTTCGGTTTTCTTTCCTAGCGTTGAAATAAAAACTGTTTTGCTCACTGATAATTTTACATCACGTAAGTAATGTTCACGAATGAAACAGCCATGAATTTAACACGCGTCTTGAAATACCCGCTACGTTCACTTCGCAGAAACAAAATTTGCTTTTCCGAGTGTTTGAAATATCCATCGTTGGGCTGTCGGAGCGTGCTCGAAGTGGGAAGACGCGGCGTAATTGTGCTTAATTTGCTTAGCTATAACGGTGGGGCTGCCCTTGATCTTTGTCGAGTGCAGTTTGCTCTGATGTAAGGTAGAACTACAAAGCCGCCGACGTTACTGAATAATCTAGTGCACCTGAAGCTGCCAGAACTCCGGTATTTCCTCCACAATTTCTTGCGACTGCGTTCCGCTGTCACCAAATGCGAGCGTAGTCATTTGGCGAGAGGTTTAGCAACACATTTTCCAGAAATATCGTTCACCGCTGTATCACGACGTGGAGAAGCAGCGCTGTTGGTCCTTAGTAAAATTTTCTGTTTATTGCGAATTTTTCGTTAGCAGTTATATGGACACAACCGTCGAAATATATCTGTCGGTGTTACCGTGAGCTAACGTATAAAGTCAAGTGCGATAAGATCCTATCCCGCGCCGTTGGCTGTGCGCGTTAAAGGAAGTGTTCGAGGCTGAGCCGGGCTGGATAGGCGCCCCAAGTCAAGTATCTATAGGAGGTCACGTGATAAAACGCGCGCAAGCCGGGAGAGGGATGCGCTAGTTTAGCGCGCTTCTCCTCCTCTAGCCCGCTCTATTTTGGAGATAATTTCCGATGGATGCAAAGCTGGGGGGGGGGGGGGGGGGGGTGATCAGATAGCGCAAGGAAGAGGCAGCAGAAGCGTTTGGTCCGCTCTGTTCGCGCCCTTCATCACGCCAACGCTGTGACAGCGAGTGTTCGCGTTCATTGAGTGAGATCTGTCGATGTTTGCACGTGCGCGCGTGACCCAGTGCTTGCTAATTTAAGGAGTAAGCGAATGTTCACTGCAGTTTGTTCAGCCGATGAAACTACGAACCTTGGTTCGTGCAATAGTTCGTGCAATGGTTCATGCAGCATTGGGGTGAAACTGCTATATTTTTGTTCTTATATTTCTAGGGGGTTCCAAAGCAGTGTTGCGTACGCTAATATTTGTTTCTGGCCGCGGAACGCAACGCACTGCGGTAGCCCAGTGGCTTTGGTGTTGCGCTGCTGAGCTCGAGGTGACGGGTCCAATCACAACCGCGGCAGTCGCATTCCAACGGGGTCAGAATGCGAAAACGCGCGTATACCGTGCATTCCGTACACGTTAAATAACCCGAGCTGCTGAAAATAAATCTGCAGCTTCCCATTACCGTGCGCCTTATAACAAGATATTGATCTTGGAACTTAAATCTTCAAAATTTAATTTTAAGTCGCGGAATTACATTTACAATCGACACTGTTGAGTGCGCCTACTGAACTTGTTATCTCGTTATCTCTTTAGTAGCCAATACTTTTTTTTAGATTTACTTATGGTCAGAATCCAATGTGACAAATCCAGGTCTTCCTTAGCATAGGAAACCAGCCATCGCTTAAGCGTGTGAGGTACCAACAAACATGGTCAAGAAAAATCAATATATAGAGCTCGAAGTAATTGCAGAACATGACAAGGATGAAAGAATAATACACCGCATTACAACCAGGACAGGAACCCGAGGGCCTGCCTAAAACGGAAGAGGATATCTGGTATTTCTTCTCCTGCATTAAAATCTTTCTCTCGCCAGACTCATCTCGAATATCAGAAGAATCGCGATCTTGCACGATGACTCTTCGCGTACTATTGAGAGTCAAACGACCCATGCGCAAATGTTGACTTTTGTTTTCTGACTCTACTCGCGCAAAAGTGGGTCTTCGGAAGAAAAAAGAGAGTCAAGTTGCCTTGACTCACTTTTTACTCTCTTTTTTCTTGGAGTGTGTAAGATTTTCCCGGTACTCTGCGGAATTGAACCCGCGTCTTATATATACTAACAATATGGTCTGAAATTATATTCAAGGACGCTCCATGCGCGGACTTCCAGCCGTGCCGCTAAATGGCGCATCGTGTCTAGTGGAAAACACAAGAAACGATCCCGGCAGACTGTACGCTTCATACAGGACGCATTTCGGCCTAGCCAATCTGGTACATTAGATTGTTTCAATACTACTGGCATTATTGTCAATCTTAATCATGACTTGGATGCTGCGCAATTTTCGTTCACGGAGTTTGCACCCGTCAAGGAAAGGACTGTTGCAATTACTTCTCTCTCACCCCACCAAATGGCGCCGATATAAATTAAAGTGTCACAAAGCTTGTTTCGCTATCTCGCACATTTAGATCTACATCTTTCTTCCATTATGTACTTTCTTGAAAGCGCACATCTTCTTTCTTGTTTCATGCTTATCGGTATCTAAAGCTAAACAATGCTGAGTTCCCTAACAGTGAATATATGTACTTATAGAATGGAAAAACAGCTCGAAGCCTTTTTTAAGCTAGAATCTCGTAAATCCAGCGGATGTTAAAATTACCATAAGGTCCATATAGCTGTGATATTTTAATTAGTAATATAAAATAACAAACACTGCAAGGTTAAGACTAAACTATACTAAACTAAACATTAAAAACTATACGGAAGTCATCAGGCCAATGCTTGAGCATGCAGATACTGTTTGGCACCTATGCACAATTAATGCCACAGCCATCATAGATAGTATTTACACTGCTAACGACGAAATTACGATGAGACTTGATACCAACATGCACTTGCATGAATCGCGAGAGAGAAGAGATAAGCACAAAAAATCTCTGCGACGGACGCCGTCGAGCGTCGGATAGACGCCGCATTCAGGATCTTGCTGTGGGGGTCAACCACCGTGGCCACGTACGAGTTTCATCCGGGATACCGCGCCGCGTCGACAAAGGACGCGAGCTCTGGGTTCTGCAGGGCAGTCTTGATGAGTGCTCTGGCTCTGGCTGTGCGCCAGGCCTCGTTCTGTTGTGGATGAACATTCCTCGGGAAGGGGGAGACTCGAAAGGCGCCCCTTTCACCCTGGCATAGCGGCACGGCGCGCGACTCCTCGGCCATGGCTGCCAGACCTGTAATAGCGAGTATTCGGCAGCCGGCCTTGGTGTTAGAGAGGCGAACGATCTGTGCCCTTTTCTACGTTTCGACGACTTCGCTCAGGGTCTTGTGGACCCCGAGTTGCATCAACTTCTCCGTGCTGGTCGTCATGGAGATGCCGAGGACTCGTTTAATACTCTTCCTCATGAGTGGGTCGATCTTGTTTTCCTCCGACCGCGACCAGTTTAGCGCAGAAGCCACGTAGTTTATATGGCTATGAGGAAGCCGTGGTAGATCCTTATGAGGTTGGCGTCGCTGATTCCCCCTTCCTGGTCGTCACTCGCGAAATGAGTCTGAGCATATTCTCCGTCTTGGCACTCAGGCGCGCGATCGTATGCGCGTTGTTGCCCTTTGCATTCAGGAACAGTCCGAGCACCCTGAGAGAATCCACCCTCTGGATGTGCTGACCCGCCTTCGTTCTTTGTTCGATCGGTACTTGGTCCAGCGTCGTGTCCAACTTGCGGCCTTTTCTGTCGGGTCGATACAGCACGAGTTCCGACTTAGTCGGCGAGAGGACCAGTCCCGTGCCCTCGAGGAATTCTTCCGTGACGTACAAGGCCTCTTGCAGGGCCCACTCCACCGCTGCATCCGACCCACCGCCGCACCAGACGGTGATGTCGTCCACGTAGATAGCGTGTTTGAGATTGACGGCCCCGATTCGGTCGAGTCGGACTGATAGGTCTCTCATGGAGATGTTGAAGAGCAGTGGTCATTACACCGCACCCTGCGGCGTGCCCCATGCTCCCAGCGCGTATCCGTCCGACTTGATCTGGCCCAATTTGATCGTGGCCATGCGATCCCTTAGGCAAGAGCTCACGTACGCGCGAAACCGTTCGCCGAGGTTCAATCTCGTCACAGAGTCGAGGACGTGCTCGTGCTTGACCATGTCGAAGGCCTTGGTGATGTCCAGCGCCCAGATGCCTCGGACGTCTCTCGTGACCACGTCGACTATCTGCTTCTTGATCAGCAGCATGACCTCTCGAGTGGACAGCGAGGGTCTGAAGCCGACCATATTCGGCGGGAGGAGGTCTCGTTCCTCGACATGCCTCGATATTCTGTTCTGGATGACGTGCTCCGCCACCTTGCCCACGCAAGAAGTGAGCGAAATGGGTCGCAGACTGTCTCTGGCTGGTGTCTTGCCCTGCTTCGGAATTAGGATCACCGTGGCTTCATTCCAGGCATCCGGTACGATACTGACCTCCCAGACATCGTTTATTTCTTTGGTGAGCAGTTCGATCGAGCCGTCGTCTAAATTTCGAAGGAGTCTGTTCGAGATTCCATCCGGCCCGTGCGCCGACCTTCCGTCGAGGCTTTGAAGGACAACTTTTGCTGCCGAGACGGAGAAGGGGGCGTCGAGCTCATCGTCCGCCTTGCCGCCATAGGCCGGGTAATCTTCTGGCCCGGGCTGCCCCATAGGGAGGTAGCGACGCGCGACTTCGTCCATCACTTCGTTCATAGATGCGCCTTCGCTATTGAGCTTGTGGACCAGCCTATCGATGGCCAGAGTGTGGTTTCTCTTGGACTGCGTGTCGTCCAATAACTGCCTGAGGAGGTTCCACTTGCCTCCCGCACGCATCTGGCCGTCGACGGACGCGCATACTTCGTTCCATTGCTGCTAGCCGAGCTCTTTGCAGTGCGATTCAATATCGCGGTTGAGGGCCGCGATCCTCCTCCGGAGGTTGCGATTCAGCTTCTGCGTCTTCCATCTGGCCGTGAGGCAATTCTTGGCTTCGAGCAGATGCGCCGATCGAGCGTTCATGAGGTCCAGCTTGAGGTCCGTTTCGAAGGTCCTGGTGACCACAGCTACATCCTTCTTGAGCTGTGCTACGAAGTCCGCAAACGACTCGTATTTTTTGTGGTCGTCCTTCCTTCTCTTTCGAAAGGCGTCCCAGTCGACTAGTTCGAAGGCCCTCTGCGGGGCCGCGCTGACCGGTAGCGAGATTTGCACGATGTAGTGGCCACTTCCCAGGTTCTCTTGTAAGCTGTGCCACTCCGCTCCCGGTGCGTTCATAACGAAGGCCAGGTCTGGGGTGGTGTGTCTCGAGACCGAGTTTCCCATGGGCGTGGGGTAATGGGGGTCGGTTATCAGTTCTAGGGAGCTGTCAGTCGCTGCTTGCAGAAGTCTGCAGCCTTTGGGAATGCTTCTAACGAAGCCCCAGGCTTCGTGCGGCGCGTTGAAATCTCCAGCCATAACGAGCGGCGTCTCCCTCGCCTTGGACGATGCCTTGGTTGTTAGGCTGTAGAAGGTCTGCCGGTTGTCCCTAGGAGAGCAGTACACATTGATAACGTAGACGCTGTTCTTGAGCCAACTGTTTGGTATGATCTCGACGAGCAACGCTTCCAGCTTCGTGTTACCAAGACGGAGATCGTGCTCATGGAAGGCGCACTTATTTGCAATAAGTATCGCGATGCCGAGCCCGTTCTCCACCAACGAGGAGACAGCTCGGCATCCCTGGAGAGAAATCGTTTGCATTCCCGTTTCGTGTAGCAAAATGACGTGGGGCCTCTCTTGCTGCTCCTCGGCCTTGATAAACTGCACCAACTGCGCCTCCGGAAGCTGGCGCAGTTCCACTGCCACACGATAATCTTACTATCCGCTCTGGCCATGGTTCGGCATGTTGGACCGGAGCTTGGCTTAGATGCCATCTTGCTCGTCAGCCCACGACTGCTGGTTGTCTTCCATCATTTGACTGGACACCGCCTCCGGGCTGGCGGTGTCGCCGTAGTGTCGGTCACATCGCTTGGTAAGCTCGCTCTCAAGCAGTTGCACTCTGAGTAGAAGGGCCTGGTTACTCTGTACCAGCTCGGCAAAGGATTTTGCATGTGGTCCAAGGACCTGTGCATGGCAGCCTCCGCTTTGCTCACGTCCTCAACAGTACCCTGGGAGCAGGTGACACTGCGCTTGACCGCTCTTGCTGTGGCCCCTTTTTCCGTAGACGTTTGCCTTGGCACGGCCGCTTGGACGGCGCTGGCGTTTCGGAAGGCCTGAAAGTCGGCCTTCATTCTCCGGATATCCTCCTTGAGACTGGCGTTTTAGTTCACCAACTGCGCGATCCTGGGATCGTGCGCCCGCTCGCTCTCCTGTGCGGCGGCGTGTTGCGTCCGGCCCGTCTGCTTCGTCTGTTTCACTATGTCGGCCCAGGTGGAAGCTCCTGCGATGCGCACCTTGGGCTTGGAGAGGCCCCTAAATTGAGAGCGCCCTCGTTGTACGGAGGCCCACGTGAGCGTGAGCGCGTTCTAGAGCGGGAAAGACTGCGCGAGCGGGAGCGTCCCCTCGATGAGCTCCTCTTTTGTAGCGCTGACCTCATTGTCTGGCTCATCTGGCGTGCCGCGTTGCCGCCCTTCTTGGCATTGCCAGTTTTCTTCCGCCGGCGCCTTCGGCGTCTCTGCCTGACGACATACGGCGTTTGGAAGCATTGCTGGCACTTACGATCAGCCGTTGGCTGAGGGCCTCCGCATATGCCTCATTTCGCATCCCACTGGTGGCCTTCAGTGCGGGACGCGGCTCCGTATCCCCTGCACTTCTTCACAGTCGGGGTCGGACATACATCGGCCCTGTGGCCCCGTTCCCCACAACCGTAGCACACACCAACTTCCCTTCTGTATAGAGAGCAGGGCAGCATGCCCACCCTCAGTACGTCAAACAGGACGATAACCGTGGTGGTGGCCTTGATGCGACGCACCTCCAACGCGGTGGGGTTCCGCTGGTGTACGATCATTGCGCGGAGCTGAGCGTCGTTGAACTAGACGTCGAATCCCCTCACAACACCCTTGCATGTATTATCCGAGGCGGTCATGTACGCGGCCACTTCAAAGAGCCCTTCGCGCAGGTGTATCTGTTGAACCATCGCGTAAGCACGCGCGTTCCTTTCTTCTGCTGTTGAGACGACGTAGATGTTTTGCACGTTCTTTGGGCAGACGATGTATTCGCAAACCTCGTCGGATGAAAGCGCCGCCGCCATAGCCAGCGCTCGTGCCACTCTAATAGTGCTGATCTTTTTCACGTCGAGGCCACCCCTTGGCCTAACTCGAATATAGTCCCGTGGCAGTCTCGGGAGCCTTGAGGCTGCGGCCAGCTTCTTCAGCGCGTTCCGCGGGGCTGCCGTGCGGCGGCCGCCCCTGCCGCCCCCCTGCTTTACCGCGCTCGGCGTCGACTTGGAAGTTTCTTGTCTTGCCTTCTTAGTCTTGCCCATTGCCGTGGTCCAGCCGGGGCTCCTTGCTTCTTCGGGGTGATTTCTACCCCCTCCACCATCTCGACTTCGGGCATGATGCCCCACCACACCGGAGTTAGGCCAAGGCCTAGCCCGTACTCCTCAACGGCTGTAACCCGTTAGGGTTAGCTCCACCCGGCGTGGCGAAAAGTTCAAGGTCGTATAAAAGTTCCCGAAAAGCACCTACCGATATAAATCCACTATCGGCTTGATCCCCGCAACAAACTGCATCGAATGATGCACAGTGTTCAAGCGTTTTCGCGGACTGTGCCACCGAAAACATTTGAGGAAACGGGACCCAATGTTTGCGCGTCCGCACTTCTCGGCGCCCAATGGCGATCTCCGGGATATGAGGGCATCGCGAATGCAGAGATGGACGCACCGATCACGAGGAAGGAACGCTTTGCTTCGGCGCCAAATGCCCAACGTAACGCCGCACAGGGACTGAGCACGGATAGCAAGCTGGGAGCCTTCCACTAGAATGGGAAGAGGCCTCAATAGCACTGATTCAAGAACGCGGCAAAATGCTGGCTTTATTGAAGCTCCGCTCGATTTCCCTTACATCCTCCCTCGGTAAGCATTTCGAGAAATCCATTTAAACGCGACTAGTGAATTATCTACAGGATAGAGGCTTTTTCCCAGCCCACATGTATGGCTACCGTGCGAATCTAAATGCAGGACGTTTTCCAGCGCCATGTGGGGCGAGATCCTACGCTACATTCCCTCGGGTGCGGAACACATCCTGACTGCTTTCAATCTGAAAAGCGCTTTCGAAAGCATGCGTCACAAGCTCATCCTTCAGGAACCCAAGACCACGAGCTCTGGAGAAGACGCATATAACTGTATCACTTCCTTTCTCACTCATAGGATAGTCCATGACGGCGGCACGAAAGGCAGCGAAAGACGCCAGGGAGACAGAACGCGCTGCTCAGCTAGAAGAAGAAAAGCGCCTCAAGGAGGCGGCACACAGCGTGGTGCAATCTCTCGGGACGACGCAAAACACGCGCCGCGGAACTCACGAACCGCTGGCGTTCAAAATTGCTCAGGGAACCCTGTCTCAGCACCAAAAGATGAGAATGAAGAGTATGGTACCCTGCACCTACCTTTTGAACGTCGCCGCTATATATTGCAAATGACAAATAAAAGTAGAAGTTACAACTTGAGTGATATTGTGAACAAACATTAGGAAGAACTTGCAAGGAATATTTCTTTGTAGCATCTTCGGTAAGCAAATGCGAATGCAATGCGGTCGTGTACAAAGGGTTGGGGGACAAAGACTGTATTTCGTTAAGTTTTGACTGATTGCCCCGGTGATCTCGTTTTGTTCTCGCAATTTGGCTGGACGTTCCTGTTTGAGCTCCCGGATAATGGCTCTGGCTTTGGCTCAAGTTTACTTGAAGGTCGCCAACTACATGTGCTAACAGCATTTAATGCATAAAAGCAATGACTTCCACGATTGCTAAACGGACGCGCACATAAGGGTGGAGCTTCGGGGAAGAGAACTGAGAGGCTTCACAATCACTTCGGTGGTGTCACTTAGCGGCAGATGAAAATAAATTACCGCCCAAGCACTCCGTACAGACGATTGACCAGCGAAGCTGAAACGTACAGCCTCGGTGTTCACCGTTAGGCTAATCCCGACAGTTCATTAAACGACTCCTTGGTAGGATCCCGGATCCTCGGTACGCCATCGCTGCTTGCGCTAGGCTGCATGAGCCCGTTCTTGCGCCAGGGCTCCAACATCGGCACGGCGTAGACGAGCTCGTTCCTGGTTCTGCTCGCGGCGTTGCTGATCGAAAGCTGTGCTCCTCAGGATTACGTATGGCGCGTAGCCTACCCACTTCGGAGTCGGAGAGCGGGAGCACGAGGAAAAAAAACTTTATTTTAATAGTGCATTTGGAACCTACCAGGCTGCCTGGGTCCCCACACAAATCCACTGCACTCAAACGTTCATGCTTATTATATTGATGAGCCTAGCCGCTCGGCTTGCGGCGACCTTCTGGCTTGCGGGGTCCGTGGAGTGTGGGGACATCTCCTAGTCCTCCCATGTTTGGAGTGACACCGTCCCGCTGGGCGGAGGAGAAGCTGAGCCGGCCAAGAGTATATGGGTGAGGTTGGCTTTTGGTACAATGCACAGAGGGCTGGAAGGTAGGATGGGTCGGTAGTCGGAGAAGACTGATGGGGTAGGCATGGTCCACGTTTGCAGACGGCGCCATCGGAGTTGCTCCCTGGTTAGGGAGAGAAAAGGGAGGGGGGTGTATATTTGCCTCTTGACCCGATCATTCGCGATGAGGTCAGCGAAGGTACACGCACGGTTCCTCGAGATACCCCCATGAGATCAACCTGTGCCTGGTTTCTCCACCCTCGGGCTAAAGAATCGACGGGTTTATTACCGGGGTTTGCCGCCTACGCGGGTACCTAGATGAGCTAAGTGCTGGGGGAGAAGGGAGGTGTGCTTACCCTCTGGAAGAGGGTGATACGCAGCGCCGTAGAATTTCCGGACGGGCTGCGCATCTCATTGTAGGGCACCTAGCTAGGCGATTGAACGTGGAGGCGGAGCTGGAGATCAAGCGGCAGGACGTCGAGGAGCACCAAGCACTAGAACGCTTGAATCCAGATGTTGTTCAGCTCCTGAGCCGCCACGAACTGCGAGAACCATGCGCGGATGTAGCTTGACCGGAACGGTGGTAGTGGTGGGTCGAACTAGGACGCTGGCCAGTCAGCCGTGGCATCGTGTCACTCGCTGCAAGGCATGTTCTGCCGGGTCACCATTGTAAGAGGAAGTGACGGCGACCGAAGAGCCGTGCCGTTGTTCCTATATTTCTTTTGGTAGAAAGGCGAAGGCGGCGAGCCGAGTGCCGGTTGCAGCTACGAACGTGGCAGGATTCCTAGAAGAACACTGCACTTGCCGAGCTTGCGCATCTACCATGCGCTGCGCGTCTTTATTTTGCTCTTCTATTTAAGCTGGAAACAAGGCGCGGCTGTGACTGCCGGCCATAGCGTGCCCGCATTGCAGAATCGGTGGGTGCTACAACTTTGCACAGACAGTCTGTTAGCGCAATTGGCCTGTCGCGGCTGGCTAAGGATGGTTCATTTCCTTGCCTAAATATCGGGATCACTATAGTTCCTTTCCATGGGGACGGAATGTGGTGAGTCGCCAACCTGCATTAAAAACATGTACGAGTGTTTGCAGTTTTTTAGGGCTTAGGTACCTAATCATTTGCACATGAGGTGACCGCTACGTGGCGCCAAGTTGCTGGAACAAGCAAGAGATGCCTTAATTTCAGCTAAGCTAAATCAGCAATAGCAAGCCTCACTGGATGGACCTTTGCGCTTAAGGAGCTGCCGCACTTTGCGTTCTTTGAACATCAGGGAAGTTTCTGTATAGTACGATTCACTAGAGACATTAATGTATGTGCGCCTCCACAATCCTTCTGATCTTCCAGGTTACCACCTTCGCTACTTACTAAAATAGCGGATGGGACTCCCCTTCTATAATTTATTTATCCTATTCGTGACTTTCGTTTTATCAGCGTGCGAACTTATATTTGATATTACGAGCTTTATCAGGAATATCACTAATATCAGGAATATCACTGATATCAGGAATATCACGGATATCAGGAACATGACGAACTAACCAGACACATCACTGGCTGGCACTCGGCAGCCATCATCGCTAAAGAAAAACACTTATCTGCCCGTTTGGTTTTAGAATCATTTTACACCCAATCAACTAGACACACGATAAACAGGACGTGGGGTAATCTTCCCGAGATATACAGCCGAATACTGCGCCACCTCACCCTTAAATAGCCGCGTGCTCATGCTTGCATCTTCATTGTGCTCAAGGGACCCGCACGGGGCCCGAAACGTCGGTTCTTTATATTTATTTTATTCTTCGCGAGTGCGCGTTTCTTCGCACCATTATGTTTCCTCGCCAGGCGAGTTTTCGTCAAACACTACTATTTATATTCGGTACGTACCTTTCCCAACTTTCTTTTTGTCTCTTGGCACGTTGACGCGCTCTTCGGCACTGCAATTTAGGTTGTTTCGTGTGCGACCTAAAGTCCTTGTCCCCGAGGATCACCAGGGCCTGTCTGGAAATGGTGCCCTTGGCAAAGACTCTCACTGGCGCCCTCGAGTCACTGTGTATTCTGGTTCTCTTGCCATCAAGGAGTGATAAGCAGTGATCACTGCATATTGCCACAGTGATGCGGGGCTCCCGCACCGCCTCACGGCGCGCACGAAGGTAGGCGGCATGAAAGACGATGAAGCGCATAAGCTGCACGCTCTTCTTCAGGCCCGCTAATGAAGGGAAGTGCCTGTTTGGCAAGACTCCGTCTTCAATCTACGTTACGTTTTTTCTTGTGGAGGTGCGGGGTAGATGCGGCCACTACCTGATCTAGCACTGTCTACAAGCCCAAAGTCCGTTCGAGCTGAAGGCTGTTCACAACGGACAAGCCGTTGACTTCAAGGACTGCCACCTGCGCACGAGCCTCTACGCAATCGAGTGAGAAGGATGAGCACATCAGTTCCGTCTTCTTCCTCAACCGCACCGACCGAGGTCGCCTTTAACCAGCCGCGAATCCCCACGTCCTTCCATGGAGACACCTTCGAGGATGTTGAGGACTCGCTCGAGCACTTTGAGCGTGTCGCAGAATTCATCGGCTTGGACTCCAAAGCGCAAGCTACGCAACGCCTACTTTGCCTTCGAGGACGATGCGCGGACGTGGTTTGAGTACCGTAAGGGCGCCCCTATCGACAAGGGACGAATCCCGACAGCAGCTAATCAGCACATACGCCAGCCTCAATCGCAAGGAGCGACCTGAATCTGCAATTCAGGCGACAGTGCAGAGGCCGAACGAAAGCGTCGCAATGTTTGTCGAAGATATATGCCGACTTTTCCGACGCGCGGATCCGTCCATGCCGGAAGAAAAGAAGCTCAGGAAGTTGATGCGCTGTGTCAAGCAAGAGTTATTCCCCACGGGGGCGTCTGCGTCAGCAGGCGTTAGTGTGTTAGGACACCACGTACCGGAGCACACGAGGGTTGGCCCCTCCAGCGTGTAGCCGTGCGCGGCTTAGCCGTGTCTGGGTAAAGGGAAACCCTGGGGGTTGAGCCGATGCTGGGTGTGTGGACCTTTGAGGCCCCCCGGCGGAGGCAACAGACCTCTTCGGCCTCTGCTTCACATAGACGGCACCTCCAGACTGACCCACCTGGAGTAAATCGGCAGTCGCCTTTTGCATTCCCCCTCTTCAATCTCTTGCTTTCTCTCTCGCTGTTTCTTCTTTCCTCTCCCCTTATCACTTCTTCTGGCTTCCGTATTCTGCCTCCCCCCCACCGCCAAGGGTTAACCTGGTGTAAATATCCAAACTTGGGTGTTTTATATTAGGTTATAGCGGCGATGCATGGCTGGCGTCTGCACTTATTCTCGCGACCTTATAGCGTCCCCTTGTTTGGCTCGGTGGTGGGTGGCCACAATCGCCGGCGAATTTCGAAACTTTGTATGGCAAGTGCTTTTCCCCCACTGCCTGATCGCTCCCTGAAGAGGGGGCGCACCGATGAACCATTCAGCTTGTTTATGCAATCTAAAGAGTCCTTTCCGAAATGCCACGTTGTTCACAGTCAACACGCAACTAAGACAGTCCTAATGATATCACCTTTTCTTCTAGCCAAATCCCTCAATGAATCAATAGGCCCAGGTTATAAAGTAACACAGATGGGAAGTGGTGATCTTCTTCTCAAAGTTCGCAACAAGCCACGATACGACAGACCTTCGAAACTTGTAGCGTTTGGGGACATTCCCGTCTCAGTAGGCCCTCACAGGACGATGAATACAGTGCGCGGGGTCATCTCGGAAGAGGACCTTCTCGAACTTAGTGAAAGTAAATTACTAGAAGAATGGCAAGAACAGAACGTTGTCAAGGTGCAAAGAATTAAAATAAGACGAGATGAAAAAGAAATACCAACTAGGCATATAATCATAACTTTTGGAACCAGCATTCTTCCTGAATCAGTCGAGACCGGTTACTGCAAGCTACGTGCCAGACCATGCATTCCAAACCCGCGTCGATGTTTTAAGTGTCAGCGTTTTGCGCACGGGTCACAAACCTGCAGAGGGCGTGCTACATATGCCAAGTGTAGCTCCATCGAACACTCTTCTGACGTGTGCAGTTCAGCAACCCACTGCGCCAACTGTGAAGGAGACCAACCTGCTTACTCGCAATCCTGCCCTTCGTGAAAAAAGGAAAAATAAATATAGGACTCAAGGTGAAACTAAATCTGACTTTCCCAGAGGCACGCAAGCGTTTCCATTCCAACAATCAGAGCAGTCCTTCCTACACCGATGTGCCGCGTCAAGGGGCAGCGCCACATCATTCGGCGGCCGCCGAAGTCACTTGGAGAGTGACGGCGGTCACGCCATCCGCCCCACTGACTGGAACAGCTAGCGCTGTTCCGTTCCCCGCAAATGAGGGCCAGCAGACCTCCGGGCCTGTTCAACTCAGGGCCACTGCTCGTGCAGATCGGCCCACCACTCCCGCGAAAATGCCCGCTCCGCGAGCAGTATCCAACGCCTCAGACGAGGTGATGGATACGAGCACAAATCCGCCGTCTCAGACGACCAAGGAACGGCGCAGCTCCCGCGAGCGCACCGCGAGGAAAAAGAGAGCTAGTATCATGGGGCCTGGAAAGGTCTGGTGAACTAATATAATCTACATTTCTTAAACACACAGCACAAAACACATACATTATGGATACACAGATAATACAATGGAATGTCAGGGGTTTACTCCACAACCTAGACGACATTAAGGAACTCTTACATAAGTAGAGTCCAAAGGTGCTGTATGCCGAAGAAACACATCTTAATCCTTCACGCACGAACTTTCTCCGGCAGTATGCCGTTTATCGAAAAGACCGCAACGACGCCCTTGCCTCGTCTGGCGGTGTGGCAATAATTGTACATAAGGGTGTTGCTTGCGGCAACTACAGCTTAAAACACCCCTAGAGGCAGTTGCAGTCCGTGCGGTACTGTTTGTTAAGCTGATCACCCAATTACCTCTGATATATCTCCCCGAACTACCAACTTTCAAAAACAGAATTTCACACCTTTATCTATGAACTGCCCGAACCCTACATTGTCGTTGGAGATTTTAATGCATACAACACCCTTTGGGGAAGCCGCCGTTGGTATGCCAGAGGACCCTTAGTTGAAAACTTCCTCTTCACTACAGACACTTGCTCGCTAAATGTGAAAGAACCTGCATTTTACAGTGTCGCAAAAAAAAACCATTCTGATCTATCGAGTTAAGGATCGCATCGAGTTCACTCTTGCCGCATCTGGAGTGGAAAGGGATTAAGAATCCCTACGGGAGCGATCATTTCCCCCTTGTCATAAAACTAACGAAAGGTGATGAGTGCGCTCCACAGGTCTTCCGGTGGAAAGTCGATTGTGCCGATTGGACGCGATACAGGGAGCTGACTCATTTGACTTGGAATGACATCTGTAATCTTTCTATAGAAGACTCAGTGGCGTATTTCACGGCGTTTATAGTTGATGCAGCGTCAATATGTATCCCCATAACAAATGGATCGCAATGTGAGTGACGTGTTCCATGGTGGACTGACGACTGCAAGAAAGCGTGTAGAAATCAAAATAATGTTTGGAACAACCTTCTAGACTCTCCAACTACAGAGAATTTGATCATTTTCAAGAAAATAAAGTCTGAGGGTAGAAGAACGCGGTGCCGTGCCAAAAGCGAAAGCTGGTAAATATATATTTCTAGCATTAACTCTTATCTGACGAACGAAAAGCCTGGAACAGAGTGAATAAAATCAAAGGTCGGCAAACTCATCCTCTACTATTAGTGAACATGCAAGGAAATACTCTTACGGACCAAGCTGACTCTCTAGGGGCACATATGAAAACATTTCTAGCTCATTGCATTACTCCGATTCATTCCTTAGATATCAGCAACAAGCTGAGCGACTGCCTCTGGTTCGAAAATCCAAGAGCAATGAATCCTATGACCGTCCTTTTAATATGGCGGAATTTAAGGCTGCACTACATAGTTGTAATAAATCGACCCCTGGAACCGATCCAATAGTTTACGAGATGATTGAACACCCACACTCCGAAGCATACAAAACACTCTTCTCTCTTTTTAACGCCATATTCTCTGCCAGCTACATCCCCTCAGCCTGGAAGCAAGCAGTCATAATCGCTATTCTGAAAGAGGGCAAGCACCCGTCTATGGCCAGCAGCTATAGGGCTATAGCTCTAACAAGCTGCCTGTGTAAGTTTTTGAGAAAATTACTAACCGGCGCCTGGTACATTTTCTTGAAAGTAACAAGATACTAGATCCCTTACAGTGTCGCTTCAGGGAACATAGATCCGCAACAGATCAACTTGTCCGCATCGAGACAAATATTTGGGATGCCTTTGTGCACACAGATTTTCTTATCAGTATGTTTAGACATAGAGAAAGCCACTTGGCGTTTCGGAATCCTTCGTGATCTAGCTGGAATAGGAGTCCGAGGCGACTTGCTAACTGTGCTTCAAAGTTATTTGTGCAACCGCCGATTTCATGTTCGGATTGGTAACGTCCTGTCTCGTCTATTTACTCAGGAGACTGGTGTGTCACAAGGTGGAGTGCTCAACTGTACTTTATTCCTTGTAAAAATGAATTCGCTCCGTACTATCATACCACGTACAATGTTTTATTCCGTATACGTGGATGATATCCAAATAGGTTACAAGTCATGTAATCTTAGTATCTGCGAGTGACAAGTGCAGCTTGGCCTGAATAAGTTGTCTAAGTGTGTAGAGGAAAACGCCTTTAAACTTAACGCTGAAAAAAGTACACGCATTCATTTCTCCAATAAAAGAGGTGTAATACCGGAGCCCGTTATTGATCTTAATGGAGAACGGCTATCTGTGAGTCACGAACATACATTTCTTGGCCTCATTTTAGACTCCAAACTAACTTTTATCCCACGCCTAAAATATTTAAAAATGAAATGCTTGAAGACAATGAATCTACTGAAGCTCCTGTCCCGCACATCTTGGGGAAGTGACAGTAGACGCCTCTTGAGCTTGTACAAAAGTCTTATACGGTCATGCCTTGACTACAGAGCCATTGTGTATAACTCTGCCACGGCTAGTGCTTTGAAGATGCTCGATCCCGCCCACCACTTGGGTATCCCTCTCGCTACTGGTGCGTTCAGGACTAGCCCCGTAGAAAGCCTGTATACTGAATCTAACGAATGGTCCCTACATCTTCAAAGAACATATTTAAGTCTCTCTTACGCCCTCAAGGTCAAATCAGATTTCCATCATCCATGCCATTCAATTATTTACGCCCTGTCTACGGCGAGGCTTTTCCGTAACCGCCCAGGCACTAGACCTCCTCTGTCCCTCATCATTTCTCGTAGTTTTTTTTTCCTGAGTTCATGGGAAGTGCAAGGATATGCGGTATGCCAGTGCCCAAAAATTATGCAGATGACGAGTGGTATAGGATTTAGAAAGTCTAACTTCTATGAGCCAGCGAGCCAGAAATTTTGCGTTCGGATGGGCTTGCCAAAACGATGGTTATTTCCATCAACCTCCAGCGGTGGCTTAGCGGCTACGGCGTTGCGCTGGTAAGTACGAGGTCACGGGATCAAATAACGGCAGCGGCGGCACTCCGGAATAATTTTCATCCCATCTCCGCAGGGGCGTCTGCGTGAGCAGACATTCTGTGTGTAGCGACACCAGGTACTCGAGCACACGAGGGTTGGACCCAACCGCGTGTAACCTTGCGCGGCTTAGCCGTATCCGGGGAAAAGGGGATCCTTGGGGCTGAGCCAATGCCGGGTGTTTGCACCTTTACGGTCCCTCGGCGGCTGCAACACACACTATTGCCTTTGTTTCACGGAGACTGCACCCCCGGACTATCTAGGCAAGGCCATATTCAGTTATAGTGGCAACGTACCGCTGGCCTTTGCAGGACATTTCGGTTAGGTGTCGATTCTGGTCTGGCGTCGGACCTCTTCGGGGACAGGGAGCTCCATCTCCCCCTCGTTCGAGCATCCTATTCCCAGGTCGTCCAGTATCTTCCTTCCGGCTTTGGTCATGGACAGCCGCGCCAGTTGAGAGGTCCGTTGCGCTTCGGCTATTTCTTCGAGCGTATTGTGTATCCCGAGTTGTAAAAAGCGGGTCGTGCTCGTAGACTCGAACAGGCTCAGCGCCACCTTGTACGCTCTTCTTATGGTCACGTTGATGTTGTTACGTTCGTGTTGCAGCCATCTGTGGTAGGCTGCAACGTAACGTACACGACGTGGCTGATGATGAAGGATTGGACGAGCCTAATTAGGCTCTCAGCTCTCATACCAGGCTTCCGGGAATTCACTCGTTTAAGGAATCGAATCCCGTTGGCTGCTTTTGCCGTGAGACGGGTGATGGTTTGGCCGTTCCTTCCGTGCTTTTCATTGACCATGCCAAGGATCCTAATTTTGCCAACCTCGGGGATCACATTGCCGGATTTGGTTACGATTCTAATTTTTTCGTGTTCGTGTTGTCCGGTTTGCCTCTGCTATTCTTGGTAGGTGGAAGTAGGAGAAGCTCGGATTTACTCGGCGAACATCTCAGTCCGGTGCCTTCCAGCTGGTCTTGTGTTGCGTCGACGGCGGCTTGCGGCGCGCGCTCGATGTGGGCGTCGCTGCCACCGGTGACAAACAGCGTGATATCGTCCTTGTAGATGGTCTGCCTGACGTCTTCGATGTCCGCGGTTGAACAGTTGAACAGCATCGGCGAAATGACCGATCCCTGCGGTGTGCCGGTGCTCCCGAGCTTTTGCTGCTGTAGGTGGCCTTCTTCGTACCTCGGCGGTCCTTTCCACAAGGAAGTTCTTGATGTAGTTGTAGGATCATTCGCCCATGTTGAGCTTGGAGACTTGGGAAAGAATGGCCGAGTGTTTCACCTTATCGAAGGCGATCTGCAGGTCGAGCCCTAAGATTACTTTGTTGTCGTGGGCGCTGCCGCCATCGTTGATGATTTGGTATTTGAGCTGCAGCATCGCGTCCTGCGTGTTTAGGTGCTGTCTGAAGCCCATCACCGTGGTCGGGTACAACCCTTCTCGTTCCAGGTAGTCTTAGTCTTGCCACCTGCTGAGCAGGGCATGCTTCAGCATCTTGCCCAAGCAGGACGTGAGCGAGATGGGCTGGAAGTTATCCGTGTCCGGAATCTTCCCCGGCTTGGGGAACAAGATGGTCTTGGCTGTCTTCCACAGCTTTGGCAGCGCGCCCGCTCTCCAGCACTTGTTGAAGTATTTTGCGAGGTTTTCAATCGAGCCGCCGTCGCGGTTCTTGAGCGCCTTGTTCGTGACGAGGTCCGGGCCGGCTGCCAACCGGCTGTTGAGGTCGTGCAGGGCCGCGCGTACCTCCTCCACGTCGATGACACGATCGAGGTTCGCGGTAGTAAGGCCGCCGTACGGCGCGTGTTGTCCGGCGGGTGTAGTCGGCAGGTGTTTTTCGTTAATGCGCCTGGTGACTTCGTCGGCGCCGTGCCCCGAGACCGCCCTATGTATGACCGCCAGATGTAGACCATCCATGGGAGCGACTTGGTCTTGGCTTCGTCGAGGTGGTGCAGTAGCAGGTTGCACGTCTTCGTGCTGTGCATTGCCCGCCTGCTGCGTTGCAGATCTATTTCCGCTGTTGCGTGCAGAGCGCGCTGCAGTGATCCTCGATTGCTTGGTTCAGCTCCACCACATTCTTTCTGAGTCTGCTGTTAAGCCGTTGCTTCTTCCAGCGATTGAGTATAGACTGTTCGGCTTCGATGAGATGCACAAGGCGGCTGTCAACTTTGTCGATATCCGTGCCCGTTTCAATTTCTTTGGTCGCGTCGCGTACGCTCTTGGTGATTTCGGCCATCCGCGAGTCCATGTCTTCGATCTCGTCGTCACCGTTTCTCTTCTGGCTTCGGGCGTCTCGAAAGGCATCCCAGTTTATCCATCTGTGTGTTTTGATGCTGGTGTCGTTCTGTTCCGGTATGCCGATTTCCACGATGGTATGATGGCTGCCGAGGCCGGTCCCCGTGTTTCTCTAGGTGATCGCGCACTGGATTTCGTTCTTGAGGAACGTGAGGTCCGGAGTGGTGTCCCGGGACAAGGAGTTACCAATTCTCATCGGATGTGTCGGGTCCGAGATGAGGGTAAAGTCGAGTTCCGTGGCGTCTTGGTACAGGTCGCGGCCCTTTGCTGTGTACTTGTTGTAGCCCCAGGCAGGGTTCATCGCGTTGAAAACTCCGCGCGTAATCAGCGTGTTGCAGCCCGCTGCGGTGCTGGCTATGTGCACTAATGTTTTCAATTTCTGCTTTATCTGCGACGGGTTGCTGCACGCTTTGAGTAGAAATATGCTTCCTTTTCTCTTCTTGCCCGGGATGATTTCAGTGAGTGTGTGTTTGCTCTTGATATTGCTTTGCAGCTCGTGTTGGACGAATGTGAGTCCCTTGCTGACCAGGGTGCACAGGCCTCTCCCGTCGGGCGGTCCCTTGTGCACTCTGTAGCCGAGGTGGGACGGTGTGTCGGTTGGTGTTTCTTGTAATAGCATAACGTCCGGCTTGCACGCGGCATATGCGATGTGCTGTTGGATGACTGCCTTCTTCCTTTCGAGGCCGCGACAGTTCCACTGCCATGCTGTTACACCTGCTGCTACTGGTGTTACGTTGGCGGCCATGATTGCGTTGGCGTGTACGGGGCTCCCTAGTTGGGTGGATGTTGCGCGAAGAGGCGCGCAAACGTCGGGTGGCTTACCATTGGCTGCAGGGTCCCTTTTATGTAGGCGAATCTGTTCGTGTTTCGGCTTGGTTGGTGTCCATTGTTTGTTTCAAAGCTGTCACTGCTGCGATCTTTGCCGTGATTAGCTGTTCGAGTTTGGTGAATGTCGCTTCGAATTTCGCTTCGAGGCTGTCAATGCGATCGTTTTCTGTGTGCTTGCGCGTGGCCTTAAAGCTCGCTTCTTCGGTGCCGGTTCCTCTATGGCTCTTCTCCTGGATGTTCGTGGTTGTTTCCTCAGTCTTGCTCGTGCTTGGCGTGGGTCTCTGTAGAGGCTCGTCGTTGCATGGCAGCAACTGGCGGATCTCCGCGATCTCTCTCGGGAGGTTGTTGATGGTCGCTCGCAGCGCCGTGTTTTCTTGACTTAGGGTCCCATTTGCTTCTCGCGCCTTGTTCATGTCTTCTCTATTCGTCGATCCGGTTGTTTCCTGCGCGTTCCTTATATTGTTCGCTTTCGCTGCGTCGACCCAGCTCACTCGCTCACGTGATGGTGACCTTTTCCTTCTGAGCCTTCTCTTGCAGCACCTGCTGTCTCTGGATTTAGGCGCGCAGTTCTCCGATGAGGTCCTTGACTTTCGCGCAGCTGGCGGCTTGTCGAGTGGCGGGAAATCGCTCCCTGACAGCAGCTGGCATTCGGCCTGACGGCGCTCCCATTGTCGCTTGCGCACTACGTAAGGGATTTTGTATTTCTCCTTGCACGTTTGGTCTCCGGTCGGGTGTTCGTGCCCGCACAACTTACATTTTGGGGTACAGCCATGGTCTTCTGTAGGGTTCGCGAGTCCGCAGGCCAGGCACGTCTTGATTGTGGGGGTCGGGCAAACGTCCTTGCGGTTTCCCACTCGGCCGCACTGCTGGCAAACGTCAATCTGTTTCCTGTAGAGGCGGCACGGTATCAGAGTGACTCCCTATCGGACGAATTTCGGTACTTTTGGTCCCTGGAATTCTACACTCGCAGTGGTCGTGCTTCCAATCCTTTTTGCGCCCACTGCTAGCGGGTTCCTCTCTTTGACGATGTTTCTTTCTCGCTCGCCGGCGCTCGCGTCGATGGGGATGCCTCTGAAGACTCCCTTTACGGTGCGGTGAGGTGCCGTGTGATATGTGCAGACCTCGTAGGATTTGACTTGAATAGATATTTCCTGGATTTTAGCGTACCGTGCCCCGTTGTCTTCGTTCGGAGTAGTGACGATCACGATTTTCTGTTGCGTGTTGGGGCAGATGGTGTCCGCGGTGCCTTCCTCGCTCGTGATTTTGGCCGCCGCGAGTATGGCCGCAGCAGTGGTGGTGGTGCCGGTCTTGACAATATCCAGTCCCCCTCTGGGTCTCACAACTACCTTGCTTTCTTCCAGTGGCATGGCTGGCATGCGTGCTGCCTTGATGATCAAGACTTTGACATTGTTGTTGAATTTCGACCTCGAGCTTGTTTGAATCCCGCCGGGTCCGTCAGGCTTGCCGCGTCCTCCTTCCTACGCTTCCTCCTTCACAATCACCCGGCCTAATGACCGTAAGCTGTCGGATGTATATATTGTATATATCGATGTGTGGTGGTCGAAACGGCTTCACCGCGCAACGCTTGTGCCGGGACGCTTTCATGGCTTGACAGGCATGGCAGCTTCTTGCATATATATATATATATATATATATATATATATATATATATATATATATATATATATATATATATATATATATATATATATATGACGCAAAGGCTATGATGTCAACCCGAACACTGGGTTTTATATCTCGGTCGCGCGCACTTCCTCCTTCACAATCACCCTGCCTAATGACCGTAAGCTGTCGGATTTCTATCAACAAACATATGGCAGACAATAATTATCAAAGGCGAAGTTAGACATATGAAAGCACTGGTCTCTCAAAGACCTGCATCCGTGTATTGTACTTCGGAGTCGTGCAACGTGACAAATGGCATATTGCCACAAATTTCACCGACTTGGTAAAAACAAAACCATCTTCAGGCTAACTTGCGGGCTTCTCTTTCTCCCTAGCAAGCATTCTGGTATCAAAAAACAGTCATGCGCAGCCGTAAATCCTTACAGAACCAATATAGGGTAGAACATGGACAGGCCTTCAGAGACGTTTTATTGTAAAAAGTCTATTATGGAAACACCTCCCGGCCTATCCAACGTTTGTAGTATTTCCCGAATGATAGGGAACTCTCATATATAACGGGTATCTCGCATGCATCCATTCTCAACGGTGCTTCATGTTAGTAATCCAGCCGTTGCATGCGACTCTGAGCACTTCTGTACACAGGATAGCAGAATTTCGCCAGCTTGTTGTTCACCGTGAAAACGACATCAGAACCATACCTTCCGCCACTTTCTTAAGACGACGCGATACACCATGAACCTACTGAACGCGTACTACCGGCAAGCTATTCAAATTTCTCACCCGCATGAAGCGCCTTGCTTGCACCTTTTTCCTTTGTAGGACCATTTCAATCAGAAAAACAAACCTTTCATCAGGATACGCGGATTGTTTAGTTCTTTTAGCTACCTGCCCATACTGTCCTCCTTGCGGTGTGGGCATAACTTCAAGGTGGCGTTCAACAATGATACGGCAATGGCATTTCTGAGTACTGTTGAATTGCCGGAGTGTAGGTCAGGTACGGGTTTCAATACCGTGCGGCATACATCCAGCAAGCGGAACATCCACCAAACTGTAATATTATGTCTGCAAACTCAATAAACCTGTCGCGGAAATCAACAGAACTTTGTAATCGACTAAAACAGGGTAATCATCAGCGTAACTAATATGATTGAGAGTAATACCGTCCCAGGCAGTTTCAAGTTCTATGTACAGAGCACTCAAGTAAACATTGCTAAGCACCGATGCCACCCTATGCCTACGCATATTCTGAATCTTTGTATAAATACGCCGTCGTAACAGGCAATTCGCGCTGCCTGCCTTGATAATCTGCGCCGCTTGCAGATGATCGAAGTTGTTTAGTTCTACCTTTCTAAGAATTAGACGTGATTTATGGGGTCAGAGCGACTAAATTTGGAATCACTAGGTGTTTCTAGGTGTGGGCGGTTTATCTGTGCTCAAATACAAGTTCCACAAAAAGAAGGGTCTGCAGAATTAGATTAATGATGTAGCTGCTTGTGTATGCGCACATTGATCTACCGTCCATAGTCCGTTGTTCATCACAGTACCCACATAGGCCTTTGACCTCGTCGAAAAAACACTGAATGAGACTTATACCCACACGGTATCGTATGGTAAGTGCAATTTATTCTCATGAACCCAAAAAGAGTATAGCGTCGAATATAATTAGTCTACTTATTTTTCATGACGCTGGCCCTGCAGGCATGTGAGCTGAGCACTCAGGCAACACTTTTACTCCCGGTGACCAGCGTTCACCGACTTCATAAGCCAAACACACAATTATTCATTACCGCTCATATCCGTGTACACTCGCGTTCATACTCGCGGGCACTTAGCAGCTGAGGCGTACGTTTCACGCTCGCCTAAAGACACTGAAGTTCATTCGTCCGCCTCACTCCTCACGCCAATAATTTCTCAACTCTCTTTCACTCAAGCACATAGTCACTTACAGTCGCACTGACGCCTGTAAGATCAATCCATGAGTAGGTGCAGTCGTAAAAACTGCAACAACGTATATCTGTGCTGACAAATCAGGAACGAGGCGCGTACAGCAAAGCAGGTTAGAAGCTGTCACCTTGGCTAACACTTCATATAGTTGACTCCCACCATTTACCTATGTTCTAGGGCTTTACCTATAAAATACAAATGTATTCGAAGTGCAAAATATTGGTGCTGCATTCATCCTTAGAAGATGATTGGTTACGGTAGTGCAATTAGCATTCTTTCTTACAGTAAATGTTAGTGATTATACATGATGAATTCTTCTTCATAATGGTGAACCTAACGAGTCAGATACATCATCGCGTGATATGTTCACCTGCAGAGTGTTTATTTTCTTCGTTATTTTTCCATAACAGAGACATCTGCTTGTGTTCACTTCTATTTCCCACTGACATGGCTGCACTTTTGATATGTTCAATTGTTGAAATGCAGAAAATAATCCAGATTAGCGGCTGCTCATATTACCGTTACATCGCACATCATTTTGAAGCTTCTTATTTACCCTACAGTACGATAGTGTACTTCTACATACTTGTTAAAATCTGGCTGCACTGTCTGATTTCTCTGGCGAATGATATCCCACAGAGAGTTAATTTGCTCATTGGAAACTCCAGCCGAGCGCGTGCAAACAAACAATGTTGTATCACCAATGGTCACCATGTTTTTCTGTCTGTGCAATATCACGTGGCGCGAAAAGTCCACCAGATTCAGGTTAGCGAATTCTCCGATCATTCCTGTCACGTAGACGTTGGCGATCCAGAAGTACGGGACATGAACTGCAGCGCTCACGATGGCAGACAACACAGCAGGCTTCATGATGAAGGCCTCTCCAGCACAGTGGGCAGGGTATACGTCAGACGTATACTCCCCTTTGCTTACGTACCAATAATCACTCCGTTTTCTCTGTGGAGGTTTGTTTCTGAAAACGACGCCGTGGATGCCGGTTAGCCACATTACACTGCTGCTTGCGTAAGAAGATAAGGCGTAGACGTTAACTAATACATCATCGTCCATCTTGACAAGAGTAAGTGCATCATCAAGAGGGCAGTTATCAAAAAGCCACTCTGCAGCAAGAAGAAACTTGAGGGAGGAATTGCGGCGGCTCTCTGTGACGTTCAGCACAAGAAGGTCTCCCTCGCGAATAGCTTCCTCCACAAGCACCCACTGTTCTTCGGGATGAGCCGATGATCCAACAAAAAAAATGATCCTGGAGTTCATAATAGACTGAACAAAAGGATCGCCGATGGTCTTCCGAAGCCACTGACGCTTTTCGAGGTTATTTGGAGCGGTATCTATGACGTAGAGTATCTTAAGACTTGGATCACTACACGCTGTCAATGCCTTCCAACCATATGGTGCTTTTGACGTCAAATTTCCTTTCCTGTTGCTTGGTGCACTTGTCACAAGAATATTCCGTCGAAACGTCTTTAAAATGCAGGGACCATAGTCATTAAAAATCCCAGCAACGAAGAGGACATCAATGACGACGAAGAGGGTGATGTAAAGCTTCGTATGAAAGCGGCCATTCATTAAAATCTTCAAAATGCTGCTCCTCTCTATCTTCGGTGGAGTTCCAATGCTCTTGGAGGTAACCATTACGTAGTCCCAAATTCCTTGTTATCCCAATACAAAGCTGCAAGTAGCGATACTGTACTAAGATATCGCCTCTACGACGCGCGCATGCTATGTGCACTGTCTGCATTATTCCGCAAGAAGTTGACTTTTTCCTCGGGCTGAGAAAAATAAAAACGTAAAACGGAGCCAACTCCGCCGATGAAGCCCTCGTTAAATCCTTTGCGAAACAACAAAAGAAATCTTGAACTTTTCACATTTCAGCTGCACAATGCACTTGATCTTCGTCTATACGGAGGGAAGCAAGTAGTGGCGCTGTTGCCGGACAGATTTTGACATTTTGTTCAAGCGGACCTTTCTCCGAAAAAAAAAAAAAAACGGAACATAGTAAATGTTACCTAGACACGTAGTTCGACTTTTTATGGAGCCTCTTCAATATTGTGTCACTTGTCAGAGAAAGGCAGCAGTTGCTGATATAACGCTGTAAGTATGTACAGGTATGCCACGCTTACGCACATGCCTCAGTTCAGAAAACTTTGCACCTGGAATATAAAAGGACGTCTACAAATAACGAGCTATCACGTAGGCCGCATTTCGCAACAAGAATATCAGTAACTAACTACAGAAGACAGGTTTGTTAATGCGAAAGCATTAGATGTTGCATTTACGCCAAAATCTAGTGGCGTCGGCGGCAACGTGACCGAGTGGTCGTACCAAAAATTACCGACGGCGCAAAGAACAAAAACACGCCAATAAATGCTAGGATTGATGTCAAACTTCTCAGGGAGGTTCCTGCAGAGAAAATACATTATTGAATTTGAAAATCGAATTTGGTACTGTTTGGTCTGGTTGGGTATCAAGCCAGGCCTCAGCGGTGTGAGACGAAGCCCGCTTCCACAACGCCATGGCGGCTCCACATTTATGGCGGCCTAAAGGTGTGCCTAGTGCGTGCTTCATTGTACTTGTCACGTCGCACCCATCTGGTTGACTAAACGGGTGGTTTAGTGCGAGCGTCGTTGGGCACGTGACGGCGGAGTCAATGGAGAGGAAGTGGCGCCATATCATGTGTGTATAGAATGAGCCCAGCTGCCTCCGAATGGAATGCATCGATCGAAAACTTTTCACCAAAGAGACTCTAATGCTTTCCCACACGTAAACCGTCTCTACCGAATTTTGAAAGGAATATTTATTTTTGTAAAAGTGTACTTGCTGACGGCTTTTATAATATTACTTCTAATTAATCAAAGCTACGTAGCATTCTCGTGACTAGAATTCTACGCACGAATACTTCAGCTAGCAATGAAAACTGTTGAAATGAACAGGTAGGGAAAGAGAACTATACGAGCCGCGAATCGAAACGGCAAGTTCTATTGGCAGCCGACGTCCTTAATCGACATTATCGCAACATTATTTGTAGACGTTCTTCCTCTAGATATCTATAGAAGATTCATTGATGTCGTCGACTAAATTGCTTTAGTTTTGATTAGCGCCAGCAATCTCTGAACGTTGCCTAAATATATGTAGAATGCATTAGCTCTTCGGTCTACCGAGGCGCGACATAACACGCGTACCTATCGCATAGAAATAATGTTTTAGTTAAAATCACTGTTAGCCACTTTGCTCATTTCACTCTCCATTTTGCTGGCGTTAGGAACGACCTATTCTACCAACGTATCGTTATGATGTTCAATTCAGCCTGTAAAAAAGCTTGACGCTAGCTACTTTTCTTATGAATCAGCCTGAACTCTAGCCATGCCGAAGGACCTTCCCTGTGAGCTGTGACCTTTAACGATTAGCTTTTCGAAAGCTGTTCCAGAAGGCATGCATGGATATTCGCAGCAGACTTCAATTGTTAACGAGTCCTCGTTTCCAGCCTGCAAGTCTGCACGAGTCGTCATTTTCCACGATAAGTTTTGACACTATCATGCCGACAGCCACACTAATGTCTAGCTCAGAAACTGCGCCAAACGTGGACCCCGTTATTAGTAGCGACACGCATTGCCCCATTCAAGTCCGGGCACCGCTTGTAAGCTTCAGTTTATCGTGCTCCTTTTAAACACAGTTTGTTATGTGCAGTTAAACCAGCCCTTCAGTGTTCCATCGTCGGCACACATTGCTTGTTCAAATTGGACCTTAGTTTAAATATTTCACAAATGTGCTATTCGTAGTGGAATTATTATTCTTAAGAATGTGCAGAGCAATGGGAGGGAGTGCTCTCCAGCGATCGCCAGGTCGACCAAGAAGGTCTGATTCGGCGAGCAGAACTGGCAGCAGCATCCAACTAAGGACTAAGGGCAACCGACCATTGTGCTAGAAGATGGACGATTCCATCTGAAGACCGCAGAAGACCAGCGAATCTAGAGCTGATAAAGTTTTTCACTCACTGACTCTTAAGAATGTGCACACAGTGTCTTGTAGCCATTTATCGATATCTATTAGTTTTGCATGCTACTTGGTTCACGAGATAATTTGTATTCTCTGCAGAACACTTGCCGCCTGTGTTGAGCGAACTGGATTTCAAACAAGCTGTCAGAACAACTTAGGTCTTTGGCCATCTTACACTGGGCCAGTGCCGCTGTTCGTTGAACCACGTTGACGCGAGCGTGAGTCACTAGGTATGCGCCGCTCTTCGGCGACTGAAACTACTGTAAGATTTTCCCGGTACTCTACGGAATTGAACCTGCATCTTATATATACTGACAATGTCCTCTAAATTTATATTCAAGCACGCTGCATGCGCGGACTTGCAGCCGTGCCGCTAGATGGCGCATCGTGTCTAGTTGAAAGCACAAGAAACGATCCCGGCAGACTGTACGCTTCATACAGGACGCATTTCGGCCTAGCCAACCTGGTACATTAGATTGTTTCAATACTAATGGCATTATCGTCAATCTTAATCATGACTGGGATGCTGCGCAATTTTCGTTCACGGAGTTCGCACCCTTCAAGGAAAGGACTGTTGCAATTACTTCTATCTCACCCCGCCAAATGACGCCGATATATTCAATGGCGCAATGCTGGTTTCACTATCTCGCACATTTAGATCTACATCTTTCTTCCATTATGTACTTTCTTGAGGGCGCATATCTTCTTTCGTGTTTCACGCTTATTGGTAATAAGAGCTAAACAATGCTGAGTTCCTTAACAGTGCATATATGTACTTATAGAATGGAAAAACAGCTCGAAGCCTTTTTAAGCTAGAACTCAGTAAATCCCGTAGATGTTAAAATTATCATAAGGTCTTTATAGATGTCATATTATCATTAAATATATAAAATAACGCACACTTCAAGGTTAACACTAAATTATACTAAGCTAAACATTAAAAACTATATGAAAGTCTTCAGGCCAATGCTTGACCATGCAGATACTGTTTGAGACCTGCGCACAATGAATCCACAGCCATCATAGAAAGTAGTTACTGTGCTAAAAACGAAACTACAATGAGATTTGATA
The DNA here is from genome assembly GCF_023375885.2 of Dermacentor andersoni. Lineage (NCBI taxonomy): Eukaryota > Metazoa > Arthropoda > Arachnida > Ixodida > Ixodidae > Dermacentor > Dermacentor andersoni. The sequence continues at coordinate 180,919,723 of NC_092816.1, forward strand.
CCAACATGCACTTTCACGAATCACGAGAGAGAAGAGAAAAGCACAATAAATCTATTTTATATTGTGCATACTAGAACAATGGCATATCCGTAATTATTCTTGCCTAAAAGGATGCGCGAATGGAACACCTTTCCGTAAACGGTAGCTAACCACTCCCGGTTTCTTCCTGTCTGCTGGGCAGGCGTACTTGTAAAAAAGCGTAGTTGTAAAAGGCGTACTTGTGCAGGCGTACTTGTATCGTTTAAAAGCGAAGGATTTTCTTTCTGCGAAGCTCGTCGGGTTTTCGTGCCCGTGGGTGCTGCGTGCCTATTCTCTGGATGAACAGAACAATCAGTCACAGCGGAGGACGCGCACAATGTCACCGCCGCTGGGTTCGTTACACTGCCACCACATGGAACCGTCTGCGGGGTATGCGGAACGGTGTGATGGGTCCAGGACGTTTATTTGGAAACGTGGTTGCTTGCTTCAAGTCAGAGGTACAGTCAGGACTTGAAGGCAACTAGAGGTGAGGGGGACGCCCCGCATTGACTACTCACGGCAAGACTACTCATGAAGTTGTGCATGACGACATGCGCTCGTCAAGTTTTGAAGTGAGAGAAGCTCAGTGTAAGATTATATATTTGAAGAACGACTGAGAAATATGAAAGAAACTATATGAGTTGCGAGAGTGTGCATGTATTTGTAGAGGCAGAACATTGACTCACAGTGGATGAATAGAACTAGGAGGCTTTCCAGCAAGTATGCGGCCGGTGTATTACGCAACATGGGAAAAAATCGTCAAATGCATGTCAGAGAGGCTGAGGCAATTTCATGGGTAACCGCAATGGAAAATAAAAGTGATATGAGTAACTATTTGAGAGGGAATAACAAAATCAGCACAAATATTTTACAATAAATCAAAGGGAAGCTCCTCCGTTTTCTAAGTGAGATCCGGACGCCTTAGATCACGTAGTTGTTAAGTGAGGTACACGAAAGAAGAAGCAGCATGCGTTAGCTTCGGTAAAGCTATAGAAACGACGGAGCATGTTTTATTAGAATATGAAGATATATACTCAGCTATCGCTTTAGGCACCGCTGGCCTCTTTGAAGACCTTAGGTTCAGGTATACCAACGGGAAAATAAACATGTCGCAAGTAGATATTAGTAAGAGCCGATTGGAAGTCTGGCGTCAGAAAGTAAGGAGACAACAAACGAAGTTCCCACTAATAGTTGAAAAAGTTTTATGCTTGGAAGTCTGTGTGTTCGTGTGTTTACACAAAAGTATAGGTAGGACATTAGGCAAAATCAGACGAAATTCTTCGTGGCGCAAGCCACCACTCCGTTTCAAATAGGACGCTCATAGCACCAATCGAACCATCCGCGTAGTCACTATCTCAAGGCGCGCTAGAGGATACAGACGGGCAGATGGGATTTGACGTCTCTGCGCAGCAGGAGCCGCGCGCCGAAGCGGTAAGTCTGTCAGCTTTAGCAGTGAAAGGGCACCAAAATTCGCGTTGGCGGTGGCTGCGATGGCACGTCAGAAGCTGAGCCTGCTGGGAAAAGGGAACACCTGCTGCCGCACAAGCGTGCCATTATGTGAGGGGAGAGGGCGTCGCCGCGTCGTTGGGGACATGACACATCAGGCAGCGGCTGCTTGTTGGCTCGTGCAACCCGTACCGCCATGATATATTACTCGACACGCAATGCTCGGAGGATCGCTCTGCGCCTTTTAGTCGGACAATTTTGCTTTCGTATTCGCAATTCACACTAAGTACTTAGCCGTCCTCGGTATAAGTTTATTTGAATTTGCACTCATTTGGCTGTTAGAAGTGTAAAACTGAACGAGTAATCCATAGATATTATTTTTGGTGCTTTTCGGTTTCTTGTTTCTTTTTTGTTTAATAAAGTTAGGTAACGAATAGTGTTTTTTTTTTTTTTACAAGTAGGGTTATTCTGTGCAACGCCTTGTTAGTACAAGATAATGCACAGTACTAGTAGGAACCCAAGAGTGTGTTAATCGGAGAGCGAGCGTTCCTACGCGTTGGAAGAAACGCGGCTGAGTAAGTGTGCGATGCAAGCAGGGCAAACTCATTGGTTCACTGATGCTAAGACATCGGTAAACCACTTGCGCGATGCGCATGATTGCCTCTCGAAATGCATAGCACTTACATTGGAAGCGCCGGTACTGCTCCAAAATCTACTCCACATAAGGGACAGATGCCGTAGTCTCACTAAGCGATGGAAGTGCCAGTGTCTCAATTGCAAACTACGACTCAATATAGCGGAAGATACGGAACGTGCTAACGAATATGCTCGCAAACTCGATGCGGAAAGCTGCGCCAATTCCTGCGAGTTGATGTGCGATACGTTATACACACCAATGACGTGAGCTATCTTGTGAACTTCGCTCGATCCTGGCAACACCAAACCCGCGATGTATAGGACGATCCGGAGATTGATCGGTGATTTTGCCGGCGCGGACGAAGAGCTAATCAACTGCCTCAGCGCAAAATACGCAGACAATGCCGGAGGCCCGCCATGCACCGAGGAATATGAGGACATCACGAATTCAGATATGAACGCATCGATTCCGAGATCACGAGGAAGGAACGCTTCGCTTCCGTGCTAAATGCCCAACGTAACCCCATAGGGACCCCATAGCGTTACTAATGCCAAGCTACGAAACCTTAGTCATAATTTCCTGGAAGCACTGGTCCAATATTTTAACGAACACGCATAGTAACCTGGGAGCCTTCCACTAGAATAGGAAGAGGCCTCAATAGCACTGATTCAAGAACGCGGCAAAATGCCGGCTTTACTGAGGCTCCGTTCGATTTCCCTCACATTCTTCCGTGGTAAGCATTTCGAGAAATCCATTTATTCGCGACTAGTGAATTATCTACAGGATGGAGGCTTTTTCCCAACCCACATGCATGGCTACCGTGCGAATCTCTAAATGCAGGACGTTTTCCAGCGCCTCTCGGGGCGAGATCCTACGCGACATTCCCTCGGGTGCGGAACACATCCTGACTGCTTTCCATCTGAAAAGCGCTTTCGAAAGCATGCGTCACAAGCTCATCCTTCAGGAACCCAAGACTACCAGCTCTGGGGAAGGGGCACGTAGCTGTATCACTTCCTTTCTCACTGATAGGATAGACAATGAAGGCGGCACGAAAGGCAGCGAAGGACGCCGGAGAGACAGAACGCGCTTCTCAGCCAGACGAAGAAAAGCGCCTCATGGAGGCCACACACAGTGTGGTGCCATCTCTCGGTATGACGCAAAACACGCACCGCGGAACTCACGAACCGCTGGCGTTTAATGTGCTCAGGGTCCCCTGACTCAGCGCCTAAAGATGAGAATGAAGAGTATGGTGCGCGGTACCTGCCTTTCGAACGTCGCTATTGCAAATGACAAATAAAACTAGAAGTTACAGCTTGAGTAATATTGTGAACAAGCGTTAGCAAGAACTTGCAAGGAATATTTGTTTGTAGCATCTTTGGTAAGGGAATAGCATATGTAATGCGGTCATGTACAAAGGGTTGGGGGAAAGACTGAATTTCGTGAAGTTTTGACTGGTTGCCCCGGTGATCTCGTTTTGTTCTCGCAACTTGGCTGGACGTTCCTGTTTGAGTGCTGGGATAATGGCTCTGCTTTTGGCTCAAGGTTACTTGAAGGTCGCCAACTAGTTGTGCTAAAAACATTTTATGCTTAAAAAAAATTGCTTCCACGATTGCGAAGCCGACGCGCACATAACGGTGGAGTTTCGGGGGAGAGAATTGAGAGGCTTCACAAGAACTTCGGTGGTGTCACTGAGCGGCAGATAAAAATAAATCACCGCCCAAGCACTCCGTACAGATGGTTGACCAGCGAAGCTGAAACGTACAGCCCCGGTGTTCACCACTAGGTTACTCCCGACAGTTCATTAAACGACTCCTTAGTAGACTACCGGATCATCTATATGCCGTTGCTGCTTGCGCTAGGCTGCATGAGCACGTTCTTGTGCCAGGGCTCCAGCATCGGCACGGCGTGGACGAGCTCGTTCTTGGTTCTGCTCGCGGCGTTGCTGATCGAAAGCTGTACTCCTCAGGAGTACCTATGGCGCGTGGTCTACCCACTTCGGATTCGGACAGCGGGAGCACGAGGAAAAAACTTCATTTTGACAGTGCATTTCGAACCTACCAGGCCGCCTGTGTCTCCACACGATCCCACTGCAATCAAACGTTCATACTTAATATATTAATGACCCTTGCAGCTTGGCTTGCGGCGACATTCTGGCTTGCGGGTTCCGTCGAGCGTAGTGACATCTCCCAGTCCTCCCAGGTTTGGAGTGACACCGGCCCGCCGGGCGGAGGAGAAGCCGGGCCGGCCAGGTGAATAGGGATGATGTTTGCTTTTGGTACAATGCAAAAAGGCCTGGAAGGTAGGATGGGTAGGTAGTCGGAGAAGCGTGATGGGGTAGGTACGGTCCGCGTTGGCAGACGGCGCCATAAGAGTTGCTCCATGGTAGGGACGTAATGTAGGCGCTACGTTTGCCACACAGCAACCAAACTGGCGGGAGCACGATCGAGGCGCAGCAGCCAGAAACCCAGTAAAGCCACAGAACACCTGGTAAAGCGGCAATACTGTTTCCGTTTCCTATTGTACAGCGCCATCTGTGGTCGCATACTTTAGTTCACGATACCACCGCTACGCTTATTTCCGTTGCACTGTGGAAGGTACAGTTTCCCTTCTCTAAGTTTGTATAGGTGTTCTGTGGCTGCTCCGGCTCCCGCTGCATGGAGTATAGCACTTTTGTCGGCGCCTGCACGTCGACGTCGAGCACAACACGTGGGACGCGGTCCTGCCGTACGTAACCTTTGCTTAGAACACGGCGGTGCAAGAAACAATACAGATCACGCCGTTTAAGCTGGTTTACGGCAGGAACCCGGCGACGACGCTCGACGCCATGCTGCCACACGTCACCGACGAAGAGAATCTTGACGTCGCGACCTATCTCCAGCGCACCGAAGAAGCCCGACAGCTCCCCCGCCTACGGATCCAGAACCAGTAGCGTACCGACAGCCGACACTACAACCGACGACGACGCTTCGTCGAGTATTAGCCCGGTGACCGTGTTTTGGTTTAGACCCCTATATGCCGACGAGGACTGAGCGAGAAAATATTGCGACGCTATTTCGGACCGCACAAGATCATCGGACGTATTGGCGCACTGGACTATGAGGTCGTGCCAGACGGCGTTTCTCTATCACAGCGGCGCCGCTCACGACCTGAAATAGTCCACGTTGTGCGACTGAAGCCGTACTACCAGCGTTAATGAACTTTCGGACTTCGCGTAACTGACCTTTGGACTTTGTTGTTTTGTCACTTTTGTTTAATAAGTGTCCTTTTGTGTTTCGCTCTGATATTTTACTATCGGGACGACGCTCTTTAAGAGGGGGGAATGACACGTGTACTTCTTTATCTTTATCGGGTGACCACTTCTCACCCCCTAACAAATGTTATCGCACAGCGCAGGACGCGCCTGCATGTAAAAAAAAGTTTCTGCAATGTTATCGATGGTTCCATCCGCTGTCTTTCCACGCAACTTGTGTAATCTGATTGAACGTACGCGCGACGCGTATAGTGTAGAACTTTATGGAAGACATGCGGGTCCCATTGATCACTCTGGAACATTCGAAGGCTGATTTATAATAGCCAACGCGCTTGAGCAGCTGATCAGATATTCGACGATAGCCGACTGTGTTCGCCGCTATCGTTTTGCTTTAAGTATAGCCTGTCATTGTGGGCCCAGGTTCCCCCAATAAAAGCTCGTTTTGTTTTCACAGTATTGATACCGTGTTCTTTAACGTCACTACCACGTAACAATATTCGCCTCTCCGTCCGATCATTCGCGATGAGGTCAGCAAAGGTACACGCAAGGTCCCTCGAGATACCCCCATGAGATCAACCTGTGCCTGGTTTCTCCAACCTCGGGCTAAAGAATCGACGGGTTTATTGCCGTGGTTTGCCGAGTACGCGGGCACCCAAATGAGCTCAGCGCTGGGGGAGAAGGGAGTTGTGGTCACCGTCTGGAAGAAGGTGGTACGCAGGACCGTAGAAGTTCAGGACGGACTGCGCATCTCGCCGTCGGGAAGTGGGCCAGGCGATGGAACGCGGAGGTTGAGCTGGAGATTAAGCCACAGGAAGTCGAGGAACACCAAGCACTAGAACTCTTGGATCCAGATGTGCCGCTCCTGAGCCGTCACGAACTGCGAGAAGCATGCGCCGATGTAGCTTGACCGGAATGGCGGTAGTGGTGGGTCGAACTAGAACGCTGGCCAATCAGTCGTGGCATCGTGTCGCTCACTGCAAAGCATGTTCTCCTGGGTCACCATTGAAGGAGGAAGTGAGGGCGGCCTAAGAGCCGTGCCGTCGTTCCTATATTTATTTTGGTAGAAGGGCGAAGGCGGCGAGCGGAGCGCCGGTTGCAGCGACAAACGTGGGAGGATTCCTAGTAGAACACTGCACTTGCCGAGCTTGCGCCTCTACCACACGCTATGGATCTTTATTTTGCTCTTCTATTTAAGCTGGCACCAAGGCGCCGGCTGTGAGTGCCGGCCATAGCTTGCCCGCATTGCACCATCGGTGGGTGCTACAACTTTGCACAGACAGTCTGTTAGCGCTATTGGCCTGTTGCGGCTGGCTAAGGACGGTTCATTGCCTTGCCTGAATATCGGGATCACTTTATTTTCTTTCCATGGGGACGGAATATGGTGAGCCGCCAACATGGCAAAAAAACATGTAGGAGTGCTTACAGTTTTTAGGGTGTAGATACCTAATCATTTCACACAGGAGGCGACCGCTACCTGGTGCCAAGTTGTTGGAACAAGTGAGAGATGCCTTAATTTCAGCTAAGGTAAATCGGCAATTGCCAGCCTCACTGGATGAATCTTTCCGGCTAAGGGGCTGCCGCACGTCTCGTTTTTTGGACATCAGTGAAGTTTCTGTATAGTACGATGCACGATGGAAAGGCGAAAATGGATGATTGGTGCATTTCGGCAAGCCTGGCAAGACGAGCGTCTAGGACAACTGCCACTCATGGCACCTGGCCAATGCATGTAAACAAGCCTGAATAGAAGGACCCGAAATCGCATGTTATCTTCCTACAGAAAACTATTCCGCTCCTTCTATAGAAATCCAAGGTACTTTGCTACCTCTTTCTCCCGGGTGACACCGCGGAAGGTTATCATGTGCTGTAGTGATGCCGCAGGGCCAATTGGTCAGGCGCCCAGTTCTGCACTTATACGCATTGAAGATTAGTGAACCATAGAATGAACGAGCTCTTTCGGCAGAGCAGTCTTGAATGATTTGTGCTGACTGGCCTTATTTTGTTTCGCGTGTTCTGTTATCTTCAATTGTATCGCCAATTGAGATACTCAAGATGCTTCACCGTAAGTACGAACGGTGCTTTTCTCACCTGACGCTCTCGCCGTACCGCCAATTTGCCTTGAATAGAGATTTCCTGGATTTTAGCGTACCTTGCCGCGTTGTCTACGTTCGGTGTACTGACGATCATGATGTTCAGTTGCGTGTTGGGGCCGATGGTGCCGGCGGCGCTTTCCTCGCTCGTGATCATGGCCGCCGCGAGTATGGCCGCAACTATGGTGGTGGTGCCGGTCTTGACGATGTCCAGTCCCCTTCTTGGTCTCACAACTATATTGCTTTCTTCCATTGGCATGGCTGGCATGCGTGCTGCCTTGATGACCGAGACTCTGACGTTCTCGTTGAATTTCGACCTCATGCTTGTTTGACTTCCGCCGGGTCCGTCGGGCTAGGTGCTCGCGGGGGTCCGCTGGCGCAGCCTCGACATGCGTTCCCCTGCAAGCGTCCATCCGGTGTTGTTGTGGTATCCCTCGGTTGATATCTCTTTTCCTTTAACTTGAGCGCACATGTGATTGTCCACGATCATTCTTGTTTGAGCGGGCACATCGTTCTCGGAGCTGACGAGCCGCAGCTGCCGAGGAGTACGGCAAGCCACTGTCGGGGCGACAGTGTTGGGCCTAGCGTCCACGGAACATGCCTAAGGCTAGCAATCCTTCGCACGGCGGCAGTAGTACTAGTCACGAAATGTGGCAAAGAAAAACGGACCTCTGGGGTAAGCTAGTATCGGTTGATGCCGCTCGCCTTCACGGACACAATATTACAAGCAAAACTTTGGTTCGAGGTAGTTAGCACTTCGTAATTGGCTAGCAATCACTGAGTGGATCTGTGACTAGGGATGAGCGCTTCTTCTTCATCGTCGAGAAAATCTGCATTAGAACCCTCACTGAGAACCCTATTCCTCGATAGAAATGAGCATCGGCGGATTGGGAGCATTTTAAAGAATCATCTTATTTAACACGAGAATTTACAAATGATATTACTATCGATGATGCTGGTGCATATTTTATTGCGTTTATTATTGATGCAGCCGAAAAGTTTTTCCCGCATACGAATGGTGGTTCACTTAGCAGAGGAGTTCCCTGGTGTACCGAGGACTGTAGAGAGGCGCGAAAGAGACAGAACAAGGCATGGGGCGTATTGCGCAGATCGCCTAATGCAGAAAATCTAATTCAGTTAAAACAAAGTAAATCACAGGGGAGGCGGACACGACGTCAGGCAAAGAAAGAAACTTGGGTGAGGTTCCTCTGCGGCATTAATTCATACACGCAGTAGGCAACCTTGTGGAATGGCTTAAGAAGGCTAAAAGGGCAACAAATCCATCCGCTGCCTTTGGCGAACGGCCAAAGGAATACCTTGCAAGATCAGGCAGACTCTCTTGGGGAACACTTTGAGCGTGTGTCCAGCTGAATCTACTATTCTCAATCCTTCTTTAAATACAATAAAATAGAAGAACTTAAGCCATTCGTACATAAACGCAGACACGACGAAGCATATAACCTGCCAGTCAGTGTTGCTGAGTTGATAGCTGCCGTGATTTCAAGCAAGAACACTGCACCAGGACCAGACCGAATCGTGTCTGACATGATCAAAAACGTACACACTGACACACAAGTCACACTATTCGCACTCTTTCTCTTCAACAATATTTGGGCTGCCGGATACCTTCCACACACAAGGAAAGGAGCGATTGTGGTCCCTTTTTGGAGTAAGGGAAAGACCCATCCATGGCGAAAAGTTATCGCCCGATAGCTATTACAAGCCGCCTGTGTAAGCATTTTCAAAAAAATGGTTAATGGCAGACTCATACACTTCCTTGAACTCAACACTATACTTGATCGCTATCACTGTGGCTTCAGAGATGCGCGGTCGACAACAGACGATCTTGTTCGCCTTTAAGGATATATCCGCGATGCATTTGTACATAAACACCATCGTCACCATCGGCACCATCGTCACTGAAACTAACTCTCTACAAAACATTAGTTCGCTCCAAACTAGAATACGCATGCGCCATTTGGGACCCGGCTAACATTACACTCATAAACAGCACAGAAGCCATTCAAAACCGTGCAGCGCGTTTCATCTTATCAAACTACTCCCGACATGCTAGCGTTACCTCAATGAAGACAACACTTAACTTGCCAGAACTTTCTTTCCGTCGTAGATGCTTCCGCCTTTCGCTATTCCATAAAATCTACCACCACAACCCTTTGTTGAAAGAACAGCGTATCACCCAACCGTCATACATATGATCTCGCTCTGACCATAGTTTCAAAGTTGGTGTGCCGTCTTCACGTACTAAACTTTGTAGTAATGCATTCATCCCTAGCACAAGCAAAGATTGGAACCACCTTCCCGCCACCGTTGCAGCCATCCTGGATACCGACACCTTCAAAACCAGCATTCATGAAACGCAACGTTGAATCTGTCTTTGTATATTGCACAAATGTTTTGTTATGTTCACCCACTCCTTTCTGTAATGCCTTCGGGCCCTGAAAGTATCTTAAATAAATAAATAAATAAAATAAATAAACAGATTTCTTATCGATGTTCGTCGATATGGAGAAGGCACATGACACAACATGGCGTTTCGGTATCTTGAGAGACTTGTCGGGAATCAGTACCTGTGGAAATATGCTGAAAATAATTGAAACTATTTGTTAAATCGTATCTTCCGCGTGAAAATCGGCAACGTATTGTCACGACCTTTTACACAAGAAAATGCTGTACCCCACTGAGGGGTGCTTAGTTGCACGATCTTTATGGTGAAGATGAACACACTTCGTGCTTCATTTCCCCCTGCCATTTTTTATTCCATCTACGTGGACGACATTCAAATCGGCTTCAAATCCTGTAACCTCGCCGTATGCGAGAGACAGGTATAGCAGGGCTTGAACAAGGTGTCCAAGTGGGCAGGGAAAAAACGGACTAAACTCAATGCCACAAATGTTCTTGTGTTCTTTCAACAAGAAAGAGAGGCCTGGTTCCAGATCTTTGTGTTCAACTGTGTGGACATCAAATACCTATCAACAAAGAACATAAATTTCTAGGTATTATACTTGACTATAGGCTGACTTTCATTCCGCACATTAAATATCTTAAAGAAAAATGTATAAGGACAATGAACTTGCTTAAAGTTCAATCCCACACAACATGGTCTAGCGACAGGAAGTGCCTGATGAATGTTTATAAGAGCCTAATTCGATCACGATTGGACAATGGTACCGTCGTATATAACTCTGCCGCTCCGAGCGCGCTAAAAATGCTAGACCCTGTTATTCATCTAGGTATCCGAGTTGCCACTGGCGCTTTCAGGACAATGCCTATTGAAGGCTTATATGCAGAATCAAATGAGTGGCCACTGCATCTGCAGATAACTTACATCAGCATCACATATTTTAAAAAAATACACTCTAACCACGAACATCCATGTTTTAATACCAGTAACGATATGACGTGTGCTAGACTTTGCGTAATGGTCCATCTGTAAGGAAGCCTTTTTCGCTACGTGTGAGAGAACTTAGCGAAGAAATGCATGTCCCGCTCCTCGAGCATCGCTTAATGAATCCAACCAAGCTGTTAGCTCCTAAGAGTTGCAGGTGGTAGAATGTGACATGTCCTTCCTAGAATTTACAAAGCACGCACGAGAGGTCGAAATACGAATGCATTTCCCAGAATTCCAGCACAAGCACTCGTGCGCAGTTTTCTACACAGACGCTTCGAAGCGAAATGCCGGGGTGACCTATGCAGCCGTCGGGCCATCCACCTCGGAATCTCATGTATTTCATTTTGAGACAAGTATATTTACGGTCGAGGCCTACGCACTAGTCTTGGCTATGAAGCATGTCCGGAAATCAACACTCCTAAAAGCAGTTATACATACAGACTCCCTAAGTGTCGTGAAGGCCATGATATAATTCTGTAGGCACAAAAATAATTAATGAACTCTGTTCCGTCCTGTGTAAAGCGTATATATCTAACCAACATGTGATTATATACTGGGTGCCTGGCCATAACAGCATCGAGGGTAACGTTCTGGCGGACCAGTTGGCGACATCAATTGCATCACATGCTGTTAATCCTACCGCTGCAGTCCCTGTCACAGATCTCCAGCCCTTGTTACGAAGAAAACTGCGAAACTACTGGTAACGCTTGTGGGCCGTGGAAACAAATAATAAGCTGCACGTAATAAAGCCACAATTAGGTTTCTGGTCTTCTGCAACAAAATCTCCCCGAACAGAAGTCCTATACTGTCGTCTCAGAATAGGACACACATTTGGCACCTATAATTTTTTGCTCACTTGAAATGATCCTCCAACCTATGGTAGATGCGGGGGGCGGCTGACCGTGCTCCACACCCTCCTGGAATGTCGGGAAGCCGAATCTGAGAGAAAGAAATATTTTCCCTTAGCATACCGGCAGCACATCCCCCTTCATCCTGTAATGCTACTCGACCCAGAACCGCTCCTTGACACTAACGCAGTCCTAGGTTTCATGAAAGATGTTGTGTTTCATGTTATTAGTCTCATACATTCGTAGCGCCTCCTCTCTTCAGAGGATGTCGTTGTGATAGTTGTTGCTTATAACACATGCCTCTACGCGCTTGTTTCCAGGGCTCTGGCGAGGCAGTAGTGCTCTAGGCAATTTTAGCATATCGCATATTTTGTATATTGCACAATATTTTTGCAATGTATTTTCGTGTTCATAGTACACGTCATTAGTCATTGCTATAACTTTAGCAAGCCTAGATGTCATGCAATTTACACCAACTCTTCTAGGCCCACTTACAGCCACGTCACATTAACTTCACAAAATTCAGCAGTCCACTACGACAACATTAACTCTAGCATGGCGCTCTTTGAGCATACCTGGCCCTTGCACCATTAACCATCAAATATTCATTGAATTTTCACCCCATGGGGATTTTGTATCATAGAGTTTCTCCCTACATTACCTAGAGGGAATCTGCCGCTGCAGCGCTGTGGTATGCATGGGAATGCCGGTATATTGTCACTTCGGATTGGCATCGTTCTCGGAGAGAGAGGACATGTTGAAGACGCACTAGGCAAGCACCGTTCCGTTTGTCACAATGATTCATTTTCAACGAAAACAGCACGTAAAAAGCTGTTTGAGCTTTATTATTACACAAAAAAACATGTTTTCTTTAACAGTGAGAACTTGCTATTGTATGTACAACTATATGATACGTAAAAAGCATAAGCGGCCCGCTAAAGTTGGAGGACAGATAAAAAAGTTCGTGCTCGCTTTGAAACTGTTTGTCGTCTGTTCCTGCTTTTCTTCGCTTGGTCATGTATTGTAGGTGAGTAAAGATGTAGTGTGCGTGAATGGAAACATTTTATGAAGAGTTTTCTTTGAGAACGCGTTATTTGTGTAGCCATATCCACGTTTTAGACGAAGCCTCTTACAGCACCAGCCAACACGAGCCTCGCCGACACATATACCGTCATTCCCAAGACGGCACGGTGCCCCCTTAAGAAACTCCCATAGATGGTGGTGGCAGATATTTCTCTAGGTGTTATGGTGAGAAACTATGTTTTTCATGAACCCCGAACACTTCCGGACTCCGGAGTCCTCCGGAGTCCTCCACTAGGGCGTGCCTCAAAATCAAATCGTGGTTTTGTCGCATAAAACTGCATTATTCAATTTAGATTACTTCCATTGATGAACGTCTGTCTCGGACCGATCGGCACGATGAGGACTTATTCTAGTACCACGGCGTATATTTTCAGGCAGCGAGAAGCAAAAAGGAAAAGCCTCAACAGTGTGCACAGAGCTTCATCGTCTGGCGCCACTATACCTTACCGGCGAGCCTAGCTTTCCTTATCGCCGATTCCCGACGCGCGATATATCTGCAGGATTCTTTTGAATACGTTAGAACATTCGCGCACAGCTGAAGTACCTACATTATAGATGGTGATGCGAAACGCGTAAAACAGAAAAGTTCTGAAACGTACAGCAGGAATCAGGAGCCTGTGGTAGACCTGGGACACTATGACGTAAAGATGTTCTAAAATTTTGTGTTGCAATTTTGCAATCAGCCCTCCCCGATTGGTCAAAAATGGTTCAGGCCACCCACCCCCTTCGCCTGTCTGTCACGCGATGTCACGAAAACTAAGATCCATCTGATAACCCCATCTCATATGATGTGTGCGCACTGAGAACTAAGAGTCAGATTCCTGATTAATAAGAATATAGCTGGTAACACAGGAATTCTATAGCATTAACGAGAGGATGGCAGGTCTATTTGTGAAACTTAATAATAGGTACAAAATGAAGGTTGTACAGGTCTACGCCCCTAGATCCAGTCATGATGACCAGGAATTCGAAAGCTTCTATGAAGACGTGGAAACGGCGATGCGTAAAGTCAAAACAAAATACACTATACTGATGGGCGACTTCACTGCCAATGTAGGCAAGAAGAAGGCTAGAGACAAGGCAGTGGGTGAATATGGCATCGGCACTAGGAATAGCAGGGGAGAGTTATTAGTAGAGTTTGCGGAACAGAATAATATGCGAATAATGAATACCTTCTTCCGCAAGTGGGATAGCCGAAAGTGGACGTGGAGAACCCGAACGGCGAGACTAGAAATGAAATAGACATCATACTCTGCGCCAACCCTGGCATCATACAAGATGTGGACGTGCTCGGCAAGGTGCGCTGCAGTGACAATAGGATGGTAAGAACTCGAATTAGTCTAGACCTGAGGAGTGAACGAAAGAAACTGATACATAAGAAGCCGATCAATGAGTTAGCGTTAAGAGGGAAAATAGAGGAATTCCAGATCAAGCTACAGAACAGGTATTCGGCTTTTACTCAGGAAGAGGACCTTAGTGTTGAAGCAATGAACGACAATCTTGTGGGCATCATTAAGGAGCGTGTAATAGAAGTCGGTGGTCACTCCATTCGACAGGATACCAGTAAGCTATCACTGGAGACGAAAGATCTGATCAAGAAACTCCAATATATGAAAGCCTCTAACAATACAGCTAGAAAAGAATTGACAGAGTTTTCCAAGTTAATCAACAAGCGTAAGACAGCTGACATAAAAAAGTATAACATGCATAGAATCGAACATGCTCTCAGGAACGGAGGAAGCCTAAAAGCAGTGAAGAAGAAACTAGGAATTAGCAAGAATCAGATTTATGCGTTAAGAGACAAAGCCGACAGTATCATTACTAATATGGATGAGATAGTTCAACTGGCTGAGGAGTTCTATAGAGATTTATACAGTACCAGTGGCACCCACGACGATAATGGAAGAGAGACTAGTCTAGAGGAATTCGAAATCCCACAGGTAACGCCGGAAGAAGTAAAGAAAGTCTTGGGAGCTATGCAAAGGGGGGAGGCAGCTGGGGAGGATCAGGTAACAGCAGATTTGTTGAAATATGGTGTGCAGATTGCTCTAGAGAAACTCGGCCACCCTGTATACGCAATCCCTCATGACTTCGAGCGTACCGGAATCTTGGAAAAACGCTAACATAATCCCAATCCAAAAGAAAGGGGACGCCAAAGACCTGAAAAATTATAGACCGATCAGCTTACTGTCCGTGTCCTACATAGTATTTACTAAGGTAATTGCAAATAGAATCAGGAACACCTTAGACATCTGTCAACCAAAGGACCTAGGCAGAATTCCGGAAAGGCTACTCAACAATAGACCATATTCCCACTATCAATCAGGTGATAGAAAAATGTGCGGAATGTAACCAATCTTTATATATAGCTTTAATTGATTACGAGAAAGCGTTTGATTCAGTCGAAACTTCAGCAGTCATGCAGGCATTGCGGAATCAGGGTGCAGACGAGCCGTATGTAAACATACTGAAAAATATCTATAGCGCCTCCACAGCCACCGTACTCCTCCATAAAGAAAGCAGCAAAATCCCAATAAAGAAAGGCGTCAGGCAGGGAGATACGATCTCTACAATGCTATTCACAGCGTGTTTACAGGAGGTATTCAGAGACCTGGATTGGGAAAAATTGGGGATAAGAGTTAATGGAGAATACCTTAGTAACTTGCGATTCGCTGATGATATTGCCCTTCTTAGTAACTCAGAGGACCAACTGTAATGCATGCTCACTGACCTGGAGAGGCAAAGCCGAAGGGTGGGTCTAGAAATTAATGTGCAGAAAACCAATGTAATGTTTAACAGTCTCTGGAAGAGAACAGCAGTTTACAATAGGTAGTGAGGCACTGGAAGCATTAAGTGAATACACCTACTTAGGACAGGTAGTGACTGCGGATCCGGATCATGAGACTGAAATAATCAGAAGAATAAGAATGAGCTGGGGTGCGTGTGGCACGCATTCTCAGATCATGAACAGAAGGTTGCCATTATCCCTCAAGAGAGAAGTTTATAACAGCTGCGTCTTACCGGTACTCACGTACAGGGCAGCAACCCGGAGGCTTACGAAAAGGGTTCTACTTAAATTGAGGACGACGCAACGAGCTATGGAAAGAAGAACGATAGGTGTAACGTTAAGGGATAAGAAAAGAGCAGATTGGGTGAGGGAACAAACGCGAGTTACTGATATCTTAGTTCAAATAAAAAATACGGCCGTGGCTTAGCTTGGTTAAGCCTGGCGATTGCGAAGCAATAGTGTGTCGCCGAGCTGCATACTGGGCACGCCGCTTAGAAAGTCGTCCTTCTCGTTCTTCTTCCGTCTCCGACGCGCCATGAAGGCGGACGCAATCATGGGGCGAGTGGTGCGCCACGTGTCGGGGCAGCTCCGTACATTGCGAGAAGGGTGTCTTCTCTGTTTGCCCCAAGATGGCTCTGCGTGTGCGCAGAGCGCACAAGAAATGTAGTGGAAAGGTACTTCGCTACTCGTGAAACTGCGACTTCTGTAAATTACGTGGTCATAATTACCAATATATACCGCAGTATAACTTTCTACGGCACGTTTCTAAGGCAACACCGCATTCACTAGAGGCGATTTCGTCCCGTTTTGAGGTAGCGAACCAAGTGTTACGAACAAAAATGGACGCCTCCTTTTTTCCGACAGACACACGTAGTAGTGATACCTAAATCAACAGACCACATTAAACTTCAATCCGTAGAGGCCTACCGGCCAATAAGCTTAGCAAATATTGATTATAAAGTATTTATGAAGGTGCTCGCCCATCGCCTTCAAAGTGTAGTCAAATCCCTAGTAGGTACACATCAGACATGCGGTATAAAAGGCAGGACTATATTCACAAATATACATATAGCGCGAAGCATACTTGAATGTTGCGATACGATGGGAGATCATGTAGCTATGCTACAACTAGATTTGGCCAAAGCTTTTGACAGGGTGTCCCACGAAATCCTGTTTATGCTTCTTGAATATGTTAATGTCGGATCAGTCATTTTGGACGGGGTAAAAATGATGTATGATGGTTGTACCACAAACTTAATTATTAACAACAAACTGAGCAGGCGGATTGCAGTAATGTCTAGCATAAAGCAAGGCTGTCCGACCTCGGCCTTGATCTTTGCACTTTATTTAAAACCTTTCTGTTTAAAGTTACTACATAGCCATAATATTCGCGCGTACACAGAGAAATAAAAGTTTTAGCTTATGCCGACGACATAGCAGTGTTCTGTCGCGATAAACAGAGCATTGCAGAAGCTGTGAGAGAAGCCCAAGCTTTTTGCAATGCTTCCGGTAGTGCCATAAGTTGGTCAAAATGTTTAGGGCTTTGGCACGGAATTGGCCAGATGCACCAGAAGTCTTTTGCAAAATGCAGTGGAGTGTATTACCCGGCACTTATCTTGGGGTTCCGCTCAGTGCCTACCGTGAGCCAATCGAATACTGGACGAGCGAGAGAGACGGAATGAAAGAGCAAACTAACAAATGGGGAGGCCACAACTTTTCGATGATTGCTAGGGCCAAAGTATGTAATATCTTTTTAGTAGCTAAAGTGTTCTACGTCCTGAAGGTGCTATGCATGAGCCGATCTTCAATTCAAAAAATACACAGAGTGTTTGCAGAGTTTATTTGGGGTTGGGTGTGGGAACGCACGAGCAGAAGTAATTTGTTTCACACATTGCGCAATGGGGGACTTGGTTTAACGCATTTGTTTTTCAAGCAACTTGTATCGAGATTTGTTTTCTTCCGCGACCAAAGCGATGGGTTTCTGCGGACGGTAATCCAAGTGAGATTGCGCGATGCTTTGCCCGATTTTGTTGTATCGTCGCACGCAATCAAACCGATGGCACTAAAGGGCTATCTGCGTGAAGTTTCCATGGCGATACGTCTTCTAAACGCTCGTTTTTCGAAAGACTACTTGTTTCCAGTCTCACGAAAACAATTGTATAAGGATCTTGTTGAAGTGTTTGTACCTACACCTGTGTATCGTTCTATGTATTACTTAGGGCCTGAACGAGATGTTTTCAAGCGAGTCAATAATATGCCTGTACGAGCTAACACAAAATCATTCTTTTTCAAACTGCATACCGGCACACTGCCTGTTAAGCCATGGCTAAGAAGCAAGGGCTTGTTTGTCCCATGGTCAGACAACTGTCTTATATGTAACAAGGAAGAAACTGTCGAACATATTTTTCTTGACTACCACGATGCCCGCTTTCTTTGGGACATCCTGCAAAGAACATTAAAAAAGGAGCTTCCTATCACTGCGTTCGGAATAAGGTTTTTGCCATGTGCTGAACCTGACGGTGTGCCGGTGGACATGTTGATGCTATAGTGTATGTAAAGTGTGTGGCGAACTCGTATGGCTGTACGCAATGCTGATGTTGATGCAAGGTCAAGAATGTATTATTTTACTGAGAACGTTAATTATACAAGCGAAGTGTTGAAACTGCTGAGTGATCCGCCAAATTGGCTTTCAGTGTTGGACAGTTTGGCTTCGATGAAGCCATTTTAAAATGACACGTCAGTCTTAGTAACGACTAGACGTTTTAACATTCGGTTTTATTTGACAATATTTGTATGTACTTGCCAAGCCGGTAATAACGAAAAAAAAAAACTCGTGGCTGAGTGGTATCGTCTTCGTTTCACACTCTGGAGACCCTGGTTCGATTCCCACCAGCCCAGCTTACAAGATGTTCTTTATTTATGAAATGACGTTATTTATGTGACGTCACTCTAGGTCACGTGGTGTGACGTCACGCAGCGAGGTCACGCTAAAGGTCAATGGTGCCTACCACCGCCTCGCCACGGAACGGGCTGAAGTGCGACCTAAAGTAGTATTGCTTCGCAATAAAATAGAAATGGGCATGGGCAGGACACGTAATGAGAAGGGCCGTTAACCGATGGTCATTAAGAGTTACGGAATGGATTCCAAGGGAAGGGAAGCGTAGCAGAGGGCGACAGAAAGTTAGGTGGGCGGATGAGATTAAGAAGTTTGCAGGGACTTCATGGCCACAATTAGTACATGACTGGGGTAGTTGGAGAAGTATGGGCGAGGCCTTTGACCTGCAGTAGGCGTAACCAGGCTGCTGACGAAGATGAGACCGAATGAAAGAAGATGAACAATTTTTGATTAGGCTCCTTTCCGGCATTTGCCCTCTGCTATTCATCCAAAGCTTTCACGGGCGCCCACCTCGCCTGTAGGCCACGCGGCGTCACAAAAGCGCGAAAATTCACCACGTCAATGAGACTTGTAGACGTTAATCTGCATATCTGGCAATTTCATTAATATGTCAAGGTAATGGAATATTTAGGTTCCTGAGAACCCCTGTCACGCGTCTGACAGAATTGTTACGCAAATTCGCAAATAATTTTCAATAAGCAAAAATGCGCAAAAGCGAAACCGAAACTTGACCAAGCAGTGGAGCGAACCTCTTCGTGTAACGTCATGAGTTTCTCCACCGAGCAAGGCGTGCAAGGCATGCCGGCCTCGCGGGCTGGCAGCGAAGAGCAGACGCTCGGCTAAATCGTGACCGCGCCGCACCTACGGGTGACAATACGTCAGCTTCACTAGCTCTTCGGATCTGACAAATACTGAGTTATTATTCTGACGAATTCGATAATCACGAACCGCCGTTCGCAAGTTCGCATGTAGCGCCCATGCCCTACATATCATGCAGCAACATAAAGACCAAGGGTACCCTTAACCACTGATTTTAGACATGCTGCGTGCTATTTTAGGTGCTTTATCCCTTCTCAGGGAAGCGCTTCGCATGCTCAGTGTAAGATGTGGAGCACTACTTTCCGCATTTGTATCCCACAAGAATGCCGCTGACAGTCCAAAGCACCGAACGGTCCATTTGTTTACACCGGCAGGTACAGCGACCACTCGTCGTTCGCTTGAGATGTATGCTATAGCCGCTCTTCGCCGTCATCAATTATTGCGAGAACATATCAAACCAGGCAGATTTTGTGCATGTCAGCATCGTTGCATCACTCTGAATTACACTGATATGCGAAACCAACCTACTTCAAAAACAGCGAGCGGGAGACCGTAGTACGGGAGCGTTGTTATGCTACCTAATTATCATTGTTCGTATTCTCGTCATGCACGCAATATGTTCCGTAAAGTGGACATAGATGAAGACTTTGCGAGAACGCGTAGTTACTGGCATCGGCGTAGGAGACGCTGATGCCAGGATAGACAACGTGGGCAGCCGAATTACGCGATTACTTACGCGGCTGTATGGAGGGGCCTACGCTCGCTGCCCGTTTTGCATACGAGGCAAGCAGTGCACCTCGGAAGGTAAATAATGAGTCTGCATGACAATACGTAAACATACACCTATGTTCGTAGTCGCATTTAATTTAGGGAAGTACCAGTGAGTGCAGCGGGCACCTTTCCGTCGAAAACGGCAACGCACCAATGTCGATACTGCTCTGTGTCGTCGCTTCTAGCTTTTTAGTGTGTGCACCGTACGAAACGAGGAATGGTTTGCTTCAAATCCGCATGGTCAAAATTGAACTTTAGAAGGAGTTTTCTGCGCCCTGATGTCTTCATTAGCTTCATGCCGATCGCTCAGGCTCGTCACCAGCCGAGGCATGAACTACGCGACTGTCACATATAGGCTGAACGCGATCGGCATCGGCTCAAAGCGTGTGTGCGGAGGGCGAGAGTGGAAGTTGCTGCAGCGTACGTCTAAAGGGAACACAGCTTCTCGCGACAACTCACGCCATGCACCAGCTCACGATCGTCGATTCCTCGACTCTCGTCGCTGTCCTTTGCTTAATCTCATCATGCTCTGTATGGAACTCTCTTGGCGTCATACACAATGTTGCTTGTAAGTACACACTAAACATTTTAACACCCTTAAGGGTGTAAATCAGTTTGTCGCCAGACGAACACCCTAAGGGTGCTGTTGTCTACACCCTACAGTTGGGGTGCAGTTATATCACCCTAGAGGAAGGGTGTCCAGCAAAATAAATTTAGGGTGTAGGGGTGCAAGTCCATATTAACACCCATCTATGTGGGTGTTGGAAGGGTGTACACCCTTTTATTGCTAGTGTGTATGGAAGGCAGGTTCGGCAGTACACGCCTTCAATTACTACTATGTACAGCGATCCACGCGTAACTCTCGCGTGTGCCAGAAGGTTCAAGTTCGGCTACCAAACACACTGTCGAACAGCCGGCCTTGAAGCTTCGATGGGCACACACGCACGTATACGTGTGGATCACGTTACATATTAGTAATTCACGGTGTATATTGCAAAACCTGTCTTCGCTGCACATATACAACCTAGCAAATGTCACTTTTGAGCATGTATATCAACACCAACGGTTATCACGATTTCCAGATCCACATGAAATGCAGCACAGACTGGTACGATATATGGCATTTTCAAGAAAAATGTAAATATATTTATTGCATGCTGCAATACAGAGTACAATATATACATAAATCACATGAAATATAAACATGCACAATCACCGAACACATCGGTAAGTACAAGAACATGTACATTTCCCACAAAGGTATCTAAAATATAAGTATTGATCAAATCTGTTATTAGAGAAGAAACTATGTATAGCAGCACTGAAAGAGCCTGAGTTGACCTCGCAGTGTTTTGGGCCACATAAAGGAATAAATTTTCAGCATAAGGCTCAATGAACGAAAATTCAAGTTTTGATGCCTTGAAAAAAAAAAGGGACATTGCAAAGGTGAATTAGGGGAGTAATTGAAATGCAGAGCAAATGCACAAGACACCTGTTACTTTGTGCACTAATGTAATCGCAAAGCATTATGAAAAGTTTGGAAAGACGATGTAAGCATAACTGGCCAACATTTTTCGAACTGAAACAATACTTTCCAAGCATAGACGTGCTTTAAGTGAGGTTTAAGCCAGCAGTATTATTGCTAATTTTCTCTTTCCAACAAGATTACTTGAGCACGAAAAATATGTAGAATTTTTTAGTGCCTACATAGTTTGTCCTCTTTTGTGAAACGAGAGTTCTCTGTGCTAAAAGTGCTGTGTAGGAGATTTTCTAACTACAATTCCAGTTTCTATAAATTTCTGTCTTGTAACCCGAAGGCACTGGTACATATACAATATGCAGTTTGAAAATAGGTTCTTTTCTTACTATAAATTAAGAGTGAGTATTCCACATTTACTATTGTGTGGGTGCAAGGTGCAGTAGAAGGCCTGGTAAAAGCAAACCACTGTTGATTAAACAATTTTGCTGAACACGAAAGGTGGACAGTGTTTTAAAATACATAGTAAATTTCTAAATTATTTGCACTTAGATGCAGTAATACAAGATTAGGGCTTGCTGTAGCATGTGAGTATACAAATTAGCAAATATGGTTTAATAAATTAGCCATACTCTGGTTGCTAAAAGAACACAGGCACAGGCAGTCATGTAAAAGTTCAAGTTAAATATCACACTGTTAACATTTGCCAGCAAATGGTCGTATCAAACATTATAAATATACTGAAGAAGGTGCTTTCTTGGGATAGTTGGCAATTAATGCGAAAAAATTACGTACAGCGTGAATTACAAGGACTACGAGAGACGACATAGACTGCGCTGACTTCCAATAATATTTTATTGCGTTGCCACATTGTGTGTATGTATACAAGAGCGGGCATGCGCAGAAAATGAGTCACAAGGGGCGTCTAACAGCAAGTCATTGTACTAAGGACGTGGTCACCTGAAAAAAAAAACATTACAATTTCTATCTTTTGAGATACAAGACTTCACTAGGGTCAGCGTGATAGAGGGGGCACTAACGCACACACTACCCAGTTTTCTGGTGAAATTTGCTTCTATAGTTTCCCGGATGACCTGTTAGCTGTGTCTCACTAGAACTTCCGTATATTCTAAGAGGGGCTCGCAGTCACAGTCCCGGGGCAATGGATGCCCACGTGGCCTTGAACAGTGTTATGGACGTTATAGTGCTCTCTTAAACGATCATTTAGGCACCTGCCTGTCCGTCCAACATATTTACTGCCTCAAAATAGGGGAATATGGTAAACCAAATTCGTTGCACATATCGCAAAACGTTTTCTATGCCCGACAGAGCAAGAACTCTGACGTGATTTGGGCGCGTTTACACACTTACAGAGCTTTGCCAGCTTTTCTGGGGTTGAGAAAAGGCCTGTGATTCCTGGAGGTTGCCGAATCTTTTTTAGCCTATCGAAAACATCATGCACATACCCACCGGTGGCACTGCGAAGCTATGTCTTTCAACCGGTTGGTTCCTTGACTGAGCGGGCTCATCACGGTTTGTGCCCCTCAGAAGCTGTTCCACTATGGCTGAAATTAAGGCCAAAGGGTAGTCAACCCTAGAAAGGTGATCAACCTGTGCAGCAAGACTATGTTGCATCTTGTGTGAACAAGATTTATTGAGGCTGTTAACGAGGGAAAACTTTTAATACCTCATTTAACGAGCTTTGAGTGTGCAGAGTTAAAGGGCAAGAGTGACTTCTTACTTCTCAGATCGAAGCACCAGCCTGAGATCTACAAAGCGCGAGGAATCATCAATGGGGACCTCATGCGTTAGTTGTAGAGGCTTTCTTAAACATCTCCAAGACTCCCGAAGCAACAGGCTCGAAAGCGTGATCAGTGCAATCAATGAATACCACGTGGTCATTCACAAACCTGCACACTTTGACAGGAGACGCATCTAGGTGACCTTCAATATTGCAATCATGATGAGCGAGATAAATATAACATAGTGGCGGCGCCAGGCATGATCCTATACAAATACCATTTATTTGTATATTGTGCAGGATCAGGCCTGGCGCCGCCACTGAGTGATATCTATCTAGCTAATCATGATTGAAATATTCAAGGTCCCCTAGATGCGTCTCTCGTTGTCAAAGTGTGCAAGTTTGTGGACGACTACCTGGTATTTATTGATTGCACTGATCATGCTTTTGAGCCTGCTGCTTGGGAGACTTGGAGATCTTTAAGAGCTGCAGCCTCTAGAACTAACAAATGAGGTCCCCACTGATGATTCTTTGCGCTTTCTTGATCTCAGGCAGTGCCTTACAAATAAACAGGTGGGCTAGTGCTTTGAACCGAGAAGTAAGAAGTCACTCTTGCCCTTTAACTCTGCACATTCGAAGCTTGTTAAACGAGGTATTGTAAAGATTTGCCTCGTTAACAGCCTCAATAAATCTTGCTCACATGAAATGCAAGATAGTCTTGCTGCACAGGTTGATCGCCTTTCTTGGGTTGGCTACCCTTTGGCCTTAATTTCAGCCATAGCGGAACAGCTTCTGAAGGGCACAAAACGTGATGAGCGCACTCAGTCAAAGAACCAGCCGGTTGAAAGACTGGTTTGCAGTGCTACCGTATGTGCATGATGTCTCCGATAGGCTAAAAATAGATTTGGCAACCTCCAGGAATCCCAGTCCTTTTCTCAGCCCCGGAAAAGCTGGCAAAGCTCTGTAAGCGTGTAAACGCGCCCAAATCGTGTCAGAGTTCTTGCTCTGTCGGGCACAGAAAACGTTTTGCGATATGTGTAACCAATGTGGTTTACCATATTCCCGTTTTGAGGCAGTAAATATGTTGGACGGACAGGCAGGTGCCTAAATGATCGTTTAAGAGTGCACTATCACGTCCATAACACTGTTCAAGGCCAATTGGGCATTCATTGCCGGGACTGCCGCTGCATTCCCCTCTTTGAAGATACGCAAGTTCTAGCGAAACACAGCTCACCCGGTACATTATTGATGCTTATTTCACCAGAAAAATGGGTAGTGTGTGCGTTAGTGCCCCCTCTATCACGCTGACCCCTAGTGAAGTCTTGTATCTCCAAATTGTGATTTTTTTTTAGTGACCATGTTCTTAGTACAATGACTTGCTGTTAGAACACCCCTTGTGACTGCCTTTCATTTTCTGCGCATGGCCCTTGTGTATAAACACACGATGTGGCAACGCAATAAAATATTGTTGGACGTCAGCGCAGTGTATGTCATCTCTGGCAGTCCTTGTCCTTCACACTGTACGTCATTTTTATACTGAACAGTGAATATTAATTGATTCAAAATTAGAAAAAATATAGTACACATCTGAGCTGCAAGAATGCAATTGATACAGCAAATGACGTTTAGCTTTCCAAAAGAAAGAAAATGTTCACGTTTCACCACGAGGTGCAGGGACTCCATTCTCTGAGCATCTTGACCAATAAATGCAGCGCATGGCATTGCTGGAATCTTGCATCCTGCATTAGCAAAATAAGAAGAGAATCATGAGAGTTCAGTCTGTGCAATTACACATGTGCACTGTGGAAAATTTGATAAGGCAACAAGCTCCTGAAAGTAACAAACTTAATTAATGTGACTGGGAACAATGAACAGCTCAGGCAACTGGGCAAGACAGGTGAAAGGTAGGAGAAATTTCTATTTTGCAAATTTAGGAATTGCATTTACTGTGAACACTAAACCACTATGTCACTGTGAATACAAGGCACATACAGCAGCAAAAGCAAATAAATTTACAGTAGCCTTTTCACCATAGAAAATAAGAGTGAATAAAATTTAAGGACACTACCAATGACATCTCTCGACAACAGAAATTTGTGCAAGAGTGTGTATGCGACCTTAATATAAAATTGACATGAAATGTGGAATATATCTCTGCATTACACTTTATAAGTACTGCAGCTGAGAACCTTACGGGATATGGCATATTAAGACTGACATGCACAAGACATTAAAAAGTGGCTGTTTTTACACAACATTATTACACTAGGAGACAAAGAGTAATTTTACAGAGTGCACACAAAATGAAAATGAGGGAACCCCCACTGGCGTTATCATTTGCCCTGCAATACATGCATCCAGCCCAACAATCTCCAACTCCCCAATGCAGTTTATTAGACCCTTTCTGTATCCTAAAATTTATTGTGTATTTCTTATTTACTAATTTAGTAAGAATTGACATTTCGGCATACTTTGCTTGAAAATTTAGCATGTGTTAACTATTTTTTTAGAGCAGGCCCCTTTCTTTCAATAGGTTAGCTTGGCAAACGGTGACAAGTAGTATTCTCAATACTTATGATCCTTCGTCATGCTCCCACTTTCTACTTCATGCTCTAAACTGTGATACCCCTCCTAGGCAGTTTATGTTATTCTGTGAATACATACATGGTCCTCCTTTGTGTAGCATCTCAACTAGAGCCTGAAATTTCTTGTCTCCTAAAAAAATCATCTTTACCGCCCAAAATATAATGCACGGTTACCCTTCACTTGGGGGGTGGGGAGGGATTGTATATAAGTGTTCACATATTCAATGAACCTCAGAGCCACAACCATTTCTCATCCTGTGTTGCAACTACCCGCATGAGTCGCAATGGTTGTAAATTGGCTACCCGCCCTCCCCCGCCTAAAAGTACATTTCGCCACATGGAAAATGACCACAGCATTGCATTTGACTGAATGAGTCCTCCTGTGCATGTTTTTTTTCTCGTCTTGTAATGGCTCGGTTCAACATGGTCAAGTCTAAAAACTGCCAAGCCCCAACCAATACTTTGTGTAGTTTCAAAATAATGAAGCATTCATGTTTCAAGACTTGTCCCAAATTAAGCATGAGGCAGATTTTCATGATGCAAATGAGGAAAGGTTGTGCCTAATGACAATGATAGCCCTGCTATATCCTGCAAAACTGTATGAAATGACAAATGCTTGCAATTTTCATGAGCAGCTAGCTCAGTACAAGAAATAGGTGCAATGCCTGCGGAAATGTTTTTTAACACCCATGAGAGGTCCTAGTTTCTTGTAATTCCTTCAAATCCCTTGCAGTCTAGATTGCAATCCGGCGCATGTTAATATTGTATTTGAAATAAAAACAGCTCAAATATTAAGGTTTTGAGAATTTTACGGCATTAAATTAAAGGTAGACAAGTAATGCAACGAGCAAATAACAAGCTCATTGCATAGAGTAAGGAAATATTCCTTTCCTGCAAAAACATTGGTAGCAGGAAGGTCATACGAAATTAGCACTGAATGCACAATAAAGAATATCATGCTGGAATGCCCCCATCTGTGAATATTCTTGCACAAAGAAAATCCTCATTATGAAAGGCCATCAAGAAAATGCAAGTGTATGCTTTGGATCAAGTCATACCTGCAGTATGCACTACAATCGGCAATATTTAAAAACACACACAACTGCATATGATATCAAGCTTAGGCCGCCAAAGAGCCTCAGAGTTTTAAATTATAACTTGACTTACTATATTAAACTACACACCTATATCTACTTACAATGTAGTCTTCCCAACTGCTTCCTAGAAGACATCAACCATCTGCCTGAAGGCGAACGCAAGTGACTTGCTCTTAATGGAGGGCACCAAGGCTGGGCATTGTGAAATCGATGCTATCATCTGCATGACCTGCGAGAAACAACACTCTAAGATAAACAAATGCTATTAGAATGAAAGACAAGATCACTGGTAATGAGCCTCGTTTTGGTTTGCACGAGAAAACTAAAAAATATGGACTTTGCGCTGCTTACTAAAAAAGAAGCAAGCTTCCTTCCAGATGTTGCAGTCATGCATTAAGATTGTCACACAGCTGCATGTTTGTATGCCCATATGCTGCTGTCGCTACTGTGCCAGCATGCTTTGCATAGCTTATTATTTCAAGTTATATTGATTATTGTGTTTTTTTGCCAATTTTTGGCAAATAGCACCAGCAAAGAAGTAGCTCACTTACACACACACACTCCCTTGTGAGGAGCGAATTCACACACGCACGCATGCACGCACGCGCGCACACACACACACACGCACAAGCCTCTGCCACATAAGCAGCTTCCCACGCTTGACACATTACATTTTTTATCCTTTGACACTCCTACTGCTAAGGCATAAAAAGCCTTCGTGTGACCAACCCTAAACTCCTTAACCTACATTTCCAGCTTAAACACTTTCTCGAGATCCAGGACAAGCCTTCTAGCTTCCCTAGTGCTCCAAACTGTAGTTACGAATTTCAATAGGGCTATAGGCGACAGCTCTCGAAGAGCATGCAAACTACCCGGAGAGACCTAAAGCTTGCATATGATACCTCTAAAGCGCAACACTCGCTGCACCAAATTGGAAGAGTTTTATTGCGAGTAAAACTCTACCGGCGTTATGCAATACATACGCACGCACACAAAACGCACTCGCGCGCACACAAATATACGCACTCTCAAAGCGCAGACACAAAGGCACGCACGCGCACATTGATAAACACAAACAATCACACATACATGCAGGCAGACACGCTAACACGTGCACGCACACACAGTGACCCACACAGAAACACGCTCACAAAACACGTACGCACTAGACACACGCAAGCACGCCGGCCCATACAAACCGGCATGTATGCGCGCGCAAGACGCACGCATGCACACACACACACACACACACACACACACACACACACACACACACACACAAAGCGAGCTGAGCTGAGCGCACGCACACACACGAATCGAGCCGAGCGCGAGCGCGCACACACGCACAGACAAAGCGAGCCGAAAACAT
The DNA here is from genome assembly GCF_023375885.2 of Dermacentor andersoni. Classification (NCBI taxonomy): domain Eukaryota; kingdom Metazoa; phylum Arthropoda; class Arachnida; order Ixodida; family Ixodidae; genus Dermacentor; species Dermacentor andersoni. The sequence goes on from NC_092816.1 coordinate 180,948,044, forward strand.
GTTAAAGGCGCCCGGCAAGCAGCAACAGCAGCACACGACCGCATCAGGGAGAACCAATACCGCGCCAGTTCTTTCGAAAGGTGGCAAAGTCAGTCGTCCTTTTTCTACGCGACGCAAAAGTGGTCGACCACATTTAACTTAAGTGCGAGCGACCGTATTACAAGAAGCCGCGCTGAACGCACAAAAGAAGCACATCTATGAACGTTGAAGCGCTGAGAAAAGCGTAACTATGCAGGCGCATCACGCCCGATGTAAGACGGGGCGCGATCGAGGTAGTTAACTTGCCCTACTAGGAGTGCAGCTGCTCTTGCTCTTACATTAGTGAATTATGCTACGAGATCACAGTAAGATACTTCTAGAGCGAACAAAAACACGTAACAAACCAAAGAAATACCAAATAAATGGGCACTTGCCTGAAAATTTCCATTATGGCAGTACTACCGACCGCCGACACAGGGCACGTTGCAACTGCTCGTCTCAGCGTCCGTGGATCCATCTTCCAGTGCGTACGAACGCTTTGCTTTGAAGTGGAGCACGAGTAATACACAAAGCACGGGCCACCTTTTTCTACACCGCGCACAAAACTAATCACACGTTTAAAATTATGTCGCACAGCGCGAGACGCGAACGCATTTCACGGCGTGCGTCTATTTGTCGTACAAAAATCCCTCACGTGACCTGATCCTAGGTGCCTAGAGACAGCATCGTTTAGGGATTTTTGAGAAGGTACGATGCTGGCGCCGAGCGACGCCGTGGCGTGTTCGTCCTTGGCGTAATCGAATCGTTCTCTGGCCCACGCGGACCGCGCATTGTCCAACGTTGCTTATGTGATTGTGCTTGCGTTGCTTGTGTGTTGGTTGTAGGTTCTGTATTACTTGGCGGAAAGCCGTGAGTAGTGGCGGTGCGGAAGTGCGGCTTTGGCCTTGGCGAGCTCTGGCACTACAGAATCTGCGTTGTGTGACCCGTGCTTTCTTGAGAACCCGGCGGTGGTGACAACTGAAATATCGAAGTGGCCTAGCGCCTCGGCAGCGAAGTTCTGCCAACCGCGATGTGGCGTCGCCGTGTCCGATTTTGCTTAACGGACATCGAAGGATGTGCTGCTCGCTGCAAGTCATGTAAATGCAACTGCGTCGACCGCCCACTGTTCAGCGCTGAATGTGTGTTTGGTGTGCTGTGCTTGAAACGAGTGGTGCAGCCGTGCAGCGGGGGTGGCGGAGGAGCAGAGTGGCTTAGGGTTTGCGCGTTCACAGACATGTGCTCCCGTTTTGCTCTCATTAGCGGCTGTCCCGGGACTGTGGTGTGCTAGCTCCTTGCCTAGTATGAAGTTTACGACGCTAACACACACTATTTTCACGTTTTTCCGCGCTATATGCCATTTACATGACGGCCGAGTTGAAAACGAGACATGTAGTGTTGTTTGCGTTTGTGTATTGTAAGTTACTTTCTATTGTGGAAGTTCTGGGAGTCTTATTAAGCAAGGAGTGCGAACGTAAACATAAACACATGTGTGTGTCTGAAATTTTGAATTACCTTAATACCCTTTACGACTGATAAGTGGGCTACACGGCCTGTGTGAATCAGCTACCGTATGTTGCGACGCTCTTTCGTGTGGTAGAATGATGCATGGTGCGCGTTTATTTATGTACTGTTGTAAAAACCATTTGTTTATTCACTCAATACAAATGTACGGCTTCTTCGCCGCAGTAGGTTTTAGTTACGCGGTGAAGCATACTAAATGTGGGAGGGGGCCGCTATCAGCCAGCATAGTATGTCCACTTAGGCGACCTGAGAGGCGGCGGGTGCGCGATTGTATAATTAAAGAACTCTTATTATGCCCAGTGACAGTGGAGATCATTAACTGTAGCACCAAAGTAGTGGACCACTACCAGAACAAAGGCATGTAGTATGCCCATCTCAATTCTTGTGCTTATGCCAGTCTTCTTTTTTACAGCAATAGCTGCTATGGGCTAACTCCCCTGGTTGTTCTGATGTCTACTGGTGTTGTCACTGGAATTCCCGAATTTCTTGCTAGAATATTGCGAATAAAGTTCTCATTGTGCTGCGAGGATTCAAACATACGATCAAAAGAGTGGCAGTCCACAATTCCACATTTCAGCCACTCTGCTGAAGGTACAGTCGTGTTGAATACTGATCCCGGAGAGCGTGATCTAGCCAACAGGTGCCATGATTGGCTAACACCTGCTCAGTGTCTGCATACTGTGTATAGAGCTGCATCCACACCTTCAAGTTCTTACACATCACCTTCCTACTTGTGAAGGCAGTCCTATGTTAAATTTTCTTCTTACATGTGATGACAATGATTGGGTGCATCTGCTTCATTAATCTTCTTCTAGTGCTTGGCTTCTCAGATTTACTGGATGGAGCTGTTGGTGTCTTGTTTTCCTCAAGCAAAGCGCAAGACCTAGCCATGGGTAGCCCAAATATAGATTTGAGAAAACCAAAACGAATTCAGCAGTAAGAAGCTAAAGGGTTGTTTTGGTGTAGATCAGTGGCTAAGTCCGGATATGAAAGAGGAGGAAGAAAAGCCAAGTCTTTGCACTTCAACACTGTGAGCCACAACTCCCACAAATAAATATGACACTTATTTTACCTTTTTAAGGAGATTACCGACTTGCATTGGCAAGTGGTCACTTCAACAAACACTGCATGAAGTAAGCTTCCTGCGCATATTTCACCAGCTACTGCGTCATTGTTTCACATTATGAGTGAAACTGCAATTTTCTTTATGCCACAACTTGCCCAATTTTGTGTTTTGCAGTAGGATGTTATCAGTGCTATTAAGGCACTTACATACTCATGAATAGTAGTAGAGGAAAAAAAAGCAGTGGCTTTTTGTGCGTAGACTATGCATACACCTGGTGCTCTTATGGTCATTTTTTCCCTATCCGTTAAACCATTCTAAACAAGAAAACTTTTAGTTTAGTTTTAGTTAGAAAACAATTAGTTGATACACAGACCACAACTAAACCACAGGTATCGTTGGTAAGCAAAGTATATTTATTCGGTGACATTTTCTGCAGCCCTGCTACTGGGCTTTCCTTCCTTCCTTTTCAGCTGTGCAGGTTCATTAAGAAGTGATGATACAGTTTGACAATTTTAATGATTGAAAGACTTAGCGAAACCTTTTTCAAGTTGTTTTTTCTTGGTTTCAGACTCTGCACATTGCATTTTAAGGCGTGTTTTCTGTGTTTGTTGCTTTTTCTTTATGGGTAGGGCATGTCAACATTTTTTACACCATTTCAAGTATGTGGTGCCATAGACTGTTCTTAGATGGAGTCTTGCCCTTTCATTCTGTACAATATGATGTCGTTTTTTTTGTGTCCAAGGCTGTTTTACAGCGTAATTTTAGCATTTTGCTAAGTTTTGCCTCTGTCACCCAAGCTTGAAAGATTGCTACCCACTGCTGGTGGCATGACACATGTCACATTTCTTTTTCAATAAAAGGAAGTCTGTCACTTATCCTGTGCATTGGTTGTCTTTTGTCTCTTTGAATTGCAATTTGTTGCCTATATTTGCTCTTTTGTTGCATTTCAGATTAGGAATGGCTATCATAATTGACATTTAACCATATTGCACACAATGTGGATGATATGTAATTGCAATTATGGCCACCATAAATATAATAGAAGTTAATTCAAGAATAGTGCCTTCGCATGGTGGTGCAGCCATGAATTGCGGCTATAAGGTACCAGCGCTGCAGATAGCACTGCTTGTGCAGAATATAGTTCAACTCTACTACTTTCAAACATCATTGTTTTTATCTGCATTTGTATAGCTCCAGTTTCTGTGAACAACAGACATCTGGTGCGAAGAGTAGCTTGCACCTGCAGTTGGATCCAATGAATAGCCAAATTTCTGCCCGTTTTTATGTTATTAGCATATTAGTAAAGGCAGTTGTTTTTATAGTAGCCTGTTTGCCCAGTGTAGAAACCGCTGCAGGGTGTCAGGATCTCATACACATCTTCAGCTTTGCAGGGGACACAGCATCTGGCACATAGTTTGTCACAGGCCATGTATTCGGGGCAACTTGAGTTCACTCACTAGCAAAGGGAGAACCAAGCTTGTTGGATATGAAGTAAGCCGCCTGTATACTCAGTGGCCTTCTTCATTTCGGGTGACATACGTGGTTATAGCGACCCTTGTTTCAAGCACTTCTTGTCCAGCAGCGGTAGTTTGCTTTTGAAACACTCAGGATAGCCTTCAGCAAGCTGGACAGGAATAACACTGAAAAACCAGCAGATGTTAATTCTCGCACTTATCATGCGAAGCTTTGTACAGTATGATGAGGGCGTAAATGAATGAGGGTGTTCCTCAAGGCCTTGTAGCGCATGTCACAAGTTTGGAGCAACATGATGTATAGCACTTTTTTGATCGCATGCTATAGGTTTAGCAGGTGTGGCCATGGTTGAAGTGCAGTGCAAGGTCAAGAAAACAGATATTTATGAGCAGCACCCTGGTAAAGGAGACTCTGGGAAAACTAGTGGGAAGCCTGTTGAACATCTGGTTGACCCACTTGCTGGCTCCATCAGGCAAAGTATGATAAAGAGAAGGAAGTCATCAACACATCAGAAGGTTTTTACATACAAACATTGTGCTAAAGTCATAACATGCCAACAAGTCTTAGTGCGCAGGCTACGCACGACCAACTACATATGCCTTCTGCTCGGACATTACTTATTGTAACTAACCAGGATGGAGTGGACAAAAAAAGAACAGCAGCTCCATTAATTTGGTTTCACTGGTATCAACAGTGTTTTGCATGTACAAAGCCCCTTCAGTAACGCTGCCAGCTTTAAAAGCCCATTTTGCACATCCTGAATGCTTCCTTATTAAGACTTTGCTGGGTGCAAGCATTCTACTGTCTAAAAGCTCTCATTGAGAGCACTGTTGGTTTGGTGGCAGTAAAGTTCAGAAGCAATTGCAACAAACCTCCCTTCCTAGTTGGCCTGGATGCTCACTGTGCTTATGAAGCAGCACCATGAGGCAAGCAAGGTGAATGGATGCCTCCAAGCCCTTGTTCATTTATCACACTGTTCTGTTAGTAACAACCACGAGACTTGAAACCAACAAGCTCAAGTTCGGCACTCGCATGGTTACTGCGGAGGATCCATAAAAAGCACAAAAACAGAAAACTCAAGGGAGAGGATAAAGCACCATTTAACACTTAGTATTGCTGCAGCCCACCCCCTTCTTTTATTTTGTCTGGTCGTGCTACATCTTTTTACTACAGATAGGCATGAACTTAGGTGATGTTCCCAATCAATGTCCAATTTTTATATACACTATGTGCTGGTTCAAAGAGGTTCGAAACACTGCAATGGAAGCTTCAAGTAGAAAAGGTGCCTGGAAGAAAAAAAAAGCTGTGCTGCAACCATCTCGGCAACATCTTGTCCCTTTAATAAAAATTGTGCTTCCATATTAACTTGAGCCTTCCAGTTTAGAGTAAAGTACCAGTGCACTTATGAACAATGAATCAATTCTCAAAGAGCATGTGCAGTCCAGCCAAAAGCAGGGGCAAGAATCCGCATTGTGCTCCTGCATTGAAGGTGAATAACATGTACCATAATGGCGAATGTGCTTTAGTAAGCTTCCCTGCAATATGAATTTGTAATGTACAAAGAATTGTCAATGAAGCTTATCACGAGCACAGATGCACTGGCAAATTATGTCACAATTGAAAATAATGAGCACAGTGTAAACCTATGTGCCCTTTCCACTCTTAGTATGCTTTACTGCACGATGCTTATTTACACCCCTGTATTGCGGTGTAGCAAGCTACAAAAGAAACTTTGCATAATTAGGCTTTTTAGGATTATCTTTCTCGCAATACACTAATATTTCGCGGTGAAGCCTAAGCAATGTACTGCGGTGAAGCATACTAAAAGTGAAAAGGGGCCACTGTCACTGGACATAATAAGAGTTCTTTAATCATACACTCGCGAACCCGCCGCCTCTCAGGTCGCCTAAGTGGACATACTATGCTGGCTGATAGCGGCCCCCTCCCACTTTTAGTATGCTTCACCGCGTAACTAAAGTGTACTGCGGCGAAGAAGCCGTACATTTGTATTGAGTGAATAAACAAATGGTTTTTACAACAGTACAGAAATAAACGCGCACCATGCATCAGTCTACCACACGGAAGAGCGTCGCAACATACGGTAGCTGACTCACACAGGCTGTGTAGCCCACTTATCAGTCGTAAAGGGTATTATGGGTAATTCAAAATTTCAGACACACATATGTGTTTATGTTTACGTTCGCACTCCTTGCGTAATAAGACTCCCAGAACTTCCACAATAGAAAGTAATTTACAACACACAAATGCAAAGAACACAGACATATGTCTCGTTTTCAACTCGACCGTCATGCAAATGGCATATAGCGCGGAAAAACGTGAACATGCTGTGTGTTAGCGTCGTAAACTTCATGCTAGGCAAGGAGCTAGCACACCACAGTCCCGCGACAGCCGCTAATGAGACCAAGACGGGAGCACATGTCTGTGAACGCGCAAACCCTAAGCCACTCTGCTCCTCCGCCACCCCCGCTGCACAGCTGCACCACTCGTTTCAAGCACAGCACACCAAACACACATTCAGCGCTGAACAGTGGGCGGTCGACGCAGTTGCATTTACATGACTTGCAGCGAGCAGTACATCCCTCGATGTCCGTTAAGCAAAGTCGGACACGGCGACGCCACATCGCGGTTTGCAGAACTTCGCTGCCGAGGCGCTAGGCCACTTCGATATTTCAATTGTCACCACCGCCGGGTTCCCAAGAAAGCACGGGTCACACAACGCAGATTCTGTACTGCCAGAGCTCACCGAGGCCAAAGCCGCACTGCCGCACCGCCACTACTCACGGCTTTCCGCCAAGCAATACAGAACCTACAACCAACACACAAGCAACGCAAGCACAATCACATGAGCAATGTTGAACAACGCGCGGTCCAGGGAACGATCACGCCGAGGACGAACACGCCACCATAGAATAAAGAAAGACGCCACGGCGTCACTCAGCGCCAGCACATGCCAGCATCGTGCCTTCTCAAAAATCCCTAAACGATGCTGTCTCTAGGCACCTAGGATCAGGTCACGTGAGGGATTTTTGTACGACAAATAGACGCACGCCATTTCACGTAGCTAAAGAATGCAATAATGGCGTAGCTTCCGCCTTCCCATCGTGCCGCGCGCCAAAGTGATTGTACAGCGTCGTCCCGTCACTTCCGGTCGCTTTTCATTGGGCAGGGGGCGGGCGCGCAAATTGAACGTTTATTCTGGCAGGTTTGCTTGCTCGAATGGCCGCCTGTTAGCTGCTGCTTCGTTGTGGTCTCCAACAAGAGCGGTGAGGCGGGTAGTTGCTACTACGGTTTGTGCCGAGCATATTTTTTTGTTGGGGGGGGGCGCAGTCTGCGCTGCATGACTGAGGGTACAGTACACAAATCGGGACCGTGAGCGAGACGATCGGCGCTCTTCTGCTGGTGCGATTATATTATTCGCTGCGTCCAAACGAAGCAACCTTGCGAGGTCACAGCGTAGTTACAGCGATATCCTGGCTCGATAAAGACCCTCACATCTTGGTCGTGCGACAGCGACGCGTAAGCATTCATGAGGCGACTGAAGAATGCGTTTGTAAGAGCGTATGCTGTGGATAAGCAATTACAGCTTTGACAACACCAGCCCCTAATATATAGGCTGAGCCTTACAAACTGTGTCCGAGGATGCGCTTAGAAGGCAGACCAGTAGCTTAGTAAAACTCTGAATAACTTAGGCGAGGTACGTGGAGATTCGGATTTGAGAACTTCCAGCGTGATCTCGCCGCTATAAATGTCTTCGTTATGGCTTCACCAAGCAAATTGTAAGTTGATGCCATTGTACATCAGAGGCTCATCTAATAGCACGGCCCTGTTTGTTCAGCAATGTATCCAGACAGCTTCTTTAATTTCGCCACTTCTTGTTGGGCTTTTAAGGGCACCGAAATATTCGTGCAGAATTGTGCAAGTTGCTCGCGCGTTTTCATTCTGCTACTGCAGTTAGTCTTAGAAGTGTTTAATTGCATGATAATATAATTGTGAGCACAAAATATAGTGATAATTGAATTGTAAGTGAAAGTGCGTACATTTTCTTGATGATACATTTTGGAGTGGCCGTCATGCCAGTAACATCAGAATCCTAGGAAAAGATCGACAGTCACTTAGGAATGCGAAAACTTAATCACTGCATGGATGTACACTTGCAATTATCGCGTGACCGTGATACGTCATACATTGTCACCTGTCTTCACAATACTACCTTCATCTGCCGTAATCCACCTTGCTACAGTTTGTACGAACCTTAACCGAATTTATTCCACCCTAATTCACATTATTTACCCATAATTGCTCATAATTACCGCTGTTCTATTTACTACCTTCTGTATCACTACTGCCGTCATACAAGACGCTGATGACGTCACATTTTATTGCTTTGTATAATAAAGCAATAAAATGTGACGTCATCAGCGTCTTGTATGACGTCAGTAGTGATACAGAAGGTAGTAAATAGAACAACGTTAATTGTGAGCAATTATGGGTAAATAATGCAATAATGCCGCAATTTCACCCCTTCTCTCTGTTGTGTCTACTAGGCCTTGAAAGTATGTATTATATACTTTCAAGGCCTAGTAGACACAACAGAAAGAAGGGGTGAAAGTATACAATATTTGCAGTGCAGGGCAAGAATAGAAAATTACACTGTAAGACGCTTCGAACAGCGATGTTGATTTAGTGGTATCACAAATTGAGACTGTGGAGGCGGGAAGGCGGTTCCATTCAGTGGCTGTTCTTGGCAAAAAGGAAGAATGCCACATCAATTTTGTGTTGATGGTCGATGCGAGACGAGATACAACTTGGTGTGGTGAAATATTTTCTTTAAGAGAAGGGTTAAAGTACCATATTCTATGAAAAATACACAGACGAAGGTACCTACGACGTAACCAAAGGTCAGGTTGACCTAGTGTTCTTTTCATGGACGTGACGCTAAAATGACGTGAATAATTTGAGAGAATAAAAGGGCGGCGCGGTTCTGAATGCTTTCTGAATGCTTTCAAGGGAAATGACAAGATTGACATGAGCAGGGTCCCGTATGGATTGTTGTTACGGAGAACGCCATCTTTCCTACCTGAAAGGCCATAAAATGCTTTATCATTAAAAATGCAATACCTACACACATTGCTCAATGCGTGGACGTGTACACGTTACTTATATTTATGCATCAATGCGTTCAACACCCTTCAGTCGTCGATTTAACACCCTTCTTCTAGCAAAGTCGCACCTATGTGTAGTGTACACCCTTCTGATAGGGTGTTTTGACCGAAAAGGGTGCTAAAAGGGTGTGGACAGGGGTGTAAATGCAGAAAGCACCCCTCTTAACACCCATAAGGGCGTAAAAATGTTTAGTGTGTAGGGAGGAGGCACTCAATTGGAGCCGATTAATTAAATTAATTTGTAAAAAATCTGTGCAACACTCAAACGTACTTTTTTGAGTACATAACGGAAGTGTTGAGAGAAACGTACCCAGCGAATATCACCGACATCTGCTGACATTAAAATATCGCCGGAGTTGCCATTTAGAGATGCATTAATGTGCCGAACAACACTGAATTTTTTTCTGAAAGACCGGAGACTGCCCCTTTTCGGAAGGAATAGAAGATGGCTGCCCGCTGATTGCTCACGCACTGGCTATTTGCATCTGACAGAGAGCATTCATTTATTCGCGTATAATAAACATTTTGCGTGGCAGTAAAACGTTATCCAGCACTTCGTTCATGTATGTTACGTCGCTTTGCCAATTTTTCGTTGCACATTATTCGTTTTAGCGGCATCCTTAACCTTCCATTGCACGCCGCCGCAATTTTCGACGAGCCACCGCAAGCTAAGTTAAGGGAAGCGGACCAATCGCAGACGCCGGCACCGCCCTCCTCATCCGGTTATCTATTTTAACAGCGCTGGTTACGCCCACCCGAAAGTCTCTCCACTTGATCATGCTCATCGCCTCTTTTCAGTTAATCACAAAAGAAACGCCGCTTGATATAGCCAATTTTATTCGTTCTGAAAACAAACAAAAGTGACCTCCTCTAAAGGAGCCGGACGTTTGATTCGGCAGTTCAGACAAGGCTGCCGGTCAACACCGGATGCTTGCGTTGGCGGTTACATAAATTTGACGTCAGGACATTGAAATAAAACAGAGTGAAATACTTTTATGTTATAGGTCCCCTGATTATATTATTATGTAGCACTAAAGAGAACAACACTGTATTTTCAGAAAACAACGTAGTTTCAAAGATCTTACGCACCTCAGGAAATTTAGAGAAGACAGAAATTCGTATTGTATCCTCCAAAATAACGCCGATTGACGCCGCCAAGTCGAAGAGTTTGACTGCAGACTGGTATTTAACACTAATTTAAGCAGTTCGCCCAAGGAGCCAAATGTGTGAATTTGATGGAACCTATGTCATAGTGATACGGAAGAACAACGACGCTCTCTCAAAAGCTTGATTGTGTTGTTTTTATTTCTGGTATTCCCACGTAATAGTAGCCGGCACATACCGGTTATTTCAGCGAACACTTTCAAATTTTCTTAAAGGCACACTTGGCAGGTAGCCAATACTATTTCATGAGCTGATCTACTTGAAGCGGAGGACAAAACTTGCAGAAAAAGCTGGGTTGCTTAACCTACTAATTAAAAAAAATGAACTAATTATGTTTACCCAATTACCTTATGGCCCATATTTCTATTTAGAAATGCTAGCCGTGGAGTTTCCAAGGTGGATACGCTTGAAAAGTATTCTCAGGATGACAGCAGTTTCAGGATAATAATACCTGAACTGTGCGGAGAAATGCATTGGCGTTTCAGTTACTTTTGAGTATGAATGCATAAAACGTCGTATTCTCAAAAAACAACTGGAACGCCACTGGACTTGTCCGCAAAGTTCGGCATTCAATATCAATAAATTGGTATCAACCTGAGGATTCGTTCCAAGTACACCCGCCTTGAGAACTTCACGGCTGGAATTTGTGAATTGCAAAATGAGCCACAAGGTAATTAGACAAAAACTTATTTGGTAAATTTTGATTAGCTTTTAAGCATTTCATCTTTTTCTGCAAATAGGGTCTACCGCTATTTGCCGCAGGTAAGCTTCAAATTTTTTTGAAAATGTTTGCAGAAGCACCCTGTACATATTTTTTGCTTTTTCTTTGGAATGGTTATTAGAGCAGACATTTTGCTCCACATTTTTCCTGCCTTATAATACTCTGTATTGCTCGCCACTGGTGCATAATTCGGTTAAGCTGTTATGGTCGCATTACCGTTACTCAAGTTTGATCTTCATTTATATTTTTGACGTTTCCGCAAAGCATAAACTGTAAGTGAAAGTTGCGTACTTAAAATGTCACACCAAGGGGGAAAATATTCGACCTAAAAGGATAAATTAGGCATCTAAACACCCCTCGCCATCCTTCATAGTATGAAATTCGCTGTCATGAGGCGTTATGAAAGGTTGCAAAGTCAAAACAAAATTCTACAGGTACTATGGTCAAGCTCTTCATAAAGGCACTTCATGACCACATGCACAAAATGCAGTCTGCTTAGATGTTTAGCCAGCACTACGATAATAAGCAACAACATTTCTGTTAAAATTATGGTTTACTGTCTGATTGTATTTCATGAAGCGGTTCCACATTTGCTCCATATTGGTTCTCATCCTAGTTGACCAGCCTGTGTGAACAAAGACAGTTGTGTCTTTTACAGTAGGCTTACTTTTACGCTCACCCAGTATTATACTCTCTGACATGTCTACAAGAGTGACGTTAGCGTATTCACCCACGGCGCCTGTCACATACACGTCGTCTACCCAAAAGAAAGGAACATGTCTTGCAGCATGGTATATCGCGAATAATACAGTTGGTTGCATAATGAACGCCGCACCAGCGCAATACGGTGAGTAGTCATTCAATGGAAAATCCTTCTCGCTACCGTACCACTTAGATTTTTGTGTCCTAAAAGGCACAGCACCTCTCACAACTTTACAATGAAATCCGGTCAGTGCCATCACACCGCTCTTCAGGTACGACAGCAAGGCGAACACGTTTACTAAGACATCGTCGTCCAGTTTCACGATCGTCACTGCAGGGTCGAGACGGCAGTTGTCGGATACCCACTTTGCACCAAGGAGGAACTTGTGTGTGAGGTTCTTGTAGGTGTCCGTGAAGTTCAGCACCACAACGTCTCCCTCATGAATTGCTTCGTCTAACACTGCATCTTGCTCCGCCCGCTGAGATGTCTCTCCAACAAAGAAAACGATGGCTGAATTCATAACCGACACAATTTTTGGATCACCTATGGTCTTGCGAAGCCAGCGACGTTTCTCGGTGTTGTTGGGCGCCGTGTGCACAAAGTACAGTATCCTGAGGCTCGCTTTACGACATGCGCGCTTGACCTTCCATTCGGATATGTTCCCTTGTACCAATTCTTCAGTGAATACATTAGTGCTTGAATCTTCTTTAGTACTCGGCTTGTCGCCCTTGACAGTACGGCGCACGTTACTACACAAAAGACCGGCCAAGAGGAGGAAATGACACACCGTAATGCAAGTAACGATGTATTTTTTTCCACAGATCTTCATTGCTTTTCTTGACCACGAAAATATGTTGAAACTTCTGGCACGTTATTTTTCTGCATGCGTAGTAAATGTGCTTAAGCTAGTCATAATACCGTAGAAAATAACTTGTAGTCACTCTGAAAATGAAGGAGACTTCCCGTGGCAACTAAAAACTAAAGTTGGATGCCCGTTAAATATGTTCCCTTATATCAGAGTTGCGAAAAGTCGACTGCGGCAGCGTGCATTGTGAATGTTACCATCAGGCGTCTTACAATGGTCATGGCATTTTAATGACAAATAGGGTACCGGTTTGTATAGGAACAAATGACAAGCAAGGCTCACTTCTCCGTGACATTTAATGCGTGAACTTTTCGTTTTCCCTAACCGCTCAAACACAATGAACACGTTGTGTGCTAAGGGTTGATGCTAAATGCAGCGGAAGGTTTGACTGCGTGGAAAGTATATGCTACACCCACGAATTGCTGCTCAGCTGCCAATGACTATCGTGGTTTTCCTGTGTAGCTCTTATGGCCACGGACGGCACTGCACCATCTCTATTTTATTGTGCACTGCGGTGTTACAGCAGTCATCGTGGCAATACACATGCTACGAGTCACGTGACATTAGCGCAACATTCATTCAAACTTCAGTGACTTCCGAAATAAAACAGGTGCCCTCGCAGTGTTGCCTAGTTGTGTATCCGACCTGCAGGATTAAAAATCGATTTCATTGTCTGCCAAGACCCCTGTGCTTTCTTTTCACTTCACATTGGTACGCTAAATAGCCGTTGATTACATAAGGCTTACTGCCTAAATCACTGCCTAAATTTTATCATATTATTGAGCCCACAAACGATAAAAATCATAAGCTACAACATAAATACAGATATATAACCACATTGAGCCAAAAATATTTAAGCAATACAAGTACACGTGCATGCAAGAACGTTGAACGTAGGGTACAGCTTTATTCTAAGAAGTGCGCAGCTGCACTATCAATTAGCCTAGAAGAGGAGCCAAAAATATTTAAGCAATACAAGTACACGTGCAGGCAAGAACGTTGAACTTAGGGTACAGCTTCCTTGTAAAAAGCGCACAGCTGCACTATCCATAAGCGTAGAAGGCTACATGATGGCGGCAATATGGTAGGGCAGAATGTTCCACTCTATAGTAGCGTAGCGAATGACTGAGACTCTGTGTGCGTACAGATTTCATTTCAAATAAAAAAAAAGAAGTCTCTGAAGCTCATTTATGCGATGCGTGAACGTATCCGATTTGTTCATGAAATACGACGATTTTAGTTCTCGTTTACCGGGTAGTCTCAAAACCGAATTATTCCACTAGAACCAGTATATGAATAACTGCTGCATAATTAGAAACGCAGCATAAATGATGTTTCCGTCTGGCCTATACATTGCACGAAGGAAACATTGGAGTGTAACATGTCAACGGCATTGCAACTGTCACCGTTGAGAGATTCTTGGTTTCTTTTTTGATAAAAAGAATATACAACACAGCCGTAAAACTCTCTCTGAGGCTGATTTGTGATGCGAAGCATTCTTTCCCAACTTTAGGTACTTTGAGCGCGTCTCTCTGTATTTCTCCCTCTTGTGAGCTCCCGTATATGTAAGTGCCCGCATTAGACCAGTGGACTTGCCTAGAAAAAGACAAGTCCATTAGCCGAAACGTTGGCTCCCGCTTTTACGTTGTTCTCGTTTCGCTCATCGTCTAGAATTTCTATCTCCCGCCTTCCGCAAGCTTATCCGTATTAGTGAAGCTGATCGCTAGTGCCACATCGGGCGCCTCCTTCACGCGTGAGCCAGTGTGTGGCCGTTATTAACAGTTTGTAGAACTCATTGGCTACCAGACTTGGTCATTCAGACTTGGGTAGGGTGAGAGCGCCCGTATATGTGAGTGCCCGTATCAGCGTAACTAGGGGCTACGGCGCCTCCTTTGTGCCGACACGACACCAGGCCCAAGAGAGGCCCGGACATTTACGTTCGCTCTCTTCTCTCGTTCCTCCTGTTCCCGCTGCCAGTGCGGGCGCACGCGTTTCGGTTGAGCGATATAATAAACGTGTTCTGTTCAAGAACGTATGTCGCCCGCATTCGCTATGCCACGCTAAAGTCCTTAGCCTTCCTGACCAGCCCTCACACGCTCTCTCTCTCTCTCTCTCTCTATATACATATATATATATATATATATATATATATATGTGTGTGTGTATATATATATATATATATATATATATATATATATATATATATATGCAGGGTAGTTAAACTTCAATAGTATGTCACAAGAAATAAAGCAGTGCTAATGCTACCAAATCCTGACAATACAGTAATAATGCTGACACAAAACGCAAGCAGTGCTGATTCAACTTTTATAAAGGCAAGTCATTCCCGTCATTAATGATACTTGGAAAGAACTATTTTTTAAATAGGTTGGTTCGGCAAAATAGGAGGTTAGAGAATATCGATTATATTGGCGAGTAGGCCAGATTATTAGTTAGCTTACATATATTGCCGGATTGAGTGCCACTTCTTATTAAGTAACTGAGAAAGAAAGGCGAGCCATAATATTTTTCGACGCGATTCAATTGTCGGAATACTATTAGACCTCATTAGTTCAGTTGGAGATTTAAACGTCGAAAATTTAGTGTGAGGAAACCGGATAGCTGTCTTTGCATTCGTCGAAGTTTGTTATGTTACATTGACTGTAGGAATCCCAGATAATGCAGGCGTACTCGAGATTCGTTCGAAATAAGTAGAAATAAGGGACTGGACAGGGGTATTTCGAGATGGCTGGGGGACGCCTTCGTCCTGCAGTGATTGATTGATTGATTCAAAATTTTATTGTTCCACCGAGCTGAGGTGCCCGCCTCTTAACCTACACGCAGGTAGGGGGGGAGGACGAAGCAGTCCCCGCGCGTTGAGGACACAATATAGAATGACGCTGACGATGATGATGATGATTATGGTGATGATGATGATACAGCGACTACCTTAAAAGAGGATAGAGCGTGTTAAAGCTTTTATTTGAGAATGCATAGTTTACGGAAAGCAGAGAAAGTTTTGTTTTGCACATGAAGGTTCCAGGAAAGCTTGCTTCAAAGGGTGGCACCAAAGTGTTTTTAGTTTTTTTTTTATTATGGGGTTTTACGTGCCAAAACCACTTTCTGATTATGAGGCACGCCGTAGTGGGAGACTCCGGAAATTTGGACCACCTGGGGTTCTTTAACGTCCACCTAAATCTAAGCACACGGGTGTTTTCACATTTCCCCCCATCGAAATGCGGCCGCATTGGCCGGGATTCGATCCCGCGACCTCGTGCTCAACAGCACAACACCATAGCCACTGAGCAACCACGGCGGGAGTATATTTAGTTAGACACTTGTTAAGTTTCAGAAGAGTCTAGCATATAAATATCAGAGAGATGTTTTCTTGCGGGAAATGGGAAGAAAAACACTTTCATCAACATTCAAGGTTATCGTCCATTGAGTGCATCGATAGAAAGTTTTACTCAGGCCGTCATTCATAGCCATGGTCACTACTGTGGTTAATTTCTTTACACAAGACACAGTCATCTGCAAGTAGTCTTACCTGAACACTTGGCTTTACAACATCGGCAATGTCATTCACGTAGAGAAGGCAGAACAAAGGGCCCATTACACTTTCCTGTGGTACTCTCAATTGGACTGGAAAACAGGCCGTGTGATGCCCACCTACTTTCACGAAGTGTTCGCGATAGTTTAACTAGTCAGCGATCCAAGCAACAAGTAGTTCTGGTGTGCTATAGTTTCTAGCTTAACTATTAGTTTGGTATAACGTACAGCATCGAAAGTATTACTAAAGTCCAGAAAAAGATTAATGAATTTCTTTCTTGTTTTCAATAGAAAAAGCAAAAGTACGAATTACCGCTACTAATTATGTTACTGTAAAATATATATACAGCCTCTCACGCTAGGAAGCTACGGCGACTACCAACTTAAGCCAATAGTATGCTCTTGTACTGCAACGATGCCACTCGCAATTTGTCATCGATCTCTCGCCTTTGATTCTGAGGCCTGTGCTCGAGCAAGCTGGCGCGCTTGCTCTAGCAAGCGCGCCAAATACGCATATATCACCTGTGAAACGGCGGGTGGTGGTGGGTTTCGTACGAACAGTGATTAAGAAGCTAGCTTCCCGCGAACATTCATTCAAGATTACCAGACAGCAACGTGCCGACTCCTAGCTCCTGTCCACTATTGCACTGGACTTCACGGCTCTTCTAGTCTTAACCACGCCATTTATTCAGGCATCTATGCATGCTATATTGTGCTGCACATCGAGCCTGACTACGAAACGCTTCGTCAAAACCCAGCGTGGCAGCCTTATTACAGCTACTCGGATCGACGACCACCAGATTTCGAGCAAACAATAAAGCTCTTAGAGGGCCGCCGGTTAGCTGAAAAGTACGTCAACTCAGAATTTGTGTTGTTCCGATTTGAGAGTCTGAAAGTCTGAGAGGCTACAGGAGGGCGTACTACTGGGGTACCACTAGGCAGAGAGGGAGAGGAACATGTTCGCAATGACCGAGCAGCTAGGTAAGTCCACGCTCTTTATGACTGTGTCTGTCCGTGGTCCAC
Organism: Dermacentor andersoni; assembly: GCF_023375885.2. Taxonomy (NCBI): domain Eukaryota; kingdom Metazoa; phylum Arthropoda; class Arachnida; order Ixodida; family Ixodidae; genus Dermacentor; species Dermacentor andersoni. Next base: position 180,965,327 of record NC_092816.1, read on the forward strand.
AACGAGCGCATGTTCAAACTCATTGGTAGAGTCAAAATGGTGGATCCACCGTGCTAGCTCTATGGCTTTGGTGTTGCCCTGCTAAACAGAAAGTCGCGGGAGAAGATCCTGTACGCTGACGCCACTTTTCCATGGGGCCGAATTGAAAGACTACCGTTTACTGTGCATTGAATGCGCGATAAAGAACCCTTGGTGGTTTAAATTTATTCGAGAGTCCCGCATTACGGCGTGCGTAATAATTATATCGTACTTCTGGCAAGTGAAAGCGCAGTAAAAAAAAATGAACTGCTCGTCGAGATGCACCGCCACAGGGTTGATGCCTTAGCCAGCAACCTGAAATGTGCTTCCCATGACATCTATTCCCACCGTACGTAATATCTGAATGTTTTAGTTCAGAAGTTATCGTTAAAAGGACTGACAACAAATTTTCATGGTACCCACTTTTTTAGTGCAATGGAAAGCTTACCGGCTGGAGCGTCTAATTATGAAGTATCATAAGAAGCCAACAAACACTGACACCAAGGACAACATAGGGTAAATTACTTGTACTACATTGATGCCTTCAGGTACATATGTGTGTTTGTTGACTAGTTGCCTTCACCCAAAAAGATCATGTTCTCGTGACGCCTGTGGCAAAAAGGACGTTCCACGTCCACCGCCAAGGTCTGTGAGTGGTGGCGATGGCTTAACACTCCCAGGGTTCTACTAGGACACATAAATACCCAAGAAAGTTTATGGGGAAACAGCGCCGCGGTAGCTCAATTGGTAGAGCATCGCACGCGAAATGCGAAGGTTGTGGGTTCGGTTCCCACCTGCGGCAAGTTGTTTTTTCATCCGCTTTAATTTCCATTAATTTATCGTTTCTTTATTTCATTTATTAAGCACATGTAATTTCGCCGATGTTGTTCTTGGTGTCAGTGTTTGTTGGCTTCTTATGGTATGACTAATAAAAATCGGGCACCTTGGTTAATCCCCTTTCTTCTCGTTAATTATGAAGTAGTAACATAGAATAAAGGTAGTAATGTGGAAAACGCCGAGGAAAAGCTGTTATCATAATTTGTTATCATAATACAGCGCGGCTTAGCTGTATACGGGGAAAAGGGGATCCTGGGGGTTGAGCCAATACCGGGTGTTTGGACCTCTACGATCTCTCGGCGGCAGCAACACACCCTATTGCCTTTGCTTCAAGCAGACGGCATGCCCGGACCAACCCACCCGGGGTTAATCGGTAGTTGCCTTTTGCTATCTCGTCTCCAACCTCCGTCTTCCTCTCTAGCCTTTAAATATTTCCTGTCTTCTTTTCACTTACTTCCGAGTTTCCTGGCAGTAACTGACGGATTTGCGCGATTTCTCTCGTGAGGTTGCTGATGGTCGCTCGGAACGCCACGTTTTCTTGTCTTAGGGTCTCATTTGCTTCTGGCACCTTGTTCATATCTTCTTTATTCGTGGTTTCGGTGATTTCCTGCGCGTTCCTTATATTATTCCCTTTCTCTGCGTCGACGCAGCTCACTCGCTCACGTGATAGTGACCTTTTCCTGCTGAGGCTTCTCTTGCAGTAGCTGCTCTTTCTGGATTTAGGCGCGTGGCTCTTCGATGAGGTCCTTGACTTTCACGCAGCTGGCTGCTTGTCGAGTGGCGGGAAATCACTCTCCCACAGCAGATGGCGTTCGGCCTGACGGCGCTCCCACTGTCGCTTGCGCACTACGTAGGGGATCTTGTATTTCGCCTTGCACGTTTGGTCTCCGGTCGGGGGTTCGTCCCGGCACAACTTACATTTTGGGGTACAGCGATGATCTTCTGTAGGGTTCGCGAGTCCACAGGCCAGGCACGTCTTGTTTGTGGGGGTCGGGCACACGTCCTTGCAGTGTCCCTCTCGGCCGCACTGCTGGAAAACGTCAATCTATTTTCTGTAGAGGCGGCACGGTATCAGGGTGACTCCGTATCTGGCAAAGTTCGGTACATTGGTCTCTGGAATACCACGATCGCAGTGGTCGTGCTTCCAATCCTTTTTGCGCCCACTGCTAGTAGGTTCCTCTCCTTGACGATGTTTCAGTCTAGCTCGTCGGCGCTCCCATCGATGGGGATGCCTCTGATGACGCCCTTTACGGTGTCGTGAGGTGCCGTGCGATATGGCTGACCTCGTAGGGCTTGCCTTGAATAGAGATTTCCTGGACTTTAGCGTACCTTGCCGCGTTGTCTTCGTTCGGTGTACTGACGATCATGATGTTCAGTTGCGTGCTGGGGCAGATGGTGTCCGCGGCGCTTTCTTCGCTCGTGATCATGGCCGCCGCGAGTATGGCCACAACGACGGTGGTGGTGCCGTTCTTGACGATGTCCAGTCTGACAACTATCTTGCTTTCTTCCGGTGGCATGGCTCGCATGAGTGCTGCCTTGATGACCGAGACCCTGACGTTCTTGTTGAATTTCGACTCCATGCTTGTTTGACTCCCGCCGGGTCCGTCGGGCTAGCCGCTGGCGGGGGTCTGCTGGTGCAGCCTCGACATGCGTTCCCATGCGAGTGTCTATCCGGCGTTGTTGTGGTATTGCTCGGGTGATATCTCTTTTCCTTTAACTTGAGCGCACATGTGATTGTCCACGATCATTGTTGTTTGAGCGGGCGCCTCCTTCTCGGAGCTGGGGAGCCGCAGCTGCCGAGGAGTACGGCAGGCCGCTGTCGGGGAGACGGTGTCGGGCCTAGCGTCCACAGAACATGCCTCAGCCAGGCAATTCTTCGCATGATGGCAGTAGTACTAGTTACGAAATGTGGCATAGAAAAACGGACCTCTGGTGTCAGCTAGTATCGGTTGATGCCGTTCGCCTTCACGGTCACTATAATGTAAGCAAAACTTTGGTTCGAGGTAGTTAGCACTTCGTTATTGGCTAGGAATCACGGAGTGGATCTGTGACTAGGGATGAGCGCTTCTTCTTCGTCGTCGGGAAAATCTGCATTAGAACCCTTCATGAGCACCCTATTTCTCGATGGAAATTAGCATCGGCGGATTGGGAGCATTTTAAAGAATCATATTATTTAACACGAGAATTTATAAATGATATTACTATCATGATGCTGCTGCATATTTTACTGCTTTTATTATTGATGCAGCCGAAAAGCTCTTCCCGCATACGAATGGTGGTTCACTTAGCAGACGAGTTCCCTGGTGTAACGAGGTATGTACAGAGGCGCGAAAGAGACAGAACAAGGCATGGGGCGTATTGCGAGATCGCCTAATGCAGAAAATCTAATTCAGTTAAAACAAATTAAATCACAGGGGAGGCGGACACGACGTCAGACAAAGAGAGAACGTTGGGTGAGGTTCCTCTCCGGCATTAATTCATACACGTAAGAGGCAACCGTGCGGAATGGCTTAGGAAGGTTAAAAGGGCAACAAATCCATCCGCTGCCTCTGGTGAGCGGCCAAGGGAATACCATGCAAGATAAGGCAGACTCTCTTGGGGAACACATTGAGCGTGTGTCGAGCTCAATCCACTATTCTCATTCTTTCCTTAAATACAAAGAAATAGAAGAACTTAAGCCATTCGTACGTAAATGCAGACACGACGAAGCGTATAACCTGCCACTCAGTGTTGCTGAGTTGAGAGCTGCATTGATTTCAAGCAAGATCAAATGTACCGGAGCCAGACCGAATCGTGTATGAACTGATCAAAAACTTAAACACTGACACACAACTTACGCTACTCACACTCTTTCTCTTCAACAAAATTTGGGCTGCCGGATACCTTCCACACACGAGGAACGAAGCGATTGTGGTCCGCTTTGGTAGCATGGGAAAGAGCCATCCATGGCGAAAAGTTATGGCCATTCCATCTACGTCGACGACATTCAAATCGGCTTCAAATCCTGTAACCTCGCCGTATTTGAGAGACAGGTACAGCAAGGGCTCGAAAAAGGTGTCCAAATGGGCGGGGAAAAACGGAATAAACTCAATGCCACAGATGTTCTTGTGTTCTATCCACAAGAAAGAGAGGCCTGGTTCCAGATCCTTGTGTTCAACTGTGTGGACATCACATACCTATCAACAAAGAACACAAATTTCTAGGTATTATACCTGACTATAGGCTGACTTTCATTCCGCACAATAAGTATATTAAAGAAAAATGTCTAAGGACAATGAACTTACTTAAAATTCTATCCCACACAACATGGGCTACCGACAGGAAGTGTCTGATGAATGTTTATAAGGGCATAATTCGATCACGATTGGACTATGGTGTCGTCGTATGTAACTCTGCCGCTCCGAGCGTACAACTGGTTCTAGATCCTGTTGACCATCTAGGTATCCGCGTAGCCACTGGCGCCTTCAGGACAATCCCTATCGAAGGCTTATATGCAGAATCAAATGAGTGGTCACTGCATGCGCAGAGAAGTTACATCAGCATCACATATTTTTTTTTAAATACACTCTGACCACGAAGATTTACGTTTTAATACCATTGACGATATGACGTGTGCTAGCATTTTCCGTAATCGTTCATCTGTAAGGAAGCCTTTTTCGCTACGTGTGAGAGAATTTAGTGGAGAAATACATGTCCCACTCCTCGAGCATCGCTTAATGCATCCAACCAAGCTGTGAGCTCCTAAGAGTTGCAGGTGGTAGAATGTGAGATATCCTTTCTAGAGTTTACAAAGCACGCAGGAGAGGTCGAAATACGAATGCATTTCCCAGAATTCCAGCACAAGCACTCGTGCGCAGTTTTGTACACAGACGCTTCGAAGCGAAATGCCGGGGTGACCTATGCAGCCGTCGGGCCATCCACCTCGGAATCTCATGTATTTCATTTTGAGACAAGTATATTTACGGTCGAGGCCTACGCACTAGTCTTGGCTATGAAGCATGTCCGGAAATCAACACTCCTAAAAGCAGTTATACATACAGACTCCCTAAGTGTCGTGAAGGCCATGATATAATTCTGTAGGCACAAAAATAATTAATGAACTCTGTTCCGTCCTGTGTAAAGCGTATATATCTAACCAACATGTGATTATATACTGGGTGCCTGGCCATAACAGCATCGAGGGTAACGTTCTGGCGGACCAGTTGGCGACATCAATTGCATCACATGCTGTTAATCCTACCGCTGCAGTCCCTGTCAAAGATCTCAAGCCCTTGTTACGAAGGAAACTGCGAAACTACTGGTAACGTTTGTGGGACGTGGAAACAAATAATAAGCTGCACGTAATAAAGCACAATTAGGTTTCTGGTCTTCTGCAAGAAAATATCGCCGAACAGAAGTCCTATTTTGTCGTCTGAGAATAGGACACACATTTGGCACCTATAATTTTTTGATCACTGAAAATGATCATCCAACCTATGGTAGATGCGGGGGGAGGCTGACCGTCCTACACGTCCTCCTGGAGTGTTGGGAAGCCGAATCTGAGAGAAAGAAACACTTTCCCTTAGCATACCGGCAGCACATACCCCTTCATCCTGTAGAGCTACTCGGCCCAGAACCGCTCCTTCACACTCACGCAGTCCTAGGTGTCATGAAAGATGTTGTGTTTCGTGTTATTAGCCTCATACATTCGTAGCGCCTCCTCGTTTCAGAGAATGCCATTGTGAAAGTTGTTTCCTAAAGCACTTGCCTCTACGCCCTTGTGTTCCAAGGCCTCTCTCGAGGCAGTAGTGCTCTAGGAAATTTTCACATATCGCATATTTTCTATGTTGCATCATATTTTTGCAATGCATTTTAGTGTTCATGGTACACGTCATTAGTCATTGCTATAATTTTAGCACGCATAGCTTTCATTCAATTTACACCAACTCTTCTAGGCCCACTTACAGCCACGTCACATTAACTTCACACAATTCTTCAGTCCACTACGAAAACATTAACACTAACATGGCGCTCTTTGACCATGCGTGGCCCTTGCACCATTAAACATCAAATATTCATTTCATTTTCACCCCATGGGGATTTTTTATCATAGAGTTGCTCAGTACATTACCTAGAGGGAAATCTGCCGCTGCTGCGCTGTGGTATGCATGGGAATGCCGGTATATTGTCACTTCGGATTGGCATCGTTCTCGGAGAGAGAGGACACCTTGAAGACGCGCTTGGCAAGCACCGTTCCGTCTGTGACAAATATTCATTTTCAACTAAAACAGCACGTAAAAAGCTGTTTGAGCTTTATTATTACACAAAAAACATGTTTTGTTTAACTGTGAGAACTTGCTATTGCATGTACAACGCTATGATACGTAAAAAGCATCAGCGGGCCGCTAAAGTTGGTGGACAGACGAAAAGGTTCGCGCTCGCTTTCGAACAGTTTGTCGTATGTTCTTGCTTTTCTTGGCTTGGTCATGCATTGTAGGTGAGTAAAGTTGTAGTATGCGTGAATGGAAACATTTTATGAAGACTTTTCGTTGAGAACGCGTTATTTTTGTAGCCATATGCACGCTTTAGACGAAGCCTCTTACAGCACCAGCCAACACGAGCCTCGGAGACACATATGCCGTCATTCCCAAGACGGCACGGTGCGCCGATAAGAAACTCCCATATATGGTGGCGCCAGATTTCCCTCTAGGTGTTATGGAGAGCAACTCTATGTTTTTTATGAACCCCAAACAAACGCGACACGGACGTTCGTCTATTTTCCCCTCATCGAAGTGTGGCCGCGGCGGCCGGACTTCGGTTGGGGCGAAATGCAGAAACGTCCGTGTCACGTGTATTGGGGCCACGTTAAACATCCGCAGGAGATAAAATTCAATCCGGAGTCCTCCTTAGGGCGTGCCTCAACATCAAATCGTGGTTTTGTCGCACAAAACTGCATTATTCAATTTAGTTTATTTCCATTGATGAAAGTCTGTCTCGGACCGATCGGCGCGATGAGGACTTATTCCAGTACCACGGCGTATATTTTCAGGCAGCGGGAAACAAAAAGGAAAAGCCTCAACAGTGTGCACAGAGCTTCATCTTCTGGCGCCACTACACCTTACCGATGAGCCCAGCTTTCCTTATCACCGATTCCCGAAGCGCGATGTAGCTGCAGGATTTTTAGATCACCTTTTCCGTTGGACATTAAAGTTTATTCTATCTTTGAACACTTAAAACATTCGCGCACACCCGAAGTACCTACATTAGAGATGGTAATGCGAAACGCGTAATACGGAAAAGTTCTGAAACGTGCAGCAGGAATCAGGAGCCTGTGCTAGACCTGGGACGCTATGACGTAAAGAGGTTCTAAAATGTTGTGTTGCGATTGTGCAACCAGCCTTGCCCGATTGGTCAAAAATGGCTCTGGCCTCCCCCCCCCCCTTCGCCTGTCTGTCACGCGACGTCACGAAAACTACGATAGCGTCCCATCTGATATGACGTGTGCGCGCTGATTATGCATGTACAGACCAATTGAAAGAAGAATTATTGCTCATTCGCCTCTTTTTTGCCATTAGCCCTCTACTATTCATCCAAAGCTTTAACGTGGCGCCCACCTCGCCTGTATGCCACGCGACGTCACAGAAGCGCGAAAATTCACCCTGTCAATGTGACGTGTGCATGTTAATCTGCATATCTGGTGATTTTTTGACCATGTCAAGGTAATGGAATATTTAGGTTCCTGAGACCCCCTATCACGCGTCTGACAGAATTGTCATGCAAATTCGCAAATAATTTTAAATACGCAAAAATGCGCTAAAGCGAAACCGAAACCTAACCAAGCAGCCGAGCTAACCTCTTCATGTGACGTCACGAGGGCATGCCGGTCTCGCCGGCTGGCAGCGAAGAGCAGACGCTCGGCTGAATCGTGACCGCGCCGGACCTACGGGTAACAATATGTCAGCAACACTAGCTCTTCGGATCTGGCAAATACTGAGTTATTATTCTGACGAATTCGATAATCACGAATCGCCGTTCGCAAGTTCGCGTGTAGCGCCCATGCGCTACATATCATGCTGCAACATAAAGACAAAGGGTACCCTTAACCACTGATTTTAGACGTGCAGCGTGCTATTTTAGGTGCTTTACCCCTTCTCAGGGAAGCGCTTTGCATGCTCAGTGTAAGATGTGGAGCACTACTTTCCGCATTTGTATTCCGCAAGAATGCCGCTGGCAGTCCCAAGCACCGAACGGTGCATTTGTTTACATCGGCAGGTACAGCGACCACTCGTCGTTCGCTTGAGACATATGCTATAGCCGCTCTTCGCCGTCATCAATTAATGCGAGAACATATCGAACCAGGCAGATTTTGTGCATGTCAGCATCGTTGCATCACTCTGAATTGCACTGATATGCGAAACGGACCTACATCAAAAACAGCGAGCGGGAGACCGTAGTACGGGAGCGTTGTTATGCTACCTAATTATCATTCTTCGTATTCTCGTCATGCACACAATATGTTCCCTAAAGTCGACATACATGAAGACTTTGCGAGAACGCGTACTTACTGGCATCAGCGTAGGAGACGCGGATGCCAGGATAGGCAACGTGGGCAGCCGAATTACGCGATTGTTTACTCGGCTGTATGGAGGGGCCTACGCTCGCTGCCCATTTGGGATACGAGGCAAGCAGTGTACCTCGGAAGGTAAATATTGAGTCTGCATGACAATACGTAAAGATACATCTATGTTCGTAGTCGCATTTAATTTAGGGAAGTACCAGTGAGTGCGACTGGCACCTTTCCGTCGTAAACGGCAACGTAGCGATGTCGATACTGCTCTGTGTCGTCGCTTCTCGCTTTTTTGTGTGTGCACTGTACGAAATGAAGAATTGTTTAATTAAAATCCGCATAGTCAAAACTGAGCTGTGAAAGGAGTTTTCTCCACCCTGATGGCTTCATTAGCTCCATGTCAATCGCTCAGGCCCGTCAGCAACAGATGCATGAACTACGCGACTCTCACATATAGGCTGAACGCGATCGGCATCGGCTCAAAGCCCGTGTGCGGAATGCGAGGGTGGAAATCCGTGCAGCCTACGTCTAAAGGGAACACAACTTCACGCGACAGCAACATCTGACGCCATGCGCCAGCTCACGATCGTCGATTCCTCGACCCTCTCGTCATTGTCGTTTGCATACTCCCGTCATGCTCTGTATGGAAAACTCTTAACGTCATACACTATGTTACTTGTAAGTAAGGAGGGGGCACTCAATTTGAGGCAAATAATAAAGTTAATATGTTAAAAAACCTGTGCAACTATCAAACGTACTTTTTTGTGGACATGCCTAAAGTGTTGAGCGAAACGTACCCAGCGAATATAACCGACATCTGCTGACATTAAAATATCGTAGGAGTTGCCATTTAGAGATGCATTAATATGCCGAACAACACTGAATTTTTTTCTGAAAGACCGGAGACTGCCCCTTTTCGGAAGGAAGAGAAGATGGCTGCCCGCTGATTGCTCAGGCACTGGCTATTCGCATCTGACAGAGAGCATTCATTTATTCGCGTATAATAAACATTTTGCGTGGCAGTATAACGTTATCCAGCACTTTGGGCATGTATGTTACGTCACTTTGCCAATTTTTCATTGCTCATTATCAGTTTCAGCGGCATTCTTAACCTTCCGTTGCACGCCGCCGCGATTTTCGACAAGCCACCGCAAGCTAAGTTAGGGGAAGCGGACCACTTGCAGACGCTGCACCGCCCTCCTCATCCCGTTATCTATTTTAACAGCGCTGGTTAGGCCCACCCAAAAGCGTCTCCACTTGAGCATGCTCCTCGCCTCTTTCTAGCTAATCACAAAAGAAAAACCGCTTGATGTCGCCAATTTTATTCGTTCTGAAAGCAAACAAAAGTGACATCCTCTAAAGGAGCTGGCCGTTTGATTGGGCTGTTCAGACAATGGTGCGAGTCAACGCCCGATGCTTGCGCTGGCGGTTACGTAAATTTCACGTCAGGAGATTGGAATAAAACAGAGTGAAATATAATTGTGTTATAAGTACCCTGATTATCTTATTATGTAGCACTAAAGAGAACAACGCTGTATCTTCAGAAAACAATGCACTTTCAAAGCTCTTACGTACTTCAGGAAATTTAGAGAAGACGGAAATTCGTATTGTATCTTCCAAAATAACGCGGATTGACGCCGGCAAGTTGAAGAGTTTGACTGCAGACTGCTATCTAACTCTCAGTTAAGCAGTTTGACCAAGGAGCCCAATGTGTGAATTTGATGGAATCTATGTCATAATCATACGGAAGAAAAATGACGCTCTCTCAAAAGTTTTATAGTGTTGTTTTTATTTCTGGTAATTCTGCGTAATAGTACCCGGCACATACAGGTTATTTCAGCGAACACTTTCAAATTTTCTTAAAGGCTGACTGTGGCAGATAGCCAATACTATTTTATGAGCTGATCTACTCGAAGAGGTGGACAAAACTTGCAGAAAACGCTGGGTTGCTTATCCCACTAATTAACAAAAATGAACGAATTATGTTTACCTAATTACCTTATGGCCCACATTTCTATTTAGAAATGCTAGCCGTGGAGTTTCCAAGGTGGATACGCTTGAAAAGTATTCTCAGGATGACACCAGTTTCGGGATAATACCTGAACTTTGGGGTGAAATGCATTGGCGTTTTAGTTACTTTTGAGCATGAATGCATAAAACGCCGCCTTCTCAAAAAACCATTGGAACGCCACAGTATTTGTCCGCAATGTTCGGCATTCAATATCTCTAAATTGGTATCAACCTGAGAATTCGTTCCAAGTATACCCGCCTTGAGAGCTTCACGGCTAGAATTTGTAAATTGCAAAATGGGCCATAAGGTAATTAGACAAAAACTTATTTGGTAAATTTTGATTAGCTTTCACGCATTTCATATTTTTCTGCAAATATGGTCTTCCGCTATTTGCCGCAGGCAAGCTTTAAATTTTTTTGAAAGTGTTTGCTGAAGCACCCTGTACATACTTTTTTGCTTTTTCTTTGGGATGGTTATTAGAGCAGACATTTTGCTCCACATTTTTCCTGCCTTATAAGTCTCTGTATTGCTCGCAACTGGCGCATAATTCGGTTAAGCTGTTCCGGTCGCATTAGCGTAAGTCAAGTTTGATCTTCATTTATAGTTTTGAGGCTTCCGCAAGGCATAAACTGTAAGTGAAAGTCGCGTACTTAAAATGTCGCACCAGGGAGGAAAATATTCGACCTAATGAGGATAAATTAGGCATCTAAACACTCCTCGCCATCCCTCATAGTATAAAATTAGCTGTCATGATGCGTTATGAAAGGTTGCAAAGTCAAAACGAAATTCAACAGGTACCATGCTCAAGCTCTTCATAAAGGCACTTCATGATCACATGCAAAAAATGCAGTCTGCTTAGATTTTTAGCCAACGCTACGATAATAAGCAACAACATTTCTGTTAAAATTATGGTTCACTGTCTGACTGTATTTCATGAAACGGTTCCACATTTCCTCCATATTGGTTCTGATCCTAGTGGACCAACCTGTGTGAACAAAGACAGTTGTGTTTTTTACAGTAAGCTTACTTTTACCCTCATCCAGTATTATACTCTCAGACATGTCTACAAGAGTGACGTTAGCGTATTCACCCACGGTGCCTGTGACATACACGTCGTCTACCCAAAAGAAAGGAACATGTCTTGCAGCATGGTATATCGCGTATAATACAGTTGGTTGCATAATGAACGCCGCACCAGCGCAATACGGTGGGTAGTGATTCAATGGAAAATCCTTCTCGCTAACGTACCACTTAGATTTTCGTGTCCTGAAGGGCACAGCACCTCTCACAACTTTACAATGAAATCCGGTCAGCGCCATCACGCCGCTCTTCAGGTACGACAGCAAGGCGAACACGTTCACTAAGACATCGTCATCCAGTTTCACGATCGTCGCTGCAGAGTCGAGACGGCAGTTGTCGGAGACCCACTTTGCCCCAAGGAGGAACTTGTGTGTGAGGTTCTTGTAGGTGTCCGTGAAGTTCAGCACCACAACGTCTCCCTCATGAATTGCTTCGTCTAACACTGCATCTTGCTCCGTCCGCTGAGATGTCTCTTCAACAAAGAAAACGATGGCTGAATTCATAACCGACACAATTTTTGGATCACCTATGGTCTTGCGAAGCCAGCGACGTTTCTCGGTGTTGTTGGGCGCCGTGTGCACAAAGTACAGTATTCTGAGGCTCGCTTTACGACATGCGCGCTTGACCTTCCATTCGGATATGTTCCCTTGTACCAATTCTTCAGTGAATACATTAGTGCTTGAATCTTCTTCAGTACTCGGCTCGTCGTCCTTGGCAGTATGGCGCACGTTGCTACACAAAAGACCGGCCAAGAGGAGGAAATGACCCACCGTAATGCAAGTAACGATGTATTTTTTTACACAGATCTTCATTGCTTTTCTTGACCACGGAAACATGTTGAAACTTCTGGCACGTTATTTTTCTGCATGCGTAGTAAATGTGCTTAAGCTAGTCATAATACTGTAGAAAATAACTTACAGTCACTCTAAAAATCAATAAGACTTTCCGTGGCAACTACAAACTAAAGCTGGATGCCCGTTGAATATGTTCCCCTATATCCGAGTTGCGAAAAGTCGACTGCGGCAGCGTGCATCGTGAATGTTACCATCGGGCTGCTGACAACGGGCATGACAGTTTAATGACAAATAGGGTACCGGTTTGTATAGGAACAAATGACAAGCAAGGCTCACTTCGTGACATTTAATGCCTGAATTTCTCGTTTTCCCTTACCGATCAAACACAATGAACACGTTGTGTGCTAAGGGTTGATGCTAAATGCAGCGGAACGTTTGTCTGCGTGGAAGGTATATGCTAGACCCACGAATTGCTGCTTAGTTGCCAATGACTATCGTGGTTTTCCTGTCTAGCTCTGATGGCTACGGACGGCACTGCACCATGTCTATTTTCTTGTGCACTGCGGTGTTACAGCAGGCATCATGGCAATACATATGCTACGAGTCACGTGACATTAGCGCAACATTCATTCAAACTTGAGCGACTTGTGAAAGAGAACAGGTGCCCTCACAGTCTTGCCTAGTTGTGTATCCAACCTGCAAGGTTAAAAACCGGTTTCATTGTCTACCAAGACCCCTGTGCTTTCTTTTCACTTCATATTGTTACGCTAAATAGCCGTTGATTACATAAGGCTTACTGCCTAAATCACTGCCTAAATTTTATAATATTATTGAACGCACAAACGATAAAAATCATAAGCTACACCATAAATACATACATATATATAACCACATTGAGCCAAAAATACTTAAGCAATACAAGTACACGTGCAGGCAAGAACGTTGAACGTAGGGTACAGCTTTATTCTAAGAAGTGCGCAGCTGCACTATCCATAAGCGTAGAAAAGCCAAAAATATTTAAGCAATACAAGTACACGTGCAGGCAAGAACGTTGAACGTAGGGTACAGATTTATTCTAAGAAGTGCGCAGCTGCACTATGCATAAGCGTAGAAAAGCCAAAAATATTTAAGCAATACAAGTACACGTGCAGGCAAGAACGTTGAACGTAGGGTAGAGCTTCTTCGTAAGAAAGTGCGCAGCTGCACTATCCATATGCGTAGAAGGCTACATCATGGCGGCAATATGGTAGGGCAGATTGTTCCACTCTATAGTAGCGTGGCGAAAGACTGAGGCTCTGTGTGCGTACAGATTTCATTTCAAACAAAAAAAAAGAAGTCTCGGAAGCTCATTTATGCGATGCGTGAACGTATCAGATTTGTTCATGAAATACGACGATATTAGTTCTCGTTTACGGCTGGTCTCAAAAGCGAATTATTCCACTAGGTCTAGTATCTGAATAACTGCTGCATAATTAGAAACGTAGCATAAATGATGTTTCGGTCTGGCCTATACTTTGCGCGAAGGAAACATCAGAGTGTAACATGTCAACGGCATTGCAACTGTCACCATTGAGAGATTCTTCGCTTCTTTTTTGCTAAGAGAATATACAACACAGCCGTAAAATGCGCTCAGAGGCTGATTTGTGATGCGAAGCATTCTTTTCCAACTTTAGGTACTTTGAGCGCGTCTATCTGACTTTCTCCCTCTTGTGAGCTCCCGTATATATGAGTGCCCGTATTAGACCAGTGGACTTGCCTTGAAAAAGACAAGTACACTTCCCGAAACGTTGGCTCCCGCTTTTACATTGTTCTCGTTTTGCTCATCGTCTTGAATTTCTATCTCCCGCCTTCCGCAAGTTTGTCCGTATTAGTGAAACTGATCGCAAGCGCCACCTCGGGCGCCTCCCTTACGCGTGCGTCAGTGTGTGACCATTGTTTACGGTGTCTATAACTCATTGACTACCAGACTTTGTCGCTCGGAGTGGGGTAGGGTGGGAGCGCCCGTATATGTGAGTGCCCGTATCAGCGTAATTGATGGCTAGCGCCACTTACGGCGCCTCCTTTATCCCTACACGACACCAGGCCCAAGAGAGGCTCGTACGCTCGCTCTCATCTCTCGCTCCTCCTGTTCCCGCTGCCAGTGCGGGCACACGCGTTTCGGTTGAGCGATATAATAAACGTGTTCTGGTCAAGAACTGGCCGCCTGCATTCGCTATGGCACGCTAAAGTCCGTAGCCTTCATCCCTCACGCTCTCTCTCTCTCTCTATATATATATATATATATGTATATATATATATATATATATATATATATATATATATATATATATATATATATATATATATATATATATTCTGCCGACGTGAAGTCCATGCAGAGTGGTCAAACTTCCATAGTATGTCAGAAGAAATAGAGTAATAATGCTGACACAAAAAGCGAGCAATGCTGATACAACTTTTATAAAGGCAAGTCATTCCAGTCATTAATGGACCTTGGAAAGAAATAGTATTTAAATAAGTTGGTTCGGGGAAAATAGGAGGTTAGAGAATATCGATTATATTGGCGAGTAGGTCAGGTTTATAGTTGGCTCACATAATGACACGAGTACTTATCTCTATCGGGCGACCACGTTTGGCCGCCTAACAAATTGTATAGCGCAGCGCAGGACGCGCCTGCATGTAAAAGAGGTTTCTGGAATGTTATCGATGCTTCCGTCCACTGTTTTTCACCGCAACTTGTGTAATCTGATTGCATGTATGCGCGACGTGAATAGTGTAGAACTTTGTGGAAGACACGCGGGTCTCATCGGTTAACCTGGAACATTCGACGACTGATCTATAAAAGCAGACGCGCTTGACCGCTGACTAGATTTTCGACGATCGCTGACCGTGTTCGCCGCTATCATTGTGCTATAAGTGTAGCCTGTTTTGTCGTTCACAGTATTGGTACTGTGTTATTCAGCGTCACCACCACGTGACATCTGGTGGAGGTGCTTTACGTTCATGTACCGGACGCCTCCGACAAGCCGTAATCCAAGCCCGGACCGCAAAGACAACACCAGCGCCGTCCCGGAACATCGACCAAGCCGCTGGCTGCAGCAACTGCCCCTGGAACACGGAATTCTACCGGAGACGACCAAAAAGATCGTCAGAGAAGTTCGTCCAGAGACGACGAAGAAGACAGCCCCAATGGCAGCCGGAGCAGCCCCAATAGATCTGCATTAACCGAGGGAGCCACCGACATTCCGCGGTTCCACATTTGAGGACCCGGAAAGCTGTCTGGAGACGTATGAGAGGGTCGCTACGTTTAAGAGTTGGGACAGCGACGACAAGCTGAGGCATGTCTATTTCGCATTGGAAGACGCCGCCAGGACCTGTTTCGAGAATCGAGAAGCCACCTTAACGACGTGGGACCTGTTCCGAAGCGGCTTCTTGCAAACATTTACAAGCGTCGTGCGAAAAGAGCGAGTGCAAGCTCTACTAGAAACCAGTGTGCAGTTGTCAAACGAGAGGATCGCGATCTTCACGGAGGAGATGGCCCGTCTTTTGCGGCACGCCGACCCGGAAATGCCGGAGGAGAAACAAGTCCGCTTCCTGATGCGGGGCGCCAAACACGAACTTTTCGCCGGACTTATTCGTAACCCGCCGAAGACGGTAGCTGAGTTTTCTACAGAGGCATCGACGATCGAGAAAACTCTGGAGATGCGCACCCGGCAATATAACCGCCAGGGGCTCACGCCGCAGTACGCCATCCAAGGACTGGGTTCCGACGACCTTCAAGAGACCATCAGGGCCATTGTGCGCGAAGAACTGCGCAAGGTCCTGCCTTCGTCGCAGCCTCAAGTGGCCTCGATCCCCGACATTGTGATAGATGAGGTTCAGCGATCGCTTAGAGTTCCTGAGGTGCGACCTCAGGTACCGCAGCGCCAGGCAGGAGCGATGACCTACGCTGCCGTCGCACGCCGTCAAGGCCCCCCTCCGCGACCGCGCTAGGGCCCTGTAACGCCGCAATTCCGCTGTCCGCCGCCGCCGCAGCTAGCATGCCCACCCATCGCCCAGCGCACCTACGCGAGGAATACGGACATTTGGCGAGCCCCCGACCACCGCCCGCTCTGCTATCCCTGCGGAGAAGCCGGCCATGTGTATCGCCGATGCCCATACCGCGACTTGGGACTTAAAGGGTTCGCCGTCAACGCGCCGCGTCCAAAGCTTGGAGAGCGCCCACGTGACATCGCCGACTACCTCGCCGCGACTCAATGGAGCCCTCGACGACCGTCCCGTTCGCCGTCACCAGGCCGCTACCTGTCGCCGCAGCGCCGACCATACACCGGCCCAGCCCGGGGCTGCTCTGCGAGCCCATATCCGGAAAACTAAAAGCAGCAACCGATAGAGGTGCAGTTGCTGTTCGTCGAACTGACGAAGATCCTCCGCCACCGACGAACACGACGAAGAAACCATCTCGACGACATATTGACGACACGCCGCCGTCCCGACGAAGTCAGGAAGCCAAGACTACACCGACGAAAGACGACTTGACGACGCGACGTTCCAGCTTCAGTTCAACACGACGCAGCCGTGATCCGACGCCAAGACCCAACTGCAACGCCAGACAACGAACCACCGACCTCGACGTGCTTCTCGATGGCCACGTAGTCACTGCCTTAGTCGACACAGGGGCCGATTACTCCGTAATGAGTGGACACATCGCCGCCCAATTGAAGAAGATTAAGACTGCATGGCAGGGCCCCCAAATTCGGACCGCAGGAGGACACCTCATTACGCCGACTGGAATCTGCACGGCAAGAATTACCGTTCATGACCGGACTTACCCCGGTACCTTCGTTATCCTCCAACAGTTTTCACGAGACGTCATTCTTGGCATGGACTTCCTGAACCAACACGGCGCAACATCGACCTCAAGTCGAAGTCAATAACGCTGTCGGAAGATAAAGCGATACTGCCGGAGAGCCCTCGTAGTCACCACGCCTTGAGTGTGGTCGAAGATGAAGTGAGCATCCCGCCTCACTCCAGCATTGTTATTTCGGTCGGCACCGAAACACCCGCTAACGTAGAAGGCGTCATCGAAGGTGACCAACGTCTACTGCTAGACCGTGAAATTTGCGTCGCAAGAGGGATCGCTCGACTGCATGGAGGGAAAACTGAAGTGTTGCTGACAAACTTCAGCCAGGAGTTCAAGCACATCAACAAGGGCACGACGATCGCCTACATCGAGGAAATTCTGGAAACCAGTAATGCGTTTGTCCTCTCGAATTCCGCCGCATCTGCCCCGACGACGATGGTTCCCGAACCAGACTACGACATTAATCCAAGTCTCCCCGTGATTAAGAAACAGCAGCTCAGAAGCCTGTTCCGACGAAACAAAGGCTGCTTTTGGACGTCATCGAGGATTTGACGAACACGAGTCGTCAAGCATCGCATAATCACCGAAAAGTGCGCTCGACCACTCCGCCAGAGCCCTTACCGAGTTTCACCGCGAGAACGTGCAGCTATAAGAGAACAAGTCGACGAAATGCTGCGCAACGACATCATCCAGCCGTCGAAAAGCGCGTGGGCATCCCCTGTTGTCCTGGTAAAGAAAAAGGACGGAACCCTACGTTTCTGCGTCCATTATCGTCGTCTGAACAAGATCACGAAGAAGGACCTATACCCCCTCCCACGAATAGGCGACGCATTGGATCGGCTCTGCAACGCTAAATACTTCTCGTCGACGGACCTCAAGTCTGGCTATTGGCAAATAGAAGTCGACGAAAGAGATCTCGAAAAGACGGCCTTCATCAGCCAAGACGGCCTCTACGAATTCAAGGTTATGCCATTCGGACTGTGCTCGGCGCCTGCAACGTTCCAGCGCGTCATGGACACGGTGTTAGCAGAATTGAGGCGGCAGACCTGTCTCGTTTACTTGGATGACGTCGCCGTCGTCGCCGGAAATTTCGACGATCACCTCAAGCGGCTTGCGACAGTACTAGAGGCCATCAAGTCGTCAGGGCTTACTCTGAAGCCGGAAAAATGCCGCTTCGCTTACGATGAGCTTCTGTTCCTAGGCCACGTAATCAGCAAATCTGGTGTCCGTCCAGACCCGCAAAACACAGCTGCAATCGCACAGTTCCCGCAACCCATCAACAAGGCAGTGCGTAGATTTTTTGGCATGTGTGCCTACTACAGGCGCTTTGTCAAGGACTTTTCACGCATCGCCGAGCCGTCGACACGTCTAAGTAAATGTGATGTTGCGTTCAAATGGGAAACACCGCAGGCCGACGCATTTGAAGAACTCAAACGACGCATGCAGTCACCGCCGGTACTTGCGCACTTCGACGAGTACACCGATACAGAAATCCATACTGACCCTAGGCAACTGACCCTGCAGTACCGTAGCCGATGGCTACGGCACCGTAGCCTAGGGCTCGGTGCCGTTCTAGTCCAGAGGAGAAACGGAATCGAACAGGTGATAGCTTACGCTAGCCGGTCGCTGTCAAAAACGGAAGGCAACTATTCTACGACCGAAAAGGAATGCCTCGCCATCGTTTGGGCTACAGCAAAATTTCGCCCTTATCTTTATGGCAGGTCATTCAAAGTCGTCAGTGACCATCACGCGTTGTGTTGGCTAGCGAATATAAAGGATCATTCAGGACGACTGGCGCGGTGGAGCCTCAGACTACAAGAATACGACATCACTGTAACCTACAAGTCCGGACGAAAACACTCCGATGCCGATTGCCTATCACGCGCCCCCATTGACCTGCCGCCGCAAGACGACGAGAATGACGACGCTTTCCTTGTAATGATAAGCGCGGAAGACTGCTGAACAGCAACGGGCAGACCCGGAGCTAAAAGGCCTCGTAGAATATTTTGAAGGGCACACCGACGTTGTCCCCAGGGCATTTAAGCGCGGATTATCTTCCTTCACGCTTCAAAACAATCTACTCGTGAAGAACTTCTCACCAGTCCGCGCCAAGTACCTTCTTGTTGTCCCGCCAATACTTCGTCCAGAAGTATTGCACGCCATACATGACGATCCGACCGCTGGACACCTCGGACTTTCCCGGACGCTATCGAGGATACAAGAAAAGTATTATTGGCCGCGCCTGACCGCCGACGTCGCCCGTTATGTCAGACCATGCCGAGACTGTCGGCGAGGCAAGACACCGCCGACAAGGCCAGCCGAATTACTACAGCCAATAGAGCCTCCTTGCTGATCATTCCAGCAGATCGGGATGGACTTGCTGTGACCCTTCCGACGTCAATAACCGGAAATAAGTGGATCGTCGTGGCGACGGACTACCTCACCCGCTTCGCTGAAAGTAAAGCACTGCCGAAAGGCGGCGCAGCCGAAGTGGCAAAATTTTTCGTCGAAAGCATTCTGCTGCGACATGGCGCCCCAGAGGTCCTCATCACCGACAGAGGAACGGCCTTTACAGCGGAGCTCACCCAAGCCATTCTTCGGTGCAGTCAGACAAGGCACAGGAGGGCAACTGCCTACCACCCTCAGACGAATGGTCTTACGGAGCGCCTGAATAAAACCCTCGCCGACATGCTAGAAATGTACGTCGACGTCGAACACAAGACCTGGGATGCCGTCCTGCCGTACAGAACCTTCGCTTACAACACGGCGGTGCAAGAAACAACACAGATCACGCCATTTAAGCTGGTTTGCGGTAGGAACCCGACGACGACGCTCGACGCCATGCTGCCGCACGTCACTGAGGAGGATAATCTTGACGTCGCTACCTATCTTCAGCGCGCCGAACAAGCCCGACAGCTCGCGCGCCTACGGATCAAGAATCAGCAGCGTACCGACTCCCGACACTACAACCTCCGAAGACGCTTCGTCGAGTACCAGCCCGGTGACCGTGTTTGGGTTTGAACCCCAATACGTCGACGAGGACTCAGTGAGAAACTATTGCGACGTTATTTCGGACTCTACAAGATCATCCGACGTGTTGGCGAACTGGACTATGAGGTCGTGCCAGACGGCATTTCGCAGTCACAGCGGCGCCGGGCACGATCTGAAGTGGTCCATGTAGTGCGCCTGAAGCCCTTTTACGCACGCTGACGAACTTCCTTATTTTGTTGTTTTCTTTGCTACGAGTGCTTTCCTTTATTACTTTCGTTTGTTTGCAGCACTGGATCGATGCTTTTTAAGAGGGGTGTATTGACACGTGTACTTGTCTTTATCGGGCGACACGTTTCACCGCCTAACAAATGTTATCGCAAAGCGCAGGACGCGCCTGCATGTATCGGAAGTTTCTGGAATGTTATCGATGGCTCCGTCCACTGTCTTTCAGCGCAACTTCTGTAATCTAATTGCGTGTATGCGCGACGCGAATAGTGTAGAACTTTGTGGAAGACACGCGGGTCCTATCGGTTAATCTGGAACATTCGATGACTGATCAATAAAAGCCGACGCGCTTGACCCGCTGACCAGATTTTCGACGATCGCCGACCGTGTTCGCCGCTATCGTTGTGCTCTAAGTGTAGCCTGTTTTGTGGGCACGGGTTCGTCCAATAAAAGTTACTTTTGTCGTTCACAGTATTGCTACTGTGTAATTCAACGTCACCACCACGTGACAATATATTGCCGGATCGAGGGCCACTTTTTATTAAGTAACTGAGAAAGAAAGTCGAGCCATAATATTTTTCGACGCGATTCAATTGTAGGAATACTATTAGACCTCATTAGTTCAGTTGGAGAGACGAACGTCGAGAATTTAGTGTGAACAAACCGGATAACCTGTCTTTGCATTCGTCCAAGTTTTTTTATGTAACATTGAGTGTAGGAATCCCAGATAATGCAGGCGTACTCGAGATTCGGTCGCATTAAGTGGTAATGCGGCACTGGACAGGGGTAATTGGGGATTGCAGGGAGACGCCTTCGTCCTGCAGTGAACACGATATAGGATGATGATGACGATGGTGATGATGATGATGCGACTAGCTTAAAAGAGGGTAGAGGGTGTTTAAGTTTGTATGTGAGAATGCATAGTTTACGGAAAACAGAAAGTTTTATTTTGTACGTGAGGGTTCGAGGAAAGCTTGCTTCAAAGGGTGGCACCTAAGTAGATTTAGTTAGACACTTGTTAACCTTCAGAAAAGCCTAGCACGTAAATTTAAGAGAGAGATGTTGTCTTGCGGGAAATGTGAAGAAAAACACTTTCATCAACATTCAAGGTTATCGTCCATTGAGTGCATCGCAAAAAAGGTTTACTGAGGCTATGATTCATAGTCTTCGTCACTACTGTGGCTAATTTCTTTAAGCAAGACACAGTCATCTGCAAATAGTCTTATCTCAACAGTTTGCTTTACAACATTGACAATGTCATTCATGTAGAGGAGGAAGAACAAAGGGGCCATTACGCTTTCCTATCGTACTCTCAATTGGACTGGAAGACAGGCCGTGTGACGCTCACCTACTTGCACGAACTGTTCGCGATTGTTTAACTATTCATCGATCCAAGTTCTGTTATGCCATAGTTTCTAACTTAACTATTAGTATGGTATAACGTACAGCACCGAAATTATTACTAAAATCCAGAAAAAATAAATCAATTTCTTTGTTGTTTGCAATAGAAAAAGCAAAAGTACGAATTACCGCTTCTAATTGTGTTACTGTACAATATATATACAGCCTCCTACGCCGGGAATCTACGGCTACTACCAACTTACGCCAATGGTATGTGCTCGTGTACTGCAACGATGTCACTCGAAATTTGTTATCGAACTCTCGCCTTTGATTTTGCTGCCTGCGCTCGAGCAAGCTGGCGCGCTTAAGACGATACGCACATCTCGCCTGTGAAACCGCGGGTGGTGGTGGGTTTCGTACTAACAGTCATTAAGAAGCTAGCTTCCCGTGAACATTGATTCAAGATTACCAGACAGCAACGTGCCGACTCCTAGCTCCTGTCCACGATCGCACTGGACTTCACGGCTCTTCTAGTCTTAACCACGCCATTTATTCAGGCATCTATGCCTATTTTGTGCTGCACATGGAGCCTAACGCGAAACGCTGCGTCAAAACCCAGCGTGGCAGCCTTAATACAGCTACTGGGATCGACGACCACCAGATTTCGAGCAAACAATAAAGCTCTTAGAGGGCAGCCGGTAAGCTGAAAAATGCGTCAACTCAGAATTATGTCCTTGCGGTTTGAGAGTCTGAAAGCCTGAGAAGCTACAGGAGGGCGTACTACTGTGGTACCAGTAGGCAGAGAGGGAGAGGAACATGTTCGCACTGACCGAGCAGCTAGGTAAATCCACGCTCTATATGACTCTCTGCGTGTCCGTGGTCCACAACGAGAGCATGTTCAAACTCATTGGTGGATGAAGAGAGTGAGAGAATGAAGAGGAAGGGCAGGGAGATTAACATTTTGGCTCATTGGTGGAGTCAAAATGGTGGACCCACCGTGCTAGCTCTATGGCTTTGGTGTTGCACTGCTAAGCAAAAAGTCGCGGGAGAAGATCCTGGACGCGGACGGCACATTTCCATGGTGCGAAATTTAAAGACTCCCGTTTACTGTGCATTGAATGCGCCATAAAAAACCTTGGTGGTCAAATTTATTCGAAAGTCCCGCATTACGGCATGCGTAATAATTATATCGTGCTTCTGCAAGTGAAAGCGCAGCAAAAAAAAAAAAAAAAAACTGCTCGTCGAGATCCATCGCCACAGGGTTGATGCCTTAGCCAGCAACCTGAAATATGCTTCGCGTGACATCGATTCGCACAGTACGTAATATCTGCATGTTTTACTTCAGAAGTACAGTGACCTCATAAACTCAGGAGATTTAGTACGTGTAAAGAGATTTATTTTCATGCGAAATGTTCGCGGAAAATCGTGTGCAAACTTCGTTGCTTTAAGAATCATTACCGTAATAAGCTGTTTTTATTCAAAACAGTCGATATTTGGTACAGGTACAAGCACTCATTGTTTTTACTTTTTCATGCCTCAATGGCAAGCTGTACCTTTGGACCTAGGCAGCACACCGGCGTTATACATACCAGGGGCAAATTCTGGAAGAAACTGCTGCCAACACTGCCTCAACGCTGTTATTGTGGCAAAGTACGCCCGAATGCATTGCTGGCCTTGAGTTGATGTCATGATTGAGTGAACATCGTGTCAGCGCAATAGCCAATAGTCTGCTTTCGTACTGTCAGCGCTGGATAAAATTGTTGCCATTATCAATGCCAGGTTTAGGCCAATGAGCGCTGTATGACGAATATTGCCGCTACGCTGGCAAAAAGTAGGCAGTAATTATTGTCAAATCTATGCCAGTCGCATTATTGATAGCAGTTGTCCTCACAACTCTCTGCATTAAACAATAGCTAAGAAATTACGATATACTTATATTAGGTCACGAGATACAATAAGATAATGACAGACAAGGATATTGAATGAATTCTATAGCAGTGTATTTAAGCATAAATTTTCTGTAGACCTAAAAGGGCCTTTCCTGTGGACTTAAGAGATCGACGCTGGACCACTTTATAAAGTTTATTTACGTAACAATTCGGCGAACCCATCTCACGTTGGCTGTCGATGGCACTGACCTAGCGTTAAATCAATTCAGCGACACAATCTGTTGACACCGTCGAAACATGTTATGTTTGAGTTCTGGACTGCAGCGGAACTTGTCTTTCATGTTTTCCTCAAGACACGCGGGACCATCTGAAGCCGGCACCACGAAGTTAGCCTATTGCCTATGAAATGCATGGCACGTTGGTTTATGCGAACGCTGAGAAACGCAAGATGCGGCAAGCGGGCTCCTCTTTCGCGTTTCTTTTTAGACGCGCTGCGCCATCTAGTGACACTGCCGAGAAGTCCTTAGATTGCCTCCGAGGCGGGAAGCGTGAATTGCTGGTGCCTGCGAATGCTGAGAATTCTTCCCTCGCTTACCGTATATTCAGTGGCACTTAATCAGTCACCAAGTTGGCCAAAGCTTACTCAACAGCACCACATCAGACTCTGGAGTTTTGGAAGACGCGTAGCGCCACCTGCCGGTGCGAAGAGGCAGTAATTGAGTAGTGCGAAGCCCGACTCCCTGGTTAAGTTGCCTATGCAGCTAGCGACTGCGAAACAACGATTTAACTAGATTTTGGTCCATATTGCGAGTGTTTTGCGCATTTAACACCCAGGCAGAGAGCTATGAATTTCTACGCTAGTCGGACCAGCCGCCGAACTGCCATAAAACGCTTTCTGGCTCAATCGTCAGACTGATGGCGGAAACGATGGCAACCGCGATAGCTCTGCGCACTACAAAGAAACGCCGTAATCGACGCTACTGTTGTGTTGTAAATTGCCATGAACGTGGAGGACTAACAGCGTTCAGTTTTACCGATTTCCGTCGCGATCGTATGAATGGGAAAGGCGAGAGCGCTGCATACGGTCCCGTCAACCTGTTGGGTAATGGAATTACTTGCATTCCCGACAACACAGCGGCTCGCATGAGTAAGTGCGACAATTTTGTTCTGCTATAATTTTGTTGCGTAGCACTGACGGAGGACCACGGTAACCAAGCGAAAACTCAAGAATCTGCAGCCGCCACTTCGTTGGTAACCGAAAAAAACTTCGTTGCGAACCATCCTGCGTATGTGCCATTGATGTTTCCACCTTTTAACAGGCATCTGCCTTCGCTTGACACAAGAAGTGGAACGGAGATTTGGCAGGTCAGTATAACCAAACATTTTGGTTGTTTATGAATTCAAAATCCTGCTCTAGAGCTTCGTTGTATCGCGAGCACATTTCTACTTTCGGTATATGGTATGTCCTGCACCGATACAAGAAACACGTTTCGCAATGGGCTGAGCCTGGTCGACTGCGTTTTTCAAATGTGAGCAATAAAGTTGCTGTAGGAGCACTGGATGAGTAATTGCGAAGTAACGCACGTGTGTAAAGAAATAATGTCGCGTTTATTTACATTTATTTGTGCGCGATTGTTGCTCGAAGCGTCTGCGAAAAGTTCAAAGGCACTGGGCGATGCTGCAGCTCCTGCGAGAAAGGCGTGGCGCGTAGGCACTCTAGGAAGCTTACTTTTGTTATGATCGCACGCTGTTTGCTGCCTTGGAAAATATTTTCTGTTTGCTGCCCTGAAAATGCTATGAAAGGATTTACTGTCTGTAAATAATTGCGAGGAAAAAAGATTACGATAAAATGAATAAAAATATAGGAGACACCTTAGTCTTCTGTTAAGGAAATTTTCAATGTGAACCAGTTTGAAATGATTAAATTTTTATGCTGATATGCGTATAAACAAACCTGATGCTATCGGTACTTGCGAGTTGCAGCACGCTGAAATAACACCTGAGACTTCTTTTATATTGTACACGTACTTCACCCTGCTGAGCTTCCTCCCTTTCCAAAGCGTGGATGGGCGGAAGAAGCTTTCCAGGTCCTTGACTTTTAGGAAACCATGCCTCAACACAACCGAAAGCGGAGAGTCCATTGTGGCCTATGCAACTTTGCTTGCGGACAGCTCTTTTTGCACTACTCAGTCCGCGCCAAGTCTGCGATGGGAGCGCTGGTGACGGGTTTTTCTGCAGCACCGCCTGGGCCGAGTCTGAGGTCCATTCATAGCGCAGCTCGCTAAAGCGTTGGCGTGCAAGGCATACATCTAAATGCGGTGCATAACCAGCGCATCTGTGACGTAGCCTGGTAATACTTCGGATTGGTGTACTTGTCGAACCCTTGTGACGCGAGTTCCATTCCGTTCAGCATTGCACAAATTTAAGGGGTATTTCAATGGCGTTAGCATTCTTAGCCTAGTTCATGCACTCTCTGGGATCTATCTATCTATCTATCTATCTATCTATCTATCTATCTATCTATCTATCTATCTATCTATCTATCTATCTATCTATCTATCTATCTATCTATCTATCTATCTATCTATCTATCTATCTATCTATCTATCTATCTATCTATCTATCTATCTATCTACCTACCTATCTATCTATCTATCTATCTATCTATCTATCTATCTATCTATCTATCTATCTATCTATCTATCTATCTATCTATCTATCTATCTATCTATCTATCTATCTATCTATCTATCTATCTATCTATCTATCTATATTGGTGCCTCTGCGTCTACCTGTATGTTATATGTTGTATGTAATTCACATGCATGCTCATTTACGCAGTGCCGGTCTGGCAGACGTTGCTCTTGCTGCAATATAGTGGTGTTCTGTACAGAAGGAGCTTGATGTGGGTGAGCTGCTGTAACATATTTGAAGAAAAACAGCGCTAAAGAGATGAGGACGAAAAGAAGAACATGTACAATGGACAGGCACTAAACTTCCAACTGAATACATGTTCTTTTCGTTGTTCATGTTCGTTGTTCAGTTTCATGTTGTTTTCCTTGGAAGAAAATTTGCTCAGTGTGCAGGAATTTGCTGTTCAATGCACCTTGAGAAACATGCAGAGTGCTACACAAGAGAACTGGCCAGCCAAAGAACAATAATGAACACAAATGTCAGTAAAAAATATAAATATAACAATAGTGAGCATGACGCACAAATGCAAATCAAAGCAAAGCTTAGAAACTACAAACTCGAAAAAGGTGACATGCATTGCTCCGCATACATAAAACTGAAATAGCCATGCCCTAGTACTTACTACTAGGCAATTATTAAAAATGTTAAGCAATTAAATATAAAAGAAACAAAAGCACAGTATAAAGGAAGTGTCTAAGTCAAACTTACATTCCCATCAATCACTTCAAATAGCTTGGGCTCTTGAGGTGCGGAGCTCGATGCAGCAAGAGAACTGCTTTCTGAATAGCCAAATATTATTGTCACTCAATGTCCCACAAGAAGAAGTCAGCAATATTGAAGGCAAATGTCAAGCATAATTAAAGCAGAAAACAGGTTACCCTAGATAAACATGCATTAATGGGACGCTAATTCTGCAATAGGTGGAATATTAGATGAGAAAGTGGGGTCAAAGTTCTATTTTTTCAGATTTCATGCCGCTGCCAGACTGGCAGAATGTTAGTGTGACATCATTAATTTCGAAGCATACATTCTTTTTTTCATATTTGGGCTTCGTTGCATAAGCGCCAGAAGCTTGCCATTTTCAATGCTTGGCTCCTTTAAAACACAATGTACCAAATTTTTACCCATAAACAATTACCCATTGGCCCTAGCAGACACTGTCTAAATACATGAAGAGCTGGCGCAGAAACCTTAAGGCATCATCGCTCGCCTTCTCTTTTGCACATCTTCTGGCTTATCAAAATTAAGCCTTCTTGTTGAAGTAACCGAGGCCTTTTTTGGTATTGTGGAAGGGTAATTTACTAATGCAGGTGAAACAATTTTTAGGTTAACTGTGCCTTAAAGTTGCATCACAAGAAAACTGGCCAAGCTTTGAAGCAGCTGGTAAAAAACAAAATGACTTTCTTTCTTCTCCTCCTGGATGGGATTTGTCGAGTTTTCTACCATAATGATCATCCAAACACAGTTTAAGCAAGTTATTGCACATACCAATATCAGCCTCGTCTGTCCTCCCTAGCGCCAGAAGTTCCAGTGCATGGCTGCAACTGGCATCTGAAAATCTCAATATTGCATCACGATAATAGTTTCATAAGCAATTTGTAGTTTTCGCATAACTATGCCAACAAAACATTATGAACTTGTCTGAACACATCTTTAATGAACTTCACAAAGCACCGTGTAAATTAGTGTGGCAAACTAGTTCTAGGGAAGCCTGCAAGATGGAGGAAAGTCCACAAGAGGGAAAAAATTGTCATTGAGCTCAAGAGCACCGACTTTTGGGCTAGTTGGTTGCATATAGCAGATCACGGTCACGCAAGCGCAAACAAGGACAAAGTGAGGGGTAGACAACACAAGCGCTTGTGTTTTCTACTCCTCAATTTGTCCTTGTTTGTGCATGCTTGACCGTGATCTGCTATGTGATCGACCTGACTGTAGCACGAAGCTATAAAGGAAACCCATACGAGTTTCTCAGAAAGAAAGCTTTGCAGTTGAAGAAAATCCCGGACAAGGATTTTTCAGCTGCAAAGCTGTGTTTAGACAAGCTCGTACACGTTTCCTTTGTAGCTTCCTACTACACTCGGGTGGATGACAATTTTCCCCTTATTCTATCAACAACACATACGCAACTACTTTTCACTACTGCAATGAAGTCATAGAAGTCATTTTAAGGATAACGGGCGGTGTAGCATATATATATAGTTCTTTTTTTAAACCATACCATTTTGTTTATAAAAAGTGTATGAGCGTAGGGACACTACTTTTGTGGAGCTTCTAGACGAGGCAGACATACTTTGCTGTGAATAATGCATTTCAGAAAACTTATCAAAAATTCATGAATTTTTTTAGAACCTTGAGCGCAACAGTTTGTAGGGCACATTCGGAAGCAGAAACAACCTAATACAGCTACATTTCTTTAATATTGCGAATTATACTGAATTTTAGATACTTACCAAATTTCAATGCTTCATCAAGGCGATATTGGAACGAACACATCGGGAGTACAGAAAATGCAGCCTTATTTTCCGATGCACACAAACTCGTGTCTACGTGCCTTGTGCCTGCTACGCCTCACAAGAAATTACGGTTTGCATCTACAATACACGTGCGCCAGCGCTTTCTCGCACATACATGTCTCAGCAGGCATCATTTTATATTGTTATCGACAGTGCTTCAAAATTCTTCAATATTTATCAACGTAACTGTTTTATTTATAGGAATCTAAAGTCCCTGCGAAGAGGAAAGGAAAAGCACTGCCTTACATGAACATTACCGTATAGTGCGAAATATAAGTCGAGGTTATTTCCAAAAATAATACTGAAAGGTCACCCGTTGACTTCATATATATATATATATATATATTGTCGCAGCATAGTAGAAGACGGGAAAGCCGGCGTAGCGGACGTGTAAAAGCACTTTTATGCGAGCAGTCAACGCGACGTCGTTGTCGTCTCTGTTTGTGTACTCGCGCGCTACCTCAGCGTCGTTCTCATCGCCTGGCACATAGCCGCGGCGACCATATAGGATGTGGCATTTGCCCCTCCTTTGGAAAAAAAGGCATCGTCCCGATGCACCAACCGCCAAAGGCTGTGCACAGACGGCGCAAATTTGAGGTCATGAGGAAATGTATGGCTTCATACGAAGCAAGTGCACAACCTCGTGCAGATGCGGCCGGCGTTTGGACCAGTTATGGCTGTCAGGGACAACTTCATAATTCACATCGCTGATGCGGCGCAGAACTGTGTGCGGGCCGAAGTATTTTCGCAGGAGCTTCTCAGACAGCCCCTGCCGACGAATCGGAGTCCAGACCCACACCTGGTCACCGACGTTGTATGTGACGGGTCAGTATTCATCGGCATCGGCATCGTATTCCTGTCGTTCTTGGATTCGCAAACGCGCAAGCTGCCTGGCTTCCTCTGCGCGCTGCGTAAACTCCTCGGCACGAGTCTCGTCGTCACCGCACTCATGTGGCAGCATTGCGTCCAGCATTGTTGTAACTTCGCGTCCGTAATCAAGGTTGAAAGGCGCCACACGTGTTGTCTCTTCTGTCGCTACTAGTGAACGTTTCTAGCAGCTGGGTGCGGAAGGCATCCCACGTGGTCAAATTCCTCTCTCGGTTCACAAACCACGTCCGCGCACTGTCTTGAAGCGCAAAATAGACATTAGACAGCTTTTTCTGGGAGCCCCAGTCATTATAACTGGCGACACGCTCAAATTGCTCAAGGCAATCTTGAACATCTTCAAAAGCGTCGCCATGGAAACTTTCTGGTATCTTAGGATTCTGCAGCGTCACCTGCGATGGAGTTGCAGTAGCCATGGCGGAAGTAGGTTGACGCGTTCCAGCAGGGTCCTGCAAAGGGTTGAACTCGGGCGTCAGGCCTAGCAGGCGGCGACTATACCGGTAAACAGGAGTTTCGACGAACGAAGGTGATTTCGTTTTCGAGGTATGGCTCCGCGAAGGGGTGCCAAGCATGAAGCAATCCTACTCCGCACCTCCACCAGTGTCGCAGCCTAGTAGGAGACGGGAAAGCCGGCGTAGAGGACGTGTAAAGCACTTTTATGAGAGCAGTCAACGCGACGTCGTTGTCGTCTCTGTTTTCCCGCTCGCCCGCTACTTCAGCGTCGTTCTCATCGCCTGGCACATACCCGCGGCGACCATATAGGCTGTGGCAATATATACCAGCCCTTGGCACAACCTGAATAGTCGTCTGGAAACATGTAGAAGCGCAGCCTTTTCGGCATCCGCATCGTTATCGCCTCCATGTTGACCGATGTGGCCCAAGGGTGACGCGGCGTACGCAGTTGGATCGACACCATCTTCCCTTTTTGTGCAGCAATCGTCCTTGGCATTGCTAATCTGCCGACAACCCACGAAATAAGTACTAGTACTCGACGTAAGTTCACCGCGGTATTTAAAAAGAAAGTGATCAAGTTTGTTGAAATGCATGCGAACATGTCCGCCCAGCGGCACTTTATCATTTTGGAAAAAAGCATCCGGTACTGGCGAACGCAGAAAGTCAAGCTGTCTGCCTGCAATGTGCCGAAGATGTCCTTTCGCGGGCGCCGCGCGGTGCACCTGGAGCTCGAAGACAAGGGGGCAGATTTCGTCCGCGAGCATCATGCCAGATCCTTGACAGTGACAGCAGAACCCATCCACATCAAAGCCATCGAGATCACTCGAGAATCCGGGCTGTCCAGGGAACAATTCAAGGGCTCCATTTACTGGGTTCGTCGCTTCACGCGACGGAAGGGATTCGCACTTCGACGGCGCACATCCATGTGCCAGAAGATGCCAGAGGCATGCGAGGACAAGCTGGTCGAATTCCAGCACTATGTTATCAGTCACAGGCAGCAGCATGGCTACATGTTGGGACAGATCAGCAACGCCGATGAAACGCCGGTGTGGTTCGACATGTCGTCGTCCATCACAATGTGCGAATGCGGCGCGAAAGAAGTCAAGCTTCTTTCAACGGGGTGATGCTCGCGTGTACTGCAGATGACAGAAAGCTGCCCCCATATATAATCTTCAAGAGGAAGACGCTGCCGAAAGAGGCTTTCCCACGAGATGTTGTTTGCGTGAACGAAAAGGGCTACAGTATGGATGAGGCCCTCATGCACAATTGGATCAAGACCGTCTGGGATCGGCGACGGGGTGCACTCCTACGGTGTCCGAGCATGCTCGTCTTGGTTGCCTTTCGTAGGCAGTTGACCACAGGTGTGAAGCAGGCACTCCGCGACGGGAGGACAGAGCTCGCCGTCATTCCCGGAAGCATAACGTCAACACTTCAGCCACTGTACGTCGTGCTTAACAAGCCCTTTAAAGACCGCATCCGGGAACAGTATAATCAGTGGGTGGCCGGCGACAACCCGACGACCCCAACCAGCCGGCTGCGCAGGCCACATGTCACCACTGTGGCCACATGGGTGTCGCAGGCTTGGCGCTCGCTGCCCGACGATATGGTGGTGCAGCCATTCAAGAAGTGTTGCTTTAGCAACTCCTTGGATGGCACCGAGGATGACATGCTGTGGGACGCAGCCAGTGAGAAGCAGTCGTCTTCGGACGAGAGTTCAGGCAGCTCGAACGAATAAGCAGGCGACAGGTCTGACGGCACCAGTAAAGAAAACGAAGTTTTGTGCCTTATACGTTTTATTTTGACTTCTTTGTTTCAATGTAAGGGGTCGACCTATATTTCGCCTCAACCTATATTCCACATTATACGGTAATCAGCCTCACTGAGAATTGATTTTAGCCAGGGGCGTGGCTAGTGCGGCAATGAAAGGCAGCCCGAGCACTGATATCTCCTTGTAACAGATCTTCGCGCTCGCACCAGCCTTCAACACATACGAGCTATTCCGCATTCTCTGAGTACTCGTAGGCACGCAGACTCAAGCTTGCGTGCATTCAGACATAAGCATAAGAAATTAATCTTGCTTGGGTGCTGGTTATTGCACAGCACACACATCTCAAAAGGTGTGTGAATATGCCTTGCTCATAAATTGGAATTAAGCCAATCAGAGCTGAAATTTGGGCGAGTTTGTGTGAATGTATATTTGACTTGAATCGTAAAAAGGGGAGGGGGAGAAAAGAAGAACAGAAAGGATGAGCACTTGTCCTATCTTGTCTTCCTTTCTTAGTCCCCATTTTTTGCACTTGAAGTATGCACATACTTTGGACACACTTATAACAAACTGCAGGATGCACACAAATGTGGTAATTGTATCCAATACTGAAACATGCATGTCTTTGCTTATTGCACATTGTCAACTATGCCAGTAGACTGTAAGGCAAAATGAGAAGAAATGTTCTCCAATAACTGTATAAAACAGCAATGCATGCAGTGCAGCATTATATTTACTGTTAATAGCAGATTTCTATTGCAGTACTGCAAAAATGTCCAACCTTATTAAATTTGAAAGGCAGTGAAACATGCCAGTGCAACTTAGGAGTACTTCAGCAGATCACTTTACAGAAGGACAATAAAAAAACATTGCCTACACAACATACTCACAAAATAAATTATGTACATAAAGATTACTTCAATATGGCAACAGATTTCAACTTGTAGTGCTCTTTGATATTCCTGTTCACAATGCACTACTTACATGAATGTGGCAAATCAGTTCTGCGAAAGCCTGCAAGGTTATAGTGCGCGACAGTGCGGAAAGAATTTGCACTCTCATACAAATTTTTTTACGGAACTGCGAGCGTCAAGTCATTGTTAGGCCAAAGAAGGTTCTTGTCCAGCTGAATAACTCATTGACACGTGCTAGAAACTGCCGTATGGAACAAACATAGGCAAGTTCTGTTTGCAGCAGTATGTGCTTTAAATATGTTTCAATGACAATTTGAGCAATGCACAGGGTCATCCATTCTTAGTACGAACACGGCGCAGCATGGCCTGCGCGCCACTGAGCGCCAGCACGAACGGCTCGGCTGCACATTGAAGCAAAGCGGCGCAGGTGCACAAGGGCTTGGAGGTAGGGCTTCATGTCTTGTGTAGTCTGCTAAAGCACGGTACGCTTCCTCGCTTTAGCAGACGACACAATGCCCCACCTCCAAGCCCCTGTGCGCCTGCTCCACTTTGTTTTGATGCACGGCCGAGTGGTGCGCGCTGACGTTTTGCACAGCGCGGACACGCTGCGCCGTGTTCATGCCAAGAGTGGACGACCCTGTACACCCACAATGATTATAATTAGGGTTTTGTGCGATTAGTGTAAGATGAAAAGAAAAGTATGGCACACTTTCTGGAGAACAAGAACTGAAAGCAAGCAATACTGATTATGGACAGTGTTGTGTTGGTTCCAGATAGTGTGAAATTTGTCAGCAGTCTCCATAAAATACTGTTTTGATTTACGATGGCCTTCTTTCCTAATCAGAGGTGCAAAAGGGTTAGTTGTATAACCCCAGTTCACAGTTGACAAACAAAAATATAGTGCAGCCCATTTAACATTACACAAACTTCACAAATACCATAAAAAGTGTGTAAAGACAGACTCATAATGAGTATTACGAGGGTTCACTTGCCTTCCTCTGAAGCCTCGGGCAACACTTAATATGACTGCGGTGCACCACCTAAAACAAAAGCATGGAAGTATGACAAACATTCTACTGCACCTCCTGCATGATTTTTATCTGGATGACAAAGAACAAAACAAAGCAAATCCTGCAAGAGCAGTCTTAAAGTTCCCACAAGACTTCTACGAGGGGTGCTTGAAGCATTACAAAGGATGCTGCCAGAGGAACTAGTATCTGTAATTGATTTAAGTAAATAGTATTCACAAATCACTCTAACACCCTTGAAAGTTAACATTAGATTAGTTCTTTGCAGGAGTGCACGTATTTCTGTACAATCAGCCAGACAATTAACTACAAGCGAGTGCTGCTCGATGATAACTGCTTTGTTCCAAACTCACGTGGGGCTTTCGCACCGGCATGGAAACGGTTAAAAACTTTGTGCAAGGATATGAAACGCTGCAAATTCACTGACTGGCATGCAGCTCGTACCAAACGTTTGTGGCAGCAGGATAAAACTTTGCAAGTTGGTCCAGTGCTTTGTAATGGACGATGCCAAAAAAGCAAGGAGACGAATGACTTTAACCACAGGAGTAGCAACCACAGGGGTTCCACTTCAGAGAACAGCCCAGCAGACAAATGTTGCGATGGCACTAATTAAGCGTGCATGCACCTACACTCGCTTTTTCTTTGCACAGCACCGCAGAAAAAGTATGGATCATTAAAATGGCAAGCATTCACCCGATATTGTTATCTGACTGATTGTACTGCTTCTGCAAGTCCCGTGAAAAAGATGCTGGCTCTTCCGTAATTTAGAGTAGACCAGCTACCGGCAAATCAGATGGGTTGGAGTAATTACGACGATTACTCACAGCCATCCGAGGCGTGCCGGACACTGTCGGCCTGGTCACACAGCACGTTGCAAGCTCTTGCAGGAGGAGGCACAAAACCCGTGCCACGGAACCTATAGACCACTAGCCATGAAAAGAGCACAAGCAACCCTGTTTCAGCGCAAAAGATGACAATCAAGTCTATGGTGCACTGTATGTGCCTTTTGAACATCGCTATTCGGCATGATAAATTAAACTTAAGCGTACAAGAAGTTGCAGCTTGATCGAGTAGTATTGTGAACAGACATTAGGAAGAAATCGGAACCAATATTTTTAAAAACTTGTTTGGGCAGTAATTAGCATATGTAATGTGGTCCTGTACAAGGGGTGAGGGACCAGAGACCGTAAATTTCGACTGGCTGCCTGGATGATTTCGTTTTTCTCTCGCAGTGATGCCGAGGGGGGCAATCGGAGATTCGGAGATAGTTGTTTGGCACGCTCGTTTGGTTACCGGCACGCGCGATTGGCCTACTCCACGCTGACGTCGCCAGACGCGGGGTGCGGCCACATTTTCGGTGACGTCAAAATGGCAATACGCTCCTGTCAATCATCTTGCAACCAATCACGTCGTCAGCTAGACGCTGAACACGACGGCAATTGGAACGTTTGAAGCTATCACACGCTCGTTACTAGACCGGCTTCGCATGGCGCGTCAGGTAGATTGGATCCAAACAGCGGCTTCGGCGACGGAATGGCACATTCGGATCCAATCTATAGTTTAATTCGAGGAAATGGCGCTTGCGATGGGAACTTCGGTTCTTGCATTGGCGTTGCTTGAGGAGGAACGAGAGCAGTGGAGGTGCAAAAAGCGTTTAAAGAATTGACAGAAAGCGAATTCTGGCATTATTTCGTTTCTCCAAACAAATACTGCGTTGGTTGTGCAGTGAACTCGACCCAATCATTGAATGCCAGCGAGCCCCTGAAATGTTGTTGGCTCTTGAAAAGTGCGCCACTGTTTCAGTAGTTTATGTTTCCTTTTTTCCTCACTTTGCGTGACACCACCTAGGGACGGCGCAGAGAAACTAACAGTTACAAATTGTACTAGTCTGCAAGAAGATGACAAACGAGAGAAGTAGACTTCCAGGGAGTTCACCACTTGCCGATTGGCTGCTCTCTCCGCCTAGTTCTCACAAATTTCGCATACTGCCACTTTGTGACGTTGCAGCAACCAAACAGAACGCGTATCGAACAAAGATCTCCGATCGCGCACCAGATGTTCTCGTTTCATTATTGCCCCATTCTCGTCTCATTCTCATCTTGAATGCCCGGATAACAGCTTTCGATTTTGGCTCAAGGTCTCTTGAAGGTCGCTGACAACGGGAGCTAAAAGCATCTTATGCTTTAAAAAAACATGTCTACAAGGAAGCTGTTGCAAAAGTGGTCAAAACATAAACCACTCACGCCTTGTCCGAGGCAAGGAAACAATTAGGTGCACCTGTACATATCAACAATGAAGACATTATCATAGTAATTAAGTCTAGGACATGTGCGCTGCATGAATAACATAAATACACTGCCAACAACACGCAACATTTTGTTACATCTTGTGCGTATGTTGAAGTAACTTCGTTTTCTTCCCATGCGTCGAAGTTAAATAGTATGTCTTGCTGAATATCTGTCACATGAAACCACACAGATGTAAATCACTTGGAATCAACTAAGCTGTCAAAAGGTTCCTGAAGTTAATATGCGAAAAAAAAAAAGAAATTTTATGAAGTTGTTTAGGTTAAATAAACAGCAAATTTTTTAACGTTTTCTTGACAATTGCAGTTTAAGGGGCCCTCACCACTCCAAATGATAATTTTCTTTGTGCACTGCAAGTAGCTGGGCATCACCTAGGGAAGGGATCACTGCCAACGTAAGCACTCTCTCCTTCTGCTATGTCTGGTGCCCACAGGCGACTTTTGTTACCTGCCAACTCCCTCACTGGAGCCAAGGGACCTTGTCCCGTTTACGCCACAAGCACTGCCTCCATTTTTTTCCCCTACGTTTTTCGCTGTGTGGCAGACTCCCAGTGACAGCATTGCACCAGGCAAAATACCAAGGTCATAAGCCAAAATTGGTGATGTTGCAGGCAGTGCGTCTTACGTAGAGGCATTTGTGCATGTAACCTTGATTCTCTGGCTGGAAGCAGAGCTCACGTGAGAGAAAGGGCATGCGAGCTTTTCTCTGACATTTATGCTGTTACACCGTGTAGCTTTCAATATTTTGCAGACACAGTTTCCACAAAGCTATCTATGCGTCACACTGGTCTGTTCAATATGCCTAAATCTGTTTAGGGGCCCTTTAAAGAATGCCACGTCTGGAACAGGAAACCCAAATGAGAGAGCGCTGATGAGCAAACCTGAGGATACATCTGGCAAGAAAATTTCCCGAACAACCTCTTTTGCGATTGTGCCTGTCTCGGCAGTAGGAGCAATTTCTGCATGAAAAGCAATTACTGTTAAAAACACCAGCTAAGAAAATAGCATTAAAAACAAGGAAAAGCCAGAGATTCTTTTGCCGAGGCTGCAAATAATGCACAACATGGTGCTACAAAATTCTTATATGTGCTCCTGCCTGAGAACATAGCTGTGGCTAAGGTGCACACCGTGGCTCCTGTGCCACTCATGGTGCTTAAGATAATGGAGAACAGAAGCTCCCACCTTCCCAAGCCGTATGCTCCGAACACAGATAATGAGCCCCGCAGTCATGCAGTCAATGTACACAGTATATATTTGATAAGCCTTACATAACCTGCAATGTTGATTTAGTTGCTACATTCACATATGCCACAATATTCAATGCGCGGTAATATTTGGCCAGGAACTGACAGCATGCCAGGTGTAAATGATCTGCCATGAACTCAGTTTGGAAAATCAGGTGCACACTATGGGCCTACCACAACTTAAAAGAGTACTGACACAATACTTTTTCATCCTGCTTTCCAGGCTTTATTAGATAACTGCTGAACTGAGAAACATGGTAAGGCACAAGAATTCTCTAAATGCATAAAAAATTGCTAATTATATCCTCTTACAATGCTATGATCAGTTGGCCTAAGGTTTTTTTTTTTACAATGGTTCCTCTACATGTCACGCATATCAGAGGCAATGCTCCCATGGTATCACAAGCTGCTGACATACAAATGAGCCTGATCATTCAGTGTTCACAAGCCACAAAATAACCGTATTGCCGAAAGCTGGAAGCACACCACATCTGCCATTCTTTCCACTTGTTCACATTTAACATGTAATAATAAAAGCTTGGCCCTCTACTGCCTCTTCTCAGAATGTGCAGTGCTCTTTGCCCTCCTCCCCTTCGGTAACTCATTCCTCGTCATCTAAAGCTTCTCGCCTTGAAAAGCTTTCACAACACTATAACAGTGCTTTTACCACTGCACCAAACCACTCATCAGTGATAACACAGGCACATAAGAACAATTTGCGCATGTAGTGAAGCTAGGAGGAACGAAAGAATTGGAAGAGAGCACCATAGGATAAAATTGCAGCCAAAACAAAGTTGACTCAACAAATGATCATGTCAAGATAGTTTTTACTGTCTTTCACTGCCGCACTAACTGCACTCTTCTGAAAATAAAATGGGTGTGATAGTAACTGCACCGTT
The DNA here is from genome assembly GCF_023375885.2 of Dermacentor andersoni. NCBI lineage: Eukaryota > Metazoa > Arthropoda > Arachnida > Ixodida > Ixodidae > Dermacentor > Dermacentor andersoni. Next base: position 181,003,620 of record NC_092816.1, read on the forward strand.
GCACAATGGATATTAAATATACAAGCCAGCATAAACTACCCAAGTTGCATAAGCATGTTGCAAAGAAGTAAGCACAAGGCAGTTACTAAAGCCCCCAAACACATGTACGTTGATTAGAACCTACCAGCAGCCAAGCATACAATGCCAAGTCTGCTGAGCGCAGGGTCATGCGTTAGGCCAAGAGAAACAAAGTGAAGGGTATGGATTCAAGAATAATTGGTTTACAAAGGCCAGATATGCAATGTGGCACTTGCTCCTAGTTTATTTGCTTTATCCGTGTAGAGGAGCGCTTGCAAACAAATGGTAGGCAAATAATCTGTGCTCTATATGGTACCAATCTAAATTCATTGCATTAGAAGATGGTATAATTCATGATTTGTTGCATGTTTGAGAAACTGAGGCCTTATTATAGAGTTGGCAGCTATTTAAGAATAGATTTTGAATAACTGTGTCAGTGCACCTTTAAGACAAAACATAGAAGCTTCTGTATTATACTTGACTCACAGATATGCACCCATTTATCGATTATATGACCCTCTGCAGTGCATGCCTTTGTAGCTGGACGTAGTTTTCTTGCTTAGTTTGTGTCTATTCACTTTCCTTTTTATCACCAGCTTTTACTGCTTTCATTGAATACTGAAACATGTTATCGATGTTATGTGGCACTTGTTAGGCATTCTCAGCTTCCATGTTAAAAAATAATGAATTTAAGGAGCTCACTTCAAAAAGTCCTGCACCACGAACATGAGTTAGAATTGTATAAGTGCGTTGAAAATGAGGACTAGCAAATGCACAGACAAGCGCTAACTTCAACATTTAAGGCTTTATTGGCTGGCTGCAGCAGGCATAATAAAATGCACTTTGTAAACTAGAGATCGTGTTGTACATCATATTGCACTTTCATGCGGAAAGTTATAGGTAGGCCACATGGAACGCTGCCTAAATAACAAACTGAGAAACCACAGCAACAACATAAGAAAGCATGCGGTGGTTGGTTAGCTCTGTTGCAGGACATGTGGCTGTGAGCCGTTGTTTAACAAAGGATTTGATGTGCCGAGACATAGAGATGGACTCACTAGGTTTGTCATTGAAGTAGCCTTAACAGCAAGCCTAAAGGATAAATGCATGAGCATGCCTTCGCTTGCTTTGTCAAGAACTGTTTTTTCTGAACGCGATTTTGTGTGGGCATTGCAGTTTTGTTTGCAAGTGAGCATGTTTTGCATGCCTGTATGTGCATCTGTTTCCAATAAAGCGATTGTTGAAGTTTGTGTGTACACTCAATTGTTCTCGGTCATTTCACCCCCCCCCCCATACCAGCAAACGTCAACACTCATCCCCAACACGACCTTACAACTTACCAATCTTGTTGAGGAGGGCATCCGTCAGCCTTCGTGACAGTTCTCGCTCCTATTCTAACAGCCGAGCAAGCTCCTGTTTTTCAGCTTCCATTTCTGTAGTTTTTTTTCAAGGTCCTGAATTCTTGCTTGCATGTTTTTCCACTAAATTTCATGGGAAGGTCTTTTATCTTTCTTGCTTTTAGTATGATCGTCAACAGATTCTTTGCTTTCATCTTCAAAGTCTTGAAACTGCAATAATACATGACACCATGAACCTTGTGAGAACGACGAGACTTCTCAAGAGCCAACTATGAATAATACTTGAACTGTGCTATGAACAATACAATAACAATACAAACTATGAAGAAGTCACTTAGTTGCATGCGTATGCAAGCCAATAATTTAGTACCAGAAATCAGAACCAGACATCACCAAGTTATCTCTGATTATCAGTGATAACCAGAGTCAAAGGAAATATATGCTGCAATGAAATGCCATAAATGTGTATCAGCCAATCGACAGTGCATTTCTGGCAAACCAGGCAACACCTGCACTGGTATTATATAAGACAGGCCAACATGAGCCAGCCATGAAGGTGCCTAAAATATCACCCACCCTCATGTTATGGCATTGCTTTTCAAAAAATGAAGCGCCAACGATAACAGCACACTAAGAAGGAACAAAAAGACAGGACAACGTGCTTCCTGTCTTTTTGTTCCTTCTTAGTGTGCCGATATTGCTGGTGCTTAATTTTTTGAAAAGCTATGCACCAACTAGCTCCACAACTTGTTTTACTGCAATTACTTTTCAATGCAGTGTGTCCCTTCTGAGGTCACAAAGGAAGTCACACACTAAAAATCCCAGTGTATACCAGTGATTTCTTATTACCAGTCAGGTAAAATGATGTTAATAATGACATCTTGCAACGGCAGGTTGTCTTGATTATGATAGTGCAACTTTTCAATGCATGACCACCTACAAAGTACCAAGTACCAAGTAGCCAAGGAAATCAAGGCAACAGTTTCTGTTATGACGTACTTTGGCACCATTCGTGCATTGCAGGTGATGCATATTTTTTTTCTTATTTTCCCACAAAGTTCTTGCCACTACCTCTGCACACCACATACAATTTTTTATTAGCGCATGCTAATGCAAGTGGCATTTAGTGAATATTTCTAGCTTTAACAATCCCTTGTATGGTTTACTGATGAACAGGTGAAAGTAACATTAAATAATGCACAGTACTCTTTTTTATGTGTGTAGCCTCGTGTATTGTAGTCGTGTCAAGTTGAAAATAGTACTATGTTGTGCTGCCAGAAGGCCAAATTACAGAGACCTGTATATTGAATGAAAATGTGTTGAAAGAAAAGATTACTAATAACAAAGTAAAAGGCACAATCACAACACCCTCATCACATAACAGACAGGATACTGAAGCAGCAAGGTAAACTGCTACTTTAACTTATAACCAAGATATTGCTTCAGCTCGCCATCAGGTTTGAATGTTGACAGTAATAATGGGTAGCTGGGCTCACACAAATATTGTTTACCAGTTCCGAGTTCTCTGACTGTTTGAATGCCTTCAGTGTATTTCCAAGTTCCTTCCTGGCAGCTTCTCGCTTCCTCTTCCTCTGTTCCCTCTTGGAGAGCCCTTCATCAGCCTTAACCATAAAAAGGCATGCAATATAAGACACAACACATCTCCTCAACAAGATTTATGCAGGCATCGGGATCTAATTCGCTCTTCATACCTGCAGGGACTCCGCCAGCAGCCAACACTGACCACTGCAACAGATGTGCGTGTGGTTGAATGAGAGGAAACAGGGGAACTGACTTTTTTTGAGCAGCCCCACAGAGATGGTAAAGCTGAAAAAATCACGTGGGAAATTAACTGTGTTTTTAGGTGGAATAAATAAATGAGAAAATGGCACATGTGGTGCGATAAGGTTGTCAGTGTGGCACTAATCATAGCTGGCCACGTTTTAGTTCCTCTTCCCCTTTTCTTATGTTTGGGTTTAACTTAAACATTGCCCTGACCAGGCTAGTGTCACTTGACTTTTGATATCATCCAGGCCTCTTCCTTTGCATTGCAAAAGCACTTGCCGTCATTAGGGTTGCAGCTGCACATTCTGAAACAGTTCTGCTGCTGCACTCTACAAGGTCAATAAAGCACCACATCACGGCCTCCAAAGCCATGTTTTTTGCAACTATGTATCATACAATGATGCAGCATTTCGACAAACGTATAAGATCTGGGGCCTTAAAATCAGGGCATCATCACAAACAGCATTGCAATACCTAGGAAGAATAAATAAAAACAAATAAATAGCACAAGTAGACAACTGCACAAGCCACCGAAAGCACAAAAGGAAGCTACAACCCCCTATGAACATATCGTAGTCAAATGAAACGCAAACAGCGAAGCGCATGACCAAAGCAAAATTGAAGGTATAGTGCGTACCGTCCAGTCGCCACGAGTAACAGGCACGCACATCCGGTTTGACCGCACTGCACAATGATGCTCCCCCTATGATGCAATATTTATGTTTCTGTTCTGGTTCTCTTTTATTTGAATGCAAGAAAAGATGACGCTGCTGTTCCCATTTCGATTGACACCGATAGCACATAGTTTCGCCGCACTGTGATAATGCTCGCCCTATACTGCAATATTTGAGCTTCCGTTTCGTTTTATTTTTTTTCTTGCCGTCAAGTAAAAGAGAACCAGAAAAGAAACAAAAATATTGCAGCACAGGGAGAGCATCCTTGTCCAGTTCTGTCAACATGATATGCACTCCTGTCAATGGGGATGACTGGACGGTGCGCACTACACCTTTCATTATTGTTCGGCCATGCGCTTCAATATTCCCGTTTTATTTGACGCCAATAGTACATCACAATAAATACTCAACTTTCACCAAGAAGGCTAGAGCGATGGCTTGATGCAAATGGTATGCTTAAACTAAGCAGTAATGGTCTGCCAAGCTGCAGTTCTGCTCTCAATTTTGCAGCAAATCGTGGGTGCTAATAGGAATAATAATAACAACAATGATAATCGTGAACAATAATATGCGCAGGTGCACACCTCACTAGTGAATTATTTGTGGTCCAAAGCAATGCTTTTGAACATTTTCAGTGTATAATTTTACTAGCAGGCCACAGCACGATACATTAACCTTTCATCCCTTGAAACATTCTCCTGAACAACACAAGGTACCACAAGATGGTGCTGCAATGCAGTATTTATTTTACTGCTGAACTGAACTTTCATAACTCAGCAATAAACAGCTGCGCCTGTTTTGCTATGTAAGCTTTAACTGAAGAGCAAAGTAACCCTCGTAAGACACCCAGTAGGTTGACGATATAAAAAACTAAGGGCCTATTTCATTCCCATGTGGTTCCCAAAGTATTGTGAAAAAACAAGACTACAACAGTTCCAATCATGCACACAGAGTGGGTGCACAGCACATCTTCAGTGAAACACTGAAGCTCAGCTGGTCACTTCGTCACTGTGTCAACCTCACAAGAGCAGATACGGTCACCCCCATTATGCAACATGTGCAACCTGACAGACCAACCCAGGCAGCCAGCCAACCAGGAAGAAAGACTAGTGGGATGTAGGTACCAGGAATACATATGATAAAAGCACCCATAAAAGAACCTGATACTGCGTCAAACAACATACCAGGGATAGAGTGTCTCCGTACCACACGATTATGTCAGCATAGCTATGCATACCTATGCTGACAGAATCAGCATCAGCATAGTTGTTGTAGAATACGTAGTACATGGACAAGCTGCATGCTCTCGGCAAGAAAGCGTGTGTGTATATACATATGTATAACCCTCAAGACAACCTCTTTGGTGTCTTTTAATTGTGATATTTTAGAATTTATTCGAAACATCGATCGAATACAGGCCTAGCTGTAGTCGAACGCCTTTATAACGAAGTTAATGCGGTCGCCTCGTGGCAGCACGCAACTCACAACAATACAACCGTGGAACAGAATTATTCCTTCGTTATATAACTGTCGATATATAATAATCTTGGGCAAACTGGAAGCACAGAATCGTTTACAGACGCTATCTCTTTACCGAATGCGTACAGTAAACGCCACTGCACGCGGTCGCAGTGATGGAGTCTCCCGAACCGGCTTCTTGCGTGAAAGGTAGGCAGCCGCTGAGCGCAAGCTATTTGAAATATGTTCTTATAGTTCTTAACTGTCTATGTTCTTAACTGTCAGTATAACCAAATGGCGCATAACAGAATGAAGTCTCACTGCACCGATCGCAGTGTATATGTTTATCGATATTCTCAGCGGGCGATTTCCTGCTGCTTCTCTTTCGTAATCCAGTGCGTTAATTCAAAAAACAAACATGACCATATATGCCTTTTTTTAATATGCTTCTTACCGATCTCTTTCCATTCCACTGAACTTGCAAGTATATATATATATATATATATATATATATATATATATATATATATATATATTGTCACGTGGTAGTGACGTTAAAGAACACAGTCGCAGTACTGTGAAAGACAAAACTAGCTTTTATTGGGCGAACCTGTGCCCACAAAACAGGCTACACTTAAAGCACAACGATAGCGGCGAACACAGTCGGCGATCGTCGAAAATCTGATCTGCGGATCAAGCGGGTCGGCTTTTATAGGGCAGTCGTCGAATGTTCCAGACTAATCGTTCGGACCCGCGTGCCTTCCGCAAAGTTCTACACCATTCGCGTCAGGTGATGAAATCAGGTAACATAAGTCTCGGCGACAACAGACAGCGGATAGAAGCATCGATAACTTTCCAGAAACTTCGGATACATGCAGGCGCGTCCCATGCTGCGCGATTAGATTTGTTAGGCGGCGAAACGTGGTTGCCCGATAAAGATAAGTACACGTGTCAATACCCCCCTCTTAAAAAAAAGCATCGTCCCGATGCTACAAATATAAGAGCGAAACACAAAAGGACACTTCTTAAACATAAGTAACAAAAAAGAAATAAAGTCCCAAGGTCAGTTACGCGAAGCCACAAAGTTCGTTAACGCTGGTAGTAAGGCTTGAGTCGCACAACGTGGACTATTTCAGGTCGCGAGCGGCGCCGCTGTGACAGCGAAATGCCGTCTGGCACGACCTCATAGTCCAGTGCGCCAATACGTCGGATGATCTTGTACGGTCCGAAATAGCGACGCAAGAGCTTCTCGCTCAGTCCTCGTCGGCGTATAGGGGTCCAAACCCAAACACGGTCACCGGGCTGGTACTCGACAAAGCGCCGTCGGAGGTTGTAGTGTCGGCTGTCGGTCCTCTGCTGGTTCTTGATCCGCAGGCGGGCGAGCTGTCGGGCTTCTTCGGCGCGCTGGAGATAGCTAGCGACGTCAAGAGTTTCCTCGTCAGTGACGTGCGGCAGCATGGCGTCGAGCGTCGTCGTCGGATTCCTGCCGTAGACCAGCTTGAACGGCGTGATCTGTATTGTTTCTTGCACCGCCGTGTTGTACGCAAAGGTTACGTACGGCAGGACCGCGTCCCACGTCTTGTGTTCGACGTCGACGTACATTGCTAGCATGTCGGCGAAGGTCTTGTTTAGGCGCTCCGTGAGACCATTCGTCTGCGGATGGTAGGCAGTTGTCCTCCTGTGGCTTGTCTGGCTGTACTGCAGAATGGCTTGGGTGAGCTCTGCTGTAAAAGCCGTTCCTCTGTCGGTGATGAGGACTTCTGGGGCACCATGTCGCAGCAGGATGTTTTCGACGAAAAATTTCGCCACTTCGGCTGCGCTGCCTTTTGGTAGAGCTTTAGTTTCAGCAAAGCGGGTGAGATAGTCCGTCGCCACGACGATCCACTTATTCCCGGATGTTGACATCGGAAACGGCCCCAACAAATCCATCCCAATCTGCTGGAGTGGTCGGCGAGGAGGTTCGATCGGCTGTAGTAATCCTGCTGGCCTTGTCGGTGGTGTCTTGCGTCGTTGACAATCTCGGCATGTCTTGACGTAACGGGCGACGTCGGCGATCAGACGCGGCCAGTAATACCTTTCCTGTATTCTCGACAGCGTCCGGGAGAATCCAAGGTGCCCAGCGGTTGGATCGTCGTGTAGGGCGTGCAGTATCTCTGGACGCAGCGCTGACGGTACAACAAGAAGGTAGCTGGCGCGGACTGGTGAGAAGTTCTTCTTCACGAGTAGACTGTTTTGAAGCGTGAAGAAAGATAATCCGCGCTTAAATGCCCTGGGGACAACGTCGGTGTGCCCTTCCAAATAATCGACGAGGCCTTTAAGCTCCGGGTCCGCTCGTTGTTGTTCGGCGAAGTCTTCCGCGCTTGTCATTCCAAGGAAGGCGTCGTCATCCTCGTCATCTTGCGGCGGCGGGTCAATGGGGGCGCGTGATAGGCAATCGGCGTCTGAGTGTTTTCGTCCGGACTTGTATGTTACAGTGATGTCGTATTCTTGTAGTCTGAGGCTCCACCGTGCCAGCCGTCCTGAGGGATCCTTTAAATTCGCTAGCCAACACAAGGCGTGATGGTCGCTGACAACTTTGAATGGCCTGCCATATAGGTAAGGGCGAAATTTCGCTGTAGCCCAAACGATGGCGAGGCATTCCTTTTCGGTTGTAGAATAATTGCCTTCCGCTTTTGACAACGACCGGCTAGCGTAAGCTATCACGTGTTCATATCCATCTTTTCTCTGGACTAGGACGGCACCGAGGCCTAGGCTACTGGCGTCAGTGTGGATTTCGGTATCGGCGTGCTCGTCGAAGTGCGCAAGTACGGGCGGCGACTGCATGCGTCGTTTGAGTTCTTGAAATGCGTCGGCCTGCGGCGTTTCCCACTTGAACTCGACGTCATATCTAGTTAGCTGCGTCAGCGGCTCTGCGATGCGTGAAAAGTTCTTGACAAATCGCCTGTAGTAGGCACACATGCCAAGAAATCTACGCACTGCCTTCTTGTCGATGGGCCGTGGGAACTTTGCTATGGCAGCTGTCTTCTGCGGGTCGGGGCGGACTCCAGATTTGCTGATGACGTGGCCTAAAAATAGAAGCTCCTCGTAAGCAAAGCGGCACTTTTCCGGCTTCAGAGTAAGTCCTGATGACCTGATGGCCTCTAGTACTGTTTCAAGCCGCCTAAGGTGAACGTCGAAATTTCCGGCGAAGACGACGACGTCATCCAAGTATACGAGACAGGTCTGCCACTTCAATCCTGCTAAAACCGTGTCCATCACGCGCTGGAACGTTGCTGGCGCCGAGCACAGTCCGAATGGCATAACCTTGAACTCGTAGAGGCCGTCTGGGGTGATGAAGGCGGTCTTTTCGCGATCTCTTTCGTCGACTTCTATTTGCCAATAGCCAGACTTGAGGTCCATCGACGAGAAGTATTTAGCGTTGCAGAGCCGATCCAATGCGTCGTCTATCCGTGGGAGGGGGTATACGTCCTTCTTCGTGATCTTGTTCAGACGACGATAATCGACGCAGAAACGTAGGGTTCCGTCCTTTTTCTTCACCAGGACAACCGGGGATGCCCACGGGCTTTTCGACGGCTGGATGATGTCGTCGCGCAGCATTTCGTCGACTTGTTCTCTTATAGCTTCACGTTCTCGCGGCGAAACTCGGTAAGGGCTCTGACGGAGTGGTCGAGCGCACTCCTCGGTGATTATGCGATGCTTGGCGACTGGTGTTTGTCGAATCCTCGATGACGTCGTAAAGCAGCCTTTGTATCGTCGGAGCAGACTTCTGAGCATCTGTTGCTTAATCATAGGCAGATTTGGATTAATGTCGTAGTCTGGTTCGGGAACCATGGTCGTCGGGGTAGACGCGGCGGAATCCGAGAGGACAAACGCATTACTTGTTTCCAGAATTTCCTCGATGTACGCGATCGTCGTGCCCTTGTTGATGTGCTTGAACTCCTGGCTGAAGTTTGTCAGCAACACTTCAGTTTTCCCTCCATGCAGTCGAGCGATCCCTCTTGCGACGCAAATTTCACGGTCTAGCAGTAGACGTTGGTCGCCTTCGATGACGCCTTCTACGTCAGCGGGTGTTTCGGTGCTGACCGAAATAACAATGCTGGAGCGAGGCGGGATGCTCACTTGATCTTCGAGCACACTCAAGGCGTGGTGACTACGAGGGCTCTCCGGCGGCATTGCTTTATCTTCCGACAGCGTTATTGAGTTCGACTTCAGGTTGATGATTGCGCCGTGTTGGTCCAGGAAGTCTATACCGAGAATGACGTCTCGTGAACACTGTTGGAGGATAACGAAGGTGGCAGGGTAAGTCCGGTCATGAATGGTTATTCTTGCCGTGCAGATCCCAGTCGGCGTGATGAGGTGTCCTCCAGCGGTGCGAATCTGAGGGCCTTCCCACGCGGTCTTAACTTTCTTCAACTGGGCGGCGATGTGTCCACTCATTACGGAGTAATCGGCCCCTGTGTCCACTAAGGCAGTGACTGCGTGGCCGTCGAGAAGTACGTCGAGGTCGGTTGTTCTTTGTCTGGCATTGCAGTTAGGTCTTGGCGTTGGATCACGGCTGCGTCGTGTTGAACTGAAGCTGGAACGTCGTGTTGTCAAATCGTCTTTCGTCGTCGTATTCTCTGCTTCCAGACTTCGTCGGGACGGCGGCGTGTCGTTATGTCGTCGAGTTAGTTTCTTCGGCGTCTTCGTCGGCGGCGGAGGATCTTCGTCAGTTCGACGAACAGCAACCGCACCTCCATCGGTTGCTGCTTTTAGTTTTCCGGATATGGGCTCGCAGAGCGGCCCCGGGCTGGGCCGGTGTATGGTCGGCGCTGCGGCGACAGGTAGCGGCCTGGTGACGGCGAACGGGACGGTCGTCGAGGGTTCCACTGAGTGGCGGCGAGGTAGTCGGCGATATCGCGAGGTCGTTCGCCAATCTGTGGTCGCGGCGCGTTAACGGCGAACCCTCGGAGTCCCATCTCCCGGTATGGGCATCGGCGGTAGATGTGCCCGGCTTCTCCGCAGTGATAGCAAAGCGGGCGGTGGTCGGGGGCGCGCCAAACGTCAGTCTTCCTCGCGTAGGTGCGCTGGGCGACGGGTGGGCGTGCTGGCGGCGGCGGCGGTGGACGACGGATTTGCGGCGTTACAGGGCCCTGGCGTTGTCGCGGAGGGGGACCTTGACGGCGGGCGACGGCGGCGTATGTCATCGCTTGCGGCTGAGGCTGCGGCGATTCAGGGGCTACTCCGAGTTGCTGTTGGAGCTCTTCACGTACGACGTCGGCAATCGAAGCCACTTGAGGCTGTGATGACGGGAACAGCCTCTGTAGCTCCTCCCGCACGACCGCTCGGATAGTCTCGCGCAGGTCGTCGGTGGCCAGTGACTGAACTCCGGCGTAGCTTGTTGAATTCGTGCGCCGGTTGAATTGCCGGTTCCGCATTTCCAGTGTCTTCTCGATGCTAGTGGCCTCGCGAAGAAACTCGTCGACAGTCTTCGGTGGGCTTCGTACCATACCGGCGAAAAGTTCCTCCTTTACACCACGCATCAGGAGCCGGACTTTCTTTTCCTCCGACATCTCCGGGTCGGCGTGGCGGAATAGGCGGCTCATTTCTTCTGTAAAAATCGCGGTCGTCTCATTAGGCAGCTGCACTCGGGTTTCCAGCAGCGCTTGAGCTCGCTCTCGGCGTACGACGCTTGTGAAGGTCTGCAGGAAGCCGCCTCGGAAAAGGTCCCACGTCGTCAAGGTGGCCTCTCGATTCTCGAACCACGTCCTGGCGGCGTCCTCCAAGGCGAAATAGACATGACGCAGCTTGTCGTCGCCGTTCCAGCTGTTAAATGCGGCGACCCTCTCATACGTCTCGAGCCAGGTTTCCGGGTCCTCGAATGTTGAACCGCGGAACGTGGGGGGCTCCCTGGGCTGCTGCAGCGCGACGGGGGATGCTGGGGCTGCCATTGGGGTGGACTTGGTGGCAATCTTTCTGCTCGTCTCAGGTAGAAGTCCGTGCTCTGGGGGCAGTCCTTGCAGTCGGCGGCTAGCACGCTGGTCTTGGGCGACGTTGGTTTTCTCCTCGGGCTTCGGGCTTGGATCGCGGCTTTGCGGGGGCGTTCGGTACATGAACGCACAAGCACCTCCACCAGATGTCACGTGGTAGTGACGTTAAAGAACACAGTCGCAGTACTGTGAAAGACAAAACTAGCTTTTATTGGGCGAACCTGTGCCCACAAAACAGGCTACACTTAAAGCACAACGATAGCGGCGAACACAGTCGGCGATCGTCGAAAATCTGATCTGCGGATCAAGCGGGTCGGCTTTTATAGGGCAGTCGTCGAATGTTCCAGACTAATCGTTCGGACCCGCGTGCCTTCCACAAAGTTCTACACCATTCGCGTCAGGTGATGAAATCAGATAACATAAGTCTCGGCGACAACAGACAGCGGATAGAAGCATCGATAACTTTCCAGAAACTTCGGATACATGCAGGCGCGTCCCATGCTGCGCGATTACATTTGTTAGGCGGCGAAACGTGGTTGCCCGATAAAGATAAGTACACGTGTCAATATATATATATATGTGTGTGTGTGTGTGTGTGTGTGTGTGTGTGTGTGTGTGTGTGTGTGTGTGTGTGTGTGTGTGTGTGTGTGTGTGTGTGTGTGTGTGTGTGTGTGTGTGTGTGTGTGTGTGTGTGTGTATACACGCCGGGCAGCGAGCGCGGGCGCGGGTCTCAGTGCGCGTTCTCTTCTCACCGAACATTGCAGACCCGGCGCAGTAGCAGAAATCTTCCTCGCGTCTGTGATTGCTGCATGCCCGAGTTGTAGACGATGGCTGTCTGCCGGTTCTAAGTTTCGTGGACCAAGCTTCACGCAGCTTCTTGTCCTGCGGCTACGTGTGAATAAGGCTGGCATCGGGCTCCGTTGCGTACGTCCGCCACTGCGGCACCGAGCAGTAGCCTACCATGCTGCACGCCTCCAAAGGTAGCCACTACCGATTAGAGTGATTTCAGATGTTGTCAAGCAGACACCCAAGGCGGGGAAAGCCTCCCCACTTAATCAGAACCACAGCACAGGTGGGACGTAAACATTCGTTTTCAGCTCGCTTCGGCGCTTCCGAAGCAGCCGACGCGGCCGCTGTGTCCACGTGATCCTTCATGCCACGTCACGCCGTCGGTGGCGCCAGCTTTTCCAGTAGTGGAGCTCGCCCCCGATAGACAGGGTTAAGCCGATGGGGTTAACCCGAAGGCCTTACGCTGTGATTGGTGCATTCAGTGACAGCTGCGACCACGACCAGCGACTGATCTTGACCTCCTATTTTGTGAGTCTAATCAGGCGCTGCCGAATTGAGGGTTCAGTCTTCGATTAATGATTATTAGCTTGTTCACTGGTCCATTATTGGTTAGTTATTTATTTTATGTAGCAGAAGTTTTGCGCACATTCCCTGTATTACATCGCTCTCAGATTGAGCCGATGGCCGACGTTCCGTCGAAAAGGCCGCGCAAGAGCTACTTGCACCATAGCAAAGAACTCGGCGTGCCGAAAACGACTTTTTACAGACGTTGGAAAAAAGGCGAGGAGAACGCCGATTGTTTCAGCGCACCGAGCAACGCAGAGCCGTCTACGCGCGTGGATGACGCACCGCCTTCCTGCACAGGCGACGATCTGTCCCGCTGACCCTCACCCGTCTGGTCTGAAGAAAGCTGCATGTCTCGCGAGGAAGCAGAAGACTGCGATGACACGGTTGACAGTGGATCCCCGCCGCCTCTTATCAAAGAGGAAATATTGGCCACTACATTTGCTGCACTCAGCTTGGAAACGCTGCCAAACCTTGGTACGTCCAAGGCAGGAGCTGCTGCTATGGCCATGTCATATGCAGTTACGCATGGCTTGACGTGGACAGCGTTGGGCATCTGGCTGCGCTGGTGAACAGCATCGCAGGAGCTGACCTGTTGCCACGCAACAAGTACGCATTTACAAAGCTGTCGTCAACAAAGAAAAGCGGCTTAGTCACCTATTGGTACCGTTGTGCTGTTTTTCAGGCTGTGTTGGCAGTGGAAGACGGCAACACACTATGCACTGTCTGTGGCACCAAAGAAAATGTCACCAATGTGCATGCAAAAGGGTCATTTTTGGGACTTTGGACACAGCAAGCCAGCTTTGCCTTCTCATTGACAGGACAAAAGCAAGCCTGGAAGAAGGGTTGTTGAGGAGAAGCCAGCGATGTGATGCTGTCACTGACATAACAAGTGCTGCTTGCTTTCATGAGCTTAGCAAAACTGAGAACTTGAGTTACGATGACTTGACTTTGACCATCAACACAGATGGAAGTCCAGTCTTCAAGGGCTCCAAGACATCAGTGTGGCCTCTACAAACAGTGATGAATGAGCTACCACCTGCCACACGACTCCGAAATCCTGTTCTGATAGCACTAGGGTGTGGGAGCACCCACCCAAATATGCAGACATTTCTCGCAAAGTTTGTTGAGCAGGTAAAATGTATGAAGCCAATACCATGGAAGACTGCATCATCTGTGCACCAATCAAGAGTATTTGTGCTGTGCTGTGGATGCCCCTGCAGGTGCTGCCGTTCTGAACATGATTCAGTTCAACGGTCGGCATGGCTGCCCTCGGTGCCTCACAATGGCAACACATAGAGAAGGTAAGAAATGTGCTGATATTTCCAACAGTTTTTATAACTGTAGTACTATATAGTGTAATTATTGTGTTTTAGTGGCGTCTCTTGTATGCACGGAACAGTCTTTTCATTTTAATATTTTCAGTCTAGAATACTGGTGTAGAAGATTTAGGTGCACACAAGGATGTCCACTATCACGACAGATATTGCTCCTTATATCACCCAAAGACTTGGGAAGCAATGGCAACTTTCAACACACAGCATGCTTTATGTGGCATCTTAAGAATATTTGTGCAAATAATTTAGTTCGAAAATAATCACTGGGAAGTCCGGTATGTGGAAAAAGCTGGCTTAGCTTGACTGTGGATGAAGTGATAGACATGCTACATGTTTCGTAAAACATGTGGCGAACCGTGCCGCATGAGTATACATGCAGTAACACATGCAAGGCACATGCCATTAAGGGAAAAGTACAGCAGTAGAGATACTGTGACTTTCCAGTTTTCTATGCCATGTGTTACTTTAACTGACCACGTCTGACAGGAAAATTTGAAAAGCCAGTGTAAAAAATAAGCATAGCTTGACAAAAGTCGTTTCTGTCGAGCTCACTGTAAATGTGCTTATAGGTTCATTAGTTCATTTTTGCATATCATGGAATGAGGACAAGCATCTGTCGTGCCTGTTACCACATTTTGCAGTTTTTTGTCCATGCAGGTACAAAATCATAACAATCTAATTTTTCACACAGAAAGAAAAAAAGACACGAGTAATGTTTTCTTTTTAGATTAAGTACCTACTGTTATGAGCTTGTTAGAGGTGATGGTTTCTTGTTATGGTAGAAGCAAGTACTCTGAAGTCTGTTAGTATTATTCTTATTTCAAGGGAAACACTTGTTAAGATGTCATGTCAATACGTCACTACTTTTGGTCAGAGACCACCTACGAATTTACAGGCGAATTCACTGCATTTTCAACTCCTAGAGAATTTGTGTACATCTGCCAGCCGATAATGTCTGCTCAATTTCATGATGTCACAACAAGGAAGTTTTGGTATGGAGTGGCGCTTTTATGAACATAGGGTAGCCAACCGTCCTGAATTCAGCGAGACAGTCTCTATTTCTGAGTAAATGTCCCAAGTTATGACTATGATCTATTTCGATGACCAAATTTCCCAACTTTGCCTTTTTCTGCTTAATAATAGAATGGCACTCCCCTCCCATTCCAACTTCGTCCACTCATCGAGAGTTGGCCACCCTAGATGAACAAGATTGCAACAAAAAAAATACGGACAGCTGCCAAGAGTCTTTGTGATAATATTTGTGTTCACACACCTGCATTAAGCTTACATAAGCCTTACGATGCTGCGGCTTCACGTAGCCATTAAAGGCAAACTGCATTATGTTGCTACTGAAAACAATTGCACTCTCGTACATCTTGAAGTACTATGA
Source organism: Dermacentor andersoni (assembly GCF_023375885.2). Classification (NCBI taxonomy): domain Eukaryota; kingdom Metazoa; phylum Arthropoda; class Arachnida; order Ixodida; family Ixodidae; genus Dermacentor; species Dermacentor andersoni. The sequence continues at coordinate 181,018,962 of NC_092816.1, forward strand.
CTGTATTGGTGGCACGCACACCAGCATGCATTGCAAAGACTCGCATTCAGGTGTCACTTGGTTGGGATTACCGCCATATTTGGCACAGTTGCCAATGTTACGATTGTAGAAAACAAGGGATGGTGAAGAAAATCCACAGCAGCAGGCTCATAAAAATCAAGAAGTTGAAAAGCAATGAAGTGATTCTTTTTAACATTTTACTAAAAACAAATACAATTATATGGTTTAAAACATAACAAATGTTATCATTCCCAACTGTTTAGTCAAGTGACTTAAATTAGTAGTAATGTCCTGCCCTCTCTAACTTCTGAACTCTACAGCACAGCAGTTTTTATCTTAAACTGTGTGCGTGTACGTACAAGTTCCTTTAAATTTGTAGTTTTGCTCCAGATAATAACGTAGCGATGTCAGCGACATTTTCATAACTGGAAAGTGTGGTGTCTCTCTGCAACTACATTTTGGATTGTGGATGCATAGCCTGTAGGCAGTATGGTTTTGTGGGCAAACCTTGTTCTGAATATTTGGTTGACACCAAATATAGTTTATGTAGTGCAGTGCCTTTGTAAAAGTGTACAAGCAAGCTTTTCATTTCATTATTTTCAGGTGGCATGCGCTACATTGACCAGTCGGCTGAGGAAAGGACACACAGTCAAGTAATCAGAGACATGCATAGTGTATACATCACAGAAGACAGAGTGAATGGTTTCAAGGGCCCATCAGCTTTAATGAGCCTTAAAGGAGGCATGTAGAGGCATTCTTTTATGCTTTTATGTGGTGGCGTGTTAAACAACCAGCTGTAACCGTCTTAACAAGGAAAAGAAACCTGTTTATGAAGCCTTAAAGAGCCCATAAACGTCTAAATTTTTTTTACACTATTCAAACAAACATGCTCGTCGCTTGGAGAATGCTCTGACCATAATCACCGGTGAATGCTGCAGCCCTATGTGCTGCAGGAAACGCCACTAATTCAAAAAACAATCCTGTACTGATCTCTTGCCCAATCCGGTGCTTCGTTTGTGCATCATGGTGTACCAGGGTGCTCGCTGTGCATCACCACCACGCATCAACAGGGTGCTCCAGGTGGTGTCACCAGGGCTAAAAACTCTTGATTGGTCAGTAGTCGAGGAACGACAGTGCCAACTTGACAAGAGCTGACTGTGTATTCTGAGAACGGAGGGATGCTTGCCCACTGTTCACAACTGAACCTTTTATGAGGCTCCCATTCAGTAAGTGTCACCTGATGATGATTAGGGGTGGACAATGGAGGACCCTTTTTTTCGGGCCTGCAGATGCGAGATGTAGCTTTCACTAGACTGCGTAGTGTTGGTAAGCACATGTGACAAGAGGCAGTTAGTGCAAGTGGGGAGTGTCGCGAAAGAGAGCAAGAAACAGCAGCAGTTGTATTTTCATTTTTCAAGCGTCTGTAGCTTTGCTGTTACTGCACCACTTTAAAAATATTCTTGCCGCCATGTGCTCATATTTCAGCAACAGTGGAGATCAATTGCAACAAATGATTGAGGACCTTAGCTGAGCGAGTGCAAGAGTGCGGTTAAAGATTAGTATGCAGATGAAAAAGGCAGTGTTTAATAGCCTGGCAAGAAAACAAGAATTCATGATCGCTCGTCAGCCTCTAGAGTTTGTACGGGAGTAGGTTTACCTAGGTCAATTACTCACAGCAGACCCTTACCATGAGAGCGAACATTACAGAAGAATAAAAATGGGACAGAGTGCTTACGGCAGGCATTACCAAATCCTGACTAGGAGCTTAACACTGTTGTTGAAAAGAAAAGGGTAAAATCATAGCATTCTACTGGTGCTAACATACGGGGCACAAACTTGTAGGTCAACCAAGAAGCTCGAAAACAAGTTACCGACTGCACAAAGAGCGATGGAACAAGAAATGTTGGGCTATATGTTAAGAGACAGGGAGAGAGCGATGGAAATCAGAGAGCAAAGGGGGTTCCCGATATTATAGCTAACATTAAGAGAAAAAGATGGGGTCGGGCAGGCCAAGTAATGCGTAGTGTAGATCACCGGTGAACACTACAGTTACAGAAAGGGTGCTAAGGGAAGAGAAGCGCTGTCAATGATGGCAGAAAGTGAGGTGACGTGATGACATTAGAAAATTTTCAGGTGGGAGTTTGAATCAGCTAGCGCAAGACAAGGGTAAATGGAGATCCTTTGTCCTGCAGTGGACAAAGAAATAGGCTGATGATGTTCTTAATGGACTAGTGCACATCAGGTACTATGTAACTCAATTTTTGAGCTCATGGTTGTTTAGGAGACCTTTAAGCAGGTAGCTCTTTCCTGCTCCGTATTTATCATAGTGCAGGCGGCAGGGAGGTAGTAATCTGTATACAGCCTAGCACCTCACGTCAGGCTGAGGCCTATGGTGCAGGGCACGTATATGGTTTTTTTTTTCTGGTAGGAGCATTATCGTCGCGTGACTTCGATCAGTAAGTGTGTGTGTTTTGAATGTAATTTTTTAGGTTTCGACCTTGTCAAGGGAGTCAGCGTCGAATATATGCACTGTGTTCTGCTAGGAGTGACAAGGCAGATAAGCGAGGCCTTGTTCAGTACAACTAACTGTTCTGAACGGTATTACGTTGGTATGTGTGTTCCAAATTTTGTTTTATGCTTCTTATACTTGCAATATTGAAACAAGGCTTCAACTGTAGCAAACACTTACAGAAAGTGCTTCTGTGAGGCAAGCAGTTTGATGGAGGACATGTTGAATGATTAAACCAAAGCAGAATGCAGCAGGTCTAATCAACCAACTGTATAAAGCAGATGTATGAATGGTGAACAGTGAAGCAAGATTATCAATACAGGCAGAAAACAAGTGAGTACGATGATAGAAAAGTGAAGAAATGATTGTATTTTGCGAAAAGAGTGCCATCGGTAAACAAATGTGTTCTGGGGCATTCTTAAGCGATAATGTAGCATAGAATGATTAATGACGATGAGCAGTGACTTTTACAGTAATATATGTTGTGCTGTGTATTAGCTTGTGCTTTTACATATTATTGTTTTTAATACTGAATTACGTAACTGCAGTGTAAAAATTGTTCTTATCCAGTAGGGGAAGTTTCTTGGGACCGTTAATGGTCATGTTCAAGTGTACACAGATTATAAAGATTGTAGATGTGCTGATTTCAGTGACTTTGCTCCGTATGCTTTTCGTCTATCTCTGTTCATCTTGCTTGAATTGCTTGATGATGCCACTTAAGTGTGTATATTAATTGCTTCTTGCATAGCAGCATCTGCAACAACTGCAATGTAGAAGTGCAGATATGCAACAATAGCATAGTTTAATGCTTAGTTGTCAATTTGCAAGCGAAAAAAAACAAACAAGAGAAATCAAAACATGGAAGGCTATAACACAGACATTTGCTCAAATCATCAGTATGCACATGGCTAAGAACTAGGACCAAGCATCGGCTGTTATTTGCACATTCCTGCATGTGTGTGCTTTGGAGGGAAGGTCAAGACCTGTTGGAGGATATGGACAGAGGGGAGGGAGTGATAAATAAAACAGAGGCTGAAATAGTTAGTTACTGGTGGCTGATGGACTATCCTGTGTTAATTTTAGGGAACAATTGCCAGACTAGGTTTTATAGAAATAAATTGGGTACAGCAGCGTCTTGTGCAGCAAGAAAGGTATAACCGTTAGATGTTCGTGCTGCACTGTGGATTGCCTGCGCCTCGAAGACAAAGGTGGAAGCAGGCAGCCCATCATCTGTGAGAGAAGTTAAGAACCGCTTGTTAAGCATTCAACCTCCTCACTGCATCACACGTCTACCCCGTCGCATCAATGACAGGGCTCATTGGAAGGCTTCAGAATGGAAGCACTAGCTTCTTTTTTACGCCCTGCCATGCCTTGATGGCCTGAGCCCCCATGAGTACAGGCGTCACCTCGTAAAGCTTCCGGACGCTGTACATATTCTGCTTAGAGAAGATATATCTACTCAGCAGATAGACCATGCAGGTAAAGTACTGCACAAATGTAGGTTAGGTATCCAAGTCATAGCTCACTATAATTCCTTGTCATCTTTGTTCAGAAATTATGTGTTGGGAGTGGCACAGCAAGTATTGCTTGTTTGTTGATTTATCAGTCATATTGAATAACGGATAACTAGAAATTGCGGAAGTACTCAGGTTAAACAGAAAACAAGGCTCACTTCCGTAAACATATGTTCTTTTCACTCGTACTGCAAATGCTGTTGAAGTGTACTTAAAATGTGGAATTTTAGCAACAAATGCATACACGAGTGAATCTGTTACCCAAGATAACATTAGAGACAAAAATCTGAAGTTCATTCTTAAAAGCAGCTGGCCTTGATCACCTTTTTGGATATTATTTATCGCACTCTAAAATGTATGTTCTACACCTCCACACTGCAATTTGTAAAATCATGTAAGCCTCCTCTCCTAAATTTTATTATTCTGAAAAGCTAGCCTACTTCGACAGTTACTGATAAAGGAATAGCGACACAGTGTGAGAAACATGGACTGAAAGGGGCGTATATAGACGCAACTATGTGCACTTCAGCACCAAGCTTTGTTCATGCGCAGATTAGAGCTTATGTACTCGTATGTGTCTGTATGTCTTTACTTTGCAGTTACTTATGCATCCTTAGTAGACTACATTATTTGGCCTACAAAATGTGAAAGTTGCTTGATCTAAAACGGGTTATGTGTGTTCAACTTCGATGCTTAAGATTGAGTTTTGTCTTGGCGAAATTTCCGATAAGCAGGGTATAATAATGAGTTGTGAAACAAAATATAATAATAATAATAATAAATTTTTATTTCTGCCTCAAAGATACATGGACAGAGGAGCTGCAGAAAAAGCTGTAAAAATACAGCTTGACAAAGCCGCAGCCCCCATTTTACAGGCAACAGCAGAAGACAAACAACGACTCAACTTCAGGTGTCGTATAAACGAAACAAAAGAACAAAAATGTAATGCTATACATCGCAAGAGCCCTTCAAGCGTACTGAGTAAACACAGGGATAAAAAGATTGTTACTACATATCACACTCTTATACATGAAATATGAAATACAGAAGCAAAGACTTATATTGGCGCAACTGAGGATGAAAATTGTTCGGAGCTACCTTCTATATACATCCTACGCAATACCTTATGAGTACAGGTGAATAAGTCAAAATGTGCAGATGTATAAGCATTCAGAAGGGAAGGGAGTGTGAATTGCAAACGTTCTTGCCCGGAGTTCAGGCGTGCTGTTGGCACCATCCATTGTTCGGGTTGTCTGAAAGGGTAATTTGTGGTTTTCTCTTGCAAGTTTGCCAATCGTCGAATATGGTTTGTACCATTTTTTTTTTCTGTTTTGTAAGAAATGCTCAACCGGTATCGATATAATTCATAGATTTGGACCACAGCGGCTGTAAGAAAGAGACCTTTGCTGGGTGACCCATAGCTAACATTGAAGGCGTAGCGAAGGACCCTTTTCTGCAGCATGTGTATTTTGCGAAGACAAGAATGTGTTGCAGTTCCCCATACAAGATGACAATAATTTAGGTGAGAATAAAAAAGTGCGTTATAAAGAGTTAGTTTGAGTGACGTCGGAAGGATGTGCCGTATGCAACCAATCATGCCCACTACTCTAGCCAGTTGTTTGACAACGTGAGTTACATGGTGTTCCCATGACATGGTTGAAGAAAATATAACTCCAAGGCATTTAAAATGATTAACTATTTCTATAGGTCGAGAATTATATAGAATATAACTGTGAATAGAAACCGGCTTATTTTTCGGGCGAAATATTACGGCTTTTGTCTTCTTTTCATTCACGCGCATATCATTAGATTTCGACCATTTTTCCAGCGTGACCATTGTTGTATTGCAAGACACTATTAGATCCTGAATGTTTTTCCCAGCAAAAAAAAATACTCGTGTCGTCAGCGTATATGATGAATTTGGCATATGTTAGGCGTAACATTAAGAGACTGGAAGACAGTGTGTAGATTAAAGAGCAAGCAGAGATAGCCAATATATTAGTTTACATTAATAGGAAAAAATGGAGCAGGACAAACCATTAGTGTAGGGCAGATAACTGGTGGTCTAGTAGAATCACAGAATGAATGCCAAGGAAAGGGAAGCGCAGTTGACGACGGCGGAGTATTACGTGTAGTATGATGACATCACAAAATTCACATGCACAACTTGGCAATTGGAGATCACTTGGGGGAGGCCTCCATCCTGCAGTAAACGTATAAACAGGCCGTTGCTGCTGCTTATAATAAGCAGTATTTAAGATGTATCGAACATGAAAATAGTGCACCAAAAAGTAAAAATAAATGTTCATGCTCTACGACCTTATTTATTGTGATGCCGTGCAATGCAGCAGGGGTGTATTGAGAGCTCCTCAAGATTGAATACCTGCCATGCACTACCAGCTTTATTTGGCTATTCTACCCACTTTGCGGTTTGTGTGCTTCTATCTGGCTGTGTACATGGCCTTCACGCATGCCTAAGACTGAATAATATATAAAATTACATGTCCGATGACTAGTTTCGAACCTAGTTCCCCCAACACAGACGCCTGATGCTCTAACCTTTAAGCCTCGGATGCATACATTAAAAGACATAATAAAACACATATTTTGTTCTCGCTCTAATTAGAGCATGACGTCATTTTGTCCTCCGTGCCCACTTGTCTCCTACGACCGCGCTTTCGAGCGTAGCTTTTTTTAGGGCTCCCAAGGGAGCGGGCCTTACCTTTGTGATTTCCACTACATTCGATATGTAGCATATCGACTTAGCGCTTCTATCATGGACGCCAACGGCGACTCACCGTCCGTCAACATCGGTGAAAGTGACCTCGTCCGTTCGCGGAACTTCGAGGCATTCCTCAAAGAAAGCGGTAGAATTCGGCGTTGCTGCCAACCCTGCGCATTCTCCACGCTTAAGAGAGCGCGTAAACCCAGAATTACGAACTCGGGCCGCGGACGCGCACCTCCCAGAAGAACCCTGGCCAAAACTTCATTTGAAGAAGCCCCAGGAAAACCCCCAGCCCAATCTCAGCCTCCTGTCGCTGAAGAGACGACACCAACGCAAGGATCTCAGAGTTCCCCCTCTTGTGAACCTCTCAGCATCCCTGAAGCCGAGGACATAACCCGAGTAGTGATCTTTTATTTCGTCTCACCGATCACTGCGGATCACCTCGCTTCAATGACGCAACCCTGCACCCCTGACACACGCCAACCTCTCACTCCTGAGGACGTCCTTCCGGCCTCCACCGACAGTGATGAGAAACGCGAAAAAAGCGGGGAAGCAATGAATTAACTCCCCGTACATCTACAAGCAGTACCAGTACCTCATCGGTTTCACCACCTCATGAAATCGCCTCCCCACAACCATCACCCTCTGCTGACAGTCGCGAGCTTGCGTCCACTACTGCCAGTGACGAAAGTTCGAAATCAACGTTCGCTAGTGACGTCACATCATCCCCACTGGCTTCTGAACCCTGCGCCGAGAACGCAACCCCTCCCGCAGTCAGTCCCACAACAGAATGTCACGATGGGCACGCACGCTGCGATTAACACGTCTCTTCGCCTCCTGCAACGCCGCACACAGGGCAGCAGAAGAAAACTTGCTGTTCATCAACTCATCTAGCGTTCGTGATTCACCACGTCTTGTGGATTACGAGGCAACTGATTCCTCTGCAAACGCGGGCGATTCGCCTCAAACGCGCCCCGCGGAACAACACATCGGAGCGTCGTCTGCTAGCGAGGCCACTGCGCATGCGCGTGACTCAACCACCGCGTGCGGCGGCCTACCCCGCTCCTCGCCCCTGCCTCGTCGCCGTCTCGTCTGCTACGGACAATGTCGCGCTGCCTGTAAGCAGGGAAGTTTCCGCCCTCCCGTGTTCGTCACTGCTTGCGCTTACGACGGTCTCCTCTCCACGGGGCCGTCCTTCTCTCAACGGCGTACCTCCTGCTACTATTACACTCTTGCCGCCTTGCCTGAAAACACGAATGGCAATGACGCTCCCAAACACGCGCCTGACTTTCATGCGCCTCCCAGCCCGCGCAAGGCTACGCGCCGGGAACAAAGGACGCTCCTCTCGCCAGGCCCTTGTAATCGCAAAAAACAGCAGACTGTGGCTCTCGCAACGAGCGCAACGGACAGTTTAAACCCAATTCTGTCCTAGGGCCACTACGCCCCTTGATTTAGGACGCCTTCACACAGGCTGACTACAATCAGACCCCTCCTCGGAAGCCGCGAAGAGCAACCGCGCTGTTCTACAAGAACGCGCCCTTGCTCCTTCGGAACGGAACAGCGACGAAACATTGGTTAAAAGGTTGCTTGATCCGTCAAAGAGCAAGCTCCGACAACGTTGCCTCCCAAGGGCCCAAACGACAACGTCGGAGCTACCGAAATTGGGTACAGCCCGATCAACCCCCTGCTCCGACAAACGAGGCCGCCGAAACAGTTCTCTACAGACCGAAAGGCAAAACGGTCAACTTTGTCTCTCTGACAAAGGACGCCATTGCCGCCCAGCTATCGAAAATACCTGGCAGCCAACGCGTACGTGTGAACCTTCGTGGCAATGTGGTCGCCATGGACTGCCTTCCGGGTGCTGACCTCACGCCATTTTTGGCTGTTTCCACCGTCGGCGCAGTCCAGGTAAGTCCAAAATCGCATACAAAAACACCTGCACCGGTGTCGTTTTCGGCGTTGACTCTGCTCTCGACTGCGACACCATCGCCCAAAACATCGAGAGTGCAGTCCCCGTCGTGGCCGGTTCTCGCAGCGGCCGCAACATGGACGTCAGACTCTGGAGTATTGCAAGACGCGTAGCGCCACGTGCCGTTGCGAAGAGGCACTAATTGAGTAGTGCGATCCCGACGCCCTTGCTAAGTTGCCTATGCAGCTAGCGACTGCGAAGCAACGATTTAACTAGATTTTGGTCCATATTGCGAGTGTTTTGCGCATTTAACACCCAGACAGAGAGCTATGAATTTCTACGCTAGTCGGATGCGCCGCCGAACTGCCATAAAGCACTTGCAGGCTAAACGACGGCAACCGCGATATCTCCACGTGCTACGAAGAAACGCCGCAATCGACGCTACTGTTGTGTTGTAAATTGCCATGAACGCGAAGGACGGAATAACAACGTTCAGTTTTACTGATTTCCATCGCGATCGTATGAAGGGGAAAGGCGAGAGCGCTGGATACGGGCCGTTCAACCTGTTGGGTAATCGGATTACATGCATTCCCTACAACACGGCGGCTCGCATGAGAAAGTGCGCCAATTTTGTTCTTCTGTAATTGTGTTGCGTAGCCCTGACGGAGGACCGTGGTAACCAAGCGAAAACTGAAGAATCTGCAGCCGCCACTTCGTTGGCAACAGAAAAAACAACGTTGCGAACCATCCTGCTTATGTACTATCGATACCTCCACCTTTTAACAGACGTCTGCCTCCGCTTGACTCAACAAGTGGAACGGAGAGATTTGGCAGGTCAGCTTAACCAAACACTTTGGTTCGTTTGTGAATTCAAAATTCTGTTCTAGAGCATCGTTGTATCGCGAGCTCATTTCTACTTTCGGTATTTTATATGTCCTGCGCCGATACAACAAGCACGCTTCGCAATGTACTGAGCCTGCTCGACTGCGTTTTTCAATTGTGACCAATAAAGTTGCTGTGGGAGCACCGGATGAGTAATTGCGAAGCAACGCACGTGTGCAAAGAAAAAAAAAATGTTGCGTTTATTTACATTTATTTGTGCGCGCTTGTTGCTCGAAGCGTCTGCAAAAAGTTCAAATTAAGGTACTGAGCGATGCTGTAACTCCTGCGAGAAAGAAAGATGCAGCGCGTAGGCACTGTAGGAAGCTTACTTTAGTTATGATCGCATGCTGTTTGCTGCCTTGGAAAACGTTTTCTGTTTGCTGCCCCGGAAAAGGCTTTGAAAGGATTTACTCTCTCTAAATAATTGCGAGACAACACATTACGATAACATACATAAAAATATAGGAGATACTTAAGTCTTGTGTTCAGGACATATTCAATGTGAACCAATTTGAAATGCTTAGATTTTTATGCTGATATGCTTATAAACAAACCTTAAGCTCTCTGCACTTGCGAGTTGCAGCACGCCGAAATAACACTTGAGACTTTATTTTATGTTGTACACGTACTTCGCCCTGCTGAGCTTCCTTTCCGAAGCGTGGATGGGCGGAAGAAGCTTTCCAGGTGCTTGATTTTGAGGAAACCGTGCCTCAACAAAAACGAAAGAGAAGGGTCCATTGTGGCCTATGCACCTTCGCTTGCGGACAGCTCTCCTTGCACTACTCAGTTAGCGCCGAGGCTGCGATGGGGGCGCTGATGACGGGTTTTTCGGCAACGCCGCCTGGGCAGAATCTGAGGTCTATAGTGGTGAAGTTCGCTGGAAGTGTGCCACCAAGGGAACTACTTATATGCAAGCAGCGTCGCCCAGTTCGCGCCCGCCGCCCCCGACCGGTGCAGTACATTAACTGCGGGAGGTACGGCCACGTCACAGCCGCGTGCACTTGGCAGACACGCTGCCTCCGCTGCGGTGGTGCTCACGAGACTGAACAGTGCAACGCTGCTCACCCCAAGTGCTCCAACTGAAGCGGTCGACAACTTGCCACCGAGCCCCGCTGCCCCAGTTGGCAACAAGAGAGGAAGATTGCCGAATCGATGGCCTCCTCACAGCATACCGTCAGTCATCGCGAGGCCGAAAAGGCGGTCAAGAGGGCCTCGAATATCGCTCCAAAACGGCAACTCAAGGCTCGTCCGAGCGCCGTGACGCAACCGGGGCTCTCTTACAGCCAAGCCCTCACTGGCAAGCCTGTACCATCTCGCGCGCCCCAGCCTTCGGAGCCTGTCAACAAGGAATTGCAGAAGCACGCTGTGATTGCTGCCCTCGAGGCCGCAGTCAGGGCTCTGCTCGGTTCCGTAGCAACCAACTCGCCCGTCCACAACTTCTGCACCGCGATTTTAGCTGCTCACGAAGCCCTTTCCCATCATGGCTCATTACATTTTACCTCGGCCGCGCATACTCCAATGGAACGTCCGTTTCCTGCGCCGCCGTCACGCTGAACTCGCAGAAGAGCTCCTTCTGAACGAGTACGACGTTCAGAAGGAGTACGCATATTCGCGAGGGGGAGCTCTCTCTGCCCGGCTATCTGTCGTATCACAGTGCCACGAACTGCGAGCTCACCACGTGTACCGCCCACCCGTGCGCCGACCCGTCTCACCCACCTGGCCGCTCCCGTGCTTCGCTCTTCATTCGCGCTCAACTGCCACACAACACAGTGCCTACTTCTAACATTCAGTGCTCTGGAGTGGAATGCGTGGCTGCCACTGTTCGTGTCGGTTCCGTCGACACCACCGTGGGCAGTGCGTATGTGCACCCTTCTCGAAGATGGGACAATCGCTTCCTAACCCGGTTGTGTAAACTTATTCACGGTGATCACGTCTTTTGCGGTGACTTTAACTCCCATCACGCCTCGTGGGGAAGTAATCACACTAATGCAAACGGACGTGATCTCCTCGACGCCATTCACGCTGCCGGTCTTCTCCTAATAAACACAGGGGAGCGGACATTTGCCAGGCGACGAGTGAAACGCAGCGTGATAGACCTTTCTCTCGTCTCCGACCGCTGCTAATGCGAACGGCATCGCAGGCCAGACACTCAGGGATCTGATCACTTTCCCATCCTACTCGAGCCGCTTCACAACGTACGCCGGCAGGTGAAGTCCTACAGTGTGGTGAACTGGCCCCGCTTTCGCGAACTGTGTGCTGATGTTTGCCTGAAATTGATGACTGAAAATTGCAAGTTTCGGGAACTTTTACTGTGATACAACGGACAATAGAAAACACTTCGAGATCTGTTACATCACACTGGTGATGTAACAGTTTATGTGCTTGTGGTTCAATGTAAAATTAAAAAAAAATGTTTGGCCTTCATTTTTCTTCTGTCCAATCAAGTTGTTAGTGTGCAATTAACGACAATAGTTTGAAAGCGTGCCTTGCCGGTCTACATTGATTTAGTGTTCATATTTAGTGTCCATTTAACATCATCACATTTCGGATATCAACCATGTAGCTGCATCTGATGTAATGTTAATATGTTAAAGCAATGTGCTGGAAGAGGTAAGGAAAGTGAAAGTTGTGACAGAGAAAGAGCATGATGATGACACACTACTAAAACATTTGTGATAAGTAGCATATATTTATGAAAGCTTTATTTTGGCAGGCCATGTGGTCCTTAGGATGCCTCAAAGTAGGCCTCTGCACAACAGTGAATGTGTCAGCACAAATATAGGGACATAAGTGCATGTGTTGTAACACATAGTAATTTTTGCATTTACGCATTTTTTCACTTGAAAAAAAAAAGAAAGGCTGATGACACTGCCCAATACCCTTGTGCTGAGGTCTCTGCTGAGCCATTAGTAGTACACTTTCCTTGTAGTGGCGCAGGACCTTGTTACTTATGGGGAAGTGGGGAGGAGGTGCAACAAAAATCTAAGGAAACCTAAGCACTTGTTACAAGTTGCGAATGCAAAATGATTAATGTCACAGCTTGTAACAAGTGCAGTCATTCAATCTTCCTGCTGTGAGTAATGTATTTTATGTTTTCATACGAGGCATCTATTATTGTGTTTTGCAATCAAGTTCGTGCGGGTTATTATTCTTTTTGTGCAGTTTCCACGTTAGCATGTTGACTGTAGACGGGAATCATTTGGACAATATTGCTGAGAAATGAAGTGCATTTATTTATTTATTATTTGCTTTGTACGTGGCGCAAGCGACAAGAGAATGAGGCAGTAGGTGAGGCCACCAATGCTGGCAGGTGCGCGGAGCAGCTAAGCCCAGTGGGGTTGAGAGAGAGGGAAACAAACTGTGTGCCGGCTTACAAAGCCGTAATCCTCGCACAACACCTGGCACGCTAACACGGAAACAAGTTACCGTTTCACGTGCTGGTGATGTCGCGTCGCAGCCAGTGGCAATTTAAGTGATGTTTCCGCTGCTACAGGCGCTGCTTTTTTTCGCACATTGGGCGATTTCATGCTTTCGCATCAAAAATGACATCATAGTAGTGACTTCCCTGGTCCCTTAACTAAGTTTTATTTCAAATGCTCGCTAAGGTGCTGCCTTTGGGAGATGCCTGTAATTCTACTCAATATACCAGCTCAACTGCACCAAATGTAATTATACCCTCAAGCTTTTTATACATTACAAAATTCACTGTTCCGATTGCACTATTTTATTCTTTTCAGAGCGCCTTCTGTCAATGTTTGCAGCACGCTGTGAGGCACTGTATGGTGTGACAGCAGCGACGTTTTATGTGCACGAGCTCTACCACCTGGCAGTGTGTTCGACATTTGGGGCCACTCTGGGCCCATTCTCCCTTTTCATTTGAGAGTGGGAATGGACGTCTTGTAATGTTGCTGACCGCTGCACATGGCCTGCCCCATCAGATTGTTGAGCGTTTCATCGCCACTGCAAATATCTCAGAAGAGGACAGAGCAGTTTGTGATCGTTTCCTTGGGCAACCACATATCCAAAATGCAGTTGCAGAAGGTGGTGCAACGTTTCTTGGCCTGAAAAAGCATGCTACATTCAGTGCTTCCGAAATGCAAGCACTCAATGATACTGGCTATGGTGGCAGTAGTATTGAGTGCTATGAGAGGCTTGTATTTAAGAAACAGATGTACCACAGCACACTCTACAAAAGGCCAACTAAAAGCGACAGCACATTTGTGCAAACATCAGAAGGCTGCTTCCGCATAGAGAAAATGGTTCGCGTGTTGTTGAGGCAGGTCGCACTTGCTTGCTGCTGTGCCGAGAAGTCCTTTTCCTGGAGGACCAACGCTTTCCGCAGCACATGTATCCTGTCATGTTTCCGGCCATGTTTCCTGTCAGCAAAGGCTGCACCAAACGTTATCAGACCATCAGACATTTTAAAAAGCTGTGTGTACCTAGAATTAAGCAACACACGCAAAGCATTTTTGTGCCCTATGCCTAACATGATTGAGAGAGCCTGAAGAATAGAGTGATGCGCCAGACATATTACTGTTTTCTGGATTATTGAACTGCATTCTGTAGATGCGTTTGCCACTTTATTTAATAATGAAATTTAATGGGACATGGAAAAGAAAAAAAATGATTTCACTTTCATTAGTAAATTACCCTTATATGATACCAAAAATGCCACTCTTACTGCAAGAGGCTTGGTAAGTGGCAAAAGGCACAAAAAGGAAAAATGAGTACCACCGCCGCCTAAAAGTTCTTACATCAGCTGAGTGTGATGTCATAGATTTGGATGGCGTCTGCTAGGGCCTAGTTAATTATTCATTGGTAAAAAATGAACTACATTGTGTTCTAAAGGAGCCAGTCTGAACATGGCAAGTTTCAAGAACTTTCACTGAGCCAACTTGGCCTAAATGTAAAAGAATGCCATGAACTTGAAAACAATGAAACTCTGAGCTTCATTTTCTGTTCTAGTCACCACAAAATTTAAGAAGAAAGAGGGCTAGAAAATACTGTATTATTCTAAATTGTTCATGTTTCTCTTCAGTGTCCCTTTAAAACCCCAAAGTTATCGAATGCTCAGGTTGGCTATTTCTTCTCTGTTGTTTATCACCAAATGACTGAGCTCTCATGGCGACTTCAGCTTTTGGTAGAGCTTGTCGTGGTGAAAGCTTATGGACACCTGTATCGCTCCTGTAGTAGTGAACGAGAAGAAAGGGGGTTAGCCGAGGGGCTCGATTTTTATTAGTCATATCATGATCTGTAGTATTGAAATAATTCACAGCAAACAATGCGAGTGCTGTTCCCTGTAATGTCCAGCAGAGAATGTCTTCAACCGCCATGAGCCGGTAATTTATGTGCCTGTCATTGCTGCTCTTCACATCCCAGTAATGATCAGCTTTGAGTAGTGGCCCGACTCCCAATGCCAAAACAAAGTTCATCTCATGCGTAGTCAGCAAGTCGGAGGCCCTGCCTTTCTATGAGGCTGGCTGTAGAGTCATGTGGTGGCAGCAGGAAGTCCTTGCAGAGCACACAAATTTAGAGTGCTTTGAAATGCACTCTGACGTAGTACAGGTTATGCAGCCACAATTTTACTTACTGACACTCTCTTGGTGATTAGCTTGTAGCTGCCTAAAGTCTAAATAGTGAAATCTTGCTTTCGCTTTTAGTAAAGTTGGCAGAACAATTTAGCATGAAGGTGCTGCTGCAATTGGCGAACAGAAAGGCCATTTACTTTGCCCTTCTGCCCAAGCTTACACACTTTGAAGCAACATGCGGTTTCCTCCCCATGTTTCTGCCACTTGCAACAGTTATTGCATGCTTGACTTGGGAGGTGCAACATTATCTGATGGAAGTCGCACCAGTTGCTTGTTCTGGTCGCAGATGCCTGTGATACGTTAGGTTGAGTACTTGGAGCCCTCGGGCCACTTTTCCTGCAGTTCCACTGCTTTATTCTCGAGCACTTGTGGCAGTGCTGGTTACTCTGTAGTACTTTCTTTTTCTTATTCAACTGAAACAGGCGTCTCATAGTTAAGAGCAAGAGCCCTCGCTGCTGTGCGACATGTGCATAGGGTTTAATGAGTCACTACTCCTTAGCACTGACGCAGTACTATAGCACATTTTGCGTAAAATTCTCCAAAATCGTGATGCTGCTGTTGGACATCTGTGCTTGGTGTTCAGTGGTGTGCTAGTTGGACTTTCCCTGCTTTCTAGCTTTGCCTGGAAAAATTTCAAGAACTCGAGAAGGTAATCTGCATAACCAGATGTGGTCATCTTTCTGAAGTACTGAAGGCAGAGCTTGCTTGGTATCTTCTTGTGAAGCAGTAGTAGCGTGTCGTAAGTGCTTGGCAATACTCCCAGTGGTGCTAGATTTCAGGCTCCTGCTTTACTTATTGTAAAGCGTCCTTTCTTTCTTGATGCTACAGAAGCTGTGCATTGGGGGCATGCCAAGCAACCACAATGTGTGCCTTTCGATTATTACATATTTACTGAATTTCTCAGTGACAGTCTGCACCTCCATGCTTTAGCTTGTCGCTAAAACACAGCCCTTTGATGGCAGCACCGCTCTTTTTTGAAACAGCTCATCAGGTGTTAGAATTCGGATACTCAAAATAGGGCACTGGTGTGAACATTCAGTTCAAACCGGTTCCATAACATTTCCAGGGGCGGTCTCCATTGAATTTACCATTTTGTAGCTTTTGGTAGTTTGATAGCTATAGGTCGTCGTTGAGCTGTTGTGATCAATGGAGTAGTAATAAGCTGTCTGTCATGGTCTGCAATATTTCCGGTCAATGATGATGTTCCTCTGTTTTTTATGGTAAATGGTTAATTTGGAGTGCTCATGTAACTCTTGATGTTGTGTTGCAGATCCTTTCTTTATAAGTAATGCAAGAAACTTGCACAGCTTCGAGCTCGTGAATGTATATTTTATTTTTGACTGTCATTAACTGTCTCAGGATTTTCTGATTTATCGAAACTATTAAATGTTTAAGCTCAAAAGGACTGGCAGTTCTTTGAAGCAGCTCAGTGGCTTAGGTCATGATCCGGCTGATAGCTTGCGGCTGGTCAGCCTGTTTCTTGTGGAGTACTTTTGTAGCGTTCCAGTGTCAGCGGCTGAAGTGTCTTGAGTTTCGGCACAAAGGATTCTATGAACACTAGCGTGCAGTTAGGAACTCATGAATAAGCGCGTCCCATGGAAGACCATTTTTCTCTGCGTGAAAACTTAATGAGGCAGTGAGATCCGCATGCACGTGGGTTACAAAAAAAATATGCACACTCAGTGTCATGTTGCCAAGGGTGACATAATGTGCTAGGCTCGCTTTGAACAGAGATACGACAGTTGCATTTATTTCTTGCCATGTTCTGTCCTAGTGCGCCAGTCCGGGTGACACGCTTCGCACATACTCTGCTTTCAGTCGCCACCACGGGTTGGTGGCGCTCTACCTAAAATGAATGCTCAACTATACTCCATCTCAGTAATTCCTTGCAGCAATGGGAAAGCTGCACGGCTCCTCAGCCAATAAGAAGGCTGAATGCCCTTCAGGATGTGTTCATCCATGCCACGTCATCTCCTCAGCATCTGCTTTTCATCCTTTCGATACATCCTCCACAGTTAGTAGAGTGAAGCAACAAAGGTTTTTGCGTTGTAACTGTAGGCTACTTTCCCATGAATTCCACAGCAAAGCTTCGCTTCATAAATACGCTTTCTGAGCACTTCAATACAGCCTCCTTGGCAAGTTTTAGTAAGATCGAATGCCCTGATAAATGTTCACACATGCCGCACCATCTGCTCGGCATCTAGTTGGTGTTTGCTCGCCACGGCCAAACCGTACGTACCATACTAGAGCGGAGTAGTAAATTAATGACGCAGTTAACAATTAGGCCTTAGTAGCATTCTGCATCGTCATCGCATCACCAACTCTAATCCTGTGGCAGCATCGGCTAAATTGAAATCGAACCACGTTTACTGCTTTGCACCGCCTCTGTAGCCCTAGCAGCGTCAATAGAAACAGCTGAGCTCAATAATAATGACCAAATATACCCAATGCTTTGTCCTCAGCGTGAAACGAGACCAAGTGATGATAGATTTTCTCATTTATTTGTTGCAGTCAGGGTGGAGAGCCAGTAATGAGCTCGAATTAAGATCAAAGTGGCCAGTCTGGTTTGCATGTGGTGCTGCCATGTTGCTGTGTAATCGAGGTTAGGGTGGCTATTAATGTTACCAGCAATAACTGGCACAGTAATTCGACGTGCATGTGCAAAGAGTGTAATACCTTGCATATCGCTGTAATGTATCATGTGTCAAGCACAAGTAAGTCTAATCCCGCCAGTTATCAGACAGTTAAGCCTGCGCAAAGATATTGCCTTTATACACTTCGTGCCTGCTACAGTGCTGCAAACCACTTACGAGATGTAGTGTCATGCACACAAGTACTCAGTGGACTCCAGTTTAAAACTTCATTTGCCACGTAAAGTTAACACGCTGCTAGCCGTGAATGCACTGCCTACTACCACCGCTACTAATGTAAATGAGGGGGACAAAATAGCGATGCAAAGTTGGCTTCTTCTAGTTGCACTTTCTTCAACCTTTCACTTGACACGTCATCCAGCGGGTCACTGAAGGTCTCCGATGGCTGAAAGGCTGCACCGAATAGTATGCTTATGTGCGCTGCAAACCAGGATGTCATATCTGTTTGTTATCTGGGGCGAAGCTGTGAATGACTGGTGAGATTCGTAGAGGTAGGACAATTTTTTTTCAGTTATGTGCAGAGTAATTTGTAGCATTATTCTTGAATTTAATGGAAAAATTTTACATTAAGTTTGTGTGTGAGCATGGACAAGTAGTGGTTTGTTTTTGCTGGTCTGCAGTCAATATACATTACAGTGAAAAAATCGTGGTAAAGGGAAAAAGGTTGTTTTTATAAACATGTTATACGTTAATTTCTATGTAGCCTGTACATTGTCTGGATGTTCAGGTTTTGCTTGTAGTACAGGCCATAGTTTCCTATATGCTTTCATGCCAGCCCATCCATGCCAAGAAAACAGGGTGCCTGCCCAGAATAGAACAGACGACATTATAGAGTATTATGTGCTCTAACTGGCCCTTTTCTCTGCACAGATTCTATTGCTTTATAAATCTACGTGCCAGTAACATTTTCACTGGCATAAAGTCTGCCAAAAATTGTGTCAGCAGTAAATAATATGCATACAAAAAATAAACAAGCACAAGAAACTGTTCTCATTTATTCTAAGGTGCTTCCGTGCACTTTCGTACTATGTTCAAGAGGTATTGCATGCTAGCCTTGCGACAAAGTAATACGGAACTTGAAAAGTGCAACACAAATACATTTATAGTCATCATTTGCAGCTAAATATTGTGGACCATCCGTAGCAGCGGCTTCACTGCAAAAATTGTGGCTTTGTCATTCTTGGTCATAACCTTTAAGACAAATTTAGTAAACAGAGAGCGAAAAAACTTGGCATCGTTTCTAACAACTACTCGTGATAATCAACCATCGAATACTTGAAGACTTCATCAGCACCATCTACGCCAAAGTCATGCTCTTAAAGTTGTGATCTCGCATTTATAATGAAAATGATGCTGATCGAGCTTCAAGAATTACATGCTCTGTAAGCCTTCAGGATGCAGTATACAGTGGACAATGCTTCCATTACATAGCAGTTGAAATACAGCCACATCATAATCTATTGGTTTTCAGTGACGATGCACAAAACAACCTAACCGAATCTATTTGGTAGCACGTGGTGCAAGATGAAGCTCTCGACCAGGGCAGTTTTCTGTAAAAAGCAAGCTACTAGACTTCTAAAACGCTCTGAAAGTTTGTATAGTACTAAGCACAACGACAAATATGTTAGGACAGGCTCATCTGTACTTTTTCCAGCAAGGGTATGTCCATAGTCAGTGTCCCAGGTGCAAGCGTATTTCGGCTCTGCATGGGCCTTTATACTCGGCCACTGCTTCGTCCAGGCAAGCACATTTTGTCATGTTTTAGAATAGTTCCAGACACGCACACATTAACTTTTCATCTTTTCTGCAAGCCGGCCACTGCTTGTGCGTGGCTTAGGTATTCTGGGCTGGCAATGCCCCTACGGGCCCCATGAATGAAATATGAGGAAGCCAATCAGGGAGGCGGAAAGGCACGGTGCTGCCGAAATGGTTACGTTGGCATAGCAAGTATATAAGGGGCTAAGTACAGGCTCACTTGTAGTTGTACTCGTTTTGTATTATAATGAAGCCTCACCATTAGCAATGTATAAGGCTGTTATATTGTACCACTGTACAAGAAATATTCTGAAAAGTTATTTTACGTATATATATCTAGTCACTGTATGATGCAATACAGCAGCTTTTATTTTCACCCGAGGAAGATGATGTCGCACTCCACTTACCTCTGACATATTTCAGTTAATGTTTTTTTCCACTCAATTATTTATTTCTCATCAATGGAAATGTAACCAAATGACTCTGTATCCTACATGGCAAATCACTGCAGCATATATGCATAATAAACTGTGTTCTACCCTTTCTGTAGTGTTTTCCATGCACTGCGTCTGTTACAAAACCCCAGCCTACGCTGGCTGAAAGGTTGACATCGCGCCGATGACTTCATGCTAGAGGTCCTAAATAGCGAGCTGTTGCAACAAGTGTCGCATTACCCGTAACGTAACAGGAAATTTGCAAAATAGACATGAATACAGATGAAAATTTAGCAAGCTGTCTACACTATAGCTGATTAACGATCTTCCGCATATGAAAGGCTAGAACTTATATATTACAGTTCCAGATCAACCACAAGCATACCCGTAGAAGTAGTCTACAGCTGATATTTTGTCAGTAGCGAAATAGAACAACAGATTGCTTGACAGTAATCAAAACCTCATGTATACTGGAAGCCCGTTGTCCCTATATCTCTTGAAAGCTTGTGCACTATATATGGTGCTGTATCTACCCGCTGTGCTGACTTGGGACTCGAGGCATTGGGTATAAATGCATGAGCTCAGAGCTTTGATTATTGGGCGTTGTGTACTGGCGCAGACTGCAAAAATACTCCGACCCTCATTTAGATGAACACCAAAGAGCTCCAGGCCGAGATTCCAACTGCGGCATGCTTCCTAGCCCACTGTGTACTCTTGGGATACTCGGGCCGACATTTATGAGTTGTGGTTGGTGAAACTGAAGCAATGATTTGGAGTCTGGGTGAAGGTGACAGTGACTTGTTATATCGCCTGTAGTACTGCGCTTCCCTAAGTAATCTGAAATATGCCTACCATTTTGTACATGCATATTATTTACATATACTGGCGTCTCAGAAATGAGACGTAGCAGGAGTGGGTACCTATAAGAAGTGAAATGAAAAACCACTCAGTTACAAGAAAACACTTACTAAAAGAAAAATGTAGGTAATCGTCAACAAATGGCTGAGAAAATAAAAATCAATCAAGTTCACAATTTCTTGAGCAAAGACCACCTCGGGTGCGCTTCCAAGCGAGCCGTCCAAATTATTACGTACTTCAGTACTATGCTGAAAAAGAAGAGTACCTTTCAACAACCAAATGAGCTTTCAGTGGTGCAGTGTTTAATACGTGACTGCAACACATCATGTAGAAAAATCAAAGAAAGAAACTGGTGTATCTATGAGATATGATGAATTAACTATCTTGTAGAGCCAAACAATGTCACACAATCATTTGTCTAAAGTCTGCAGACTGCAACAAGTGAGGAACTGCAGGTGCAACAAGTGAGGAAAACTACAATTTTAGAATCAAATATGAATTACTCCATAACGAAAGTCTAATGAAATAACTATCAGGGGACTCAAATATGGATGGCGTGCAGCACTCATATACACCAGGCATTCATTACATCCATCACCTAGCCCATATACCACATCTTGAGCTAACATAAATATATGCCACTGCTGCAGAACATGGTCGAACTGTTAGTCCTGTTAACATCAGCTGTGTTGACCTTCCTCAATGCCTATATTGACTGGAAGATTAGCCCATGTAGCTACGCTGCAGACGTAATACAGGATTTCCGAGGTCCGGCAATCCTCTGCTCAATCTTCTGAAGTGGCCCAGCCTCCTTTCTTTGACATACATGAACTTCGTGAACTTAATTGACTTGTAATTCGTAAAGTCAGCGCATATGCTGCTGTAGAAGGTGACGGTTCTGTTTAACTTATTTCAGCAAGTTATGCGTTCTTTCACAGTCTAAACTTACATTAACCAATACACTGCCTTAATGACAGCATGCAAGTTAGCAAGCTGAAAGTAATATAATTTGAATGCAGATATGCTCAATGTTTTTTTATCTATGCAGCATGTTTTGCTTTACGGACATTTCTGCAATATTTAATGGTTTGTTTATGTACCCGACTTCTTTCCGTTGATTTCATAGGCATTGTTGCAATGACGTAAAAAGTAATTCGATGCATCAAGCGCACTCTACACAATCCATAGAATTAAAGAATATGTGCGGACTCCTCTGCTTTCATAAGATTCAATTTAGTAAAAACAAGTTATGAAGCACATTGACGGGACCCTTAATATAAAATCATTTTATTTCAAAGTAATGGCAGCACAGCTTGTAATACCAGCTAGCTCTTTTAAACAGTGTGGTATATGCAGTGCAGGTATGCAAATATATTGATGTACATGTTATTGAATAATAATGCAGTGGAAATTGTTAGCTCCAAAATTTTAAAAAAATTACTTTTACAGTTTTCTGTAAAATCAGCAACTCATAGTGCTTATTCACAACCTCTGCTGGCACAGCATTGCAAAACAGCTCGTTTATGAGAACAATCAAAAGACTTCACTAGCATTTATATTGATAGAGTTTCAACAGCTGGAGTATGTGATGTAGCTGTTTTCCCCCATATAGGACTGATGGCCCAGTGCCCTAAAAATTTCTGAGTGCGACCGTGCTGCGCAGAGAAAGAAATCTGTCACAGATTAGGTTAATCCCGAAGCTAGCTCGATCGATCAGCATGCAGTTTCACTTTGGTCTGCCGTAAATGTCACGTTTTAACGTTCGCGTGGTTTGCACCCACCGGCCGGCAGATCTCGGAATTACCAGCGCTCAAATGTTGCGGGGGCGTTGCAAAGCCTGAAAGGCATGACACTAAATTCATATAGGCCATCTGGCGTGACAAAGGCCGTTTTAGGTTGGTCTTGGGGTGCCGTGGGGATTTGCCAATAGCCGCTCCGTAAGTCGATAGAAGAGAAGAACTCCGCGCCTTGGAGACAGTCAAGGGCGTCGTTAATTCTCGGAAGAGGGTAAACATTTTTACGTGTTATTTTGTTAAGACGACGGTAATCGACACTGAATCGTATCCATCCGTCCTTTTTCTTAGCAAAAACCACGGCAGATGCCCAGGGGCTGTCCGAAGGCTGAATGACGTCGCGCTTGAGCATGTCAGCTACTTGGTCGTCGATAACACGGCTCTCTGTCGCGGATATGCGATATGGTATTTTTCGCAGTGGCGCACTGGTACCCGTGTCGATGCGATGACAAACAGTTGACGTGCGGCCCAAGGGAACATGCTGGCAGCCAAAAGACGAACGGAACTTGTCGAGAAGGCGTAGAAGCTGGGCGCGTTGAGAAATAGTCAACATGTCGGCGATGGAGCTATGTAAAACATCGGGCGAAGTCGGCTCCTGCGCCAGGCGACCTCATGAGTGGCGATGGGACCAGTTCGCATGTCAATGACGGCAGCAGGGTCGACACACTGGGCACGGCCAACGCACTCCCTACGAAGCAAAGTGAAAGGACAGGATAATCGGTCGGCGACGAGCAATCTGCTGAGGCCGGCATGAACGTCCAAAAGAGCGAAAGGCAGCGGGTAACAATTGCGACGAGTGAAAATTGCAGATGGCGTAAAAAGTGCGCTGGCATCAGCAACAATATTGCATGACACTGTGGCAAGGGCAGACAAGTGCGGTGGAATTGTAACGTCTTCGGCAACAAATACTTTATATTCAGGTTCACGAGCGTCAAAGAATGGGGCATTACACAGCGTTTGAAATTCCACTTCAGCACGAGAACAGTCGACGACGGCCTTATTAGCGGAAAGTAATTCCCAGCCCAAAATAAGATCGTGGGAAATAGAACAGAGCACCAAAAATTCGCCGATGTGGAGGAGCCCGTTGATCACAACGCGAGCAGTACACGCAGCTGCAGGCGTGATGCGGTCAGCGCTGGCAGTGCAAAGTGACGCGTTGGACAGTGGCGTCGTGACTTTTCTGAGCGAACGGCAACGTTTGGCACTAATAACTGAAACTGCGGCACCAGTGTCAATGAGGGCGAGTGCAGCGACGCCGTCCGCATGTACGTCAATATGATTAGTCGGAGAAGGGAGAGGCCTTGGTCTGTTCGTGGGTGACGCAGTTGTTGCCTCTGGAACTGCGACGATTAGTGTTCCCGTTCCGGCGAAGAAGGACGACGGCGGATCGGCGAAAGCGAGCGGCGTCGAGGCGATGGCGAACGGCGGTCAACAAGAGGGCGGTGGTCCGAGTAAGAAGACATGTGGCCGGGGTTCTGAGACGAGGAGGATGATGGGTATGGGGAAACGTACGGTGCGGCGTCGAAGCTACGGCGGTAGGAGCTTGCGCGCCGACGACAAAATCGTGAAACGTGGCCAGGGACACCACAGGCAAAACATATTGGCCGGTTGTCAGGAGTGCGCCATTGTCCACTGCTGTACCGTGGCTGAACGAAGTGAGGAGCTGGACGCAGTGGCACGACCGATGGGGATGGCGCAAAGGTCGGAGGTGGTGGCCGCGCGAGAGCCTCGGCATAGCTGAGAGGTGCAGTTACCTTGGGAAAAGCAACGGGGCTCGGTACAGGCGGGGCGGAGTCTCGCGGGCAGAAGGGAGAGCTGCGCACATATGCTCGTGGATGACCTGGCGAAGGTTGGCCGGCAAAGGCGAAAGTGGTGGCGTGGCTGAGGACAGCAGCGAAAGCTCACGAGCGACCTCAGCACGGACGAACTCTTTTGTCTGGCCAAGCAGGGAGTCCATCTCAGGGGCCGCTGTCATGCTCGCGAGGGTTTCGTCGGACGCGGGGGGTCGCCGCGTGAGAAGACTCTGTCTGCAGAGCTCGTTGAAACTCTGGCAAAGCTGAAAGAACTGAGAGACAGTGTCTGGGTTTTTGGAGAGGAGCATATGAAAATCATCGTCGGAAATGCCATTTATGACGTGACGTATCTTGTCCGCCTCCGCCGTCGTCGAGTTGACACGCCGGCAGAGGTCGACGATGTCCTCTATGTAGCTGGTGATAGTTTCACCAGTTTGCTGGGATAGGCTTCGTAGGCGTTGTTCAGCAGGAAGTTTGCGCACGTCAGGGCGGCTGAAAACTTCTGTGATGCCGATTATGAAGCTAGCCCACGTGCGGAGATAGGCTTAGTTGTGTTTTAAACACAGCTTGGCGATGGCCGATAAATAGAAAATCGCGTTGCCGAGCTTCAGAGGATCGTCCCATTTGTTGGTGTTGCTGGCGCGTTCATACAATTCCGGCCAATCTTCAATGTCTTTCTCATCGGTGCCGCTGAAGATATCAGGATCCCACTGACGCTGGGCACCGGCACATACGATGGCTGGAGTAACCGGTGGGGATGTCGGGCTGAGGTCGTCAGGCATGGCGGATGGCAGAGTTCGGGTGCATAATTCCAGGTTGGGGGAAAACCGCAGCGCCTCCACCAGAATCTAATATGAATACAGCACAAGAGAGCAGCAGGCAGCGTGTCTCAACCAGAGCAGCTCAGGCAATCTCGAGCTCGCGCCTCCCGGGCGACTGGCGATGTGGCTGCGGCGCCGGGCATTCCTCTTCACTACACCTCTCGCATTTTACAATAAATACATGTTAGTGAGATTTCCTCGTGGTTTTCTGGTGAATATCTTTCGCCGTTTTTGAATATGGCAACAACTTTCGCAGCAGTGCAATCTGACGGGAGCTACCCTGCAATATGACTACAGCCCATGACTACACTATGCTGAGTTTGCACTTTGCTCATCGCTAATTCGGCATCTCCATAAAACTGTTCTACTTCATCATCGTGACTGGAGGTTTGAACGCAAGCTCGTACTACCTTGTTATGTACCTCCTATGTAGCTTTATTACGACTACTGCTACTCTCTCATCAATGCTGTAGAATTCACCAATGCTCCCACTGTGTCCTTATGGATTATGAATTCTACTCAGTACTGCTTCTTACCTGGGTGTCCTCTGTAGCAGAGGACGTGGCTGCTAGTCAGTATTGTATAAGCCTCACCAGCTCTTCTAACCTCACTGAGGCAATAATATCCCGAACAATCCCTGATATTTTTTCAGATTCCTGCTCAGCTAGCTTCACTCGAGAGGGTTCTTGTGTTGACGTTGCCAGGGTCAGTTTGCATTGGCAGCCTGTCCGGACCCACAGATTCTTAGCACCCTCTGCTCCTTTACAGGTCTGACCGCCGCCTTGGTCAGATTCTCCGCAGCTGCTGGGGACTGAGGGCCATTGGCTAATTCTAGATATTATCCGGAAGGTTGTGGCCGAATACTGCACCAGGTAGGCCAATTCCTGTTCTGGTGAGGGAGTTTTTTTTACTTGAAGCTTAGCTGGCCTTCTTGATTTGGTTGCACCTTGACTAGCATAGCCCCACTTGCTGTCTGCATTTTTTTAGATGTAGTGAACTGGAGGAATATTATAATTGAGGTTAAGTAAATTTTGTAGTTTTACGTGTATAAATGATGAGCTGAGGTTGCTCTAAATTATTTGAGTCTTCCTTGAATCGTGATAGTTGTTTACCGATAGAATACGCGAGGCTTTGAACCTTGTTCGAACGTTATTTCTCTCACGTTACCTAGCAGATGCTTCATGGGGCCTTCTGAACCATTTGGCCGACCGGTTCGGGAGGGTTAGCCGAATAACGGCTGGTTATGGTTCAATTCCAGAACGGCGAAAAATAGCACTTCAGTCCTGCTTCGACTGAAAATAACCACTCTACTGCGATTTTCGGTACAGTTCTGGTAAAGCTGGACGCCATACTACGACGTCGGCGACGTGCTTGGATGTGGGGCGCCAGCGTGTGCGCCTGCTTTTGCGAGTTTATATTGTCACGTGGTCGTGACGTCAAAGAACACAGTAGCAATACTGTGAAACACAAAACTAACTTTTATTGGGCGAACCTGTGCCCACAAAGGAGGCTACACTTATAGCACAACGATAGCGGCGAACACGGTCGGCGATCGTCGAAAATCTGATCAGCGGACTCAGCGCGTCGGCTTTTATAGATCAGTCGTTGAATGTTCCAGATTAACCGATGTGACCCGCGTGTCTTGCACAAAGTTCTACACTATTCGCGTCGCGCACAAATGCAATCAGATTACATAAGTTGCGGTGAAAGGCAGTGGACGGAACTATCGATAACATTCCAGAAACTTCTTTTACATGCAGGCGCGTCCTGCGCTGCGTTATAACCTTTGTTAGGCGGCTAAACGAGGTCGCCCGATAAATTTAGGTACACGTGTCAAATATGAGCGTGAAATGCTTTTTGTGCCGGACTTATGGTCACTGCTATTGAGTATCTCACGAAGTCGCTTTCTGGCCAGCAGAGAATTCTCATCAATGCAATTAGCTGCGTTAAAGATTTCTCACCTCGCATTCTCCAGTTAACACAAGTTCATCTTCACCAAAGTAGCAGCTGACGAACGGGTGCAAATAAACACACAAAGACGAAGTAGGTAGGATCCGTGTACTTCATCTGTGTATGTCTTAATTTACACCCTTAGTCGTGTAGCTATATATATCAAACAAGGAAAAAAAAAATTTCCCAAAGGAGGTTATCCTAGGGCATTGCGAAAGCACTGTGGTGTTTCGCTACGATTTTATTGCGTACTTCGCTTTCCAAGTCGCGTGCGAAAGAAGGCGTTTAGCGTAAGCAGTGGGAGCAGCTTATGCTTGTAACCATACTGTGTTAGTGCTCTTCATTTGTGCTATACTTGCTCGTTCTGTGTTCCAACTCAAGGAAAAGATGATGCGGCACACACATGCACTACCACTTGTACCTGAACTTAAGGCACAGACGCTGATCATAAAACATCTCGAAGACGATGTCAAGTTACTTCCAAAGCCAGATGTTCTCTCTTTCAACGGGCTTCTAGGCTGATATTCTGGGTTTTATCATGCGGTTAGCAGTGCTTAAAAGATAGGCTTAGCTTATGGCATACTCTCCTATTTATAGTCAAATGCGAGCAAAACGAAATATTGTTTCAAGAAAAGTTTTGAAAATTGAAGAAAAGTGGTATTTAGGAGAGAAGGTTAAAACCTAGCAACTATACGAAGCGTAGTGCCTAGAAAAGCTTTTTTTTTTCGTTTTGCTATAATGGGTTGATTATTTCAATAAAAAAAAGGCGACGTTCAATTTTTTTTTTAAGTTTCACTCTGTAATGTCAATACGTCGTCACGAATTCCAACTTGCGTGATTGGGTACGGTCCTCGTCGGGATACGAAAATAAATCTGTAAATATGTTCCACGTGAACATTCATGCTACGAAACCCGCGTGATACCTATGCAGATAATCTTGCTGGAATATCGTTTCACACATGCGCCACGCGTAAACCATTTGCAGGCGCTGCCAGATTGCGCAACTTGTTGAGTGGCATGCGTGAGAGAGAAGTCCAGCGGCTTACACGCCTCTTAGAATAAACGTTTCGGCACTGACAGTCCTATGCGACCTGCGGGGTCTGAGTAGTCCTTACCATGAAGAAGCGGAAAGAAGTGATGTGAGCAAACAACTATTTATTACGCAAACTGAATAAATGTCTATGCACAGATTGTACTCTAAAGGAACTGCTAGTGATGGCCAGGGCAGAAAAAAAAGGGAAAAAAAAGAACACGAGCGCTGGTAATTGTGGCGGCGATATTGGTAACGCGACACAGAACATGAAACTCCGGCATAGGGCTAGGCGGGCGGCTAGACACTCCAAGCACCTTGATTTGCAGGGTGCATTAATTAGTATAGGGATGGCTGATGGAATGTTCGCGAAGTACCCAGGACAATAATTCATGCATAGCCTAAGATGACATGCAATAAATGAGCGGCTACGCGATGCTGATGTGTCTCGCATTTTGCTTCCTGACACTGCGCGAAACACACAGAGACGACATACTCTAGCCTTGACAACAAGGTTTAATCACCCCATTGGCTGTGCGAGTTTATGGATACGGCACGTGGTCCTGCTGATTATACACCGAAAAAATGACAACAGTAGCAATTCGCGTAGGTACTCGGCTTTCTTTCTGTGTTAGATGAATGGACTAATGACGCCACCAACAATTTCCTGAGAGCATAGGCAAGTTAATGATATGAAGCTCGATTCTGGCTATGAAAAACTGTGCCGAAATAGGAGAAATCTGCTGATTTCACTCTCTGTGACAGTCAGTTCAGGCGAAGCTTTCACTGGTGTTTGTGAAGAACGCTGTACCTTACTCGTGAAGTACAGCAAAGAGCTCAAGGTGGTCTAAATTATGCCGCAGTCGCAAACTAAAGGCTGCCTCATAACTAGATTGCGGTTTTGGCACGTAAAACCCCATAATTTATTTCGATTTCTTTTTCTCTGGTGGCATTTCTAAGCAGACGATGCGCGACCCAATTAGACACATTTTCACTGGGCACCGCCTCCCTGGACATGAACGTAAGAGCTCGATCGTGCCCATGTCACGCATCACGATGAACGATTCAGAGAAATTGAAGAAACATGATAGCATTAGGATGAACGCACGACGAAAGTGCAACAGCGTTATTTGAATGATAACCATGGCTTGACCGCAGTCACATGACGACGATATAATGACGGCAACAAAGTGACGACTACGGCACGAGTACGGGATGACGACGATGCGCTGACGACGATGGCATGACGATGACGGCATGGAAGCATAATGTCGAAAATGCAATGATGCCGATGGCATGGCGACGACGGCATGGCGACAAAGCTATGGTGAAGGGAATGACGGAGCGAGAATGACGGCGATTACTTCAGGACAACAGGAAGTCGACAATGTGATGACGACAGTGCATTCACTACGACAAGGTCACGACGATGGGACGACCATGATGGCAAATACTGTGTGACGACGACGGAATGACGACGACAGCACTGCGATGATAGAATTATAGTGACAGTGTGACGACAACGGCTCAAGATAGCAGCCTGATGATGGCGATATGGTAGTGCAGTGACAGTGACATAGTAAAGAGCGAGGGGAGATGACAATGACATGACAACTTACGAATGATAGCAATGGCACGAAGGCTTTGAAAAGATGACGACGCAATGCCAAGGTCGAGTGTTGTTGTTTGCGTTCACGCGCGCTTCCGTACATCAACTGCCAACGGGGGCCACCTCGATCTGCTTTATATCAAATCGTAATTTGCACAATGCCCGTCCAGAGACCAATAGTTCCAGGCGCCAGCAGGTACGAGAATAGTAAGACGACGTCGGCAGGACGACGATATTGCTTTCAGTATGAAGGCCCTGAAATAAGGCAAGATTTAATCGCCACGATAGCAGCTGCTAGCCGCAGCAGCAGCTGGCAAGTCGAAGCAACGGGGCAATGAAAGCTCCACGTGAAAGAAAGTGGCCACTTATGTTGCTATTGACGCCCGTTGAAACATGATCTGCTGAAGTAAGAAACATCACAGAAATGAGGGAAAGAAATCTGCAGGGTATGAAAGGCTTCGAGAGGAGCGTAAAAGGCTAACCCACTTCACGCGCAATATGCAAAAAAAAAGCGAAAGTAACGAGGACCACAATAGTGTACAATTTCAACAACGCCTTTCTAGACAGGGAGTGACACTTGTGAAATGCAGGGGCATATTAAGCCTGGAGCTGTATTGCTCCGGTCTCCTCCTTTATGTTTTTTTTTTTTGCCCTCGTCATGGATTTGCACTAAACGGGGAATCCTTTGTCACGAGTATCAGCCAGTCACGGAGAGAGGTAACAAGAAATGAAGAGAATCGGAGGATGTTTCAGTGTGTGACAGTTTTAAGTAACAACCTGTATTCGTCCTTACGAAAATTGGTACAACTGCTACTCTTTGGATATGTACAGATCTCTTAGCAGTGTGTTGTCATTGCCGTACACATTTGTTTGCATCATCAGTTATATATTCCCTGCAAGACCGCCGTACAGGAAGTCGAATCAAATTATCCTTCTGCAGAATTCAAGAGATATTATCTAGAGTTGAGTCACTAATAATCACGATAAATAAGTCATTTTGTTCTCACTGCAGGTGAATTGCACTTCTTTCCTTTCTACTTGTTCTAGATCCAAATCTTGTAACTTATTATTCATTTGTTTTTGTTGCTGAGTTACGTGTTAAGCCGGAACCGCATGGCGCGTTTTTCGCGAGCGAAAAACGTGATGCGCGGCAAACGACCGCGTTGCCGCCGACGCGCGAGCACCCGTACGAAAAGAAGGAGCGGCGCTTTCGCGCCGCGTTTTCCGGGTTGCCAGACAACCTAGCTCCCAACAACATGAATTGTCTTTTTTACTGCATATATTATATGCCCTTAAACTTGCAGAACATTACGATAAAAACAGTCCTCGTGTAATTAGACAGCGACATCTTTTTCCGAAGTGTATTTACGAAGCTTAATTTCAAGCAGCAAGGTTGTGTGCGAAACTGCGACTATGTACCTTCCGCATGCTGAGAGGCCGCTGCTTGTTTACAACTTCGCCTGGAAAATGGAGTGTTGGCCGCTTACTACCGAGCAAAACAGACGATTGCTGCTAATAAGGGGGATGCTGATACTGAAGCAAGAACAAATGCGGGTCAGGAGGTCTATGTGGGTGCGGCCTGCATGGTTGAGAAGAAAGCAAGAGAGCGAGTTACATACACTGGTAATATTTCAAATTGTCTTGCCAGCATTAGCGATAAGAAATGAGGCCCTGAAGCCTATGTCTTTGTTATATGCAGTTTCAGGTTATGAGAGAACAGGATCCGGAGCTCTTCTTCAAATATTGTCGAATGACCCCCGAACTCTTTGATGTAATTCATGGCCGTGTGCGGGAAAGGCTCACAACGATGCACGTCGTTCAGGAGCCCATCTCATCTGGCGAGCGTCTGGCTATGACATTAAGGTAACTAACTGTGTTCACTTTGTATGTGTGCTTGGTTATTTGACACTCACACATTTCTCACAGGCAAGTTATCCAGCCAAATGCAGATGTATGTAATATGCAGATATAACAGATATGCGCAACACCTTGGTGGTGCAATATCAATTGATGGTCTTTCGTTTTTAAAAATGAATTAACACCCTCCTGCTGATACTGAACCTGATTAAAAGTACGGCTCAAGAAGTGCATTTAAAATAATGCTTACATTACCTATAAAACATGTGCTGCATGGTTTTGGGTGTTATTCTTGTTCTGAAAAGACACCTGTGGAAGAATGGACGTTTGTTTATACTTTCTACATACAATGCTTGGCACGCGTCAGGTATCTATGTTCAGGTAATGCCATTGTTGACATCGCCAAGGACTTCCGTGTCGGGCTGGAGACGGCACGAGAAGTGATCCACGTGACTCTGGAAGTTCTGTGGGATGATCTCGCCCCTCAGTATATGAAGGTGCGTCATTTAGAATGAATACATGCTTTTGTGGAATGAGAGTCCACCTCTTGCAAGACCCGGGCTATTTTTTCTAAGATTCTGTGATGTTATCTAGACTTATTTAAAGCCAGTGGTGTCTTTTACCTGAGGCACAACTTTTGTCAAAACTGTGTATTAACTATTTCATGTAATGGGCATCACTGCTGTGGCTTGTATCCTTGCAGCCTCCAAATGA
This sequence comes from Dermacentor andersoni, assembly GCF_023375885.2. Classification (NCBI taxonomy): domain Eukaryota; kingdom Metazoa; phylum Arthropoda; class Arachnida; order Ixodida; family Ixodidae; genus Dermacentor; species Dermacentor andersoni. The sequence goes on from NC_092816.1 coordinate 181,051,354, forward strand.
GCAAATGTGGCGGAACATTGCTGATGGCTTCTGGAAGCGGTGGCAGTTTCCGAACTGCCTCGGATCAGTGGATGGCAAGCATGTTCAGATTGTGGCACCAGCAAACTCTGGCAGCCTATACTACAATTATAAGGTAAATGACACATAAGTAATGAATATTCGAATGTTTTTATTTAGATGCGATAATTGGGGTGTTGAACCTTGTACATATAGGTGTGTGATTGCACGTGCTCAACCACTGACAGATTCACTTACTTGAACATGAACTGTTTTTAGGCCTTGAAATTTTCTGCGTCTCAATGCTGCCTCCTATCCAATTTCTTTTTTTACTTTTTCCTGTGGCCATGTCTATTGCTCAAAAGTGTCTTTTTGTGCTTATTTGTTACAGGGCACATTTTCAATCGTGCTTATGGCTGTAGCAGACAGCGGATATCTGTTTCGTCTCATTGACGTTGGGGCTCCTGGCCGCATAATTGATGGAGGCGTCTTCAAATGCTCTCCGATTGGCCGACAACTGCATGCTGGTCTGCTGCAGCTGCCTTCACATTCACAGCTGCCTGGCTCCCACAAAACACTCCCGTTTGCCTTTATAGGGGACGAGGCTTTTCAGCTGCGAGAAGATTTTATGAGACCATTCCCTGGATATAGGGAAGACCCTGCTGAGCGAATATTCAATTACCGTCTGAGCCGTGCACGGTGTGTGTATTTTCCATGTCCTCTTGAAAGGAAAAGTACATCATTTTCAACTAGTGTTTATTTTAACACCGTAATTATGCTCTCATGCAAAGCAAGTTCCTTGGTATGAGTGTAACAAAATTAAAACTTTAGTAAATTAGATAAATGGCCTAGTTATGTATTCATCCACACTAAATAAAAGGGGAGCAGTTGGTAAAAAACTTCTACAGGAAATTAGATCACACAGATGGAATGTTTGTGTTGTCTGCTCTCTTCTTGTGAGTTTCCCCTTTTGTTCAGCATGAGAACACAGAATAGCTAAGCGGCAGCTTGAGAAGCGAAGTATTACTGCAAAAGCTGAGACAGAAAAAAGTTGTGGTTTCGACATTATGCTACACCCCTCAATACTTGGTACAACGAATTACCTGCTATTTTTCTTTGTTTCTAATTAACGGTTAAAGACACCGTTTCCTGCTTTGTTATTGCCACCACAAACTTCTACTCTGATTCTGAGCTCGTTTTTTTTCCTGCTGTGCAACTTCAAATTTATTTTCTTTGTTGTATACTTAGCCAAACTGAAATTATTTGCACATGAAAGCAGAATTTTGTCGTTTGTACGAATCGCCTTGCTGTGAACGCATTTTCCTTTATTTTTGCAGGAGATGTGTAGAGAACGCCTTTGGCATTCTGCGGGCACGGTTCAGAATCTTTCGTGGCCCCATCAGCCTCAGTCCTGAAAAGGCCAAACGGGCTGTGAAGGCAACGTGCATGTTGCACAATTTTTTGTGCATGGAGTCCAATGGACGCTCTTCATATAGCCCAGTTGGATTTGCCGACCATGAAGATGTATATGGTAATATGATTGACGGTTCGTGGAGAGCAACAACCTACACAGATTCGGCAGCATTTGGCCTGCAGCCAACGCATGCACGCAAGTGTGCTCGCTCGGCATTGCAGGTGCGCAAGCAGTATGCAGCGTACTTCGCGAATAAAGGAAAAGTTCCCTGGCAGTGGAAATTGCTGGAAATTGATGAACCCGCTGATGAAGAAGTGCAAGAATAGTGCCTCAATATTGTGGAACTAGTCTTCTGGAAAAAGATGTGAGGTGTCAGAAGAAAAATTGTATTGCAATAAATGTGTCTTTAACTAATTTATTTTTCACTGTTTGCCGAACTTCCTTTTTCAAAAGAGACTGACAACTTCCCGTTCTTCACTGACAGCTTTACTGATTGTCCACATAACGAGCGGCAACTTGCAGTAGTTCCAACTCAAATTGTCCTCGCAGATGTTGGGGGACTCGTCTGTGCTTGTCCCCTATAAAAAGCCCGAATAGTTCAGAAGCGTCGGCTCGTTTGGAAGCCAATTCTCCCAGGATTCCTATTTCTTTTTCAAAGACCTTATCATGGCCCCGTTTCCTTTTCTGTGGACCAGGTGATGCGCTGCTGGCTGGTGATGGCGCTGATGTGGGGCTGGAGCATCCACTCCCATCTTCCTGCCTAGGGGTGGTAGGAAAGTTGCTAGCAACCAGATTGGCTTCAATGTCTATGATGCTAGTTCTTTCAGTCTGAAGATATGCGGTGCTTGTTTCGTCGAATGAGTCGATGTCTTGAATATCCATGAGGTTCCCGCTTGTCCTGCATGGATAATACACATTGCAAATTCACACTATATTTCAACATTTGTGTAAAGCTACCATGACTTGTGGCCTGGACATTTTGCAACTTGTCATAAGCTGATTATGAATAAAATTAAACATGCAGATAAATGAACCGCAAGCTATTTCCAACACTTCGACACTATTATAAGCAGGATTAATTTAACTGTACACAGTAGATTTGAAAAGTATACCTTATGCATATATGCCTTTGAGTAATGTGCCCGATTTATTTATTTAAAATACCTTATAGGCCCCTTGATAGTAAGGGGTTAATAAAAGTGCAAAGTAAGTCGACGGAGTACATACGGCTCAAATTTGCAATTTAGATCAAATAAATGTGGTAATAATAAAGTGGTATGACGGCAATATAAGGTTGGGCAGGAACGAGGACAACACGAAAAAAATATATTGGCTGGCATTATACATATGGCAAAACTGCACACAATAACTATAGAGTGTACCAATCACAATGACGACAGTAAAAAGAAAAACTACAACCAAAGATTGCCTGAAAAGGCGGTATAAAATGTTAGCAGGAATGGAGACAGTGTTTTTAAGAATTTTAAAGTTCATATTGTCAATGCCGGCTGAAGTGGATAATTTAAGCTTATTAATTAGAAGTGTTATGCCCTCGGCAGGTATTTCGATCGGTTCCATATATGGGAAGTCAAGATCGGGTACATATGGAACGTCAAAATGGTCTTCCCGGGTGAAAACAGATGAAAACAATGTGTTAAATGCTGAGGTTGAAGGGAAGGTAAATATCTAGAAATTTATTTTTGTTTAGCAGATCCTACTGTGGAACAATAAGTTATCATAAAATAGATGCCCTAGAAATTCGGAAGAAATACTCACTCAGGATATTCCATTGTGTCAAGGAGAAACAGCAGTTGGTTGTAATGGGGCCACCGCACACTGACAACACTGTCCGCGCCGGCGCCACTTATCGTTGTTGTCACTTCTTTGCGTATTTTCATGAAAGTGTCGCGTAGGGATTTCCACCGCTTCATTACTTGCGTCACTGTAAAGCAGTAACAAAGTGTCAGTGTGAGCAACATATATGCGCTCGCAGGAAGGTGATGCAGCTAATGAAATGTGCTGCATAAATTTATTTTCTGCAGGAAAGAAAAAACAAAATCGAGAAGCCTGCATCAGTCCACGCTAGTTTCCTTCTGCTAGTATTTTCTTACAGGCATATTCATGCCAATCAGATGTCAAGAAACAACACAGCTTTGATCAAATTTTTTCTCTCGCAAATAAAGAAAGCGCGGCGGCACGCTCTCTGCCTGCGAGATAAGTACGAAAACGGCGGGTAAACATGCCAAGTTCACACGCTTGTCGAGGCGAATGTACATAGAACAAGCAGGGCACCCACACCACGTGTGCACAGATTTGGTACATACCGTCTACGCTGAGGGCATCTGCTATTGCTCGCCAAGCCTGGTCACGTTTCATATTATTCTTGTAGTTCCTGTCGCGTACGTCCCACAGGACGCCACGCTTCTCAACTTCAGTTATGAGGGCCTCGCTGAAGGTTGCCTTGTCCATGTCGAGATGCGCGAACGAAATCACGATAGCACTTGTTTTGTTTGACGCAAGCGCGAGTTCTGCGGAGAGAGAGAGAGAGAGAATGAAACTTTTATTTGAAGTAGTGATTTGTCAGTCGACGTGGGAGGGTCCCTTATTCCAGGAGCCCTCTGGCTTGGATCGCCCTCCGGGCCCGGGCGACTAGTTCGCACTGGTCGACCAGGCCCGGCTTGGAGATCGCAGCCTCCCACGTTTCAGCGAGGAGGTTTGGATCTGCGTCTGCTGCTATTAGTTTTGTCGCTGTGATGCTTGCGCGGCTGTTCTTGCATTGCAGGAGGAGCGGCGCCAGGGTGTCAGGCACGTTGCAGTGGGGACAGGTGTAGCTGTATAGCGTCGGGTGGAAATGATGCAGCAAGATTCCGTGGGTAAAGGTATTGCTCTGGAGTCGCCTGTAGTCGGTGCCTTCGTTTCTTGTTAGTTTGGGATGTGGTGGAGGGTACACCCTGCGTCCAAGCCGATAGTGTTGTAGTAGTGCTTGGTAAGTTAACGGTATTGTTTCCGTTTCCTCCCTGATTTGTGTGGGTGGGACCTGGGTAGATTGCCGTGCGCGGAAGCCCGGTTGATGCTTGCGCGGGCCGCGGTGTGTGCCGCTTCATTCGCCTTGAGTACCTCGTGTCCCGGAACCCACATGATGCAGGTGTAGGGGGGGGGGGGGGGGGGGGGGAGTATCGCCACGTTTCAGTAAGTTGATCGCTTTGGTGGAGGTCCTGCCTTTCATGTAGTTGTGTGCCGCTGTTTGAGAGTCGGTGAAGACCACTATGGCATCCTCGCTTGTATGGGTGGCGAGTGCTATAGCGGCTTCCTCAGCTGTGTCCGCGCGTTTGGCGAGAATTGTCGCCAACGCCAGTGTCGTCCCCCTGTAGTCTGTGACGCTGATGGCGAAGGCGTTTCGGCCAGGATACTTGGCTGCGTCCACGTAGCGAGCCTGCGGGTCGTTACGGTGCTTGTGTCTGATGGCGTTTACCCTGGCGAGCCGTCTGCCTCGATGGTGTTCTGGATGCTTGTTCCGAGGGATCTGAAGAACTTGTAAACATTCTCGCAGCTTCGATGTGATCTTTTCTTTACGTTCGCCATCGTGTTCTATGTTGGTTACATATCCTGTGCGTCGGAGGACTGCTCGGCCTGTGGTTGTGAGCTTGAGTCTCTCGATCTGGTTGATGAGGTGCGCTTCCGCGAGTTCTTCCCAGGAGTTGTGAACTCCCATGCGAAGCAATCGGTCAGTGGAGGCGGTTGTCGGTAGTCCTAGGGCGAGCTTCGTGGCCTTTCGTATTAGACCGTTTAGCTTTTGTTTCTCGGCTGTCTTCAGGTTGAGGTAAGGAGTTCCGTATGTAATGCGGCTGTAAAGGAGGGCTTGTACCATTTGCAAAGTTTCGTGCTCTTTGAGGCCATTGCGGCGATTGGCCACGCGTCGTATCAGATGAGTAAGCTGTGCCACGGTGTTGTGTAGCCTGGGGAGTGTGGCGGAGCCGGACCCGTCCTTGTGTATATGGACTCCGAGGACTCGAAGTGAATCGACCATCGGTATCGGGACTCCCTGGAGAAGGACTTGCGGGTCCGGTGCGTCGTGTCTTGGGGGCCGGCCCCGGGTGCGTGCCCCGAGTACTAACAGCTCGGATTTATCTGGGGCGCAGTGGAGGCCGCAGGTGTTGAGGTACCGTTCGATGATGTTGACTGCCTCCTGAAGACGGGTCTCCTGTTCGCCCGTGCTCGCGCCTCTCGTCCACAGTGTGATATCATCTGCATATAGAGCATGGGATATCCCTGGGACGGTGTCTAGGAGGCGGGAAAGGTTGAGGAGGGCCACGTTGAAGAGGAGTGGCGAGATTACCGAACCTTGTGGCGTGCCCCTGTTAGGTAGGTGAAATTACTTGCTTCGGAGGTTGGCAATCCCCACCGTGGCCGTACGGTTGGTGAGGAAAGCGCGCATGTAGGCGTATGTTTTGGCACCGCAGCCGATATCTTCTAGATTACGGAGAATGGCTTCATGGCTCACGTTATCAAAGGCGCCCTTTACGTCTAGCGCTAGAATGGAAGACATGCTGTGTTTGCTCAAATGGTCAAGAATATCTTCTTTTAGCTGGAAGAGGACGTCCTGCGTGGAGAGCATCTGGCGGAAGCCGAACATGGTGTGCGGATAGCGATCGTTTCCCTCGAGATGTGTGGTGAGCCGCTCGTTGACCATGTGTTCAAACAGTTTCCCGGCGCAGGACGTAAGGGAGATGGGGCGGAGGTTTGCGATGGAGATGGGTTTGTTTGGCTTGGGTACCATGGTTACCTCCGAGTGTTTCCAGGGTGTTGGTAGCTCGCCTTTAATCCAGCAGTCGTTATAATACCAAAGGAGAGCCGTCAACGCCCGAGGGGGTAGCTGTCGAAGGTGCTTGTTGGTTACTCTGTCTTTGCCCGGGCTCGTATTGCGTGTTATCCTAGAGAGGGCCGCCTGCAACTCTGCCTGTGTGAAAGGCCGATCTAGCTCTTCGTTCGGCGCTCCTTGGTACTCTCTGGGGGTGGAAAGGTTGGTGGCAGTGGTTTGCGGGTTAGCTGAGCCGTGTAGCTTCGTCTGAAGTTCTTGGAGTAGCTGATCCTCTGTGCCGCCATAGTTGTGGATTAGTCGGTGAATTGTATGTCTTTGTTGGGTTTTGGTGTGGGTGTCGTCGACCAGGGATCGAAGTATATGCCAAGTCTTCTTTGTGCTGAGGGTTCCTTGAAGTTGGTCGCAGAAGGATCGCCAGTTCTGACTCGCTAGCTGTTCAGCGTACTCCTGTGCCTGCATGCTTAATAGGGCAATTCGGCGCTGGAGCTTGCGGTTCAGCTTTTGGCGTCGCCATCGTTTGAGGAGCGATCGCCGAGCCTGCCATAAGTGCAGTAGGTGGTTATCGACCGCCGGGTTGTCCTCGTCTAGTTGAATCGTCCTGGTGTGGCCGTCAGCCGCACCTACGATACCGTTTAGCCAAGATTCAACGTCTTCGATGTCCGAATCGTTGTCAAGCTCATTCCTATACGCATTCCAGTCAGTGAGTCGCGCCTTTCCTGTCTTGTGCGCGCGGTGAGATTGTTCAACCTCGATTTGAATTATGTGGTGATCGCTCCCTAGCGTGTCCGGGAGTCGGGTCCACGTGGCCTTTCGCACGTCTCGAGCTCTGCGGAGCAAAAAAAAAAAAATGCTCCAAGGAAGTTTCGTCGAGATGCGCAGAGACTAGGGCCATCTGGTGGCAAAAAAAAAAAAAAAATGCCGTGTGACCAAATGCCACGTGACTTACCTGAACTCTGATTGGTGGATGCGCCGCGCGACGCGTTTTTTTCTACTCCGAGCAGCAGCACGCGGCGGCGCGATTTCGTGATGGATCTTGCTAGCCACGCGTCAAAATGACGCGCGCGTCCCACCATCCGCGCGTCAATCGCGCCTGAAACCGCGCCATGCGTTTCCGCCTTTACGTATTTACGTATTACGCATTTACATATTACGGTATTTCAATGGGTTCTGGCTAATTGTTAACCTAAATCACCCTTCAGTTTGTTCATCAGTTTACCCTTCATATTTTAGTCTTTTAAAAACTACAGACCTGTCTCTTCAAACCCGAAAGAAAGCATCAATATTGTAGTTCCATGGGCATTTTATTACAAACCTTCTTTTGCCTGCATTCCCGGGTTTGACGTGGTTGGGTGCTGTCGGCTGCTGGGGCGGTCTGTATCTCTGTGAACGTATATGTATATACGAGGGTGATGTGTTGCGCGATTGGCCGGTGCAAGCCGTAGTGCAAACCGCACCAGATGTAGTGCAGGCCGAGGCGATCCGGGCTGTGAAGTTTCACCCCATGCAACTCCACCCCTAGGTAATAGACTTCAGTACGAATTATAACCGGTGTTTGTCGAAAAACACTAATTTCAGGAATGGATGATTTTAAAATTCATGCTGCGCTAATGTCTAGCAGCGCATAGCCACATCTGAGCGATTGTGGTCACCGTTGCGCAATTTCGGCGATAGTGCAACACCGAATCGCAGGGAGCGTGTAATAGAAATTTTCAGGAACCTATGGTGAGTTGTCTTCATAATCTTAGCGCAACTGTCATTGCGAATGACCTAGGAGCATGAAGATGCCTCACGTTAAAACTAGCGTAAATGCCCAGGCACGTTAGTTTTTAGCACCGCCTAAACGGTTTATGTTTGCTGTAGCTGAAATGAGTGAGTATGGCTCTCATTACAACTCGACTGTTTTCTAGTGATCATGGGAGCTTTGAAATATTTTTCTCGCGATGCAAGGACAAAGCAAAGCATGACATAAAAATAAACAAGAAAAACAGGCACTGCCTCTCTACTCGTCTGCACGGAAAGCGTCACAAATCCTTGGGTGTAACACTAATGGAGTTCTCCGCCGTCTGCGGTTTCCCTTTGTTTCATAAGAATACTTCGTGTCCCAGTTAACGTTAGGCAAGCTGTTCAACCAAGAAAAGGTTATAAAAACAAGGTTCATGGTACAATTATAATTCCTGCAGCGTTTAGTTGTCGGCCGTCTGACGACTAAACAACGCAGGTCTTTAAATCATATCTTGCACCGTGTTTCATAAACATTTTGTTTCCATTTAAGAGTTTGGCAAATTTAGCTGGGACACTCTATATAGCGCTGCCGCATGGGGCCGCACACAAAGCACCAGACCGTTAGGTTAGCGTCAATAGGCCTCATGGATACAACAGACAATCCCGATATAACATGTGCTTATCTTTCAACCTAAAAAAATTGTTTGCGACGGTGCTTTCTCTTTCGCACTGCCCTGTGTATAACACACGCCGAATCTTCAAAAGTGGCAAAGCTGAAGGCTACGAAGGATGGCGCGTTGACTTTGTAATTCCGTAAGCATTTCTATGGCTACCCAAAGAGACATTTGTTCGTCACGTAAGGCAATAAATGGCTCATAGCCTTGTAAGCAAACAAAAAATGCAAAGGCGCATACGCACGTAAGGCAGAGACTACAAGCGCTCAGCATGCTGAAGCGCGCAGTGCATACATTCATTGAAATCCCCCATACAACACATAGAACTGCATACGTTTCAAAAAGAACAATCTCAAAACAAGCATCCGAACAAACCATACAGCAGTGTATACACATCTCAGCAAACGTAGTGACGATTTTGAACGGCTACGCTAAATAACCCTGATTCGCCCTAAGTAACAACAATGATGTAGGGTTTAGTGCCCTAAATAAGTGGATCTGCATTAAATGTAAATAATTAACTTTACTTTAATTATTAGTAACAGTCGTGGGTTCGAAAGACGTAACAAAATATGTGCTAAATAAACATGTCTTATTATGTCGTCTATCGAACATGACAGGCGAACGACCGACTAGGGTTTCTTTAATTGTGGGGTTTTACGTGGCGGGTTTTACGTACGTCTTACCAGTACTCACTTAAGGGGCAGAAACCTGGAAGCTTACGAAAAGGGTCCTGCTTAAATTGAGGGCGACGCAACGAGCTATGGAAAGAGGAATGATAGGTGTAAGGTTAAGGGATAAGAAAAGAGCAGATTGGGTGAGGGAACAAACGCGAGTTAATGACATCTTAGTTGAAATCAAGAAAAAGAAATGGGCATGGGCAGGACATGTAATGAGGAGGGAAGATAACCGATGTTCATTAAGAGTTACGGACTGGTTTCCAAGGTAAGGGATGCGTAGCAGGGGGAGGCAGAAAGTTTGGTGGGCGGATGAGATTAGAAAGTTTGCAGGGACGACATGGCCACAATTAGTACATGACCGGGGTAGTTGGGGAAGTATGGGAGAGGCCTTTGCCCTGCAGTGGGCGTAAACAGGCTGATGATTATTATGATGATGATGATGACGTGCCGAAACCAGGATCTGATTATGAGGCACACCGTAGTAGGAAGCACCGGAAATTTGGACCACCTGGTGTTCTTTACCCTGCACCTAAATCTAAGTACACGGGTGTTTTCGCATTTCGCCTTCATCAAAATGCGGCCGCCCTGGCCGGGTTTCAATGCCGCGACTTTGTGCTTAGCATTACCACTTAACGCCGTGCTCCATAACTCCGTCAAAACTTCTATGGCGCGACATTGGGACAACCCCGAACATCGGAAAGAGCGCCTCCGTAGACTTCACGCTAGTTCACAATTCTGGCTTCCACTTCAAATGCGGAGAGGCCAGGGAACACTCATTCATCGATTACGGCAGGGTGTGGCATACACACACCGATACCTTCACAAGATTGGACAAGCATGGGACCCTGACTGTAGCGTCTGTCACACTCCCGAGACAATAGCTGACGTACTTTGCGTGTGCCCTCAATATGCTGCCGAACGAAGAACACTGAAATCTACTGTTGACTGCTTGGACTCCCGCCTCTTTTAAGAAGAAAAAGTAGAAAAGCTTTTGGGCGCGTGGAGGAGTGTTGACTGTGCCCGACTTGCCATCATATCACTTTTGAACTTTCTAAGTTCAACTGGTTTAGACGATCGCCTCTAGTACCTATGAGACGTGCAGTCAGTGCGAAATGTGTTTGCGCAATAAATTTTGTGACAAGCTTGTTTTTTGAATGGACAAGATTGCTATTGCGTGTATTGCGCCTACAGAGCGCATCCGCATATAACACAGCGTGTATATAGTATCTCCTTGTACCATAACATAATCAACCGCCACCTACCTTTCCTTGTGTTTGCCACTTCCCCTTTTCCCAGTGAGGAATTACAGACTAGAGACACGCCCTCTAGGCCCACCTGTCCTCCTTTGTCTTCATTAAGATCTACTCCTGCTCCTCCTCCTCGTGGTTAGCAGCCTCACACGATAGCCACTAAAGAACCATGGACGGTCGACCGATGAGGGTTGATAAGGGTTTATACTGGTCGGATTAGGTTCAATAACACTGATAATGACACCGGTCCACGCGGAGATGAGCAACTGCCACAATGCTTAAGCATACTTAGAGAACTGCAAGATTTCCTGCGTGAATTTTAATAGCATAGATAAACAGGGATGTATGGCCGCAGCTGAATGCAACCGATTACATTCTTATAGGTAACTTCACTCCCACACCATGCTGCATGGCTGTCTAGGCTAATAGACAAGTTATACAGGCTAACGTAAGGAACTTACGCCATTAAAATAGCGTAAATAGAAGAAAATGACTAGTTACTAAAAGGCGTTGGAAACGAAATGCGCGTGACGCAAATAAAGAGAGAAAAAGCTGCGTGATTCTTCGGGCATCTAACACAACAGGCAGTGATGGCGGGAGCCGTCAAGGCGTAAAATCCAGATACGCATAAAGAACTCGGCAAAATTGATTCTGTGATGAAACCACGAATTCCGACTGTATATTAATAGGTGAGCATTCTCCATCGGACGTCTCCACCGTAGATACGTTTGTGCATCGACTGCCCTGCATAGATGTATCTGACGGTGTTCGCGGATTTCCGGCTCTAGATATTTATGCTCCACGCTCGCTTTGTAAAACCCTCTTTCTGCAGTAATAGCTTTCGATTCTGCCGCTGACAACTCTTTTCCCTTACTGTCTATACGGGAATAGACTGTTAAATCTTTCACCTCGGGAATACTGCCATTGTTGAGCGGTTTCAATGTTTGGCATGCCCACGAAAACACATTCAAGTGTTCTAAAGCAGCCGTAATTGTTTCACTAGGGTGAAGAAAGCGTTTATCCAGCGGATGACTACGTGTGCAACATTGTGTAAGGTGCAAAATACTGTGATTTTAGGTAATATGTAGCAGTTAACTTAAAGCGTTGGAACAAATATTCAATTGTTATTAGAGGTTAATTCATGCTTTGCGATGGCCTTTATGTGTTATTACAACTGGACATCGCTTGGAAGAAGTATTTAAGCTATTAAACTGGGAAGGTTTAGGAGTAAGGATTGACGGCGAATACCTCAGTAATCTTCGGTTTGCAGATGACATTGTTCTGTTCAGCAAAACTGAGACGAGTTAGAACAAATTATTAATCACTGGGAACCCTAACCATAAGAAAGAAATTTACAGAAGAATAAAAATTGGTCGGAGCGCATACGGCAGCACATTGTGAGCTCTTTACTGGAAGCTTACCATTATCATTGAAAAGGAAGGTGAATTCAGTGCATTTTACCGGTGCTGACATAGGGGCCAGTAACTTGGAGTCTGACAAAGGAGCTTGAGAACTAGTTAAGAACCGCATAAAGAACGATGGAACGAAGAATGGAAGGCATCTCTTTAACAGACAGAAAGAGAGCGGTTTCGATCCGAGAGCAAACGAGTAAAGCTGATATTATAATTAAATGGAAAAGAATAAATGGAGCTGGGGAGGTCTTGTGATGCGCAGGTTACATAACCATGGACGATTAGGGCTGTAGAATGGGTGACAAGAAAAGGGAAGCGCAGTCGAGATCAGCAAAAGACTAGGTGGGGCGATGAAAGTACGAAAGTCGCGGGCGCTAGTTGGAATCGGTTGGCGCAGGACAGGGGTAATTGGTGATGGAGGGAGAGGCCTTGTTCCTGCAGTCGACATAAAACAGGCTGATGTTGATGATAATGGCAACGTTTTCTGTGCGCAACACTACTCGTATTAAAAGGATGTCCACATGTTATGACCTTTTTTTCACGTTCAGATGGGTACATTCAGCTTCGTGAGGGCGATGTAACGCGTCGTGTAACAGCTGAGGGTGACTCCGTGGCCACGAAGTCCTGGCTTCCAGCGTTCTTCGATCTCTTATCTTTCCACCACTAGCTGTTATGTCGCGGGTCATGGCGGTACTTCGTACAAGCCAGATTCTTAGGAAAGCTGACCTGTGGAACTTAAATAATATTACAGTAATCAAAATGAGGGTGTAGGGTAGCGCGCCCAGCCAATGGTAGGCTATGCAATCGTTGTGGTCATGCACCATATTTTATGAGCATCATCATCATATTCGCTGTGCCCACGTAAGCGTCGTTTCCACTTATGCCCATGAACTGAAGACGAAGAAGAGACTACGCTACGGGGTATGGGCAACCTTCTGAACCCCACCATTGCTCATGACGGCGTCGAAATGGCTGTCGACAAACTACTTTCAAGTGGTGCCGATGAATTGCCCGCTTCCAGCGTACTCATTCCACGACAGCACCTGAGCTTCGCCTCGCCGTTCGGCTGGACAATCAGCAGCCCCATCCACAAAAAGCGCGGGGAGCTCCGACACTCTGTCACTACCTTGGTGATGAAGTCATCCAGTGTACTCGGGGAAGCCAATAAACCGAGGCACGTGAAACGACCACGTATTTTGTTGCAGAAGCGTTCGCTGGGTCGCTCTGCCTCACGATTCAGGACTAGTCGCAGGCACAGGTATCTGTCATCACAGGAGACGCTACAAAACGCGGAGGTAAGGAGCAATTACGTTTATACGTAATTAATTGTGTATACAACAACTCCTTGATACATCATCGCTCTCGGTGCGGAACACTTATTAGCCAGTAAAAAACGTTTGACCGAATTTACTTTGTTATTTGGCCCTTCGCCATAAAAGTGTTGTTATGCTTGAACTGTTCGTAGAACCATATACGAAGCAGTCCTGATGTTTGACATATCATTAGCGAAGGTGGTCGGCCAATGGCAAAGAACACTCAACAACGATTACTGTTGTGAATTCAAACCCCTCTTTGCTTTTGGCCTTCCGCCTTCTTCAAGAGTAGGTCCAGCATCGCAATTGGTATTAATTTTTTATTGCGAAATCTCTAGGGTAAAACTTTCTTGCGCATGCGGCTCCAAGATTGTTCTTCATAGTTCGTTATTCAGGATGGGCGAACATCAGTTTTTTTCAAATGCGTATCGAAACCAGTACTAAGCATCGGATAACGGATCGTATATCGTATAGTTATACGCAGATCCATATATTGAGAGTAAGAACATTTATTTAGGCATAATGAGGTAGCATGCCTGTACTGAATAGCGCATAAAGTACAGCTAACTATCGAAACAAATGATCATTTTAGAGCAGAATATCACAAATTTTCATTAAATCGGCATGAGTAGCTTCAATGGCAATAGAGCCTGCTTGCCAGCAAGCCCTCCAGAAAAAACTGGCTGTTGTATGACTGACTTTTCGACGAAAAGTAAAAATACAATTGCCGAAAAGAAACGATTAGAAAGTGCGGAAAAAGGCTACTGAAGGAGTGGCCTACCGTAGATACATGTAAAAAAGCCCTGCAAGGAAAACATAACTGGTGAAATCGTGAAAGATACAGTTACACTTTCAAGAAGAAAACTACAAGACAAATTATACTGCAAGCATATATCGCAATCTACCATGTAGGCTTCCACCACACAATCGTACACAAAACTTATGTTACCTCTTTTATAACTAAACGAGAGGAAAGGGCGTTAACCGAGGGGCCCGATTTTTATTAATCATATCATAAGAAGCCAACAAACACTTACTGTACTGTATTTACTTACTATTACTGTATTTCTAAAATATTTGTAATACATCTGAAGATTTGCATACCTTTGCGTACCGACTGTTTAAGCATAGGTACTATGCTTAGACAGTCGGTTGTCAAGAACTATTTGGTTAGTTTCGTGCCCTTCAAATACACCAAATAGTTCATTTTCAAATGCAAAACGAATATTACGCGCTTAGATTTCACATTCGCAATTGAAACTTTGAATATTCATCCATACCCTAATAATCCTTTTTTTTTGCTGTTGCTGTAGGCTTTGCGAACAAGCCTGGTACCGAGGTTGTGGACTAGTTAGTTAGGATGTCCGAGGTATTTCACATTGTCTTAACACTTGCCTGAAACCTCTGTAAGTTTTTCGGAAATAAGAATGTCACTACGCACTATAAACAGCAACAGACGCCTACGACGTGTAGCTTGTACGGTGGTGCGGACCAACCGTCTCGTACGGCAAGTTGCAAACGGAGCGAAATGTGACGCAACTGCCTCTCTAATAAGGCCGGATTACATGGAGCGTTTTTACGACCCCATGTCTGCGATTTTCGACGGACGCTGCGCATGCGGCGCCCGGCGTCGAGAAAAACGCTCGCCGCCACCGACAAGGTCCATTCAGATACTTGATGTGCGCCGTGGGGCGCTGCCGGAAGCGGCCAGCAAGTGCTGCCAATCACTTCCGTCTTCCTCGCCGGCACATGCTTCTCGCGCGTGCGCCTCTGTGTTCGTGGGCTTGGCACTTTGTGTTAGATACATGGCCATGACTTCAAAGGCATCTCGCGTGGAATTCAACGATAAGCTGATTTGTGCGGTGCAGATGTGTCTCATATTGTGGCATAGTGGAAGGGTCGATTACAAAGATTATAAAGATTACAACGATGGATACATGTCTGTACGTCACTCTTTTCCGATTACGTACTGCGGGACCATACCACTGATTTCTAACGCAATCTCTCCGCTAAGTAGCCACAAAGTATGCTTATAGATTATTAAAAGCAACCGGAGGAGCTTCAGACAAAGTTTTGTGGTTTTTCTGTTGTATTTTTTTGCTTGAAAAGAAAGAGCAAACATCTATCGGTTTTATTTATGCATTTCCTGTTGACTAAAGCAGTTTTGCTTTGCCTGCCCACACTGAGGCGGCACGCGCCGCTTTGTCGCTCTCTATATCCTCAGCCAGAGAAAGTTGGGCGTCGCGCCGCCGGGGCGTTTTCGGCTGTGCAAAATTCGTCGAGAAAAACGCTCCAAGTATCCCTGCCTATAGGGTGATCGCGAGTGGTGGCGCGTGGGTGACACGAGGGCACGACTCAGAGCAGCCACCGGGGACAGACCGCCCATGCAGCGCTTCGTTTCCGTGCAAACGACGCGCGCTACTCCGGTGCCATCGCGTAGCCATTGTCACCGCAAAGCTGCCTTACGTGGCGCTACGCTTTTCCTTTCGTGCTTTTGTTCCTGCTACTCGCGCTCTCGTCGCTGTCGATGTCTTTCATCTTCCGCTGCGCTGTGCGTTCGCTTTGATCCTCCGTTGTGTTTGTTCGCTCGGTTACGAGGGACAACGTCGGCGCTCGCCGCAGGAACGTGCGCCTAATAGCTGCGCTGTAAAAGTTAAAATATATTTTTGTATATGCACTTTCTTTCACAACAGCAAGCATCGCGCCGACGTCTCAAAAGCAGTCCCTGCGTGGTGGTTAGCCCATCGAAGCGCAACGCAGCGTCGAAATTGGCTACGGTAATGACGGGCCACTGGGGAACGGGTTCATCACCAGTCACCTTGGCTGCGGAGCACTTGGCTTCCACGTCACCCTTGAATGAGCATCGCATACTACTGCCAACTGCGAGTGCGACAGCGGCGTTTGCGGAGCCTCGAGGAGCGCTAGAGGTATGGGCAAATATCGAAAGATAGTGTTGCAGCACCTCAAGTATCAATTACACATTTTTCTTTGCTGTTGGAACTGGTGGCTGCAAGAAGATGAAGAACGTTCAAACATAAAAATGGTTGGACACAGTCGTCAATTTAGCAGCATTTCAGAACCTGCAGTGCCTTTATGTTTATTTGGAAGCGTAGTCAATTTTCTGTGGGGTGCAACTACCCTGCGGCATTCACTATCGCCCGGTACAGTCACCACTCGAGCAATAACAGAGGCCGGCGCTTATGTGATCGTCTCTACACTGTAGCGGGTATGCCCAGTCATGACACCTATAGCGTTGCACTCCATCTGACTTTCTTAGCGGTGTCAGTGGTAAAGTAACTCATTGCGTGAGCTGGTATATAAATGAAACTTGGATTTCGCCACAGCAGACTTCTACTCATAGGTGTATAATATTAAGCAGAAGTATTCTGGATATACCGTCACCAAGGACAATGACATTATCGTAGCCAACATGGTGATGTCGGAAGAAAAATACCGGTGTTGCACTGTTTCTGTAATGCGTTTTGGCACAGTGTCATGATCTACCATGTAGTAAACAGAAGATACTCCTATTAGTTCAGCAACGGTTTTGGAATAGATTAACCTGTTGAGGAAAGGCAAGGCTAAGTAAATAGCCCTGCACATTACAAATACCCCTGACGCCACAAAATTTGGTGAGACCTGAGCAACTTTTAAAGGTTTTCCATCGCACACAGTGAATATATGCCACCACAGTAAAAGCTTTTTCATCTCGTTGCTTCTTTACCGCTACAGCGTGCAGCATGGCATGCGCGGCGGCGTATGAGTCGATTTTTTCGTGACTTGGGAAGCTGTTAAAAAGAAAATTTTGCAAACGATTGTGCATTTCTTGTCAGGTATTCTGAAAAAAATTCCGAAGTCTGCACTTTTACTTCTATGCTATTACTCCATTCTTACTGATGTAAGCAATGCATTCTTCTCCTCAAATGGCTCTGAATGATGTCAGTTATTGTCAAAATGATGTTACTCACTCCTCTCTGATCCACAAGTAGTGCACTTCAAAGCATGAATGCCTATTAGGATAGGTGTCAGTGAGCGTACAAAGCAGTTTTAGCAATGAGTTAAAGGAGGCCATTTGTGAGCTCATACAGGCTCTTGTTCATAAGTATGGCCTCCACCTTACGGTGATCTAGGCTAAGTGGACAAACTCACACAGGCGCAGCGCTTTCACAATCAAACTGGATTGATCACTTATATTCAAGCAGGAGTCCAAAGAGTTGCCTAAATGCTTGTCGCTATACTGCCAGCGCTTTTGAGAGCGCACCTTTCTGTGCCTCTTCCTTCAACTTTTCCACTTATACTACTACTGCTGCTGCTGCTGCTGCTGCTGGTGGTGGTGGTGGTGGTGGTGGTGGCGGCGGCGGCGGTGGTGGTGCCGGGGCGGTGGCAGCATTTGCATGCTGCATCGGTAGGTGGTACCAAGCATGTATGTATTTAGCCGGAGCGCGGCAGAGAGGAATGGCGACGCGAGAAACTGGTGTAAACCTTTCCATCGCGTCCCTACATTGCCCTCTTGGGCTCCCTGGGTGTCCCCACAATACTCTCTTGACAGCTGTAAGTATTCGTCGCCCCCCTGCAAAATCATTACAGAAGCTGCAGCACTAACCTGTGTACTATGTGAAACAGAACAGAGGAGGTGGGAAGGATAGCAGAGAGCAGGTAAAAAGAGGTGTCAGAGAATATGTTGAACATACGCACTTGGGAAACGAGTGAATGCCGAAGGCCTTGCTGCTCTTCACACGCAGCTCGCATACACGGGGGCATGCGGGAAATGGCAAAGGCGACGTAAGAACGCAAGGAAACGCTACCAACAAGACCGCGACTCTGTACTAACCGGATAAAATTAAGTTAAAAAAATTCAGTCCGGCATGTTTTTAGTGTTAATGAAACAGAAACAACCCGCAAATTTGTCTAGAGGTCAATAGAAGAATGGCGTGCAGAGGCAAAGGCACTGTAAATCAACGTAGTGCCTAGGAGCCATTATGGAAGCGGCCGGATGCCAAATGAACGCTTGGGTGCCCGTCGCGGTACCATTGTGGCTATGGCGTTGATATAGGTGGCGGGTTTGATACCGACCGTGAGAGCCGCATTTACACTGAGGACGAAGCAAAAACGCTCGTGTACTTGCATTCAGGTGAACACTAAAGAACCCCAGGGAGTCAAAATTAATCCCGAGTGCGCCACCACGTCATGCCTAAAAATCCTATTGTGGTTTTGCCACCTACTGCCCTAGAATTCAGTTGCAGTTTAACACTTCGGCCATTTAGCGATGTGCTTTGTGACGCAATGACAATGTCAACCTTCTCAGAGGTTATAAACAACGGCGCAGACCAATGCTTCAAGCAAACACGTCTCGCTGTGTGTGCAAGTGCTTCACAGCAAAACAGTGGCAGTGTGCGTAAATTAACGTTTAACATCATCTCCGCAATAATGTATTGTACTAAACGCTGAAGACGTTAACGATCCCCATCGACGTGGCCGCTAATTATTGGCGCTGATTGTCCCTCTTTTTATTGTCAATCAAACCAAACAAGACAGAAAGCTTCGCTTACATCGATTCCCACACTACGTGATATCCGCTTAATGTTTGGGGAAAAGAAAAGCATCTTATAGTTCTAGTGTGGCCCACTTCCGTGGCGTGCAGCAACAATTTACCTTTGCCGAAAGCACGGAAGGGAATGTAAGATTAGCTATAGGTTCGTTGTTTAGCCACGTCAACCACGTCGCTAGTTAAATATTGCAGCGGAGCTATTATTCTGGCTAGAAGTGCTCCAAGAGGCAAATTAATACGCACCAAGATCACCAAAGTAAACATGGACGCACAAGTACCGACAGGAACACGCTTGCCGGGACCCATTCTGAGTCAGTGTAAAAGCGTAGGTGGGTCACGTAGAAACCTCGTACAAGGATTTCTACCACACACAATCAAAAACGTGGTGCCGCAGATCGAATATTGTAGGGAGAATGAGGGAGCCCATAGTTAATGTCCACATTATTATAATTGGCGTGAGGTTTGAGGGTTGTTAGCAGACTATATAGGTTGTCGAAAAAGAATTGCTGAAAGTGTCAGGTGCATAGTTAGTAGAGCGAGAGAGCATGTTCTGATGCGCAAGTAGACGGGCTATCTTATCATCATACCGTCTGGGTCAAACAGCGCAGTGACCAGGACAAACGGAGAGACGCAACAATACAAGACACTCGCTGCATTCGCACATGCTTCATTTCAAAAGAAACACTTCACATTTATAGACGTCTGCACCCTCGGACGTCCAACATAAGCAAAGCGAGAATCATAGCACTTTTAAAATCATATACCCGCGCACATAGGGCCCAAAAGATCGGCAACTTGTCTAACAAAGTGTGCTTTATTAGTTGCAACTGTAACATATATCTTTTTTATTATTCGAAAATTTATTCTAGGGCCCTTACTAAAAGGTGACATCACGGTGGCTCAGTGGAACTGTATGTTGACTGTGACAACCCTTCTGTTTGAGAAACCTTTCTTCTGTTTATGCGAAAGGCTACTTATATTTCCCAGGTCAACTCATCCTGATGGCAAGAAAGACGTGTAGTGTCAATGAAAAGCGGCAGGCACTCATACTGTGAGCAATGCTCTTTAACTTGGCAATGCATGTTTTCCCTCAGTGGCCCCCTGTGTTCCCAAAGTCTTGGGTTCCCACGCCCGTAAGGCTTTTCCTCAACATAGGGGCAAACAGGATTAATTGACGTTCTAGAATTGACAAACGCCAGCGTATGTTTTAATGTGCACATAAGCTTATTTACTTGTACTGTTGACGGAGTTCTATGATCCAGCGAGGCAGATATGTTACCGAGCTTGTTAGGTGCTGCAAAATTTACTTCTTGATCATGCCTGCCACCTACGTTTTCTTTAGGTTATCCGTAATCTTGTGCACATATTGACAGCTGTACTTATCGAACATTTTATCGGGGACTGCATTTTATCTACTAACCACCTATTTATCGCACAGCGAGAGACGCGCTGCATGGTTGCAACTTACTGGAATGTTATCAATGGTTTTGTTCTTTCTCTGCTGTCACCGAAGCTTGTATCTGACTGCATGCGCGACGCGAATTATGTAGTCCTTACTGCAAGACACGTGGGCACAAGCGACTACTCTGGAACTTCAATGACTCATGTATAAAAGCCTGCGTGCTTGACTGGAAGATCGGATTCCGACGATCGCCAACTGTTTTCGCCGCCATCGCTGAGCTTTGAATGTAACTTGCTTTTGTGGGCACAGGCTCGTCGAATAGAAAGCTAGTTGAGTTATTTACGCTTTTTCTGCTGTGTTCTTCCCCGTCACTACTACGTGACATCTGGTGGAAGTGCTTGTGTGTTCATGTACCAGACCGCCCCGGAAAGCCGCGATTAAAGCCCACAAACCAAAGACAGCATCCACTTCAACTGGGACCATAGAGCAAGCCGCAGGCTACAAAAGCTGCCCCCGGTGCGCGGATTTCTCCCTCAGACGACCAAGAAGAGCGTTGCCAAGACAACCACCCTAGTGGCAGCTCCAGCGTCCCCCCTCCTGCTGTAACAGCCCACGGAGACGCCGACCTACCGTTGCTTATCCTTTGAAGTCCCCGAGAACCACCTGGAAACACGAAATTGTTGCTGTATTCAACAAGTGGAACTCAGACGAAAGCTACGCCATGATTACTTCTGCTTAGAAGATGCCACCAGGACGTGGTTTGAGAACCATGAGCCTACCTTCAGAACTTGGGACTTGTTCCGCAGCGCCTTCTTGAAGACCTTCATGAACGCCGTCCGCAAAGAGTGAGCTGGAGCGATACTGGAATCCGGTGCGCAATTACGCAAAATAAATGATCCGCCTGTTCCACTACGCCAGATCGGATATGTCAGAGAAGAAGGAAATTTGCTTCCTCATGCGTGATGTGAAGGAACAGCTCTTTGGTGAATTGATTCGAAATCCACCCAAGAACGTCGCCTAATTTTTAACGGAAGCCATGGGCATCGAGAAGACGCTGGAAATAGGTACTCGGCAATAGAACCGCCAAGTGCTTTCACCTGAGAGTGAATTCAAGCACCAGCCTCCGATTAACTGCGAGAGAACATTAGAGCCGTTCTACGCGAAGAACTCGGTAAGATGTTCCCGTCATCGAAACCTCATGTGGCTATGATTGAAGGCCAGGAAAAACACGGGGAAGGCGGGATATGGAAATTCAAGACGATGATCAAAACCGGAACACGGTAAAAGCGGGAGCCATCGTTTGGGAAAGTGGACATGTCTTTTTTAAAGCGACACAAGAGAACTCCACTTGTCGAAACGTTGACTTCCGCTTTTACCTTGTTCTCGCTTTGCTCTTCGATTGAACACGTCGTACGCGAGGAGATCGAATAGTGACTCGGAGACCCTCAATCGCCGCAGCCTCAGCCGGAAGCGATGACCTAGGCCGTCGTAGGGCGCCGTAGTGTTCTCCCTCCGCGTGCATGCCAGGGCCGGGTAACGCCGCAGTTTCGTCTTCCACCACCGCCGACGCCAGCACGCCAACACGTCGCCCCGTGCAGTATTCCAAGGAAGGCTGACGTTTGGCGCGCCCTCGACCACCGTTCGCTCTGCAATGACTGCGGAAAAACGGGCCATATTTACCGCTGACGTCCATACGGTAACATGAGACTGCGACGGTTCGCAGTCAACGTGCCGCGCCTTCAGCAAGGTGAAGTGTTTCGTGATATTGCAGACTACCTCACCCCTACTCAGTCAAGCTTCGACAACCGTCCTGTTCGCCGTCACCCGGCCACTACCTCGCCCAGCCCGGGGCGGGTCTGCGAGCCCACATTCGAAAAACTAAAGGAGCAACTGATGGAGGCGCGTTTACTGTTCGTCGAAATGACGAAGACCTTCCGCTGTCGACGAAAACACCGAAAAGCCTGCCTCGACGACATATCAACGAGACGTCAACCGTTCGACGAAGCTTGGAAGCAAAGAATGCGCATTCAAAAGAGCCACAGGTCAACACAAAGCCGTGATCTGACGCGAAGACCAAACAATGCACCACCGACCTCGGCATGTTTCTCGACCGCCAAGCAGTGACCGCCTTAGAGGACAAAGGAGCCGACTACTCCCTCGTGAGTGGACCCATTGCCGCACAGTTATAGAAATTAAACACTGCATGCAGAGGCACTAAAATTCGCACAACCGTAGGACAGCTGATAATTCCGACCGGGATCAGCACGTCAAGAATTACCGTTCATGAGCAATACTATACTGCCAACTTCGTTATCCTCCAACAGCATTCGCGTGACGTAGTTCTCGGCAGGGACCTCCTGAACCAACAGTGCGTAATCATTGACCCGAAATGGAAGTTGATAACACTATCCGAAAATCCCGCGTTAGTGCCAGATAGCTTACGTAGTCACCCCGCCTTGCGTGTGCTCGACGATAAAAGTGGGCATCCCGCCTCGCTCCAGCATTGTCATTTCCGTCGCTAATACCCGCAGACGTAGAAAGTGTCGTCTCGCGTGACCAACGTCTACTGCTCGATCTTGAAATTTTTATCGCAAGAGGGATCGTTTGACTGCATGGAGGAAAAGCAAAAGTGATGTTGACCAACTTCAGCCAGTAGTTCAAGCGCGTGAACAAGGGCACGACGATTGCATAGCTGGAGAAAATTGCGGAAACCAGCGATGGGTTTGTACCCTCGGATTCTGCCGCATCTACTACGACGGGCTTCCTTTTGTGCGCAAAGGTTCGCCCGATAAAACGTTTTTCACAGTTTTTTCTGCTGTGTTCTTCCACGTCGCTACTATGGGATATGGTACTTACACAGTTTTTTGGTACAGACGCAAGGGCACATATGCAATCTACATATGGTATTGACACATATGCTATTGACACAAAAAGAACAGCCAAAGGCTGGATGTTACTGTTGAATGACCAAGGAACGACAAGCTACAGTTTTTGGTTGCTTCGCTAAATACCAAACCAGACGGTGTTTGCTAGTCATGCAATCCGTCATCAGAAAAGCCCTTCCTTAGCGGCAATTCAGGACACTGAAAAGTCCTAAAAAGCGGCGTATGTCTGCGTGCGGCCTTAGCTAAGTCCTGCCCGGAAACAAATAAATGAAACTTTAAGCCAATAAGTTATATGCCCGAAGTTCGCGGGATGCGAAAAACATGTGCTCTGTAAATTAGCCTATTGACCCTTTCGCTGTATGCAATCATTGGGCCTGGACCGTTTCCGGTTTTTTTGCTCATTGACATCGCCAGCTAAATCTAGCGAGCAAGGAAGGCATTGGCGGTGATATCGAATAGCAGGAGTGCGTTAAAATCAAAGCCCGCAGATTTTCAACAGTTTTCCTCTGCAACATAACGACAATTCCTCTGTCAAGGTTGCCGTGAACTGTACGAAAAATTGTATCTATTAATCTTGAGGCGAATGCGCATGTCTTTTGTCCAGAAACCTAAATATATTAACTTTCCGCTGATTGGAAAAAATTAAAGAAACACGCTTTGCGTTCCGGCGTAGTAGAATGATAAGGCCCGTGACCGGACGTTTCGTGGGGCCGCTTTCTCGCGGCTGTTATCGCGCGAGTGAAACCGTCAATAGGTTGGTTAGTTTTGTGTCGAATAGCTTTCAGAAGTAACATAAAGAAAAGGGAATGACCGCAGGAAAGAAAGACTGTCAGCACCACATGCGCACAAGAATGCGCATAACTTCGAAAATGTAGGTGGTGGGTATGACCTAGAAGTAGTTTCTCCAGCACCTAACGAGCTCGGCAAAGGATCTGCTGGGCTGGACCGCAGTTTCATCAATAGAAGTAAATAAAATTAAATTATGGGGTTTTACGTGCCAAAACCACTTTCTGATTATGAGGCACGCCGTAGTGGAGGACTCCGGAAATTTCGACCACCTGGGGTTCTTTAACGTGCAACTAAATCTAAGTACACGGGTGTTTTCGCATTTCGCCCCCATCGAAATGCGGCCGCCGTGGCCGGGATTCGTTCCCGCGACCTCGTGCTCAGCAGCCCAACACCATAGCCACTGAGCAACCACGGCGGGTATAGAAGTAAATAGGTATATGTGCACGGTAAAGCACACGCTAGCGTCTGTCATTTGTGGAACGTCCGTTCATACTCTTTGCCTCTATCTTATGAAAACTTCACATGGGTCGGTGTGTGAACACAAGAATTTTGGAACTCAGGACCACTGCGGGGAAACGTTCATTCCAACTTTAAAGGGCATTGTTCACAGTATGGGTGCCTGCCGCTTTTCACTGACACTACAGCTTTTTCTCGCCATAAGGATCGCCTGACCAGGGAAATGGAAGATGCCTTCCACATTACCAAAGCGAAAGAGTTTTTTTATCAGTCAACCTTCGGTTCTACTGAGGAACCGTGAGCTCACCTTACACAGCGAAGCTGTATACGTCTACCGTCCAAGGAAATTTTCGTGTCGTTGTGGTAAGCGAAAAAAGTCCCCATACGTGGGTCGATCCCGGAGACAGTGCAATGCCGAATCGACCCGCGGCGGAGATGAAACAGGCGTTAAGCGCTCCCCGTACGTGGGCCGATCCCGAATATAGTTCAATGGCGGGCCGACCTGCAGCATAGGTGGAGCAGGCGTTAACCACTCCCCATACGTGGGCCGATCCCGAAGATTGTGAAATGCCGGACCGACCCGCGGTGGAGGTGAAGCAGGCGTTAAACACTACCCATACGTAGGCCGATGCCGAGAGAGCGAGAGAAACAACTTTAGTACTGAGCCCTTAGTGACGGTTGGTGCGCGCTGGCACCAGATGGGGTGGAACCTTCTTCTCAGGTCCCATATGTGTCCAGCAGTTCCTGGCCCCTAGCCGCCAGCGCGAGCTGGGTCGGTAGGTCGGAGCTGGACAACGAGATCTCCCATCGTTCGGGGATAGTGCAATGGCGGACCGACCCGCGGTGTGAGTGAAGCAGGCGTTAAGCACTCCCCGTACGTGGGCCGATCCCGAAGATAGTGCAATGCCGGACCGACCCGCGGCTGAGGTGAAGCAGGCGTTAAGCACTCCCCATACATAGGCTGATCCCGAAGATAGTAAATACCGGCCCGCCCCGCGGAGGAGGTGAAGCAGGCATTAAGAGGAAGCTTTAGCTCGGGTGCTCCTATCTAAATACATGTAAAAGGAGAATTCGCTTTTCTCACCAACCACTGCATCAAATTTGACGACGTATCTTGCACTTAAAAGCAACACTTACCATCTAGTGACTGTTCGTTTCAAATTTTCGATTTAGGCCGTCAATTTCTTATTAAATATTCTCAAAAATCACAGATTTTCAGAAAATGAAACCAAGTTTACAACTCTTCAACGCAGCAATGAAAAGCGATATCACAATTTTGTGAAAAGCATCTAATAGTACATCTAAAGCGGACAACCCTATTGCAAAAACCAGCGTCTTCCAGTGTGAAACCAGAGCGCTTTTTGGCACTGGGTCGCACTGGGTACGCTGGCACTCGCTGGGACTCACTGGGACAGCAGTGAGAACGCTGGATAAGAGCTGGGTCACACTGGAAGAGACGCTGGTTCCACTACCATGACGCTGGGGCGCACTGGTTTGTGCTGTAAAGGCGCTGGTGCTCGCTGCAGTTCGCTGGTTCGCACTGGAAACTGCACTGGTTGTGTTTGTGCCACGCTGGTTCCAGTACGCAAGGACGAGCGCTGCTGAATATTAAATGCTTTATACAGTTTCATCGCTTGATACTAGTCTCTTGTCCTAAATAACGCTATATCTTGGGGTTATAAAACCATATTTCGTGTCACAGCTTGGAATAAAGGTGCGTGAGCTGCCCTGTTTATTCATGCACATTTGAAACTGAAAATCACTTTGGTTTTTTTTTTTCATTTTCCCTTTTGACTGGGCGGATACCTAAATTCTTGAACGAAACCACGTAAACGCAGAGGACGCCGCGTTTTTTAGTAGTTCGCACGTAACGTATGACTGGGAGCTGTCGCCGCTGTCGCAGTGTTGTGGAGTGGACATGAAATGCAGAAGTCGTTCAGACGCGCGCGAACGAACCTCGAGTTCGAAGCCTATATCTAGCTGATATTATCGCACCGATAACAAAGCTGAGGTGATTCGTGCGCTTCCACTTTCCCTATTGTACTAAAAAAATGTTCTGAGGCTCAAATACACACATTTTAGCTTTAGCCAGCTATATCTACCCGCGCCGAGATCGGTCCCCACCGAAGCTTAGGCCTAGGATATCCGCCGAGTCCATCCTAACGCTATCGGCGCGTCTAGGCTCAGGAATCAGGAACTCTAACAAGGATAAATCACTCTATATTTCAGCTTTCGCATCGGTGTTCTTAAATAAACAATTTTATCCTGTCTACAGTGCAAGCACAAGAAGCGATGACCGCCGATGTGACGCGTCATAAACACAGGTATATGTGCTATCGCCGCAGGCTCCCAGCACTAGCCTGCGCTTCTGACGAAGATATATGACTAGACAGGCGTGTTGACTGAAACGCATCACTGAACTAAGGAAACGTTGCATATCCTTTGCGTGAAGAACAAGAAACGGCTATCGAAATCGGCAGTAACAGCCCATACACCGTCCCGGGTCGGCGGTTCATTTAGGACTTTTTTTCGAAGGCAAAATAGCAATCGCAAGTGAAAATCGATGTTGTGGCACTTCCAAGCATGCTGCTGAATACGGACAGCAACTTTTTCTTTCTGGTACAGGCGTGAGCTTTAGTTGCTGGGCGATAGCGCATCAACCATGCCTGTACGAGACGTAGCTTTGCGAAACAAACTGCTTCTCGGCTTTGACATGGCAAATTATCCATCTACTTCCGTGTGCTGGCGTGGCGTAGCGGTAGAGTGCCAGGCTTGGGATCTGTAGGTCGGGCGATCGAATCGTGGTTGGAGCCGTTTTATTTTACGTTTTTTTTTTCATTTTTTTATTGCACTAAAACGCTCTTTGTTGGTTTCTGTATTCAAAAAAATATATGCGGCGTCGAGGCACTGCGTATTTAACGCGCTAGAGCTGTTTTTCGCGCGAGTACCGAGTGCCTCCCAGCACGCTGCGCCTTCCCAGCGCCCCAGCATCCAGCGCGCTGCACTGGGCCAATAATCCGGCGCACTGGGTCCCAGTGGCACTGGGTTTTGCAATAGGGAAAAGTTATATATTCTACATAAATCTAAAGAAATTTACTAATATGGAAATACAGCTATTGCAGAACCCTAGTACACAACGTAACACATTGACGTAAGATATAAATTAACATATAGAAATTGTCCGCTTTGAATGATGGATGCCGTTTGCAGAACCGTGATACTTCATTTTCACGCAAAGCTATTAACTGGTAAACCACGTGCTTCAATTTCTTTTTTCGTAATTTCGAATTTTTTGAAAGTAGTTTTAACAAAATACAGGCCCGAAATCTAAATTGCGCTTCCAACAGTCACTAGAATTTAGCTTTCTCTCTCAAATGCAACAAATTTCTTAAAATCGGTCCAAGGCTTATCTCAGACAAGCGCTTCTGTGGTTTACATGTATTTGAATAGGCGCGTCAGAGTTGGGCCCGAGGTAAAGCTTCCTCTTAAGCACTCCCCATACGTGGGCCGATCACGAAGATAGTGCAGTGGTGTCTCTGTTGAGTGAGACTACTTGCACATAAAAAAAAATATGCGGTTTTTCGTGCCAAAACCATTTTCTGATTATCAGGCACGCCGTAGTGGGGGACCCCGGAAATTTGGACCACCTGGGGTTCTTTAACGTGCACCTAAATCTAATTACACGGGTGTTTTCGCATTTCACCCCCATCGAAATGCGGCCGCCGTGGCCGGCATTCGATCCCGCGATCTCGCGCTTAGCAGCCCAACTACTTGCGCATTAAGCGGCGTGACTAAAGTCATAGTTGAAACTCTGTCAATGCTCTGGTACGTTGTGGGAGTTCCATCGATCTGTCAGGCGCATCGTCGCTGTGCCTCCGGCTCCGGGCTCATTCGTCAGTGCGAGGAGACCCCCGAATGTTTGTCATGCGGGCCCGCGATGTTTTCGCTAGGGCCACGGCCACGTCCCGAGGCGCCATGCTACGTGGCCCTCAGATTAGGTCATGGGACGTGACGTAGAGAAGAAGCCTTGACTGGGAAGCGGGGCCACGTCGCGCGGTGAGTCCAGCAGGGGGAAGGACAGGCCACATAGGCCGCATTTCGACTAGGTGGGAGTGCAAAACAAAATAGAGAGAGAGAGAGAGAGAAAAGAAATAAGCTCGTGTATATATATTTAGGTGCGTGCAGGGAACCGCAGGCCGTGAAAATTAATATGGATCGTTCTACTGCGCCATCTGTAACGAACTGCTGCGCAATATCGCGCCTCCATAATGATCTACAATTTCATAATAAGTTGTCTATAAGTGCAACTTTTGCGTACACTGCAGAGGGTTACCCAGCAGGCCTGGTTATGCCAATTTTCGGGCTAAGCATTCGAAGGGGTAATTGTGAGCACGAGTGCCCACGAATACTTTAAGCTTCTAAAGTTATTAACAGGTTCTCATCCTCATAAATGACATTAACCGCCAACAATCATACTTGCTTGAACACACTGCAGGACCCTCAAAGATGCAGCAATTCCAAGCACGCTTGCAGTGGCACACAAATTTATAATAGTGCTGTAACTCCGTGGCTCCATGTAGTGGATGTAAGAAGCCGGGCTGGTTATCTTTATAGCACCGCAGTGCTACTGAGACCAATTCGATCTGTTCTTTGGGTGTGCTTAGAAGCAGCTCATATACTTCTGATTTCCTGGACCAATTGAGCTACCGCGGTGCTGTTTCCCCATCCACTTTCTTGGGTATTTATGTTTTACTGCTACAACTAACCTGGGGAGTGTTAGCAAGCGCCACAACTCACGAACCTTGGCGACGGATGTGGAACATCCTTTCGGCCGCAGACGTCACGAGTAAGTGATCTTTGTGGGTGAAGGCAACCGGTCAATAAACCCACACACGCTGCCTGTAGGCATCAATGTTTGCGGATTCGAGCTCACTTGGTTAGAGCATCGTACGCGTGGTGCGAAGACGTGGGATCGTTCCCCACCTGTGGCAAGTTGTTTTGTAATCCACTTTCATTGCCATTAATTTATAATTTGTTCAATTAAATTATAAAATAGATGTAATTTTTCCTAGGTTGTCCTTGGCATCTTTGTTTGTTGGCTTCTGATGATCCCAATTCTGCAAATTATTTTGAGGCTAGTTTGCGTGAGTTAACCCTTTATAGCACTGCTGATGGGACACCTTTCAGCAAGAAACACAGTTAGCATATCAGTCGAGTGGTATACATCTAAAAACCAACTTTTCAGACGTCAAGCTCCTTTTCTTTTCCTGAACGCAAGCGCTACGAAAGAGCCCATGTATGTCACCTAATCCTCGATAACTTCAGACACTCCCATGCCATCCTTAAGAAGTAGTCAGCCTTCGTAATTAGCGTGTGCCTCTTTGTTTATTGCGCTTATCGCGTGCGGCGTATCGCAGGGTTCGGCTCACGAAGGCTGAACCTCGCCCTGCCGAACAATACGGGTCTGCGTCTTAAGAGCACGCCTCAATATTTCGAAGTGCCCTACGGCGGGTTTCGTGATGCAGGCATATGCCATTGTACCTGCATGTCTGTGCCTGCCTACGTATGTTCCTGAGATATTCTGCTCGCTTCAACGATTACGCGTGCTTTCTATGTGGTTTTTTCACTTTCACTCTTCCTTACGCATAAGCCGTCTGTCGCCCCACCCCCGCATGGCCATGCGTGGTGAGCGATTGCGGCGTATTTTTGCCAATACGTCTGGTCTCTTCGTCTTTCGCTCACAGTGGGCAGGGGCAAGTTTATGTTATTCTTTATGGCGTTTGCACAACGCGCATATTTGTATATCTTTACTGTTTGCGTGTTATTCTGTCTATGTTGTTGTGACTTGCGTGCTTGTTTACGCTGCTGCCACTGAAGACGCCAGAATTATGCCGCAAGCACACATAGAGAGTGCCATCGTAAGTATGCAAGCAGAGAGGATGTACGCAATAACAAATCCTAATTGAAACTGGGCCTTCTGAGGACGCGAGTTGCACGACACTTTTTTACGAAGAAAATACTTTGTCAACCCAAGCTTGACGCATTAGAAGAATCGACATTCAGCGCCCTGACTAGTCTGCATACTTTATCTCCTGCACCTCTACTCGCACGCAGGAAGGGCGCGCAGGTGGACCGGCGGCTGACGCATGCGCTGACTCTGGCCCCACTGGACGCGGCTTCCGGCGGATGTCCATGCTCACGCGGAGCCTGCTCCTCGTGGGCGCCACCGCCTCGCTACTCGGCACGCTAATCGCCGTGGCCACCTGGAACCTCTTGCAAGGACAGGCCGAACTTGACGTCGCCTACAACATCTCGAGCCTGTTGCGGCTACTGGCACCTTCTGCCAGTGGCGCTGGAAGTGGCAACTTCGTTAATCGTAATGCGTCATGGCTTGCAGCAACCAACAGCAGCGTTGCGGATCCTTTCACTACCGCAAAAGCTATGGCGCCCGTTGAAGACAACTTGGCGCCGCTCTTTTAAAACTCACTGCATTGCTTGTGACCTCTTTGTTCCGGAAATCTTTATTCGTATTTTGAACCTGACGAAACGCATACGTTCAATTCATATCGCATCATTTAGAGCAGCAATAAAGAATGTAGCAGCGTCAAAGCGTTGCCATTCATTGCCCCCTTTTCTTGCATTGCGCCCTTACCTGGAATTGCCAAATAGGCGGTGATGCATTTAAGAACGCTAGCAGAAAAATTTCGGAACCAAACGCCTGCGTAATCGCTTGTTTGCACGACACCGTATGCATGGTGGGTTCCGTTTATACGGATATCGTAGGAAATAATAAAAAGTGCGTCGATTTCTCGAACTCTCATTTAAGTCAGAAACAAGGCACGAACAATATACCTAGTCTGCTCCAGAATGCTCGCTGTGAATAGTTAAGTGCAGTACCACAAGAATTCTTATAATGAAAACCGAGTACTAATGCTAGGAATCTGTAACCTTCTTTAATTTATTCTCCTAGTGCGCAATACGATGAACAATACGATGGCTGTTTAAATTGAAGTGAGGTTGTCCGAAACGTCTCTGCTCCTGCCTTTGCTGTAGGAGGATGTCACGAGAATTCTGTGGAATGTTGTCACTGGGTCATGCTGCAGCTCGGACGTTTTATCCTAGAGCAATACGGTCTTCCCTCGCGCTCCCTGCCAGTCCCTTGTGTGCCGGACATCATATGATAGTGTGGTGCCCTTCTAGTTAATTGCCTAAAATTTTCATTATTGATGGGGGTACCATTCCATGTAGAAACAGGCGGCAAGTCGCTTGTGAGTCGGATAATATCAGAGCGAGATTGGTTTGGCGTTTGGCATCCTAAATGGCCAAGGCGATGGCTGCGGCCTCTGTCACGCATACCGAGGTGTTTTTGAAGGATGCCATTATTGTGTTGTTCTGACGCGTAGAGACTATAGTATGAGGGATGACCCGCGCGCTCCTCATAGCGCTTGCACGTCGGCGCCCAATAAAACACCGTGCGGGAGCCTTGCTGAACATTTACACTCTAAAAACTAAGGGAGTGCCGGGCACTCTCTTTGAGGGAGTAGCTGCTTGTCCCATATTTCACTCTCTTTTCGAGAGTAGATCGACCCTCTTTGAGAGAGAGTAGGTCAACTCCTCCTGACAGAGTTTTGTTACTCCACCGCAAGGGATTGCTAGTACTCTTCCGCCGAGTGATAATACTCTTCCCACAGGGAGTGCTAGTACTCTTCCGCAGAGTGCTAATACTCTCCCCGCAGGGTTAATAGTACACCGCCAGACCGAGTACTTCTACTCCCCCAAACAGAGTGCTTGTACTCCTTCAGAACAGAGTGCTAGTACTCTTCCCAATACCCTCTTAGCCAAGTCCTGGTCACGCATGCAGGCAGGAAATCAGATCAAATTAGGGCCGCTGGTATACTGTTCCCTAGGCGGCTCCTCAGAGACACTGGCCCGATTCCAAGCGGCCTTCAGAATAGGCGTGAGCAAAGTTATGCAGGATTTTAAAGTCATTTTTTCCTGGCTATTTGCTGCCTACCGTGAGGCGTGACTGCTCTGAAGCGGCCTATGCGTATGCGTCACGAACGCCACTGAGGAGAAAAAAAGCGAATTAACAATTAATCTGCAAATATCTTCGCAAATTTCACAATCAGGAGTCACACAATCTAATTAGAATACAATTGACAAGGGACTCACATACTTATCAAGAATCACAATGCTCTATACATCATGCGGATTCAAACCCGTGTACACTGGCATTTGTACAATTCAAAACACACATCATAACCATTACACCACAGCGCCGCCACGCCCAGTCGTGTTCTTTTAGAGGTTATATATGTACCAAACGTATTTGATGAATCGGCTGTGGTGGGTGGGGTTTCTCTGCAGTGTGCTGTGCTGTTGTGTACTGGAATACGTGTGCGTTTGCATCATTTCGATTCCTTGCTACGACTAACGAAGGAAGACAACGTGGACGACAACGTGAGAACTATTCACGGCTTGTCGTCACCGCAGGAAAATAACAAATGTGCCGTTCAGCTCATGATCGAGTGCTTCTCCAGTCCATGTTCTCCAAAATACGCGGATACAAAGTATTGCGCCAACCATCCACGTATGTGAATTTAATTCGCGCGTATACTGGTGAGCAACTGCGACGCCAGTACCAGGCATTTCGACGTGCCTCACGCTGCCGTGTAGGCGTTCTTTTCAAGTGCATTAGTTTAGAGTTTGGTTCAGTCCGCTGTGAGCTGTTGTCCTGCATTAGCAGCGGATTGTTAGCGTTTTGAAGCTCATGCATTCCAGCATTTGGAGACTGCTTATGCCGATAGCCGCGTCAAATGCATTGGCACGCATGTTTAAATGACTAATGTGTCCACTTGTTACGCGTGCACTGCTCGTATCCTGTGGCAGTGCTCGTTCTAAAAGCTTCGAAGACCATCTACACTCATGCGTGTGTTCAATTTATATATGCACAGGATGGACTTGCCGGCTAATTGGTTGAGCATTTTAGAAGAAACAGCGCAACACAAGGACGACGCAAAAACATGCCACACCACGAAGCGCTGGTGTGGTTGATGCTTTTTTTCGTCCTTGTGTTTGCGCTGTTTCTTCTTCCACGATACACGCACACCACAGGTACGCGAAAGTTTAGGAGCATAAGTGGTTAACTCTGTTTTCCCCGTTTTCTCTCAGTGTCAATGGCACAGTGCGTTGCCCGGAATTGTGCACACTTACCCCCATATGCAGAAATGCATCATAACTTGAAGCCCATGCTTGACTTGATCTAAACGACGCAAGTCGTGAACGCACCAAAAGAAAGGCAGTGAGCGTCTTGGGGGACGTTCGCGCCAGGCGTCGTTTATATCAAGTCAAGAATGAGCTTTGTATTAAGATACATTTCTGAATACGGGGGCTAGACATCTGCTTCTTCCAGAAAATGTCGAAGAAACGCCCGCCAAAACCAGGCACATTCGTAAACTTAACTAGGCAATACGAAGCTCCATAGAAAAAAAGAAGAGTGGTATTAAAAGCTTTCAGTATTTTTCTTTACTCCAAAATAGTTGCGCTCTCGTGGCTTCACTGTACAGAGATAGTGCAGCGTTAGCTAGAAAGCATGAATTTCCAAACTCCATGCCAAAATAAGCTTGTAAAATTATTTAGGTGCTAGAATCCAGGGTTTGTAGCGATCCTTGAAAATCCTTTATTTCTAAAATGCCATTTTCAAGGCATTGAAAACCCTTGAATTTTTAGAAGTACTGGAAAGTCCTTAAACTTGTACACTTGGCTAGACTTAGAAGAAATTGCCAAGCGCTTTTTTTCCCTTCTGTGACACTCTTTCGCATGTCACAGAAAATTGTCTCTGGAGGTAATAGAAGGAAAGCGACATCCTTAAAGTTGAAATTACAAAGGAGCTGCAGATACCAGTTTTATGCACATGGAACCGGCGACAAATGTGCTTGGAGGAGCAGAAGCAGGAAGCTCAACAGTTGAGGCATTCGAAGAGAAGCCGTGAAGAGTAAATTGAGAGCGACAGAGACAATAAAAAGAAATTAAAAATGACTATTGCTTATTTGATGGTGAAAAAAGCTGAGGCAACAGATGACATCACATACACTGTCAAACCAAACAGTATTCAAAAACTGCAAATGTTGCAGGTCCAAGTAGTTAATTGTGCTATTGCAGAAAAACTTTGAGCGCTTTCTTGAAATGCTTCCTTGTGTGCGTTTAGTGGTGGGCGGTGAAAGGCAAATTAGCAGTCTTTCAAATGTTTGAAATCACTGAAATGCGATTTGTTTTGTTTTCTTTTGTTTGCATTAAAGTTAACGTTGTTCTTGAACAAGTTATTGCCTGTCCAAACTACTACACACATTGCACGAGGTCCTTGAAGTTACTGTGTCGGGGCCTCGAAAGTCCTTGAAAACCATTGAATTTTTTTCTTCAATATTGCTACCAACCCAGTAGAACAACTGTCATGGAGTAAAAACCTTGGCTGAACAGGGGCTTATACGCAGAGCACAGGAAAACTAGAAATGCAGTAGTAGGCATGGAGGGCCCTGAAAAAAATGTGCCACATCCGCTCGTCTGCCTTATGTTTCTGCACCGACTGTCGCATAATTAATAGAAGTGCACTTTCTGTTCTACTCCAATAAACGCAACATTACGAACTCCAGTGTGGGGCAGTCCTTCAGCCAGTGCAGAACTCTTTCTGTATATCCGAGTCAGCTCTGTCATTTTTCCAGCATTGTAGTACAAGATTTGTTAAACTGGTTTAGCAGAATATGAGCAGTATACTCTTAAATTAGCTGTTTATTTGTATGCACAAGTTCAGGTCCTCAGTTTGGTTGCATGACAAATTGCCATACCTCAATAGATACAAGAAACAATTTTATTACAGTTTAATAAAATCCAAACAGTAATAATCACAACAATATAATGACATACATTTCTTTTGGTACGTATACAGCCCATGTCTTGGCAGTGTATAAATTCAACTATACACCGCAAGTACTGTGTCCTGACCACTATTATTCACATGTGTAAAACCATCACAGCAATTCAACAAATATCACAGTAATTAGTGACATACACTTTGTAACTGCTTTACATGAGCATAATGTATACAAATGGTCCCTGTGTACCTACACATGACTAGTGCCACCCGAGTACTATTACTCACAGGTGTAAAACCAACAAAGCAGTTCTTTAAAAAATATCACAGCGCTTAGTGACGTACATGCTGTAACTCCCTTGTAGAAACTTAATACAAACACGTGAGGACACAGAAAGCTAGCAGTGGGCATACATGGGAATACCACCGCCTCAATACTAATTCACAAGTGTAAAACCAACCAAGCAGTTCTTTAAAGAATATCACAATGCTTAGTGACATACATTTTCTAACTAGCTTATATAAGCTTTATACAAACATGAGAACATACACAAAGCTAGCGGTGCACCCGCATAGAAGTGCGGCCATCTGAACACGATTATTTGCAAGTGTAAGCTCAACAGAGCAGTTCGTTATAGTGACGCACATTTTGTAACTGCCTTATACAAGCTTAGTGCAAGCACAAGAATGCAGAAAAATATAAATTAAAAACTTGCTCTATGCTGTTGCTCACTGTGGCCAGTGATGCAACAGCAGTGTCTGTGTGCTTTTCATCACACTTCTGTCCTATGCCATTCTTACCAGAGTTGGCGGCACATAGATACCCAAATTTCGATAGTGTTGCTTTCTCAGGTGGTTGCTTTTGATTTGCTCAATATCAGTTGACACTTCAGCTGCATCAAACATCTTTTTTACCTCTTCAACAACAGCATCAACAACAATCTTATGACACCTGTGTTGTCCTTCTAGTTGCCTACAAAGACCAGTCAATCTAGCAACAACACTGACAGTCTCTACTATCTTGTAATGGGGGAGAGGTGTGTCCCACCATGTGTTCCACGTTGTTGTCACTATGTGGGCTGGCTGGGGAGGCAACAACTGTAATATGTTTGCATTTGCATATATTAAAGTGATGCTTGTACTGTGTTATAACACCTAACTTAGTCTTGCACTTGCTGCACAATAACACTGGCTCACAGTCGTGGTGAAAAGCTTTTGCATGTTGAGCAAATGAGTTGTATCCACTACAAAAAAAAAGTCAGTGATAGCACACATGTTGCTCTACCAGGCCTGGTGTGGTTCCTTCTGACACTGCTGCTGATGCTGACGCGCTGCTGCTTGCCTCGTACACTGTTGCAGCTGCAGTAGACATGGCAGTCTCTGTATCTATTGCTGCCGTGTCATCTGTCATGGTAACTTCCAAGTGGTATCGGGCTCACTTCTGCAACAGAGATGTTGTTTGCCCCTTGAGGGCTCTCATGATCAAGGCCAATAATTTCGTAGGCATTGTCTCCTGCATCGAAGAACCAATAAGAAC
This sequence comes from Dermacentor andersoni, assembly GCF_023375885.2. Lineage (NCBI taxonomy): Eukaryota > Metazoa > Arthropoda > Arachnida > Ixodida > Ixodidae > Dermacentor > Dermacentor andersoni. Next base: position 181,088,119 of record NC_092816.1, read on the forward strand.
AGCATGAATTAATAAACATAGCTCTAAAAAGTACGGACATCAAGACTTAACCACAAGCTTTGCACATAAGTGACCGGGCTTAATGAATAATACTTGCAGGAGGAGTTACACAATTGTTTGTGTATATTACAGTAAAGCCTCATCAGAAGATATTCAAGAGGCACGGGAAACATGTCTCTCGAAACCAAAAATTTTGAGACACTGAGGAGCCAGACTAGATCACTTTATTATGCATCATCACTAAAGTATGTTTTTATATATCTGAAGGAATAAATGCTCAGGGTGGCTTAAAGGGCCCCTAAACCACTTCTCGACATTTTTTGAACATTTCAAGTAAACACGCGTATCGAAATCAGAATGCCGTCACAATCGACGAAGCCAAATGCCAGAGTGCGTAGCACTGCCGGAGCACCACAATATGAAGAAAATTACCCCGTGCGCCTCTCTGGACCTATCCTGCACCCCCCAGTTTGTCCTGACGTCACCAGGCTGTCTCTGATGATGTCACCAGTTTCCGGTGCTGTCGATTGGTCGAACGAAAGTGTACGACTGCCGGCAAGGCCTGCAAGCAAATACACACACTCCTCCTTCCACGTCGCGTTGCGTGCGATGCCATTGTGGGCAGCCAATGGGGGCAAAGAACAGAAACGCCAACAGAAGGGTCTCCCTATGAGGCTCTTCAACACGAGTCACCATACAGTTCCGTTGTATTAGCGCCACCCCTCGCAGGACGACGGGCCAGCGCGGCAACAACAGAGCTCGTTGGTGTTGACCTGTCCCGTAACATTTGGAGGTGTACTAGGCAAGGAAAAGACGATACTGTCCATATGGCGTGTACCAGTGAAAGAGTAATATGAGTGGGGACTACTTTTCGATAATCAAACACACGTAGCTCCACTATTACTGCACCGTTTCGAAAAATTCTCGTGGCTACCTGTTCATTGCCTTATTGTGTAGAACTGCAATACCGCAACTAAATTTCAACCTCGGTGGTTTAGGGGCTCTTTAAAGAAGACATTCACAGCTTTTTAGTGACTGTAGATTGTGTTAGCTTCCTTCCCAACTTCTGGAATTTAAACACTTCACTTTGCAAGCCTTGTTGCTCGCAGTACCTTTGAGGTGCTCTTAGACGCTCGTCAGCTTCAACTGCCGACACTTTCTGTCCTGCACTGTCCTCATTGCCCTCCTTTTCTGGTTCATGCTAAAAGAGACATGCGCGATTGACTTGTGTAAGGATTGCGTGATCTTTACGCCATTCGGAGCACACAAGGTGCACAAAGTGAATGTGTCTGGGTTGTGTCCCTTCGGTAGTGAATACTTAAAAAGTCATCCTTAATAACAAAGGTGTCTCTTGTATACAGTATTGTTAACGTGGCAAACATCGGAAAACCAACCAAACCATTTTCAGATGTCTCTTACAACCAAGTGCATCTTGTAATGAAATTCTACTGTACTGAATATTTTTCAACTATGGATCATATGCATGTACATATAGTCACAAAGACATGTTGTGTGGAATGGCGAATCGGGAAACAGTTCGTACTCTTACTTTTTGTCCCTAACACAAGCAGCTGATAACAATATGATAAAAAAGCAGGCAATGAGGCTAGAATGGAACATAATCCTTCAGCTCTAAACAATTTTTTGGGCCCACATCATTCCCTCATATGACATAAGGAAACAACTTGATTGCAGTAATGGCTGCATGTGATCTGAGTTGATTGAAACAAACTATACGTAAGGTTGTCCTGTATGTAATTTTATCAGAGTGCTTTTTAGATGTCCTGCTGGTGATCCTGGCTGCGCGATGCTTCTCATGCTTTTTGGCACGATTCCTTTTTTTCCACTCCACTTTTTTTTCAGATTTTCTCCCCTTTCCCTTCCCCCTTGTGTAAAATAGCACACTTGAAGTATCAAATCTGTTGAACTAACGTGTGTATCAAACCTGCTAACATGTGTGCTTCTCTGTGGTCTGTGTTGTATTTTTGCGCTGCACAATTCAATTCAATATGAAAGATGGAACGTCCCTGCCTTTAGTTTAATTGTGTATGTGTGTGTGTGTGTGTGTGTGTATATGTCTCTCTCATGTTTTGAAATATATATACATTCAGGAGTGCCTGCATGCCCTTCTCTCCTGCTCCAGTGACGAAAAGGAGAGCCTGTTTATGTACCATAGTAAAAAATTCAAAGGTTTTCGCTGTGCCCATTACATCCCTTATCATATGGATCTGTCACAATACAGAGTAGCAGTGGTCCATAATACTAGCCCATCCCAACATAATTATAAATTAAAACATACCGACATGCTGCGAAACAGCTGTTGCAAAGCCGCTGGTGAAGGCAATTTCCACAGCACTGCAGTGGTACAGCCGAGTTCCACCTGTATAGTGACAAATCCATATGCGTGTTAGCAACTCAGTAGTTGCTGATGGTTTCATAAGCTTTACACTACACAATAAAGTAATCTAGACAACTTTGTTGGAACAAATGCACATAATTAGGACACCACTTAAACACTAACACGATTAATTGCCCCCAATCTCTCACTCACTAAGGGATAATACTTCTGAAACATCGGTGGAGAGCTCAGATTAACACAGCCCATAAAGGACAAGCGTTTTTTGAGGAAAACAGCTATAACAGCGGTTAGTTTTCTTGATCATTTTATGTGGTAGCTTTGATTTAAATGTCATGCAGTACTATAAAATACGAAGTGCCGCATTTCTAGCAGCAGAAGGCGTCGTCAGGCTCATGATACAACAGATTTTTGCACTCTTTGTCAGTGAGCCGACACATACAAAGAAAACCGAATTCACACATACATATACAGTGTCAAGTGCACTTCTCCTTCTGAAAACGCAGCCACCAGTTCCAATGTTGCTGAAAGGAAAGGTTATATAAAGTGCGAGACTGCATGGAACTGCCACTTATGACTGTAAATGTATGGTCTGCTGATTGCAGAGGTAGTCACATGCTATTTCTAGTCTCTTTTAGAAGCATTACTAAAGAATAAATTAAAATCTATTCATAAGTCACGAATTTCATGCATCCACAGTTTGGCTAAATAACCTGTGAGAAAAAGACATGTTTACCTGGAACAGCAACCTTTTTTCCTGCTGCAAAACTTTCCTTCGAATTAATGAAATAACTTTACAGCGTCATAATGCGTTTCTCGCAACTACTTGCCGGCAGTGGCGAGTTAGTGTTTATATCCGACTCATTGGGCGACAATACTGCCAAACACAAATGCTTCACGAACACGAGAACACGTCCCTCGCAGAGAATAGCAACCATATATGCCTCTGTGAGACATGATCGCACCTTTGTGGTCAAAATGTACATTAGAACGACATCACCATCTCATTAAAAAAAAAAGCCTCCGTACAAGGCAGCCGCCAACTGCATAATGTGAAATTGCAACTGATGTCCACTTACTGGTGGCCTGTGTTTGAGTCACTTTTGGCAGTTGACTGGGTGCTGAGAAATGCACGTCCTCGGTTGTCCCTGCAAAACATACAGGGTTAAGTCAAATGTTGAAAATATATATATGCCGGCATTTCATCAGTCGCAAAACAAACGAGTAAACTAATAAACAACTGTAATGTAAACAGAGTACACATCATAAGATAGGCTGTCAACTGTTAATGCATTACGCAAAAAACCTAATGCATAGGAAAGACTATATGTATACACACGAAGCTGACACACAATTCGCTCTATGTTTTTCCGAGCAGTATATTCAAATTATTATGTCTCGTGGTTAGAGCAAAATTAGTGTAAATTACGAACTAAATTATCTACCCTGGAAATGCACCTGTGCGCGCTTCGAACGAGTAGCGTTGTAAAATTTACGTACATGGCATTTAACATAGTTGCTGAACACAGATTTCCTTTGCCCTGTGTCGTGTACAGTGAGCTACACATATCTGCCCCCCTCCCCCTTTTTTGTACTAGTCATACTGCGTGCCACTGCACCTATACGCACGTCAAGAAACCTCACGACACAGAAATAAAAGCGCCAATCACCCATGCCTGCATGTTGTAGTGGGCCTAACCTAACCAAGCATGGGTTGTTGCTTTTTATAGTAAACACAGGCACCGTGCTCATTGCAAGTATGTATCATGTCACTAAGCAAATATGCAATTTCACTGTACCACTATTTTTTTATCACATGGATATATCTGTTGAGAGGCAAGACAAAAAGCAGTCACTTCTCAGAACTAATCAGCTTTCTTAAAACACATTTTTAACTTTTCAATGACACTTGCTGCTATGTGTTTGTCTCCAGAGAGCATACTTGATTTGACTTTCCAATCAGAGACATTACATAAATATACCATGTTAAGATGACTGCCTGGAGCACGTGAGAATTTTCATCTTCGTGTAACATACTGTATCTTGATTTTGTTGACATTTGGTCAAATGGTACACCCAATATACTCACATACTAGTTTTCTTGTCCAAATAACATGCCAATGTATTTTGATTTTTTGGCATTGGCTCCTCCGCACTACGTGAAGTCCTGCTGCACTGGCTCTTTCACGTCCTCGTGTCCTTGCAGCTGCCTTCTTGCGTTATATAAAGCGGGTGCCTGAAAAATATCGTATGCAAAAGTCAACACAAGGGCATGGTGCAAAACAACATCAAGACAGTCAAGGCCATGGCAATAAAAAAGTCTTAGCTCTTAGTCTTCCTAGTGAAATGCATGCAAAACATCCAAATGACTGCAACAGTCAACTGCTAAACTAACTTCAATTTTTAGATTTAAGCAAAAAAACAAATAAACCACAGTTCATCCTTGTTTTTCATGAATGTTAGAATACTCCTGCTAATGAATAGAATATTGGTCATTTTCAGACGTCATAGGTCTGTCATGAGGCTGGTGTATCGCAAACACCACTTGTGACACATCCTAAGCACGTGCCCAGTGTGCCCCCCCTCCCCCGCACCATCCCTGGTTGTGCCACTGCTGAAGCCATAATCTGAGGATTATAGCTGCAAACGTGATGCTCAGTAGGGATGAAAATATTGTCCTTCAGCTCAATGGATATATGGATCTGCCTATAAAAAAGGGCAACAAGGCTTGTTATGGCAAGCTTACCCACATTTCAATACTAACAAGTTCACTGCGGCCTGCATCTAAGCTTACTAAAAGGCATGAACTTATTTTCATGCATGAGGTGCGCAGTGGAGTTCATTTTTGACAGACCCGACTACTGCTGCAGTTTGAAATCTAGCATTTTAGATTCTTGTAGGCATGTAAAAGTTGCAGTTAAACCGCAGTTATTAATTTGTTACACCAACCTATTGTTCTGTTTACGACAGACTGGTAACACGGAATTAAAGCAACATTTTATTTTGATATTTTATTTCTCTACTAAAAATATTCAAGCCATAAACACATCTTGATCTGCCATGCTATAGCAAAATGCACACATTACGCTTGTAACCCCCAGAGGAAGGCTGATTTAGCTGTTCATATGACATAACTCTGACACGCCAACTCATATTAGCAAATGCACAGGCGTGTCCAAAACAATAAGCGTATGCAAAGCGCCCCTGCAATTGTAATTCCACACAGCAGCCGTTATATTCGATGCCGATGCGTAACTAGCTGCTCGACAATTCACCGAGTTCGTAGACATAAGCATCCTTTCAGTTTCGCACCGTGCACGAAAACCGCAACAGGAGACAAAACCAGACCTATAATCACACCATTTCAACATGAGCAAAAACAGTTCAGTCTTAGGGATAAACACTGTGAGAGCGATTTAGTGCGCGACGGCGACGAGCGGCGGCTTCGAGCGACAAAACGGGCCGTCGCTTGAACAGATGGCTCAGTTCTGGAAACATAGAAATCGTCGCTCGTCGCCCAGAAGTGCTATGAGCGACTAGCCAATAGCGCGAAGCCGGAACTGGATGTACATACATCGCTCAAATACTACCGATTGTCGCGCGGAACGAGCAAATGATTCAATTTTTATACGTGCAAGGATAAGAACGTACTGCAAGACCTCCGGAAATATTTTATGCTACTTTTTATAGTAAAATACATCAACGTAAATTACTAAAGCACGCGTCACGCGTGACTGCAGCCCTCATGCCGGCAACACCGGGGAGGCGTCGCTCAAAATCGTAGCTCGCACTGAGTACGACTTGTAGGCGACGAGCGAACGCGACAGCCATCTCCGTCGCGTCGCTTGTAGCTGCCGCGCGCAAGATCGCTTATATGGGGTTTATACTTTTTTCAGCATAAAACATGGTTTCCTCATGCGTTTTCAGTGAGTTCAAGATAACGCGCCCAACTGAACTTTTGCAGCACGCAGCTGAATGCCTGCGGCACAGTTTCTAACTAGCACTGGTGCTGCACGTAACTTCAGTGGTCGCAGATTCCCCCTGCGCGAGACACCGTCAAGCGCGCGGTTTATTTATAAAAAAAAAGCATGCTGCCAGCAAAATGACGCCTTCTGTTATGTGATTCCTTAGTTCAACAGCGTTCCGTACACAGTAGACTGCCAAACTGAATAAATTCAAACACACAAAACGCACGCTAATCACGCTCCGCATAGGCTCGGAATCACGGGCTGGTGAACTAACCATTTCAAGCGTCCTCTCGCCTGGCGTCTTATTGAGCATACCATAGTTCTGGCAGCGTTTGCGATTTTTAAAGCTCTTACGGACAACGGCAAAGTGATAAAATCACATGCAGTTATCGCGACGACTGGCTTTTTCGATTGACATCGAGAGACAGCGCGTACGCCTAGTCCTTTGTCAATCGCGTCGGCTAAGCGCAGCGACGACTTCCTGGCGATAGCATGACATACGGAGAATGTGCACCTCAGCTAGAATTCACTTACCGTGGAGGATTTGTTGTTATATCCAAGGCATGACGAACGACTGTCGTGTTTTCGTGGCGACGCGAGATGGCTGATACACGATCTCCCTCGGCTGGCCTTTGCTCGCTGGACAGATCACCTTTCTCCGGTGCTGTGTTGTTCCGCGATCTTGAGCGCGCGCGCGCGCGGTGGAGCCACTCCGAGTGAAAAAGTAGAGCGCTCGCTACGCGTTCCTTTGAACTGCGGCGGCCTGTTCTCTTAGAAGCAAAACGATGTGTTGTTTGCTCAGCGTGCATGAATGATACATTGCCATGTTCGGGGCCAGCCACCTACAGTTGAAGCAGAAGATTACGCTACGTTTTGTTTTCTATTGCCGCAGGAGTCTCTCTTTTCTATTGTCGCAAGAGTCTTTTCACTCTCTCTCTCTGAAGGGGAGAGTGAAAAGCACATTTCACTCTGCCCTTGGTGACAGAGTGAACAATGCATTTCACTCTCCTTGACATTTTGCGAGAGTAAAACGACGCTTTGAAGAGTGAACCGGCAGCTTCACTCCTGCGATACCCTTCCTAGTTTTTAGAGTGTATGTAAGCACTCTCGCAACGAAGGAAGTTTTTTACTCTCAAAATGATAATATTGGCCAAAGATAAAGCACAAAATGGCCACTACGTCCGCATTTCGACGGGTGTGAAATGCGAAAACACCGATGTATTAGATTTGTGTGCAAGTTAAAGAGCTCCAGCTGGTATAAATTATTCCGGAGTCCGTGCCTCAGAATCACATCGTGGGTATTGCATGTTAAACCTATAATTTTTTAAAAATTTAGTTCAGAATGGTTTACAGACACTCTTTACTTTACGATCTCTTTACTAAATACCTATGGTGTTAGGCTGCTGAGCACGAGGTCGCGGGATCGAATCCCGGCCACGGCGGCCGCATTTCGATGGGGGCGAAATGCGAAAACACCCGTGTACTTAGATTTAGGTGCACGTTAAAGAACCCCAGGTGGTCGAAATTTCCCGGAGTCCCCCACTGCGGCGTGCCTCATAATCAGAAAGTGGTTTTAGCACCTTAACCCTTTACTGCACCTTGTTGCACTTACGCACCATTCCGATGAACGGCGTTAAAAACAGACGCAAAGTCCGTTTGGAGCTGCCTGTACACGTTGTTCCATTTCCGCAACATTCTTCTAAAAAACGGCGCCTTGTGCTGCCATCTGTGCTCATCCTTCACATCTTCAAGCAAAACAAACGTGGCGGAGGCTGCACGCGCCCGCGAGCACTGATAGAAGTAAGTTCTGCCAATTTTAAATGCATTTCTCCATAAGATAAAGCGCAAAAAAATTCTTACTCTAAGCTCCCCATCCTCTTGACTCTGTAGATTAAAGAAAACTTTGTTATCTCGGAATAGTTTCTTAATGGCGACAGAACGCTGCTATGTTGCGCAAATGCAACAATGTGTACATGGTTTACTTTCTTCGCAAAAGTGAAATGGCTCCCAAGCACTATTATGGCCGAGCAATTCCTCCTGACAGTGAAGGCAGCGACCTTTCCAGGAGTGACGACAACCAAGAGTGTAAGTCCGTCTCCATTCAATATGTGCGCAAGATGTTTTCTGGTCGAATTTCCTTTTTTTTTTTTTCAGAAGGATGCGGTGCATCCGCATGCTGCCGTGTCCCGTCGTCACGGGCAGAACCTTACCTCTGTGCTTCAATGTTCTAAATTTTGACAATAACGCGAAAACACTGGATTGTTTCCTGGCTGCACGGGGATCTGCATGACATACTGCACGAAGTGTGGGGACCACCTGTGCTGCACAAACAAAAACAATTGCTTTTTTTGTTCCACACTAAAACATAAGTGCACCAATGAGCGTCACGTGCAAATAAACATCCGAGTATGAATCGCACTAAGCCCTATCGTTCATCTTCAACTTCTTCATTTGCACGTTGTTGCAAATATGCAATATACTCTTTTTCTCCAAATTCCAACCACATAAATTCGCTAAACTTAGTTTCCATGGGAGTGCAGCTACTTTAATGCTTCCCTACAACTCCATGAATAATACTTTGAGCAAACAAAAATTGTGCAGTAAAGAGTTAAGCCGCATAATTTTTTTAAAATGCATGTTCGCGCACAATGTCTCGCTTTCGCGGCGAGCGTGTTTTCGCACCGTGCACGCCATGGGGTTTAGGCTCCAGCATTGAGAATTTCACCGTACACAAGCTGCGTGAATACGATCAGAGCTGTTGAAAAATAATTTCGTTATAGCCATGGACTTCGAAGCCTAAGGCGAATTGTGCCAAGACACGGCGATGATTCAAACTTTTCTTTCTTCTAAAGTCTTCGACCTTTGAATATCATTACTTCTCAAGTCACGTCGCACTCTATGTTTATCGGTCGGTCTTCTCAGCGGACATTTAGGCGGACATAACACCCGCTGCTTCTTTTTCTTTATCCAGGACATTTCATTGTTTGGTGCAAACACAAACAGGAGCATATGCCATGCCTTTTTTAAAGTGCGTCTTACCGTTCTCTTTCCATTCCAGTGAACTAGCCGGTATCTAGTATAAAAAAGTTAATATACCAAGGCTTCGTGACATTAGCCGGGTAGCGTGCGCAGGCGAGCGTCTCAGTGCGCGCTTTCGACTATTCACTGAGCATCGCAGGTGGTGGTTGTACAAACTGTATTTAGTGAAGGCCAAAAAATAAAAAAGGAAATTAGGATGCCGCCTTCCCATTTAATTTTAAATGACCAATAAACAAGATACGAAAACCGAAACGGGTTGCGGCTTCATATGACGTCACGATTAGTCGATGACGTCATAATCTACACAACCATAATATAAACACGCAGAACGCGTGCTAAATTCGCAGTACACGTGGCGCTAACGCCAAGGAAGCTAAACTGACGGTGTCTCCTGACGACACAGGGAGCTTTTACCAATTTTCCGAACCACACAGCGGCGATTTCGGAGACGATTTCAGCGGCAGTGGCGATGTAGTCTCTGACGTCACAAACACAGGGTGGCCATTAAAAGCTCTCGAGTCGGGAATGCAAACCAATGTTTAAATTTGTTTAAACATTGCTTCAGGAAAACTAGATGACTTGCAGCTATATTGTTTCGAACAGATAATGAGACTGCAAAAGAGAACGCATATTCAAAATTTCGTTAAAGTCAGTGGACGCCGCAAAATCGCTGCAGTTCCTCTTTAGGCGTTTAAGCCATTGTCGATTCATCATACGTACCCTCTAAAGCACGGTTTTATATGCATGAAGATGTAGACGTAGTGCAAGGCGCGAGCCAAGCACAGGCGTCCCCTTCCAGCAGGGAAGGGTGTGATCACGTTTTCTCGCCTCGCACCCGCCGTTTCCCGCTTATTCAGGCCCGGCAGTCAGCTGGGGAGGTTGCGTTTGGCTCGTTCCGCTGAGGAGGAGAACACCACACGCGCTTGTCGAGGTCAGACGTGCCTAAACACTGCTCCACGGCACGTACTTCGGCCCGAACCGCCGCCCCCAGCCGGGGGCCCCCGAGGCACCGCGAGCGGCACGGCTCGCCTCGAAACCCCGGTGACTCCGGCTCCCCAGCTCCGGAGAGACGCTCGGCCGCCGCGACGGCGAAAACTGCCGGTCGCTGCTATCTCGAGTGCGCACGACTACACCAACGCCTTCATACAGCATGGAGGTTCAGGTGCAAGGTACCGACATGGACCCGAGCCAGTACGACCCTCGGGACTGGACCCAAGTCCTGAGAACACAGGCGAATCACCGGAAAACCAGAAAAGCGACCCAAGGTCCAAGCGCCGATCCTACCGGTCGGGAATCGCAGAGTCAGTCGCGGGAAACGCGGGATACCGCCACAACTCCCGCACCACACAGCTCCTCGACGCAGCTACGCGTGCTCCGTACAGCTGCACAAAAGATCAAGAAACTGCCGGCTCTTCCCCCAGACGAATATAAAGTCGTCTTCCGCTCCCAGGGAGGCCTTGACCTGACGATGCTCCAGCCACGCTACCTCCTCACCGCTCTCATGCAGGCCGCTTCACTGACCGACCCATCTACGCTGACACTTCGAATTCACCCGATCAATAACACCTGCATAGTGTCTGCGGCGAATCAAGATGACGCTCTCAAGCTTGTGCAACTCCAGCACATCATCTACGACCAACGTGAGTATGCCATGGCGGCATATATCGCACCCCCTGATGGCTCAGTTAGGGGAGTTATCACGAATGCTTACTGGAAAGAATCGCCGCAAGAGCTTCTAGCAGACTTGATCGCCCGCAACCCCTACGCTACTATACTAGATGCTCGACGGATGGGACTCACACGCTCGATACTTATCACCTTCGGTCAAGCCATCGTCCCCCGAAAAATTGTTTATGGCGGAGGACTGCATCTGTGCACGCCTTACACACCAAGGGTCGAGACCTGTAGCAACTGCCGGACCATAGGCCACCGCACGGATGTCTGTATCCAACCTAGGACACACAAGTGCCCCAGATGCGGCGAGTCACACCCGAAAGAACCAAATCCAACATGCACTCCCGTCTGCATCATTTGCCAAGGCCCGCACTTGTCCGGAACCCGGGAATGCGAGCACCGCCACCTCCACAGGACAACGAAGCCTACCCCCGAACGCGAAGCACGATCCCGGCGACAAGACGACCACCACTCACCGCGCAGTACAGGATCCGAACGCCCGGAACCATCTGCCGGCCAAGAAACAGGGCGCTCTAAGAGCTCGGACCGACCGACATGGGCGGACAAGCTGAAGACGCCCAACGTGAACACAAAACTGGCAAGCAACACCCCGCATACCCCGGACCCCCGCTACCAGGAGCTTCGGGCTCTGCGTGGGGAGGTAAGCCGCCTCACAACACTTTTAACACACAACCCCGTTCCCCCCTCCACACCCCAGCATCCCTCCCCAGAGCGAATCCTCCCACCCACTGTAGAATCACCCACCGCACCAGCCATACCCGCCTCACCCCCCCATAAAAAGAAACGCACATCGGACTCGCATGCCGATTATCAGGCTGATCTCAAAGACTTGGAATCCAAATTTGACGCCAAATTGGTAGCTCTGGAGACGCGCCTCGAAACCAAGTTCACAACACTCGCCGAACAGCTATCTTCTCGCCTTGAGCAACAGATGGACACACTTTTCACACGCTTAAGCCTAACTCTCGAACGTACTTTTGCACAATTTGAGACGCGCCTTCAGAGGCTAGAAACAAATACCAGCTCTTCACAGGAGGTTTCCCCTACCTCCATCCTACACCTGCCTACTCCTCCTATTCCACTACCACCACGAGAACCTATCCTCGCCCCACCCACGCTCCAATATGGCGGGCCGGGATAATTCTACCCACCTATCACTAATTCAATGGAACTGCCGCGGCTTTCGGGGCAAGCGCGCGCCGCTGCAGCTCTTAATACCTACCCTCCCTGCCATACCTAAGATCCTTTTGTTACAGGACACACAACACCAAGCCAAACTTCCCAGTTACCACGCAGTACACTCAGACACCACCGCCAACCCTCGGGTATCCACACTGATACATCGCACTATTACCTACCAAGAACACACAATCACCTCCGCCACTCCGTGTGTCCTCATTGAAATCATCCCCACGAAACTTAATACACCTCCGATCTTTATTGCCAACATATACCACACCCCACGCCAAGCTATGACCACTCTCGATACTCTACTCCATAAAATTAATAGCATCGCGGGCCGAAATCCCCTACTCATAGGAGGCGACCTTAACTCTCAGCATACAGACTGGGGTTATCGGTACACCACAGCACGGGGTCGCAGGCTTTGGACTACTGTCCAAGACCTGCGCCTTACTACACATAACAACTTTCACACACCAACCCGCATTGGCAACAGTGTAACCATGGATACTAGTCCGGACCTTACACTTAGCCGTTGCCTCAAAGGTATCTCGTGGTCACGAACGCAACACACACTCGGAAGCGACCATTACATGATAGCCATCCAAATACCTCACACACAACACAGCCCTCGACTCCTCACCCACAATCTTATCAAATGGGATGCAATCCGGTCCGCACGACAAGAACACCCAGACACCCCGATACAAGATATTGATCAGTGGGTCGCATCTCTCTTAAACGATATAACCGCACACACACAACACATTACCACGTCACCCGACACCCCAACACTGGACACGCGCCTAGCCCACCTCTGGGAGGCACACCACAGCATCCTAGAGAGATGGAAAAGCCAAAAACATAACAGAAAGCTAAAACGAAGACTGGCCACGCTACAGACACAAATCGCTGCACACGCCGAGGAGCTGTGCCGTTCCAACTGGGGTCAGGTGTGCAACAGTATATCTGGCAACCTCTCTACCAAGAACGCATGGCAACTCCTACGGCATCTTGTTGACCCCACACACTCGCGCACAGCATCACAACATCACATCACACGCCTCATCCACAACTCCACGCTCTCCCCCGACACCCTTCTGGACCAACTCCGGACAGAACACACGGCACCCGCCACCTCCCCCCCTCTACCACCCTACACAGGAGCCGCGAATGAGGCCCTTGACACCGATATTTCGGAACAAGAGTTCCGCATGGCCCTGCAAAACATCCGCACAAGCTCTGCACCGGGAAAGGACAAAATAACAAACTCTATGCTCCGTAACCTGGATGATCAATCTATCACACAGATTACAGAATATTTTAATCAATGCTGGAGAGAGGGCACCCTGCCACAATCCTGGCGCCATGCCAAAATTATCTTCATCGCGAAACAGAACAAACCCCACACCATATCAAACCTCCGCCCCATATCACTCACATCATGTCTCGGGAAGCTTCTGGAGCATGTTGCTTTAAACAGACTCAATCAGCATATGCACGACCACAACCTATATCCGCACAGCATGGTGGGCTTCCGCCCAGGTCTCTCCGCCCAAGATGCAATGCTTCAATTGACGCACGACATCTTTGACCCTCTCATCCCCGCTCATACTAAAGCCGTCTTGGCCCTGGACTTGTCCAAGGCCTTTGATCGCGCAGAACACCAAGCGATCATGGCGGCTCTCTCCCCCCTCAATGTAGGCACCCGCATGTACGCGTACATACAAGCGTTCCTCTCGGGACGTACGGCCGAGGTTCATATGGGCTCCCATGCGTCCCCTCCGTACACCCTCAGCGGAGTGGGTACTCCGCAAGGTTCTGTCCTTTCCCCTTTTCTCTTCAATTCCACACTCATTCCCTTAGCCCATGCTCTTCAAAATATCCCTCACCTTCACCACACCCTCTATGCAGATGACATCACTCTGTGGACCACCCACGGCAGTGATGGTGACATAGAGGAAACCTTACAAACCGCTGCAAACATCACACAACAGCACGCACAAAGCATTGGTCTCTCCTGTTCCCCGGAAAAGTCTCAGATAATTTTCATGCGTCCCTCACCACGTACTCTTCCCACCGCCCCAATCACCGTTACTCTGGCCGGACACCCCGTCCCGGAGGTCGACACAATGCGGATCTTGGGCCTACACATCCAGAGCAACGGCCGGAACACTCTCACTATCCGGAAACTCAAGCGGGTGACAGAAGCGCTGTCGCACCTCATCCGAAGAGTATCCGGCAAACACTATGGCATGAAGGAGCGCGATTTGTGTCGTCTCATTCATGCCTTCATACTTAGCCGTTTCCTCTACACAATACCATATCTTCGACTTCGACAAGAAGAAATCGCCACCCTAGATGCTATGCTTCGTAAAGCCTACAAGGTGGCCCTACACCTCCCCCCTAACACGCAAACCACCAAACTTCTCCAGCTTGGGCTCCACAACACCACACACGAACTCATAGAGGCCCATAGACAAGCACAATACACTCGTTTAGCTCAATCTATCACTGGACGTTACATACTAGACGCTCTCCGAATTAACATACCAGCAGCCGACCCCACACTCCTATCAGTTCCCCACCCCATACACACTCAGCTCACAGTAAAACCTCTCCCTCGGAACACCCACGCCACCTATCATTCGGCCCGCCGCAAAGCCCGCGCAAAAGCTCTACACAAATACTATGGTATCGAAGCTGACGCGGTATGGGTGGATGCGGCCTGCACGGGCGAAGACGCAGCAGCTGTAGCCGTTAACAATACTTTCCAACCCATCGCAACTCTCCACCTTCCTGGCGCATCCACCCCGGAATCCTCGGAAGAAGCGGCGATCGCGCTTGCCCTTACACACACTAATGCTCGCTACGTCCTTTCCGACTCAAAAACCGCACTCCTAAATTTTGCACGAGGACGAGTCCACGAGACCGCCTTCCGCATTCTCAGCTCGCCCTCCGCAAACCCGCCCCGCCAGGTGGAACTGATCTGGGTGCCTGCGCACTCTGGGAACCCCGGCAACGAAGCCGCCAATGACCACGCCCGAGGTCTCATCAACCGGGCGGCGGCGGAATCGGAGTCGAGCTCTTCCCGGGAGCGCATGCACTCTTTCAGCGAGCTGACCCAGACATATCGCGCCGAACGTCAGCTATACCCCCCGCCCCACCAATCCCTTGGCAACTATCACCAAATACTATGGCGCCGCCTCCAGACCCGCACCCTTCCCTCCCCCTATTTTCTCTCCCGCATCCGCCCGGGAGCATACACCCCCTCGTGTGCTCAATGCACTCACCCCCATGCTACGCTTACCCACATTCTCCTTGAATGCCCGGCGGACCCTCCCCCGCGGGGCCCGGAGCTCCTGACTACATGGGAGGAATGGGAGACCCTTCTGCGCTCGACGGACCCGGCCAGGCAGAAGATCGCCACTGACCGGGCCGCCCACGTCATGGAACTCCATGAACTCACAAACGTGTAGCGCAGTGGGGTCGTGCGGGGACCCTGGGACCTACGTGCCCGAACCCCTTGGTCAATAAAGTTGTTTCTCTCTCTCTCTCTCCGCTGAGGAGCAGGCTGCGTTAAAGGAACGGCAGCGGGAACGAGCTGCGCGTCATGCGTTCGGCAGAAGAACAGGCGGCTTTTAATGAACGCCGCCAGGAACTCGCTCGAAGAAGGGCTCGTCGTCGACGTGCCAACTTCACCTTGAGATAGCGCGAAGACGAGGCGTTGCGACAACAAAGAGCCGCGGATCCCGAACTTTGCGTGCACCCCTGTTCCCACTAGGGCAAGGGTTATTATTTTTACAGCGAAGCTGTTTACCTCTACCAACCGGCGATTCTTTCGTGGCGGCCCACAGAAAACTCGACTCCATCACCTGGCCACCGTCACGAAAGCGGGTCTTGCCATGCTGCGAGAACCACACTCGATCTCGCTTTGCTCGCTCAACGTGAGACCGCTTGGTCTTCATTCCAAAGATATTACTCATGACTTCGTACTCAACGAGGCTCAGGTGCTGTGTCTCTCGGAAACGTGGACGGACATAGTCGCCAAAGTGACCGGCTACGTTGCAATAACGGCCGCGAAACGAAGTGACGACCGCTCTGCCGGAGTCTCCGTGTACGCAAGAAAAGAAGCGTGCGTGACCGCGTACGAGCTTAAGCCTGACCCGGTGGACTGCGGCGATGTGTGCGCGGTGAAAATCCGACATGGAATTGTGATCGTCACCTTGTACATTTCGCCGGGCACTTCGAAGGCCGACGTAGAGCGGTTCATGCGAACGCACTTCGCGGTGTTGGCGAGAGATAAGATTACGCCATTTTGTCATTGTGGGTGACTTTAACGTTGACATTTCTAAACAGGAAAACAAGTGGTTCGCAGACTTTGTCTTCGAAGAGTTTGTACTGAAGTGTTACACAGAAACGAAACTACCAACCACCCTTGACTCGTCTGTTTACCTAACGTTGGGTGAGAAGATGGCAACTGTTAAAACCGAAAACCTCAGTGTATACCACAGCGATCATAGAGCCGTCGTGAATGTAGTTGTGCGATAAATCATTATACAATGCATTTTACGGCGTAGTGATTTCATTCGCTAAACTATGATAGGTTGAGTAAATGGTAACTGCTTCGCTGGCAATCAACCTTCACAGACTGGATTGGGCCTTCAGTCGCTTTTAATTTGGAGCCTCATTATCACTATCCCGAATGAAAAAATTTTACCGGTGTGCGTTTCAAGGTTTATAAACCCTTTTATATACGGTGGTCTGTGGTTACTGAACTGCGATATGTGAAAGAACTATGTGTTTGTGCGTAGATGGATCATAAGAAGCCAAGAAACACTGACACCAAGGGCAACATAGGAGAAATTACTTCTGCCTAATAAATTTAATAAAGAAACGATAAATTAATGGAAATGAATGTGGATAAAAAGCAATTTGCCGCTGGTGGGGAACGATCCCACAACCTTCGTATTTCCCATGCGATGCTCTACCAATGGAGCTACCGCGGTGCCGTTTTGGGAGTGTTCGCCAGCGCCACCTCTCACAGACATTGGCGGCAGATGTGGAACATCATTTCTACCCAGGGCGTTACGAGGACGTGATCTTTTTTTGGATGAAGGCAAGCGGTAAACAAACTCGCGAATACGAAGGTTGTGGGATCCTTCCCCGCCTGCGGCAAGTTGTCTTTTTTTTTTCATCCACTTTCATTTCCATTATTTATCGTTTCTTTTTTATTATTAAGCACAAATACCTTCCCCTATGTTGTCCTTGGTGTCAGTGTTTGTTGGCTTCTTTTGATATGACTAATAAAAATCGGTCCACTCGGTTAAGCCCCCTTTCTTCTCGTTTATTACATAACGAGGGTCTCGAATCCGGCAGCATTGATGCCTTCAGGTAGCATTTGTGGGTTTATTGACCAGATGCCTTCACCAAAAATTATCACATTCTCGTAACGCCAGCGGCAGAAAGATGTTCCACGTCCGCCGCCAAGTTCTGTGAGTTGTCGTGCTGGCTAACAATCCCAAGCTTAGTTCTAGTAGTAACACATAAATACCCAAGAAAGTGGATGTGGAAACGGCGCCACGGTAGCTCAATTGGCAGAGCATCGCACGCGAAACGCGAAGGTAGTGCGATCGTTCCCCACCTGCGGCAAGTTGTATTAAAGCGAAAGCTTTACTGGCCGCGAACTTGCGATTTCGCCATGGCGGTGCTCCGATGAGGCACATGACGTCACAACACGAGCCTCGCCGCGGATATTTCTCTTTCTCTCGCTCCCGAGTCATCACTGCGCATGCGCCACAAGTAGCAACGAGCCACAGGTACAGTGGCTAGAATAGGGAAGTGTGCGCACGGCGCCGCCGCTCGCGTGGGCTTCTCGGATGTTCCGCTCAGGTGGCGCTCGCATTCGCTTACACGTCGCTCGGAGGCAACGGCGGTCTGCCCCTGTGGCATTGCAGCCGCGGCCCTGAGGCAGCTTGGTGCTCTGAACTCCTTTCTTTACATTAGCTGTAGTCATCATGCAGCCACATCTGATGCAACTGCGATCGCATGGCCTCCGCACTTCGCTTTGCGCTGTTGCAGAAGCCGGTCCAAAATGCCTCTACAGCTGCCCATGCCGTACATGCGTCTGGTCCGTTCATTCTCTAGCGGAGGCCACGCGATCGCAGTTTCACATGTTTACCAGACTAAACACAAAGCGTATTAGTGCCGAGGTCGGAGTTTATGCAGTCGACAAGCGACGCTGATCTGTTGAACAGCGCCTTGTTTGACCTATATCCGAAACTAAATTATCACGACCGCGGCATTAGCTCCTAAATAATAGTGCGAAAATGACCTTATTGTAACTGCCTTCGTGCCCTCCTGCCCATCTTGCTCCTCGTTAACCCGTGAGGTCCGAGTTAGCTAATCGGTTCACCTTGTGAGATGACCTGAATTACTGGACATTCAAAATTACTGGCGTGCTGGTGTTGACTGCTAATTCCTAACAAACAGGCACCATCGCACTGTCTATAAAAATAAAAAAAATAACTGAGATCCGCACAAGCTTCTTAATTTTTATCAGTTTTATTCAGCAAGTTAAGATTAGGCAAAGTGAGCATCCGCATTGTTATGTTGGTTATGTAATGCGGCGCATCTTCAGAAGTTTCTTTTTTTCTCGCGTTGATATTCTTTCTTTGTTCAAAGACTTGGTGTAGAAGTGAAGTCGTGTCAAGATAAAAAACTCCACTATATTGCTTGTCAGTGCTTCTTTGTGGGCATCACAACCAATGGAAGGCACGTGTTGCATACAATGCAAAATATCGGTGACACTATCTCTTTGGACCTTCTTCCAACTGAACCACATTGTGAAGCTATCCTCCAAAGCTTCCACGAATGAAAAAAGTGGTCTTGGGGGATACAGAAGCCCTCCTTTATCACAAAACTGGGTGAAAGATGAGAGAGCTTCATCCGAATTCTCAACCGATGTCAGCAGCTGCTCAAAGCAGTCCCGACATTTCGTTGTTAGTATTTTCCGTCGGGCCACATAGCCAGCCAAATAAGATACCAGCCTTGCATCACTATGCTTCTCCGGATAAGGATGATCAGTGCGCAAAGATGATGTTTCAAGCACGCTGGAGGCTTCCTCAATTATCCCTGCACCAATCAAGTTGTCCACTTGGTTGGCTGCCTCAGCTGGTCCGACAAATCACACGATTGCGCCACCTGAGCAGTTGCCTGTGTCTAGAGCTTTCACGAAATTATTGAAGCTCAGACAGTTAACAGCAGTAAGGAACTGTGCTGAGGTAGGCTGATCATTATATTCCGAAAACTGGCGAATTATGCCAACCAACTTCTCTATGGGATCCTGGCTCAGGCGGGAAGTTAGCAAATATTTGTAGCCTATTTGCTCCGTTAGGTATCTTAAAAGCTCCAACGTTCCTTGAAGGGTTACTCTTAAACCTTCTGCTGTGTTTGAAGACAAAAAACCTGCTTTTGAGGGGCCTGTTTTGGCTTCCTATTCGTTGATGTAGAGTAGGGAATCACTCAGCACCTGTTATTCTGGTGAATTCGGTCTGAGGGCGCTGGATGGAAGTCTCGATGTCATGATGGCAATTAACTTCTGCATAAATCCAATGAAATGTTCTGTCTGCTTCCGGTGTGCCAAGGCTTTGTCAATTTGGCTCTTATAGAAGAAGAGGCCACGTAGAACTTCAGAGCTGCAATGATGAAAGGCATAATTAACTTTCATTTTTTTCAAAATTATTAGGGTTCAGGTGGACTTGGCTTATCTTTGGCATAACTTTGAGCGTTGTTGCACATTTTTCCAGTTCATAAGCTATATTTAGTGGTTTCACGTCCACATGCCCTGCTGGTGTCTTGTAACCAGCTTTTATAAATCCGTTTCTCACACACTTCACTAAGTGTGGAAAGTCTGACAGGAAAACAGTCGTCGGTTATCATCAGTGGGGTGGGATGTTGATGGCTTGATAGCTGGTCCTTTACCCGATATTCCGAACTGTTGCCACAGTGTCGACGACTGTGAAAAGCACCAGCTTTTGTGCATGCAGAACACTCACGTTTTTGGGCACAGCTAAGCACACTATAAGCTACCTTTAACAGTTCTTCGCTGAGAAGACGGACATTCTTATAGTCATGTGCGCATTCATCGTCGGAAGGCACAGGTAGATCAAGGTGATCAACGTCGTTCTGCGAAGGTGGGTGCAGCGGCCCATCCTTTCGACGCCTTTTTGGTGGCACTGGGGAATGCAAGCTTGACCTCTCTTTAGGATTTTTTTTCTTGGGAACTGCCTTGGAGAGGTACTTTGGTACATTTGGAAATATCGTCGGTACGGCGCCCCGGCAGAAGAAATAGCCTGCTTCGGTCCAAGAGCACTGTTTGGCCGTCAAATTAGTGTTCAATGTGTCGTGAGATGAACTGCTGATCGAAGTGCAGCTCACATACGGCTGCGTTGCATTCAAGCGGCTTGTCTGCTCTCGGTATGTTCCTTTGCCACTTCTGAAACACGGCGTCTTCTTCGGGACTCCGAACAATGAAAACTTGTTCTTGCATGACTTTAACCAGTCGTGCATCCGGGCACAAAACAATGGCTTTCACGGCGTCTCATTGGGCGTCATTCGCACAAACTTCACCGAAAATCTTAGCAAGCAGACTGAAAAAACTCCGACAACACGTGTAGGAAACTCGCAGTCATCCGCTGTAAAAGCGCTCAACTCGACGACGACGTGTAAACAGGATCGAGCGCCGTCTGGTGGTGGCATCGCTAGACAGCGTCAGCGACTCCCATAGTGGCCGCTCGTGGATAATGACACTTCCCCTATTCTAGCCACTGTACCACAGGTGGGCCGCCGCTGCGCAGCGCCGCACCTTTCTGCCGACGCCGTTCGGTGTGACGTCAGACCGCGTTCCTCGTCGTTGCGCTCGCTTCGCCAGTTGCGTCGCATGCCTGATAACATGTCGAAGGATTCAAAAGGGGAGCACCCGTGCGCCGCGACCACAGTTGATGCGGCAGTATGGACGGCGACAATTTTGATAAGCAGGAGGAGGCCTGGAATCGACATCGCAACGAGATGAAGAGGAAACTAGCCGCCCAGGAAACAGACGAACAGCACGCCGAACGACTGGCTAAACGCCGCAACATAGCTAGACAACCAGACTAACCTGGAGTTGCAATCAAAATTAACCAAAGCTAACCATGCTATGCCTTAGCTTTCGCTACGTTTATCCTGGCATAGCCGAGCTAAGCCACTGCCAATTTCTTTAATCCACTTTCACTTCAGTTAATTTATCGTTTCTTTATTTCATTTATTAAGCACAAGTAACTTGCCTTATGTTGCCCTTGGTGTCAGTGTTTGTTGGCTTCTCATGATATGACTAATAAAAATCGGGCCACTCGGTTAACCCCCTTTCTTCTCGTTAATTGCGCAGATTGATGTAATAAAGACAGACGGTGAATCCGTTTCTCATAAGTTTATTACAGAAAATAAGAACATTTGCATGACACAAGGACACAGAATGTTATTGCCAAGTACAAACACGCACAGAGAATAAGAAGAGACAGAACTATACACATCTTCTGTTTCCCTCGCGTATGCGCCCATAGTTGGGTCACTGGAACCATTGCTCGCACTGAAACAACTCTTCTTGCACCATCTGCTATTTCATTGGCGAAAGATCATTAGGCTAGATTTGACGTTCGACAAACGGAACAATTTTCGCGCTATCCCCTGCATTTTCTTCGTTTAATATGTGCGGCGGTGTTGTACCGCCTTTAGGACACTGAATTCGAGCTCTCCTTTACAATTAGGAATCGCAAACATCTGCGTTTATCGCTATAAGAACGTACCCCACTTTCTCTTCCATGGACACTGTGATGTTCACTACCTTGAAAAATCTTCAGATTTCTTCAAAATCCGTAGTACCTGTCTCGCATGCAAATTGGCCCTTTGAGCGAAACTCTGCTCAGCGCGTTTCTTCTTGTTCTTGGAATCTCCGAAACAATTCTGGATTTCTTCAATGAAACAACCTTCCTAAATTATGAACGTGTCTTTGTGGTTTTACTACCACACGAGAGGAGTATTAGTGATGAATAAAAGAACATTAGTGAGCTTAGACGCTCATTACGATCCGTGGCTTTGGTAACACTTCATCCAGTCGTCCACGTGTTCTCCTGATGTCCCGGCGAAGTTCCGTGGCCCTCGGTTGTAAAGGTAGGAACTGGTAGTCTTTGCCCGCGGAGCTTCAGAATCCTAGTCTTGTGGCGTATTAGTTCGGTAGGGCGGGAATTTAGCAAGGCCGCTCCAGCGGTGAAGACGACTTAGTAGTGTACTTCACCGCAGCTACCACCTTGCTATGCTTCCATTCTTTTGTTCCTGCTATGCCGCGTCTCTACCAAAATTGTACGTGCTTTAGAGAGGTCCAATTGAGTTTTAATAATGTAGCTAGAAACCAAGCACAATGATCATGGAGGGCCAAAAATCTGTTTCGTTTTCCTTCTTTTTCTTGTCGCTTCTCTTTTCGTCACCTTCGATGTGCTTTGACAATATTTAAAATGCGATCGGCTCCAGCATGTGTACATGTTGTAAAGCAATGAACGGGGCTAGTTGGTGGACGTTCATGATTATATTGCGCTTAGTGTTACACTGGCGATTTTAAGCGAAGGACAGGACGCGGACGTACTTAACGCAATATATAAGTACGTTGCGCTAACCACGTCCACGCCCTGTCCTTCGCTTAAAATCGTGAGTGTAACACTAAGCGCAATATAATCATGAATGTGCACATGTGTTCACGATTACGTCATTGAAGCTTCTAAAACGCGACCGATTTCGCGTCACGTGCGCGTGCGGCAATATCCTAATAAATGTTTTTGAAACAGCATCAGGCACACGACTTGTGCATGTTTTGCTGCTGCCTTGTGTTTGCGCCTTCGTTTCATCAGTGCTTCATTTTTAGGTGACATCATTGCAAGCGCGGTACAATCTCTCCGCATCTGCGTTTCCTGCTCTAGTCGTCTACTTTCCTGTGTCATAGATCTCTTTACGCTCTCCGTCTACAGATCGAGAGAGACCAACTTTACAAAATAGATCAAATAGCTGAAGAAAGACATCAGAAAAAAAATAATGAAAATATCTGGCGTTCGTGTCCCATTTAGGGCACGATGGCATTTTTGAGGCGCGTCATTTTTTCCAGCGAAAGTATTTCTCGAAGTCATACGGCGTTAACAACTTTTTATATGAATGATTTTATCTACAGCACGCGCTTTACAAAACGCAAATGTATATAAAAGGCACTTTGCCGCATGTTTTCTATGAGCACAAGAAAGAAAGTGTATTGCTTGACTGCTATTATTTCCATCTGTCACTCTTCACCGTGATGCCATTTGCATAGACCCAGAAACGTGTTTTATGCGAATAAGCAGAAGCTGTGGAACATTTTATTTATAGTTGCGGCAATTGTTGCTTAAAGGAAAGAGTAATGCTCCATTAGGTAGCATGCTAGAAGGAATAACTGCCACAAATATTCCTAAGAATACTTGGAAAATTACTACCTTCTGATTTCACTGCTTGCAGGAGACAAGTAATAAGAGAGATGTATGATGCGGTTAGACCACAGGCGCCGAATAGCAGCTGAATAGCCTGGGGAATAGCTCAGAAAAACGTTCTCTTTATAAAAAACATAATAGTTAGAAATAATGGTAACGTATAAGTATTTCCACATAAAAGAAATTTGTTGTCAAAGAAAGAAAGTCCCAATGCTACACATTAGAACGAGCCCTTTGCGTTTCTACTGGATAATATTATACGCATATGCTTGTTAAATTTCGCCTGATCGTGTATGGTGCACTACGTCGCCTTCCTTGAGCTTCAATTTTAGTCGCAAGTACTGTTGATTGTTTTCATTTCGATAGGCGAAAACGAGTAACTCCGAGTATAAACGAAAGTAGACCGCTGGAAACGCAACGCCTGCCTGCGACATGGCGCACCTGTATTCGCGAGCCATATCCACTTCCTGGTGTACACACACGTGAGCGGTTGGAGTATGCCCAGCTTCCGCATATGCTGTACTGAGTTAACTGCCAGCGTACGAAGAGGATGGCAAGCAGAAAACTAGTCGTTGCCGCCGTTGTTGCCAGCTTCCTGAGCTCTGCCCTTTTACAGCATATCGATACCGATGGCCTTCTTCCTGTTTCATTTTCGGACGAGAGATTCGGCTGGTACCAGGACACCGCAAAGGTAAGATCTTTGTAATCTGAAGCTATAGTAATGAAGGATTCGATGCGTGCAATAGGGAATTCGAACCAGCAGACACAGAGCATAGAGCAAGGTGAAAATGCTAGCTGCGTCTCATTTATACAAGCTACTACTGATGTCGCAGTAAAAAAAAAAAAAAAATGCAGATACCACGCACTGTGGGAATCGATGTCCTCGAAGCTTTCCGTGCTGGATGCTTTGACTGACGATAATTAGCGGTAGTGTTTACGGCTAAAGCTTAATGTATTCAACGTTTTGGCTCACACGAGAGTGGTGAGTTGATGTTAAACGTTACCTCGGGTGCACCACTGCTCCTTGTCTGCGTAGTACACAGAATTCACAGGAACAGCTGTTTGCTTGAGGCGCTGTTGTGCGCCATATTTTATAATCTCTGAGAAGGTTGAGCGTTGTCATTGCCTCACGTGGAACATCACATCGTGGCAGAAGTATTAAACTTTAATTGGATTTTGGGGTTCTACGTGTCAAAACCACACTCGGATTATGAGGCACCCCGTAGTGGGGGACTCCGGATTAATTTTACCCCCGTGATTTCCATAAACGTGTCCCAAAACTAAGTGCACGTGCGTTTTCTATTTCATCGACGTCGAAATGCGACTGCCGCGATTGGGATCAAATCCGCGACCTCTAGCAATGCCATAGCCGTAAAGCTAATGCGGTGGGCCGAGAAGTGTTGATTTGACCGTCGACCGCTTCCGTAGTTTCCCCTGGACCCTGCTGTGTGCTTTAATTAATGCAGCTCTGCTTCAGCACGCGCCGCGTGAGTTGCCCGTGTTACATATTTCCATGGCGTTTATTTTTCAGAAGTACCAGCAACGTACTGTACCCTACGTTGAACTTAAGGTTGTCCTGTTTCCCCGCAACCGCTGTCGTATAGTAGTGGCGTTTCCTTGCCTTCTCACGTCACATCCCCCCCGACCCCCTCTATTGTATGGGAACTGCCTCTTCCAGTTCCTCTCTTTCTTCTCATCTTCTTCTCTCTGCAGTTCTATCTGCGTCCCCTCTGTCCTCGCACGTTAGTAGAAAGGGAAGAGCTGTACTTTCTGTAATGCTTCTGAGGGGAGTCACCGATAATTACAGCTGTCAAGCGGCAAATTAGGCGACGGCCAGGTAGCTCTAGAGGGCATTGTGCACATTCAACGCGGTGCGGTGAAAACAAGTTTCTTCTGTCACCTTTCCTCTCTCACTCGCGCCGGTCATTTCTATACACAGTCTGAACGACCCTGCGACGCCGCGTGCGCGACACCAGCAGCCACAGCAGCCCACAGCAGCAGTGGGAAAGTCGAAGAAAGAGGCAAAGAAAGCTTCGCTCTAAAATGCACCAAATGCTCAACATGGCAATGCGTAAATCTGGCTAATAGTCCCAGGGTTCGATCATGAATACATGCGTAAATACTCCAGTATCTCCACGTGGGAAAGGCCGCCACCGTACCACAATTATTAATGCCACGAATGCGTATTAGGGAGACGGTGCGCTCTGCTTCAGCCAGCGGTAAGTCGTTATTTCTTCCATTTTTCCCCTTTAGGTTATTATTTTTACACTAGAATAAGATAATCAATTTCTCCAAAGCGTTGCGTGGCTTCATTATGCATTGGCTTCATATGATTGTCACTAACAAAAGTCATGTCCCTTACTTTCCCTTTTCGTTCAACAAATGCGTTAATATAGCTCTCGGCTGCAGGGTCGACATAGCTACGTGTCCACAGGCAGCCTTAGTCCTTCAGCAAAGGGCATTAGCCATCGAGAACGGCCAGAGTTAACAAAAGAAAAGAATGATGGCCTTATGAGTGATGGTGTAATATAATATTTTTTTCTTGCGTCAAAGCAAATGAGTAACAGCGCAAGTCACCGGACATACGAAGTAAACGGACGAAGCGTTCGTTTTTAAGTGACATCTTACGATGTCACGTATTGTTTTCATGCAATGCGTTGCACCGACCAAATTTCACACTTTATTTTGCTTACGTAGCCTCTAGTCCCTTCTTCCCTTAAATTTCGAGCAAGTGGAAACTACACGCAATAAACTTAAATAAGAGTTCTCAGTATGTAAGCGCCATATGTGCTGTCTTCCCAAAAAGGAATTTGATAGGTCAGTCACCCTTTGGCTCACAAACTATATTAAACGCGGCTGCACGAATTTGCTGTAGACTAACGCGTAGGTTATTGCATGTCTGGTCACGAATGGGGCTGAAGAAGTAGTACACTGTAGTATAAAGGTTATAGGCATGGTTAAGGTACCTCATAAGTGCTGGCCAACGTTTCGATAGGAAGACCTATCTTAATTCGTCAATGGTGGCCTCGTCATACTCGGCGGGTTAGTTTTAATTAAGGAGTTAGTAGAGCGACTTCACGTGCGGTCGCTGTCGGTGGCGGCTGGTTGTAAAGGGAGAGACTGTGAAGAAAATGACCTCTGTTGCTTGACGTCTCTAAGTATGGTTTCTAAGACGAGGGGGAAGATCTGTACCTCAATGTTATTGTTTTGCTTTCCTTTTTTTAACATGTTCTAATTAAGATTCGAATCCTTTATTGTTTTGATATGTTATCATATTTTGAAAGTTGTAACACTTGTTGTGCTGTTGTTTGCTGCAGAGTGTCAACATGCTCTCGGCGCTGCAGCCTTTCTCAGGCAAGAATACTGCCTTTTGCTGCAGCACCTTAGACAGCTGTATGCCTCAAACAACAAATAAATCAAATGAAAAAAATGGAAAGCGCCACTAAAGGTGTGATAAAGGGGGCTCAGTGCTGCGCAGCCGCAGAAGGACACCTATTCGAACCCGCCCTCTCGGCAACAGCAGGTGTTCCACAGCGTTTACGTATTCACAGATAATAAGCGCCACTGAAATGTGATGGTTTTCTCTTTCTGGTGTTGTTCTCCCACTTAGGCTTATTTAGAAGTGGCAATTTAGTTGCTTGAACGCATCGGTTTCGCCATTTGTCTCCAAGTGGTCGCTTCCCTCTCTCTTTATTTCCTTTTTTTTGCCACGAGTTTGTTTTTGCAGCAGCCATACGGTGTCGTGAAAAATAAAACCGTCACTTTACTTTGGCTTTGGTCCAAAGCAGATTTCTGGCGCGAACTATAGCTGCGCACGCACTCTTTTGATACGGTGTGACCAGAGCGGGGATATTGAAACATTTTTTGCCTATACCATTGCTTTTAGCGTTTGCTAGAGTTCATAGCGGTGCTTCGGCCGCGTTCTCAAGGACATTTTGTTAGCGATGTGATAGGTCGGCCATGAGAGAGGGATAATAAGTGTGACGTAGAAATGAGAAGAAGGATTAGCTACGAAGCCGTGAAACCTGCCCTTGGTGCTCTTTCCGTATTATTATCAAGGTGATGCGCTCTCTCTTTCTTCGGGTTTGAGACAGACAAAGCAGTTGCTTTCAATCAGCATATTTGAGGCCGCTGCTTTATGACGCAGGTGGGAGCGTAGTCACATTGTATTTTTTTTATATTTCGTGGGGTTTCTTTACCAGTTGGAAAAAATTAGCACGCGATTAGTACGCCGCTGAAAATACCGCAGTAAGATGTCACTTGGCTGTGCATGCAAGTGCCTCATTGAGACTTTTATATTTAAGACATTACTTCTCGAGTTAGATAACTAATTACAATTGCCCAAATAAATCCCATTAGTTAACAAAATTACTGCCAGTTACTGCACTGCACTGGAAACGAGATGCACTACGTTTTCTTCGATTAACGCAACTGCTCTTTTTTTAAAAACATGGTGCGTGACAGTTGGGACACTGTATAATTCACCCAATAACCGAAATGAGGCCAAGCCAGATTCACTCAAAGTTAGAATCAACAGCAGTCATGCGCAGCAGCGCTTATACTCGGACTCGCATTAAAACAAAGAGAGAGAGAGAGAGCGGCTGTAGGTTCTGCGGAAAGGCGAAGCAGTATTACTGATAACGAAGTATACGACAACTCCACGAAGGGAGATCACACCACCGAGAGACGGCAGATGCTTGGTGGTGAGAGAAGGCTCAGACTGTGAAACTGAACTGCCTCCTACTATGAGGTCTTGTCAGCACGTCCGTGAACACTTCGTGGTCACACGAAATTTCTTCAGGTGGAACACGTATACAATATATATATATATATATATATATATATATATATATATATATATGTATGGAGTTCGGAAAGCTGGTCGGGCCCCAGCCTCCACCTCTCCCCCCCCCCCCCTGCCCCATACCCGGAAAATTTTTAACTTCCGCCTATGTGGCCAACTGGTTTGGGGGCCGGATGCAACTTTTTTCACGGATGGCACTTCCTTGTGGAGCTGGGCTTGTTGCTGACGAACGCTCTCGAGCATATTGAATAGCGAGGTCTCTGTCGAGCTGCAGCCTTGCGGATAGCTGCTTATCTTCTATTCTAACTACCAGGCGGTTGCGCACGAACTCCTCAAGAACCTGCGCATGCAAACAGACCCAATCTATAAGAGTCCGAACGCCAGCTGTAATAAATTCTTTTACGGTATAAATTTTGCGCTTCTTCAAGCCTGCCATGAGGGTGCAGAACGATTTCCTCCTGTGATTTGACTTCAACACCTCTCTGTGACCTAAACATTAAAGCAGCAGCAATGTTCCTACTAAGTACCATACATGCATACGATAGAAGGGCCACGCTCGGCCCACTCAGGTGAAACATTTACAAGCAGAAGCCGTTATGGACTTATTCAAATAGCCATTCCAGCTGGTGTCCGCGGCAGTTATCGCCGGGAATGAGAAAATACCCTGCTACTGCGACGAACGAACCCACGCCCGTTGCAAGGAAGTCAGCTTCTCGACTACTGAGCCACACCAGCGCTTTTTTTTTCATCAGTGCAAGGAATTGTGAGCAGTGTCATTCGAAAGTTGTTACATTGCATTTGGACACACATGAAAAACAAATGCACACTTGCTACACAGTCCAACAAGAGTTCGAAATTCGGGCAAACAAAGGCGTCTAGATGCGAAATCCATTCAGGAACAGAATCAAACGTCCCAACCACACTATGCACTTAAGCAGCCTCTTTTCGAAAGACAGAACTTGTTGAGCGAGGTGGATCGGCATGTCTGTCGATCATTTGGCTTCTCCATAATGAATAGAGTCCTAGTATCATAAACAAAGCATGCGGTGTGTTACCGGCTGTCTTTTTGAAAGGAAGAAATCGGATTTCAAAAGATCTAAGAGGGAGGTCCTTTTTGATAGTTCTTTTTAAAATGCCTCCTCAATGAAATGCATCCCGACGAAGAATATAGCAATGTTTTATTTTCTCGAGTTGATTTCAAAGTCTACAATTTCAATTTCAGGGTACACAAAATATTTTTTTAAGAAACCATGTTATAACTGGCAGGGTGGAAGTGTGCAGCTTAAAGAAAAATGTTTTCGCTGATGGCGTAATACACATTCTACGGACCCGGCAAAGGACATCTTTACCAAGTAGAGACAGTTACGGCTTTCAATACAATGATTCAGGGGAAAAAATTATACATTAGTGCTATATTTAGTGACGTTCGATGAATGCTAAACAAGTGTTCTAGAGTGAATCTGGATTTTAAATATGAAATAGTGTAGACAAGTTCTTTTAGGAAGCCCCATAACGGCAGTTCTTAAGGAAAGTTTGCCGTGAGCGAAAAAGAAAGCAAGGTGTGAAGCAACACGCGTTCGACACACTGCGAGAAGGAATGAATGATGGATGTTTTTAAGGTAAAATAATCGCATTACCAATTGTCGCAGAAACAAATGCACAAGAGGGAGGCCTGCCTTCTCACGTGAAACAATAAGGTTGTTCCTTCTCATGACTACCAGCAATGAACGCCAAATAAAGCATGCAGACATTCTATGAAATGCTTGAACATGGATATTACAGCAGTGCAAGACCTACAGAACATAAAGAAGCTGAGAAGCATGAAAGATATTGCATGCCTTAGCAGCTTTCGACGGATACAGGTTACTGTAAACGATAGCGTTATAGACGCTATCGAGAGGCGCATGATGATATCACAGCAGACGAATTCCAATGAATATTGGAGTACACAGAGGAAGTTAGCGCCCACGAGCCTAGCCGAGAACCCATGCTTTTATCCAAACTTGCATTAGCTCCTTCAGTTTAAACGCAGGGTAGCGTTTTTGCCTCTGTAATACTGGGCTTATCGATGCAAATGAAGGCAATGACATCCGCATAAGTTAGCGCATTAGTTTCCTCATCTGCCTACACTTATCCTTTAATGCTTGAGCCCCAAAGCACACTTAATAAAAACTGTTCCAAGTATATAGCGAAAAGCAAAGGCGAGAATGGAGAACCCTGACGGACGGATGGCTGTACCTGTGTTATATCTCAGGGGGTATGCTTGACAATTAACCTTGTAGCGCAAGGTTTATAACAAAGTACTATGCCATTGTATAATACATCTCCTTACTGGAGATGTCGCAGCAGCCGGAACGAAAAGTGGTGCTGAACCTTTGCAAACATTTTGCCGACGTCAATGTAAAGAAGAAGTTCTTGCTCCATACTACTCATACTACTCGATGACTGAAAGTGCGATATCAAAATTTCTCTATATATAGTGTCATCGAATTGCGCATGTTTGCTGGTCATCTTCTAATTTAGCAATAACTGTCCGCAACCGCTTTGTCAGTGCTTTGACAAATATTTTGTAATTGACGTTTCATAACAATATCTGCCTTTATCTGTTTACTCTCTTTATTACTTCTTTATGAGTGCCCTTTGTTATTAAAATTATGTGGCCCTTACAGGAAGGTCACCATATTCATAGTCTTCCTTGAAAAGCAGCTCAAGAAAAGAAGGCAGGAGTTGCTGAAATTTTATATGAAATTCAGCGCTAAGGTCACCAGGGCCAGGTGTTTTGTTATCGTGCAGCATCTCGACGGCAAACTTTATTTCTTTTCGAGCGTTTGGTCGTTCAATACTGAATCAATCGTCTTCTTGTATGTGTGCCATAAGGGAAAAAAATTTATCAGGTTTTTTTGTCGTTACCATTGTGAGGCCTAACTGCAGTGAACAGACTGTCATAATGAGCCTCAAATATGGTTATTATTTGCGACGTCTGAGTATATGGAACCACCAGACTATATTTGCTTAGAAATAGCGTATCGCTTTTCATTACCGAGAGCCCTTTTGTGGGCTCCTCATTTGTGAAACTAGTTGTGCGTGAACAGGTCGCTGTTCCTTTGCACACTTCCGTCTGTTATTTGTATTTGCGCACCACGGCGTGACGCTACCTGCTGGCAACACAGCAGCAGCAGTGCTACCAGCTGGAGAAGCGGAGTTCCCAGCTCTCAGCGCTCCATCTGTTGGCGCCGTCCGCAACCAACCGAAGGTAGGCAGCTGGGCGAGTGTCGCCTCCTCTCCCCCCGCTTCCTCTCCCAACAGCACCGCCGAGACACTGGAACTCAGGCGCGAGCTCGTGCTCTTGCGAGCTCAAGAAGAAAGACTAGCCAGCGAACTTAACTCGCTCTGAACTCAATCCGCTATTCCACCCTCCTCAGCTACGAGGAAGAAAACATAATAGACAGGGAGATTCTTACTCCTATGGGGAGTCGCGTCGCGGCCCTCGAGACCCAGGTGACCGCGACTGGAACACAATGGGATGACCTCCCCAAAATTGAACAGGACACCATCGCGCGTCAGATGGAGTCCCATCGCACGGTTGACACAAGCCGTAACTCACATTATCCACAAATGGATACAAGACAATCCGCGCGTCCTTAGGTGCGTAGTGCCAATCAGAGACGTTAACTGCCCCTTAAAATTTAACAAAGTCATTCCCGGGGAGTCTGACTTTTTGGAAGATTCCTGCACGTCTACGCCGGGTACTAGCGGATTGGGGAATGTTAAAAGCGTAACCCCAACCTCTATCTCCGACCGTGTCCCCCAACACTAAGTTACGAGACCGAGAAACTCAGCCGCTTACACAGACACAGCGGAACTGCAGAGGTCTCAAGGAACGCAAGAAGCGCGCTCATCTCTGCCTCTACCTTGAGTTACTCGTCGCTCTTCAGAAGCCCGGCGCTGGCGTCAAACTCACAAACTACTCTACATTTCAAAACAAAACGCACACTTGTATACTTGTTCACAAGCAATATACAGCGCAGGACATCACACTCTCCACAACACCGCCTTTCCTATACACGATCGTGTCAGTGCTGCCCCTAAGGCGGACTGACCCAGCTGTACACATGCTAAACAATAACTGCCCTCCCCCAAAGTTAAGAACGTCACGTTCAGCGAAATTTTCACTCAAGCTGTGCAAGTGGCGGGAAGGGCTCCTGATCGTCGGCGACTTCCACGCCCCGAGCAGACTTTGGGGGTACACCGGAGAGAACGCGCGCGGAAGGCAGCTTGGGGAAATTCTTTCTACACTTAGACTCACCCTCCACACTGACCCCGCCAACGCAGCACGTCTCGGCAATTGGATTCAACGAGACACATGCCCGGACCTCAGATTTACATCCAAATGTAACATATATACACAACACGAACAAACATACAAAATGCGAACTGGCTGAATGCAGAGGAAACTCTCCGTTTTGGCCACTTATAATCAACAAAACCATATACATGCGTTACCTGAAATACTCACTAGCACAAGCTCATGTCCCCGACTGGATGACTCTCCACGCCTGCCTGCCTATCGTAGACCCCCTTCAGTCAGGATACGGCACCTGGTCCAAATCGCTCACGTCTACATTCAGACAACACGGAAAGCAGATTCAGCTCACGTCAACCCAAACGGGTGGGAACAACCAGCTTCTCCACCTTTGGGCGGCCCGCCTCAGCCTCACCAAACGATGGAAGAAGCAGAAACATAACAGACGCCTAGAGAAGCGCATCCTCAAACTCACATAGCAGGTCGCCGAATATGGTGCGCATTTAGGCGACACTAACTGTGTCGACTGGTGCAACACGGCTGTGCACTAGATGTCGGGCCGCAACATATGGCGCCTGTTCCGTGCTCTCATCGATCTAACACAAACACGCACAGAAACCCAACGCCACTTACTTAGGTCGATGCACAACTTTACAGTAACGACAACACAGCTAGCGCACCCGCTCAGCGACCGATACCTGTGCACCACCGAGGTCCCCCGGACAGCCGCGTACTCGTATGCACGCAAAGAGAACACGAAGCTGGACACCCCGTTCCCTCTACGTCCTCCGGGCGGCCTTAAGTAAGATGAAGCGCGGCACTGCGTCTTGAGGCGCGGCCCTGTTTACCCTCATCTTCAATTTGGCCATGCTTCATCTTCCCTCCAAATTGTTTTCAACGAATTGTTTTCAATCATCACTTCCATTCTTCCATTTACTTTCACACCTTTAATTTATATCACCTCGTATTGACGATCGCTATAAAGTCTTTTTTTCCTCCGTTGTCACACTAATCAATACTTCTATTCTTTCGTTCCTCAAATTTGTGATGATTAGAACCACTTACCGAGCTCCATTGTATCTATTATGAACCCCAGTGACTTTAAAAATGCGCTTGAATACGTGACCTAATACTTGCTTTGTGTTGTTTTAATATATTTATTCTTTCCATTCCCTTCTGTAACGCCCTATATGCCCTGAAGGCAATCAAATAGATAATTAAATAAATAAATATATAAACCCATTTCACAGCAACGTGTCCGAAGAAGACCATAGTGGACGTCCCCAGGCACGCACGGAAGCATTGGAGCGATTCTATGGTTGCCGGCCCACACCACGGAGCGTGGTGCACGGTCGAAGCCGTACGCAATACACAGGTAACGGGCCCACTTTCAAAGCCTAGAGCTCAACACAGGCGGAGGAGATTGCCATCGGTCTGCCTCTCACTAATCCCAAGTCGAAACACATCATAACCGACTCGCGAGGGGCTTGTCGGCATTATGATACGGGTTGGGCTTCCCCGCTTGCCCATTTCATACTGAAGTTTAGCTCCAACTCCAAGTAACCTGATTTGTGCCCTCGCCCCCCCCCCCCCCCCCCCTCACCAGGGACTACAGGGAAACGAAGAGACCGGTCAGGCCGCCCGCGCAATCTCTCCTCGGGAAATCTCCCGGTCCTTGGAAGCCTACTCGCAATCACACATCATGGTCCTTTCATTCAGACACCACCGATTACTACAAGGAGGACCACCGACGCTACCCGGTCCCTTGTAAGGGACTGGATCGCGTTGATGAGCGCCTCCTCATAAAAATTCTCACCAACACTTCACTGTACCCGGCTGTGATTAGGAATTTCAACCCATCCTTTGATGGAGCGTGCCACTTCTGTGGGAGGTGACTGACACATTCCATCTAGTCTGGGCGTGTCAACCAAACCCATCTATCCTTCCCAACCCAAACCCCAACAGACAGGACTGGGAGGCGGCCCTACTCTGCTGTCAAGACCTCAAGACCCAAAAGGCATTGGTTCAACGGACGCGGGCGATGTTGCTTGCCAATGAGGCCCCGGAATAGGGTCTCCATCTGATATTGTGAGGGGAGCGGGCCAACAAATAGGGCACTAACGCAACCACATCGCTACAACCATTTAATAGTGAATAAATCTTTTCACCACCACCACCACCGGACGCGCGTCCGGTTACGTTGGCGGTGCCAGTGCGTCCAAAAATTGGTCGAACAATAGACGCTGTTCTCGCCAACATCAGGTAACGTGCGCGCGCTACGACGGCCTACGTTTAGGCCTTAAGGGCTGGGTCTGGGAGCCCTTTCAGGGGCGAGTTCTCGCTGCCGCTTGCTGAACGCTGCCAGTTCATCGGGTCGGGGGAACGCACAACGCGTGGCCGTCCCATCCGTTTTCCAACACGAATGTGAATACAAACGAAGCCGGCGCAGCGCGCATAAAGCACGAGCGACACCCTTTCCTGCCCTTTTCCTCGCTGGCGGAAGCGAAAGGGCTCTGATTGGTTGCAAAATCCTTACTAATGACCCATGCTATGGCGCTGGCGCAGATGTCGACACATCAAACTACTCTTTTCCGCAGCTGCTGTGCTCTGGGAGTAACTGGGTTTTTCTGCGTGACCACTAAAACGCCACTTGTAAGCCAATCCAAATTCCGCTTGAGAAAAAAATTTCGCTTCCTTTCGGGAAGCCTCTGAAAAGCAATGAAAAGCGGTGGGGTTGTCTCGTCACAACTAAACGTTCTTAGAATAAGCCATTTCCAGCGGACGAGCGCCTGTTCTTCATGAAGAACGCTGATAACGCCGGCCGAACATGCTTTGTGAAGAAGTTCAGTGGGCTGTGATTCTTTTATTTTTGTTGCGTTGCTGTCATCATTGCATCACCGCGGGGTGTTCGAAGAGAATAAAGTCAATATGCCTCGTGGTGGCAGGAATGCGAACTAAACCCTGATGTCCAGAAAAGCTGGATATGATTTCTAGAGAAATCCCTTGCGCAAAAGCTAAGAAAATATTAAGTGTCATTGTTATGCATGCAAAAGAACGATCTATTTCGTAAATTTCTGCCTTTGATTTACATAGGATATTAGGATATGGGATGGGTGCTGTGAGTATACGCCTTAAAACTGAGTGAAGGAACCACTGACTACGAACGAAACAGAGGACGTGCTGCACTGGCCAGTCGCAGTTCAATCTACCTGAGAACATCTATGCCACTGCGCGGAACATTAATATTTATTTTAGAGAGATTAGAGGTGTTGCGAAGGTACTAAAGAAATATATAATGCGACAACCTCCTTATGCATGCGATTACAACAATGAGTGTTTCGGAAATAAAAGAAGAGAAACAAAGAATACAGCTCTGTCTCGTATAATTTAAAATAATACGCGTCGAATAATCTACCTCGGTGTTTGAATTAAATATCCGATACTTAATAAACTGATGCTATTCGCCTTGCTCTTTTCTTTCATTTCAGTGTTCCGTTCCTGTAGAAGACTGGTATGTGCTTTATAAGACAAGCGCTAACGCTGATTTCGGAGGATCAGACGCGCTATGCATGAGATACACAGTGCAGGAATTCCATCCGGTCGAACAAAAAGCGACCTTCAGAGTACGTTCCCTACCAAATACCGAAAGGTAAGTCAACCACTACTGCCGCGTGTATTACTTGCCCAGTCAGCTCATGCGATGTACTATGAGTGAGCGGTAGCGGCTGAAAGCTCGTGTTCAGGCTCTGGACTGTCAAGGAGACTACTAGCATGAAATTTCCTCATAAGTCCTAAAATCTACGAAACCTGCATATTACGGACAAAGTGGAAGAAAGTTGCCTAAATAAACAAAATGGTAATGGCTTAGCTCGGCTACGTCAGGATATACGTAGCGAAAGCTAAGCCATAGCATAGTTAGCCTTGGTTAACCTTGATTGCAAGTCCATGTACTGGTTGTCTAGCTATGTTGCGGCGTTTAGCCAGTCCTTCGGCGCTGTTCGTCTGTATCCTGGGCGATTCGTTTCCTCTTCATCTCGTTCCCATGTCGATTCCAGGCCTCCTTCAGCTTATCAGAATTGTCGCCGTCCATACTGCCGCCTCAACTGTGGTTGCGGCGCACGCGAGCTCTCCTTTTCAACCTCCAACACGTTATCAGGCATGCAATGCAGCGAGCGAAGCGAGTGGAGGCGAGCGCAAAGACGAGGAACGCGGTGTGACGTCATACCAAACGGGGCGGCGATAAGGCGCGGCGCTGCGCAGCGGCGGAACACCTGTGGCTCGGCGCTACTAGTGGCGCATGCGCAGTAGTGATGAGGGAGCGAGAGAGAGAGAGAGAAATATCTGCGGCCAGGCCCGCGTTGTGCGGTCATGTGCCTCCTCTGAGCATTGCCACGGGGAAATCGCAAGGTCGAGGCCAGTACAGCTTTCGCTTTGAAAAAAATTCACGCATGTTTACGATACTCCACAATGCGAAATTTGAGCGCATACGTGTTTTCATTACGCGAGATATTGGCTCACGCGGACAGTCTGTCTCGTGCAGCACGTTCAAAACGAAGCAATTTGTGGTGCGTCTCCCTCGCTAATCAGGAGATCGCAAGCGGCAACGCGTGGGTGACGTGTTAGTGCGATTCGAAGCAGCCGCCGCAGACAGACCTCCGCCCATGAAGCGCTTTGTTTCAGAGACGACGCTCGCCACTCTGGCTCCATATCGCAGGCAGCGTCGCCGCACAGGCCGTCTTGCGCTGTCCTATGCTTTTCTTCACACACTTTAGCTCCACCAACGACGAGAGCGGTACTTGGTCGTGGGGAAGTTTTGCCACCAGTGTCATTGGAGACAAGACCAAAAGGAGCGTCACGTCGGGCCTTACTCGTAGCCACTCGCCATGACCCATTGCAGGGGCAGCGATCCCCGTCACACACGCTAGTACCACAGAACACCTATTTAAACTTAGAAAATGGAAAGTGCACCTTCCATAGTGCAACGGAAGTAACAGTAGCGGTGGCGTTGCGAACTAAAGTATGCGACCGAAAGATGGCGCTGGCAAAATTAAAACTAATATCGTCATCATTACGTAGTGAGCAATATGGCCGCTGCGGTACCGGCTGGTGGGGCTCGTCGCGCTTTTCGCTCGTTGGTTTTGGGCGCTTTGTTACCGCTTTCGGGGCGGTATTTCTGCGTACAATACTCTAACGTGACTACCGATATCTGTATTATGTCGCCACGTGACCGAGAGGCCTCAACTAGGAAAAAAAAGACACTTCAAACAAGTGAGCTTACATCGTTTATCGTCATGGTGAATGCAGCAGTACATGCCACAATTTTCGTACAGGTGAGGTTGCGGTAATAATGCCAGTCACTGAGTTTACAACATACGAAAACACAGATAGCCATCACGTTAATGAAATTGAAAGCTGGCATTGAGTTTTCTCATCGTGTTCGACCAAAGCAAGGAGAACGAAGCTTCAGACAGCGATATTTATGCTTGTCTACCCTCGTATTTGTATTGCGTACAGTGCTGCTTGACGTGTTTCATAGCATATTGTCTGCGTTGAACAATTTCAGATATGATTAAAAAGAAAGAATAAAAGTGCTGGGCAAAG
This sequence comes from Dermacentor andersoni, assembly GCF_023375885.2. NCBI lineage: Eukaryota > Metazoa > Arthropoda > Arachnida > Ixodida > Ixodidae > Dermacentor > Dermacentor andersoni. The sequence goes on from NC_092816.1 coordinate 181,126,610, forward strand.
ATGTACTTTCCGCAAGATTAGCTCGAGCAGTAATCTCCAATTGTTTTCATAACACATTGGTAAGAGGCCCGAAGTGTGGGAATAAAAAACACGTTATGCAAAATTTTACCTCAGACATTGTCGGCTCTTGATATTTCTGCTGCACATTTATTGTTCAGATGCGGCAGAAAAGGCTTCGAAATAAGTGGAGCACTCATTGGAAAGCGAGGAAAGTTGAGGAGACAACCGTGCTTACAAGGACCTTCGCAAATATTGTGTGAATAAACAAGCACACTAAATTAACATATAAGGCCAATTAATGCTCAGGGATCCTTAGAAAATGCAATTTACGGTTTCATGTAAAAAAAAAAAACATCAGAGTTTGTGTATTCAAACAAGTCAAAGAGGTTGCAAGGAGATGAACATTTCAATTGAATAACCGAGGTGAGCAAGGAAAGCCTCAGCCAGGAACCAATGCTCCAACAAGCAAACATATTTGTCAGGGCCTTGACGAAGATTGGCTGAATTTTAGGCAAACCTTAGTCCGAGTATATTTCAAGAACATTTTGGGAACACACTGCTCAGGTTTGTCATCTGCTCTTTGAAAATAAAGAAAAGTTGTTCTTTAGTGGTTTGTCATGTTTGAGAAGTGCGGAGTACGCCACCGGCGTGCATTTGCCTTTTCTAGCTTTCTCTTACGATGCATGGCTAGCCTAGTTATTGATGTCATGCAAACCGTACATGAGCCTTTTGTAGTTCACAAATGTACAATAATGCGCGTATCCAGATCTAATTCTAATCATAGCCCTTACCATCTCAACAACGTTCGGTTAGATTTCATTGTGTCATATAAATATGTGGGTGTACACATTCATCATTATCATCAGCCTATTTTATTTCCACTGCAGGATGAAAGCCTCTCCCTGCGATATCCAATTACCCCTGTCCTGCGCCAACCGATTCCAACTAGTGGCCACGAATTTCCTAATTTCATCACTGCACCTAGTCTTCTGCCATCATCGACTTCGTTTCCCTTCTCTTGGTACCCATTCTATAACCCTAATGTTCCAACGGTTATCGAAACTGCACATTACATTACCTGCCTACCTTATTATTTTTTCTCTTAATCTGAATGAGAATATCGGCTATACACGGCCGTTTGCTCTCTGATCCAGACTGCTCTCTTTCTATTGCTTAAGGTTATGCCTAGCATTCTTCTTTCCATCGCTCTTCGGGCGGTACTTAACTTGGTTCAAAGCTTCTTTGTCAATCTCCAAGTCTCTACCCCATATGTCATCACCGGTAAAATGCACTGATTGTACACCTTCCTTTTCAGTGATGATGGTAAGCTTCCAGTCAGGAGCTGACAATGTCTGCCGTAAACGATCCAACCTAATTTTATTTTTCTATGAATTTCCTTCTCATGATCAGGGTTCCCTGTAATAAGTTGGCCTAGGTAAACGTACTTCTTCAAATACCCAAGAGGCTGACGGGCGATCCTGAAGTCTTGTTGCCTGGCCCGTCTATTCTTCATTATCTTTCTCTTCTGGATAATAAACTTCAACCCCACTCTTACACTCTGTCTGTTAAGGTCCTCAATAATTTATTGTAACTCGTCTGCAGTGTTGCTGAACAGAACAATATCATCGGCAAACCGAAGGTTGCTGGGTTATTCGCCGTCTATCCTTACTCCTAAGCTTTCCAAGTTTAATAGCTTGAATAATTCTTTTAAGCACGCGGTGATTAGCATTGGGGAGATTGTGCTTCCCTGTCTGACCCCTTTCTTTATAGGTATCTTCTTACTTTCCTTGTGCAGAATTAAGGTAAATGTGGAACCTCTGTAGATATTTTCCAAGGTATTTACTTAAGCGGTCTGTACTCCTTAATTACGTAATGTCTCTATGATTGCTGGTATCTCTACTGAATCAAATGCCTTTTCGTAATCTATAAGGGCCATTTAGGGAGGCTTATTGTACTCTGCGGATTTTCGTTTACTAGATTAACGACATGGATGTGATCCATTGTAGAGTGCCTCTTCCTGGTGTACACATTACAAATAACTTAAATTGGACCATTAATGTAAAATACGTCAAATAACAAAGACAATCAGATACTCGGGGACTTATGGCGAAACTTTTCCAACGCACTGGCTACTTCGAAGCTACAGCTTTACAACGCTCTAATAGGCTCGAAACTTAAATATGCATCTGCAATATGGGATCTCAGTAGCGTGAATCTTATAACTCCACTCTTCTTGTTTTATTCTTTCCAATTAAAACTGTACCACGAGAACCTCTATGAAAACTAACTTAGCATATATTCCACTAGCTAAACGCCGCAAAGTCGCCAGTATTTCACTATTTCATAAAAGTTTTAATCAAACCACACTTCACCACGACCTCATACTGCGACCTCAGTAATTTCAAACTTCGTTGATCATAGGAGTAAGGTAGGAATTTATGTTACACGAAGTCTTTCTTTCAATCTGTCATCATCTGTACATATCGGGAATGAAACCACCTTCCCTCAAACATGGTAGCCATCACCAATAGCAAACTTTTCTGCAAAAGATTAGCTAACATTGTCTACTCAGGAGGATCATTACGTTACAAGAACTCACTGCACTTGTATGTGTGTTTGTTTTACTCTATTCCTTTGTAACCACTTCCCGTTTTATTGGCATATGGCTCCGAGGGTACTTTAAATAAAACATAGAATAATAAACTGAAGAGTGACTGCCAGGGTTTCAGTCAACATGAAGCACAATTTCTTCAAAATTGCATTGAGTGTTTTGAAGGTTACAAAATAATTGGATTTTAATATAACAATTTAACGTTGTGAGGGAGCATGTGATAGGTGGTGGTAATTCCCGTCAAATTAATTTATACAGAGCAGAATACATAGTTCGTGAATTAGAAAGCAGGAGCTTGCTAGATTGTTTCTCTTCTAGTCATCATCGCTATAGTGACTTCAAAAGACACAAGTTGGCATTCAACGTGTTACTACTCCGGTTGTCATAAAACGCCCTCAAATGCAAGTAAGCTTTTATGTAAAATTTTACCATTGCCGCTTGGTAAAATACAGAACTGCTGACTTCTGCTTTCCTGATGCTCACATCCCTCTATCGGGGAAACTTGCAAACATACCATGGTGAGGCAGATAGTTCACGAGGACCTGGTGTCATTATGGTGACTGTTGAGCTTTTTATGGCTTGGCGTGGGCAGCTTGAAGACCAATAATCTCTCTTTTGTTCGTCTTCCTGAAAAAGGAAAGGATGAAATCATGACAAACATGCAAGCAAAAAAATAATGAAACAAAAGTTATTCAATGAAATCGACAAATCCCGGTTCTAGGTGAAGTGTTCAGAAAGGTACCGTCTGAGGATTCTGGCCCATTGGTGACACATTCAATGTTTCCTTGTACGTCCAGAGACAATATAATCCAAAGGGGCAAACAAATATGAGCAGCGTCTCTGAGGCTCTAGTAGAAAGAAGAAAGACCCTCAATTGCGATCGCGCAAGTGTAGGTGAGTTTGTGATTCATGTCTGACAGAAGAGTGCACAAAACGCTCCATGACAGAAAAGCACACACACACGCACACAACACTGTTTTGAATGTGGATTTATTTCAGTGGTGTCCATGTAAGAGCTGTGCTTAGTGAAGCCTCGATTCGGTAACATTTTTTGGCAGCGACTAAGTAATAAACACTAAAATTATATGAAATTAATCCAACTATCACCGGAAGTACATTTGCAAAGATGTGGAGCGAATTTATCGCAGCGTATCAATTATGAAGAAACAGTCTAAACTATTTATTATTTATGCTGTACTCCGTGTTGGGAATTTTGGCAACGTGGCAAAACAGCAATAGCTTTGTTCGAATTCACTTTGAAGAGCAATAACCTTATAACTATTATTTTCCACTTATAGGAAATGACTACCGATAAATGTTTTGTCCGCCTCGCACGCAAAGATATTCAAACTTGAAAATGTGAAGCAGTGCTTTTTACTCACCGGTGCACACTCCGAGAGGCTACAAGGTTGATTCATTTTCGTGGGTAGATCCAAACGGACTGTCCTCGATTCCAGTGGCGAATTTCCACGCTAGTGAGCACGTTTTTTAAGAGCAGGACGTCATTACACGGCCAGACGCAGCAGATCACTAACGGCGGAAGCCGTACGTTGAACCGTTATGGCAGTGAAATGCTGCAGCTGATCAAATTGACCGTCTTTAACACGTTCGCTTGGTGGCGGCTGTCGAATGTTGGTTGCATTAAATGACTGAGATATTATTGTTACCTAATTAAGGCGAACCTGCGTGATGCTGCTCAAAGAAGACGACCACCCCGTTCGCACACATTACCGCCGTACAATTTGAATCCACAAACGGCACGTACTGCAATCAATACCGATGGGCTGCTGCATATCAGACGTCAGTGATATCTTAAAACCTTTATTCATGTAATAAAACACACACTTCAATAACACATGTCCATTAAAAACAACTGTCTACTCATTTTGTAACAAAATGACATGTCAACTATGTTTGTCGATCAATATATGTTTGTTTATAGATGAAATATTTAGCCGCATTGGGTGCCCCTAACAGAAAAAATACAAATTAATGTATGCAACCAAAGTACAGTAATTCCACTTGCGCGCTTCATGCTGGAACGTGCCGTGGTTGCTTTTTCGCCTTCTGTGGCGATCGCTGGACCTTGAGAGTGTGCGGAGCCTGCTAGTTCCGCTAGTATCGGCAGCTGACGCCACGGACGAGCGTAGCCCTTCCGACCTCACGGCACCCTGCTCCCCCCGCCCCTTCGAACACGGAGATCGTACACGCGGCTGCGGTAGCCTAGAGCGCCGGAGACTGCGCATGCGCGGACCGGCTCGCCTCCCCTCCTCCTCCGCTGTCGGCCTCATGATTCCGCTCAACCTTCCTCCTGCGCGGTCGCCTTTCTTTCGTCTTCCGATGCACTCTTCATTTGCTTTTCTTATTCATGGCGCTCTTTTCTCGGTTACGCCGACGCTCACCGGAGGAACAGGCGCCGAAGAGCTGGCCTCTAAAAAGCATTCCCAATTTAACAATTGTGCGATGCCAGTACAGACCGTTTACAATGTCGAAAGTGATGTTCTCAGCGAAGTGCGCGTTGTGAAGTGCGCGCTACGAAGTGCGCGTTCTGCGTTTGTGTAAGCCCTCTTATGTGTGGCGATCCTCAATAATTTTCGGACTTACTGCAGTGGTTTAAAATATAGCTTTCAGTACTTAGCAATTAGGGTTTAAAATTTATAATCTTGGAACACACCAGAGACGCTAACTCTATATCCTGTTTCGACAAACGTTCAAGAACTACTGCTGAGTTTTTGGTTCGCATACTATAACATCAAATGTCACAACAGAGCAAGAGTGAAGAGAAGAGCACCTATACCGGACAGACGTCCATTTACAAACATACACAAGATAAAGCAGGTTAACATATTCACACATAACCCTTGTTAGTGCTATAGATAAAGAAATACTAAACATAGCCTTATATTGTCATGGTGTTTGGCCTGCGAAATAGCGCCAGCTGCCGCATCTGTGTTGTGTGCAGATTTGTACACGTTAGAGAAAGAAACTGAGCGATTAGATATGCAATTACTTTATTCAGAATTGTAGTTGCTTAGAGTTACCAATTTCTGCCCCACAAAAGTTACTGAAGTAATGCACTAAAAGGGTATTTGTTTGGGCTAGTTGGTTACAGTCATAATGCGTTGATCATATTGCACTAAAGTTATGGATTATTTCGACTTTCGTCCGTTTTGCTATTGACATTGTACAAGTACAGCGAATAGAGCAAGCTGGCCTGGCACTTTCACTTCATCCCCCGCAGCCTTTCACACATTGTTTGCCTTCGCCAAAAATTACTCTTAAGTATTTTTCTCGGTGGGCTTCCCCCGCTGTCACGGGAACAAATCGCTAGCCCCTCTGAAAACTAACTCGATTTGCATTCTGGGAGTAGGGCGGGGTTGTAATGATCCAGCGCCATTCAAGAAAGATAGTTGTTACTCAATGGCGCCATTCTTGCGTTTTGGTCGTCTTTTGGCGTTTCATTACAGCTGGAGCTTTTGGAGCGTGCTCCAGATAGGGCGGGATAAAAGGTAACAATGATCCATAGGCAATTTCCTGGCATCATCATCCGAAGATGACGTCACTGTCGAGACAAGCCAATGCTGTTTCAGTTCGTCGGCCATCATCTACTAGAGCTTTATAAGGAAAAGGAATTCAATACTGAGAGGTTGCCTTTTTTCAGAACTTGCGTATTCGCAAGGGACCAACGTGTCACGACAGCCTGCGTTCTACTGTACCTTCTACCAAATCAAGTTCTCAAAGCTGCATCACCTGCTATAGCTTGTCTCATCAATCAGCTGATTACATGTAATGGGGTACTGAAAACATGCATGACAGTTTAAGGTATGGTGTATAAAAAAGTAATCGGTGAATTAAAAAGCTGCAGCTAATGTATTTATAAAAAAAAAATTTAATCGCCCGCCCTCTTGGAAGGCTAACCGCATCGCAGTCAGCAAGGACTGCCATTCAAGGTGTCAATGCGACATACATGTATGAATGTTATGACGTTGTGGAATATCAAACGCCGTGGCCTATCCTTGCAGTGACGAATGTTCTCGTATGGCAAAGCACAAGCGCTTCTGTAATGGGTAAGAGAGAAGTTGATGACGCTGTTGCGGCACTTTCACGTCGTGCATCAAAAGGCTCCCGACGCTGTACAGCCCTTAACGCAAGAGTGTTAAGGGCCTCGATTCAAAGGAAATTTGGCATCGGTATTGGCGCCGGCGTCCAAGGCAGAGAAAATCATCCTGTACCACGAATCCCCAACAACGCAGGAAATCCACATGGCCCATGGAGGTTACTGAAATAATTGAATTTCCAAGAGTAAAATCTGTCAAAACATTCGTAAAGTACGACTTACACGCAACCTACAGACATGATAGCGTCGGATTGTAATTGAGTATACGAGAAAATATAAATCTGTCATGCGGAAAGTCAAACGCAGACCCCTCTTCCAGCTACCGTTTTGAGGTCTGTCTATAGGGGCGGCACAGCCCGCTGGTTTGCTTGTAAACCATAAAAAAAACCCAGAAAGCTCAATTTCTTGCATAGGCATCGCCGCCAGTGTTTTCAGGAAAACATTAGGATTACATGAGGTGCAGCTTCCCGCAAGCGCGAGATGCAGTCAGGCATATTTTAATGCTATTGCGTTCTACTCTTCACAGCGAAGCTTAAGCTTTCGTTAAAATTCTCTTCCCCTTTCTTGCGACATATGATATCGCCTTTCTTGTGCGCTATCCCTACCAAACAGTGCTTTATATGCCTCTCGGCCGTCTTATTCTGAAGTAGTCCACGGGCAATGGTAGTCATCTCCTGGAAAGCCTTATTTAACTCCCGCTTTTCTTCCAGATTACATAGTTCGCTGTCCTAATACTTTTGCTGGTACACCTTCGCGGTGTCCACATTCTCCTTCTCTGGGCCCTTGCGCCTGCCTAACCGACGTACGTCGGTAAGGCAGGCGCGATGGCCCAGAGAACGATGTACGTTTTGCTAAACAGAGGCGCGACTTACGTCTTGGGTAAACATGTATGGCCTCTGCGGTTCCGGTAGGAACTGCTTATTGTACCGAGACTCTAGTGATGCCTCATTGACCGCAAGCTCGCTGTTTTTCAGGATAGGTCTCCGCAAGGGCTGCTCCTCCTCAGGCGTACTGCTATTGCAATTGGCATGGTGTCATAAGTCGCGGACTCAAATATGCCGGCTTCCCCTTCGATGCATTAGTCTGGCAGGTCACGTTCATTGACTGGTTAGTGGTAGCGGCCAATGGCCCGGGATGATAGGCGCATCCATTGATCTGAAGGGTTACTCGTCCGCTTCAACGTTCAGCGATCTCTCATTGAGGCTATTCTCGGTCTAGAGGCTAAGAATAATGAGCTTAGGAAATTCCTGGAGATCATTATAGAGACAGCTCCTAGAATACGTCAGGCCTAAGATTGTCAACAACGTGAAAACAAAGAACACAACGTGAACGACGGGAACGTAAATAACAGAAAGAGTGTAAGGAAAGGGAACACGCACTTGAACTAAAGCGACTCGAGCTTGAAATGGAACGCGATCAAGCAGCAGGACAGTGGCGCGAAAGAAACAACACAGAAGAACGCGTACCGTTAAAGATGACAGAGCTAACGCAGCCCTCTTAGCTCGGAGAGGACTTTGTTTTATTCTTGGTGACCTTCGAGCGGACGTGTGAGAAGCAGGGGTTCTCCCGCTAGTCGTCGCCACAATGTCTGCTTACACTGTTACAGTATTGGGCAACAGATGTAATCGCTCGCTTAACCAGAGAGGAAGCTGAACGTTATGATAAGGTAAAGTACAGCTTGCTCAGGAAGTACAGGCTGTCAGCTGAGGCGTTCCAGACGAAGTTTCGGAGAATAGAAAAGGCTAGGAATGAGTCCAATACAGAATTTACATGTAATTCTAAATTTACATGTAAGGTGGCGCGCGTGGCGCGCCACCTGTCGGGGCAGCGCCGTACATTGAGAGGAGGGGGTCTTCTGTGTTTGCCGCAAGATGGCTCTGCGTGTGCGGAAAGCGCAGAAGAAATGTAGCGGAAACGAACTTCGCTACTCGTGTAACTGCGACTTCTGTAAGTTACATGTTAATAATTACTGATATACGCCGCAGTATAACTTTCTACGGCTCGTTTCTAAGGCAACACCGCATTCACTAGAGGCGCTTTTGTACCGCTTTGAAGCATCGAACTCGTGGCTGAGTCTCCAGCCGTCTCCGTCTCACACTCCGGAGACCCTGATTCGATTCCCACCTAGCCCATCTTGCAAGTTGCTTTTTATTCATGAAGTGCCTGCCGGGATTTATCGCTCAGACCAACACCGACGACACCGCCATTTCTGCGACACGAGTTCCTTAACGCTGTGGCGTTAAAATTGAGCGCCTTTCCACTACGGTGAAGCGGGGTGTAAGCGAACCTCGCGATCCGCGGCTATTCGCTGCCGTAAGGCCTCGGCTTCACCCGACCTGACTGCGACGTCAGCTCGTTGACCAGAAGCCCATTCTCGAGCGAGTTCCGGGCGGCGTTCATCAAGCGCCCCCCTGTTCTTCGGCCGAACGCACGACTCGCGGTTGACTCATCGCAGATTCGATAGTGTTATAATGCGAGAAACGCTCGTTCCTCCACGTCACCTAGGCACCGACTCCTATTGGCGGAAAGAATTACATGAGCACCGCGGCGCCATATGAGGATTCTCCGTTCAACGGGTCTATTTCTGGTTATTTAGAGCAATCCGTGCACGGATGCAGCTCTGAGACTAGGTGGTTTTTATATATTTACAACGCCAGCGCAGGCTAGTGTGTACAAACTTCGCTTAAACAATTCATTGCGGCGCCATGTCGCGTTTCTCGCAAATTGAACTGAAGGCACTTAATCTCGACAACTCTATCATGCTATATAACGCGTCTAGTTTGATTCCTCTGGCTGGATTTTTTTCCTGCAATTCTTTTGCAGACCTGTTGAAGATGCGTTGGGTGATTTTTGAAATGCTGATTTTTATTTTAATATTATTATTATCACATAAGGAAACATACAATCACACAAAGGAAACAGGGAGAGAACAAGCTGACCGCTGCCATCAAGAAGGGCACAATGTCTGCCTACTCTTTCGGGAGAAAGGAATGAAAAGAGGAGAAAAGGAGAAGTTAGGTAACAAAGAATTAGGAAAGAAAATCGGAAACAAACAAATGACACAGACACGGACAAAAAAGTAGGAACACAGAAGAACTGTCTATAAATGGGAGGCCAAATTTGTTTTCTGCATGAAAGTTAACAAAGCTCTGTCGGTCTGGTCGCGTTGAGCAGCACTCCCTCTCGGAAAGAGGCAATCGTCAAGAGTACTACAATTGAGTCCAGTCAGTCTATATTGCTTAATTAGCAGTGTACGCAGTGTGACAAATGCGGGACACTCCAATATAAGGTGTTCAAGTGTCTCAGAGGAGCCACAGGACGTGCACGATGGACTGTCCATACGTCATTGACGATACAAGCATTTGCGCACCAACACAGAGCCAACTCTTAATTTCAATAACAGTGTTCTAGCACTACGAGGCAAGCCACGACCATGAACGCGGGAAAGGAACGAGCCGTTTGCCATACGGTGGCCTGGGTGCTGCTTTAGGAAGGGATCGGGGGATTAAAACACGGACGTTCCCGGATAGCCAGATACAGCCATTAGATGTGCTTAATATGGTACACCTTGGAGATTCAGTACATCCATTATATATGCAGATTTATCCAGAAAGCTTTGCATGGATGTACTATGGATCATCGCAAATTCATCCAGAGCATGTACGTAGTACGTTGTGGGGACATCGGCGCTGGATATATATAACATCTAATAGACGTCCACAACATCCTATAGATATATTTATCACATCTAATGAATATCCACAACATCCTATAGACATTTACTACATCCAATGGATATCCATATTAACCACCCTTACGTCCATAGGACATCCATTGTACTATTTTTGGCTGTTTCTTTTATTCTTCGTGCATGCATGCACTGGGCCTCTTCAATTTGTTGTCCCAGACTTCCCCAGACTGCTTGAGACGCTATTACAGCCAGTGATTATTGGCGTACGCAGCTTCTCGGACAGTATTGAGCTGTTTGGGACAACAAACCAAAGTGCCACTATTTCTAAGCGAAGAGAAACTCATGTTGTCACCACCAGGCTTTCTATCGTGAAACCGCTTATTGTTATCAACCGTTTGACAAATACGTAATGATGTACAGAATATTTACAGTGAAATACACTGGCAGACTGCAGCTGTTTCATGAAAATAAAGTTAACGCTAAAAATACAAGATATTGCCATCTCTTGCTTTCTGTAAGGCACAATGAGCACTTAACAGACGAACCAATACAAAAATATCACTTTTGCATAACAGCTAAGCGTGCATATACTAAAGCATAAATAAAATAGGGCAGTAAAAGCAATCCTTGAAAAGGAACACTTCTCTCATTAAAAAAAAAAATTTCTTAGGTGAGCAGCAGCGCAGTGTTAGCTGCATTCTCTCCAGTAAATTAAAACACAGAGGGCAGCTTATGAGACCTAATTCTCATGAACAAAAAGAAAAGCAGAATTCAAATATGCAAACATCAAATCACTATTTGACTAGCCTTGTATTCAGCAAAGGAAGCAAAGAAATAGAAACAACGTAGTGAAACATAAAGCAGAGCAACAGCTTGAGGCCCAAAACAATAATATATCCCATAGGAAAAATAATCTGAAAACCATCACTATGTTAGCACAATGCTACATTATGTAAGAGAAGCTGGCAACCCCCTGCAGGAAACGGGCGCCAAATTAGCTTCTCCATAAAGGAGAAACATATGGAACCCAGCTGCTGCATAAAAAATGCTTTTAACATACTGTTCTCTCTTGGAAATGAAGACTGTTATAACGAGGAAGTACCTTAATTTTTGCCCCATTTCCCTCGAATAAGTAATCATGCAGTCGAAGTACAAGCGCCCATGTTCTATGTAAATAATGTTCGGTTTTATTTCGCTGGATGAAATTTTACAGCGTAATTTGTTGCTCATTATCAGTTAAAAATTGATTATTCGTGTTACTGTGTGCCAAAAATATCCTAAAATTTCACAGTGGCAGTTGTCAGCTTGTTTGTCCAACGAACCTATGGCTATGCTTTGGCTTCTGTGAAGGCTACCGAAACTCGGTGGGCACTGGGCTGCAACTGCAACGAGATAGTTGCTGGACGTGACGGAGGTTGGCGCAAAAGACTTAAGAAACGGTTGATTGTAAAGCGATAGCTTTACATGGCTCGTACATTGCGGCATTTTATCTACCCATATCTCCGGAACGGAAAAGCATATCCTCAAATACACATTTGTGTAGAACTAGGGCCTTGGCAATCTTTAACGTGTTACGAAAAACTCAGTGAGCGAGGATAGCACTTAAAACATATTTCGGCAAAGAGGCAATTATGTAAAGGACATACGTAATGGTGCGGATTTAAAGTCCATTAACGTCGCACCATTTATTGTTTCTTATGGATCTAAATATACTAACTCGTCTGCAGACATCGAAACAGAAAAGAGCCTTTTGTTCTGGCTGTGCAATTTGGATCACGTACCCGCTTTGTGAGACAATAGATAAATATTGATGTGTTTGCTAAGTCCACCCTTGAAATTCTGTTGTAGTCTATGCAAATATTCCGTAATGTATTCGCCTTGTTATTTTTGCACCCCAGGAAAATATTCCGTCGTCCCCAGGCTCAGCCAGATTTTTTTCTATACCTACTAGTCAAGAAGGTTGCCTAAATAGTTCTGTTCTTCGCTCTGCCATGGGCTGCCGAGCTTATTTCTCTGTGCCTTACAATTTTAGGAGACTCCTTGCTCTTTATAGTAATGAAGAGGTTGTGTAATTTATTTTTCTGATGCGGTTTTCATTAACCATGGTTTCTTTGCTATTTCGGTTAAGTTTTAGACTTTTGTAGAAAATGAATTGTAATAGACAGATTTAAACACATAAAAATACAACCGTAAGCTTATCTAGGATCATCAATGCGGTAAACATTTAGCCTATTAACTCTCAACAATTATTCCAAAAGAGCGTTCCGGCTGAGATCATTATTATCCGTTGTGACAGTAACAAGACTGCCCTTATTTTTAGGTTTGCGTGTTATGTTTGACGATCAAAATCACTGATATTTGTGCTCACTACATCTAACAAGACACCTGAGCAATCACGTTTTGTAACAAAAATAAGCCAATGAAAGTTGATGAGATATTTAAAATTATTTTAGTCACAGTTGTCACGCCTAAAAAAATTTACTTCGGGGATTCTGTGCAATTTCCTTTATTTCACAGAAGCATTTATTGGATGAATATTCAGGTCGCCTGCCAGAACTCATTTGAAGTTCGAAATTCTTTAAGCTGTTCAATTGTATATTGAAATGCCTTTCATAATTCAAGATTTATGCCGACAATTACAAAACAAAAAGTAAAGACAAAACCAAAAACATTCACCCTGGCAGCCGCCGCAGCCGAAAAGAAAAATACAGAGTTAAAATGAGAGTGCTAATCGAAACCCAGTTTCCAGCCTGTTAAACGATGAAATACTAGGGCCTCAATACAGCATCCTGTTGCTGATGCCACTGCCAAAAGTTCAGGGTGGTTATCCTCGCTTCTCTTGTTATGACACTTTGCTCCTAGTGACAGACTGCGGTAGGTCAGCGATGCAAATAATGATGCCAAGATCCACGGCTAGGTCAGGAGATACTGATAGCCTGCACTCAGAAATTGAAATAGTGACTCCCAGGCAATTTAGAGAACGATGGAATACCAGGCATTGAATGCCGTCCACAACTGCTTCAGCCGCTGCCACGTTGATGCTGACTCTCAGTGTTTTTGTGTTTTGCTGTTTATTTCTCATTCTTTCGTGCAGAACTGAAACAGTGATGTATTATTCACGACAAGGCGAGCAGTACAAAACAATTATGGAAACGTTCAACGGAAATGGTGAGTATACTTTATAGCAGACAAGCGTGTGAAAAGTATCTTTTAACGCTGCTACTTTATCAGGAAAAGAAACTAGTTACTTTATTCAGGCGCCCATTTAAAACAACGAAACTTGAAAACAGCGCCCTCGAAGATATTGTAAACACGGCCGATGGGTGTAAGCGCCCCGTTCAACTAACATCTGGAAATGCGTCGCCAGCTCCGAGCTCGGACGTATACTATAGCGAACCGTTGACGATGGCGCTGGAGCGGCTTCAAGCATTCTGCTTCCAGACACTACAGCATGTCTTCATTTCGCTGGAAGACCACTACAACCACAATCCTGGTCTTGGTGACTGCCGTGGTCCGCCCTGCCCCGTTGTGTCAACGCGACGCACCCATCTTCCGCGGTACATAAGGCCATGTTGTGGAATACTAGCTCGCTGACTACTACTGGTTGGGCATCTACAACCACTGGGGTGATACCAAAAGTCTGAATAACGTATCGCTTTATTTGAGCGGTGTCGTCAGCGTATGGCACGGAAACCACGAAAGTTATCTCACCACGTGGGCGGCCTTCGAAATTAACGTGACGGAAGTATTCGGGCGCCGCACCGTTTTCAAGTTTCGCGCCGAGCAGCGTTTGCGTGGTCATGCGAAACAGAGCAGGGATAGATTTAAAAGTTATATAGAAGTTGCTGTCGACCTCTGTAACCGCGTCGACGTCACAATGGCTGATGCCGAGAAGATCTGGCATATCTTAAAAGTCAGTGAAGACGACGCCTTCCAGATGCTTTAGGCGAGAAATCCGGCAACACCGTCTAAAGTCATCAGTCTCTGTCAAAGCTTCGATGAATTACGCAAACAACGTGTGGCGACCTGCCAGTATCCTCCACAGGCCACTTCAATGTCGAGCTTGGTTGTAGCTCCGGCTGACACTGCGCTTCTTCTGCAGACCAAGGACTTCGTCCGTGAAGAGGTTGCTCCTCAGATTTCTCTGATGTTGTTTACACGCGCCCAGTCGAGTCCTTGATTGGCGCCCGTTCTTCATTATGTCATCAAGGAGCAGGTAGCCGTTCTCGTTCCGCCTTCTATCAGCCTCCGGTTGCTGTTCTCCAGGTACGCCTATGTAACTTCGGGGCTTGTATTGCCGACCTAGCTACGGTCCACTTCGCCTGCCTTCGCGCCCGCCCGCAACCGCTCCTGACCGGCCAGTGGTCCAGTAATATTGGCGCATGAAAGACAACCGTCCGATTCCTATTTATTGTGGCTGCGCTGGACGCGTGGAACGTGAATGTCGCCTAGTTACACCGAACATCAACAATGTGCATCCGAATTGTAATAGGGAGGGTGATGAAAGCGAAATGGTGAACGAAGAAACTAGGTTCTTAATGGGCAAACTTGTGCTTTAAAAACAGGCTACATTCAATGAACAACGATAGGGTGAACACAGTAGGCGATCGTCGAAAATCTGATCTGTTGGTCAAGCGCGTCTGCTTTTATATATGGGTCCAGAGTAATCCAGAGTAATCCAGTGTAATCCAAAGTTTCCAGAGTAATCGCTGGTGCCGCGTGTCTTCCAGAAAGTATTGCACAATTCGCGTCGCGTATTCAGTCACATTACACGAGCTTCAATGACAACAGACAACGCATAGAACCATCGATAACCTTCCATTAGGTTAAAATCATGCAGGTGCATCTTGCGCTGAGCGATAACATTTGTTCGACGGCGAAACATGGTCACCTGATGAAAGATAAACAAGTGCACGTGTCAATATGCGCCACGTTCCTAACAACACGGAAATTATTCGGACAGCTTTGAATCTACTGTTGCCGCGATGGCCGCATTCTCGAATCGCCATCCCCCTTTTCCTCGCCACCACTCCATTTCTTTCATGCCCCATCGCCGGAGCCCACTATGCCAGGAACATTAAAATTCACAGTTCAGGGGCCGTATAACGCATAACTATTCCAATATGTTTTTATTCCAATCTCCTGACGTCAAATTTGCGTAACCGCGACGCAAGCATCGGATGGTCACCCGCCAGGTTAGTCTGAACAAACGAATCAAATGCCCCCCTCGCTCGCAGAAGGTCACTTTTATTTGCTTGAAAAAACGAATAACATTGCCTGCACTGAGCGGCTTGTGTTATCTAATTGGCTCACAAGAGGTGAGGACCATGCTCGAGTGAAGAGGGATTCAATGGGACCGAGCCACTGCACTGAATATCGATAAGCGTATGAAGCGGGTGGTGCCGGCGTCTGCGATTGGTCCACTTTCTCTTAGCGTGCGGTGGCTCGGCGACAGTCGCGGCGGCATGCAACGGAAGCTTAAGAATGACGCTAAACCGGATCGTCAGCAAAGAATAGTTGGCAGAACGAGGTCGTAAACGTGCCAATAGTTTTGGAACACGTTACACGGCCACGCAAAAATTTTATTACACGCAAATAAACTCATGCTCTCCGGCAGGGGGCGAGTAGCGTGTGCCGGAGCGATCGGCGGCAGCCATCTTTTATTTCTTTCGGAACGGGGCAGCCTGAGCCTATTCAGAAGAAACTTTAGTTTTGTTCGGCATACTAATGCATCTTTAACGCGTACGCGTCACTTTGACGTGGTAAGTCTTTCCGCTTTTGTGACGTCGCGTGAGAGGCAGGAGAAGTGAGTGCAGCCAGAAAACTTTGACCAATAGCCGAGGGCTAATGGCAAAAATGCGTCGAATCAGAAATAACTACTTTTATTTTGTTCAGCCAAATTATGCAAAACAGTGTGTACACGTCATATCAGATCAGGAGCTACACGGTTTTCGTGACGTCGCGTGATAGATAGGTGAAGTGGGGGTGGTCAAATAAAGTTTTTGACCAATCGCAGTGGGCTGATTGCAGAATTGGAATAGAAAAGTTTGGAACAGTTTTACGTTATAGGGCCCCAGGAGGCAAGAACTGCGGTGTCAGTAAAATCTATACGACCTCACAGTTCCCCGAAAAACGTAATTGAAGTGGCAGTAAACAGAATGTTCACGCTATCACTTGTTGACACCGGCGCGGCACTTTCAGCTATAGATGCCCGTATTTGCTAGTAATGGAAAAGATTCGACACCGCTTTGTGGGCTATTCCTTCGGAGTGCCATTGTACAGCACATCAAGCCATCTGGCGTCTGCACTGCTCGTATCGTCATCCAGGACTACTTGTGTGCCACCGAATTTGTGTTGCCATCATGTTCTGACGATGTCTTATTAGGTTGGGACTTTTTATTCACACATCATGCAATCATCGACTGCGCCTGTGCAGAAATCGAGCTGTTTGCATTTTCGATAGATATTATCAATGGCAACAATGACCCCTATCACTAAGTCACCGTTTCAGAAGACACCGTTATAGCTGCTTGCACTTCTGCTCTTCCATCTCTTCTGACACAGTAGATGACAATACAGTACTCTTCGGGTCGTCTGAACACTTAGGTCGCCGCGCATCACTACTACTGTCTAGCAACGTCCTCTTGTTGAAAATTGGCACAACTCGCATGTGCATGTTAAACCCATCGGCGGAACCAATTGCTTTAGGGCGCTGCGAACGCCTTCGGAGCGCAGAGCCTTACCTTCAATCTTTGACACGATGGGGGACTCCGCTTGTCTTGGCGCTCTCGAGGCATCGTTTCCTCAGTCACTCCTACCTTCTTTTAGACTATCTATTGCCTGTGACTTTACGACGATGCAGCGAGACGAATTCATTCTCTTCTCGTCCTCTTTTTTTGCGTAATGTACGTAATCACCGACGCAAGCGTCTGTAGGTGACCCACAGCGTTGTTTGAAAAGCCCCATAAAACGTGCTTCTCGTTTATAGGATGTCACGTTCTTTGCCTTGCTAAGCGAATCACTTTGCTTACATTCGGTAGGCTTTCTCATCTAATTGGCTGAGAATAGGTGATGGGTACGGTCAAGGGGAGCGAGCTTCGATGGGACCGAGCCCGCACAGTGAAAGCAGATAACCGGGTGAGAAGGGTGGTGCTGGCGCCTGCGATTGGTCCGCTTCCCTTAGCTCGCGGTGGCTGGTCCAAAATCCTAGCGCAGTGCAACGGAAGGTTAATAATGCCGCTACAACAGATACTCAGCTTAGTAGAGATGGCAGAAGAATCCCTTATACGTGGCGAAAGACCTTGGTAACGTTATATTGCCACCCAAATGTTTTATTATATGCAAATAAATCCATGCTCCCCAACAGCTCCGGGTACCTAGTGCCGCGGCGATCGGACGGTAGACGTCTTATATTCATTTCGGAGTGGGACAGCCTCCTGCTATACAGAAAAGTTATCACTTGGTCAGCATATTAATACGTCTTTAACGCGTACACGTCAACTTGACGCCGCGAGTTTTCGTGATTTTGTCACGCTGGGTGCGAGACAGGCAAAGTGGACGCAGCCCGATAAAGTTTGACCAATAGCAATTAGTCAAACCACGCTTCTTGGCTACTGGCAAAAAAGGCGCCGAGTGAGAAATTATTACTTTTCTTTCGTTTCGTTTCTTCATGCATAATCAAGTGTGCACTCGTATCAGATGGAGCGTTTTCGCAGTTTGCGTGATGTCACGTGACAGGCAAGCGTAGTGGGTGGCGGCTCGAAAATTTTTTGACCTACCGTGGAGATCTGATTGCAGAATTGGAATAGAAAAGTTCGGAATAACTTTACGGTACAGCTTTGAAGTGAAAATACCCGCGCAAGGACAGCAGAGGGGACAAAACAAACTCTCTCTTCTGTCCTCTCTGCTGTCTTTGCGCTGGTATTCGAACTTCAACGCATGCTTTACCAACAAGCCCAATCCTACACCTTTGTTAGTCACATTATAGCGCCCCAGGATGACATCAATATCTGTTAGACTGCGTAGAGTGATCAGAGCACCCGCACTCAGATCATCAACCCCCAGTACCTTTATTTTGAGTGTTCACTCGAATGTCATATATTTCATTTTCCGCCAGGGATTCCCGGTGACATTGGCACACACTGCATGTTAGGTACTTCCTGTTGACGGAAGGAAGCAGGGCACAATTATGATGCTATTGGTGGCCGGCCTCTACGTGTATCATGATCTTAGTGTACTTGACAATGAACACACCCTGACGTTCCTTGTCTTCGCTTTGCGGCTCCGCACAAGTTCGAAGTCCCCATCGGAAGAGTCCTGACTACTAAGGGAGCAGGCATGGGTGTCTTCGCTGTCACTGGCGCTCCGATGCCAGCGTCGCCGGAAGGAATCTGGGGTGGAACATTGCCATCATCACCGAGCAAGGAACGAAGACCGGCGAATACACTTAGATTTGCACAAAAATAAAGCGTAGGTAGAAAGAACAGAACTGTGTCAAAAGACACTTGTTCCTCGTCCCGGCCTTAACATTTTACAGATGTGTAAATGTCTTGCGACCTAACACAGCAAAGGCTGAGCCACCAGTCATACGTCACCGAGTTTAATATCGTTCATAGAAGTTATGAGGGGTGTAATTTCGTGTCCTGACATGTTCCATTTATCGTTTTCACCACCAGACCCAGCGGCGAGGCGAGATCACGTGGTCTTTTCGGACTGCATAAACTGCAAACTTGTTGCTTCCCTTTCAACTCAAAACAGTAAGTCATAGTTACTGGTTGTGGTGCCTACATCTTAAGCGCGAAATATCTGTACGAGATCTACGACCTCATGTGTATAATAAATGATCAATGCGACTAGTTTATAAACGTAGAATAGTATAGATCACGCACCTTTATTGACTCTGATGTTCACTTCGCTGTAACAAAGTCTATTGCGTACCATGCCTACGCAGCTTAAATATATATATTAAAATTATACAAACAATGTTGGAACCTTCCTAATCGCAAGAAAGCACTCTGGATCGCATTTTATAAGGAATCTATGCAGCAAACCAGCTCAAAGAGAGATATAATCATTGAAAACAAAAAGGAATGCAGAAACTTGATTGTAGTTTTCTAACTATGCGTAATATAAACCCAAATTTCACTTTGTCCACCCCTACTATAAGCTTCCCCGTGCACATTTTATGGAGCCCTGCGGGTATTCTCTGTGATGATTTTTTCTGTTCAATTGTTCCTTATCGCTTATCAAACTACCAACTACCTACATTTACACTTATAGAACGATTAAATGTCTTTGGAAATCAGGCATTTTCGTACAGATATAAGGCATTGCACTTTTCGTGTGACGGAGCAGGTTCAGTATTCAAACAATGCTTACGCATTAAAAAGACGCCAATACAGTGTGGTACGTGTCGCGTTTGTGGTGTTTGTAGCGTTTACCTGCCGTAAGCCCTCAAAAATACCATGTCAGATAAGGTATACAAGCTAGCGTTACAAATGTGTGACTACGTGGGCAAGTATTTTGAAATTTCGCCGCTACAAAAAAAAAAAATCACCAACGATTACGTTACTCCCTGATGAAAAATCAGAAAGCAGCTGTATACGTGTTTTCATTTTGCGATCTGTCGGCTGGCGTGGACAATCTGTCTCATGCGGCACGTTGCAAATGAAGCGAAGTGTGGCGCGACTGCCTCGCTAATCAGGAGATTGCGAGAGGAAGAGCGTGGGTGACGTCAGGATGCGATTCACGGCAGCCACAGCATATAATATACGCTCATGCAGCGCTTTCTTTCCATACAGATGTCGCGCGCTACTCTGGCGCAATCGCGTACCCATCGTCACCGCAAAGCCCCTTGTGCGCGGCGTTATGCTTTTCTTCTCACGATTTGGCCTCCGGTTTCCTCCGCACTCCCCCTTTGCTCTCACGTGTGGCGGTGCTAGATCTCTCGGTAGCGAGGTAGGACGTCTGCGCTAACGCTCACCGCAGGAAGGAGCGCCTAGGATCTGTGATCGAAAATACAACGTTGTTGTCGTATTGACAGCCGTGAAGCAAATATTTCGTTTGTTGGCTTGTCTACATCGCCTTAGCGAGAGTATGTGTCAGCGCAGTTTTCATACACTATTGCGAATGAAAACTGATGCCGAGAACCATCAGAAAGCTTCGTTTCTGGACGAAAGCCACGTTCCTCTGGACTGTTTCCCTTTTGCGGGCGCTAAAGCGTTATTACAGCCGCGGCATTGTGTCGATGGCCAGGGAGTTCCAGAGAGCACTGCGACAGCTAGAGAGATCTAGTGGGCATCTTGGCAGTGAAGTATCATTGACACACTCTGCCCCATTGGCGCTGTATCTTGTATTGCTCCGATAATAATCATTTTAAATCAGAACCTTAATCAGCTCAAAGATCACAATGCTTCTTTTATTTGGCACGCGATGTTTTAACATAAATAAGGGAAATGTTTATAAACATAAAATAATACAATAAAACAATAAAATATTCCGAAAGGACAAAACTACCAACGCACGCAGTAAGAAAACCAGTACAGATTTTTTTTTATCACTGGAGGCACCTGGCACACGTTTTGGTCCCGTGTTCGTTGACACCTTTCACACAAACGGGGCGCAAATATGTGTGTGAAGCCTCAGCCTTGCATAACTCGATATCAACAAGACCTTCCCTATAGATTTTATGTGCTCGTGGCAGTTCTTCGCGCAAGGGCTCTCCACGCTCCTGAAATACTCAGTGACAGGCTCACAGCTTTCAAAGCGGAACTCAAGTGAAGCAACCTCTTAGGCCAACTTATGGCCCTGAAATGCTGTTCGCACAATTTCCGCATCAGCAAACATTCTCACTTCCATATGTGAGGTTGCCACCTTCAAGTCTGTATCCTTTAAGAAGAGTCCGATAGGCATGGCTACTGCCACCTGAGCCTAATTATGCACTGTAATGCAGTTCAAGTCCTGTAACAACTGGCAGCATCCCTTTGAAAGAAAACCACGGATGTAGAATAGTACGTAGGATTTATTTCTTTCAAGTTCTTCGATGAGTCAAATTTCAGTGTCTTCTATCACATCTGCCTGCACTTCGCGCTTTTGTTTACCTTTTGTCATCATGTCAGCTAGGTCCCGCCTAACCTTCCGGATCCACTGCAGCTTTCTCTTGGGTTTTGTCGGAAAACGGTAAAGTTTCCAAACATTTCGGGGATTCTTCTTACGTATAGTATAGGCACGCTGCAGCCAGTCATTTCACTGAAAAATAGATCGACCAAGCGGCCGCAGATCCCCAATGGCGGCCGCCGTGGGGAAGAACTGGATGGAGCGGTGGCGACGGAGAATCCATTCAGGCACCCTAGCGACAGAAGTAGCAGCAGTGGAAAAGTTGACGGGACAGGCAAAGATAACTTTGCTTTAATAATTGGCGCCCCATTAACCTGTGCAGAAGAACCTCAACGAATGTAAATATTTTCTGTCGTCAAAACGGAGTTCATGAAAGACACAAATGCAGTATAAGTACAGGAATAACATCTCGGCTAAAGTTTTTAATTCGGATATTTAGTCGAAGTAATAGTTGTAGGATGTTTTAACTAAGGCAAAGAATGACGAAGGGGATGAATTGCGCGTAAATAGGGAAAGGAATCGGCTGACAAAATGCTACAAGTTCACCAAAAATGTAGCTCAATGACGGCACTCTATTTCCTAGTCAGTCCTTGTCACTAGCTGGTATGTTAAGGACGCAGAAACGAATTCTTTGTCTCAGTAAAACTGGTTAGCCGCTTATCGGCTGGTTAGAATCCAGTAGCACAGCATCCATATGCACAAACATAGTCATGGTCTCTTGGTGTTTTTATATGTTAAAACGTAGGGAGGGGGCGGGGGCGAACAGTCGAATTTTCAAATGCGAATTGAATACTGCACATTAACTATTCGTATCCGAATAGGAACTATGTATTTGTTTTTTTTAATGTTTAAAGCTAGCCTAATATTTCTTAAACAACCTCATTTTAAAGCCTGTTTACATTTCTCCGTTTGCTAAACATAGTATCGCCATTAATCAGAAGTGATAAAACGACAAAAGTTTTCGAAGCACGTAAGAAAGAAAATGAGCAGTGTGAGAGCTTTTTTCGGATTCATGAGCCACCTTTCTCAGTTGAAGCTACTCAAGCACACTGACCGAACGCAGGTTGCTACCAAGCATTCCTCCCCCTCCCCATCTTTTCCGAATTTCGGAGGGATTAGCGCAATAATCCTTAATTTCTTAGAAATAAAGGCACAGTTGCTTACCCGCGCCTATGTCTGTAAACAGCTTTCTGGTTACAGCTGTTATCTCCACCCCTCAATATAACCTAAAACCGGTACCCACATTGCTCAACTTTAGCCTTATGCTTGCAAACTTCCCTTGCCCCACTCTTTCTCATTTCTCGTCCATCCTACAACATCTTTTTTTACGTTAGCAAGGTAACGTCATCTTTTTTACACCGCATGATGCCCGCTCTACTCTGCTCCTATTCCTCCATTAAATGTTGCGGAAGGAGAGCTACGCGTACATGAAAACGCTGCTTAGGAAAGCAGTTGCTGTCCTGACGAAGACAAGTCGGCTCGTCGAAACGTTGGCATAAAGTAACATTCCTTGTTCGACTACCAAAAAAATGAACATCCCATGCGTAACGGTGTTTCTAGCCAATAGACATCTGTTATCAATAAGTAGCGAGCGCAGCTAACATGGCGTTTATGCAGACGAGCTCTCACGCGCCGGCAAGCGTACGTGTAGTCTAGACTTATAGTTTGATCTCGGTGCGAATTACCGTAAAACGCCAAAAACAGTCACTCAGGTCTATTCGTGCGCTATGAGCGGCGCACGTGGATTTACGGCTGCGCAATATCGATGTACGACCGCATTTTAAAATGCCTGAAACCACCATAAAATGACACGTAACAGTAGCATTTACGACACTCATAAGGGTGTCACGAATCTGCAGGGAGCTTACTGGTATCACCTAGATTTGATATGAGGGATTAAGAAGCAAAAATGGGTAGGCTTTCTTAGAGATGTAGACGCAGTAGGGTGCGTAAAATGGATTGTGCGTGATGCAGATGGTGTATGAGCGCTAGGGTGCATTAAAGGACGTACCCACATGAAAATGTTACATTTATTCACGCAATAGAGAGCCTACATAACAGTTTTACGTTACATCTAGTGGGCATCCAAGGCTGTAATGTTGCAATAGTACTCGCTTCCTATATATAGACGGATCGTTTGTTTAGCTTAGGGTGTTTTATTTATTTCTTTATTTCAGATACTGTCAATCCCAGTGGGATTTTTACAGGTTTGGCATATATTATATACGCACAAATAGCGATAAAAAGAGGTTCACATAACTTCAGCAATGATATTTGTAATCAACACGAAGCAGATATACACATATGGCAAGAAATAAAACATGAATGATACAGTGCATTTCGCAAAAAGGGGTGAAATTGCATAGGCAAATACAATGCTTATACAGATTTTATTTCATACAACGACGTGAGTGGTGTGTTATTTCCGGATGCCATAATCTAATTATTGCGCGACAGTTCTTCTACATGGGTTGCAAATTTGGGCAACGATGTGTTAGTCGTTATGCAGGGGTCCAGGCTATTCCATTCTCTTAACGCAAGAGGAAAGAACGAATATCTCAAATATTCAGTGTGACATGCATATTCTTTAAGTGTTCAAAAATTTATTTATGGGGTTTTCCGCGCCAAAACCACTTTCTGATTATGAGGCACGCCGTAGTGGAGGACTCCGGAAATTTCGACCACCTGGGGTCCTTTAACGTGCACCTAAATCTAAGTGCACGGGTGTTTTCGCCCCGATCGAAATGTCGCCGCCGTGGCCGGGATTCAATCCCACGACCTTGTGCTCAGCAGCCTAACACCATAGCCACTGAGCAACCACGGCGGGTTCTTTAGGTGTTAGTGAATGCTTATGGTGAGAAGGTCTGGTGTCAGCTAGTGATATATGCAACGAAGTATTTATTCGTAATGCATTGTGTAATAATTGGAACAATAATTTTAGTCTTGCTAGTTTCGCTCGTTTGCGCAGAGTGGGGATACAGGCTTGTTTTAGCTGTTGGGTAGGTGAACCGCTATTCTTGTATTTGATAAAGATGAATGTAATGGCCTTTCGCTACACTCCTTCTAGTTTGTTAATAAGCTCTTGTGTATAAGGAAACAAAATTGTGTTACCATATTCGAGAATTGGGGGAATAAATGCGTTGGATGATAGCAGTTCAATTTCCGGTGACGCAGCTCGAAGTGTTCTTCTGAGGAAGAACAGCCGTTTTATAGCAGATGGTATGATGCTGTTAATATGTGATTCCCATCTTAGGTCATGTGAAATGATCAAGCCAAGATATTTATGCTCATGAACTGGGGTGAGTGGTATGTTATTGATAGTGTTTTCGAAGTCCGACCTATGTTTTTTTTTTGCGGGTTATAGATAACAAGGCAGTTTTTTTTTAATTTTCAGTTCCATCGGCCACTTTTTACACCACTTCACTACATCATGAAGGACGATGTTTAAGTGAACGTGATCATTCATAGAGGTAATTTCATTATAAGGAATGCAGTCGTCGGCGAAAAGCTTCATTTTAACGGGGATGTTAGAGGGCAAATCAATAATAAATATAAGGAATAAAGTGGGAGCAAGGACGCACCCTTGAGGCACCTCCAATGTAATTGTTGCAATGGAAGAAATTTCATTGTTAGCAACAACATAATGAAACCGGTTGGTTAAGTAATCTTCAATCCAATTGACAATAGAACGATTACCTAAAGTTGTTTTCAGTTTGCTGATTCGTTTTTGATGGGTTGCTCTATAAAACGCCTTCGAAAAATCTAATGCTATTAAGTCAACTTGTTTTTTATTATCAATGCTTTGGGATAAGTCATGCGTTAATTCAAGTAATTGGGTTGTGGTTTAGAGTCCCCGCCGGAAACCACGCTGAATAGGCGATAACATTCGTGCTTGCTCTAGATAGCTCGTGATATGCTTTAATATGATATGCTCTAATAATTTTCCTACTGTGGACGTTAGCGATATTGGTGTGTAATTACCGACATCACTTTTGCTTCCTGCTCTGTGTACGGGAAATACTTTCGCCATTTTCCATTCCTTTGCAAGGCGACATGTTGATAAGGATTTGTTAAATATTAGATGGAGATATTTCGCGTTGAGATCGGCATATCTTTGAAGAAAAGTGTTGGGAATATTGTCCGGGCCGTTTTCATTTTTTTTTGTCTATTGATATTAATACATTGAGCACTCCTGACTGAGTTATCGTTGGCATGTATAGCGGTCTCTGGTTGTAGTGATTCACCTCCGGAATGCGACCATCGTCAGCAGTGAACACAGACTAGAAGTATGTATTTAAGGAATTCGGAAAACTTGAATTTTGTTCCTGAGAATTGAGAGTGTTGCTTTGTTTTTTTGGGGCTAAGATACTTCCAAAACTTCCCAGGGGAATGTTTTAGAAAGTTAGGAAGCGTAACTGAAAAGTAATGTGGTTTCGCTGTACTAATCTTTGCTTTAATTTCACTGACAACACACGTGAGTTTACGTTTATGTTGAGGACCTTTTTGTTTTGATCAATTTTCTTTGTCCCTTCAGTTTGCGCTTCCCATGAATGAAATCACGTGCTATGCATGGGTAATTTCTAGTTATTGGTTTGGTTTTTCTTGGTATATAGTTATTGATACGGTGGGATACAATGGCTTTAAACCTTTCCCATAATGCGTCCATATCAGTGTCTGAAGAATTAGCGAGTTTTTCAAATGACTCATGCTCCAAAATTAAGTAATTAACTATGCTTGAGTCTCCAGCTTTTGTAGTCTGGATAACTAGTTTTCGAAACAGAATGATTTGTTGTGGCCTGAATGGGAGTAGTGCATAATGTTAATTTGTGATATGATATTCCATATAGCACTGCTAAGTTAGTTTTATCGATCGAAAAGTGATTGCTCAGAGAGATGAGGTCAAGAACGTTGGATGCATTGCCTTGAACACCGTTGAAATCCCCAGGAAGGATCAGCCGGGCTTTTCGTACATGAAGTTCCATATACTGCTATAATGATGCCATTGCGCGTTCATCAGTCGAAGGGCTACGGTAAATACAACCGACACTGATAGTGGTCGCAGCAAAACTCAGTTTGCAAACAATTGCTTCGGCATTATGGACTTCTGGTAAGACAGCGAAAGGAATCTTTTTATTTATTGGTAAAGTCACTCCTCCCCATCGCGTTAATTTGTCTTTGCGCACAATCACATAGTCGGGTAGGGCTATGTATTTTTTCCTGTATGTCATCTGTAAGACACGTTTCTATAATCGCCATGAAGTCAGGTTCTAGGCTGATAAGAAGAGACGCAAGTGCGTCAAGCTTATTCAGGATAGTACGCGCATTTACGTTTGCAAAGGTTATGTTTGGACACCCACTGGTGCCGCCCGAGAGTGCTTTGTGCCGCCCGAGCCTGTTGCACTCGTACATAATTGGAGCTCCAGCGCTTGCATATAGCTTTTGCGCTCCCTACGGAGATGAACACGCTCCACCGTGGTCGAAGGAGTCGGGCATTCCTTTGTTTTATTGCACACCTGTACGGCTCCTAGGAGAAGCAAATGTATTCTTGTAGCCCTTACTTCGGACGAGCACAGCTTTGAGTTTGATTCATTACACCGTCTGGGAATGGAGCGGCCGCTTTCAAACGCTACCACTCCCACTCTGATGTACAAACCAATACTACTGAGCTATGCCTCTCAGAACGCTGCGAAAGAGGCTATATTTAGCGGCAATTCGTCATACATCGCGCGACCGCAGCACTATCTGCGCACACAAAACGCGCATGGTCGAACTATGCCTTTTTTACACGACATAAAAGAAGGGCGCGTGGGTATAGCGGTTGCATAGACGTTACATGTCTATGTCAGCGTATTCGCGCACTCGCACAACGGGAGAAGACCATGGACTCTGGCATGGTTTAATGAGGGAATGCTCGAGCATATCATTTACTTATTCGTTTATTACTCGCCGTGGTTGCTCAGTGGCTATGGTGTTGGGCTGCTGAGTACGAGGTCGCGGGATCGAACCCCAGCCGCGGCGGCCGCATTCTGACCGATATTAAAGATCTTTCACGTAGGAAAATTGATTGTTCGATGTATGTGAAAGTATCTTGGTAAAGATGTGGATTTTCTAAAAGCAATAAAGCATACACGACAGCACCCCCGAGGGACTCGAGCAGTTTGATTTGTCTTGCATGCTTTATGAGAATACGAATTCTGATATTATATATGCTACAGTGCTGAGTGACGACTAGCGGGAATCCCAGTGACGTCGGTTCCAGTGCAGAGGCCAGCTGAGCAGTTCCAGCCAAGCGGCCACGTGAGGGAAGCAGTGACGCCGATCCTGTGGTCTTTATCTTACTCACTTCAGGAGCCATGCGGCCGCAGCGGCGCTTGTGCTATCTCCTTCACTACAATAATCCAACGGGAGAAGAGTGGCCATCCTGGTGACTCACGGTGACGACACGATAAAGGGATGATAACAAGGTTGAAGCCGGTAACGTGCACGGTCGCACAACCGCGACGCCGCAGGCCCTCAGACGGCTTCATTGCATTGCAGAGTCCCAAAGGCATCACGTTAAATTCATATAGCCCATCATGGTTGACCAAAGCTGTCTTGGGACTCTTGTATGCGGCGATGGGAACCTTTAAGTAGCCAGATCGCAGGACCAATAACGAGAATACTCAGCGCCTTGAAAGCAATCAAGTGCATCGTCAATTCAGAGTAAGAAGTAGATGTCCTTCCGTGTTACTTTGTTGAGAGGGCGGTAATCTATACAATGTAATAAAATCAGCGTATTTGCGCACTGGCACAACGGGAGAAGACCCCGGACTCTGCTATGGTTTAATGAGAGAACGCTCGAGCATATCATTTACTTATTCATTTATTACCTGCCGTGTTTGCTCAGTGGCTATGGTGATGCGCTGCTGACCACGAGGTCGCGGGATCGAACCCCGTCCGCGGCGGCCGCATTTCGATGGGGGCGAAATGCGAAAACACCCGTGTACTTAGATTTAGGTGCACGTTAAAGAACCCCAGGTGGTCTAAATTTCCGGAGTCCTTCACTACGGCGTGCCTCATAATCAGAAAGTGGTTTTCGCATATTAAACCACATAATTTCATTTTTAAAATTATTCGTTGATTACAGGACACTGCGCTACTGACACGCGATAGGGGCGTTGTCTGGGGGGAAGTCTTGGACCCGATGCCCATGTGGTGTAACACTGTCTGTACAACCCCAAGCTTGCTCCGCACAGTTGACAGAAGAGCGAAAAGTATCTAGGGGAGATAGAAGTTGCTGACGGTGCTCGAGGGAAAGTTTGGCGACAACGCACGAGTCAAAAACTTCGGTAGCCAAAAGAGAGCTTTTCGAAAATTGTGTTATGGCGTCAAGCGAAGGACCAGAAATGGAACCAGGCACGTCTAAACAACTAGATATGTCTGGGCCCGACACAGCCGAGGGACTCGTCGCGAAGGAAAGGGAGCAACATAACTACTGTACCAGCAACTACGTCAAGAATGGCAAATGGAAGTGGTGTAAGTTGGCAGTGAGGAAAAGCATAAGAAGACGTCAACATTATCTGGGTGTTGGGCGCAGATATATAAAACAACGCGACTGCTGTTGGAGTGCATGGCGACAGATCAGTATCGGTGGTGACGATAATCTTTAAGGGAGCGGGAGAGGAGTCCAGCAGAGTGCTGTTAAGGACAGGCAACTTCGGCACGGGCGCAGTCAATGATGGCACTCTGGCGCGATAGAAAGTCCCATCCAAGGAGGACATCATGCGAGCCGGAAGACAGTACATGGAACTCAATTGTGTAAAGTGCGCCCTGAAAACCGATCCTAGCGGTGAATGCGGCTGAATGTTTGATGGGCTCCGGGCTGGCAGTGTGAAGTACAATGTCAGAGAATGATGTGGCGACTTTCCTGGTGTTACGGCAAATAGTGTCACATACGACGGAAACTGCGGCGCCGGTATCGACAAGTGCCAATGTAGCAGCTCCCTTAACCTCCTTTAAGCTCCTTTAACGTTTTGTGGCGATAGCGGAAGTCTCGGGTATTTCCACAAGCGTGCAGCTTTTGCCTCCGGAGCTGCAGCAATTACTTTCCCTTTTCGAAGGCGGGCGACGACGCATCGGTGATATCAAACGGCGACACGGTGATGGTCAACGACGCCTGCTGATGTTCTGACGACCGATCCAGAAGCTCGGCGACGGGTTCGAATCAGCATCCTGGTGGGCTCGAGTGAACTGCGGTTAAGTGAAGACTACCGAACGCGGTAGGCAGCGGCGACAAAAGCGTGCCACATGTCCCGCGAGAACGCAGGCGAAACATATTGGCTGGTTGACCCGCGTGCGCCAGGGATCTGGCGGCCGCTACTACTGTGAGGCTGTGAGGCTACTGTAGGGCAAGACGTGATGGTATCGAGTAGGGCCACTATGGCGTGGAGTAGGGCACATGTGGCGCTGAATAGGCGAGCATCGTCTGTGTAGGACGCGACGCGACTCCCGCGTATGCAAGCGGTGCGTTTATCAGTGGTTGCTGGTGGACTGGCGGAAGAGCCTCTGTAACGTGCTCGCGGATGGCCTGCCGCATGACCGAGGACAAAGGTTCGACAGGTTCCTGTGCGAGAGGGAGCAGCGAGAGCTGGTGGGCCACTTCTTCACGAATGAAGGCTTTCATTTTAAGCAGCAGACGCCCGTCATCAGTCTGTCCGGGAACAGTCGCCAATCTTCAAAGGCAGGCCACTGCAGTAACAGTGCGGGGGATGAGCGCTCTTTTCCGGCGTAATTTGTCATAGCTTCGGCAGTAGGTTACTACGGTAGCAACGGTGGTAGAATTCTATCTAAGCCAGGAGCATTTCAAAAGGAGACAGACAGACAGACAGACAGACAGACAGACAGACAGACAGACAGACAGACAGACAGACAGACAGACAGACAGGCAGGACAGACCGACAGACAGACAGACAGACAGACAGACAGACAGACAGACAGACAGACAGACAGACAGACAGACAGACAGACAGACAGACAGACAGGCGGACAGACGGACAGGCGGACAGACAGACAGGCAGACAGATAGACAGACAGACAGACAGACAAAGAACTTTATGGTCAGTTTCCTAGAGAATTTGTTTAATCTTATCTTCCTTAGTCATCGCTCGGCTCACTCGCTTGCAGAGATAGATGACGTCCTCAATAGAAATAGTAAAATTCTAGCCCGGGCGTTGTGCTCGTTGGCGGAGGCGTTGTTGGGTGCGTAGCTTTTGCACGACCAGAGGGCCAAATGCCTCCACGAAGGCAGTCTTAAAGTCATCACACGTCGCAATAGTTTTCTCTTGATTTCGGAACCAGACCTTGCATGCAGACATCCGCAAGATAAAAAATAACGTTGGTGAGCATTCTCCGATGGTCGCATTTGTTGTGGTTGCTTACATGTTCATACGACGAAAGCCAGTCCTCGACGTCACTACCAGCGCTGCCACTGAAGACAGCGGGGTCTCGTTGACAAATGGCATCGCAGGCGACTGGTTCAGCTGACGAAGTCGGTCTCTCACCGGCGTCCTCCGGCGTGGTATTGAAGTTAGCGGTGGACAGAAAGTGGCTCCGGAGTTCCAGGGCGAGTTGTTAGAGCACCCAGCACCTCCACCAAATGCAATGGGGTTTATAGACGGTTAGCAGGAACCGCAATCACGTCGCGCCTTGCGCAGAGAGCAGCCGACCTGTTCCAGCCAAGCGCTAGCGCGAGGAAAGCAACGAGACCAATCCTTTGGTCTTTGTCATTCTTACTTGAGGGGCCATGCGGCCGCAGGGACGCTTGTACTATCTTCTTCATTACATATAGAACAGGTGTTTATGTGGCCATTACTTAAGTAGAAATTTGTACCGTTGCAACATTCTAAAGCTTATCTCGAAATTTGCCGAAAAAAAAACCGTTCTAGGGGACGCCCTATGTCGAATTCCATTTTGGTATCCTCCCTTCTCTGCAGTCGTTTTTCCGGAAAGGGCATACGCAAGGAGCTTGAATAGCATGGGTTGGTTATCTAGTGCGTGGCGACAGAACGCATTAAAACTTGTAGTTAGAGAATTTCGCGGACCGCAAAATAGAAAGTCGAATCTATGCACGTCCCAGTTCTCACCCACTACGCCGCGCATTGGCTCTTTATGTAAGTAACTTAAGCGTGCTACCCGCGCTACTTCATGGAAATGGCTTGTTTAGAACAAACAATCCACGAAGTCTTTGCTTATTGGTGTCGCCATTTTGTAACTATGGGGCAGTTACGCAGGTGGTCCAATCCTGCAATGTTGACTGGCAACATTGATCTAACCACACGACACATGTTTTCAATTGAAATGAGACACGAACCAGCACGGAAGCAGCAGTTTTGATTACATTGATCGTGGCATGACTAGTAATATGTGAGTTGCTAAAGATACACTGCATACTAATTGACGACGCCTTTTTGCGGCGGCTGTCTTACCCGCGTCGCAGGCACAGAGTGCGTCCTGTACTCGCCAGCAAGCGCCCTGTCCAGACCCATACTGCACTGTCATTTCCTCTACGATCTATTCTGCGGCACAGACCGGAAGCTCAGCGTGTCTAACGACACGTGTCTGCGGGCGTCCTCTTGACATCATGCTCCAAGTGCTGTCATCAATGCATGCATGCTCATTTTCAGGGCATATTTATCATTGATTTACATGCTGTAGTGCGGACATGCAATGTGCTAAAATTAGTTTTCATGCGTTCCCACAGTTTCCATGAGCTGTATATGTTACATAAATATATATATATTGTTTTGCTGAAACTATCACTTTTCTGTAAGCACGCCGCACATAAGTGTATCCGCATATGCTGCTGTGGACGTCGCAAGCGTAGCATGCTTTCTTACGACCAGACACTTTATGTGTGTGTAGTGTCCGTGTAAAGAAATTGTGTACGAGCAATTAAACCGTACATATCTATAAATAAAAATGTTTACCCATTGGTTTCATGTCCCTGACTTTTCCTGATGATTGAATGTGGTACAGTGAAGATCACACACTATTTTTCTTAAAGGAATACAAATAAAAATCCAAGCATATTAAGAAAGCACCACAATTGCATTCCTAAGACAGCTTCTGTATAGCGTCATTATTCGTGTTGTTTTTGAGTGGATGGCTTTATTTTTGACGCTCTGTGAGCGGCCACCGGATCTCGCGTAACGCGCTCCCAACAATGAACCGAGAGATCTGACGTCACATCTACAGTCAGCAGCGATGGGGCGAACAGGCCGGCCGCGTGCTGTTTCGTTTTTCCCGCGTTGCGCCGTGCACAATGCTTCGTGAGAGTGAAAGCATGAGCAGAGATTATGACTCCGACTTCGATGAGCGGCCTATTGAAGGACAACCTACAATAAAGGCATGTGCGCACGATCCGTCCCCGTCATCTAGCGACGACGACCAACAGAAGCAGTCCCCCTCTGCGGTGCCGAGGGAGCCTGGACCAATAACGTGGTAAGTGTTTACACTGCGCATTGCATGGGCGCGCGTAGACCTCGAGAGATCAGAGGCGGAGTCATACACGTAAATAAAAATTGGCCGTGGCTTAGCTCAGCTATGCCAGGATATATGAAGCGAAAGCTAATGCATAGCATGGTTAGCCTTGGTTAAACTTGATTGCAAGTCCGGGTTAGTCGGGTTGTCTAGCTATGTCGCGGCGTTTAGCCAGTCGTTCGGCGTGCTGTTCGTCTGTTTCCTGGACGATTCGTTTCCTCTTCATCTCGTTCCGATGTTGATTCCAGGCCTCCTCCTGCTTAACAGAATAGTCGCCGTCCATACTGCCGCCTCAACTGTGGTTGCGGCGCACGCGAGCTCGCCTCTTCAATTCTCCGACATATTATCAGGCATGCAACGCAGCTGGCAAAGCGAGTGGAGGCGAACGAAACGACGAGGAACGCGGTGTGACGTCATGTGCTTCCTCGGATCGCGGCCACGGCGGAATCGTAAGTTCGCGGCCAGTACAGCTTTCGCTGTAATATGTAAATCCGGTTTCTGCGGCTCGGGTCGCAAGTTTGCACCTGTAATGAATGAGAAAGTGAGCCGCTCCGTACAGAGTGGAGACAATCTCGGCGTCTACTACGGCGTTTGCCACGCGAATCTCGGACGCCGTAGTAGACGCCTTTGGCGGACGCCGCAGGGACGCGTTGCCGGAGCTCGTGTATCTTTTACCGGTTTCCATTGGGCGAACAGGAGCAAGAGCAGCGAGCATACAGAGCAGCGCACGAGAGCAGCGGGGACGCGGGTTCACGTCTCGCGACTGGAACATTCACGCTGCTCCGAGAGCAACGCAGCGATGAGGAGGATGTGACGTCAGGAGTCACGCGACCGAACTTTTCCCGCGCTCTCGTTGCCGCCTGCATTGCGTCGCGCGCGCGCAGCATATTCGGTGGCGGCCTTGCGTTCGTCGCTGTGTTTAGCATGGCAATGGGTGAAGAAGCACAACGGCTGTTCATGACCATGATAAAGGAGTCACCGCTACACGCAGCATCAGGTAAGCGTCTTCTCTCCCAGAAATAAGCTGTGAAAAATAGCAGCGTCAATCTCATTTTGGGCTCACCACAGCTGTCATCGATGCCTTGGCCACTCCTGAGAACGTTGCCGAGATACCCGACGGTAAGCGACAATAACTACTATGCATAGGGACATATTTGAGGATTCTTTTCATTAATTTCTTTTATTACTTACCATTTTTTGCGGCGAATGGAGTATTTAGGATAACGGCCGGGGACGTCGCGGAGTGCGAGGCAACAACGGGCGAGAACGCAGCCGTTAATATTCGTACTGTAACATTACTCGTGATAATGCCGCACCTTGTTGCTCTACTGTAATCTGCCGTTTACAGTCACTTCTGTCTGTTGATGCTTAAGATTACTGTATATGCCTGCTTTACTGTGCAGCATCTGACCAATCAAAGCAAGCCTCTTTATTTTTGCCCACAGCAAGGGCTGATGACATGCTTTGTCCGTCGCAAACATCAGACGCTTAGTAATCTGAAGAAAAAAAGACCTTATCATTTCAGGTCGCACAGAGTAGGCACCTCGGTACATTTTTTACAGTTGCAACTTTTATGTTCATTTGCAGAGAACACCGCTGCGTCGGACGTGGGCGAGAGGGGACCGCAGCCAGCGCCAGAAGTGAAAAGAGGCGGCGGAGGTGAGCTTGTAAAACGGAAAGTTGAGCTGTTGGTACATCTTTGAATACAAAAACGGCGCTGCAAGAGGAGTGAGACAGCGCTTGTCCTCATTCATCAAAACGCGCCTCTCCTCAGTTGTCCCGTCTCAGCGCTGTTTTTGCATTTAGTGTCGAACTTGTGCTGCCTGCTTTGCTTGACGAATTCGGCGTGTTTAGTAACGTATCCGCATTTATATTTCAGCTCCCGAGTGGACACCAGGAGAAACCAAACTGCTATTAGATTACTATTACAAGTACTTTCCGCAGGTGGGCCCATTCAAAAAGTTTAAAAACAAGAAGATGCTTTTTAAGCAGGTTTCACAGGATTTGGCTGAGGTTCTTGGATGTAACAAAACGCCACAGCAGTGTGAAAATCGCTATAAAACAGTAATGAGGCAGAAGAATAGGGCAAGTGACAACAACAACAAATCAGGTGCTTCACCTCATCTTGTCCCATTTGACGATGAAATGCGAAAAATCCAAAGCATTGATGACAGTCTCGAGCCAGATTCAAAGGGACTCTTTTGGAGTGACCCACAAGTCAACGTCATCAAGCTCCGACAGCTCAGCTGATCCACTTTCACCTGTGCCTGAAATGTCCAGTCCTCCGTCGAGCAATTCAGAAAGTGGTGAAAGCATGAAAGGGTCAACAGAGGTGAGGAAAAGGGAATGCCGTGCCGGTACTAGTCGTATGCAGCAGATGCAATTTTTTTTATCACATGAGGGCTATAAGCGCAGAGCGAATAGCTCAAAGGGAAAAGAGAGAAGAAAAGGAGAAGAGGCGTGCTGAGCGGCAAGCTGAGCGCATTCAAGAACGCCAGGATCGTCGCAAGATGCACGAAGATAAACTGCAGCTCATCCGTGAGGCCTTGGGGCTCAAGCAATAAAACAGTACACTTTGGATGAACATGTTTTTATGAGTGTTTATTTCGTGCAAGACAAAAACGTTTCTGTGCATGGTCATCACGAAGCATTGCTTTGAACATATGTTTAGCCCTGTGTTTGCATCACTACAGGCTTTGTGGGTACCTCCTCTTCCGTCCAATCTTGGACCTAATTTTCTCCCGTTTAACTTCTGCAAGTGCCCGTAAGAGGCTCTCTTCTCTAGATGTTCCGCTGCAGACTTCATCTGCAGTAGGGCTCTGATCATTGTTAACCTGGGAGCTCAGACGCATGTCCTCAAGTGGACTATGGAATGATTCCCCGTTGTCGATGCAGATATTGTGAAGGACACAGCAAGAGATAATAAATTTTGACATGTTGTCTACAGTCATGAGGTCCAAACGCTGTAGCTGCCTAAATCTACCCTTCAGTTCATCAAATGCGTTTTCAATTAGCACACGAGTGGATGAAAGTTTGGTGTTAAATGCCTTGTCAGAGGCATCCAGGCTTCCATAGTCTCGAATGGGAGTCATCAAAAACTGTCGAGATGAGTATGCAGCGTCCCCAAGAATATGGTATTTTCCAGCACAGAGTTGAGGCAATTTCTTCGAAATGTTTGAAAGCGGAAAGATCCTAGAGTCGTGAATTTTACTAGGTGCACCAGTGCTGGCATCAAGGAACCTCTTCCGGTTATCACATATCCCCTGCAGCGTCAAGGATGGGTAATGGTGCCTATTCACGTACACTGACCGCACCTTACCAGCAGGGCACCTAACAGGAATATAGCCACCGTCAATGCAGCCAATGGTGTCTGGAAACCCTGAAACCTGGGAGTTGAAAAAAAAAAATGTTACGAGAAGCCGGATTGATAGCCGTCATTATAGCACAATTCATGTACAACACATGCATAATGTGGAGGTCGTGGCCTCGGCTCTCATCGGTGGCAAGTTATTTTTCCATCCTCCTTCCTCCCCTTTTCTTTCTCCTCCTTTTTTTCTCATTTCAGCTTCAAACACAGCTCATTTCCCCCATGCTTTCCTTGACTGTTGGCTTTATATGGTTGTAATAGTCTGCTAAACACGTTTACAAATGATGATGGCCTGCATGTTGCCCAGCATGACCGACAAGCCCAATGTTCACACAGTTATATTAAAACAATGGCCCTCACTAATATGGAAGCATTGTTTGCCGGATGCCAAAATCTTACTGGCATACACATGCATGCAGCAAAGCAATCACGGCATTAGGGCAATGTGTGAAGAGACTGCAGCTAATGCTCAGTGACAGGAGGTCAGAACATAGACATCCAAACTATAAGTAGTGTATAGATGTGTATTTTATTTAGTTAGGTATGTTAAGTCCCCTCGTAGCAACATACAGCCATTGACATTGTTACATGTGCAGGAAGGCATGAAATGCATCCACAGTTCCTTCATTCAGGCTTTTTATTCATACACCAGGGTGTACAGGGGGCCAAGGAAAAAGCCGTTCTAGAACGGCTTGAGGAGCCCCTGGCCCCCAACAATACATTAGCAGCAGAACACACAAAGAGATAGTAAAAAAATTATTACAGCCTAGTGATAACAATGAAGATCCAATTATTAGCGTGTAAGCATGCACAAGTGTAACAAAAAACATTCAGAGTTACAAGTGTTTCGTGAAGGAAAAGACAGCTCTAAAGGGTAATATAGATGGCAAGTGACATGCTGTTTTGATTAACGTCAAAGCCTATGCACGGCGCAAATCAGAAGTAGAGAATTTTTGGTCACCTGTTCAAACGCATTAGCAAGCTTCTGCAAGTCATCTGGGAAGGTCACGATGCGGGGTGCGATGTCCAGAAGAAACGCCATGACGCGGTACATCATCCTGTGATGCGTGCTTTCCCCAACCTCAAATCGCCCTGCGACATCCCGTATGCGGGATTTATTGGCAGCATACCTGCAAAAAATGGGATAATTTTTTAATAATGCGAAATTGTTAAACTAGCATCTCATGTCACCATCAAGGATTGCAGCGAAGTATAGGAAAAATTTGCATCTGCCCAGTTGTCTGAAAAAGCTTCACATGTGTTCATCAGGCACCTTCGGTACAGCCATGCGGTATTTTCCCCCTGAAGTACCTTTAAAAACCATAGGCAAGAGCAGAAATAAAAAACTGGGCACACTGAATTAAGTGGGATCAAACCCATTTACATTCACAGGTGGGAAGATTGAGCCCTTGAGCCCTTCGCATGCAGAAGAGCAGTGACCTGTAAAAGCAATTTCCAGCCATCATAAGCATTTGAGAAATCGGTTGGTAAACCCTCACGCAGTGTATTAGTGCATTCAATTTCATGCTTCGCGCCAGGTTAGATGTACCGTGACGCTTTTGCAATCAGATGCCTCCAATCACTCATCCTAAATCACAACTCTTCTCTCTTTATTAGTAAATAATTTCGATATGTTATCACCTAAAACCGGCAGCAGAGAAGAACCAGACACAAGGAAGAAACACACAAACGTGAACGAGCAGCTTCATCCACGTCTGTGTGTTTCTTCCTTGTGTGTAGTTATTCTCTAAAGCCGGTTTTAAGTGATTGATGCACCAATTAGCTCAACAATATACCTTATTAACGTTTATTTCGATATAATACCACAAAAAGGACAGCACATGCTCTTGAGGCGACTTTGGGGGCAGTCTTCCGCGATCAGTTCTTGAAGGGTAGTGCGGCGATTTCGCGAACTCAGCAGCAAGGGAATCTGCAGCCGACCGTGACACTCGGAAATTCCTGCGAAACCAGTGAGGTACAAAGAAAAAACGCAGGTTGGTTATTTATTACAGGTTCTAAGTAGGATG
Source organism: Dermacentor andersoni (assembly GCF_023375885.2). Classification (NCBI taxonomy): domain Eukaryota; kingdom Metazoa; phylum Arthropoda; class Arachnida; order Ixodida; family Ixodidae; genus Dermacentor; species Dermacentor andersoni. Next base: position 181,165,055 of record NC_092816.1, read on the forward strand.
CAACTACTCACCTCTTCGTCCGAATAAGCGGCGACCGTCTTTTCCACATACGACACGACCTTCGGTCGCTTCTCCGGCGGGGTAAAAAGCTGCTCGAACAGCTGCTCATACAATGCTAAGTCCTCGTCGTCGCCGCTGCTGTCCGAAGAGGAGCTTGTGCTCGAATCTGTGCTACAGCTGCTGTCTTCATCAAACAGCAACAACAACTCTTCGTCCAGACGGCAGCGCTTAGCTACTGCCATTACGCTTGCTGGCACCGGTCGACTATCACCGCTACCACCGTCCGCCATTTTCCACGGCTTTCCCGGGGATGAAACCAGAAGTGACGTGAAAAAGTCATGTGACTTCCTTCGTTCTCCCTGCTACTCCGCCGCTGACGACGGAGCACCTCGGACTGCTCTCGGCTGCTCTCGGCGCCGTCAAAGCGCGCCTCCTCTGCCATTGAAACACGACGCTCGCACTCCTGTTCGACCAATGGTAGGCGCTGCAACTCGCGAGAGCACTTTGAGCGCAGTTGCAAGTGCTCCTGTTCGCCCAATGGAAACCGATATTTAAAGCGATCTGCGACGTGGCCACAAAACCACAAACCACTTTTTATGCCTTGTCTTTGCGAACGCTCCTCTGACGCCTTGTTGACTGCGCTTTCTCGAGAAAACAGACGGCACAGCGTCAGGCTTGAGGTGCTGCCTTCTCAATGACACCCCGAGGTTCCGTAGCAACGCACGGATTGTCTCGCAGTCCCTGTCCTCAAAGAGGTCGGAGCAAGGAAAGATGAAGCTTAATGGCATCTACGGGCGCGATTATTGGACTGCTCGAGTCCACATTCTACGCTGCTTCTCGTCCTTCGGAAAACAGTGGCACGCCGAGTGTGACCAGACAATACTATCTTGGCACATTTGCCCGTAGTAAACCCACGGCACTTTGCGGCATTAACACAGCTGCTGCTCACACCTCTAGGCTCCTACATCGATGCAGATGGTGGTGCAGCAACATGGCTTCGCAACATCACTCAGACCCCGCATCAGATACTCCACCTAATCTGCCACATCGCGTCCAAAAACTGAGGAAGTGTGGAGCGAACTGTCCGTCGCCTCGTGACTGCTCTACTAATTTCACGTGCTGTATACGGCTATAACTTCTACAGTTTGACTCAAAAGCAACCAAAAAAAAAAATGGCAGTGGCTTAGCTCAGCTATGCCAGGATATACGTAGCGTAAAGGTACTGTCCTGCTTGGTTAATCTCTTGCCTTGCTTGCTAACCTTAGCTTATCCGGCTATGGCCCTGTTCACAAATGTGTGCAAACGGATTGTGCATAAAGTCCGAGAGGAAGAGTGTAGACGCAATCGCACTTTCACCGAGTTTCATATCATGTTCATTGCACCGACGAGCCTTGGGATCGTCTGTGACACACCTTGATCCTGCCGCTGTTGTTGGGAGGCCATACCACGGCGTTGAAGTTAACTTCTTGGTGACGTCTTTTCGCTAGCCGTTCTTCGCGTTGCTCCGGTGTCTCGATAGCACGTTTTGCCTTCGCACGCTCGTTCTTTCGACGCTCGACGGCCAACTGCCAAGCGATAACCTCGGGGTCTGAAGAATTTAGGTTTTCCAGTCTTTTGCGCCGACTGGCAGCGGCTCGACTCTCCTTAACCTCCATGTCGAGCGCGTTGCATCAACCGTCTCTCCCGCGCATTTATACGCACGGTGCGCCCTCCTCGCACATGCGCAGTGCCGCGCGGCGCCACAACGTAAATGCAGCAGCGGGTGCATACGGCGCCGACGTCAGACCTCTGGAATGCGGCGGCAAGGAGCGGCGCTGGCTGCGCCCGCGGCGGCAGCGAGGCCGACGCAACTGCGCCTCTCTTGACGTCACCCGGCTCTCGCGCATGCGCAGTATGGCAGGTGCAGAAGCACGCGAAGCTCGGCTCCAACCCGCGTAGTGTAGTTTTGCGCTACAAATCTAGAATCGCTCAACCACGTTGCCGTCAGGGTTGTCCACGGCCTGCTGCGTTTCACTACTCTTACACCGGCTCGCCCAAATGGCCCAGATGAATCCGTTCGAGGCAATAGCCGAGGCTGACAAGCGTTCACATCAGTTTCGACGAAGATACACAATATCTGGCCGTAGTATCCTCTCGCTTCTTCATATGCCACTCTCGTGAACGCCTCTGCCCTCTTTCCCTGCTCTGTGGTATTGTCCCCTGACCGGGGACTTTTCACCGATTAATCAAAACGTTAATGCCGATAACGCAGGGCGGCATGAAGGAGAAGTTTGCGACGCTCCTCCCCATCACTACGCTGTCTACACCGAGGCCACCGTCAATGACGAAGCTTCCGCCATAGCGTACTATTACCCACGCGTCGCCACGGCCTACTCCTGCTGCCGCCCTGCGTGCAACGGCCCATTAACGGCAGTACTAGCTGCGACATTTCCTGCATGTGACGCTCCTTAAGCCTCCTTTTTCAGCCTTCACGCATCACATTGTATACACAGGCTCACAGGCCTCCGTAAAGCCTGTACCGGACTAGACTCGCGCAATGATGCGTTTCCCTCGATACATCGGGTGATGCAAATCGCCGATGAGGCTGGCCACACTGTCCGCCTTGCATGGATACCAGATCAAGCTGAGTCGATGGCTATCAAATGGCCGACTCTCTGGCAAGGTAGCTTCTTTACTTCCCCTGAGTGATTCGGCCACAAGTGTCTGAAGACTCATACCCCATTGACCCGGACACATTCCTGGCAGGGGCGAAGACGGCTGGAAGGGCCGCGCTCTGGAACATCGTCCCAGAAAATCCTACGCCTCTGCCAGCGAAGTTTACCCGCGCTGAAGCCACACGTCTGCAACGCATCGTCACAGAGATGGCCGTGATTCCAGCGCGCCGCGCCAAGATGCGCCTCCAGACCTGGCAATGAGCCACTTGTGGTTCCTCTCCAGGCAACTACCTGCTGGATCAGCAACATATAGACTGGGGCAGCTCGGCTCTTGCCGAGCACCGTAGAAGAGTGAGAGAGACCCTGCCGCCTGCTCTGAGGCCTCAGGATTTGGACGCCTGGAGTCTTTCCATTGTTCCCCGCGAAAGCCGACGCCCCATCTTCCAGCCATTATTTAGATTTCTACAAGACTCACAAATGGTCCATAATATGTGAACTGATCTCCTACTTCATCCCCCCCCCCCCCCCCCCTGATGGATCCACTTCCTGGGGAAGGAAGCTTTTTGTGATTATCCTACTAAACGTTTTAACAACAAACCACAAAACCACGAGATGACAGACGAGATTCTAGCACAGTTCACACGAGGAAGCGGTACGAATTGGACGGTCGAACAACAAAGAAAACACGTCGCAGCAAACGTCAAACTCGCCCTTTCGCGCGCTCAGTGCGGGCGATCGCTCGCAATGAGCGGGAAGCAGTGAAGCAGGTAAGTGTGACGCAATATCCGGTTTTGCCGGAGCTTTCACAGAAGGCCGCTAAGTGCGGCGATTTAAGAAATATTAATAAAATAATTACTCGCCCATTTATGCTCAGAAAATGTGTTGTTTTGTTCACATTATGTGCGACAGCTATCATTAGAGCCAGAGATTGCGGCGAGAAATTTTTTATTCTCTATTCCTTTTAATATTGCGTTGTGTACCCTAATTCTGCTCAGCTGCTCGTTTCTTTGCGGTCAAATTCCAATCGAAAAAGAATTTTGCAGTGCATGGATTGTAATCCCAGATTTAGATGCATTATTGCTTGTCTTGTTCCGTATATGTCACAATACACGTCGCCAGGGGTTCATCCTGAATATCGATCTTTTTTGGTGGAGGGCTTGTTACCAGGACGCGGGAGGGTAGGGATACGAAGGTTCTGGTTATATCTTTTTTGACTATTTTTGAAAGGGGCGGGAGGGGGGGAGGCTTCAAGGGGTTAACGCTCTTTTTACCAGGTCGTTTGACTTCATTAAGGCTGAGCGTCCCATTTTAACAAATGGTGACGGTAAAGCTGCTAATTAGCAGAAGTACACAAATTAACTTTTTAGCAAGCATATTAAACCATATGTTACGAGGAAGTTCGTCCTTGTTGGTGCATGTCAAGCTGATGTTGTTGAGTAAAATATTTTACAACGAAAGTTGAGACTGGCACGCACAGACAGGCGGGCACGAACGAACGCTGTAAGGAAGGCCAAAATGTCTGCCTCATTTTTTTTAGATAAATTCAATACTACAGTTAAACACCTACAGCTTTCTGTGACCACCTTTGAAAATTGCAAGAACATAATGGACAGCGTTTAGAGTTTTCATTATATTGCACAAATGGTATTCTATTTTTTCTATGCAGAACGAAGTGAAGCAAGCTCCTAATCTACAAGTCTTAATAGACCAAAGTGCAGGCGTTTCCAAAAAAAATGCACAATGTCATTTTGCTCTAGAAAAGGGCAGTTTACACGCAGCAGCCATATATCTTAAGTAACTCAATTAAAATATAACAGCTGAGAAGAGAAAATGTATATATGCGCATCATGTCCGGTACATTCGGTTACATACAACATTCAAAGAAACTACTTGGTCAACGGTGGCGGCCATGTTCACGAAATAATTTTAGAAAAGACTGGGATACACAAGTTCTACAGTTGCACCGTGTTATCTCGCCCGTATCTACAATGCTACGGTGCGTAACTCTGAGCGCCGGCAGATGGATAGACCAAAACGCAAGGATATGTCTTGCGTTTGCCGTGACGTCACGGTCGTCTGCGCGCTGTGGTCCCCGCGTTGAACATCAAAATCGGGCCTCAAAATTAGGGCCGCGTAGCGTCCACATCCACAAAGAGTAAGGATTTCTTAAAGCGATTACAACATTGCATGGGCTCAGCGCAATTTGTTTTCCAGGATGGCTGTCTTTAGGAGAGAAAGGGGGGGGGGGAGGTCTGTAACAATGTTTCGGCGGGGGGGGGGGGGGTTGCGTTGGGATCCTCCTGTAGGGTGCAGGGGGGTGTTGTGCGTGCGTGTGGGGGGGGGGGGGGGGTGTATAAATCCCCGCAAGTCACTTGTCGTGGTTAGAATAATTCCGAAATCCAGGGATGGAACCACAGCGCCATCTATCGTTACAGTGACGAAATAGGGCGCATGCCTGTTTTCACCCATCCCCTATGATTCCGCTCCTTCCTATCTTCCATTTTTGCGTTGCTGTCACCTCCCTTCTGAAGAATAGGCAGGCGCTGTGGCCCTTCCTGTGGCAGTTGCCAGCCTGTTCCTCGCTTTCCCTTTCCTGTTAGTTGCATATATGTGTTGAAAACAAATAATAAATAATAATAAAATATGATTTCACCTTGGCAGTCACAGACGGTACTGAGGTTCCCATGCAGCTAAAGCCCCTCACTCAAAAGTGGCGCCATTATTAGACTTTTCCACCACCCCGCTCTTCCCAGCGCTTTTTTCTCGCTTCCTCTTGTCGGTCGAACCTCCTCCGCTCTAATTCATTGGCCATTCCGCGTCACGTGAAATCGCGCGTTGCGCTTTTATATGTTTGTTTCTTTCCAACGCGCTCCGATAGCCATTCTCGGACCAATGCTACGGAACGTCGTAGAAAACTGCAAGGGCCCGTCCCAACCCGCAAGCCCGGGGCTTGCTCGGCCCGCGGGCAGGGCTCGAGTCGGGTATCTCTGTTGTGGGCCCGGGACGGGCTCGGGCCGAGGAGCTTCGGGCTTTTTAAGGCCCGCAATAGGCCCGGGTCTTCATCAGATCCGTAATAGGCCGGGTATGCTAGCGGCGACTTGTGAAAACTGCCTACTATAGGTACGTTGGGTGGTGTGATTAGGCGTGGTTTCTTCAGGCGGGCCATATGGCCGTCAGTCGATGTTTGATGTCGACGTATTCAGCTCGTTCTGTGGCCTGCAGTTGGGCCTTCCAGGACGCTTTCGGTCAAGTGGCGGACAACTTTCTGTGGCTATGAAGGGAAAACTACGGGGGTGGAGCTTCCGCGCAGGTGTTATCGCGCCAAGTAGTCCGTCACCGTTTGACAATGTTTTAGTTGGTCGGACCACAAGGTGAATCGAAGCAGCGTCCACGTGTATCCGTCTCGCGTTCACCCAGACGCGGAAGCGAAAGGCCGCAAAATAAGTGAACTGTTATATTCAATGGTGTGTATTGTATTATGTAACTATTGCTAATAAGGTGTGTATGTTTTCTCTTCCGCAGCTTAAATTGACATGGATTAAAACGCGGACTCTTTTCTGAAGCGCCATCGCTTGTGCGCGCTTCACCTCCATAGCTTTCCCTTCATAACCACAGAAAGTTGTTCGCAAATATAGAACAGTGCAGCACCGCCTCACATACTTCAGGCGAGGGAGAGGCCATCAGGTTAGGATGAGGCGTGGACATCCCCACACAGCCTGTGCCCAAGGTGGAGAAACGAGCTTACCTCTTCCTCCCTCCCACTAGCGCGCGCTTGCTTTGCCCCCTCTCCCGCTACCGCTCTAGCTATCTTTTAATCACGTGACCTCCAACATATCGGGCACGTGCTGGAGGATGGCGCACATCAAGCCAACGTCCTTGTCGTTCATTCTCGCAAGCTTTCCCCTGCATGCGCAGCAAATCGCTTGCAGGGCATGATCTTATGGCATTTCGAATTTATACGGCACGCCAAGGCAATATCGACAGCCAAAATTTCCCTGGAGTGTTAATAAAATTGCTATCGCAATGAAAATTTCCCTCTTTAGCTACTTTTGAGTCAGGGGAGCTTGTTGGTCTCTGGGAAAGTAGGTACAGGGAGGCGATGCAGTGCACAGATTAGTGTAGATTACGGGTTCTAGATGGTCTCTTGAAAAGACGTTCCCAGTGTCAACCCTCTGCCACCTAACGCTCGTCAACACGTGGACGCACCCGCTGCGCTGACAAACAGGGAAGCGCTTTCGAGACATAGCGAGAGTGCACATAAGGCCTAAGGGCACCTAGAATTGCTGTATAGGCTCCTTTTAGGGAGCCAGAGTTGCGCCAAGCTATGCTTCCTGGGTTCCAAAGCTATGAGGAAAAGCCACTCGACGTACGCTCGCGCGCCAATACCAGCAGTGATTTTCTATGTTCCGCTTGATTTTCGTACTTTATTATTTTGCAGATACATGTCAATCGCTTATAACACGATTATGAGCCTGGATTTCACGCTTGCGCGTCCCATTAACTAATTATTACTGAAAATGCAGCGTGTAACGAACAGGTACCGGTGCATGGTGGCAGTATCTGCGACCCTTTCTAATTTCTATGCAAAGCATGAAATAAAATAAAACGAAATTATTGGGTTTTACGTGACGAAACCAAGATATGATTATGAGGCACGTCGCAGTGGGGAACTCCGCAAATTTGGACCACCTGGGGTTCTATAACGTGCACCTAACCTAAGTATACGTGTGTCTTCCTACTGAGCTCCCATTAAAACGCACCCGCCGTGGCCGCGATTTGATCCCGCGACCAAAATAAGATACGACTATTGAATTACAATGGCTGATCGCGAGCGCTCGGCCGGGTCACGAATGGAGAACATCGTTCCGACTGAGATCGCGCTCGTCAAATCTGCGAAAGGAATGCGAGCGCTCCCGCGGGGCCACTTAGTGCAGGGAAATCAAGAGAGAGGGCGCTAGACTAGAGATGGATCGGGTAGGCTTCGTCACCATCACCACCATCATCTGAATCATCCCGGCATTCCATGCGTTTGCTTATCTTCCGTGTCAGAAGAATCGTCACTGACTTGAGAACTTATAATGCCGGAGTCGGAGCTGTCACTATCCAGGAGCAGGAACAAAAACGCACGGCATGACGTAGCGTCCATGTTTCCCTGCGGTCCATAACTATGCTCGCCACCATAAACAGGCTGCCGTGACAGGAAGCAGAGGCGGGTGAAGGAAATGCGTCAATCGAACGTCGGGTCAAATCTGCCGATTTCGGCGGAGCAAATATTTTTCCTCCGCAGAGGAGGAGGCGTGCGGACGTGTCTTGCGTGCGCTCCCAGGTTTTTCAATGTTCCTGGCGGATTTATGCTTGTGCTCAAGCCAACTTCGATTGGAATCATCAGCGGAAGTCACCAGGATCACCTGGATACCGCAATTGCGGCAAGTGGACCCAATTTTCGGCTATTTTTCGACTTTGACGCGTCGTCCCGGCAGCTGCGTTCGACCTTGCGTCGACTCGGACCACTGCCCGCCGGCCAAGCGTCGGTGCGCCTCGCCGCCGACCCCTTGGGCTTAGCACGGCTGGATATTTTCGGCGAAAATGGAGGTTGTTGTTCAAGGGAAGGATATTTCTCCTGAAGAATTTTCCGAAAAGGTCGGTTGGTTCACGATCAACACACGCCAGCAACGCGGCAGCGAAGATGGCGGCCGCGAAGGAGGAAGCCAAGGTGTTGGCTCGGATCTAGGAAGGAGAGAAGATGGCGGCCACGGCCACGTGAGCACCAAATCAATCAAGATGGCGGGGAGGAAATTGGCGCTGCGCTCCGTGGCGTCACAGCAACCACGCCTACCTACTGGCCTGCATAAGGTGATAATCCGACCGAGCGGAGGATTGAAAGCTCTATCTTTGGGTGGAGACGTGAAGATATATGAGATTGTTCGAGCCGCTGCGAGCGTGAATTTGAAGGAGGCTAAGGAAGACATTATTCAACTTAACACCAAGCAAAACACCATTTTCGTGGGCACCATGAGTGAAGAAAGAATGCATCGGTACGTGAAGATAAAAATACTTCAGGTTGATCAGGCAAAATACGAAGTAAACGCCTACCTGTCAGCCCCCGAGGGCAGTGGCAAAGGAGTTATTCATGGGATCCCGGTGGAACACACGGAAGCACAGATTCTGGACAACCTGGATTGTTCAAGGAACCCCAAAATCAGAGGGGTCAGAAGAATGGGGAAGACATCGACCTCAGTTCTGATACTCTTCGTCAATGAGAATATGCCCTTTTGGATTTATTATGGAGGCGGGCTCCTCAAGTGCTTCCTCTACAAAAAGAAGTTTGAGGTGTGCAACGCATGCGGACATCTTGGGCACTGCTCTGATGTGTGTCGGGACCCGGACGACGTCAAGTGCCGCGGCTGCGGTACGGTGAAGCCACCGGATGGACACGTGTGCGATCCCAAATGGGCTCTTTGTGGAAAGGCGCATGAACTGGGCAACAAGAAATGTCGCGAGATCTACCGAACTCCGTACATCGTCAGGAAACGCCGGTGGCAGCGGAAGCTCCAAGAAGAGGAGGCGAAGAAAACACCCCCCTATGGACGGAAAAGCCGCTCAAGAAGCCGGGAGGGCTTCCGCAGCCGCTCCGACTCCTTCCCTCGGCTCGATCACCCGGGCCGTTCCAGCTCCAGGGGCTGCTCCAGCTCCAGGGGCTGCTCCAGCTCCAGGGATCGTTCCGGCTCCGGGGTCCATTCCGGCTCCATGACAAGATCGTCGTCAAGGCCGAGGAATGAAGCCAACAAGCAAAGGGAGGTGAGCTTGGTAGATAAGGTCTCCCCAAAAAATACGGAGTCCGAGGAGCTCGCCAAGATGAGAATCACGGTAGAGAAGAGTAGATGACCTCGAAAAGGAAAACGCTATGCTAAAAAGGGAGAAGAAAATAGCTAACGCAGTCAAAACAGCTAACACGATTGGAACCCACCCAACCGTTGAAAGCACTGTGGCGATGCAGGTAGATGACACCCGCTCCCCACCTCTGAAAAGGAAACCATGCGCGAACGCACCGCAAGAGCCCACAATGGCAGATCTATGCAAGAAAATGGACGACTTCCAGGCGAGCTGGGAGGCAAAGTTCGCATCAGTCATCCAAGCCATCCAGCCGCTATCGGAAGAAAGCCAGAAACACAGGGCCGCGTTGGTGAGCATTAATAACTGGCAGAGGGAAACAGAGCAGAAGGTACATGGTGGTTCTCAGACGGCTGCGACCCTAATACCACTGGGTGATAATCCACAATTCAATCATGGCCAGTCACAATAAACAAACAATTTGGCAGTGGAATTGCCGCGGGTACCGTCGCAAAAGGGCGGTCCTACAGCAGCTCCTTCTTGGAAAAGACAATTCGGACGTAATCGCTTTACAAGAAACTGCGGGGATGGCAAAATTATCGGGCTACATATCATTTAGTACAGATGATGGAAGATCCGGGGTAACCACCCTGGTCAGGAGAAACTTGGCAGTCATTAAGCACGACACGGAGGTTATCAACGTAGACCACGTCCTTTTTGAACTCATTCCAGAAAAAAAGAAAGAAGGCAGCCTCTTTGTTCTCAATATCTATAGCAGCCCGAAACAAAGGAAGGCCCGATTTGGACCTCTTCTCCAAAAAACTCTGCGTATTGCCAACAGTCAAGCTTTGGTAGTGGTGGGAGACTTTAACGCCCAACACGCTGCCTGGCGATACAGAAAAGAAGGAGTTAAGGGAAGGGAACTCTGGCTGGATGCAGAGCCAGAGGGGCTCACCTTAATGACCGACCAGCGTAGGTGGTCAGCGTAGACACCTCAGCCGACCTCACATTCGTCAAAAACGTGGGAGATGCAACCTGGGTTAATACCCAGGGAAACCTAGGTAGCGCTCACTTTATTCTTGAAACAGTGGTGAGCGCAGGCCCTGCCAGGAGAAAAGGCAGAAACCAGCTAAATGTTGAATGGGATGCCTTTTGCGAAATAAGAAGCGAGACGGTAGTGAGTGAGATAAGGGATATTGATGAATGGGCTAAGAAACTGGCCCAGGACGTTAAAAACGCAACCAAGCAGATAACGGAGGACTCTGAACTGGAGATAGCGGACAGCCACCTCCTCCCTTTGTGGGAAGCTAAGCTCAGCATGGAAAAACGGCTGAGGAGGCAAAGGTAGAACCGCAATCTCAGGAGACGGATCGCTAGGCTCAATAAAAATATAGATTACGCGCTCAAACTTACCAGGCAGAACTGGGAGTCCACCTGCGATAGGATGGACGGAAATATAGGCCTAGCTAGGACATGGAATCTACTCCGCTACCTGCTGGATCCACAGGGCTGCAAAACAGCGCAGCGACAGAACCTTCAAAAAATTCTTCACTTGTACGAAGGTACGGAGGTAGATCTAATGAAGGACATACAGGAGAGATACATAGGGGACAGTAGCAAGGAACCCCTACCTAACTATGAAGGCGTAGGCAACTCCAGCCTAGACGAACCCATCAGCGAGGCGGAGGTCCGGGCGGAGATTTCCAAGCTCAAAACCAAATCAGCTTCAGGCCCGGATGGCGTTAGCAATAAAATGCTTCGCAATCTAGACGATAACTCTATAACTGCATTAACTAACTTTATGCAGAAGTGCTGGGAGGAGGGTAAACTACCAAATCAGTGGAAAACCGCTAAGGTGGTGATGATCCCAAAACCAGGCGAGAAACTCCAGATAGAGAACTTAAGACCTATCTCTCTAACCTCCTGTGCAGGCAAGCTCTTGGAGCACGTTATTCAAACGCGGCTCAATAACTACATGGAGGATAATGACCTCTATCCGCATTCGATGGTGGGCTTTAGGCCCAGGACGTGATGCTGCAACTAAAACACCAAATCATCGATGCGGAAACGGGGGACGCAAAGGCAACCCTAGGGCTTTACCTAGCGAAGGCCTTTGATAACGTCACACATAAAGCCATTCTTAAGAACCTTCAGGACTTGGGAGGAGGCGTACGAACCTACAATTAAATTAGGGACTTCTTGTCAGACCGAGAAGCAAAAATCCAGATTGGAGAATGCCAATCGGATTACATTAAATTAGGCAGCAAAGGGACCCCACAGGGCTCTGTGCTCTCGCCCTTTCTTTTCAATGTGGCCATGATCAAACTCCCTGAAAGACTGGAGGCTATTGAAGGACTAAACCACAGCATGTACGCTGATGACATCACGTTGTGGATAGCTAGGGGCAGTAATGCCCAAATAGAGTAAACCCACCAAAGGGCTATCCAGGCTGTTGAAGGTTACGTCGGACCTAGGGGACATAAATGTTCACCACAAAAATCGGAACTGCTTCTATACCAGCCGAAAGGCAGGGCCAGTAAGGAGGAACCGCAAATCTCCCTCACAGCTGGGGGGATCCCCGTTCCAAAAGTGGACAAAATCAGAGTTCTGGGACTTTTGATTCAGGCCAACAGCTTTAATGGCGAAACAATAAGGAAACCAGACGGCTGCGCAGTGAAGACCATGAGGCTGATCCGCAGGATTGCCAACAGGCGGTCCGGGGTGAGAGAAGCGAATCTAGTTAGGCTAGTCCAGACCTTTGTTATAGGTAGAATAGCTTATGTTGCTCCCTTCATCAGTTTTAGGTCATTCGAGAAGAAGATTGAGGGCATAATACGTAAAAGTATAAAACAGGCGCTGGGGCTTCCCATCCGCACTGCAAATGAAAAGCTTTTAGCTCTAGGGCTCCAGAACACTCTTGAGGGGATTGTTGAAGCAGTGAGGATCTCGCAGTATGAGAGAATTGCGGGAAGCCCTACGGGCAGGAAAATCCTAGCTAGGCTAGGCATAAACTATGAGGGGCAGGAAGGCATCAAAGTCGACCTGCCGCGAAGCGTGCGGAACTGACTAATAATCCCACCACTACCTCAAAACATGCACCCAATCCATCACAAGGAACGCAGAGAGAAATGGGCCGAGGCTCTTGAGAAGCGTTTCAAAAACTCGAAGGACGTGCTCTACGTTGATGCTGCAGAATATGGCAACGGCCCCATTGCCCTAGCTGTAGCGAGCGCTGAAACTAGATTGATAGCCAGTGGCACAGTTCCAACGGATTGCTCTCAGATTGGAGAAGAATCTGCCATAGCACTTGTAATTGCAAGTACTTCAGCCAAAATTATAGTCAGCGACTCTAAGGTTGCGGTGATGAACTTTGCCAGAGGCAGAATTTCTCCCGAGGCGAACAGAATCCTGCAGACCTGCAGAAATAGCAAGAAAATTGAAATAATCTGGGCACCTGCGCACGCCTCCCTCGCTGGGAACGAGGCGGCCCACGAATTAGCTCGAGGACTTACATTCCGAGCTGGTGGGCTAGCCGATGGCTTCACGGGGCGGGACCGCTTAGTGTGCTACAGAGAGATCACACAACACTACAGACTAGGGCGGGTTAAATATCCTCCGGCTGATATATCCTTAAACAAGAGCCAGGCCCCCACTTGGCGTCGCCTGCAAACCAACTCGTTTCCAAGCCCGGTGTCGTTCAGCCTCTACTACGCGGGTCAGTACTCCAGCCAGTGTAAGCTATGTAAAGCCAGGGCTAATCTTAATCACATTCTGTGGGAATGCCCACAGGCTCCCTCTGAGGGAAGAATAAAGTCTTTAGAACAGAGGGAGACCTTATTACTCAGCTCCGATCCGGAGATTCAACTGAAGACCGCCCGACTGGCCGAAACCGCCGCTAGGGTCCAAGGACTCCTCGCCATCGTCTAGGTGGGAAGGCTTAAAGCCGTCCCTACATCTGTTGGACAAATAAAGTTTTACAATCCAATCCAATCCTCGGCAGAGTGATCTGGAATCGGTGGCTGGTTCCGATTTGCCATTGGAACACACAACTAACGCTTTCATTCTGTCATTGGAATAGGATTGCTCCACGCAGAGCAGAAAAAGTTGATCTGGATCTACCATTGGAATTCAACATAACCTCTCATAGATAACCTATAATTCTCATAAGGCATGCATGTGAACACGGCTCGCGAGAGCTGAAATATGTGAATGCGAGTATTCAAGAAACAGGCTGTCATGTCCAACATACATTTTGTGTAAAGTAAGCAAGCTAAATACTGCCACGCGTGCTTATTACCTTTATCGGTGACAGTCTTTATCCGGCTAAGAAGTGTTCAGAGATATCGCTCCGTCTTAGACGCGCCTTTCTGTACCTGGGGTTTTTCGAATATCATCGCTGTTTGTATACGTTGTCTTTTGTTACCACATCTTGTTTAATCTCATTATATGCACTACACAAATCGTGTAGCACTTTCTGTAACGCACGCGGGCATTAGTGATAACGCTGGTACTCTCGACAAGTCGTGTATAAATGCCGACGTGCTTGACCAGCACGTCGACCGCCGACTTTCCTCATCGCTATCGTTGTACTTGAGTGTTGCTTCTTTCGCTGGGTGCAAGTTCACTCTATAAAGTGTCAAATTCGTAACTCAAAGTTTTGATGTTGCGTCATTCTTCATCGCCATTAACGTGGCAGTCATATCCGGTTGCATGACACGAGAAAGAGCATGTACTCATACAGTGCTTTATAAGACGTCCCCCTCCCCCTTCACAACTATGTTCATTATAACAATGAGAGTACATCATTGACGCGTTTTACACGTCACGAACTTGCGCAATTTCTTGAGCGCCGCGTTTAAAAAAGGCAAAAAATACGCTTTTTTCTTTGGATCCCGTAATACTGCAACATCTGCCTTTGCGTCGTGTAATATTGATCTGCAATTTACCCGGGGAAAAACGCGCTAACACACATCTTTCAGCCAGCAGCATCAAAGAACAAGCAACAAAAAATAATAACGGTGCCGCTGCCAATTGCAGTCGGTTGGCCGGTTCCTGCGGAGTGTTGGGTTGTGGCGCGGCCGCAAAATGGAGGCCTCTCTGCAACGCAGTGGAATCCATTTTAACCATGTGAGGACGCTCGGCCAATAGCGGTGCTAGAATAGCTGGAGGCGGCGTGTGCAAAACAGTGCCGCTACTCTGGCTCCCTAAAGCGAGCGTATGCAGTAACTCCAATGACGCCGAGACATGTGCTCCACCCTTCGTCAAACATTTCACCTACAAGTTTTGGGGTTTAGCTGATCTCTCTATGGATGGCCCCACAAGTACCAAGCTGCTCAAGCGACTTTTCTAGCATATCTACTTAGTATCATAGTGCGACTATGCGCACGCAGTCTGCGTAGTTTCTGAATCTTTAGCCAAAGGTAGCTACGGCTGCAAACTTGGCCGGCGTTTACGACTGGACCACGTGCACTGTGACTTCTTCAATCGCGCCCTTCGTAAAATTTAATCTAAAGGGAAGACGGAAGTTTCAGACATTGTTCGCATTATTCGTGTCACAAAACGTTACATGGGCTGATTTCTTCTGGGAAAGCCAAGTGCACCGCAGTCTCGTCATGAATATGGTCGAGAGACCGCGCTCCCCGGTCAGACGTGCAATTTCATCATTGGAGTTTGAAACGTCCAGAGAAACGTTACCAGCATGGGTCCTGTTTTTTCGTCGTGTAGCTTTGTGAACTCAGATTGAAAATAATGCAATTATATAAAGTTCATGGTATTTAAGAATGTATCTCGCAGTTTACGATGAACACATATGAAGGATGACACTGCGCTGGAGAAGCCCAAGCTTATCTCCAAACTCAAGAAAAGTGATGTCTGGAACAGGTTCTGTCAGGTCGTCGAGGGGAGTATCCTTTTACATTGAGGATATTCGCAATGCAAAAGTTGCAAGGTCTTCTTTTGCTATGACGTGAGGAAAAGAAGAACGTCGAATTTAAGTCGGTACAATTCTAAACCGACGGTGGAATGCAGCAGTATCACATCTTTCTTTCCCGAAAAGAACCCAGCAATTCTTTCCAGTGTCAAGGAAACGATAACGGCTGCTTGTGTCCGTTGGTGCGCAAAGATGAGGCCATACGACGTGGTATCTGATGACGGATTCTTGAAGCTTGCGGATCGTCTAGTTTTCCTTGGTACAATATATGAAATAATATGGATGAACAATTTGCCTGCACGCGCGAAAACAGTACACCGAAAGGTAGCCGAAGAGGCGATTGCCCTCTGAGAAACAATGAAGCCAGCCGTCAGAGCAACAGTAGAATAACGTCCCTGTTTTGTGACTGTTTACAAGGGGACAGACTATTAAATGAAGTATCGTACATAACTGCCATAAGTCACTACGTTGATGCAAGCTGGGAGTTACGTAGTGGAGTCATGTTCATGGGCGAATTTCCAGCAGCAGGGAAAGACCGGAGAAAACATCAAGGGAGATTTGCTCCTGAAAAGCTCAAAGATGGGACTTTCTGTAAGCATCCTCAAAAACGTAGTATTTGTGACCATCAAAAGGTATAAATATAATCGGTGCACTTCGTTCTTACAAAATAATTAACTGCAGCGCACACATGCTGAATACCTTTCTCCGGCATACATTTGACGAGACGTACCTACGACCACCTTCAGAAAGTCAAGGTGGTTGTTACCTACATGAACCAATGTGGTCTCGCCAGTCGTTTGCCTCATGAGGTCTGTCAAGAAGTCAGCACACGATGGAACTCCAAAGTGACAATGCTAAAGCACCTGTATGTACAATTCGATAAAATTGGAAGTCTTCTTGAAGAAAGGGCTAGCGGAGTCATGGAGAACCTAAGTAAGGTCTCCATGGAAGACATCACTGACTTGCTGGAGCCGTTCGAAGACGCTACTCAATAGTTAGAGCTGGGCAAGCAGCCAACGTTGCATCTGGTCCTCTTGTACAACACAAAGATGAAAAAGAACACCTCGCTGCTGCACCTACAGACTCAACGACAGTTGTTGCTTTGAAGCGGAGAGCTACACGATGTTTGCAAAGAAAATTACACCTTGAAGAAGTACACACTGCTGTCACGCTCCTCTGTCTGCTATCTGCGTGCGATTGAAGAAACAGCGGTGCCCAGTGCATAGATGAGCCAGGCAAAAGCTGTTGAATATGCTCGCACCGTCTACGACCGTTGAAAGCGATGTATGTGCCTCCATAGAGGCATAACAAACAAGATGGAGTTTGCAGGAAGAATTTTAAGAGTGGCAAGAGGTTGCAGAGCCACAACAAAACGAAAACGTATTAGGCGGGTATTTGCATTGCAAGGACGATAAAGAGATGGCAAATGTTCTTCAACAATGGACGATTGACAGCAAAAAGTTCCGTAGTTTTCCTTGCCTTACTAAAGGTATCTTTTGTATACCATTCTTAAGTTTTTCTTGTAGCGCAAGAAACACAGGGACGCAGGAGGGAAAACAGACACACAAAGGCGCGAACTTCCAACAATTCTTATTCCCGGACGGACGCCACTGTATACCCTCACATTTGCTCGCTTTTAAGCGCTTGTCAACTGACAAGGGACCCTATAACGTAAAACTATTCCAATATGTTTCTATTCCAATCTGCTGACGTCAAATTTGCGTAACCACCGACGCAAGCACCGGGCGGTCACCCGCAGGGTTCTCTGAACAGACCAATCAAACGCTCTCCTCGTTCATAGGAGGTCACTTTTGTTTGCTTGAAAAACGAATAACATTGCCTACACTGAGCCGCTTGTCGTATCTAATTGGCTGACAAGAGGCGAGGAGAACGCTCAAGTGGAGAGGGATTCGATGGGGCAGAGCCAGTGCACTGAATATCCATAACCGGATGAAGAGGGTTGTGCCGGCGTCTACGATTGGTCGGCTTTCTTTTACTTAGCTTGTGGTGGCTGGTCCGAAATCGCGGTGGCATGCAACGGAAGCTTAAGAATGACACTAAAACTGACCCTCAGCAAAGAAGAGTTGGCAGAACGAGGGGGTAAACGTGCCGAAAGTGCTCGACAACGTTACACGGCCACGCAAGAACTTTTATTGTACGCAAATACACCCATGCTCTCCGGCAGGTGCGAGTAGCCAGCGTCTCAGCGATCGGCGGCAGCCACCTTTTATTCCTTTCGGAACGGAGTAGCCTGCGGCTATTCCGAAGAAAATTCAGTTTTGTTCGGCATATTAATGCATCTTTATCGCGTACACGTCACTTTGACGCGGTGAGTTTGTGCGGTTTTGTGACGTCGCGTGACAAGCAGGTGAAGTTGGTGCGACCCGAAAACTTTTTACCAATAGCCGAGGGCTAATGGCGAAAAGGGGTCGAATCAGAAATAACTGTTTTTCTTTTTTCTGTCAAGTCATTCATATTCAGTGTGTAAACATCATATCAGATGGGGAGGTATCGCGGTTTTCGTGACGTCGTGTGACAGACAGGTGAAGTGGGGGTGGTCGAAAAAGTTTTTGACCAATCGTGGAGGGCTGATAGCAGAATTGGAATAAAAAAGTTTGGAATAGTTTTACGTTATAGCGCCCAAGCTAACAGAGCAAATCATAGTACAACTCACTTACAGACTAGGCAAAAACAATAATGTTTAACGCATGTGCAGGAATTCCAACTCTTTTTTGTATAGTCACAAGGACGACTGGCTAACATAAGCATTGCCGAATCCTGCAATATGAGCACTTTCAATGATGAGAGAAGTGAATTCGCATTTGATTCTCCCGATAATAACTGTATCTTCGCATAGCGGTACGGATCCGCAATTATGCTAATGAATTGCGAGAAAGCCATCCAGGGAAAACTTGTTAACTTTATTGGAGTGCTCTGTAAGCCTCTCATTTATGCATCTGGCGGTTTGTCCTATATAACTCTTTCCACAGGGCAATGGGATTCGGTAAATTACAGAGGTCCTACAGTCTACCAGCCAAATGCGTAAGTATAGAAAGGAACTTCATTGCAGCCGGCTACATTTTCAAAGAGCGGAGGAAATGCCTAAAAGCAAGTCGTTGGAAAATCTTTTGTTCCTGCCCAAAGACATGGAGTATTTTGCTAGCAGTGGAAATAAGCCGACCTGCGTTGCCTTGCCCGATTTAATTTTAATGTGAGGAAAGAAAAGTAAATTTTAACAGTTCCTTTAGAATATTGCAACACTTTATTTACGTTGCCGCAGCTAAATGTCCCAATAATCATGCAAAAATTGAGGTGCGCGCTAGGTCATTGGGCCACTCGCTTCTGGTTTTATTTAGTTTCTTCATTTTTTATTCAATAGACTTGAGTAATGTGTCGCAGTTCATCGCACAATTAGCGGGATGCCAAACCCACCCCGACATGACAATCGAATGATAAAGAGAATTTTGGCAAGAACCAAACCGGAACCGATATTCCTGAATGTGCGTGAGCCATAGAGAGCCGAACTGGGCCCAAAGAAAAATATATGGTTACCGTTTTGCCATTCAACGGTTCAAACATATAGAGTGACACTGTCGCTAAATAGGCACATCATTCTTTGAAATAAATATATCAGCATTTCAGTTCTACTCTGGCTGCGGTACTAATGGTACACCCACGCGGGCACGTCGTTGAAAGCCATCTGCAGTGGGCACTGAGTCTATGCGCGCCGAGCGCTCACGGCTTCGTGTGCGCTGTGTTTTCGACACTTAGTTCGCGCTGAAGCGAGCGGCAACACGAAGGTCAATTTCCTCGCTGCTACTGCTGCTCTTTCTCAAGCCAGAGCCTCGAGAGCGAGTGTTCACAGTTATCGAGTCAGATCTGTTCATGGTTTGCTGTTCGCGCGTGACACCATGCTTGTTAGTTTAGTTACATAACGAATATCTACAAGTCCACGGGGCCGATAAAATTACTTCCCTTACTTCGCATATCTGTCTAATAATTTGCCCTCTCAGTCGATGAATCGCCATTCGGGCGAAACTGCGTTAATTTATTTATTTATTCCATTTTCAAGTGACTGAGCCACCTTCCTATTCCATACCTGCTGAAGACGAACATGCCAACTTCACGTTCATCATAACGTACGCCTCCCTAGCGTCAGCACGCAGTCATCACATCGCCAGAAACCGTAGCAGGCACTTTATATAGAGTTAGACTTCACGACCTTTCATGGCGTCGTTTTACACCACTATTCCCTGTTTCTCTACTCTTCGCGTCTCTGCAGCCCAGTGGACAAGGCTTGAAATAGAGGAGGGGGAAGCCTAACAGGGCCTTGCTGTGGAGCATAAAGCAGCGTGATCTTCAGGGGAAAAGTGACGCTTACTTCTGTAACCCGTGAAGGAACGGGGCGAAGCGTCGTCAGGGAAGGGGGAGTAAAAGTGGAGAGAGGGGAAGAGACGAGTAGTATAGGCTTTCACGCTTCTAATCAAGTTCAGGTGTAGCCAGGCCTTGGGTGTTCCCTCGCATCCACAGCTGGCGCGCCCTACGGGGACTGCGGCGCCGAGTCACGTGAGCAAGATCGACGCAGAGTGCCGACTCTGATCGGTTCAGTGGCCGTTTCTGCTCAGTGCTCGCTTGACTTTTCCCTTCACTGGTTTATTTACGAGCTGGTTGCGTGGACTACGGATCGTGTGCGTCGTTGATTCAGTATTGATGCGGTGCGTGTTCCGCACGTGTTCAGTGCGGCGCTGCGCATTCACACTTTTGCCAATTTATTAATGAGCTCCACACCTGTCGCTTTTGCGTAGCAACCGCATTTAATTCTACAGCTCCCCAGTGTCGAGCGCGCTCTTGGAGAAGGATGATGAAGGTAGCCTGACCTGGAAGTGCGCGGCGACAGTGCGTTCCGAAAATTGCAACGCTAGTGAATGATATCTGCAAAGTCCAACAAGAGGCAGAAAATTTTGTACTGCCAGAGTGTCAGCTTTCGCGGTTATTGCTTTGTATTCGTTCCAGCCCTACACGGGTTTGCCAGGGCTGTCAAAAGACGTGTAGAATTTCACCTTGCTGGACTCAGTGTAGGTAGTACTTGCATTGCCCTGAATACCCTATATGTTGAAACCAAGCCCATAGAGTACGTGATCACTTATATTAGGAAACACAGCACTAAAGTTTATGCCTGCGAAGCCAACTATTGGAATCAACCTTCATTCAGATAAAGCGCAATAAAGCAACAAAAATGTGGTTCCAAGTGACCGTTACCATTGCATGTCATCAATTTATATTTTATATGGCTATTATAAAGGAGGTTTATTGGGGTTCGTAGCGACCGCCGGTTCTACGATGCACCGAGCACAGTCCCCGAGCTCGAGCCTCTGCTGCGCGCTTGATGCTGCCGATGCTGCTGACTGCGCGCACGTTCCTCATCTTCCTTACAATGGCCCCGCGGAAATAAAGGAGCCATCCTGGCGACTTAGTTTTCTGGAAGGATGGTAGAATTACGATACGGCTTGAGACGCTGAACGTGAACGACTTCGCGGTTACGACGTCGCATGTCGGACGGTGGCGTTAGCGGCTCAACCAGATAATTAACGGGTGATGTTCTCTCGAGGACGCGGTATGGACCGTCGTACTTCGGAAGGAGTTTTGAAGCGAGCCCAGGCGTGCGGTGTGGCACTAACAACCAGACGAGAGCGCCCGGGAGAAAAGTGGGAGTCGAGTTCTGGGCATTGTGAACGGCTTTTTGGCGGTTCTGGTCGTCCGAGGTGAATCGGCGGGCAAGCTGGCGACATTCCTCTGCTTGTCTGGCAGCTTCCGAGATCGGCAGGCATTCAGATGGGTCCGGCCGGTAGGGCAGAATGGTGTCAATGGTGTGCGAAGGATGACGGCCGTAAAGAAGGTAAAAGGGTGAGAATCCGGTAGTGGCCTGAGTCGCGGTGTTGTAGGCGTAGGTGACAAACGGAAGAACTAGGTCCCAATTAGAGTGATCAGGTGAGAAATACATGGCGAGCATGTCACCAAGAGTTCGATTAAAGCGTTCCGTGGTACCGTTAGTCTGTGGATGATAAGCAGTGCATTTACGATGAACAATAGCGCATTCAGCAAGCAGTTGTTCGATGACTTCAGATAAGAAGGCTCGATCGCTTAAAAGTTCACGTGGACCTCCATGATGAAGGAGAAAACGACGAAGTAGGAAATTGGCGACCTCCTGCGCTGTAGCATTTGGTAGAGCAGCAGTCTCCGAATAACGGGTTAAGTGGTCTACCGCAACGATTATCCACCTGTTGCCGGCAGTAGTCAGCGGAAGCGGCACGTAGATATCTATGCCCACGCGATCAAAGGGTCGGGATGGGCATTGTAAAGGCTGGAGTTCACCGGCGGTATTGTGCGATGGCGCTTTCCGGCGTTGGCACTCATGACAAGAGCGGACGAACTTTCGAACGAAATTATACATTCCCCGCCAGTAATAGCGGTGGCGAAGTCTTTCGTAGGTCTTGAAGACTCCCGCATGGCCACACTGAGGGTCGACGTGGAACGAGGAGCAGAGCTCTGCTCGCAAGATTCTCGGAATGACGAGTAACCAGGTGCGTCCCTCTGGGGCATAGTTGCGTCGATACAGTAGCTGGTCGCGAATCGCAAAATGAGGCACTTGGCGCCGAAGCGTACGTGACGCTGGAACTTTCGACGTATCCGAGAGAAGGTCGAGCAGAGATGCAGTCCAGGGATCATTACGCTGTGCAGCAGCGATAGTGTCAACGTCCAGAGAGGATAATGTGCACTCGCAGGGGGAGTCGTCACTGGCCTTCAGGGGAAGCGGTGATCGGGATAGCGCGTCAGCGTCGGAGTGCTTTCGCCCGGAACGGTACACCACGCGGATGTTGTATTCTTGGATTCGCAATGCCCAGCGGGCAAGGCGGCCCGATGGATCTTTGAGCGTCGACAGCCAACATAGTGCGTGGTGGTCGGTCACCACGTCAAAAGATCGGCCGTATAAATATGGGCGAAACTTGCCAAGCGCCCACACAATGGCCAAACACTCCTTTTCTGTAACGCTGTAATTGGTCTCCGCCTTGGTTAACGTGCGACTCGCGTATGCGACGACGTATTCTGGGTGGCCAGGTTGACACTGTGCCAACACAGCGCCAAGGCCTACACGGCTTGCATCGGTATGGATTTCGGTTGGCGCTTGTGGGTCAAAATGGCGAAGAATGGGTGGCGTCGTGAGAAGACGGCGCAAGCTTGTGAAGGCGTCGTCACACTCTGGAGACCATGATGAGAGATCTCTAGCGCCGCCAAGGAGCTGCGTGAGAGGCGATATAATTGACGCAAAGTTTCGAACGAATCGCCGGAAGTAAGAGCAGAGGCCGATAAAACTGCGTAGCTCTTTCATAGTAGTAGGTTTTGGGAACGCAGTAACAGCACGTAGCTTCTCGGGATCCGGGCGAATGCCCTCCTTTGACACGACATGGCCTAATATTGTTAGCTGACGAACAGCAAATCTACACTTCTTCAAGTTAAGTTGCAACCCGGCGTTGGTCAAGCAAGTGAGTACGTGCTGGAGGCGGAGCAGGTGTGTTGGGAAATCAGGGGCGAACACCACAATGTCGTCAAGATAGCAAAGACATATTTTCCATTTCAGGCCACGCAGAACATTATCCATCATTCTTTCGAACGTAGCAGGTGCGTTGCAAAGTCCGAAAGGCATGACGGTGAATTCATACAAGCCGTCTGCTGTAACAAAGGCAGTTTTCGGGCGATCGGCCTCTGCCATCGGAACCTGCCAGTAGCCTGACCGCAAATCCAGCGAAGAAAAGAACTCGGCTCCCTGCAAACAGTCCAGAGCATCATCGATGCGTGGTAATGGGTAGACGTCCTTCAGCGTGATCTTGTTCAACCGCCGAAAGTCAACACAGAAGCGGATGCAACCGTCTTTCTTTGTGACGAGGACCACGGGAGAGGCCCATGGGCTTTGGGAAGGTTGAATGACGCCTCGACGGAGCATGTCATCGACCTGGTCTGCAATGACGCGACGTTCCGTAGTGGACACGCGATATGGTCTTTGTCGCAGGGGTGAATGAGTACCAGTGTCGATGTGATGCTTGACTGTCGATGCACGGCCAAGAGAGCTTTGCGCAACGTCGAAAGAAAGGCGGAAGTTCT
Source organism: Dermacentor andersoni (assembly GCF_023375885.2). Classification (NCBI taxonomy): domain Eukaryota; kingdom Metazoa; phylum Arthropoda; class Arachnida; order Ixodida; family Ixodidae; genus Dermacentor; species Dermacentor andersoni. The sequence goes on from NC_092816.1 coordinate 181,188,626, forward strand.
GAAGGATTGCGACAAGTTGAGATCGCTGCGAAGGCGTCACATCTTCAGCGATGAATGGGCTGAACACACCAGTCGATGTTGAGTCTGGTACGGAGAGGGCACTCAGTTCATGGGCGGCAGTAGAAGACACTTCGTCGAGGACGGAGACAATTTGTGTTGAATCGACCGACTCGACGTAACGAAGGCATTCGCGGCGGAGCAGTGATAGCGGCGATGAAAGATGATTGTAAATGGGCATCGTGCTCACACCGGCGGCAAGGTCAAGAGCTGGAAAGGGCAAAGGAAGCGCTTTTCGGGTAACAAAGTGATGAGAGAGCATGAAGAAGACCGTCCCATCGGATATGGTACTACAGAAGACTGGTACGAATGCTGACGAGCACGGGGGAATACATGTGTCTCCTTTCACGACAATTTTAGCGGCAGGATGAGCATCGACCGAGGCCAGGTCACCAAGGTGGAAAAGTTCTATCTCAGCCCGAGCGCAATTGATGATGGCATTGTGACGTGACAGAAAATCCCATCCTAGAATAACCGCGTGGGAGCACGATGAAAGAACCATGAATTCAATCGTGTACAAAACGTCCTGTATGATCACACGGGCAGTACAAGCAGCGGTAGGGTGAATGGGTTGAGCACTCGCCGTTCGGAGCGACAATCCAGACAGAGACGTCGTCACTTTACGAAGCGAACGGCAAAACCTGGCATCCATAACTGAAATAGCGGCGCCGGTATCGACTAAGGCGACTGTAGCGACATCTTCGATGAGCACATCAATGACATTGGCAGGTAAAGGAGGAGGACTTCGGCATGTCGACACTTCCGCAGTTCTTGCCTCAGGAACTGCGTCGTCTAGTTTCCCTCTTCGTTAGAGACGGGTCGTCGACGCATAGGGGAAAGCGATCGACGACGCGGGGAGGGTGACCGGAGGCGTTCGAAGCGAGTACGGCGATCAGTCTGGGAGCGAGCTGGTGATGGGTCGAAAGGTCCGTAAGGCGCATTTGAATCAGGCGACACATAGGGCGCTCGGCGATCGTCATCGAACGCCTGCGAGCGGTGGCGGCAGAACCTTGCGACATGACCGGGACACCTACATGCGAAGCATATAGGGCGATTGTCCGGCGTACGCCACGGGTTAGCGACGGCAGTGGTGGTCCAGGGGACGGGAGGTGGAGGACGGTGCACAGGCTGCTGGAAGCGACGCACGCGCACAGTGCGAGGGGCCATTGCAGAAACCGTAGCATAAGTGACTGGTGTAGCCACGACATCCTGCTGGTGAACAGCCGGCAGCGCTTCCGCGACCTCTTCATGGATAACGTTACGGATATGAGACGGCAAGGTGCTGGCAGACTCCTGAGTGACGGACCCCAGAGATAGCTGTCGTGCGACTTCTTCGCGGACGAAATCCTTGATTTGCGTTATCAGGGAGGCTTGTTCTGGGCCGGTGGTAAGGCTGCAGAGTGATGCCGAATTTGGTGTGGGATGTCGCCTTGTCAGAGCTCGCTGCTTACGCAATTCATCATAGCTCTGGCACAAGCTGATGACGTCGCCAACAGTGCGCGGGTCCTTGGCCAGAAGCATTTGGAACGCGTCATCGTCGATTCCCGACATGACGTGCTTGATCTTTTCCGCTTCCGTCATGGCAGCGTTCACGCGCCTGCACAAATCGAGAACGTTTTCTATATAGCTAGTGTCCTGTGCGCGTGTACGCAAACGCTGCTCGGCTCGGAGTTTCCTGGCGGCGGGTTGGTCAAATACTTCTGTAATCGACGTCTTGAGCGCCGACCACGTTCGGATATCCCTTTCATGATTTCTGAACCAGAGACTGGCCACGCCCGCGAGGTAGAATGACACGTAAGCCAGCTTGTCCGAGTCATTCCATTTGTTGTGAACGCTCACCCGTTCGTAGGACGACAGCCACTCTTCAACGTCGTTGTCGTCGGTTCCGCTGAAGATGGGAGGCTCCCGCTGGCGAACGGTGCCAGCGCAAGGGACGGGTGGCGATGGAAGAGTCTGCTGGTCGGCGTCCGGCATGGCAGAGGGTAGCGTCCGAGAACGGAGTTCCAGGATGGTAGAGTGGAACGTTACCCCGCACGGCTCCACCACTTATAAAGGAGGTTTATTAGGGTTCGTAGCGACCGCCGGTTCTACGATGCACCGAGCACAGTCCCCGAACTCAAGCCTCTGCTGCGCGCTTGATTCTGCCGATGCTGCTGACTGCGCGCACGTTCCTCATCTTCCTTACACTATAAATGTCAGGCCAAGTTTATTCGCTTCAGTTCTGGCTTTGTACGTTGCCATAGATATTTGAAGTACAACATTCAGATTAAGTTCTTGGTGATTGTGCACGTGCGTAGAGCCCTATTCCTTTGATATACAGGGTGTCGCAACTAAATTTAGGCAGAGTTTAGGCAATTCCCCGTAACTGCATCGCCTGAACCGAGATAACGTTGCTTGCCGGCGCTTGGAGATACTTCAATAATGTTTTTCATTCCACCTAATTAGAAAATTATCTTTATTTGTTTATTTAAAATATCCTTACGGGCCCCGTATGAGGCGTTGCGTAAGGGGGTCATCACAAAAGCACTAAAAGAGTATATGTATATTGGGCATACAACAAAACATACTGCACATAGATTATTATTAGACAGTATAAAGATGTATACACATCTTATACGAACAATAAAGCATTGCACAAAAATAATGGAACCGGTAGTGCACATATTAGAGAAAAGGCTAACGATACAGTGCTTTCGATAAACAATGTGAAAATATATACAGCCACTCTAATGTCAAAGGACAATGAATGCAAGAATGATGAGCTCGTAAACAAGAGAGTACATAACTGGAAAACAAAAGAAAATGCATCATGCAGTTTATTGAAGCTTGGCAGTGGAATATGAATTGATGTGCTGGCGTAATTTATCGGGATTTTTTTCGGAGACCATGAAATCGGGAGGAGCGTTCCACAACCGAGCGGTATGAGGAAGCACCAACTAAATGATTACACGGGTGTTCCCGTAGATGCGCGTGAAGTTGAGGTGGTTATGTTGTCTGCTGGATATGAAAGGTGCGACTTCAAGCCATAAAGAATATTTTCTAGCCGCATGAACGTACTTGTGAAATAATATTAGCGCAAAATGACGTCGAGTACTTAGCGGCTGAAGTGAAATATCAAGTTTTATTTGTGAGATGCTTGAATTGTAAGAATATTTACGTGAGATAAACCTAGCGGCCCTATTTTGAACTGCTTCTAATGAGCTGATTAGGTTGTTATGATAAGGTGACCAGATTAGAGAGGCAAATTCGAGCTGGGGCGAATAAACGTCTGATAAGCTAGCTTTCGGATGTTGGAGGGCGAATTACGCAGGTTCCGGCCTAAGTACCCCAGTAATTTTGAAGGATTAGCACTTATTTTAGTAACCTGATGGGTCCAGAAAAGGTTTGGTGCGAGATTAATGCCTAAGTATTTATATGAAGTAGCTGGAGAAATTGGCTTATTATTTACGTGATATTGGAAATTAGAGATTGTGTGTTTACGAGTGAAGGACGTTACTTTGTATTTAGATGGGTTAAGAGTCATTAACCAAGTGTTACACCAATACAAAATAGGCTGAAGGTCGTTTTGAAGAATGAGGTGGTCATCGGGGCTGATTATAGGGCGGTAAATATTGCAGTCGTCTGCGAACATTCGCACTCGGGATGCTAAGTTATTGGGAAGATCTTTAATGTATATTAAAAATAGTAGCAGCCCAAAACGCTACCTCGTGGCACGCCGGAAGTGACATAGGAATGGGGCGAAGAAAGATTGTTAACGATTGTAAATTGTTGGTGATTAGAAAGAAAGTTCCGCAGCCAAGATAGTGCGAGTGAGTTTAATGATAGTGCGTTTAGCATTGAAATGAGGCGGCAAAGGGCTATGCAATCAAACGCCTTGGGAAAGTCGAGGAACAGGCTATGAATCTGTTCATTATGGTGCATGTCTAAATATAGGTCAGTTGTGCACTATAATATCTGTCTGACACAAGAAACCCTTCATGAACCCGCGCTGATTAGTGCAAAAAAAGTTGCTTGATTCCAGATGGTTGTATATGTGAGAAGCAATTATATGCTCAAGCAATTTACAACAAATATATGTGAGTGAAATTGGCCGGTAGTTATCTGGTTAGTATCTGTCACCGTTTTTGAATATGTGAACTAGTTTCCCAGTGTTCCAGTGTGACGGGAGCGCTCCTGAAGTTAGTGACTGTCTGAGGATGTGACACAATATTTTGCTAAAAGTCATAACGGTGTTCTTTAGTATTTTGGAATTAATCTCATCGGCGTGACAAGAATTAGATAACTTAAGATTGTTTACAAGAGAAACAATGCCATCGATAGTAATGTGGATGAGCGTCATGTACTGATAGTCCAAAGTGTACTAAATATATATGAAAAATATGTGTTGAAGCATGAGGGACACTTATTGTCAAGAAAGGGCCTGGTGGCTATCAAGTGAAGCAATGTGATTAGTGTCGCGATTCGGAGAGATGTTGCTGTACAGTTATTGACGCTTTTCCTCTAACTATAATATTTGAGAACTTCAATAATTATTTCAGACTAAGTATCTAATTTGGCGGAATGAAAAAATAAGTGGAGTATTTCCAAGCGACGGCAAAAAACGTTAACTTGGTTCGGTCCCGCTACGCGGTCGTTTCTCCTTCGGCTGCGCATCGGCTGCTGCAACACGGCCGCCAGAATGCACAGATTGCACGGAAGAGGCAGCCCCGCGTCCTTGGATTGCGGCGAGGAGGAGACGCTTGAGCACCTTGTGCCCCGCTGCCCGGCCTTCGATGTTGAGCGCACTGCGCTATTTGCATCATACCGTCGTGTGGGACTGCCCTGTGACTCGGAGAAAGCACTTCTCTTTCCGGCAGCACACCCTTTCATTGTCAAGAAAGTGCTTCCTGCCCTACTTGACTTTTGCTGTGACACGCAGCTTAGAGCGCGGCTGTAATCCCCGCTTTGCTTCTTCACCCTTCTTGTTATTTTTTTTCCGCCTTCTTTTCCTTCTCTCCCTGATCTTTTTCTCCCCACTCCCCTTTCCCTGTGCAGTGCTGTTGAGGTGTCCTCCTCTGAGAGATAGTTACGGCTCTGCACTCCTCTCTTCCTCTCGTTCAAAAGTCACTACACACACAGCTACGCGGCATTCGCATGTTTTTAAAATCTGGCTAAAATTAGATTTGACACCATGTATATTGCCGCGAAATTATTTGCCAAATGTACCACAGGCTTTCATATCACACGTTCACGCCCGAGTATATTGGGTTGAATGCATCATTTGAATGTATTATGTATAATCTATCAGCAACAACACAAGACGAAGTCCTGACACAGTCAGTACTATATATAGAAAATACCCTGTGGCGCGGGTAGTATCTTCACAATTACGGAGAATTGAGCCATGCTTTGCTTACGCTTCAGGACTAACGGGCCGAACCGTGCCTGGCCGAGCCCAAGTTTTCCAGGCCCGAGCCGGGTACGGGTCAGGTTCAAAACTGCCGAGTCGTGCTCACGCAGGCTGCCGCATATCACTATCGGACTCGGGCCGGGCCACGGCCAGAAATAAGGGCCCGGGCGGGGCTGTAGAAGGAATTGCTCCACGCGCAAGGTGATTGATCGAATGCGTCAGCGGACCAGATGAAATTTTTTAGGGACAAGAAGTTCATTGTGACGTCGTGCTACGCCCTCGGATGCCGGAACCGACAAGGCGAGAGCAAAAGGCATTTTTGATTGCCATCCAGCAAGTGCAACGCACAAGATCTTCAAAAAGGTTGCCTTCAAGATGGCTCACTTCAAGAAGGTTGCAAAAAACGCATGACTTTGCGAATGAAATGTAGTACATCTTCTTGGACGAGTTGGTTCATACTGCGAGGAAATAAGTTTAGTGCGCGGAATTCAACACAATGACCTAGTAAGGGACACGGACAAGCGCTATTTACACGGCGTTTGTACGTGCCCTTTACTACATCATTGCGTTGAATTTTGCGCATTACGTTTATATCCTCGCTTTGTGAAGTGCCACCGTTCCTCATTACCTCTTCTTTTGAACCTAGTTTAAGCCTGCCTCATTAAGCCAGTGAATCCGTCCGTGCTTGCGAACATGCCGGTAACATCCCTTTGTGCGGCCAAAACTGGAGTACGCCGATTATATTTTTGACCCCCACCACAATAACCTTATTATCGCCCTCGAGTTGGTTCAGAACCGCGCGACACGATTTATTCTGTCAACTTATTCGTGCAATTCAAGCATCTCAGCATTAAAAGCCCGAAAAAACTTATCCTCTCTAGCCTCGCGCCGTAGAATCATCATCACATCATGTCTCCACCTGTTATTAAATATTGCCTGTTTCCTTATTTCGAAGCTTGAAGTGAGATCCGGTGCTTGTGTCATGTGCGTACATATCTTTGTTTACTTTTTGTGGTGTCATTACACCAGAATTTATATAACCAAATGGCCACACACTGCTTTTGTCAAGTTATAGTGGTGCTTGCAAAGCCTCCCAAACAGCAGCCTATTTGGTCAAAACATGCTTTTGTACATATGCTCTTCCAAATAGAAAAGCTATCAAGAAGGTAACAAGAATCAAGAGCATTAAGTTAAATCCACTGCAATGCTTTACTTTTTTGCCTTTATTCCTTACACCTAAGTGGATAAGAAAGAGTGTGAATGTTACAGAAATGCACTAAATAAGTTGTTGAAATTATGCAAAAATGTTAACGCAACTAAGCATAGATTTATGTGCAATAATAGACACCAGTCTCAGTTTCTTTCCTTCTGACACAAACATAGTATATCTTATTCCTTTGGCATGAAGGAAAGCATATGTAGACCAGACAAGCTTATATTTGAATGAGAGTCTTCACGATTAAGCACCACTATAATGTGACCATAAGAGTACATACACTGTAAACAGTGCAGATGACAGCCCAAATTTCATAAGTGCAACATGTTAGCGAAAGCACCAACCATTAACCCAGAAACTAATCAAATCCCACAAAATAACAACAAGAAAAAAAATTAATGTGTCAGTGCAGCACCTGTTCTCTGAAGTTACAGAAAAGTGGTATGCTTGTTAACAAACCTGAAACCACGGCACATTTGTATCTGACCACCCCCTGCCTCTTTATGTGTTTTCGTGCCTTTGACAAGGCATTACTGGATATTTATTTGCTTGTCTGTTGCAAAAACACATCAATTATTAGTCAGTGCACAGTGCACCATGGCATTTATCTATGTGGACTCACTTTGTGTCATTAGCACTGCTCTCACCTATTCAGAACTAAGGATTGCAAAAAGACTTGTTCTACTTAAATCTACATGCCTTAATATGTGGGTTCTGCAGTTGAAATAGGGTAATTATAAGTAAAATGCATGACATGTTCTGATGAAATTTGTTTTCGTAATCTAATTGTTTATTTGGGCACATAACCAGTCAGATCATTTGTACTAAAACAAGAAAACAAATTCAACACACTGGTTTATACTGGTTGGTGCTCTATTGACTTTAGTACACACATTGAACAAACGACAGGCAGTGAGAAATACCAACAACCACTAACTTCCACACGGCATTATTGGTCACATGTGCACGATACAGCTACGAAAACCCAAACGAAAGTAGACAGAGAAAAAAGTACATTTTAACAGAAAAAGAACAAGACAAAAAAACTTCTTTTGGTAGCTAAGTCACAATCAAGGTGTAAATGACAGCTATAGTTTGGCAAGCACACATGTAGTTACTTTGCTCAGTTCCTCGATATCCCAATTTCTTGTTTGACAGCAACACCAACGGGACATCTACGCATATCTATTGCACATGCCATTTTTGCTCGCTCCAAAATCCTTTCGTGGTTATTCATTTAGTACCTACTGGCATTGCAGGGGGGGGTATACATTCTGTGTAATGTAACTTACATTCAAATCAAGCACACAAAGCAGGGAGGGAATTATCTTTGAAAACTATGCAAACAATTGCAGGCTGAAAAACCTTGCAGTCCCTTTGGTCCAAGGAAAAAACAATGTGAGGCATCACCTATAAGCAAAGGAAATTAATACACCATTTTAGTGTAATCTCTTTCTTGTGAGGTATGATGATAGCCTGATATGAATTTCTCTATCTCTACATGTTTGGAACAGCATATGCTTGAAATAATTTTAACTGAAGAGATTCCCCAGTCTTTTAAATCCTACCATTGCAGCTTACCCTTACTCTCAGTAATACAAAGCCTTTTAGTATGACTTCCTATTACAAATCTAACTGCCATATTTTGAACATTTTCAAGCAGACCAGCTGGCTCAATATTATGGGGATTCTAGCAAACATGTACTTATTTGATTAGTGCATGCACATAAGCAAAATACAGCTGTTCTTTGAGGTTTTCGGGAAGCCAACAAAATGTGTATGGGTGGACACACGACAGCTACTACATCAATAAGCATCGTGGCCAACCAAAATTAAGTTTATTCCTATATGGGTGGGCGCGGCGGAGTGTGAGCAGACAATGGTCGGCTTTTTCTGGAGTCATATACAAAGGAACCCCAACATAACGAATGCACTAAAATCAGCAATTTGGTTTGTTGTACTCAGATTCGACCATTTAGTCAAATAAGTACATTTGCAAATGGATTGTTTTCCCACGGAAAGGGCCGCAGTCAGAAAACACAAATCTGAATGAGAAAAAAATTTTGAATTTGAGAGTCAGCGACCAAAGATACGGTTTCACGGTGTGTTAACGATACCTTCACATAGGTAGCATGAAGCAAACCCAGCCTTGCTTTCGCATCCACTCTGTCCTCTTTGATACTGCCACACACAGTGGAACGACACTATCATGAAAAGTGCTGGCAGTGGAGGCGAATGCTTTGTCTGTCTCAAACTTCAATGCATCTCTGAAACTACAGATTATGCAACCCCGTGTACTAAACACGTGGGAAGACTGTGCACATAATACCACGCCATATCAGCACGTCTAGTCTTTCCACACGCAGCAGATCACCTCTAGAACAGGGTGTGCAGGCTGCAGATGTGCTCAGCTGCGCTCACAGCCATGGCGCTAGAAAAGAAGACGCACGGACTGGGCCCTTCTGAGGGCCCCCTTAAAAGCTCAGTTTGTCATTTTTTGTTTCTGTAGTAGGCTAGTGATAAAAGTGAATTTGCTTCATGCCTATTAAGAAATGTTGTACACATGGTAGAAAAATTATGAAAGTAGAACATTTTATTACTTTTCACCCCTCTCAGTTGGAATATCGTACAAATGCATAAGCAGCCATTTTTGCCTTGTTTCATCTAAGATGTTTTTTTCATGCTGAAAGAAAGGCATGCGTTTAAAAAATAAGCTTGGTTGCAACATGTAAAGGAATTGTGTAATGTCACAAGGGTTCCTGAAATCAAAATATATTTGTGATTTCTTTGCGACTGGAACACTCAAAAGGAAAACGACCTTTTAAACAGACTAAAACAAAGCCACAGCACATGCACCCATACTAAGCCAGGGAATATATCAAGCTGATATGAGAAGACTTTCAAGAAAGAATCTTTCCCGGTTTGGTAAAATTCTTAAAACAATGGTTAATACCTGGCCCCATGCCTTAAATCTAGAAGGAATAAAGTTCTTAAGCTACTCTGTGTTCTTTCTTGAACCCAACAAATGTGCCTAGAAAAATGGGTCAAGTCTACATCTTGCCGCATCTGTGGCAAGGTGTGAACAAAAAACTCGCTTTAGCTGGCTGCAGTGCTCCCTGCGATGAATATTCAGGCAGAAAATTGTTACCCCAGTGTGACTGTGCACCCAAGAAAACAAAATGTGGTAGACTACATCAATGCGAACGGAAAAATCTCTGGTCCATGCTTGCTGGCAACCTGTGTCTGTATTGGCCTCTAGGAGAATTGTGGCCCCCACGTGCTGGAATATTTCCGTGGCATAGAAAACATTGTGTGATACCAGCTATCAAGTGCTACCATCAAGTAGCTACCAGCTACCAGCTATCAAGCTATCAAAAGAGCTATAGGCAATTTTGCTGCAATAACAGTACTGTTTTTATAGCATTCGTTGTGGGGAGTGCAGCTTGCCCCTTTTGCCGGAGTTCTTGCTGAACGGCGATTTATTATCAGTTTGTTATATGTGGAACTTGAACAGCTTATATTTTTGTCTCCTCAATCCACACTTCTGCTGCACTTTTGCCAGCATCTCTACACAGGGTGTCTTGACTGAGGTTATACCAAGTAAGCACGCTACAAGCCTTGTGTGCATCGTTTTCATGACTCTTTTGATGACCAAATTTCATTTTCAGTGACTTTATCAACTAAGTATCTAGCGGCAGCTTGAACATGGGTACTCATGAGAACTCGCACCAGGCTTGGTCAAATACGTCCAGCACTGCAGCACTGAGTAGTGAACCATGCTGTAAGAGTTGGCAACTAAATTGCCACCTTGTGATTGAAACTTTTCATCCTTACAATCAAGGCTTCAATTGCCCAGCCAGCGAGCTGCAGCAAAGGTGTGAACTATGGTCATCTGATGTCACATTCTATGTCATAGCGATAGCAGGTGACCCCTCCAGTGGTGGCCCTCAAGGCCAACAGGCATCCCTTTCTATGCACGTGCTTGTGTAGGACTGGGGAGATGGTGCCAGTTTGTTCTTCAGCATTAACACTGTTCACGCTGTATCAGGAACACATTTTCTTACTCAGTGCAATAGCCCTTGAACCTACATAATTGCCAATGAGTCCTTTGTCGACCAACCTTTCCTTTGCCATGTCATTTGCTTCTGCCTTGATGTCACAGCAACTTCAGCTATATGAAGCAATGATGGTGTTTGAGTACCCACAGAGCCTTGCAGCTTTCCAACCTGAACATTGCTTCATTAAACGCTGACATGATTTGGTCTCAGCAGACAGATCAGAGTTAAAAAGAAGCCTTAAACTTCTTTCAAGGTCATTCTAACGTTGTCAATAATCCCGTGCCTTTTGATGTGTTATTCAGCATTGTCCAAAGCAAGTCGGCTCTTAAAAATCAAAATAACGACTTTGTGAGGCCACCTACTAGGCTACCACTGTCTCTTCAGCCAGCCTGAAGTGTCTTGCAGCCATCAAAGCTGGAGTGCAAAAAAAAACGACAAAGAAAAGTGTGGCAGACAAAATGCTCATGAAAATCCATATGTTTATGGACTGTTACACTGACTGAAAAAGATGGTGGCTTCCCAATACAGTCTTGATGTACGTAGCTGTTTCAGTCACGAATAAACAGCCAGTTGCGCAGTCCTGCACAAGCACAGTGCACAGATGCCCATGGATTAAAATTTGTTGTGTGCGCATGTGGTGCAGTGTACCACTTTTCATGTTCCTGAGGCTGCAGTACACTGGGAAGACTGGTTGCAACTTCAATAGTAGGCCCTTAGAGTATTGCAGCCCTTTGTTCATATTTTGCTGCAGATTGTATCAAATGCGAATGCAAACTGTTTTGCAGGACACGTCACTTCAGTTCAAGCAATTAGACAGAGTAACCCAAGAAATAGTTTAAGCCTCGAAAAGGTCTTAATACAGTCCCTAGTTTAGTACAGGTTTTCGCCTGATGTTTTGGCTTCTTCTACGGTATAATGCTGTTCCTTGCTACGTACTGGTGGTGTGATGTGCACACTCTCTTGTGTTGCTATAACGACAACTTGTAAAAAAGATTTTCCTTCCTAACAAACATTTGGATACAGTGCCTGTGAGCTCATCTTTTAACCTGTTTTTCATTTGATCTGTGCATTTACATTGAACGTAAACTAGAAAATATCAGTACTGAGAATCACAAAAGAACACACCTGTGTAACGATTCTGCCGAGATCGTTGGAGTGGTCCAGCCACAGGATGCAACGCAGGTAGAAAGGCCTCCTGAGTTAAAGCAAAATAACAATCGTTGTAAGATGCGAATAAAAAATTTTATTCTGTGAGGCTTTCGGCATGTATACTAATTACCACATTTGTATGTAAAATAGTTTTGCATAATAGCTGAGCAAGGTTAACGTCTCGCCCTGTGACTGTCAGCCAATGCTACTCATGGCAATGGTGGCAAATATGGCACATCCTTTCAAATGGAATCTTTGTGGGTTACATGAATTTAAAAGAACTTAGGTTTACATAATACATAACACCTGTGGTTAGAAGGATGTCTTGCATGCAGCACCAATGCCACAAGTGGCACTGCTTAACACTTCCAGGGCCAGACTTAGTACATAAACAATACAAATGTGCAACAATGTGAACAGGTGGTTAGCTGCTGCTATAACTCAAAGATTGCATGCATCATGCAGATGTGAATGCAGCTCCCATCAGGAGCGAGTTGCCCTTTAGTGCACTTCACTTCTCTTCCTCTTTTGTCTTCATTGCATGTTGGTGCCATATGGTAATAATGAACAAAAATTAAGCACTTCAGTTCCCATTCTTGTTTTACTACATGCTGTAAAGTCATCTAAGTGCGCTTAATACTCTTAAGAATGTACTTTAGCCATTTTGTCAATATCTTTCGCTTGGCTTCACTACACCTTAATGTAGTGCAAATTCTAGACAATGCTTACAAAAAAACCTACTCCACACAATAACACCTCCAATTAAGAGTACACAGTCTATGGCTTCGAGATGTGTACATACATACTTTATACATGGTTACAATGAAAATATAAGTGGCTGTTCTAATACGCACACATAGCATACTGCATAACAGTCACCTGGTTCCAAAATGGCTTTTTGTTATCACACATAGGACGGCCACAACTATAAATTTAATTCTGGCAGTAACTTAAGCCACGGCTAAAACCTTCATAGTGCAATCAATGAAAATTTTCGAATTTAGAGCAGTTAGACATAAACAGGGCAAGTAGTTTTAAAGTGTTAAATAATGAACTGTTATGGAATATGGTGGTAGAAGGCCATGCGCCTGAAACATAGGTACTGTTTATCATATAAGCACATTCTTATATTTTTGCTTACTTTCCTAGGGATTGCATCAAACAGTTTGCTTGTGTAAATTTTGCTACATGGCTGTATCGTATTAGCCCTTATCTTTTCACATTTGGCTTACTGCAGCTTTATGCACATGCATAAAGCTACTACTGCTACCACTTTCTACACTACTACCTACTACCTACACTACTACCTTCAGCTGAAGGCCAAGCACTATGCTGTCCAACATACATGCATTTAACAACACCGAACAGTAGACAGAGAATGAGCAACTCTTTTAAAAAGTGCAGTTCTTTGGAGACACATTGATATATATCTGGAAAACAGAGATTTTTGCTAAAATTATAACTTAATATAATTTGTACTGAGCATAATGCATCTTGCAATAAACTTGCATTTACCGGACACCACTATACACACTGCGACCTCTGCAGCTTCTCCACAATCTGGCACAATGTGCTCAAGCTGCCTGTAAACCCTGGAAGGGGTCTATGATAGTTTAAGAAGCTTAGCAAACATGAGAAGGACCTAAAATGAAGGTCAGAGAAGCAAAGCAAACTTTTAACCATTCCTCTCTATGTTGCTATGAATGTCAAGGTTCCAGCAAATGATGTGTTTGAACTGCGTTTTTAATCGTGCAATACTAGAGAGCACATTTTTGCAATAATAATGTGACAGTGAAGAATGACAGAAACTAACTTAATGAATATTTTTCTAAACTTGCATGAGGTTTTCATCATTATGCTGATGCACACACCTGCATACCGATACTGTGAAGTCTTGTTTCAGTTTATTTTATTGTCACATAGTAATTTACACCATACACTTGTCCTGAAATACATCACGTTGGGCTCCTTCAGTATTTTTTTCTTACTGGAAACACACATGCCTATACAGGGCAAGCACTCAATACATGCAAGACTGCCACGGGAATGGCCACTCGAGGTCGACTGTTAGTACAGCGCAAAAGACGAGGACTGAAGGAAGAACACAACACAGGCGCTGTCACACAGAAACATACTCAAGGCACTTTGCAAGATTCTCAGGCTTCTTTCATGCTCTAAAAACACATCATGTAGCACATATTGAGCCACAGATAGCTGTACTGGGAAATTTTCACGTTGCTCTACAATTTTATAATTGAGACTTTTTATCTAATTACATTTGAGAAGTTGATTAATTGATTAAGACTAATTAGGTAATTAGGCAAAATGCAGCAAATCCAAGTATTTCCAAGAGACAGGAAACAACATTACATAGGTTCTGTGCAGCTAGGTGGCATATTCATATTTTTGAAGGTTTGCTAAAGTTACGTGGGATAACCTGCATACCTCCTATGGAACAGGTGTCACACCAATCACTCTAAGTAATGCCGCTAAACTAGCCATTGCGCTCAAAACATACAGGGTAAAAAAGCAAACTTTAGGTAAGAGCATACCAAGGCCTCTATTGCTGAAAAGGGAAACTGATGGGAGGCGCCCGATCTCCGGCCATGAAGCTGCTTCATCCTCACAGTTGGCAATGAAACGACCGCAGCCGCAGTCCTGAAATAAAAATGAAAGATTTGACACTACAGTGATCACACAGAACACAAAAAAGCTGGTCACAAGCTTATCTTGAAGAACATCTGCTGCTACATTAGGTTTTGTATATTCGTCAGCCTATTAATAAACTAAGCTTGCCAATATTTTATACCTTAATGGCTTTGCTCTTTACAAACCAATACCTTTGCCCAACTCATGCACATATGTACTACTTAAGCTACGAGATGTTTACTGATCCCTTACAATGAATGGCTTCTAAGACAAATTATTTCACACAAAAGGATGCATAACTTATGAGTGTTACTGACATTGAATACCAAGGTAGTACCTTTTTTTATAGACAATGGCGGACTTGAAGCACATTTTTCTCACAGATACAGGTTACAGGTTGATCGGTCTGTCTTTTTTTTTTTCACCAGCAACAGAAATTTTGTTATTAATACTCGTGCAATATAGGATGACGCTGTGATGTGTGATATGATCCTGAGTTGAAAAGCGCAACTTCTTTGTGTGAATTTGGCACCTAGAATTCAATACTAAATATCTGTACCCAATACGCAATGGCACAGCAGCAAAGTAATTAAACATTAAACAAGTTCAGGTATCCAGAGCACAGCGCCAGCTGTTGAATAACAACATTGCACAAGCATCGACTATATATATATAACGTAGTAAGTGCACCGCAGGCGTAGTGGCGGCCTCAGCAAAGAACACAGGCATGGAGCGACGCGCCCGTATGACCTATCATCGGCAATGCTATCGCGTAAATTGATATATCTCGTCACGGCACGGGCACCGTTTTCTGCCCGCCGAGGTGCCGGCGCCGCTGGTAATCACCTGCTCCGGCCGCCGAGGTTCAAGTGGCGGCGTATCCAGTAATCTGAACCCAAGCAGGACACCTGTTACCGCCAAGCAGTACGCTAACAATAAAGAGGTTCTTATACTCTGACCGGCAGCTCATGCGGCATTGACCCGTAGTGCCGTTGGAAGCTCACCACACGCTTTTAATACCACAAACGCGCCGCCGACATTTCACGCACGTAGACCAAAGTCGACGGGCGCAGGCTCTACATGCTACGTGCCGCAGTCGCGCACTGCCTGCACAATCAACGACGTGGGCGCGAAGAGACCCAGACGATAGAAAGGAGCGTACTGGCAAATCTGCACAATGCGCGCTAAGTGGGCGACCTACTGCACACAATCGCACGAGCTAGGGGATTGGCGCCACGTACGCGCCAGCTAGCAGATACCGCGCACAAAGAAGCGCCGCCGGTTCTCGGTCAAATGATCGCTGTACAAACACTCACACACGCGCACCGCAGTAAGCCCTTAACGAGCCGCCACATTTTCAGGCCGCGGTTAGGCGGCGAAGCTTAGCTCACCTCGCACTGCACGTAACTATTATGGTAGTGGCTTGCGCTTCGGCGATCATGTCGAATGCTCACATCCGCCCAATTAAAGACGCGGCAAAGTCTCTCATTATATAAAATCCTAATTTTTAAGTACACTCGCTTGACTCTGAGCACTCAAGTCGCCTCGATTACGACAAAGCTCGAAGAAACACAGTGATCATACAAAATGGTTCTGGACGGCCAACTGTCGCGCCATGTTGCATAGAGACCTTCAACAAGTCATATCAGCGCGTCTCCTCACTTAGAACACATGCACACTCATAGAACATGTAATAATCGTTCAAAGTCACTTACCATGGAGTCTTGGGGGTTCAAAGCAGTGAGAAACATCAACCACGGTAGAAGAATGTGCCGTCGCTGGCAAATGGCTGCTCGATCGCAGCTTTCAACGCGCGCGCGCGCGCTCCGAAGGCTGGTGTTCCTCCGCGCGTAGTTCCGACTTCGGCATCCTCTGCAGCACCAAGGCGCGGCTACTCCGAACAGAAAAACAGCGCCGACACACATTGCGCGGGATATTTCGAATCTGACTGCAGAAATAATCCTACTGAAATTGTCGCTGCGGCTGACTGCCTTGTTGGTCATGGCTGAGTTATTCTTTTCTCTGTTTGGCTCGTCTCAATTTCCCCTACGCCACCGTTATTCCTTGAAAACCCCCCTTTTACAACCGCCATGCCCCTTCAAATGGGGTCGGGGGTATAATAATGGTTCTAGCTTATTTTACTTCTTCTCGTGGGAGTACTCATTTTAAGCTAGGGGGGAAAAATGGCATATCAACTGTTAAAACGCCCATATGGGCTCATTTGTGTTTACAGTGTACGTGCAGAGTAGTCGAACGTACAGCCATTTTTTTGTATCCAGTCCATCAGTTTCCATCTAACCTTAGCAATTCATTCGGGCACTCAAATAACAGAAATGTTATTGGTACTATGATTGAACAGTTGCAGTTCTGTGGGTATGTTGTAGATGCACTAGTGCTTCAGTTTAAGAGAATCTGATCGATCATAAAGAAAAATGCAATTTAGATACCTATTGTTGCTGTACCTTTAGGCTTCGCAGGGGCCACTCGTCTGTAGTACTACACTTATCCTGTTTTTGTCAGTACCGTGGTAGACTCGTAAAGAAACGCGAGTATTGCGTAGAGAAGTTCTCAAGAGGTTATGAACCTCTTCCGCATAATTTGCAAATGAACAGAAGCCTTCTCCTAAAAAAGTGTTCATGCTCTGCACTCTAATACTGAGAAGTCCTTTTCTAACATATTACGATAGAGGGAGCTGGTTTCACGATCTGTTGTAGTTTCACATTTCTCGCATGGTATTTGCACAGCACAATTGAGGCCCACAGGCATAAATGGGACTGTGTGCTGTTCCGTACGTGTGTTGGGCTTGTTTTACAGATTAACCGGCGGTGATGCGTCTCAGAGACAGGTGAGCATCGCGCTGTTGCTAATCTACCATTCAACGGTGTAGCATCATGGCAGTGCTGAGTTGGTGTCATATGACACCGTTCCAGTTACATCCAGGTATACATGCTCTAAAGGTCAATGAAGACTAACCCATTTTAATGAAGAGACAAACTGGATGCATGCATGCACCACTAAGTTTCATATCCTAGGGCCAACTCATTGTGAAAGAAAATCGTCGTAGTGACTTCCTGCACCATTTATTGATCATGGATTTCTCTTTGAGATGGAAGTGTCTGAAAATCTTGCTCAAATGGCGCATTGCCGCATAGAGACGGTATTCAGGTGTTCATTTATCAGGACCACATGCTTTTCCCACTCAGCTGTCATCGTTGAAAACGGCTTGATAACGCCAGAGTAACATCAGACAAATTGCCTATGTTTTTCCTGCTACCCTTATCGTGCCAACTTTATAAGTACAAACTATTCCTATTTAAGCTACTTATTTTTGCATTTATCATGCCTATAACTGCCTCTTTCGGTGTTTGTATCTATATTGCGCTTTGAGCACCTAAAAGTTCCCCTCGTCCTTGTTTTCTCATGCTTCCATTTTGTTTATATAATTGATATGGAAGCAAATGAACCGTTTCTTCAACTGAACAGTAAGAACGAAAGCATCATGTGGTAACCAGCAAGGTGGAGTTACATGAAGAGGAAGGATAAAATGAGTCATCCACCCACCATAGAAAACTGCTACAAAGGAAACCCATACATGTTCCTTGAAAAATCTTAACAAACTTACCACATGCTTCAGACAGCCTCCTTGATTCAGGTGAGTCTGGGATAACATGCAAAAATAGATTGCCACATCGCAACCTATCATTTAATTCATAAAGTCTTGATTCCAGAGAGCCATGCCATGCCACTGTATAAGACTTGATAAAGGCCTCTATTATTCACTGGAACTCACTTGAACCACCTTCCTTCCACCACGGCTCTTATACCGGGCTCTACAAAGTTAAAATCTGGTGTTTACAATGCCTTTTCTTGAACAGATTGCATATTTATCTTTTTCTCTCGTGATGCCATCTGGCCTTGAGAGTACTTGAAATATATAAAGTTAATTTCGTCCAATGATTTAGTTTTCTCTCCCAAATTCTCTAGTTTTTTTTTAATGCCACCAATGTTTGCTTTGTTCTTTGACCAATGTGCTTTACGGCTATATCTGCCATATTTCCATCCCTTCTCCTCCTACCCCACACTACTGACCGATATGCAACTGTCATCCACGCGATAGACAGTTAGTGCGGTCAGCAGGCTTCAACGAATCTCTCTCTATCTCCGCTTTCACAATTAAGTCTGCCTGACCCTTACCTTGCTGTGTAGAACGAGAACAATTTTTTTTTTCAGGAAATTGGCAAGCACTTGCGCCTCTTGCAAAGGATGTCCAAGTTTATTTTCTCGTTCCTACAATAACACCGAGCATGCGCGTTTGGCCTAGTTTGCACATTTCTAAAACATGCCGTTAGGAAGATAGGAAGACTAATAAAAAGTAGCTACACTTTCAGAAAGCATTTGTGGTTAAAGGAACATGCCAAGACCAATTATGGGTGGTCCCTTTTTTAAAGATGTAAGCAGCACTGTGCACACACATCATAAGCGTAAAGGGGCCACGAATGAACCATGATGCTTCAGTGGCTCCCATGCCCAATGACCCAATAGAAGGCAGGTCACGTGTGAACTTTCTTTTTCGGAAATTTGTTTTTGTAAGTTATACAAAATATTTAAATATAGAAACTAGACTTAATTACAAACCGATGAAACTAGTAGCTGTGTTTTGCAGAGCACTAAAACGTAAGAAAAATATTACATCAAATTGGCAACAATAAGGAAACATTGGCACCCACGTTCTGCAACGCAGAAGAGCGTGACAGTGGACTCAGTCATCCAAGTTCGGACCCACCTTGGGCATAGTCTACATGCTCAGTCATCATCATCATCAGCCTAGTTACGCCCACTGCAGGGCAAAGGCCTCTCCCATACTTATCCAACTACCCCGGTCATGTACTAATTGTGGCCATGTTGTCCCTGCAAACGTCTTAATGTCATCTGCCCACCTAACTCTCTGCCGCCCCCTGCTACGCTTCCCTTCTCTTGGAATCCAGTCCGTAGCTCTTAGTGACCATCGGTTATCTTCCCTCCTCATTACATGTCCGGCCCATGCCCATTTCTTTTTCTTGATTTCAACTAAGATGTCGTTTACCCGCGTTTGTTGCCTCACCCAATCTGCTCTTTTCTTTTCCCTTAACGTTACACCCATCATTCTTCTTTCCATAGCTCGTTGCGTCGTTCTCAATTTCAGCAGAACCCTTTTCGTAAACCTCCAGGTTTCTGCCCCATATGTGAGTACTGGTAACACACAGCTGTTGTACACTTTCCTTTTGAGGGATAGTGGCAACCTACTGTTCATGATTTGAGAATGCCTGCCAAACGCACCCCAACCCATTCTTATTCTTCTGGTTATTTCAGTCTCATGATCCGGATCCGTGGTCACTACCTGCCCTAAGTAGATGTATTCCCTTACCACTTCCAGTGTTTCGCTACCTATCGTAAACTGCTGTTCTCTTCCGAGACTGTTAAACAGTACTTTAGTTTTCTGCAGATTAATTTTCAGACCCACCCTTCTGCTTTGCCTCTCCAGGTCAGTGAGCATGCATTTCAATTGGTCTCCTGAGGTACTAAGCAAGGCAATATCATCAGCGAATCGCAAGTTGCTAAGGTATTCTCCATCAACTTTTATCCCCAATTCGTCCCACTCCAGGCCTCTGAATACCTCCTGTAAACATGCTGTGAATAGCATTGGAGATATCGTATCTCCCTGTCTGACGCCTTTCTTTATAGGGATTTTGTTGCTTTCTTTGTGGAGGACTACGGTGGCTGTGGAGCCGCTATAGATATCTTCCAGTATTTTTACATATGGCTCATCTACACCCTGATTCCGTAATGCCTCCATGACTGATGAGGTTTCGACTGAATCAAACGCTTTCTCGTAATCAATGAAAGCTATATATAAGGGTTGGTTATATTCTGCACATTTCTCTATCACTTGATTGATAGTGTGAATATGGTCTATTGTTGAGTAGCCTTTACGGAATCCTGCCTGGTCCTTTGGTTGACAGAAGTCTAAGGTGTTCCTGATTCTATTTGCGATTACCTTAGTAAATACTTTGTAGGCAACGGACAGTAAGCTGATCGGTCTATAATTTTTCAAGTCTTTGGCGTCCCCTTTCTTATGGATTAGGATTATGTTAGCGTTCTTCCAAGATTCCGGTACGCTCGAGGTTATGAGGCATTGCGTATACAGGGTGGCCAGTTTCTCTAGAACAATCTGACCACCATCCTTCAACAAATCTGCTGTTACCTGATCCTCCCCAGCTGCCTTCCCCCTTTGCATAGCTCCTAAGGCTTTCTTTACTTCTTCTGGCGTTACCTGTGGGATTTCGAATTCCTCTAGGCTATTCTCTCTTCCACTATCGTCGTGGGTGCCACTGGTACTGTATAAATCTCTATAGAACTCCTCAGCCACTTGAACTATCTCGTCCATATTAGTAACGATATTGCCGGCTTTGTCTCTTAACGCACACATCTGATTCTTGCCTATTCCTAGTTTCTTCTTCACTGTTTTTAGGCTTCCTCCGTTCCTGAGAGCCTGTTCAATTCTATCCATATTATAGTTCCTGATGTCCGCTGTCTTACGCTTATTGATTAACTTAGAAAGTTCTGCCAGTTCTATTCTAGCTGTAGGATTAGAGGCTTTCATACATTGGCGTTTCTTGATCAGATCTTTCGTCTCCTGCGATAGCTTACTGGTTTCCTGTCTAACGGCGTTACCACCGACTTCTATTGCGCACTCCTTAATGATGCCCATGAGATTGTCGTTCATTGCTTCAACACTAAGGTCCTCTTCCTGAGTTAAAGCCGAATACCTGTTCTGTAGTTTGATCCGGAATTCCTCTAGTTTCCCTCTTACCGCTAACTCATTGATTGGCTTCTTGTGTACCAGTTTCTTTCGTTCCCTCCTCAAGTCTAGGCTAATTCGAGTTCTTACCATCCTGTGGTCACTGCAGCGTACCTTGCCGAGCACGTCTACATCTTGAATGATGCCAGGGTTCGCGCAGAGTATGAAGTCGATTTCATTTCTAGTCTCACCATTCGGGCTCCTCCACGTCCACTTTCGGCTAACCCGCTTGCGGAAAAAGGTATTCATTATACGCATATTATTCTGTTCTGCAAACTCTACTAATAATTCTCCTCTGCTATTCCTAGAGCCTATGCCATATTCCCCCACTGACTTGTCTCCAGCCTGCTTCTTGCCTACCCTGGCATTGAAGTCGCCCATCAGTATAGTGTATTTTGTTTTGACTTTACCCATCGCCGATTCTACGTCTTCATAAAAGCTTTCGACTTCCTGGTCATCATGACTAGATGTAGGAGCGTAGACCTGTACAACCTTCATTTTGTACCTCTTATTAAGTTTCACAACAAGACATGTCACCCTCTCGTTAATGCTATAGAATTCCTGTATGTTACCAGCTATTTCCTTATTAATCAGGAATCCGACTCCTAGTTCTCGTCTCTCCGCTAAGCCCCGGTAACACAGTACATGCCCGCTTTTTAGCACTGTATATGCTTCTTTTGTCCTCCTAACCTCACTGAGCCCTATTATATCCCATTTACTACCCTCTAATTCCTCCAATAACACTGCTAGACTCGCCTCACTAGATAGCGTTCTAACGTTAAACGTTGCCAGGTTCAGATTCCAATGGCGGCCTGTCCGGAGCCAGGTATTCTTAGCACCCTCTGCAGCGTCACAGATCTGACCGCCGCCGTGGTCAGTTGCTTCGCGGCTGCTGGGGACTGAGGGCCGGGGTTCGATTGTTGTATTCATATAGGAGGTTGTGGCCAAGTACTGCACCAGGGTGGCCAATCCTGCTCTGGTGAGAGAGTGCGTTACCGGTTCTGGTCACCGGGATCAGGCCGCACTCCAGGCCTGTTTGTGCAATTTTCTCAACACACGGTTTTTTTTTTGTATTTTCCGGTGGAGAATAGCGCGGCGCCGGGATTTGAATCACGGTCCTCTTGCACTGGAGACGGATACTCTACCGTCCCCGTAGGAGTTAAATTAAAAATTAATTTATGGGGTTTTACGTGACAAAACCACTTTCTGATTATGCACGCCGTAGTGGAGGACTCCGAAAATTTCGACCACCTGGGGTTCTTTAACGTGCACCTAATTCTAAGTACACGGGTGTTTTCGCATTTCGCCCCCATCGAAATGCGGCCGCCGTGGTCGGGGTCCGATCCCGCGACCTCGTGCTCAGCAGTCTAACACCATAACCACTGAGCAACCACGGCGGGTCCCGCAGGAGTTGTACGCCTCATTTAACCTACAGTGGTGCCCTACTTGGTCAGTCAAGGTGGACCAATCTGAGCTCGGTTATACCGCATGGATGGCACTCGGCTAGAGAACCTGGTATTTATGACCTGCACATGTGAGTGTGAGGCCATACATATTTGAAGATATATATCTTTCTATTTTTTTTTTTTAGGAGGGTTCCCGTACAGTGATAAAATAAAGGAAAAGACATTAAAAGAAAGAAAAAAAAAGAAAGAAAAAGGGGCGGAAAAAAAAGGAACATAACAGGTGATTTGAACTCGTGACCCTTCGATGTTGCCCGGAAAGATAGCTCAGTCGGTTGGTTCGTCAGGCCCCAGGCTACTTTCAAGCGCCACAGCTCCTGCTCCGAGCCTCACACTTACGTGGAAAGAGACTCATGTTGTCCGCGATAGTAGTTGGAAGGCATACTTTCTAGGAAAAATGGCCGCTCGAGGAGAAGACCGAGCTCGAGCGGCTTTAGAGGCTAGGAAAACTGCCTTAAAATATTTAGACTTGAGGGGAAAGCTTCGTTAACAAACTATAACACGGCAATCAGCACTCGAATACGACGAGAGAAATTACTGAGACGTGGAAAATTCCCTTGAAAAAAAATCTGGTTTGCTAGACAAATGCTTGTATGTATTGAACCTCTTAAAAGATGAGGGGGGGAAATATGCGCTCACCGAGAGGGCATCTTCAGCACGAGACATCCACAAGGCACCTTAGAGAGATGTGGAGAGCTTCGCGGCCGGAACGAAGCCTCCCCTCTCCGCCGGCCAAGAGGGGGAAACGCGCTTTCCGATCGCTCAAGGTTGCGCGGACAAAGCATAACTCTAGCGTCTAGGAAAAGCTTAACCAGGTGCGATGGCGGCACGCATAGCGTGGGAAGCTAGCCGCCAGAATAACTATACCAAGGACTGCTGCTGATGAGGGCGAAATACCTTCGTGTAATTATAATAACCCTAATAGGACTACTTTCGAAAAAAAAAGGAAACGGCCCAGAGGGCTATACTACGAGAGCTATGACTGATAGTTTTCTATATATATATATATATATATATATATTCATCTCATCTATGGGATCGCATGCGCGCGCTGTTTCTTTGTCTCTGCGTGTAGTACAGTTAAGAGAGCCAGTTTAAGGGCGGAGAAGAAGAAAGAAGAGAAAAGCAAAAACTGCAGCGCTGTGGTTTTAAAGCGCACCCGTGGTAGAGAAACGGAATGCGATATAAGCGTGCGTAGCCATGATACGCACACGACAAACTGCCTTAAAATATTTAGACTTGAGGGAAAGCTTCGTTAGCAAACGATAGCACGGCAATCAGCACTCGAATATAATTATAACTCTAATAATAATTGTAAATATTCATCTCATCTATGGGATCTAATGCGCGCGCTGTTTCTTTGTCTCTGCGTGTAGTACAGTTAAGAGAGCCGGTTTAAGGGCGGAGAAGAAGAAAGAAGAGAAAAGCAAAAAACTGCAGCGCCGTGGTTTTAAAGCGCACCCGTGGTAGAGAAACGGAATGCGATATAAGCGTGCGTAGCCATGATACGCACACGACAAACTGCCTTAAAATATTTAGACTTGAGGGAAAGCTTCGTTAGCAAACGATAGCACGGCAATCAGCACTCGAATATAATTATAACTCTAATAATAATTGTAAATATTCATCTCATCTATGGGATCTAATGCGCGCGCTGTTTCTTTGTCTCTGCGTGTAGTACAGTTAAGAGAGCCGGTTTAAGGGCGGAGAAGAAGAAAGAAGAGAAAAGCAAAAACTGCAGCGCTGTGGTTTTAAAGCGCACCCGTAGTAGAGAAACGGAATGCGATATAAGCGTGCGTAGCCATGATACGCACACGACAAACTGCCTTAAAATATTTAGACTTGAGGGAAAGCTCAGTACTGATGCCTTAACTTTAATTGGGACTGAAGCACGGCATCTACTACTCGGCTGTGTAATGAAAGACCATTTGATAGTGCCATAGGGTAAATATTACGTTAAAAAGTCAACAAGGAGAGAATGGCACCCACCTTCTGCAATGCTCCGTTCTATAATAGCCACACGTCGAGACCTCACAAACTCTAAAGCCTGCAACACGTGCACCCACAATACGCAAAAGCACCACAAAATGCGGACAATGATCAGAATCACACTCATAATATGTTTTATGGCGTCGATATATCATCATAATCATCAGCCTGGTTACGCCCACTGCAGGGCAAAGGCCTCTGCCATACTTCTCCAACTACCCCGGGTCATGTACTAGTTGTGGCCTTAATGTCCCTGCAAACTTCTTAATTTCATCCTCCCACCTAACTTTCTGCCGCCCCCTGCTACGCTTACCTTCCCTTGGAATCCAGTCCATAACCCTTAATGACCATCGGTTATCTTCCCTCCTCATTACATTTCCTGCCCATGCCCATTTCATTTTCTTGATTTCAACGAAGATGTCATTAACTCGCGTTTGTTCCCTCACCCAATCTGCTCTTTTCTTATCCCTTAACGTTACACCTATAATTCTTCTTTCCAAAGCTCGTTGCGTCGTCCTCAATTTAAGTAGAACCCCTTTCGTAAGCCTCCGGGTTTCTGCCCCTTACGTGAGTACTGGTAAGACACCGCTGTTATGCACTTTTCTCTTGAGGGATAATAGAAACCTGCTGTTCATGACCTGAGAATGCCTGCCGAACGCACCCTAGCCTGTTCTTATTCTTCTGATTATTTCAGTCTCATGATCTGGATCCGTGGTCACTACCTGCCCTAAGTAGATGTATTCCCTTACCACTTCCAGTGCCTCGCTACCTATCGTAAACTACTGTTCTCTTCCCGAGACTGTTAAACATTACTTTAGTTTTCTGCAGATTAATTTTCAGACCCATCCTTCTGCTTTGCCTCTCCAGGTCAGTGAGCATGCATTTCAATTGGTCTCCTGAGGCAATATCAGCAAGGCAATATCATCAGCGAATCGCAAGTTACTAAGGTAGTCTCTATTAACTCTTATCCCCAATTTTTTTGCAATCCGGCTCTCTGAATACCTCCTGTAAACACGCTGTGAATAGCATAGGAGAGATCGTATCTCCCTGCCTAACGCCTTTCTTTACTGGGATATTGTTGCTTTTTTATGGAGGACTACGGTGGCTGTGTAGCCTTTAACTTTGAACTTGAACCTAACATGAAGTTTAATGAACCGAAAAGGAATTTGGCAACTAAAGTAAATGAAGCGCGGACATATTACTATCAAGTCACGCTCCCTGCATTCATTAGAGAGGATCCTACTAAGTTTTGGAGATTTCTAGGTCAAGGCAATAAAACGGTAAATAAAATTAAACTGAACGGGAAATTCGAAACTGACGGCTTTATAATATCGCAGGCTTTTAAAATTTATTTGCAGAGCGCTTTCTCTCCGTCAAGTGCTTACGGACCCCAACCCGCTGTGCTTGATGACATGCACATTCCTATCGTCACAAGGGAAGGCGTGTTAATTATGTTAAGGAAGTTGAGCACCAGAAAGAGTATAGGACCAGTTCAAATTCCAAATACATTTTTAGAGCGCTATTCTACACAGATAAGCGATTTCTTGGCAAAGCTCTTTAATGCATCCTTGCGTAGTTGCGAACTTCCGGACGACTAAAAAATTGCACGCGTTATCCTCATCTTTAAATAAGGAGATAGGTCAATAATTTCTAATTATAGACCGATTTCTTTAACATCTGTTTGTTGCAAGTTACTAGAGCATATTGTGGCTCACAATATCCTGTGCTTTTTAGCAGATAATAACGTCTTATCTCGTTGTCCTCATGGCTTTTGGAAGGGAATGTCCACGTCGACACAACTGGTAACAACTATTCACGAATTTTTAGCACCTCTAGATCATTCTGGGCAAATTGATATATTTCTGTTGGATTATTCTAAAGCATTTGATAAGGTTCCGCACTTTAAACTACATCTAAAATCAAATAACCTAGGATTGCCGCTGTAGCTTATCAAATGGGTTGAGGCACATTTAACTAATAGAAATGACTTTGTTAAAATCAAATCTAGTGTATCTAGGATGCTCAGCGTTACATCCGGTGTTCCCCAAGGGAGTGCTTTGGGGCCATTATCATTTCTTATATATGTAAATGATTTAGTGCAAGTAATCCCGGCCTGACTCAGTGTCTATTAAACTTTTTGCGGACGATTGTATTGCGTTTAAAGAAATAACCTGCCATGAAGATCATAAGCAATTACAGAAAACTCTCAGCCACATTGAATGATGGTGCGCAGAATGGGACATGGAACTAAACGTTGACAAAACAGTGTTATTCAATTTAACGCGGAAAACGAATCCTAGCGTGTTCACTTACACTATCCATGGCTCTCACATTCAAGCAATAACTCAATATCAGTATTTCGGGATTACTCTTTCTAGTGATATGACATGGGGGGTGCAAATCTCTGCAATTTGCGCAACAGCTTTTCGGAAGCGATGTTTTTGAAAACGAAAGCTTAAAAGCAACAGTGAATGTTAAACTTCAGGCATACAATGCCATTGTCAGACCTAAATTGGAGT
The DNA here is from genome assembly GCF_023375885.2 of Dermacentor andersoni. NCBI lineage: Eukaryota > Metazoa > Arthropoda > Arachnida > Ixodida > Ixodidae > Dermacentor > Dermacentor andersoni. Next base: position 181,215,953 of record NC_092816.1, read on the forward strand.
ATGCCTCCGTTGTATGGGATCCCCACACAAAACGAGATATACACTGCTTAGAACGCCTGCAAAGGAAAGCAATCAGATTTATACTTAATAAATATAAAAGGCTGGATTCTCCAGCTAAGCTCGTGGTTGCGCATAACATTCCCACACAACCTGCACGCAGAAAAATCAGTCGAGTAAAATTCTTGCATAATATTTTGTCTGGAAGAATATATCTGTACCCTCATATTTAATGTCCATCGCAAGAAGACCAACACGTAACACTCACAAACACTCCCTACAACCAACTTTTGCCTAAACAGAAGCTTTTAAGCAGAGTTTTTTTCCCACACACAGTTTCGAATTGGAACAGTCTACCTAAGTTTTGTTTGTGAGGCTGAAAACTTTGACGAAGCGCTTGAACTACACTTGTCTTAAATATAAACCTAGCCAAACTTATTATTTCTGGTGCAAGTATAGTTGTAAATTATTTATGTGCTGTTCTTTTTAAGTGTGTGTGTGTGATAAATACCGTCCTAGTGAAACCGATGTATTATATTGTCATGCGAATGTTGTTGGAAACTCTACTAATATCTCTCCCCTGCTATTCCTAGAGCCTATGCCATACTCCCTCACTAACTTGTCTCCAGCCTGCTTCTTGCCTACCTTGGCATTGAAGTCGCCCATCAGTATAGTGTATTTTGTTTTGACTTTACTCATGGCCGATTCCACGTCTTCATAGAAGCTTTCGACTTCCTGGTCATCATGACTGGATGTAGGGGCGTAGACCTGTACGACCTTCAATTTGTACCTGTTAAGTTTCACAACAGGACCTGCCACCCTCTCGTTAATGCTATAGAATTCCTGTATGTTACCAGCTATATCCTTATTAATCAGGAATCCGACTCCTAGTTCTCGTCTCTCCGCTAAGCCCCGGTAGCACAGGACGTGCCCGCTTTTTAGCACTGTATACGCTTCTTTCGTCCTTTTAACTTCACTGAGCCCTATTATATTCCATTTACTGCCCTCTAATTCCTCAAATAGCACTGGTAGACTTGCCTCACTACATAACGTTCTAGCGTTAAGCGTTGCCAGGTTCAGATTCCAATGGTGGCCTGTCCGGAGCCAGGGGTTCTTAGCATGCTCTGCTGCGTCACAGGTCTTACCGCGGCCGTGGTCAGTTGCTTCGCAGCTGCTGGGTACTGAGGGGCCGGGGTTCGATTGTTGTGCTCATATAGGAGGTTGTGGCCAAGTACTGCACCAGGGTGGCCAATCCTACTCTGGTGAGGGAGTGCGTTACCGGTTCTGGTCACCGGGATCAGGCCACACTCCAGGCCTGTTTATACAATTTTATCAACACGCGGATTTTTTTTAATCCGGTGAAAAATTGCGTGGCACCGGGATACGAACCACGGTCCTCTTGCACGCGAGGCGGATGTTCTAACTCTACGCCACCGCTGCTTCTACATAAAACCCAGGGTCAAATGAATAGGCTAAACAGAAAAGTATGTTCCTTTTTGATGAAAGTGGAGTAAAATACGCGTGCATAAATTATCAACATTATTAGGCCCTTCTCTGTGCTACTGTGAAGCGCGCAAGCCTATTGCGTAAAGAAATTAAAAAGAAAGGTTCTTCTGTGAATTATAATCACTGGCCAGAAAGCAGGGGGTACTACCGGGTAGTGATGAAAATTACAAAAAGAAGTCCTGTGTATTATGGAAAATTCCGCAGTGGGCTAGTTGGTTCAACATAATTAACACAGTTGCGCAGAGCGACGAAAGGAGAGGACTTAAGCGAGAAAACAACACACGCCACCTGAACGTATTCTGTTTTATGGTGGCACGTCTTCTGTGTGAATTCGTTCGCTGGCGTGGCTGTGCACATGGTCACTGCTGCCACTGACCCTATCGACGTCCATGATGCCGATTTGGCGAAGAGCATCTCCGACAGTGGTTAATCTAAGCAGCACTCCTCGTTACTTAACAGACTAGCCTGCCAAGTGAAGTTTGCAGAAACGCGAAGTAGAAATGCAAAGCGCACGGTTTGTCGATGGTGATCATAATTTCCTCCTGCTTCCTGAGGGTCGTGGATAACATGCATGTTTGGGACACGTGAAGCATGAATTATTTTCAATAAATTGAGCTTTTGTAGCGCCAAAAAATAGTCAGCATTATATGAAAACCGCTGAGAAACAGGGCATTCGTAAGAAAATAATCTTTCCGCCAGGCAGAGGGAAAAATAGCTAGATCTATTGGGAAAACCGGTAAATTGGCACCACTACCGGCCACAGATTCCACTGATAAGATGGCCTGGCCTACGTGCAATATGAGGACGACCAATATACGTCCTCTATACTTAGCAGAAATGGATTCATGGCTGCGAAGCGATACTGGGAACTTAGGATAACTCCTTAGAAAATCATAACATGAACTGCAACTCCACCAGCTTTAGTATCAATGCAGTAATAAATTTGTACTTGCGACATGAAAGGCGGCACCCTTATCTTCACTAGTGCACCAAGTTCACTAAGTGCAAGGCCTCAACATAATTATTAAAACCTGAAAAAAATATGTTCGCTCAGTCTTCTTTATTCTTGAGGCTTCACACATATAAATAGAAAATTCAAAAATATCAGCCCACTTTACCTCACATAGCTATTACTAAAGGCAATTATCTTCAACTGTTATTTTGTTTAGCGCAGAGTGACGGTCACAAGAAAGACGACAGGACGAGGGGCTACTCTCAACTGACATCACTTTATTGCGTCACTCTTTTATAGACAGCAGAATCTACAGGAACATGATGCTTACGTTTTGCATGAAGAAAGATTATGTTCCTCAAGACGTGGCGAATCTCTTCGGGAACGTCAAGCCTTCCGCCGGTCACGTTCTTCGTTCTGAAATTTGGCGGCAGGTACACCTTTTGTACGACTGGTTGAGGGATGTCTGCTACTAGCGCGATACTTCAATTGTGGTCGAGAGTAAGTTTCGTTTCTGCAGACGTCTATCAACTAAGACTATAGAATTCTGGTGGACACAGCTGTTGCTACTCCTCCGGTCCAGACTCCCGCACAGAAACGAAAAAACAACCTGTCACCACTGGATTTCAGGTACTCGGTGACGTCAGGCTTCCTAATGAAGTTGCTGCATTGTTAAATAATGGGCCGAAGTTTAGCACGGAACCAAGAATTCCTGCACGCGAGCTGCTGGCCTTGAGCAGGCGCCTCACAAGGAAGGCAGGACCAGAGTACCAGGAGCGGTGCCTCCTGGAAGGAGTGGATTGCCTTAGTAGGACCGTCACTAAGAACGCGCCACCTTCGACAGATGTGATCAAGAGAGCAGAATCTTTCTTTAGAGACAATGAACTTCGGTTGTTACTGAGTGACAAAGAGGGCGTTTTCGGTATACCTCTGTCTGCTGTCTTCAACAAAAAATCAATTCAGGCTGTCGACAAGAACTTCATTCTGGCAAACGAGAAAGCTCGGAAGGTGAAACGCAAAGCAAGTTTGTTGGAAAATATGGGCCTCTCCAAGATTGTGAAAGATGTCAAACAATGTAAGGGGCTTCCTCTAGAGGTTTTTTTCACTGCAAGAACGAACAAACAGGATGTGTATTTCCCTACAATAGTCAGTGAAACCCACTGTTGGCCGGTTTTCGTTAGCCGCTTTTTGAAACAAACAGTTCAAGCATTTAACTATTGATGATCCTTATGGCATAAAGAATTCTTTCGATGTTGTTTCCTTTCTGGAAGACAAACGTTCAGTAGTCGACATTTTTTCTGTGGACGTTAAAGATCTTTATTAATCGATACCTCACGATGAGCTATTTTGTAGTGTGATGACGTGCATCGAACAAAATGACGCGGTAGATTTTCGCAATGCAACCGCGTTTTCCTCGGAAAATTTCATGTCCCTTCTCGAATATTACCTAAGTGCAAGTTCTATCTGGTTCGAAAATAAGCTTTTTATTCAGAAAAGTGGTGTGCATTGCTTCATGCGTGCCGCCTGCTCTTCGTAATATTTTTTATAGTTTGCCGACCGCGCTCTTAAGAGTGCTCTAAACAATGACTCGGTTCAAATTTTTAGATATGTTGACGATTTACTTGTAATAAAACAGACTAACAACGAATGCTCCGTTACGGTAGCTGATATTTTAACTCTGTTCAATGACAATGCCAAACGTTTCACTTTCATGCATGAGCTATCGATGAAAGGTAAACTCCAGTTTTTAGATTTGCAGCTATCCTTGCAAACAGGTCACGCCTGTTGGATGTCCTCGCCACGTGCACGTAAAAAACATTTACCTTAAGTGTCTGCGAACTCCAAGATTGTGAAACGCGCCATTGGTTTGATGTGTCTAGAATCGTCGTTAATGGAATCCTGTCATCAAACTGCCAACCAGGGTTTCATACCACATTTAAATTGGCTGCAGGCTGCGGGTTGCTCAAGTGTGGCGGTGACGTCTGTCTTTGAGGTTTTCCGTCAGAAACTGAAAGGGAAGCGGCACAAAAGTAACTGTGTTACACAAAAGAAGAGGCCTGAAGTTGTGCCGCATTGCCATAGTGTGGCTCACAATCTAAAGAATGTCCACACTAGATACGAAATTCCGGTAGTGTTTTCTGCTCCTCAGAAACTGTCAATGTTGTGCAGCCGTATCTATAAAACAAGTAAAAAAAAAAAACTGATTGTGAAAAGAACCATGCGAAGTTGGTAGATTGCACCGCCGGTGTGGCATATAAGCTTCCGTTGTCTTGTGGCAAAGTGTATGTAGGGCAGTCAGGCCGTTGTGTTAACGAGCGCCTTAAAGTACATGAGCGCTCCATACCAACAGGCACAGGTTTCCATTTGGCTCAACATTGTAAAATATGCAAGTGCAAAGCCATGCTTCGTGATACCACTATTTTGAAAAAAATCCGTGAATACACCGCCAGAGAGTTATCCGAAGCTTTCTTCATATAGTCATTGGGATCACAGTGCATTAGTGTGCCTTCTTTAACTTTGTACAGACCCGCCGTGGTTGCTCAGTGGCTATGGTATTGGGCGGCTGAGGGCGAGGTCGTGTGGTCGAATCCCGGCCAGGGCGGCCGCATTTCGATGGGGGCGAAATGCGAAAACACCCGTGTACTTAGATTTAGGTGCACGTTAAAGAACTGCAGGTAGTCGAAATTTCCGGAGTCCTCCACTACGGCGTGCCTCATAATCAGAAAGTGGTTTTTGGCACGTAAAGCCACATAATTAAATTTTAACCTTGTACAGGGCTGAATATGTTTTCTTTAATTCTGTCGCATGAGTGCACTCTTGCGATCGGATGTTGGTGGTTCCTGCATATGGTGCTCACTGCGCATGTTCCTCTAGATTCTGCTGTCTATAAAGGAGTGACGCAATAAAATGATGTCAGTTGAGAGTAGCGCCTTGTCCTGGGTCGTGTTTCTTGTGTCCGTTGTTTTGCGCCAAACAAATTGTAGATTCACCCGAAATAGCCCCCCTACGCTTTGTGCTGAGCTATCTTCTATTGTTATAACGGAAACCCCTAGGAAAAATAAGTTGTACCAATGAACAACGTACGAGAGCAAAAACCCAGGCTGGCAAATTGTTACCGTTATTTCTTGATTTTTTCTTCGTCGATGCGAATGACAATAGCAAAATTCAGCTTTTTTCACGAATGCATGGCATGCTTTCTGCCAGCTAAATCGCAAGTTCTTTTTTTTTTTTTGATACGCGAAAGCGAAAGAAACCACTTTCTCAGTGGGGTGAGCTTGTCAAAAAATTTCCAACTACTCTATTTTTGGGGGGAGGGGTGTTCAGCAGCATCGCACCCATTTATTTTTGGCAACACTAGACACAAACCGTCTAAGTACAATTGGTTCTTTCTCGGCCCTTCTCGAAACGCAATAAAGCGAATGGCGATGCGATTCAGAAAAAAAAAATGGTAACTTAAGCGTAACCGCCTAATTATATGTCATTTTCAGGAAGCTTTTTATTCTGTTGATGTACCACACCTTGTTTGATGATCGTAAAATTATGGCTATATTACTTCAGCTCCATAACGTGGAGCTTAACCAGTTTCGTGCTTTGCGCGCTGCCGATATCCGATATACCTACATGCTTCTTATTTAAATTCATTGTTCAAGTTAAGCCTAGTTTGCATGGTGTCATATTCCTTTGAAAGGTGTGGTATGGGTATTTCTATTGAAGCTCCACTCTTCAATAGTTGTACAAGAGCGCCGGCGATTTCAACGAGTGGAAACAGCACACTCATTTTTTTTATTTCGTTTATTCAACATTCCGTACATGATGAACCTTCGTGAGTAAAAACCTAACCGTAACCCATACCCCTCGCACATTACGCAACGCACTGCAGGGAGTGCGTTGCGTAATCTGTCACCCTTTTTGTTTGTGGCCGAAATGTGGCGCGAGTTACCGATTTCCCTTTTTTTCTTTTCTTGGTTCGATAAAGCAGGAAGAGTAATCCTGATTTCACTCCAGGTAGCGGCGTTGCTTTGACACACTCAAACATTTGCATTGATTTTAATCATATCGCCCACGATGAGGCACTAATACAATTGTTGAACATAGTTACTCGGCAGCAGCTATCAATGTCGTTATCAATGGCAAATACAGATGGGGAAGTCTCAGTGCTTGAGGGTGACGCCGTTAAGGATATGCGGATGACGTCATGCTTATAAATGAAGCAGCTGTTCCACCTTCAATATCCAATCACGCTTTCCCAACAGGCATACTTGATTCGTTGGCGCAGTTTGGAAAGATCATTTATGAGTTACTTGGCTTCTATATTAGGATGGTCAGGAACGTGGCGTGTGAGCAACACTACGGAGAACTCTAAGCACGTTATTAGTGACTGTCCTAACTGCGTACTAGTACCACAGCTAGTAACTGTGCTACATCGCTTTTATTACATGCCACTTATGAAACTGACCGATTTGCAACCACGACCTCACGTACCGCTGCAGCGGGTCGTCGGATGCATTAGGCTTACCAGCAGCAACAGGTCTCTTCAGCCTAGGTCATTGTTGACTGGTCTAATTTGTCGCACGCCCCCGGTCGCGCACATATTTGTATTCGGTGGTTACCTCTTCCGCTTTCATTTTATGGTTATGGTTGCCGTGTCCACTTGCTCATTGCAGGGAGACGAACCAAATGTTTTTCTTTACTTCAAATGACCTCTTTGCCTTGTTCTTATATTTGCCTCTCTCTATTGAAACCGAGTGAAAGGTGCGATACATTCACTGTGGTATGCTGCGCGTTGGCGAGAACTGATTAAGAGTGGGGGTATAAGAAAAGCTTCAGCACAAGTCCAAATACTTCGAGCCGCGCCCTGAGGCCACCGCAACCAATACTGCCAGACCATTATTTTTAACAGTTTATTTTCTTCTTCTTTAGCATTGCTTCGACAAGTGGACGCCGAAGACAGCTTGCATTTCCAAAGAGCTGGTACATAGCTGAAGTATCCCTCGTTGGCCCGCTGCTGGTGAATTAATATTTCTATCCTCCTGTGAGTCCTTCATCTTATTTCCTCCATTAGTGCGGAAGATGGCTTGCATCACCTGTTTTAAATCAATTGTTCTGAAGAGTCGCTAGATCATCTGCGAGGTCTTCCTTCTGGCCGCAGGTAGGGCTTCAGCGGGCACATCAAGTGGGCAATGCTTTCAGCATCAATGATTTATAAACACTGAAGGCCAAGCTTAGATATTTAAATGGAGCTTTATTAAGTACAAAAGCATGCGCAACTGCCATGCGCAACAGCCATCCGCAAGCTCTAATATTCGGCATTGGAGCATGGTGTGGAGCGCTGGGCAGTGCTTATACTTCTTTTGAAATATTCAAGGTTTTTTTTTTGCGAGAGACTATCTTTAGAAGGCGTCACTCTCTTGCGTCAGGTTGTTACCCGCACAGGGAAGCCAAGCATCCCTCGCTGATGCGTGCCTCCTCGGCGCTGCTCTGCTCGGCACGCTCAGCAGTCTCGGCTTCAGCCCTGGCCTCGGCATCACTGGAGCTGCTGGCCGGCATGGCATTGCTCTCTGGGGAAAAATGCAGATGACGAACTGTACAAACACATTCAAGAACTAAGACGTACCAAGATAAATATTCATGTAGGAATTGCGCGAACGATGAAACCACGAAATAGATACCTTGGTTTCAGCTTTTAGTGGGACTGACCGGCATAAATGTATTTAATTTCATGTCTGTAGGCATGGGCTTTTACAGTAAAGCAATCGCTGCGAAAGGAATGGGAGTGCAGAGCAATGCGGTATACAATCGCAAGCACTAGTGCGCCAAATTTGTTCAGTTGGAGCGTGGCATAAATAACGGCAGGTCTCTATGCCAGGTGACTACGTTCGGCAAGGAACACACAATACGCTGGTAATGGTGGCGATAACTAGCTTGTGGGTCAATGCACACATGAACATAGCAGCATTAGAAACAATCAAGAAATATCTAGAAGTGAAGAAAGGTGTTTCAAATGTAACGAAAATTCACGTACAATTCAAGCTTTCGTTTACTTTTCACTATATACCAATGCTGCCGAGATTTTGAACATACACTCATGACTACATACATACACTCATGACTCATGAGGCACACGGCAAATTGCGAGGGCAGTGTGATTCCGTATTCAGTACTAAACTCAACTTCAAATGCAAGGCAACTCACCTGCCAGAATAAGACCAAAGATTGCCAAGCCCACCAGGATCACTTTCAGCTGCATGCTTTTTTTTGGTAATGCTGTGCATCAAAAGAAATAACCAGAAATTTCTCAGGGTGGCTTAATTTCTGAATTCATATTCTATAATGTCGATGTGTCTACCACTTACACTACTTTCCAGCATAGCACCACTTTAGTCTAGCTTCACGCATAATTAAAAGCAATGACAAAAGCAGGCAGAAAATGGGCGTTCTATTCCATGTGCGAAAAAACTATCACTTACCATGATTTTTCAAAAAGCGTTGAGATACCATCGCAGCTTACGTCACGCATCATGTGCACCATCCGGCATCAAACTGAGCAGTAGAACTTGCCTTCATCATATGTCACATTTTTCTAAATTGTTCGCAGCAGGTGACGTGTTGTTTAGTCTTTTCATGCATTTTCCATTTAGGTTAGCATACAAGAATCTTCTAGCAATAAAAATTTCATTTATGTATAAGCACATGCCCTGAATGAGTCAAAGTAGCTCTATACACGCATAGTGGCTTGTGCATGTGTCAAATTCAGTGGTAACAAACCTACACGAACAACCGGCGGGGGGCAAGTAAAACTTGTAACATCTTACACAATAGCGAGAGTCCTCTGATTTCTTACACCATTAGCTTACATAGTCTAACTTAATGATCTTCTTAAAATAAAGTTTGCCTAAGAGTTAGGCGGATAAATAAATGTCAAACTGTTTTCCTTTTTTTAGACCTGTAGTGCAAAGTATGAGCGTTGAAAAAATCTGAAAGTAGCAAAGCACAATATGCCATTAATGGCGGCACTTTTGTTTGCACAAAACATGTGTATTTCTCATCTAAATGTGCAAAACGCATCTATAGTATGCGTAATCTACGAATATAAGAAATATTTCGTGGGAGTTACTTCAACAATACTCAGAAAATAGTAGGCAGAAAACTGAAAGTGGGCTTTATCCCAGGCCACTTATGGTGTCATTTGTAATTGCTGCAGACAGATCTCATCATATTTCCATCATATGTGTACATTTCATTTGCTTTTCAACACATGTGTGATACCACTGCAGGCAGAGATCTCGCATCGGTCTGTCTCCCCTGACCACTGATCACACTTAGTACAGATCAGTCTTTTTGGCTTTGCTCGCGAAAGATAGCGCGCCACGCGCCAAAGTTGTTCTTTCTCGTCCTGCGTTGCTCTAAAACAACAAATGAAGCTTGTAGCCTGTAGTTCAGTGCTGGCCGAAAACGCGTAGCCAGAAATTTTCTACCGAATATTGAAACTCAGAAAGCGATATTTTTCCGCTATGTTGCCTGTAGGCAACATTCGTCAATAACGGTATGTAATTTAGAGAATTGTTTATCCTCAATGACACGCTTACTGACTGTTATTAAGAGATTGATGTTATTTTCTGGTATAGCGAAGCAGTCGGAAATTCACCGACTACGATACTCCTTAATGCGAAATTTGAGCACTGCCCCGCAAGTGTTTTTATTTCGCGATTTAATGGCTGGCGCGGATAATCTCTCTCGTGCGTCACGTTGCAGACGGGGCGAAGTTTCCAACAAAAGATCGCGAAAGCCAGCGTGTGGATGACGCGTGGGCGCTTTTCACAGCAGCCTTACCAAAAGAAACCTCCCAGACGACGCACGGTACTCTGGCGCCATCTCGTAGCTATCGTCGCCGCGCTACGCTTTTCTTCTCACACTTTCGCCATACCCTTCTCTTCCGCTTTTCTCTTCGCCTATTTCACTCCCCGCTGCGCTCCGAGTTCACTCTTTCATCCTTCGCTGTATTTCGTACACCCGGTTACGCCGACCCTCGCCGGAGGAACCGATGCCTAATGGCTGCGCTCTAAAATTAATTTCGCAAGTACCAGAAGGGGTGCAACATGGTTTGCATTCATATTTAGAAATCTTCCAAGCAACACTAAGAGACGCAGGACGAGGACCGAGAAAGCAGAGGTTCTCTGTCCAGTTTTCACTGCCCTTCGTCGGCGTATTTTGCATCGCGTGCAACCCTCTAATTCGCGATAAGTTTAGGCGGATTGCAGTTGTGATTCGAAATATTCAACTTACGATTATCTCCAGATTATCAATGTTAAAACTTGACGTGTAGTGCTATTCGGCACGCAGGACGACAGAGGAGACGAAGATTTGTCCCACGTGTACTCTTTGTCGTACCTCAAGTTATGCAGTACTATCTAGCGCGCAATTCGGTTGTTTTGAAGATTAAAGCATTTCACATACAAAGGGGTCCTTAATATACCGCTGGGAATAGCCTACTTGCTCAGTTTGTTCGGAAGTGAAATTCGGTGTTAAGAAGCAATGCGCTGTCTCATTTTTGCTCTTGCTATTGGTTGGTCACTGGATGAAAAAAAGTTAACAGTTCCTTTAGTATTCATTAAAGTGGATGAAGGCGAAAGCTTCAGCGCTCAGGAGAAATTTGTTAGATTACTTGACATTTTCATTCGAATTCGGTTTTACAAACTTGATAGTGTCTTCCACAAGAATTACTGCTTCCAGCTAGACAACTATAGATTTATACGTCATGAACGCAGACACTACTGTCGAATGTGCCGGTACATTGTCCTCTGACCTTAGCGACCACTGTCCAATTTTTGTGTCGGTAGTACAAAGACTTTCAACATTCACTAGAAAAGCCCTTACTACCTATCAGTCAATTATTGACACAAATCTTAATAAATTTAGAGAAATGATAAACAGTGCTGACTGGTCCGAAATTTATACTTATGGCTATGCAGATAGAGCGTACAATATATTTATAAATAAATTTTGTGAAATATTTGATGCATGTTTCCCATGGTCCACAAAGTGCCATTTTAAAAACAATTGAGAACCATAGATTACGCCTTCTCTTTATAAACAGATAAGAAAGAAAGGCAAGCAGTATCAAATTTTTTTATCCAGCCGAGATTTGGCCGACTTGACTGCCTTTGAACAATGCAGAAATAAACAGTGAGTTGCGTAAGGCGCGTAAGCAATATTATACAAATATATTTGAAAAAGACGGCCGCTGTGATATGAAATGAGTTTAGTAAACAATAAACGCAATCATTAACACGCCCAAGCCCTACAATTCTATAGGAGGTCTTACAATAAACGGTTTAACCTTAATGGGTACGGAACTAGCGGATAGCTCTAATAAACACTACAACAAAATTACACTACACTACAAACTTACTACACACTACAACAAAGATACTGCCTGCCTAATTTCTGTACAGACACCTTACTCCTTTTTCCTGCACCCTACCCACCCATTAGAAGTTTTTGCCCCACTAATGACCCTAAAGAATAGCTCCTGCCTTCACGCATAGGGTCTGTCAGTAAGACCAATTAAATTTGTAGCTGACCTTTTTGCACCTCACTTATTGTATGTATTTTACCTATCGACATCCTCCTCTGCCTTCCCAGACAGAGTAATACCATAAATCTGGGACGACACAAGACGAGAAAGTATCGACCAGTATCGATTCTGCCAATTTTCTCGAAACAACTAGAAAACGTTTTGCTTAAGCGTTTGGAAATTTAATGATAATCGCCTGTTTACACATTCGCAATTTGGCTTTAGACAAGGCTTATCTACAGAATCTGTGCAACTGAAACCAAAAGAACTAATTTTGCAATATGTTGGAAAGAAACTTCTAACACTGGGCATTTTTGTTGATTTCAGCAAAGCATTTGACTATATTAATCATAACATTCCTTTATATAAGCTTTATGCATACGTTATAAGAGGCAATGCGCTTAAGCTGATAAAGTCATACGTTGAAAAACGGCAGCAATCTGTATGTGCCGATCGTTGTAGCCCCAGTTTTCAATATGTAAGATGCGGAGTATCGCAGGGCAGCACCTTAGGTCTGTTCCTTTTTAACGTATATATAAACGATGTCGTTCATCTCTCCAAAAAAGCTAAATTTATGATATATGCCGACGACACTAGTTCATTTTTATCTGAAAATTCATCGAATGAACTCCTGCTTGAAGCGAACGTCATATTAGAAATCCTCCATAACTGGTCGCATGTAAACAGCTTAAGATTAATTGTAATAAAACAAAGGCGGTTATTTTTCATTCAATAAATCGGAATGTTACGATATCCATCCCTCTGCTTATTGGAAACTACGCCATCGAAATCGTAAGTAAATATAAATCTCCTGGCGTAATATTTGACGAGCACCTTAAATGGGCTGATCACTCCCGTTATCTTTCTTTAAACTTGACAAAATCCCTAGGAGCTGTTTCACGAGGTCGCGACTTGCTTCCCGTGAAAGCTAAACAATTAATATAAAATTCATTATTTCCTTCTGAAACAAGCAACTGTCATCTTGCGTGGGGAACTGCGGCTCGCGTCAATCTAAACCAACTACTACTACTGCAAAAAAAAAAAGCTATCCGCATAATTTCTGGCTCAGATTACCTAGCTCATACCAGACCACTGTTTATTAAACATAAAATATCTCCCATCCATCAGCTAGTGTCATTTGCCATACTTCGGGCCCTGAATAACTTGAGCTTACCTCGGGCTCTGTTCATAATCCAACTCTGATCGGTGACACAAACGCACACCAGACGCAAACGGACATGACATCTACCCCGACTTAGCGCAACGTATGGCTCCCAAATGTCGCGTTTCATGGTTCAGAACACCAATAACACAAACAAATTGTACCCAGAAAATATGAACCCAAACAGCAAAAAAACAATTGTGCAGCAATTTTTTTTAGCATGTGATGGGCTCAAACCCAAATTAGGGTATTTTTATATATTTTTTGCAACGGTATAAAAGGAAAAATACTGCTATGCATTGTGTTTGAACTTGAATTACAATTATGTTTTCAACCTTCTGTTCCAGCTATACCGTTGTTTTATGATTGTTTTCCTTCTCAGTGCAATGTATTTTGAATTTTACCTTTGTCTTACATTAAGTTTAATTGTAATTCTGCATTGTGTACGCTTCCTTGATTCATGATGTATGTGAAATTGTATTTTTTCCCTTCACTGCTGCCATTTTGCAAATGGGCCCCGGACCCCATCAAGCTGCTTCAAGGCAGCTTTTCTGTCCCAGGCCTTTTTATCTTGAAGAAATAAATGAATCTTGAATGCGTTGTTACTTGCTATTACTCGTTTTTTCCCACTAAAAGTTGTGTATTCGCTTGCCTTAATGAACTGTACCTTAATTAATGGTTCCTTTATCAGCTTCACCCTAATTAGCACCAAAGGTCGCGAGTTCGACTTCCACCGAACGTCATGGCTTTGCGTGCCTTATCATCTCTATACTAATTACCTGCCTTAATTAACTGTCTTTATTAGCACCAAGGTAATGGATTCGATTGTCAACCTTCACGATGTCAATTAAAATCAAACTTCGAGATATGGCTGGTTCTTCCGCATCTCCATGTTGGGTCGAGGGCTCGAGTGCTTTAAGTAACTTCGCCTAAATTAACATCACAGGTCGTGAGGTCGTCTCCGCCCAAAGGTCGTGTGTTCTACTTTAGACCTTCACGATCTCAATTAGAATCCAACTTCCAGATATGGCCGGTTCGCCGATATATCCAAGTAAGCTCAACTACCACCAGAGGTCGTGGGTTCAATTGCCTTAATTAACACTATCTTAATTACCTGTACCTGATTTACTTTGTCTTAAATAACACCGCTGGTTATGGGTTCAACTCCTACCAAAGGCCGAGGGTATGACTCCCTATGAATTTTGGTGCCCTAAATTTTAGTGCCACAACAGCGATCATCTGATTTTTGACCCACGAACATGACATCCGAGGTGGCGGGCAGAGCAGTCGCTAAGAATCTCTACTTGCATTCACAGGTTTGGGTGACCCTTGAAGCCATCTGTAGATCGGCAGCCGTGGACTGTGGAACGCAATGAGGACCCGCACTACGGCTGGCTGAGCGTATCTGCACCGACTACTGCAGCGAAAGACCGACAGCCTACTTTCAAGACCACGTGTGTCTGACGTCACGTGCTGGACCCGATAAAACAACGGTCCAATCGCCTTTTCGGACACTTGGCAGCAGAGGCGGTGGGCAGTGAAGTTAGGTTAAGCTGTGGGGTTTTACGTGCCAAAACCACTTTCTGATTATGAGGCACGCCGTAGTGGGGGACTCCGGAAATTTAGACCACCTGGGGTTCTTTAACGTGCACCTAAATCTAAGTACACGGGTGTTTTCGCATTTCGCCCCCATCGAAATGCGGCGGCCGTGGCCGGGATTCGATCCCGCGACCTCGTGCTCAGCAGCCCAACACCATAGCCACTGAGCAACCACGGCGGGTGCGGTGGGCAGAGCAGTCGCTAAGAATCTAATTGCATTCACACGTTTGGTGAAACAATTATTTTTTTTTTTTGGTTACTCGTCTTCTTGCTGGCTCTGCTGCCATTTACCTTTTGCTGCTGTAATCATTTGTCGCTGTAAGTCTATTTCGAGCTGTGGCCCTGAGCAACTACTGTGACGGGAGGCGACATGACTTCAAACGAGAGATGGCTGATCTAAAACGTGGATTTCGGAAAGAGATAAGAGAGTTAAGGAACAGCTTGGAATTTGCCAGCAAGGAATATGAAAGCCTAAAGAAAGAATGTGAAAACACAAGGAAAGAAAATGCAGATCTCCAAGCCATGCAGGAGCCACTCAAACGTGAGCTTCACGTTCTACAAAAGCAAGCCCATGAAACAACATTGCAAATAGTGGCTCAGGACCAGTACTCTATAAATAGAAATATAGAAATCAAGGGAATCCCGTTGTCAAAGAATGAAAATCTTGCGGAAGTACTTAGCAAGATTGGCGATACGATTGGCGTATCGCTAAGCGAGCAGGACATTGAAGTGTGTCAGCGTACTCCAAATCAAAAGGACAATGCAAGCCATGATATTTTTGTAGCTTTCATTCGCCAAACAAAGCGTGATCCAGTCTTTCAGAAGGCATGAAAAACGATGTTCACTACACAAGATCTAGGATATAGCGTGATATAACCCGCGTTCTTGTGTCCCCAGTTAAAAGAAGCTGCTTGGGATGACTATTGCAAAAAAGAAAGCACTGAACTGGAAATTTGTTTGGACGAAGGGAGGGAAGGTGTTCGCTAGAAAAACAGGAACGTCTCACGTGATTCGGATCGCCTGCGAAAATGACATGGACAAAATGGAGTAAACAGTTAACACCGTCTGGCGGCTTACAATGACTGACAGAAAAAAATGTAGTATGCCCTTTCGCACGCGATTATCTAGGTTTTCTACACTGTAATGCGAAATCCACAGTAAACGAATGTGACATCCCAACAGCGCTTCTTTCTTCATTCCACGTAGATTTTCATGTGATCATGATAACAGAAACTTGGTACGTTTCTGATATAGATTTGTTGCATTTACTTGGTTTTAACACGCTCTTTTTAAATAGAGAGCACCGACGAGGTGGGCGCATAACGCGAGTTGAATCCACTAAACTCTAATGTTTTAATATTAGTGACTTTTCTAGCATTACTGATGATTACGAAACACTAGCCGTCCAATGCGCAAAACATATTTTTGGAGCTGTCTATCGCCCTTCTGGTGGAAATATTGGGAGGCTTCTTGGTTTCCTAGAAAACTACTCGAGTTTTCCTCTTCTAATAAGCTAGACTTGGTAATAGGCGGTGACTGTAATATCAGTATTCTACAACTCACCTCTCATTCCCGTGAGGTACAACTGTCACTTACTTCGTTTGACTGTATGAACGTCATATCAGAATCCACGCACATTAGCTGCGTTTCAGAAACACTTTTGGACTTGTTTATAACCAGTTACGCAGACAGGCACATTGCGTCGGGCGTCATTGCCGCAGATATGAGCGATCACTTGCTCATATTTATGTTTTGCAAACAAAATGAATTACAAAGAAGGGGAACAGATAATCCCGATACATTTATTATTCATAATATTAACACAAGAACACTGGATATGTTTCGTCAGGAAATAGACAACATAGATTGGACACCAGCATTTTAACGCACAGATGCTGACGAGGCTTATGTAAATGTTATGGAAATTTTTAGAGACGCATATGACAACTCCTTTAGACATAGAACGATACGCAAGCGTAACAAAATCAGGAAGCCATGGCTTACAGTTTAATGCATGGAATTTATACAAAAAAGAATGCAATGTATTCAAAGTTCATACGTACACGGGACCCTACTGATCTGGCCTCATTTACAAAATTTTGAAATTATGTAACAAAGTATTTGCACAGTACAAAAAAACTTGTATTACGAAAACTTGTTTTTACAATGTGCCGGTCGGGGGGAAGCTTCATGACGCGAACTTAACAAGCTCTTGAATCGTAGTAGTAGGTTCAATGAGCTACAGCTTTAATCCGATAATAGGCTTATGAAGGGCCGGGACCTAGGTGACCGATTTAATACCTACTTTACTAATTTAGTATCAGGCGTCTACAACAATGCAGCTATGAGCTTTTTAAATGATCCTAACATTCACTCCGCAATTTTTCTCCGTCTACACCCGAGGAAATTTATTCCATATTCTCAAGCCTAAAGAAAAGTAAAGCTCGAGATATTCACGGTCTTCAAATACGGCCAATAAAGTATATACTTGACTTTTTTCTCCACGAGTTTAACCTAATATATAACATTTCTCTTTCTACGGGCATTTTTCCTGAAAAAATGCAGCACGCGCAAATGAGTTTTATACAAGAGCGGGGCACAAAAACTATTTTTATATTATCGACCCGTTTCTGTTCTCCCTGTTTTTTCTAAGGGTTAGGAAAAAGTAATTGGTAAAATAATCACTTCGTTCTACGAAAAACACTCTCTGATATCACCGCAACAGTTCGGTTTCCACCCGTGCATGTCCACAGACCTCGCTTTGCTAACGCAGAAAGAAGTAAAATTACAAGGTTTTGAATTAACGAAATTAACGCTAGACTTCTATGTGAACTTCTCCAAGGCTTTCGATAGAATAAGTCATCGAACCTTGTTTGCTAAATTACAATATTGTGGGTTTTGTCACCTACCTCTTTCTCTTCTACAATCATACTTAAAGCATAGGAAGCAGGCAGTAGCAATCACGAATCAGCTTTACTCTTTAGAAGATATTGTTGCAGGGCTCTACCAGGGGAGCATATTAGGGCCGATCTTACTTAACCTATGTATAAATGGTATTGTAAAAGTTAGTAACAATGCGCAGTTCGGTATTTTTCCCGATGACTCAAGCATATTCGTCCAAGCACACGATGTTCAGGAGCTCTCTCGCTTAGCAAATTCAACGCTTCAAAAAGTGCACACCTGGAGTATAGCAAATTCACTTGAAATAATTAAAAAAAACTAAATCCGTTTTATTCACACCTTGTCAAAAAACAGTTAACCATTCGCTTGATATGTACCTAGGGAGTGAAAACAATAGCTGTTATGATTGAGGTTAAAACACTAGCAGTTATCTTCACCAAACACTTAAGCTGGGATGCTCATACAGCGTGTATGTGCAAGTCTATCACGAGCGTGTGGTGCGCTTTCTAGGCTTCGTCACGTACTGACGGACAATATTAAATTATTGCTTTAAAACGCTCTCTTTGCAACTCGCATTAACTACTGCACTCTTATATGGGGAACTACTTCATGTAGGAACATTCAGAAAATGTGTACTCTGCAGAAAAGGGCACTGCGTCATATAGCGAATGTAGTACACGATGCGCACGCAAAGGATCTGTTTCTAAAATATGGCATACTTCCTTATCAGCTATTGTATGACTTTACTATTAAAATACAAGAGTCGTAAGCAAAACGAAACCACATTTCTTGCATAACGCGCTGTAACAAAACCATCCGACATACCCTATACACTCAGAAATAGAAGCACTTGGCTGACTCCCTTTTCAGAAACATGTCATGGAAGAAACAGTTTAAAATCGCTCATAGCTACCCTTATAAGTGATCTGGAAAATGACACTATGGACATAGATAACCTAACCCGCGAAAAATGGAAAACTTTTCTACTAAATTGCTGGTGGTATTAAATGCATATAGAGTGTTCGTTGATTTGTGTGATTAGACTATTCCACGAACTGAAATATTTATGTTGTGTTTCTTTTAATTCTGTTTTATCTTTCTTTAGGTTTCCTTGTAGGGAGGTCTCTAATTATTTTAAGTCACGTGCTTAGCGTCTTCCGTAGACTGATCTTCTGTGAGTGATAGTGACAGTGACATACTATAACAAAGAAGTCGCTACAGATGTTTTCAGTATTTTATATGATGTGATTTGTGTCTTTTCTTCCCATTTTCTTACGTGACCATTTAAAACCTGTAATTTTTTTTCACTCAAATATATTTTTGTGTCTCTTGTTTCTGCCAAGTAATGGGGCAAGTACCCAGTCAAGTTGCAGCTTAGCATGTTTTTGTGCTTGTTGTAGCATTCTTCAGTTTTTGTACAAAAGAAATGCTGGAAGTAATTGACTTGAATTAAGCCTTTCGCCTTCATCCTCTTCAGAGAGAGAAAAAATATAGAACAGAGGAAAGGCAGGGAGTTTAACCAGACGCATGCCCGGTTTGGTATCCTGCACTGGGGGAGGGAAAGGGTATAATGACGAATAGAGAGAGGGAAAGAGAGAAAGGAGATAGAGAGTGCACAGCTTCGCGCACATCCTCTTTTGGACAAAGCGAAAGCCTATGCTCTCACGAGACATTCATTAAATTACTTGACAATATCATTCGACTGCGTTGTTACTTCCTATTACTTCTTTTCTCCCACCAAAGCTCGTGGGTTCGTGTGCCGTCATTTACTTTATTCTAAATTATTGTGTAATTATTACCTTCTCTATAATTAACAACAAAGGTCGTGGCTTCGACTGCAACCAATGTTCATATGTGGTTCGACAATCAATGGTGGCACCATGAATTTTGGTGCCATTGATATTAGGTCCCACCAAAGTCATGGCTTCGAGTTCCTTAATTAACTTTGCCTTAATTAAAACCAAATGCCGTGGGTTCACCTCCACCAAGGGTCGTGGGAGGCACAATAAATTTTTGTGCCTGCATTTCGATTCCATAACGCCGGACGCTCAATTATTGGATAACTCCAGACAACGGATTTACTATGAGGCACACAAGCCTTTCGCATTAAAAATGAATGAAATCTATGTCCACAGTAACAAATGCTATAGTGCTTTAATATGTGCAAAAGAAATGGTTCTTTCAAGACATTCTTTATTAGAAATAAAAGCCTAACAAAAAATATTGCCGAAGTGGTCATATCGCTTGCCTATACCTTTATTGTTTTAATCTTTACAAAATTGTTAAGCAATGCCTTTGACATATCACACAAATCAAATCATTGCATTGGAAGCCTCATTGCATGAGGTTTTCTATGCTTGCATAACAAAATAAAATGCATGGCACCCGAGTTTACAGTTTACTAGTTTACAGAACTTTACTAATCAACTTTGTAATTGTTGTCCAATGCAATTTTCTCACAATTTGGGAACGCATAAATAGTAACGTATCCTCAAAACTTGTTTGAATTGAATATGACTTGCAAACTGAGCGCCTAAATTTCTTATGCTGTGACATGAGGCGTAAATAAGTGAAAGCTTAGTTACCGACAAACTGTTAATCACTGGATTGTGCATTTTGATTTCCCGTGAAAATGATGTGGACTTTTTAGACTAGTCCATCTTCAAAAAGTAGAGTTGTGCTATATTCCACGGGCGACATGTAAAATTTTTCACCCATAACATACAACTTTGTAACTTTAGCGAAATGAAGTTTTCTCACTTACGGAAAGGCTGACGCTCAGTTGTTTCCAGAGGGTCTTCTGTTCAGAAGTGCTCAGTAAGTCGTGGATAGAGCTCGCATTTTTATACCTGTACGAACTACTGCACGTGCAGAGAAAAATTCCCCGTGACCTCTTTTCCGAAGGATAAAGCTTGTCAGCATTTGATCTGTTACACTAAATAAAGCTTACTTTTGAAGTTTGGACTTGTATTCGACACACAAAGTACCGGCCGTGATTGAGTTACGCGAACGAACTGTACCGCGTCCACAGCGCAGCCCTTGGACGTCACCGTGGTATGTACGTCCAATAGCACAAATGTATCTGTCCGTATGCGGACATAGCAAGCCTTGATAAGAACACTTGATTGTCACTTCAAATTGGCCCGTGTCAAACAACTCGAGGCTTAGTCTAGTGACCTTAGATGAGTCTGTATATAACTTCAAAAATAATGATGATCGTGTCATATGTTTTGAGAATATTGGCTGCACATGTGCCAACTTTCTCATCACGGACATAGAAGCTGTTGGCCTCGTATCCCCGCTGATAAGGACACTCATTTCTCGTATGACCGAAAGACGCAAATAGCTCGATCAAACCTGCTTTTTCACATGCGACAGTTGACACTAAGCTGTAGTGTCTCATTCAGGAGATCTGTCGGCTGAGTTAATTAGTTCTAGAGCGGCTCACCTCTCGTCAGTTATGCACCGATATGTTTAGCTAGTCACTTCCGCTTATCAGTGTCTTAAGGGGTCGCGCACGGTAGAGCCTTACATTCGTGATACATTTCTATATTTATGCGGCAAATAGAAGCCGACACAGCACTAATGGCAGCACCAGACATAAAACAATTGCTAGAACTAGTGATACTAAAGGACCACAAAGTTATTGGAAAAATAGGATTAAATGTTACGAAAAAACAAACAATACCAAGCGATTCGAATGAAAAGTTAGAGCTAAAGTTACCGTCAATACATGCTGCAATATTAATCGAAACTGAATAGTTTCACCGCATAAGGGTAACATTGACCGGCGCAGCTTTTCTGCATCCACACACACTAAAAAATAACAATCGTGTCAACGAAGAACATAGCATGTTAGGCGAAATATTTATTCTATATAGAACATACACAGACAGGCTAGTTACGACAAGTTTCCTTGATAGAACAAGCCAAGATACAATGCGACTCGGTTACGAATAGCCCATTGGTGCAAACGTTTGTACTTTGTATATTTTATTCCATATTTAAGAAACTTCACCTATTTTCCCGGGCCAGGCTTTCTTTGTATACAAGCATTGTCCTGCCTAGCTGGGTCACCAGATAGTATGTGGTGGAATGAATAGCAAATCAGCCTGCTGTGCTGAGGGAACAGGGTTCGAGACCAACAGTCAGGCCAACTTGCATCACTGAGTATCTGACGATGTGCACTACGCGGCACTTTTCAACGAAGCTCGTTCACACCGACTGAGCCACGGTACCGCAGGAGTGCCGGGTAGGGCAAGAAAAGGCGGCATGGCGGGTGCGAACGCCATGCTGGACACCGGCAGCAAAGGCAGGAAAGCTGAGGTGGAAGAGGCCTCTTGCATGCCGGAAACAGTAGCGGCGCCGAAATAGGACGTAGGCAAGTCGGAAAGAGCAAGCAGGAGAAACGGTTTGCCTCGTCGCCAGCTTGTAGTAGCTTCGACGGGGCGGCTGTGCGCGGAACCTACGGCATGAGGCCTAACGGCCTGGCGCGAAAAGCCGCAAAAAAGAGCCGGACTACTCGAGTGGGGGACCAGATAGAAAATGCCTTTATTCCAGCTAGGGTAAAAGCACCAGGTATACTTACAGCGTTTGGCACTGAGTGACGCCCTCTGACGGAGATGTTTGAAATCAAAACTGGAAACCGACACAGGATATTGTCGCGTATACCCTGCCGAAGTATACACGCTGAATGGGGATGCATGGGTTTGTACTTCACGAACCCTAACCGTTGACACGCGATGTCGAGACGAACCTCGTTCTCTTCCTCTTCAGTCCCCTTGCTGTGCCACACCATGTCGCACTACCCCCTCTTCAAAAAAAAAAGAATGAAAACATACAGGCTTGACGTGAGAGCGCCGAGATGGCCTAGGACGAACACATGCGCCATAGTCACAGTCACTGTGGTGTGCGATGTAGTCACAAGGCACTGAGGGACGAGCAACAACAAAAACTAACCTAAGCGGCTGAAAACGTCGAATTTTAGGGGCTATGGTACGGTTTCAACCGCACAACATGCACAATCTCAGATTGCGGTTGTCGACGTCGGGGAGGCTGGCTTCCGTCAGGAAGGACTTCGTCATTCACGTCACTAATTCGCTTCAACACTTTGTAAGGTCCGAAGTAGCGACTCAAAAGCTTCTCGGATAGTCCTTTTCGGCGCACGGGAGTCCAGACCAAAACTTGGTCGCCAGGTTGGAACTCGACTTGTCGATGGCGGAGATTGTAACGTTGCGCATCGATGCTCTGTTGTTTCTTCATGTGCACTCGGGCAAGCTGACGGGCTTCTTCCGCGTGCTGCACGAAGAGTTCGGCATCTTGGGCGAGATCGAGGTGATCGATGTTGTCGCATGGCAGCATTGCTTCTAAGATAGTCTGCACTTCGCGGCCGTAAACAAGGTAAAACGGCGTGAAGCGTGTTGTTTCTTGCGTAGCAGTATTATAGGCAAACGTTACGTATGGGAGTATCTCGTCCCACGTCTTGTGCTGTACGTCTACCTACATAGACTGCATGTCAGTCATCGTTTTGTTCAAGCGTTCGGTCAAGCCATTTGTCTGGGGATGATAGGCAGTTGTCCTTCGATGGGTTGTGCAGCTGAGTTTAAAAACGTCTTCAATGAGCTGCGCTGTAAAGGCTTTGCCTCAGTCTGTGATGACGTGCGATGGGGCGCCATGTCGTAGGACGATGCTCTGTATGAAAAACTGGGCAACCTCGGAAGCTGTGCCTCGAGGCAACGCCTTTGTCTCAGCATACCGCGCTAAATAGTCTGTGGCGACCATTATCCACCTGTTGCCAGAAGATGACAGTGGAAACGGGCCCAGAAGATCCATGCCGACTTGGTCGAAAGGTTTGCCAGGTGGGTCAATCGGATTCAGCAATCCCGCAGGCTTCACAGCTGGCGACTTTCGGCGCTGGCATTCACAGCAGGCTTGGACGTACCGCTTAACACACTCGCCAAGTTTCGGCCAGTAGTAGGATTTGCGCACTCTATGAAGCGTTCGCGTAAAATCCAAATGGCCAGACGGAGGCTCGTCATGACAGGCGAGTAAAACTTCAGCACGGAGGTCTGCTGGAACGACCAAAAGGTATGTATTCTTGGTGGCAGCGGAGTTCTTCTTATGCAAGACGCCATGTCGTAAACAAAAAGACGACAATCCTCGAGCGATGTGCCGGGGTATTGATGGGTTTCGTCCTTCCATATGTTCGAATATAGGTCGTAGTGAGTCGTCTGCGCGCTTCCGTGTGGACAAATCAGTAACGCTTACGGCCCCAAGGAAAGCGCCGTCGTCCTCAATGTCTTGGTCGGCAGTGTCGTAGGGGCACGCGAGAGTGCGTCAGCGTCTTCGTGTATGCGGCCCGACTTGTACACGATGGTCACGTCGTACTCCTGCAAACGTAGACTCCACCGGGCCAGTCGTCCAGAAGGGTCCCGCAAATTTGCAAGCCAATATAACGAGTGATGATCGGTTACAACTTTGAATGGGCGGCCGTAGAGGTACGGTCGAAGTTTGGCCAGCGCCCATACGACGGCAAGACACTCTGTCTCCGTAGTGGTGTAGTTGGTCTCTGCACGCGATAGTGTGCGACTTGCGTAGGCAATCACTCTTTCAATACCTTCCTGCCGTTGTAGAAGCAGCGCACCAAGACTGACGTTACTGGCGTCTGTATGAACTTCCGTGTCCGCCTCCTCGTCAAAGTGGGCCAGAACTGGTGCTGACATCAGACGCTGTCGAAGCTCAGTGAAAGCAGTCTCTTGCTCGGAGGCCCAGACGAACGATACATCGTCCCTCGTGAGTCGAGTCAGCGGCTCCGCCATCTTCGAAAAATTTTCGATGAAACGCCGGTAGTATGCGCAAAGGCCCAGGAAGCGTCGGACACCTTTCTTATCGGTCGGTGTTGGAAACGTGGCTACAGCGGCAGTTTTCGCGGGATCGGGGCTAACGCCTTCCGCGCTGACCACATGTCCCAGAAACATAAGCTCCTTGTAGCCGAAGTGACACTTCTGAGGCTTAAGGGTAAGGTTAGCCGATCGGATGGCTTCGAGAACTTGCCGCAGTCGTTTAAGGTGGTCATCAAGTGTCGCCGAAAAAACAACCACGTCGTCGAGGTAGACGAGGCAGGTTTTCCACTTTAGACCAGCGAGAACCGTGTCCATCATTCGCTGGAAGGGTGCTGGTGCCGAACAGAGCCCGAAAGGAAGTACCCTGAATTTGTAAAGGCCATCTGGAGTGACGAAAGCAGTTTTTTTCGCGGTCTCCTTCATCTACCTCAATTTGCCAGTAACCGCTCTTTAGATCGAGAGACGAAAAATACTTAGCTCGCCGCAACCTGTCTAAAGAGTCATCGATACGTGGTAGTGGGTACACGTCCTTCTTGGTGACATCGTTGAGGCGTCGATAATCAACACAGAAACGAAGCGTTCCGTCTTTTTTCTTGACCAGAACGACCGGAGACGACCACGGACTGTGCGAAGGCTGAATGACACCATCATCTAGCATCTCCTTGACTTGGACTTGAATTGCCTCACGTTCTTTCGGCGAGACACGATAAGGCTGTTGTTTGATGGGGCGTGCGTCGGCCGATGTCGTTATTCGGTGCTTCGTGATCGGCGTTTGGCCCACCTTGGTAGACCGAGCGAAGCACGCGCGGAATTCGTTCAGAAGTTCCTGCAGTGCGCTCTTTTGGTCGTCCGTAAGCTCGGAGTCTACATCGATGTCTCTGAGTGAACCGTCGTCTGTGTCCACTTCAGAAGCAAAGCACTCGACGATGTCCGTTGATGGTTCGGCGTAGGCGACAGCAGTGCCACGAAAAATGTGCCGATGCTCAAAGGTAAAGTTGGTAATGAGGACCGCTGTCTGGCTATCACGAAGTTCCACAAGGCTTCGCGCTATACAAATACCTTGGGTCAGCAACATAGAAATGTTGCCTTCTACAATGGCTTCACCGTCTTGTAGCTCGTCGGACTTGACCGGAACCATAACACTCGCACGCGGCGGTATCGTGATGCTGTCGTCCGAAACGCGAAGTGCGGATCTGTGTCCAACGGCGTCGGTCTGTGTTGTTGCCCTTTGCGTCGAGCAAGTGATGCAGCGCTCGCGGAGGTCAATAATGGCGCCATATTCCCGGAGAAAGTCCATCCCAAGGATTAAATCGCGGGAACACTCGCGTAGAACCAAACAAGTGGCAAGAAAAGCAGCACCGCGAATCTCTACTCTCGCCGTGCATAAGCCAAGTGGTGCGACGACGTGGCCACCTGCAGTGCGAACTGGTGCCCCGTTCCAGGGCAACGTAACTTTTTTCAGAACCCTCGCCAGTTTGCCACTAAGAATGGAGTAATCGGCGCCGGTATCTACAAGTGCACTCATTTTTCTGCCGTCGATCAACACAGGTATGTCCAGTGAAATCTTGTTGGCGGGAACTGGTTCTGGCGTCGTCGTGTTCTCGTTGTTCTGCGGTCGGCACGATACGAGGTCTTCAGCGCGTCGAGTATCAGCGGCCCCGCCTCGGAAGGTCGCTGACGTCAGTTCTCCCGGCGTGAACTTGGGGATCGCCCTTGCGTCATCCTCGAGGTGGTATCACGAGCAGGGAAATATCGCCGCGGTGATGGTGAGCTTGACTGCCGCTGCGATGTGCCCCGACTGCGCTGCTGCTCGATGAATTCTGCGATGTCGGGAGGCCTCTGGCCAAACCTAGGTCGAGGCGAATTGATGGAAAAACCCCACAGACCGAGTCGTCGATAGGGGCACTCCCGATACACATGACCAGCTTCGCCGCAGTGGTAGCACAGCGGTCGTCGGTCGGGTGCTCGCCAAACCTCTGATTTCCTCGCGGGCGGTCGGCGGTCGTCGAAGTACGGTAGCGGAGTGTCGGAGCAGCTTGCGCGGATTGGAACGCGACTGGCGACGCAACATAAGTAGGTGCGAAAGCTTGGGCGGGGCTCAGTAATGTTTGCGCGTAAGTCTACCGCCGGGACTCACTTGGCAGAGGTGGCGCTTCACTGCTGGAAAGAGATGCCAGCAGTGCCTGCTGTACTTCGTTGCGTACAACGCTGGCGAGGGAGCTGAATGGCGGTGGCGACGTATCGTGGTGCTTCTGCAGCTCGTCGCGAACTACTGAGCGGATCAGCTCGCAAAGCAAGGCGATGTCGCACCCGAAGCATACCGGCGTATCCGGAGTGCAGGCGGAATTTACTTGTCGGTTGTACATGTTCGACCGTTGCTGCAGCGTCTTCTCCATTGCGGTGGCTTCGGTGAGGAACTCCGCGACAGTCTTGGGCGTATTCCGAACAAGACCGCCAAAGAGCTGTTCCTTTACGCCTCTCATCAGATGACGCACCTTCTTCTCTTCCGACATGCTCGGATCGGCACGCTGATAGAGACTCGTCATGTCCTCCACGTACATCGTGCCGCTCTCGTTGGGCTTTTGGACGCGTGACTGAAGGGCTCGCTCCGCTTTTTCCCGGCGATCGGGGCTGGAGTAAGTCTCCAGTGGCTTGCGCTGCAATTCAGTCCATGATGACAGGGCACTTTCGCGGTTCACAAACCACGTGCGAGCGCCATCCTGGAGGCTGAAGTAGACGTTCCTGAGTTTGGCGTTGTTGTCCCACTCGTTAAACGCAGCCACGCGCTCGAACTCCGCCAGCCAGTCTTCCACGTCTTCAAATATGTCGCCATGAAAAGCCGTCGGCACTTGGGGGTTCAGCAGCGTTAGGTAAGTCGGCGTCATCCTTTCCGTAGAAGTCGCAGTGGTCGTAGTCATCACTTTATCCTGGAGGTTTCCAAATTCTGGGGCGAGGCCTGGTATTCGCCGGCGTTTGCGGTGAACTGGAGTCAACTCCAATTGTGCGAGGTTCTTGCTGCCCAGTGGGGTCTCCTGCATAAGTTGGGTGTACCCAGCAAGCTCCACCAAATTGTCGCGTATACCCTGCCGAAGTATACACGCTGAATGGGGATGCAGGCGTTTGTGCTTCACGAAACCTAACCGTTGACACGCGATGCCGAGACGAACCTCGTTCTCTTCAGTCCCCTTGCTGTGCCACACCATGTGGCAATATCACAAGGGCTTATATGTGTTTCATCACGGTTGACAAAAGTTCGACGCGGATGGATAGGGTGGTAAAGAGCGATAAAGGCTTACAATGGTCGGAGCACGTCTGATCAGTTTTGTAAGGACTGATAAGGGTTTATAAGGACAGATAATCATTGATAGGAATCGTATCGATCGCCGCAAGGGCCGGATAGAGTCCAATATGGTTGATAACAAACAATAAGGAGTGATAATCGTTGGATCGAGTTTAACAAGATTGATAACTGCCAATAAAGGTTGATACAGGTCTTATCAAGTTTGATATGATGATGACGGAGGGCTGCCTCGCGATGAGCAAGTGGCACACTGCTCACGCATGCTTAAACGACTCCAGTGGAGTTCCTGGATAACTTTTTGATTCCTCACAATTGTTCTTCAGCCTGACGGCACACCTTGGTCTTCAGTGCGCTTTTTCTTTCTGATCCGTGTTCCTAACATATATGTGGCCAATATTACATACTTTGAATGGTCTAGCTAGTGATGTGCAGTAACTAAACGCTATTGAAACGTTCCGTAAGCCATTTTAATAATTCTCTATGTTTAACATTATTATGCCATCTGCATGAATTCGATATGAACGCCATAAAATTTTCAAAAGCTCTCTTTGGAAAACATAACGAGTTTTCGCAGTGCATGCGACAGCTTTCACTAGGGAAACCTCATCTCGGTGAGCCGACAGTGCCATCATTTTACATTTATCTATGTACTATTCGTATTTCCAGTGACAGATTGGAAGAGTTCATACAAACGTTACAAAATGCACCACAATAGAACAAATTTTGTATTCGAAGTTGGTAGTGGCGATGAATCGGAAGATGACAACATTGCAGCTTTTCTTCATCACTAGCGCGTTTTGGAACATCTTGACGATCCCGTATATGCAGAGAAAATTGTCGAAATGGGTAAGCGCTGCGCATGAGCTGCGGTACCAGGGGCGTTAATTGTTAAGGCGATTTTGCCACAAGAATCCACACAACAGCTATTTTAACTTGCAGCAGTACCGAATTTCTTAGATTGCTGCTTCATATACTTATATATTCGGCAAAATGAAAAATATGAATGAGGCGACATTTCTCCATGCGTACACCCAGAACATCTCTCACGGCAACTGCCAAGGAAAGCGAACAATTTAATGAAGTTTTCTCTGGTGTTTATTCTGAAAGTTTCACCGCGCAAATTGTGCGGTAACGAAAACGGCGCGGTTGAGCAGTGTTGTTCATGTAATTACGAAAAGACATTGAGTAAAGAAAGCCAAGGATTACATGTAAATAACAGCATTTAGCAGGCCCCCATTTACAGGTCTGAGATACGACAGTAATTCAAATATTTTACTTCATTTTATTGAGCGAACATGTCAAAAAGCCATCCGTGACTACTCGAGGCCCTTCACTACACTGAGGTGCTTGGAATTCCTCTCAACTCTTTTCGAAGCATTCGCATTTTTCTTGCACGAGTCTCTGCGTGGCTATCCGCAGAGGGATGCCATACACGCCGCTCCAATGCGCGCTTTCTCCTCGCTGTTCTGGTCTGCGCGATTAGCGGTCACGGAATCAGCCCTGGTCCTGTCTTCATTGACGGGGTGACAGGTGAGGCTTCGCTCCCTGAAATAAAGGGCAGATTGGCACCCGCCGGAGAATTCACAATACAATATGACTCCGCAAGTGTATGTGTGTATGGTCAATTAGAACAACAACAAGCATAAAGTACACATTGCCGCGGTCTATGACGCCTCGGTAATGTTTCTCGCGCTTTTGCAGTACAGGAGAAAAACGTTTGAGATGCAATCAAGACCGGGCTACATAGATCGATCTTTCACGGCGAAATTTGAGCGGCAACGTCAGGAATTCCGGCACAACTCCGATTGTTCGCTGGCGCGCCTACACAGAGCGAAAAAGATGCGTACACAGTCGCACGCAGAGCCGCCTCGCAGTTATTGTTGCCATACTCGATCAACGTGGTCTCATACAATAAAAAAATGATTAAAAAGAGTTCTCATTCTGTCTCCGTTGTTAATGGGCAAACAACGTGGAAAAAGAATCACACATGCGTTTAAACTTGATTTACTGCAATTGGAGGGGATGGTATTATCGAAATTTGTTGTGAAACAGGCCTGTCAGAATCTCTCGTTTCTCGACGGCGTCGCGCATTCCGTGCGCCAATCTAGTGAGTGTAGCAAGCGGACTTTTAATTTAAGGCATAAGTCTAAAAATAAAAAAATGCCCAAATCGGGAAACTTGAAAAAAAAAATACCAACACGAAGCTTAAAATCCGTAACTCATACACCAAAAACATATATCGCAGTTTCGAAAACTGCATCCCTTAGAATATTTAAATGTGACCAATTTGTTATAATTAACTGACAGCTCACCTGAATTTGTTTGAATGTTTACAATGGTTTTGCATAATGTCTCGCCAGAAA
This sequence comes from Dermacentor andersoni, assembly GCF_023375885.2. Lineage (NCBI taxonomy): Eukaryota > Metazoa > Arthropoda > Arachnida > Ixodida > Ixodidae > Dermacentor > Dermacentor andersoni. Next base: position 181,246,150 of record NC_092816.1, read on the forward strand.
GTCGTGAAAATTTTTGGAGTGCTGTATACTATGCCAAAAATATCCGCTTTCATGAATAATGCAGAATTTTTGCATCATTTATAATTCCATAGTTAGCGATGGGAACCTAATAACTTCTGTTTCTAAATTTTACAACCTGTTTTTCTATTAATCTCGATGGCCTCAATAAAACTATCGGCTTTCGACACTCACTAAGTTTAATATAAAAAGTTGGATTTACAGCGCGAGGACAGTATAGCGGACAGAAGAGGCAACAGAGCGCTGACTTCCATCAGTTTATCTTATTTTTGGAAAATAACGTGCTATATCAGATTCTCCCGTCGTGTGGTAAATATTGCATCGGACAGACAGGCCGATGCCTAAATGAAAGGCTGAAAGAACACGTGAGAAATGTAGGCCGCGCAAAAAAGGGGGATGGATTTCTCCCTGGAGCAGCACTTGTGAACACAGCTCAATATTCACAGAGTGCAGTATGATGGCAAAACACAGAGATCGTGTCACGCGCGAGATATTTGAAGTAAAGAATAATAACTTGGTTGGAAGCTCCGGCGAGTAATTCGGGGATTGTGCGAATATCCCCGCCTAGGCGTTGGCCACGAGCCCTTGAGCTCTAATGGCTCCCTCGGCCCGCTAGACGGCGTAGAGTTATTCTTCAGCGGGAAAATTTCTAAGTTGAAAGCATGGTTGCGTCAGTACCCATCTGTTGCTTTCTGTGACAAGATAGGATACCTTGAGCTGTCACTACATTGAGGGTTTGTTTGTGTTTTTTGGCTGTGTTCTGCGCATGGGTTCCGTGTTTCTTTGCGACAATATATATATATATATATATATATATATATATATATATATATATATAGCGATCCTTTCTTAAGCGAAACCAAAATACTGGATGCAAGAGCTCTGCTCGGTCTTCTGTGCCCTCTGGTGTCTTGCGCTGTTAAGAGGAAGCTTTAGCTCGGGTGCTCCTATCTAAATACATGTAAAAGGAGAATTCGTTTTTCTCGGCAACCACTGCACCAATTTTGACGGGGTTTGCTGCATTTAAAAGAAAAACTTAAAATCTAGTGACTGTTGGTTTCTAATTTTCGATTTAGGTCATCAACTTTTTATAAAAATTAGGCAAAAATCGCAAATTTTCAGAAAACGAAACTATAAAGTTTACAACTCCGTAACTCAGCAAGAAAAAGTGATATCGCAATTCTGTGAATTGTACCTGATAGCACATCCAAAGCGGACAAAATTGATATGTTACACATGAACCTCAAAAAATGAAGTAATGTGTAATTACAACCTTTGCAGAACCCTCGTAAACAACGTAACGCATTCACGTAAGATGTAAACTGACATATCAAATTTGGCCGCTTTGAATGGTCTAATGCATGCCGTTTACAGAATCGCGATATCTGTTATTGATGCAGAGCTATTAGTTCGTAAACTTCGTGCTTCTATTTTTTTCATGCGTCTGAATTTTTGAAAATCCTTTTACAAAATTCAAGCCCTAAATCAAAATTCCGCTTCCAACAGTCACTAGAATTTAACTTTCTCTCTCAAATGCAACAAATTTCATTAAAATCGGTTCAGGGGTTGTCTCAGAAAAACGTTTTTGCATTTTTACATGTATTTGAATAGGCCGCGTCGGAGTTGGGCCCGAGCTAAAGCTTCCTCTTAATGAGACATTAAAGGATGTTCGACCAACAAGCCCAATCTTACACCGTTCTTAATTTTACTAAATTTAAGCTTTTACAGCGAAGCTGTATATGCCTAGCCGATTCGTCCGTCCGTGCTTCTGTCGGCTGGACGCCGAAAACTGCTCCGACGCAACCAGATGCGCATGCGCGAAAATAAAAGGGGGGGGGGGGGGGCACGCGAGATTGCCTGCGCGAGTAGTGCCGTCCTTGCTCTCCCTCACAGCAGAGCGTGCGCACAGCAGTTTCTCTCCGGCTCCGAAATGGGTAGGCCACGCGTCATACGTACTCTTGAGGAGTGCGTATGGTCGGCAATGCCGATTAGCAATGCCGCGAGCAGAACTTGGAACGAGCTCGCCCACGTGGCCTGGGCACAAGAACAGGCTCGTGCAGCCGAGCGCTAGCACAACTGCCTGCCGAGGATCAGGCAGCCTACCAAGCCGTTGTTTAATGAACCGTCAAGAACCCCGTGATAAACAGCGGCACCGCACGTTTCAGCTTCGCTGGTTAATCATCTGTACGGAATGCTTGTGCGGTGATTTTTTCTTTTGAGGGTAACAAACCCCACCGAATTCGGTACTGTATTTGCCAAGAAAAATAATTCTCATTTTCTATGTTTTTGGATGTGAGACCTCGTGCTAAAACATTCTCTTAGTGATGGTACTTCCGTGCGTGTAAACAAAACTATGCTGAAAGCCGAGTCATAGTAAAAAGGAGCATGTCACGCTGCTCTTCTACCACATCACATGTGATGGTACGTGAGTACGAGCAGGCTGAGTGCTCTCGTGTGCGTTTCACTGAGTACGCAATGATGAGCCCATCGCGACGTGTTTTTCAGTCGTAGGAAACAGCATGTAAGCTTTTAGTCCGTCCACGTGTTTCTCCTTAAAATCTAACATATGTTTTGTGACGCTGCTACATTTTCTTTCTGTGGTGCTGCTTGTAATAGAGGTTAATCATAAGGAATATTATGTTAATAATAGGTGCGCATTACGGCGACTCCTGCTTATTCAAGCTATGCTTTAGTGACTTCTACTCCCTACTTACCTGCCTGGATCAGACCAAGAATGGCCAAACCGACGAGTACTACCTTCAGCTGCATGACTGTAACTCTGTAAACACTTAAGAGAACATAAAAGATAAATAAATAAAACAAGGAGTCAGTTTTGAACAGGTTTTTCAATTCCACGTGCATCTTGTTTTAACTTTTCTGTAAACATTTATTTGGCATAGCAACAGACATTTGAGGGATCTATAGCATTTGTGTGTCTTGGACGCTGGGTTCTTTTCTCAGTAAAATTACGCTTTACGGAACTCAAGGTAGACGAAACAATTGCTTCAATTTCTTGCTGGTAGTCGCCTGTTTAGGAAGCCAATAAGCACACAGTAAAATAATTGCGCCATAGAGATTCAACGCCAAATGAATGAAAGGGATATTCCAATAACGATACTTCCGAATCTTATCGAATAAGAGACAAGGAGTAATGGCGCGAACGACCAAGGACGAGAAAGAAAACGTGAACCAGAGCAGTATACGTTGTTTTCTTTCTCGCCCCTGTTCGTTTTCGTCACTCTTCCTTGAGTATAGATTACCAACACGCCTAACACTCAGTACTTCTATATCGTATAAGAGTAATATAAAAAACGACCTTCGCATACCTAACGGCATAATGAATACTCTTATTTCTAAAGAAAGTGAAAGAAGTTCCGTAGATCCCGTATTCTAGAGAAAAAAAACTTATGAAGGGTACTTGATGTATGCAATAGCGTTCGCGAATGAATTTACAGTCAACTGGCTAGCTTACAATTCGAAACTGAAAGCTAACAGTATCTGGCTCGCCGTGTCGGCAATGAAAGAATGGAAACGCACGACACCAAATAAAGGTGCAGATGGAATGATGTACTGCTGCCCATAATATGTTCTAAAGCACCCAAGCATTGTCAGACGCGTTTAACGGTAAATTCATTTCTGTAGATTGAGGTTATCTGTAGGCTCTGTAAGTGCAATCCATTCTTCTTGACAGTAAAATATAGAAAATACTTGCTTCATGCGTTTGAACCGCAGTGCGACCGCAGCAGAATCATTTGAAACAATAACTGCTTGCGCAGATCGTTGTCCCTTAGACTCCTATACATCTTCCTTTTACATTTGAACAAAACTAAACGTTAACCAATTATGAATAGTAATTTTTTTCTATCAAATACGGATTCGGCGGCCACGACTACCAAATTTATGTTCTAAATAGGGAATATGCGCACACCGACACCCAAATTTGGGGTATTTTGAGCTTTTCGTTTGAATCGAAAATCTGAAAAAGTGGGTGATACACAATTTTCTCTGGAAATAAGTTTTAGCCAAGAAGCGTCAGTGAAAGCAAAATGATAACCGAGCTAAGACTGCGATCGACACACAGCACCAACTTCACGTCGGTTCCCAAGTAAGGAACGTGGTGAGGTCAATGCGCCAAAAAATGGCGCCATTCAAGAAATGTTTCTCTTTTTTTCTTATTTGTGCCCGTTTTATTTGTCGCTTCATCGAGAACCAGTAGCGGGAAGTGAGAAAACACACGAGTGCATCGGTTGAGCCCTTATGCTGGTTCATACAGTCTTCGTACTGTAACTCCTGTTAGTAACAAATTGGCAGCTGGTGAACATATGTTAACATAGGGTAGAAGGGGGGACTGCGTTCTGTGTAATATTCGTGCATCATTCGATAGAGCCCTGTACCCACATAATGGTACAAATAAACAGTAATTCTATTCGTTCTCGAATATCAAATGTACCATGGTAATTCCTGCATAGTGGCATCACCGTACGGCGTTGTAGCTTTGCTACAGACTACGCGCCCAAAACATTGTTATTCTTTCTCTTGGTTGCAAACTACAGTGTTGAAGAGAAAGATGTGCATTTGTACAGCTTGTGTGAGGTTCAACAAAATTAGTGGGAAAGATGGTCACAAAAAAAAATATGACGAGATCCCACGCAGAGTGGGAATATATGGAAGCCAAGCGTACGCGAATAGTTTCTTTTTTTTTTTTTTTGCCATTCCAGGGCAGCCCTTCAGAGTAGGCAGTCTGTATTACGAAGCATGCAGAACTCGTGTTTGAGACTAGAGAGGTTCTCCGTCAACCCATCATAAACGGACATGACATTATCTTCCAATTCATCTTCCAATAGCTTTCTGGGGCACTGTGGAATGACCTTGATGAGGATGCCGCTCGGTCAGCACATAATAAAAGCCTGACATTTTCAATATCCTTATCAAGGACAGACGCTGCGAGGAGTCTTAGTTTACTGCTCAAACCAAGGCTGAAACTTCGTGGAATACCCAGATTTTCACCAACTACCGTCTCCACCGGCTGGATCCTACACTGAATTTGCAGATTGCACCGCAGTTCTGACGCCGTGGCTCAACTTTACTGCACCGCCTCTGGTTAGGGGTGGATTTTACGAAAGCCTACTCATTATTGGAATGTGCGACACACTTCACTGTGCCTCATGCAACTGCAAAGAGACAATCGAGCACGTGTTGGGTTTTTGTAATCTCTACGACATCGAGCGCGACGTTATTCGAAGTGCGATAAAGCGATTAAACACCAGGTCATTTGTAGAGAAAAAAGATCCTTGGACCATGGTCTAATGCGGCGCAGGCTTACAAAACGTCGCGGGCATTGGTACGGCTCATGAAAGTGATTGGCTTCAGTGACCGAATATAGGCGTGAAGTAATCGACAACCGCACATATGTACACTGATACTACTTTCATTCCATTTCTTCCCTAAAACACCTTCGTCCGTGTAGGGAAGCAAACAAGATGTGCACCTGGTTGACCTTCCTACCTTTCCTTCCTTGTTTCCTTACTCGTTTTGCGGTGTTGACCTCTCTACCTTTCCTTCCTTGTTTCCATACTCGTTTTGTGGTGTTTGCGCTGATTGACGATATTTGGCGGTAATGTTGGCGGCATGAGATACTTGTGAGGTGATGTTAAAGGTTACCGTGCGTACACCACTTCTTTTTGTCAACGTAGTAGATAGAAAACACAGTCAGACGTGCTTGCTTTAGGCGTTGCTGTGCGCCATTGTTCGTAGCCTGCGGGAAGGTTTGCAGGCATTACCTCACATGGCTCTTTGCATCGTGGCTTCAGTGTCAGTTTGCGGGACAGCTGCTTGCGTATTGTCTTGACACTGCGGTGCTCTAATGCGGCTTTACGTCGTCACATCCTGCGTCAGTTGTAGCAGAAGGACAAACTTGCATGGTGTTTATTCTGTAGAAGGATCGACATTTGGGCGAGTTGGTACTGGTTGAACATCTTGAAGGGGCAGCGCAAAAAAACGACGACAGAAGGCAGGAACACGCAGGACAGAGCTGTCCTGTGTGTTCCTGCCTTCTGTCGTCGTTTTTTTGCGCTGCCCCTTCAAGGTGTTTATTCTACAGGAATAGTAGAAGTGTGCCGTACGTACCTTGAATTTATTTGTTTTTTGTTGTTGTTTGTCCACAACTTTAGCTATGTGAAGTAGTCTCCTTTTCTGTATTATGCCAAACAAAACAAGCCATGCTTTCTCACGGCGGTTTTCCCCTCTTCAGCGATCCTTCTTTGAATGAAAACTGTCACGAGCAAAGAGGGGCAACATTGTTACTCAGCGATTTCGCGACGGCATGGACCTTACCGATGCCCTGTATCCTCTCTAACTCTTGTTTACTATTATGTGTATGTTTTCATTCGGCTCTTGCGTACGAGTACAAAAGTGAGCGATGCACCTTCTGCAATGCTTTTTTTTTTTGGGGGGGGGGGGGTCGGGGGGCTCACACGGTATCACAGCCGTACAGAGGCCATCGTGGCGACATCCAAAAATCTGACTAGGTCTCATGGAACTGTTTCCCGTGCCCCTGCTCATGTACATCACACACGTTCTCAAGCGAACCCTGACGCGACGTGCTAGGCAAAAGCTGCAGCAGAAGCAGTGTAAAAGTCGAAGGAAAAGGCAAAGATGGCTCCCCTTTCAAAAAAATGTTGCGGCAGACTGAACGTAACAAAGAACCTATCGGAAAAAGCAACTGAAAGTTCATCAAAAATATATTCACTGAAGAAAGGGAAAACAAGTTTTCGAGTACAAATGAAAACCGGGAATATTGCGCCAATATTTGGTACAATAAAGGTTCAAAGTACTGGGTCCTCCATGTGACCCTTCATCTGATATTAGTAATTCATTGGCTATAACTCCTCCACATTCCATGTCTTCGATGCATAACACATAAAAGAATTTGGTTTTTATTCTACAAAGACATTTTCGATGATGTACTGCTGATGTAACTGAACTGGAGAGTTCTCGTACGATGAATTAGCCATAATTCATCACAGAGGTAAGCTTGCCACGCAGTATGTCTATTAGACAATTTTCAAAAAGGCTCTTATCGGCATAAAAACTTTGCTGCAACACGATGCTCGGCTCTAAAGTACTTACCACAAAAAATACTTGCATTTAAGAGCTCAAAATTTGTGATACAAACTCATTTAACAAAGAAAGAAAAGAAATTCCCAGTTAACTCCGAAGCAAATGTTCCTGATAAGAAATTTCTGCCTTATATATCTTATCGTTGTATTGTTCCATAAGTTCCTGTGCGAAATTCAAACTAATAATTTGACCGGACAATTAGCCGTGCTTTGAACCACACAACGCTGACATATGAGGTTTCCTATAGCATAGAAAAGCAATATCATATAAGCGTTTCGCTATTCTTGTATAACTATGTTAATTACGATGACGCCTCTCTAAGGCTTACTTGTAATCCCGTTGTGATAATCTTACCTTCTGAACAGCCGACGTTGAGTTGCGACAAGGGAATGTCCTTCAATTTCCTCGATCTTGTTCTCCCCTAATGTGGCTATATTTATGCGTGCAAAAACTAGCACACATGCCAGCATACAGGAAAGACGTCCTGTTTTGCAAAAACACTTTGACTGCTTTATGCTTGGCTTAATCTACCCGTAAATGAATCAGAAATACGTGTATGGTTGAACTAAAATTTACCATGGTTGCCCGGAATCATCTACTTTACATTGTGACATTTGACATAACAGAGAAAATGAAACGACAGGAATAAATTCCAGAGAGTCACGCGTTACATTTTAATTAACACCGGCGTTTGCACTCCTGGAAGTAGAGTGACAAGTCCAGCGTAGTTGCCAATCAAGAGCTCACTGCCACTTTCGTTCACAGTACACCACTTGATGCGCAACCTGATAAGCCCAATTTTACATTTGTGTAAACACAGCGATTTCGAAGCACAGAGTTGCCGAAACAGCGCGTGCCGCTTATTTTTGGGTTATGATGTGTCCCATTGTCAGCCGTGAGTGCACCGCATGATGTTGGGCATCCGGGAAGTTAAAAGCAGAATTATATTCGTTCGGCTCTCTGCTCATCTTCCGCGACAGCAGAATACTCTCTCATAGAATACTTTCGTGGTTACATACTAGCTTGTTTATCAGATAATTGCGGTCACCAGCTGAGGGCGAGTGACCTAGATGCCACGATTATGGTCTGGTCTGGGAACAGGGGTGGAGGGTAAAGAATAATTTTGTAACTGAACATTAGGAAAAAAATAAACATGTATAACTGTTATTTAGGAAGTTATGTACGCGTTTCCAGGTTGGTTAAAAAATTATTTATTTAGGAGTTGTACTACTTTTAATATGTAATTGACATATGTAATGCGCAGAACTACGTTTCTCTACAATACTGCATTTATTTATTTATTTATTTATTTATTTATTTATTTATTTATTTATTTATTTATTTATTTATATCGCTTAAAGATACCTTAAAGGCCCCTTGAGGCATTGTGTAGGGGGGTAGAGTACACTCAAAGATTGTACAATTACTAGAATGCATATCTGCATAAATATACAAAAATACGGTGTAAAAAGTGCGCTAATATACAGTAATGTGGTGTTAAAATTGTACGAAGGACAAACAGCCTGCTTTTGAACGCGACAAGTCAGAGAACAAAAAACTTTCACAAAATAAAATACAACAAATAAAATTACAGAGCGAGCGCGACATGTTTGGCTATAACAAAACAGTATTTAAGGGATGGGAGCACAATAATAACGGGAAACTCAAGAAAAAATAACACATTAGGTTATGTAGAGTTTGAAAAATGCGTTGTTAGAAGATGCCGGAAATTTTCCTGGTAACTCTCATAAGCGATGGCGTTAGGAAGCCTGTTCCAAAGGCGGTTGTCTCTTGGAAGAGCGGAGTAGTTAACTGAATTATTGGTTCCGTAGTTGCGCATGAAATTGAACTGATTGTACAGCCGGTGTGCCCTGTAATGAGGAGTTTCAAGAGGCAGAGCTGATGGCGCTGTATTATGGACATATTTATATTATAATAATTGTAGGGCTATATCACGGCGATCATGCAAGGGCTATAGCTAGAGGTCGAGGTTAATTTGTGTTATGCTTTTGTTATAGTCATAACAACGTGAAATAAAGCGCGCAGGCTTATTCTTAATAGATACGAGTTTTTCGGTTAAGTATTTCTGATGGGGAGGCCAGATGGAAACGACGTATTCAAGCTCAGGTCGAACAAATGTTTAGGCTAGTTAACGAAAATATTTAGTAGAATTACGCAACTTGCGTCTTATATACCCTAATGATCTCGAAGCAATGGCGCATATGTATGCAATGTGCGTTGACCACGAAAGAGTCGAAGTTAGGTGAACACTATGCAAAATATTTATATTGAGTGTCATGCAAAATAGCGATGTTGCTAATGTTCTAAAGAAAAGTAGATTTAGTATGCTAGCTGCTAAAAGAGATAATTTTACATTTAAGAACGTTAAGCTTCATTTGCCAAGTGTTACACCAAAGAGGAAAAAGTTGCAGAACATTTGGAGAATTGTATAATCAGCAGCACATTTGAGGGAATGATAAAGAATGCATTCGTCTGCAAAAATGCGCATGCGTGAGGAAATGTAACTGAGCAAGTCAATAATGTATATTAGAAGTAGTAATGGCCCAAGAAAGCTGCCTTGTGGCCCACCTGAAATAACGTGCGAAAGAGGAGAGGAAAAATTATTAACTGCTGTGAATTGCTGACGATTAGAAAGGAAATTGCGAATCCTTGTTAGTGTAAAATAATCAAATTTAAGAGCAGATAATTTCATTATGAAACGGCAATGTGCTACGAGGTCAAACGCCTTTGAAAAGTCTAGAAAAGCACAATCAGTTTGTAGATCCTCTCCCATGTTACTCCCCGCAGGGGCGTCTGCGTCAGCAGGCGTTTGGTGGGTTGCGAAACCACGTACCCGAGAACACGAAGGTTGGACCATCCCGCGTTTAACCGTGCGCGGCTTAGCCGTGTCCGGGGAAAGGTGGATCCTGGGGGTTGAGCCGATGCCGGGTGTTCAAACCTTTAAGGCCCCCCGGCGGAGGCAACACACCTCTTTGGCCTCTTCTTCACGTAGACGGCACCCCCTGACTGACCCACCAGGGGGAAATCGGTAGTTGCCTTTTCCTGTCTCTCGCTCTCCCTCCAACCTTGGTCTTTCTCTCACTTTCCATCTGTCCTGTCTTCTCCTGGCTTCTCTTCCAATTTTCACAGGCAGCAAGGGTTAACCTTGTGTGAATAACCAACCTAGGTTATTTCATATTTGGTTATAGTGGTAATGTACAGCTGGCGTTTGCAGGCCGTGTTTCACAGGCCCTGCAGCGTCGCCTTGTAGGACTCCACGGTGGGTGGGTGGCGTTTCTGCCGAAATTACAATCTCCTATGGCTACTTCCTTCCCCCCACTACCTGATCGCTCCCTGAAGAGGGGGCGCACCGATGATGTCCTAGAATTTCTTGCCCGTCAAAAAGAAACTTTGCCTCGCTTCCATGTAGTGCACTCCGAAACTCCAAACAAACCCATGCGAACAATCTCACCATTCCTTGTGTCCAAGTCTCTGACCGAAGTTTTTGGTACAGCTTGCAAAGCATCCAGTATGCCAAGCGGTGATCTCCTCTTAGAGCTCTGCAACCTGAAGCAATATGAAAAGCTACCCAATCTATTATCATTTGGCGACGCCAAAGTAACCGCAACTCCGCATCGTACTATGAATACCACCCGTGGCGTAGTCTCCGATAATGATCTCTTGGAGCTGACTGAGGCTGAGCTCTTGGAGGGCTTCAGTCAGCAGAACGTCATCAACGTTAAGCGAATTAAGATGAGGCGTGACAGCAAGGAAATACAGACCAAACACCTGATACTTACTTTTGGCAGAACTGTTCTGCGCGAGTCCATCGAGGCCGGGTATATCAAGCTCCGTGTTCGGCCATACATACCTAATCCCCTTCGTTACTTCAAATGCCAGCGTTTCGGTCGCAGTTCACAGAGCTGCCGAGACCGTAAAACCTACGCGAAATGCAGCGCTCATGAGCACACATCTGAATCTTGTGAAAACTCTCTCCACTGCGTAAACTGTAAAGGGGAGCATGCTGCATACTCGCGGTCGTGCCCATCTTGGAAGAAAAAAAAAGGAAATAGTTACATATAAAGTAGAAGAAAACATAAGATTCAAAGAGGCAAGCAGGCGGGTATCCTTCCTGCCAAAGCACACCTATGCCGATGCGGCGCGTCAGGGGGCAGCGCCACAACGGACTCCGGCGGCTGTCCGACCCACACCCACTTAGGCGGCAGTGACGCCATCCGCCCCCCCGGCGGCTGCAGCTAACGCTGCTACGCCGACCCAGCAGACGGGGCCATCGACCCCGAAGGTGGGCGCAGCCGAGGCTGCCCGAACCTCCCCGGCCCCTTCGAGTGCTGGCAACAGCCGGCGCAGCGAAATCCCTCAGGGAGCCCCATCGACCTCCGGGCTGGTGGGCGCAGGGGTCTTGCCTTCCGAGGCAGGACTCTCACGGAAAACTTCTCGCTCGCAAGGGCATGTGTCCGGCGCCTCACAAGAGGCAATGGACACTACAGCTGTATTCACGGCGCGCCAAGCGCCTAAGGAGCAGCGAGGCTCCCTCGAACGCTCCAGAAGGGGCAAGATCCCGATTACAGGGCCTCGAAAGAGCTCTGTAATCTAATCTCTGAAATCTCTCTAATACTTTTGTTTCTGTACACACAGCACCTCTTTACTTCCATTATGGATACACAGATAATTCAATGGAACGTCAGAGGTCTCCTTAGAAATCTTGATGATGTACAAGAACTCATCCACAAACATAATCAAAAAGTGCTGTGTTTACAGGAAACACACTTAAAAACGAAGCACACAAATTTTCTCCTACAGCATGTTACGTTTCGCAAAGATCGCGATGGTGCTATCGCATCATCGGGCGGTGTTGCCATTGTTATTCATAAAAGCATTGCATGCCAACGTTTCCAGCTACAAACGTCCCTCGAAGCAGTGGCGGTTCGAGCTGTTCTCCTAAAAAACTCATCACCATTTGCTCGCTTACATACCCCCGCATTACCAACTAAACAAACATGAATATCAATCCTTTACAGATCAATTGCCAGAACCTTAAGTTGTTCTTGGCGAGTTCAATGCACACAGCAGCTTGTGAGGAGACTCTCGTACCGATGCGCGAGGTCGTCTCGTTGAACAGTTTCTTTTTTCTTCCGGTGCGTGTTTGCTCAATGAGAAGGCACCCGCATATTACTGTCTTGCAAACAGAACCTTTTCTTCAATTGATCTTAGCCTAGTTCCCCCGTGTATACTGCCTGAACTCGAATGGGAAGTTATCAACAATCCTTACGGGAGCGACCGCTTCCCTATACTGCTAAGATCACCTAATGAAAACGAATATCCACCACATGCTCCTAGGTAGAAGATTGAGACAGCCGATTGGGAGAAATTTCGAACTCTCACTAGTATCTGATGGGATGACATGTCCTCGTTAGGAATTGATGCTGCAGTGGAGTTTTTTACAGCCTTCATAATAGATGCCGCATCTAAATGCATATCAGAAGTAAATGGCTTGGCGTGCAAACGGCGTGTCCCGTGGTGGAACAACGATTGTAGGATCGCTCGTAAAAAACAGAACAAAGCGTGGGGGTTGCTACGCGCCTCTCCCACTGCGGAGAATCTTGTTAACTTGTTAAGTCCCAAGGCAGGAGAACCCGCCGACAGGCCAGAAGAAAAAGTTGGCAGAAGTTTTTCTCGAGCATCAACTCCTATACAGAGGAGGCCGAAGTCTGGAACAAGGTTAATAGGATAAGAGGGCGACAAACGTATTCACTCCCTCTGGTAAACACATAGGGCGATACACTACAAGATCAGGCAGATTCACTTGGGGAGCACTTTGAGCGAGTGTGGAACTCAATGCACTATTCCCAATCCTTTCTTAAACATAAAGAAATAGTAGAACGTAAGCCAATCATACGAAAATCCAGGCAGAATGAACCGTATAACCGGCCTTTCAGTATTGCCGAGTTGAGAGCTGCCTTGAACACATGCAAAAGCACTGCACCGGGACCTGACAGAGTCATGTATGACATAATCAGAAACCTACATACTGACACACAAGTTACACTACTTACACTATTCAACACAATTTGGACTTCGGTATATCTGCCATCCACATGGAAAGAAGCTATTGTGGTTCGTGTTCTGAAGTAAGGAAAAGACGCTTCCTTGGCAGCAAGTTATCGTCCGATAGCTCTAACAAATTGTCTGTGTAAGCTTTTTGAAAAAAATGATAAATCGCAGACTTATACATTTCCTTGAGCTCAACAATATGCTCGATCCTTATCAGTGTGGCTTCAGATCAACCGATCATCTTGTGCACTTTGAAGGAAATATCCGCGATGCATTTATACATAAACAGTATTTCCTATCGATATTCCTTGACATGGAAAAAGCGTATGACACGGCATGGTGTTACGGGATCTTGCGTGACCTGTCGGAAATGGGCATCCGTGGAAATATGCTGAACATAATAGAAAGCTTTTTGTCGAATCGTATCTTCCGCGTGAAAATCGGCAACGTATTGTCGCGACCTTTTATGCAAGAAACAGGTGTACCCCAGGGAGGATTACTCAGTTGTACTCTCTTTATCGTAAAAATGAACACACTTCCTTCTTCACTGCCACTAGCCATTTTTTATTCCGTCTACTTAGACGATATACAGATAGGCTTCAAATCCTGCAACCTTACAGTGTGTGAAAGACAGGTACAGCAGATCTTAAACAAGGTGTCCAAGTGGGCAGACCAAACGGATTTAAAATCAACCCCCAGAAATGTTGTTGTGTACTCTTTACAAGAGAGGTCTCGTCCCAGATCCTTGCGTAGAACTGGGCGGACAACAAATACCTGTGAGCAATGAACACAAATTCCTAGGTGTAATACTTGACTCGAGGCTTACTTTCATCTCACACATAGAATGTCTTAAAGCAAAATGTCTAAAAACAATGAACTTGCTTAAAATCCTATCCCGCACAACATGGGGTAGCGACAGGAAGTGTTTACTGAATCTTTACAGGAGCCTAGTTCGATCAAGTTTAGATTATGGTGCCGTTGTATATCACTCTGCCTCCCCGAGCGCGCTAAAGATGTTAGACCCCTTTCACCATCTCGGTATCCGCCTGGCCACAAGCCCTGTCGAAAGTCTATACGTCGAGTAAGATGAGTGGTACCTCCATTTTCAGAGAACATACATCAGCTTAACGTATTTCCTCAAGGTTCGCTCTAATAAGGAACATCCGTGTTTCCCAACCGTTAACGACTTGACGTGTGAAACACTTTTTCGGAATAGACCTTCTATGAGACCTCCTTTCTCACTGCGTGCAAGAGAACTTAGCACGGAAATGGATGTCCCAGTTCTCGAACATCGCCGAATACCTCCAGATAACCTATTACCACCCTGGGAGTGGCAGGTGATAGACTGTGACATATCCTTTGTAGAGGTCACAAAGCATGCTCCTGACCTCGAAATCGCTATGCACTTCCGTGAACTCCAATTAAAGTACTCCTGCTGCGAATTCTACACAGACGCGTCAAAATCAAATGGTGGCGTATCTTACGCTGCTCTTGGTCCCTCTTTTTCTGAATGTGACATGTTAAACCCCCAAACAAGTATCTTCACTGCAGAAGCGTATGCAGTACTGTCTGCGGTAAAACAAATAAAGAAACTAAAACTTGACATAGCAATCATATTCACAGACTCGTTAAGCATTGTAAAAGCACTCACTTCTTTACAAAAGCATACAAATCATGTCTGTCTTCAATGATCGCTACACACACTTATGTAACATCTACTTATCACACAGACATGTAGTAGTATGCTGGGTTCCTGGCCATAGAGGAATCGAGCGAAATGTGCTTGCTCACGAGATGGCCAAATCAATAGCACCGCAGGGTATTCGTTGTGCTGCAGTCCCTGCCACAGACACGAACCCTTTCGTCAGAAAGAAACTGCGAAGCCACTGGCAACGCTTGTGGGACGAAGAAACGAGTAATAAGCTTCACGTAATTAAGCCTAAGTTAGGTTCCTGGCACTCAACAACGAAAACACGAAGAACAGACGTCCTGTTCACTAGACTAAGAATAGGACACACATTCGGCACTCATAACTTTCTCCTGACCAGTAACGAGCCACCAACCTGTGGTAGATGCGGCGACAGGCTTTCCGTCCTCCACGTCTTCTTCCTGGAGTGCCGGGAAGCCGAAACAGACAGGAGAAAACATTTTCCTTTTGCATACAGCCATCACGTCCCTCTGCATCCGGCCATGTTTCTTGCTGTAGAACCCCTTTTTAAGACCAAAGCAGTCCTCGCTTTTTTAAAAGATGTTGTACTACTTGTTATAAGCCCATTCATTTCGTAGCGCATCCTCTCTCCAGAGGATATCACTAGGATAGATTCTCTGTATAGCACATGCCTCTAGGCCCTTGGGTTTCAAGGGCCCCAGTGAGGCAGTAGTGCTGTAGAAAATTTTATACATCTAGACAATCACGTATTTTATATATTGCAACATTCTTTATAAATGCATTTTAATGTTCATAGTACACGCCAATAGTCATTCCCGTAATTTTATTACTCGTACATTTTATGGATTTTGCATCAACTCTTTTAGTCCCCTTTACAGCCACGGCATATTAAAATCATAGAACCCATCAGGCACTGCGAACTCATTAACATTAGGATGGCGCTCTTTGACCACACCCGGCCCTTGCGCCATTAAACATCAAATATTCATTCATTCATTCTCCCATGTTACTATGCAAATCAGTTGTTAATTCTAATGATTGTGTTTGAGTGAGTGAGTGAATAAACTTTTATTTGGTCCAGCAAAGCGCGATAAAACGCGCACCCGGCTAATCCCACGATGGGACTGACACATCTAGTCTGCCGGCCCGATCGCGGGCGCGCTGGACGGCCAGGATTTGATCCTCAAAGACAGGACTTCGCAGCAGCGCGTCCCACTCTTCCTTGGTGAACTTCGGGCCCAGCGACCCGCACTCCAGAGCATATGAGGCAACGTAGCTACCTCACCACAGGCCACGCAAGAACAATTTGGATAAATCTCTGGATATATGCTACTAAGGGACGCCGGATTTGGGTACGAATTCGTTTGCAGAAGTCTTAGTGTGACCGCCTGCGGCCTGCTTAGCTTTCACAAGACAAGTTTCTCCGAAATCCGTGTTGGTTAGAAAAGAAAAATTTGGTGGCTTCCAGATGACGGTAAACATTTGATGCAATTACATGTTCTAGCATTTTGCAGCATATAAACGTTAATCATATTGGACGGTAGTTTTCCGGTGCGTTTATTACCTGACTTAAATAGGGGTATGACCTTTGCTATCTTCCAATCTGAGGGAAGCACGTCCATACACGCCCACACAGAATTTTACTAAGTCTACGACTGTATTTTTCAGAATGTTAGAATTAATGTCGTCAACACAACAGGATGTTGTTAGCTTGAGGTTATTTATCAGGCATGGGACACCTTCAACTGTTATTTCAGTTGCTGACATGTATTGGTAGTTTAGCTCCGATACATCCGGCAGGTCAGGCTGATCTCTGGAGGGGAATATAGAAGGAAAATAAGTATTTAAAGTAGAAGCACAGTGATTAACCTGGAATGGGAGTGTTATCATTGTTGTGTAAAGAAATGTTAGTGTTGTCCTGATCTGGGATTATAATGTGCCAGAACTTTCTGGGATTATATTTTACAATTAATGGTTAGTTATGAGTAAAGTATTTATATGTAGCTGAAGACAGGGAAGAACAGTAAATTTTTAAGCTTTCCTTGTACGTGTCCCAAGCTTCTTGCGTGCGCAAGCGCTCAGCACTTTCGTAGTGGCGCTCCTTCCTGTTTCTCAGTAAGCGTAGGGATCTGGTGAACGATGGGTTAGATTTATCATTGGTTATCTTAATCAAAGGAACATACTTGTTAACAGAAGTAGACGTCTTACTCCTGAAGAGTATCTATTTCTCCTCTACCGACCGACTGTGAAATGAAGGTAACAGCATGTGGGAAAAGAATATATCTAATGCCGAATTCATAACTGTGAATTGCTTGTGTTTTTTTTTCTTCTTCAGGACGTAGTATACTATTGGAAATAAATGTACAGACCTCGGCGCTCTCATATCCCCCACATTTAACTAGTTAGGATATATTCAGCACAACAGTAAAGCTTTATGAATCCTTAGGTTCACACGTTTATGCCCAAAGCGACACAATGTGTTCAAAGCGAGGTACCTTCCCGGAGTTATTTCTATCTTTTGTTTCGCCGGGTAAAGTGACCCTATCTCGCAAAATCTCTACCCGAAGGTGGTGAGTTGGTGGACCCATCCTGGAATCGGAGCACAATATCTGTACGTGCAAAAGTTCAATATGAGTACCTGCAAGTGTACCGTGCACCTACCAAGCCCAGCCGTGCACCTACCTCTGCGCAAAGCTGTGCATAGGCAAATACCGCCGTCGCCCGCGGGGTACAGTAACAAGCCCTCTCGCCGTATCTCGACGTACCTCCTTCCTCCGTACCGTCCTCCGTGTCGCACTACTCCGCTTCGTTGGTACGGAGGACGGTACGGTACGTTGGTACGGAGGTGAATGTTGCGATCGCTGTACCTACGCTCGTGGTAGGTATTTTTGAGAAAAAAAGCTATTTCGTAATACATTGCTCGCAGTCACTACACACGTCCCAGGCTGTTTTTCAAGTTTCAAAAGAGAACGGTGATTCACGGCCCCCTAAGAAAAACTTATATTTGTCTTTCTATGGTTCTTGCGATCTCAGCTTTTGACTTTCTATATTATTTAAAAATTTTGATGCGGTCGGTTGTTGCGTGCCGTCAGGTATCTGTCTCAAAGATTAAGCTTACATGTTCACGGTCGCCACCAAACCTATTGCTTCCTTGTTCATTTATTGTCATTTGGCCTAGTCGTCCGTAAAACGTTTTTGGTTGCCGATATATGACTTTATTTTCCTATAAACACGTTGTCTCTATGTGATCTTTATTCTACCTGTTAGCCGCTACAAGATAATGTTCTTCGCAAATATCCAGCACTAGAGCAGCGCTGTGATCGCTTTATTTGTCCAGACCATCAACGTGCGCATTCGTATATCCTACTGTCATCTGCTCCTATTTTTCGAACTCTATAATACATCCCCTCATAGAGTAAATCAAGTGTTTATTTTGCTCTGTGCTTTCACTAGTTCTACATCAGAAGGTTACTCCCAGCCACGTATGTATTTCTTTCTATGTGACGCAAACACATAAACACTCCTTACGTGTCCGCATGGTACAATGCCAATTCAAACTTCGCCTAACGAGCATGCCTATGCCTCGGTCTTTCATCTACGCGTCATTCTGTAATAGCCTTCCCATACAAAATTGCCATTAACAGGCAACTGATCTGAATACCGTGGCTGTGCTGCCGCCAAGGCGTGCGAAATAATAGTATTGTTATTCAGTTGCGCTTAAATTGCCAGTAATTTATCCTGCTTTCGAGCGCCCTGCCACAAAATTTAACATTCTCGGCGGTGACCGTACTTATTCTTTCGGGGTACTTTCTAAACCCTGTTCCTTGTTGGTGTAGGACCACATACAGTATTTAATGTAGCTTTCTGAGCGCCTGGGGCCCGCCTAAATAGCCTACTGCTCGTGCAGCGAATCGTCGTCCGACGGGTCCGGCTACATACACGCTAAAATGTCTTCCATCTAGGGAAGCGACACCTAGAGGCTTTCTCCTTCCGCACATTTCTCCGCCGGCAGCGGCGCTCGCTCCGGTCTGAGAGAATGATGTCAGCGTCGGCGAAGGCGAATCGGTGACAGTGAGCTTTATTAATATAAGGGCACCAACTTTTACTGGGTGAAATCCCCGCAGTGGCGCTTGCGACGTTCTCTGCCCGCTGAACCAGCTCCAACGTCAAGTTTCACCATGTCCGCCAAATTCGTCGGATTCACCAAGTTTTATAGTCGCGGTTGATATCGTGAGGTTAACAATAGTTTCTAGCAAAATTATTCATTCATAAAATGTTAAAGAACTGCGGTAAATGCATTATGCTGTATCTGCACAATTTATGTCAGGCAGTACTCAAATCATAACATTTTCCTGTAAGCCTTGCGGCACTTGCGAGAAATCCGGGGTCAAATACGTAAGCGAAAAATGCACTGCCTCTTCAGGTAACATGTCTCCGAGGTTCTAAAGAAGATGACTGTTCAGAACCCCAATAACTGTCCCACTTTATTGAATCTGTGAATCTGGTCCTATGCGGAACATCCAGCTAGTTTTGTGGTTTCAATACTGGTTAAATCCAATTTTTAAACTACAACTCGTCCCTAAAAGTGATTAATTAAAATCTAATAGGTTAATGCTTGTTAATTAAGTATGACCCTCACGGTTGGCGGTCTGACGGTTCGCAAGTGCTACAAAGCTTGTTCCGCAGAATAAACATGTTTCGAATCACCTATATTTTTCAATGGGAAATAGTCGGTGCTAATACACAAAGTATAATAATACCTTCCTTTTATTCTAGGCTTTAACATTGAGAGCCTTTGTTGCTTCGTACCATGCATTAGTTTCATATCGTTACTGATGTGTGTTGCACTTTTTGATGGTCCAGAATGAAGGCCAGCGAAAGATTAGTCTTGAATTACTGGTGTTGCGCTGCCAGAACAGGACAACTGAAGGCACGTGAACACACAGACGTGCCGCTATGTGTCTTTGTGTTCATGTCCCTTTTACTGATCTCGTCTGTATGCGGTACACTCGAATCCTGAGATAACATAGGGGAAAGCCCGCATTGCTACCCTAGGGTAAAAGAAGCCCTAGCTTCCATGAGCTTCACTACCATGAATAAGACGCAGCATGCAATTCTCGTTATTGCAGTTCAGCAGTACGAATTTATGCCCGCCAGATATAATGCGCTGACGCAACGTTAGGTCCGGCACGAAGACGGCATACCTGGTATTTGGTGGAGGAAACTTCCTCCAAGCAATGACACAGGAGTGTAGGAGGCCCACCTCCAGGTGCTTTGCTAAACCAAGGACTCGACGCTTCTTCGAATGACCTTCGTCTTGCCTTATGTTGTACCCTGAAGGTGACCTTGACAGTAAAGTGTATATGTATGCTTGTAGATATATAAAGGTCGGGGTCTGGGCTCCGTCACCATCAAATTCTGCCATCATCTCTTACATTTTCGATGGTTGGCTCGAACCCGTCTTCCACACTCCATGCTCTAACCATTAGGCCATGGGAGCATGTCTACGAAGGCGGAAATAAACACCTTCAACAATTTTCCTAATTGAAGCCAACGCTTTGAGACGTTTGACGCACCATGTGCACTGCATGACAACTATTTACTCACAGAACATTACAGCAGATCCCACGAGTTGGAATCTGTGTACAACGAAGCTTTATGGGAATGCATAAAGGACAGAAATAAGAACACGTACGCACGCACACACACGCGCATACACACACTCAAGCACGGCCCCATATCAATTATACCGAGCCTTTTGTTAAGTGGGATTGCGCCCCTAAACGCATCTCGCTTTCAGTGGCAGCACGCGCATACGTACGCAGCGCAATTCCAATTCATTAGATCAGCAAGAAGCGCTTACTTCCTCATTACCGTGCAGCAGCGGATGCGCGAAGCCGATCTCTATGGTTCTTTTTTTTTCCCCGCACGAGCGGCGCGGCGGATGCGCGGAAGCGAGCGCAATCTAGTGGTGGTTCAAGGAACGCAGTGGGCGCGCGTGGTGTGCGTGCCCCGCTGTAATTGGTTGGCGTTATTCAACAGCAAAACAATCATGCTGCAGCCACGGTCACGAAACACGGCGAAAGTTACAAAGAAAAGCTTCGCTTGTAAAAGTGATCGCGTGTATTTTCTAGCTGACAATTAAAAAAAACGTTGTTATGCACTGGCTTAGCTTATGTATTCGAAGAACGAACAGAGTGCTGCCAACTCTTTTTGTTGAATGACTGTTTTCGTCATATTAGACAAATACTGCGTGAAAACACGTACGTCCTTATTGGTCATATCACTCTTGTGCTTGAACACGTTCACTGGCCTTGTGGCACAGTGGACCGAACCTGCTCCATCGGAGATGTGCAAATTTTCCAATGTAGGTGAGAATATGGTACGTGTAGTAAGTACCAAAAATAGCAAGTTGCGAGCTTTACCTTCGCTCACATAATGTGTGCTCAACGCTGACCGCGGTTGCCTACTTTCTGCACATTATTCAGATAGTCGTCGTAGTGGCTGAAGTTTTTCGACGCTTACAATACCTACAGCACAATGTACACGTTCATCACCGGCTTAGCAGGTGGTGACACGGAATCTCCAGAGAGAAAGGTAGTTTTGAATTAATGTAAACATGTTTCCGCAGATTCCCATTTCAGAGAGGTCTGTCAATATTCCGCAATGCCCGATACTATCGTACGCCTTTCCATATCGAAGAATACCGCAAGAAAAAAATTGTTCATGAATGAAGGCATCGCGAATGTTTCCTTCAACGCGTACGAGGTTGCCGGATGTCGTGCGGCCTTCCCTAAAACCATAGCGGCACGGATCAAGCAGTATATTAGATGCCATAAAATGTAGAAAACGGTCAGCGGCCACTTTTTGGAAGAGCTGACAGAGGCAGCTCGTAAGTTTCATTGAGCGGTAGCTTGTCACGGAGGAGCGATTTTTACCCTGCTTCACAACTGGAACAACAGCTTCTTTCCATGCATCTGGAAGGTAACCGGAAGCCCAAATTTTATTAAGTACTAGGAGCGTCCTTTGTGTGTTTGTGAGCAGGTCTTTTGATCATGCCCTAGATCAATCTATCGGCTCCCGGTGCAGAGCTCTCACACACGTTCAAGGTCGCCTTTAACTCTGCGATGCTAAAAGGAAGGTTAAAGGGTAATTCTGCGTGCACTTACGGTCGAGTGCCTCGAGTTCAGCTAATTGTGTTTAAGAAATTATTCGTAATACTGTATCTAGCTAGACCCACGCTCGAAGTGTTCACCGACAGCATTGGCCTAGTATTTCAAGCTGTTTCTTGTTCACTGACCAGGAGTAATGGATAGGGTTCCTGCCACTTTAGCCTTCTTAGGCCATTCCATACTTTAGCCTGCTGTGTATAAGATGTCATGCCAGAGAAGAACCTCTAGTAGCTTTTCTTTCTTTCCGTGCGCTTGTCTGCCTTACATATGATTTTATAAGTTGAAATTCAACAAGATGTTCTGTAGTCGAGAAGCAACGCAGCACGCCCCAGGTTTTGTTTCGTTTCTTTCGTGTCAGTAGGCATTCATTCCACCCTTTTTTACATGAGAGACTATTTGTTTGTGGAATGAATTGAAAGGAAAAACCGCAACTGCGTTCTCAACATTAAAATC
The DNA here is from genome assembly GCF_023375885.2 of Dermacentor andersoni. Classification (NCBI taxonomy): domain Eukaryota; kingdom Metazoa; phylum Arthropoda; class Arachnida; order Ixodida; family Ixodidae; genus Dermacentor; species Dermacentor andersoni. Next base: position 181,268,653 of record NC_092816.1, read on the forward strand.
GTTGATGAAATCTTGTGATAAGTAGGTTGACTCTTTAAGTCAGCCGATGTCACTCGTATTTTCCAAAGTGGAACGTGAGATGAACTGTTACGTTGTCTTAATTTCCGTTATGCTTGGAAGTGGTCACTCCCAAATGGAAACTTGACGACATTCCATTCTATGTAATGGAGGAGGGCCTCAGGACCAATGGTTGCATCTATGGAAGTCTATGAGTTGCATTGAACATTGCAGTAGGTGGACTCTTTTTTATTGAAGAGGCCCGCGTGAGATGTTACTAGAAAGTTTTCTTATAAGACTACCCCCTGCATCACACCGGCAGTCTCCCCACAAACTGCTGTGAGCAGTAACATCACCGGGGATAATGTATGGTTATGGGAGCTGATCAATTAACGTGTCGAATTTAGTTTTCCTTAGTTGGTAATGAAACGGTATGTAAATTCAGCAATGACAAACTTGTTGAAAACAATTGCTCCTGCAGGAACTGCCTCGACTGGCGTCTGGAGAGAAAGATTGTGGCAGACAGCAGACTTATCTACAATTATTGATACACCTCCGGACGAGGCAATAGCGTTGTCGCGCTCTTTCCGCAAGATAGGCCATTGCCTGAGGAACTTTTAGTAAGTTGTATATGTGCTTCCTGAACACACATCATCTTCTGATTATACTTATGAATTAGTTCTATGGAGTATTTGAGAACTCCTCTTACATTTCACTGTAGTAGTTGTGCGTCTATTTTGATACGACGTTTGTGACGTTTGAGGTGATGACGTGATCATGCTTCGTCATCATGGGCCGACAGTGCAAAGAAGCGCCAAGTGCACAGTGTGCTCCTCCAAGAGGCATCACATGACGTCAACATGTGGCATCACTTGTCGATGATGTCATCACGTGACACGACGTCTGAGTCGATGACGTCATCAGACGATACCGTGACTTGACGATGCAGTTATATCCTAACGTAAAGTTTGACGAGTGATGTCACCAGGCGATTTTGGTGTGATGACGTGATCACGCAACGATTGAGGCGATGACTTTATCGCATTTCATCATGATATCAAACGTGATGTCGCCACTTGGTCACATGAGTTTTTGTACCATCGGATGTTAAAGCCGGATTTGTTGCTTCATGGGCCATATAATGATTTCGTATTTATCTTAAAGAATACCCGTCTCAACAATTGTGGTAGAGGTTTTCCATAGCTTCGCTGGACATCTACTTTCGCAGGGCAGGGATGACGAGTTATCTTTTTTTATCAGTTCGCTTCCTGATTCATGAGTGGGTTTGTTGTTTTTATATCTTAAGCACGAATATCTGCCAGCTTCGCCAATCTTACACCAACGACTGAAAAGTTGCACAGATTATGTGGGAGGCGCTTCTTCACGTAAGCCTTCGGAGGGCGCACTGAGGCGGCGCTTTGAGCATTGATAGTAAATAAATGTCGAAGGTCTAGCTAATTTTTTTTGTTAGAAAGTAACATTATTTTTTGGCGTGACGTAATGCAACAACAATCGCAACGCCGTAGTAATCGCCACTGATGCCTGAAATTGCACGCTGGATCATATCTCAACTTCTTTCAGGGCATTCCTGTTTCTTTTATTGGAAGATACGTTCCTTCAAACGCTCCACCCTCTTCCACCGGACAGCTATCCGCAGAATGACTTTAGGCACGCCTCGCTGATACGTGCCTCCTTGGCGCTGCTGCTCTGCTCGGCGCGCTCAGCAACGTCGGTATCGGACCGGGCCTCGGCTTCAGTGGCTCTGTTAGCCGGCATGGCGCCGCTCTCTAGAAAAAGAAGGCAGCTCAAGGACGGCACCAGAAGCTCGTGCGGCAAATTAAAAAAACGTTGAACGAAACAAACCTTCTTTTGCCGAATATTTTCATCATCATCATTATTTATCCTCCCTTAAGCATCATATCTAGCGTAAGGAGGAAACATGAGCATAAGTACGCAAACTTCTCACGAGAAATAAAAGAAAAAAAGATCTAACCCATAACTTTGTAACGGGCCGCAAATGGTAAAGAGTCTGGACGTAGGATGCATTGCGAACGGCATGACCGATGCGTCAGTGAAGATGTTTGTTCTCGACATAGCCTGCCAGTGACTGCTTTAGTGGACTGCGCTTCGTAACTATTTATTCTTGGAGCTCGTTCCACTTCTCTATGCTGGAGGGCAAAATTGATCTAATGAAGGCCATGGTACCACTATTTAGTCGCGGCACACCAAGGCTGTTAAACAGCTAAGTGGTTGGCGGTTAGTGCGGTGAGGATTAAAAGAACAGTATTACAAAAATTAGGTAAACTTAAGTTTGTGGAAAAGGCACACTTGCGAAATCATGCGGGATGTTAACAGATAGGACAGCTGAACGAAAAATATCTGTGCTGCTATACGATAAGAGGAAGCTCACCATGAAATATGATCTGCATATTGGTAAACTTGGCGTGAGTACAAAGGGTACTTCATATTAAACCAATGTCCGCGAAAGGAGGACGAGCACAGTAGAACGCAGCATGCAATCGGAGAAGGCTGCACGTAGAATAGGTTGTGTCGCACAATGTAAAGGAACTTTTCTGGCAAAAGTGCGCATTATGTACTGGACACACAATATAAGCTGGTCATAATGGCCGTGATGAGGATGTGCACCTCGTCAATATTAGCAGCAATCAAAAAATCGTAACGTTTAAAAAAACATAAGGGGCAACAAAAATAATCTTAGCCATTTATTAAAGATGTCAACGGCCTGTGAAGTAACACATTATCAGTATCACAACTACCCTCAGTTGCACGGCAACGCAAAATGACAGTGCGGTGCCGGACACAAAGATTGTTCAATAATAAAATCAAGGTGACTCTCCTGCCACAATAAAACTAAAGATGGTCAGGCCCACACGGAACACTGTCAGATGCACGTTGTTCCCTTTGTTAATACTGATAATGGGAAACAAACGGACAAGTCAATTTCTCGCCGCTGCTTCAGCTCGAAGGTCATTATTTTCTACTGCTTAGTATTTCTGCTTAGTATTACTGGTTAGAAATACTGCTTTCTACTGCTACCAATTGCTTAGCATTTCTTGTACTCGCCATAGCAATGATTAAGGAGATCTTAACGCGGGCTTTAATTTAACGCCAAATTAATGGCCAGTGAAAGAAAAATATTCAGTACTGATTAAAGAAAACGAGTTGTGCTACTTCACAAAGATGTTTAAGAACCGTTCACAAAGATGTTTAAGAACCAGTAAAGCGTCCTTTTTACCCTAGTTCCTCATAATATCTCACTCCTCAAATGTAGTTCATTTGTTGCTTTCGCTGTAATAATGTTCTTTTTTTAAATTAGTCTCGGAACCGCGTCCGCGGTGGGTGCCCAGACTCACTAAAATGACACCGGACTCAAATCTTGTAGATTTGAAAAGTTTACGCTTTGCTTAATTAGCCTATAAGCAGATGCTCCTGTAAAATCGAGAACTTACGCTGACTACAAACGCACGCCGTGCACAAATAATCTTCCTCCTAACGAGTCGTGCCCGCTTACCATTCCCAAGTAAGCACCAAGGTTGTTTACGCCGCACTCCCTCTCGCCCACGCGTCAACTTTTCTGCCAAATAAAAGTGCTAAAAAATTGCGGTGAACAGGTTGAGGTTGAACAGAATTGTTGAGTTGAGTGTTGCGGGCTCTTGAATATTGGCCACTGAAATTTAATTCAAACTCCATTGGGTATCTCAATATTGAATAATTGTTGAGTTACCGTTCCAAAGTCCATTGTGCTTAGACGGCCCGTTGTGTTAGTTTAGTTGAATGGTAGTTGGGTTACCATTGCTTCTGCGTTGAACTGACTTTGTGGTAGTTCTGTTGACCTGTTGTCGAGTTATTATTGCCACAGCACTGAAAAGTACATTGTGGCCCAGTTGAGATGGCATTGAGATTTCATAAGTCGCCATTGAAGTATGATTGACGTTTCGTTGGGCTAATGGATTTTTATTCATATATTCAAATAGCTTTGCTGTGCACACTTGCATGCCCCGGTGCCTGCTCATAACTTTCCCAAACACAAATAAAAGCAAAGGAGAGACTGATCAATTTGAAATACCTTTATTTACACTAAACATGCGTGCACAGGGAACATGACTACAGTACATAAGGCACTACTACATCGAACCTGGAGACATAGGCTAGTAGCTACAGCACTCTGGCAGTGTAAATGCATCTTTAAAAACCTATACATATGAATTCAATCAAAAAGATCATTGTGGTCTTCACTTTCGACAAGTTTATGGCTAGAAGGCAAAGCGACTCAAAAGGCAGGGCTTAAGCCTACCATTGTAACAACCAACTTTGAACATATGAACACTTGAAGCTGCTTGCGTGTGAATACAGAAAAGACATCTGAATATGTTACACTAAAATGTTTCGCACACTAACACATCACAGGAAGAGCTACGGCTGACTGTGAGAAGACTTGAAACTAATGACTTCACGTAAATATATACAAGCTTAGCACACGTCTTTCACCGCGATTAAAATTTAATGAAGTACCAAAGTAGACTTGCCTGAGCTATTTGTCTTCGAGATGTATATATTATTATGTTGCCCAATTATTTTATAAAATAGCATCACTGAATTTAGCTAATAATTGACGAGACATCATTTAGAAAGTTGTCGGGCGTTGTGAACACCTGAATCATATGTTTCTGACTAGCCAGGTTCGCTTTCTTCAGAAATAAACTTGTAAAACGTTTGTGTAATGAATGCAGCTTATCTCCCTGGCACAAGTCAAGAACAAACAGTACACCATTTGAAAATGGTAATTTGGGGTACAGAAGAGTTGGTTGGTGACATTTCCTCAATGTAGTGACCTCAATTTCAGGAAATCTTTCTGGACTTGCAAAAAGCTAATTAGGGTACTTTTTGGGACCTTTTTCCCTATACTAAGCAGTGGGCAGAACAGCAGCGACGCCGGAATGTTGCTAAAACGCTGCCTGTTCTTCACGCAGTTCTTGGGATGCTTCCATAGATTCTTCTGCGGCGACGCTGCCTTATCTTCCGCGCCTCCCTTGCACCGGCACGTGGATGCAGTCGATGGCGTGCCCATGGACTGCCCTGTCACTCCTGTTGGTGATAGCCCTGGTATGCCCCGTGGCTTTGCCGACAGCCTCCCACGTGCTTCGCTTCTGGTTGATGTCATCGTCGCTCTACCAATCACCGCTAAGCTGCGGTCAGCGGCGTCTACACCGGATGATATAAAGGTCTTCGCAACGGCACCTTCCTTCAGTGGGCAGAACAGCAGCGACGCCGGAATGTTGCTAAAACGCTGCCTGTTTTTCGCGCAGGTATGTTATATTCAATGTGCCTATAGCTACCGTTCTGGTGACCGCTTTTTGCTGCTGCTGTTCTGCCCGAACAGTGTTGTTACTTGCTACTTTCGCATTTTGCACTGTTACGATAGCCTTCTCTTGAGTGGGGACGTTGAACTTAACCCTGGACCTAGAGGGGTGCCTTCGGCAAGTAGATCAAAGTCAAGCGAGGCTAATAACACTACAAGTAGCAGTCAGTGCTCCACTAGTTCCCCTCCAGAGGCGGCAAATCTTCTCGCGCAATTGTTGGCAGGTCAGAAACAAATTGCACGTGACATTACCGATATCAAGGAATCTTTTAATTCCTGCTTCGAAGCCCTTGAAACACGTGTATCTTGGCTCGAATCTTCTACAGCAGCTGTTGACAGTAGTGCAACGTATGACAAGCTTAACTCCGAAATTCTCTCACTTAGGGAATCTATCACTGAACTCCCTTCAAAATCCTATGAGTTAGAAAACCGTTCACGCCGGAACAATATTCTTTTGCATGGTTTACTGGAAACACCCGATGAAAATACTGCTTCTTTACTGCAAGCTGTAGCACAGGTGCTAACAAAACAACTTCAGATAAAATGTCCAGATATTGAGGGCTGCCACCGTGTGGACAGATCAAAAGAAGGCCGATCACGTCCTATCATAACGAAGATTTTTGACTTTAGGAAAAAATTCAAGGTATGAAAAATGTTACGAAACTGAAAGGGTTTGGCTTGTAGATCACTGAAGACTTATCAACGAATGTGCGAGCCCTACGAAAGAAACTGTGGGATGCAACTGCAAGTTTTCGTGATAATGGATCCAGAGTGAAACTACGCTACGATCATACCTACATTGATGACACGCGCTACATATGGGGCACTCGTACGGACAGTTTAAAGCGCGATTCTGCTCATGCTCCTAACACACCTATTGTTTCTAAAGTAGGAGGAACTTCTCGTTGACTTCCGTCAACTACTGGTAAGCTACGTATTCTGCATTTCAATGCTAGAAAACAAGTTCGTGCCTTTATTGACTCTTGTTACGTCATATTCTCCCCACGTAGGGGCCATAACAGAGACCTGGCTGCATGATGGCGTGTTTGACTCTGAATTTTGCCCACCCGGCTATGTAGCAATACGGAATGACCGATTAAGTGGTAAAGGTGATGGTGTTGTGCTGCTCATTCGCTCAGACCTAAAATTTTCTGTGCTGCCTAACACACCTGAGGTTGAACTTCCTTGGTGTAAGCTATATTGAAACAAACTTTCCATAATTCTTGGTGTATGCTATCGCGCTCCAGGTTCCTCATTAGAAGATTTACGGAGGCTTAGCATATTCATGCACGAACACGACTTCGGCACCTCGAACCTTACGTTCATGGGAGATTTTATTGCACCGGGCATTGACTGGCGAACCCTGAGTTGCACAGGTCGTGACCTTTCGATTTCTAAGGAACGTCTTTCTCTTTCATTATCCCTTGGTCTTACGCAAATCGTACAAGCTCCAACCCACCATAATTTTCTCTTGGACTTGGTTTTTCTCAGTTCTCAGATCGTTCAAACTGGTTTTCAGTGTGATGTGATCAGTGGCATTTCTGACCACAAAGCCGTACGCGTGTGCCTTCCCTATTCATTTATTAAGCTTCAGTCTAATATTACACAGTTTTTCGACTTCACTCATGCTGATGATACATCAAGAACAGACACTTTAGCTTCTAACTTTGATTCCTTCCAAGCACTTGGTCTACGTGATAACGTCCACACAGTTGATGCATTTTAGCGCATCGTGAAATTATGCATGGACAATTTTGTTCCCCTCAAGACTAAATAACGAAATTCTAAAATTCCATGGATGAATCGCAGCATACTGCATATATCACGTCGTGTTCGTCGTTTGCGCAGACTGAAAAATGCATGTAATCGTGACAGTATAATTCGCTTTAACATCGCTAAGGAAGAGCTACGTATCAAAATGAAAACAGCTAAAAACTTTTATTTTCAAGTTGAACTACCAGGATTATTACACTCTAACCCACGCAAATTCTGGACTTCCATCACGCCAACTAAAACTGCTGCAATTTCCTTTATATTAGAGGGCACGGCTATTTCAAACCCCTCCGATATAGCTAATGCTTTTAATGTCTATTTCCAATCAGTGTTCACGCATTAAACAACTCTCTCCCACCGTTCACAAATACTAACCCTGAGCTTTCTATCGGTGATGTGGTAATCAGTGAGAGCGGCATCCTAAACTCGATTCTCAATTTAGACACAACGAAGTGCACTGGTCCTGACAACATTCCAAACAGCTTTCTAGTAAGATACTCTCTGGTGTTCGCGTTATTTGGCGGTTATCTTTCACAAATCCTTGAATTCAGGCATCGTCCCCCATTCTTGGAAGCTAGCCAAGGTCCTGCCTCTGCATAAATCTGGTGAAAAGCAATTTTTTCTAACTATGGACCTATATCGCTTACCTCCAATTCCGGAAAGCTACTAGAACATATCATACACTAGCATATAACAGAATACCTTGAATCGAATAAAATTTTCTCTAACGTACAACATGGATTTCGTCGGGGTTTCAGCACAACAACACAACTGGTGGAATTTTCACATGCCATTACTAAAAATCTTGATATTGGCAATCAGATTGATGCGTTATATGTAGACCTTTCCAAAGCTTTTGACACGGTTATACACAACAAGCTACTAAGTAAACTAAACCTAATTTTAAATAATCCTCGACAGATCGACTGGATAGCTAGCTTTCTTAACTCTCGCTCTCAATTCGTTTCATTTAATTCCACTTCGTCCTCCACTGTAAATGTAACATCAGGTGTTCCACAAGGCTCTGTTCTGGGACCTTTGTTATTTTTAATCTTTATAAACGACCTTCCGAACAATATTAAGTCAAAAATCCGTCTTTATGCCGAAGACTGTGTCCTATACCAGGTAATTTCTTCTCCGAGTGATCACGCCTTACTTCAAGATTCCTTCAACAGATTTTGCACCTGGTGTACGGACTGGCAGATGCGCATCAACTTTCAAAAAACCGTAGTAGTGTCTTTCACAAACAGCCATTTTCCATCACATCATGTGTACGCTTTCAATAACAGAATAGTCCCACGGGCACGGGTGTACAAATACCTTGGAGTTATCTTCAGGCACAACATGCAGTGGTCCCAGCATGTTGATCACATCACATATAAAGCACTAAAAAATTAGGTTACTTGAGACGAAGATTATCTAAATCGCCAAAAGACACCAAATTACTAAGGTATAAAACGCTCATTCGTGCAGTATTAGAGTACGCTTCATGCGTTTGGAACCGTACAAAGTGTGCGACATCAACAAAGTCGAATCGGTACAAAGGAAGGCTGTTCGCTTCATTTGTCATCGCTATGATCGTAATTTTTCACCCTCATCTGCAATAAATTCCTTGAATTGATCTCTTCTATGCACAGGGCGACATATAGATTCCATGAAGCTGTTACATTCGACTATTCACTCATGCTGTCAACTATCTGCTGACGATTACATCAGATATGCCAGTGCTCTTCCAACCACACGTTGCCACTCCCTCAACCTAAAGCCTTTCTTTGTACGTACTAACATGTTCCAGCACAGTTATTTCCCGAGAGTTGTCGAGTGCTGGAATGAATTACCCGGTTCTGTTCGTGAATTGACACTACGTGATTTTGTAGAAGCACTAGTGCGATAATATTGCATCCCCTTGTTTTTTTCTTCTATTATCTGTTATGTTCAACTGACTTTGTTTCTGTTTATGTTTACTGTACTCCACTCCTGCAATAGCCCTGAATAGGGCTGCAGTATTTGAAAATAAAGAAATAAATACCCAAAAACTGAGTGGTACCTCAGTCAATAAAGAGATAAGGCAAGGCTAATACCTTGAACGATAAGAGAAAAAATAATTATTTAGCACAGAAAACTGGCAGTAACACACAGCTAACCCAATTCCAAACAGCCAAATAAATAGTCACCTGTACTTGCAGTATCAGGTACCCCAGAAATAGCCATAAAGGATGAGAAAAGGTTCCAATGACTGGACAGCCAGATTGGCGAGACAGTGAAAAACACAAATAAATGCGTATACGAAAGACCAATGACCTCAATTGCGCAGGTAAAACGTTATAAAAATGCTACCAGAATTTTATTGCATAAAATACATAAAAGTGGCGTAAAAATTTGGACAAAGCAGTAACAAAGAAGGAGGGAGATACAGCACCCGTGTTGCAAAAAATTACAAGTGATATGCATGCATATTTAAGGCCACAACAATTCTTTCTCCAATATATACAATAAGAACACATGCACTTACCGCATAAAAGAGGTTCCTGCGCCTGGAGAACGCAGCACAGTACAAAGCAGCGTCATGCGAACCGAAAAGTAGAGCGTAGTATGTTTAAATAAACTACGAATCCTTGCATACCTACAAACAGGCATGTGACATGTCATGCCTTGAATGGATGAAATTCATTAATCTTACACAATAAGGAAGTTACCATCACTCTTATTGGCTTCCTTAGGGGACTCCTTGAAGTTGAACTAGAAAAATGAACATCAGTGTTAAAAACAAAGAGAAGACACTATAGCGTTCTTCCTGAAGTAAACAGCGCAAATGACTTCATGTATCAATTCTATGGACACTTTGCCAATTCGGTGTACATTTATATTTGACAACCACCCAAACAGAGACGAGAAGGATGAATTAAGGTAGGAACACACATGAACGCTGACTCAACTAGAAGTTTATTCGTAAAGACTAAGATTTTAAACACACTGGCCCACTTCACAAAGAAAAAGCCATGGATGCGCAGCAGAAACAGCCCGGCACAGCAAAAAAGGACACAAAGACGTCCTGTAGAATAAACATGTGCGTCAAAAACTATCAAAAACATGAAAACTAAAAGGTTTGTCCTGTCAGTGATATTAACGAGAAGTACTGCAGCAACCCTTTCCCACTAAGGGTCACAGAAATCTCGCTTATGAATTTTTCTTCGTGATACAAAAATAATGCTTCCATAAGTCCTCTTGTGTTCTGGTCTTTGTGGTGAAACAATTGTTCTTTCTGCTCCATACCGCAACACTACAGGAATTCCAGAAGCAATATTTACTGATCTCAAACGAAATAAATGCATAACGAAGTTATCTGTTGCCCTTAGTGGAAAAACGTTGCAGTTCTCAAAAGAGTATTTCTCGTTGGGTAGTATCACTTATCGGACCAATCTTTCGCTTTCTCGAAAGATTTGTTCGATATTTCTCGTTTTTCACGCACGTTTATTCTTCATGACATGGCTTTTTCATATTTCTTTCTTGTCACACGGGGCTGTTTCTGCCACGCATGCACGGCTTTTTGCCTTTGTCAAGTTGACCAGTGTCTTTAATACCTCTGTCACCAAAAGTAAACTTTTAGATGAGCTTGCGCTCGTGCGTGCTCCTACCTATTTCGTCGTCCGTCGTCCGCCTGTCTTCGCGCTGCTGTTTACAGTATGCATGTATCGCTTGGTTAGGCTGGTAAACATTCTCACAAAGAAAAGTAAATGCCTCCCCTCAAAAGGTAGCCCATCCTTAGCTACTAAACGCCACAGCAAATCGAAAGGAAGCCTTCACAGCGTCCATGCGGTAGCTAGTACACCACAGAGCAGCACAAAAAATAGTTGGAAATCCCACTTGATGGAGAGTGGCAACAGAGATGCGAGCTTGCTAGTGAATCAGCCACACATCAACGGGTGTCTCTTGCATGACGCCAAGGTGCTCTTGACGTAAAACAATTTAGCACCTGGGAATTTGCTGCATGCGTAACCTGTGAGAAGACAACGCTGACAGAAAATGAGATCACGCGGTTTAAAAATCTGCCACACACTGCACATAACTACGCACGATATAGAAGTACACACAAGTAAAATTTTGCGACTCTTTACGAGTGCCGTCGAGAAAAGGAAGAAATGGGTTGCTACGGTAAATGTTAGCTAAAACACGCACAGCGATGTTTCACAGCGGGGAAAAATATTCCCGGCTCTCTCGCAGAACCAAAGACCACGCGACAGTGCGTAGCCGATACCAAGCAGATATCGAATTTTTGGGTAGAAGTCCAGCAGAAGGAATGGCCTAAAGATACGCCGAGAGTGATGCGAGCGTGAGCGTGCCTGTACGAGTGAGAACATGTACCGCTTCTTTGAAGCTATCCGCGCTCCGGCGTTACTCCGATCATCCCACGCGATTTGTGTGCAGAACGTGATTGCCACTTGATTTGTGTGGAACACGCCCTTGCGCGTTTTGCGCGGTAGCGTCTGCGCAGTGAGCTACACTGTAAGCACAAATGAGCCCATATGGGCGTTTTAACAGTTGATATGCCATTTTTTCCCCCTGGCTTAAAATGAGTACTCCCACGAGAAGAAGTAAAATAAGCTCGAACCATTATTATACCCCGACCCCATTTGAATGGGCATCGCGGTTGTAAAATGGGGGTTTTCAAGGAATAACGGGGGCGTACGGGAAATTGGGAGTGTTGAAATACACCCTTATCTGAGCCGAGCCAAATAGAGAAAAGAATAACTCAGCCGTGACCAACAAGGCAGTCAGCCGCAGCGACAATTTCAGTAGGATTATTTCTGCAGTCAGATTCGAAATAGCCCGCGCAATGTGTGTCGGCGCTGTTTTTCTGCTCGGAGTAGCCGCACCTTGGCGCTGCACAGGAAGCCGAAAGTCGGAAGAACGCGCGGAGAAGCACAAGCCTTCGGAGCGCGCGCGCGCGCGTTGAAAGCCGCGAAGGAGGAGCCATTTGCCAGCGACGACACATTCTTCTACCGTGGTTGATGTTTCTCACTGCTTTGAACCCCCAAGACTCCACGGTAAGTGACTTTGAACGATTATTACACGTTCTATGAGTGTGCATGTGTTCTAAGTGAGGAGACGCGCTGATATGACTTATTGAAGATCTCAGTACAACATGGCGCGACAGTTGGCCGCCCAGAACCATTTTGCACGATCACTGGGTTTCTTCGAGCTTTGTCGTAATCGAGGCGACTTGAGTGCTCAGAGTCAAGCGAGTGTACTTAAAAATTTGAATTTTACAGGATGAGGGACTTTGCCGCGTCTTTAATTGGGTGGATGTGAGCATTCGACATGTTCCCCGAAACGCAAGCCACTACCATAATAGTTACGTGCAGTGCGAGGTGAGCTAAGCTTCGCCGCCTAACCGCGGCCTGAAAATGTGGCGGCTCGTTAAGGGTTTACTGCGGTGCGCGTGTGTGCGTGTTTGTACAGCGATCCTTTGAGCGAGAACCGACGGCGCTTCTTTGTGCGCGGCAGTGGCGTAGCCAGAAATTTCGCTCGGGGGGGGGGGGGGGGGGGGGGGGGGGGCTCACAATGTAGCTCGGCCACCTCCTAAGAGGAAACATTAGGTCGGATGCTCTTATCTAAATACATGTAGAAGGAAAATTCGTTTTTCTCGGCAACCACTTCACCAAATTTGATGAGGTTGGTTGAATTTAAAGAAAAACTATAATTCTAGTGATTCTTTGTTTCCAATTTTCGATTGAGGTCGTCAATATTTTATTAAAAAGTGACAAACATCGAAAATTTTTAGAGAACGAAAGAATGAAGTTTACAACTCTGTACATTAGGAATGAAAATTGATATCACAATTCTGTAAATTGCACATAACAATACATCTACAGCGGAAAAAATTGATGTTACACATGAGTCTCAAAAAATTAAGTATTATGGAAATAAGGCTTTTGCAGAACCCTTGTACATAACATAACCAATTCAAATAGACATATCGAATTTGTCCGCTTTGAATGGTGTAATGAATGCCGTTTACAGAACCACGGTATCTGTTTTTGATGAAGAGCTATTAAATTGTAAGCTTCCTGCTTCTACCTTTTTCGGGGTTTCGAATTTTTCAAAATATTTTAAACAAAGTTCGGGCCCTAAATCGAAATTCCGCTTCCAACAGACACTAGAATTTAACTTACTCTCTCAAATGCAACAAATTTCATTAAAAGCGATTCAAGAGTTATTTCAGAAAAGCGTTTCTGCGTTTTACATGTATCTGAATAGGCCGCGTCGGAGTTGGGCCCGAGCTAAAGCTTCCTCTTAAACAATTTGGCTAGGGATCAAATACATGAATAATAACTGTATTGTCATTACCAAAGATGCTGCAAACGAATTCTCGAACGTTACGCACTGTCAATACAAGCAAAATATGTATTTTTTCATAGAATATTATACTCGTATGTGCCAAAAATTGTGCCCAACATAACTGATGTCAATGCTTCCATGTTTTTGTCTATTTAGTAAGTAAAGAAAATATCACACGAACTTTAGAACTACATCAGTTCGAAAACAGCAAAGCAGTGCATGCCGCTGATATGAAAAGTGTAAAGGCCATGAAATGAACAAGTTGAGGACAAATATGTTAATGAAACTTTGTCATTCAAGATCCTTGTTTACATTCTTGCACATATGCAAGGGCCAGTGAAAAATCTCAATGACGCTGTCAGTTGTTCCTTTGTGTTGCGCAGGAGCAGCTGTCACCGGTCATGTATCGTGAGTAATTGCACCGAAATTGTAGTCGCAACAGAGAGCACGTATAAAAAGCAGAAGTTCTGCAGAATATACGAGGGCCAGTCAAATGAAAGTGAGCCAAGGCGAATATATGACAAACGGGGTAATTTATTTAAATGTAGCATCCATGAGCATTTCGACATTTGACTCATTGACTAACGAGTCGCGTAATTCCCGTCTCATAAAGCTCCTTGGGTTGTTGCTTCAAAACGTCTGCAACTGACTTTCACGTCATCGTCCGAGAGGAATCTGGTTCCCTTGAGCTGTTTTTCGGTTGCCCCAAAATGTGGAAGTCGCAAGGCGACAGGTCTGAACTGTATGGCGGATGTTGCAGCGTTTCCCGCTTGAACTTTGCCAGTTTTGTGTAAACCACATCAGCGACGAGTGGACGGGCATTGTCGTGAAACAAGATGACCCCACTCGTCAATTTTTCAAGTAGTTTCTCCTTGATTGCAACACGTAGCCGATCCGGCGTTTCGCAATATCGCAAACAATTCATGGTCTCTCAAGATTTAGCGAATTCTATCAGTAATGGCCCCTGAAAATCGAAAAATAAAAGTCTTTCCGGCGGAAATGACGGCCTTTGCTTTCTTTGGGGGTGGTGAATTCGAATGTTTCCATTGTAAGCTTTGACGTCGTGTTTCAGGCTCGTAGCAGTGGCATGATGGTTCGTCTCCGATCACAATTGCAGGCAAGAAATCGTCACCCTTATTGTGATACCGGATCAGAGAGTAAAGGCAGCGCCGAACTTCTCCGTACTCTGGCGGTGGTTCAAAATCTTGGACATCCATAGCGCACACAAGAGCCGATAACCGAGATGTTCATGAATTATGGCGTGAACGGTGATGGTGAATCGAACCGTCACTGATGTTCACACGCTCTGCCAGTTCATCGATGCTTATCCTCCGTTCTTGTTTCATCAGCTAATTAACAGAACCATAATTGCGCAGGATGGGTGGGCTCACTTTCATTTCACTCGCCTTCGTACATTATAAACGCGAAGATACAATCGAATATACAAATGCCAAGATACAGCTTGATAAAGGGCAAAAAAGTGCCACTGGAAACAAAGTTCACTGCACGTATGCACAAAAACTCGCAACAAGATATCTAAACGTACGTATACGTCCCCAATAAATCTACCTATCTAAGAAAAACTCACGGTATATAATAGGTCAAACAAGGCAAATAAACATGTTGCGCAATCACAGATTCACAGAATCCTAGATCCCTCCCCCATTCCATACACTCCCCCCGATGTATCGCGCGCGACGCAAAGCAGCGCTTGCTCCTCACTTTTCTCCCTTGCGCACACAAGACAGAGCCACCATCGTCGTCTCAACCATTGCAGCCTCCCATCCCCCTCCCTACGTGAATCGCACATACAGCATGCGGTGCGCGGTTATGATGTTATCGCCCTTGGACTTTATGCGGAACATGAGGGCGACGGCAACGGCAGGAATGCGCCTAAAGTGTCGATATAATTGCTATCGCAAAAATATAATAACAGTATCCGGCAGCTGAAGCGTTCCATTGTCCATTACTTTCCGCAAAAGAAGAAGCAACAAAATCGAACTTTCACCATGCGACAATTCGCTGTGCTACAACAATGTCCTTTTTTTCTTTTTGTGGGGTGGGGGCACCGAAATGCAGAAACGCAAAGGAAAGTATCTCCACAATCGAATACTACTTTGGGCACCTAATTTGGCTACAGAAATAATATCGAAGAAATCGTGAGACGTTTGGCCCACCGAGATCCATACGCATACTGCTCGGTATCCTACACCGGCTAGACAAGACTTTCTGCAAAGGTTGCGCTCAGGCGAACGTGGTGCAATCCATCGAGTCCCCACAGTGATGGCGGCGAGCAACCATTGTTTCTTTTTCTCGTGTGCTAGCTAGAAAGCGTCCAAAACTCTTCGAGGCGAAAATGCACTCGGCCAGAGAAAACCGAACGCGCACCGAAGTGCGCCGCGCGGTGGTCGGGGCAACACGAGAAAAACACATGCGCTCTGGCTGGCTCTGTCAGCCCGCGGGTAGCGGAGCGAGAACAAAAAAAAATTGAAGAGGCTCAATGTGTCCTCGCGATTAAAAGTGAAAGTAGAAAAAATGAATAAGAACGTAGTTACCTTGGCTGGCTTCAGTGTCTTCACTGGATGCGTTGGCGCAGGTGGAAAAAAAATTTAATATTATTTTATGTGACATGACGGCACGAATGAACCACCACAACGCTTCGTCTCATCGGGCCTCGTTGCGGGCTTTGTCAACTTGTCTGATAGTGTGTTGATTTGGCTGGTCTCGTTGTATGGCGTTGTAACAAGCATTCCGCCTACATGCTCTTCCTAGACATACAGCAAGCTTTCGATTCAGTTCCACATAAGGCGATTATTTTCGCTCTTGCAACCGCGGGAATTTCGGGTCGTCTGCTTCAGTTTATGCATAATTTTCTATCGGAGCGCCGGATGAAAGTGCCTGTCGGAGGAGTAACTAGTGAATACCGAAATGTGAAGTGCGGTGTTCCACAGGGCAGCGTATTATCGCCGCTTTTGTTTAACGCGGTACTCGCCGCGCTTCCAAGTCGTTTGCCTCGAGACACTGACTTCTCTGTGAGCATAGCTGTCTACGCAGATGACATTGCTCTGTGGATAAGCGGCCCTTTGCACCTTGGTCCGCGGCTTCGTGCAAGCTTGCAAAGAGCTCTCAACGCTACTTCGGAGTACCTGGGTGAAGTTGGCTTGCTTATGTCACCTGCTAAGTCGGCTGCAATAGCATATCACCCTAAACAACGCGCTCGTCGAACAATGAGCCGACTGTATCTTGACGAAACGCCTATAAACTGGGTGCGACAACACCGTTATTTGGGGTTAATTGTAGATGATCGCATCTCTTGGCGCCCTGCCGTTAAATCTGTACGACGCAAATCACACTCCCTTCTTAAGTATGTGGCCGCCTTGACTGCTCGAGGTGCTGGTTGCGACCAAACAACGGCTCTTCAGGTGTACCAGTCATCTGTACTCTCAGGCATGCTGTACGCATTACCAATTTTGAACATACCACCTAGTTTGATGGCCCTACTGGAGCGAGATCATCGCATTGCCCTTCGACTAATGCTTGTATTACCTCGTGAGGCGCAATCTATTGCATTACTTACTGAAGCGCATCAGTTACCCCTGAGGCTGCAAGCAGATCAGAGAGCTCTATATCATATTGAGCGTCTGCACCGCGCACCGAATGGTCAATCGCTCCTTCATCATCTGATTCACCGCCCATTATCTCGCATGGGAAAAATGGCAGCATTATTTATGGATATCACTACCATTTATGAACATGCTGCTTCAGATACGTCTCCGCCTCCAAAAGGTATCACGAAACACGCATTCCCCATTTTCCTCACAATCCCTGACATGCACAAATGTCTGATATGGCTGTTTCGGCAATATTCCAATTGGCTCAGTCTCACTTGTTCTAAAACTTTCGAGATTATCTTCAAGTTTTCACAGATGCATCTGTACACAACGACGGTCAAGGTGCCTCTGCAGGTTTTTACTGCCCTTCAACTCAAGTATGACGTATCTTTCAAATACCTCATCCAACTTCGTCTACAACTGCGGAACTAGCAGCGATTAATGCGGCACTCAAATACGTGCAAGAGGAGTTAATTACATCGAAGGTTGTCATTTTTACGGACTCCCGTGCTGCCCTTAGCAGGTTACAACGCAGTGAGCTTGATTGTCCACTTGTGCACAGCATTAATGACTCTGCGAGCAAAATTACATCACGTGGGGTATCTCTCGTTGCTCAATGGATACCTTCACACGTAGGAATCGCCGGAAATGAAGAGGCTGATCGGCTCGCTTCAAGTTGCGTTCATAACAACTGTGACTGCCCAGAAATATTGTGCAAGCTTGATGACGTTCGTCTGCTGATTCGTCGCCACCTACTCAAGCAACATCCAGATCAGCGCGTCGCAAATGGAACGTTCCCGCCCCGTGTTCGTGGTCGAGGCTTGTCTCGTCGCGCTAGAGCAGAACTGCTCAAGGTGAGGGTTGGTTGCGTGAACGTGCACGAACGTTTATACAGACAAGGCCGTGCGGAAAGTCTATTGTGTACGTCTTGTGGCTGCTACGAGACACTTCAGCGCCTTATATTTGAGTGTCCCGCTATCAGTGCGCAGCGCATGTCGCTAGTGAGAAACTATCATCTCCTTGGCCTGCGGTGTGCGACACTCGAGGAATGTTTATACCCCAGTGGCTGTGCATCTAAACGTGATCAGGCCCATCGCACCCTACTAACCTTTATAGAACTAACTAACTTAGGTTCACGTTTGTAGCATGGACATTCGACATTCCGTAGTAGCGTGTCCTTCAGTGACCGGCCCTACTGTGTGTGATCAGTACTGTACCCTAACGCTTCTTCCTTCGAAGATGGGAGGTGGCGGGTTCAAGCACTTTATTGTGTACATTGTGAACCGACTACCGGTGAAACGGTGATTACGTGCCGCTTTACTTGGCGTCTCATCATGGAGAACACAATTAGCCAAATAGGGAACTAGCCATGGATGTGTTTGATAATTGTGGAGGCTGTTCGACGCGGCGTCACTTTATTTCCGGCTGAGAATTCCACTTTAGTCTTTAGATTTGTCCTGTTGCATTGGTCTACTTTGGTCTTTAGATTTGTCCTGTTGCTCTCCTTTCCTCTTTCCTTTTTCCTCCCCTCCTTCCTTTTTTCCTCCCCTCCTCCTTTCTCCTTCCTGCCCTCTTTCCTTTTTCCTCCCCTCCTAGAGTAGGCAGGCGTTGTGCCCCTTCTGCTGGCAGTTGCCAGCCTGCTCCTCGCTTTCCCTTTCCTGATACCTGTGTATATGTGTACATGTGTTCAAAACAAATAATAATAATATGGCCCGATGTACGACTTTGGAAAAGTTAATGAAACTTTGGCATCAAATATTTATGGGAACATTAAACTTACAAAGTTCCGCCATTGAAAATCTAAAGCACACGTTTGGAAATGTCAATGCACTTTCCATATCAAAAGCTTATGAGAACTTTATACCCATAAAGTTTCGGAATTGACATCCACGCGCTCCGTAGAGTCCATGATAGAGTGTAGATTCCGCGGCCTCTGCGAGATGCCCCGGCGAGCCCGTTCGCCATCAAAACGTCCTTGAAACTTTGTGCTCGGATGGGGCTGCTTGCGCCATGTGACTCCCGGTGCATGGGCGTTGCTGCGAAATCCAGCCCAAGTTCGCAATTTTTGCGGTGAAATGGCTTTTCGAGCGTGAAAAAGACGTTCTAGAGAAAACCCAGAATGATTTCCGGCGCCGAGGTTTGCTTTGGTCGGCGGTGCATGGACAGCACGAGAACATTTCGGGGGGGGGGGGGGGGGGGGCTGAAGCCCCATAAGCTTTTGTCTTAGAAGCCATTCATTGTAAGGGATCAGTAAACATCTCATAGCTTAAGTAGTGCATAAGTGCATGAGTTGGGCAAAGGTTTTAGTTTGTAAAGAGCAAAGTAATTTAAGCAGAGTAATTTACCAATAAGCTAACCAATATACAAAACCTAATGTAGCAGCAGATGTTCTCCAAGGTAAACTTGTGACCAGCTTTTTCGTGTTCTATGTGATCATGGTAGTGTCAAATTTTTCTGTTTTATTTCATGACTGCGGCTGCGGCCGTTTCATTGCCAGCTGTGAAGATGTAGCAGCTTCATAGCCGGAGATCGGACGCCTCCCATCAGTTTCCCTTTTCAGCAACAGAGGCCTTGGTATGCTCTTACCTAGCGTTTGCTTTTTTTTACCCGGTATGTTTTGAGCACAATGGCTAGTTTAGCGGCATCACTTAGAGTGATTGGTGTGACGCTTGTTCCATAGGAGGTATGCAGGTTATCCCACGTAATTTTAGCAAACTTTAAAAAAATATGAGTATGCCACCTAGCTGCACAGAACCTAGGTAATGTTTCCTGTCTCTTGGAAATACTTGGACTTCCTGCATTTTGCCAAATTACCTAATTAGTCTTTATCAATTAATCAACTTCTGAAATATAATTAGACAAAAAGTCTCAATTATAAAATTGTAGAGCAACGTGAAAATTTCCCAGTACAGCTATCTCTGGTTTAATATGTGCTACATAATGTGTTTTTAGAGCATGAAAGAAGCCTGAAAATCTCGCAAATTGCCTTGAGTGTGTTTGTGTGTGACAGCGCCTGTGTTGTGTTCTTCCTTCAGTCCTCGTCTTTTGCGCTGTACAAATATGTCGACCTCGAGTGGCCAGTCCCGTGGCAGTCTTGCATGTATTTGAGTGCTTGCGCTGTATAGGCATGTGTGTTCCAGTAAGAAAAAAAATACTCAAGGAGCCCAACGTAATGTATTTCAGGACAAGAGTATGATGTAAAATACTATATGACAATAAAATAAGAAACTGAAACAAGACTTCATAGTATAGGTATGCAGGTGTGTGCATCAGCATAAGGATGAAAACCTCGTGCAAGTTTTGAAAAATATTCATTAGGTTGGTTTCTGTCATTCTTCTCTATCACATTATTATTGCCAAAATGTGCTCTGTAATATTGCACGATTAAAAACGCAGTTCAAATACATCATTTGCTGGCACCTTCACATTCATAGCAACATAGCGAGGAATGGTTAAAAATTTGCTTTGCTTTTCTGACCTTCATTTTAGGTCATTCTCATGTTCGCTGAGCTGCTTAAAGTATCATAGACCCCTTGCAGGGTTTACAGGCAGCTTGA
The DNA here is from genome assembly GCF_023375885.2 of Dermacentor andersoni. NCBI lineage: Eukaryota > Metazoa > Arthropoda > Arachnida > Ixodida > Ixodidae > Dermacentor > Dermacentor andersoni. The sequence continues at coordinate 181,289,310 of NC_092816.1, forward strand.
GCACATTGTGCCAGATTGTGGAGAAGCTGCAGAGGTTGCAGGGTCTATAGCGGTGTCCGGTAAATGCAAGTTTCTTGCATGATGCATTATGCTCAGTACCAATTAGATTAAGCTATCATTTTAACAAAAATCTCTGTTTTCCAGATATATATCAATGTGTCCTCAAAGAACTGCACTTTTTAATAGAGTTGCTCATTCTCTGTCTACTGTTCGGTGTTGTAAGATGCATGTATGTTGGACAGCACAGTGTTTGGCCTTCAGCTGAAGGCGGTAGTGTAGGTAGTAGTGTAGAAGGTAGTAGCAGTAGTAGCTTTATGCATGTGCATAAAGCTGCAGTAAGCCAAATGTGAAAAGATAAGGGCTAATACGATACAGCCATGTAGCAAAATTTACACGTAAGCAAACTGTTTGATCCAATCCCTAGGAAAGTAAGCAAAAATATAAGAATGTGCTTATATGATAAACAGTACCTTTCTTTCAGGCACATGGCCTTCTACTGCAATATTCCATAACAGTTCATTATTTAACACTTTAAAACTATTTGCGCTGTTTATGTCTAACTGCTCTAAATTCGAAAATTTTCATTGTTGCACTATGAAGGTTTTGGCCGTGGCTTAAGTCACTGCCAGAACTAAATTTATAGTTGTGGCCGTCCTATGTGTGATAACAAAAAATCATTTTAAAACCAGGTGACTGTTATGCAGTATGCTAAGTGTGCGTATTAGAACAGCCACTTATATTTTCATTGTAACCATGTATAAAGTATGTATGTACGCATCTAGAAGCCATAGACTGTGTAATCTTAATTGAAGGTGTTATTGTGTGGAGTAGGTTTTTTTAAGGATTGTCTAGAATTTGCACTACATTAAGGTGTAGTGAAGCCAAGCGAAAAATATTGTTAAGGCAAAATGGCTAAAGTACATCCTTAAGAGTCTTAAGTGCATTTAGATGACTTTACAGCATGTAGTAAAACAAGAATAGGAACTGAAGTGCTTAATTTTTGTTCATTATTACCATATGGCACCAACATGCAATGAAGACAAAAGTGGAAGAGAAGTGCACTAAAGGGCAACTCGCACCTGATGGGAGCTGCATTCACATCTGCAAGATGCGTGCAATTGAGTTATAGCAGCAGCTATCCACCTGTTCACTTTGTTGCACATTTGTATTGTTTATGTACTAAGTCTGGCCCTGGAAGTGTTAGGCAGTGCCGCTCGTGGCATTGGTGCTGCATGCAAGACATCCTTCTAACCCCATGTGTTATATATTATGTAAACCTAAGTTCTTTTGAATTCATGTCACCCACAAAAGTTCCATTTTAAAGGATGTGCCATATTTGCCACCAATGCCATGAGTAGCGCTGGCTGATAGTCACAGGGTGAGACGTTAACCTTGCTCAGCTATTATGCAAAACTATTTTACATACAAATGTGGTAATTAGTATACATGCCGAAAGCATCACAGAATAAAATTTTTTATCCGCATCTTACAACGATTGTTATTTTGCTTTACTTCACGATGCCTTTCTACCTGCGTTGCATCCAGTGGCTGACCACTCCAACGATCTCGGCAGAATCGTTACACAGGTGTGTTCTTTTGTGATTCTCAGTACTGATATTTTGTTGTTTACGTTCAATGTAAATGCACAGATCGAATGAAAAGCAGGTTATAAGATGAGCTGACAGGCACTGTCTCCAAACGTTTGTTAGAAAGGAAAATCTTTTTTACAAGTTGTCATTACAGCAACACAAGAGAGTGTGCACATCACACCACCAGTACCTAGCACGCAACAGCATTATACCATAAAAGAAGCCAAAACATCAGGCGAAAACCTGTACTAAACCAGGGACTGTATTAAGACGTTTTGGAGGCTTAAACTATTTCTCGGGTTACTCTGTCTAATTGCTTGAACTGAACTGACGTGTCCTGCAAGATAGTTTGCATTCGCATTTGATACAATCTGCAGCAAAATATGAACAAAGGGCTGCAATACTCTAAGTGCGTACTATTGAAGTAGGAACCAGTCTTCCCAGTGTACTGCAGCCTCAGGAAAATGCAATGTGGTACACTGCACCACATGCACACACAACAAATTTTAATTCATGGGCATCTGTACACTGTGCTTGTTCAGGACTGGGCAAATGGCTGTTTGTTTGTGACTGAAACTACATACATCAAGACTGTATTGCCAAGCCATCATCTTTTTCAGCCAGTGTAACAGTCCATAAACATATGGATTTCCACGAACATTTTGTCTGCCACACTTTTCTTTGTCATTTTTTTGTACTCTTGCTTCGGTGGCTGCGAGGCAATTCAGGCTGGCTGAAGAGACAGTGGTAGCCTAGTAGCTGGCCTCGCAAAGTTGTTATTTTGATTTTTAAGAGCCAACTTGCTTTGGACAATACTGAATAACACATCAAAAGGCACGGGATAATTGACAAGGTTAGAATGCCTTTGAAAGAAGTTTGAGGCTTCTTTTTTACCTCTGATCAGTCTGCTGAGACCAAATCATGTCAGCTTTTGTTGAAGCAATGTTCAGGTTGGAAAACTCCAAGGCTGTGTGGGTACTCAAACAGCTTCATTGCTTCATAGAGCTGAAGTTGCTATGACATTAAGGCAGAAGCAAATGACATGGCAAAGGAAAGGTTGGTGGACAAAGGACTCTTGGTGGCAATTATGTAGCTTCAAGGGCTATTGCACTGAGTAAGAAAATGTGTTCCTGATACAGCGTGAACAGTGTTAATGCTGAAGAACAAACTGGCAACAACTGCCTAGTCCTACACAAGCACGTGCACAGAAAGGGATGCCTGTTGGCCATGAGGGCCACCACTAGAGGGATCAGCTGCTATCGCTATGACATAGAATGTGACATCAGATGACTATAGTTCACACCTTTGCTGCAGCTCGCTGGCTGGGCAATTGAAGCCTTGATTGTAAGGTTGAAAAGTTTCAATCATAAGGCGGCAATTTAGTTGCCAACTCATACAGCATGGTTCACTGCTCAGTGCTGCAGTGCTGGACGTATTCGCCCAAGCCTGGTGCAAGTTCTCATGAGTACACATGTTCAAGCTGCCGCTAGATACTTAGTTGATAAAGTCACTGAAAATGAAATTTGGTCATCGAAAGAATCATGAAAACGATGCACACAAGGCTTGTAGCATGCTCACTTGGTATGAGCTCAGTCAAAACATCCTGTGTAGAGATGCTGGCAGAAGTGCAGCAGAAGTGTGGATTGAGGAGACAAAAATATAAGCTGTTCAAGTTCCACATATAACAGAGCGGTAATAAATCATCGTTCAGCAAGAACTCTGGCAAAAGGGGCAAGCCGCACTCCCCACGACGAATGCTATAAAAACAGTACTGTTATTGCAGCAAAATTGCCTATAGCTCTTTTGTGAAAGATCATGTCAACTCAATAACCAATATAAAAGCATCAAGTTGCTCCAATAAAAGCCTTGTTATGCTACACCCCAGACTGGGATGTATGGTCTAGGTTGTTTTGTAGCCAAGATGCCCCCAAGCAATGCTTAAAACATGTAAACACTTGGAAATAACTGTGATTAAACTGCTGCCGTGATTAAACTGCTGATTAAACTGATTAACACTTCATAGCTGGTATCACACAATGTTTTCTATGCTACGGAAATATTCCAGCACGTGGGGGCCACAATTCTCCTACAGGCCAATACAGACACAGGGTGCCAGCAAGCATGGAGTAAAGATTTTTCCATGTGCATTGATGTAGTCTACCACATTTGGTTTTCTTGGGTGCGCAGTCATATTGGGGTAACAATTTTCTGCCTGAATATTCATCGCAGGTAGCACTGCAGCCAGCTAAAGCGAGTTTTTTGTTCACACCTTGCTACAGATGCGGCAAGATGTAGACTTGACCCATTTTTCTAGGCACATTTGTTGGGTTCAAGAAAGAACACAGAGTAACATAAGAACTTTATTCCTTCTAGATTTAAGGCATGGGGCCAGGTGTTAACCATTGTTTTAAAAATTTTACCGAACTGGGAAAGATTCTTTTTTGAAAGTCTTCTCAAATCAGCTTGATACAGTCCCTGGCTTAGTATGGGTGCATGTGCTGTGGCTTTTTTTAGTCTGTTTAAAAGGTCGTTTTTCTTTTGAGTGTTCCAGTCGCAAGGAAATCACAAATATATTTTGATTTCGGGAACCCTTGTGACATTACACAATTTCTTTACATGTTGCAACCAAGATTATTTTTTAAACACATGCCTTTCTTTCAGCATGAACAAAACATCTTATATGAAACAAGGCAAAAATGGCTGCTTATGCATTTGTACGATATTCCAACTGAGAGTGGTGAAAAGTAATAAAATGTTCTACTTTCATAATTTTTCTACCAGGTGTAGAAAATTTCTTAATAGAAATGAAGCAAATTCACTTTTTGCACTAGCCTATTACAGAAACAAACATGACAAACTGAGCTTTTAAGGGGGACCTCAGAAGGGCCCAGTCCGTGCGTCTTCTTTTCTAGCGCCATGGCTGTGAGCGCAGCTGAGCACATCTGCAGCCTGCACAGCCTGTTCTAGAGGTAATCTGCTGCGTGCGGAAAGACTAGACGTGCTGATATGGCATGGTATTATGTGCACAGTCTTCCCACGTGTTTAGTACACGGGGTTGCATAATCTGTAGTTTCAGAGATGCATTGAAGTTTGAGACAGACAAAGCATTCGCCTCCTCTGTCAGCACTTTTCATGACAGTGTCGTTCCACTGTGTGTGGCAGTATCGAAGAGGACAGAGTGGATGCGAAAGCAAGGCTGGGTTTGCTTCATGCTACCTATGTGAAGGTATCGTTAACACACCGTGAAACCATATCTTTCGTCGCTGACTCTCTAATTCAAAATTTTTTTTCTCATTCAGATTTGTGTTTTCTGACTGCGGCCCTTTCCGTGGGAAAACAATTCATTTGCAAATGTACCTATTTGACTAAACGGTCGAATCTGAGTACAATTAACCAAATTGCTGATTTTAGTGGATTCGTTATGTTGGGGTTCCTTTGTACATGACTCCAGAAAAAGCCGACCATCGTCTGCTCACACTCCGCCGCGCCCGCCCATGTAGGAATAAACTCAATTTTGGTTCGCCACGATGGTTACTGGTGTAGTGGCTGTCGTGCGTCCACCCAAACACATTTTGTCGGCTACACAAAAACCTCAAAGAACACCTGTATTTTTCTTATGTGCATTCACTAATCAAATAAGTACGTGTTTGCTAGAATCCCCATAATATTGAGTTAGCTGGTCTGCTTGAAAATGTTCAAAATATGGCAGTTAGATTTGTAATAGGAAGTCATACTAAAAGGCTTTGTATTACTGAGAGTAAGGGTAAGCTGCAATGGCAGGATTTAAAAGACTAGGAAATCTCTTCAGTTAGAATTATTTCACAGCATAAACTATTCCAAACATGTAGAGATAGAGAAATTCATATCAGGCTATCATCATACCTCACAAGAAAGAGATTACGCTAAAAAGGTTTATTAATTTCCTTTTACTTATAGGTGATGCCTCACATTGTTTTTTCCTTGGACCAAAGGGACTGCAAGGTTTTACCGCCTGCAAATGTTTGCATAGTTTTCAAAGATAATTCCCTCCCTGCTTTGTGTGCTTGATTTGAATGTATGTTACATTACACAGAATGTATACCCCCCTGCAATGCCAGTACAGGCGAAGCAGGTACTAAATGAATAACCACAAACGAATTTTGGAGTGAGCAAAAATGGCATGGGCAATAAAGATATGCGTAGATGTCCCGTCGGTGTTGCTGTCAAACAAGAAATTGTGATATCGAGGGACGGAGCAAAATAACTACATGTGTGCTTGCCAAACTATAGCTCTCATTTGCACCTTGATTGTGATTTAGCTACGAAGAGAAGTTTTCTTTTTTTGTCTTGTTCTTTTTCTGTTAAAATGTACTTTTTTTCTTTGTCTACTTTCGTTTGGGTTTTTGAAGCTATATCATGTGCCCATGTGACCAATAATGCCTTGTGGAAGTTAGTGGTTGTTGGTATTTCTCACTGCCTGTCGTTTGTTCAATGTGTGTACTAAAATCAATAGACCACCAACCAATATAAACCAGTGTGTCTAATTTGTTTTCTTGTTTTAGTACGAATGATCTCACTGGTTATGTGCCCAAATAAACAATTAGATAATGGAAACAAAGTTCATCAGAACAAGTCATGCGTTTTACTTATAATTACCCTATTTCAACTGCAGAACCCACATGTTCAGGCATGTTGATTTAAGTAGAACAAATCTTTTTGCGATTCTTAGTTCTGAACAGGCGAGAGCAGTGTTAAGGACACAAAGTGAGTCCACATAGATAAATGGCATGGTGCACTGTGCACTGACTGATAATTGATGTGTTTTTGCAACAGACAAGCAAATAAATATCCAGTAACGCCTTGTCAAAGGCACGAAACCACATAAAGAGGCAGGGTGTGGTCACAAACAAATGTGCCGTGGTTTTAGGTTTGTTAACAAGCACGCCACTTTCCTGTAACTTCACAGAACAGTTGCTGTGCTGACACATTTATCTTTTTTTGTTGTTATCTTGTGGGATTTGATTAGTTTCTGGGTTAATGGTTGCTGCTTTCGCTAACATGTTGCACTTGTGAAATTTGGGCTGTCATCTGCACTGTTTACAGCGTATGTACTCTAAGGGTCACATTATAGTGGTGCTTAATCGTGAAGGCTGTCATTCAAATATAAACTTGTCTGGTCTTCATATGCTTTTCTTCATGCCAAAGGAAAAGATATACTATGTTTGTGTCAGAAAGAAAGAAACTGAAACTGGTGTCTATTATCGCACATAAATCTATGCTTAGTGGCGTTAATATTTTTGCATAATTTCAACAACTTATTTGGTGCATTTCTGTAACATTCACACTCTGGCTTATCCATTTAGGTGTAAGGAATAAAGGCAAAAAAGTAAAGCATTGAAGTGGATTTAACTTAATGCTCTTGATTCTTGTTACCTTCTTGGCAGCTTTTCTTTTTGGACAAGCATATGTACAAAAGCATGTTTTGAACAAATAGGCTGTTGTTTGCGAGGCTTTGCAAGCACCACTATAACGTGACAAAAGCAGTGTGTGGCCATTTGGTTATACAAATTCTGGTGTAATGACACCACGAGAAGTAAACGAAGAAAGATATGTACGCACATGACACTAGCACCGGATCTCACTTCAAGCTTTAAAATAAGGAAACAGGCAATATTTAGTAACAGGTGGAGACATGATGTGATGATATCTCTTAAAAGAAATTCTTTATGCAGTGCAACTAATAGATCACTGATACATTTGTCATTCTTTTTAAATGTTGCAAGCCACAATTACCTTGCATGTTGTCAGGTCGTAATATCGGCCTACAACGCAAGTCTTGTGGAACGCATGACTGCAGTCACATTCTTTGCAGTATTTAACATTGTGTGAAGGAGGGTTGTTTCACACAGATGACTCATACTCCCTCAATCTCCCTGATTTCACATTAATAGAGCATCCCATCTGTCCAATGTAGGCACAGCCTTATGATGGCAGCAGACTACACAACCCTTGCGGCCTAGCTCACTAGATGCATATTGTGCTTCCAAGCCACAACCAACCTTCCCCTTTTTTTTTGGCTTCTGCCTTTTATTACAGCACAAAACTCTCCTAACGAGGGCATGAGTAAACAATGATTTGCGCAACTAAATTAGGCATGAATATGCAATATAATGAATGAGATGAAGTAAAAAAGTGGTTGCAGTTGTTTCGTATGGATTTGTGATTTTCATGGGTAAATGTGTAGCTGGTGTCTACGGGCAAACATTTTTTTTTCTGTGTGAAACGTGAAGATAGATTTGATCTGATGAGAAAAAAAGACAAGCCAGAAAAACAAATTAATCTGTTGCGTGCAGCACAATTTGCAGGCGGTGCACTGTACAACAGAACTTATGTACAGTCGGCCGTTCCCATCCAGTCATGCTTGCATTGCATAGACACACATTGTAATAATTTGAGATTGCGGCTATTGAAGTTTGTGTGCAGCAACTCTCATCCGCACATTGTGATGCACTGCAAAATAGATTGGATCGTTCCTGTGTTCTTCAAAACTGGTAGCCAGAAATTATGAGCACACGTACATAAGATAATTAAGCTTTGGCAGATTAGCACGAAAAGGACAAATGCATCAGGGATTCTCAGTTACATTGAATGAGGAATTTGTTTTTGAATTAATGACGTCACTTCCTGTCACTATGTGTTGTATATGATGTCTGTATTTTTTTATTAAAGTGAGAGTTGAGGTTAGGCGCTTGTGTCCTGCATGTCTTTGTCTTCGTTTGCTTCTGTGGTGCCATTACACCAGAATAAATCCATGACAGGAGCTGCCAGTCTATACAGTTATACTACATTGGGCTCAGTACGGCTGGCGGCCTGAATGAGACGAGTGCGAAATAGCAGTAAGAACTTCAGAAGGGTAGAATTTTGTGTCAGTTGGTGATGCATATTACAGTATGCTGAAGCGCTACAGATGGAACAGTGTGAGGCGAAACAGTTGGGAAAGTGCTACAGACAACTGCGAATGTTTACTAGAAAGTTTCGCTGTAGCAGGACAATGCGTGCATTATCCTGGTGCAACAAAATTTGCCAATGTTCATAGTTGTCAGTAGCACTTGCCCATCTTCATTACACTTCACTGTACACTAATAGCAGTAACAATTGCCAAATTTTAGGAGAAATGTTTCAGTGTAACACGTGTTTTGTTAACTGACAAGTAAATGGCATACTGTCTGCGAACCGATGATCAGATGCATTTTTCATGCACATACATTATTTTGTACAACTGCTTCCTGCTTTGGTTTTTTATGGCTTTTAGGAAGCATTCCAAAGTACTTACCTGTTTGTCTGTTCCAAAATTAAATCTGTTCTCAGCCAGCACTATGTGGCATTACTGTATAAGCCCTTACTTCGTCAGTGTCCTTCGCGTTGTTCCCAACTAAATATGAATAACCAAATAACCAATTTCTCTTTAATTTTCAGATTATGAAGAGAATAGTCCTAATATTTATTTCATTAGAAAAATTTTCTCAATTTTAGGAAGAAGTCCGGCTGGCCCCAAGCCTGGTACGAAATGAAGAAATGGTACTCCACATCAATTCATGTTTACTTGTCGTCATAGCCAGTCTGTTAGCTTAATTTTTGGTTCTTCCTATTGAATTCTCAAGAAAGGTACCAACTCTGTCATTCATTGGAAACAAATTTTTGCACTTGGGGACGCAGCCATGCATAAAGCCTTTGAGCACATTAATATCTTCATTTTTTAAAGAAAGTGCAGCTCCTGCGTGGAGCAATAGGTTGAATAAGACGAGGGTAAATGAAAAGATGGCGACATTAGTCATCAACAGTTGTCCAACAAAGGAAGTCTCAAGCTGGAGCCAACATCTTTGCAAGGGAACCAAATGGCTCCAGCCTGAGGCATTCGTTGTTCAACCTGGCAAGCCTCCTTGTCGAAATATTTCCTCTAGCCTGAGCCCTATATCGGTTCCACCACCCTTGACCAACAATACACCTATACATTTGGCAGCCCATGGCAGAGTAACAAATTCACAATCAAATAAAGGGAATGTAGTGTGCACCCTGGAAGGTAACATGAACAGTATTTTATTTACCTAATGAAATTTATAATTTTATACCCATTTATAATTTATAAATGGGTATATAGTTATTTATACCCATTTTTATACTACTAATAATAATTAATAATTTTATACCCTTTTTATAATTGGACAGCATGGTTCCTCAGAGAGAATAATATTTCGAAGCTCACACAATTCTGCTCCTTTATGTCCGTTAAATCCGTCCTGGTTGCTACACTATCAGCCCTGTCTGTAATTGCATAGCAGTGTTTTGAGTATGCATCCAAATTCAAAAGAATAGTTAGGCTTCTACCTCAATATGTCTGCTACTGCGTTGCAGCTCGAATTTTATATCTAGGTGGTGACTGTGATGCCATGTGCTTTTTAAATAAGACCAATATGCTATTTGAAGGGCAATTAAATGCAATCTCAAATGACCTCAGCTCGGGGGATGACGTGATTGGAGGCCAATGTGATAAGGACGATTTGATTTCAAAAAACAAAGCACTTAAACATGAGAAAGCATGACTAATTTCGTCCAAAGATGCTGCTATTAGATATGATCAGGAAAGGTACTTGTTCATGGCTGCATTTGCAACATGTTATATTGCTGGCTTCATATGTTGCACTGGGTACAGTGAAATGTTGCTGCTTGCACAATATTCAACTAAACATGGTAGCCGAGCTAAAGTGTCCATGCAGAACACAACTCATCCAGCATTATGGACTACAGTGGAATCTCGATAAACGAAAATCGCTTAAGCGAAACTGCCGCTGAAATAGGACACCATCCTGATGGTTGGTTGGCTCTCTGCAATGTCTCTCAGTAAATAGATCGCCTGGTAAATGGAACCAATTTCCCTGGCACCATTAAAAGAGGCTTCATTTAAAGAGCGCCCACTGAAAAAATAAATGGGGGATCCTGTTTGGAACTTTCGCAGATCTAGTCGTAAACAAAACCGCATTTCAGTGGAGGCGAAATGCAAAAGCACCCGTGTACTTAGACTTAGGTGCATGTTAAAGAACCCCAGGTTGTCCAAATTAATCCGGGGTTACTCGCTATGGCATGTCTCATAATCAGAAGGTGGGTTCTGGTTGTTAAAACACGATAATTTCTATAGCTTGCTCAGAAATACAGCCCAATAACTACACTCAATTATGTAGCTTGTTCGTGTGATGAGTCCCAATTTCTTAATTTAGCACTTTGACATTTATCGTATTTGTGTGCTAGTTCATGCAAAATACCACTGATCGGCCTCATTATGCAAGCCACCGTTAATTAGGAATGGCTTAGTCAAGCAACTTAAACTTACAGCACAAACACCTAAGACGGACCACAAAAGGAAGATACGACACACACTGGTGCTAACAACTTCTTTATTTCTTCGTCGTCGATGCAATATAAACCGTAGGCCACACAACCGCGCACGCACTCAGATTACATTACAGAGATCTGCCAAATTATCACATACGCAAACGTAGGCACTCAAATTCAGATGGGTGCAGGGACAAAGATATCTTACTGATGCAATTATCGCCTTGCCTTTTTTTGTGGTAGGCCTCTAAGGCAAGCCGCGCATGCTCATTCTTGCTTTTGCCAAGAATCGACGTCCCGTCAAGTTGTGCCTCACAATTGTTGCAAGAGTTTATATGCGCACCAAGGTGCGCTCCTCTATGTACATTTTTTTTTTACTTTTTGCGCTTGTTCCCTGAGTCGCTCATTGACGCAATGCCCTATCTAGCCAAGCTATGTCTTACCACATGAGAGTGAAATGGTATAAACCACGCCGACAGCGCACAATAGGTATGAAGCATCATGCCGAATTTGGCATCCCCCTCTGCTCTCTCCGCAGGTGCGGGAGCGTAGCTTTAAAAGCTTGTTCGGCGCAGAAAATGCCAGAGGAACATTATGCCTGCAAGCAACTTTCTTGAGTTGGTAGATGATCTTGGTGTTTAAGGGACCACGCAGGGAACATGCGCAAAAAGTAAAGAAAAATGTAGATAGAGGAGTGCACCTTGTTGCGCATATAAACTCTTGCAAAAATTATGAGGCCCGACTTGATGGGATGTCGATTCTTGGCAAAAGCATGAATGAGCTTGCGCGGCTTGCCTTAGAGGCCTATCACATAAAAAGGCAAGGTGATAATTGCATCAGTGACATAGCTTTGTCCCTGCAGCCATCTGAATTTGACTTCCTACGTTTGCATATGTGATAATTTGGTAGTTCTCTGTAATGTAACGTGTGCGCATGTGCAGTTGTGTGGCCTAGGGCTTATATATGCATCGACGACGAAGAAATGAGGAAGTTGTCAGTAACACCAGTGTGTGTCGTATCTGCCTTTTGTGGTCCGTCTTAGGTGTTTGCGCTGTAAGTCTTAAGTTCAGAATTATGTACCAACTAGGCCCAAATGAAGTTTTATTGTTAGTCAAACGAGCTCAATATATAGTTTGCGCAAAAGTGTGGAGTGGCAGTACAAAGTAACAGTTCCAACGCATGGCTCTGTAGTTACAGTTCAGTATGAAACGAGATAAGATTTCTTAGCATTTCTTTCAGTTACTAATTTCATTGTGTTAGGACATGTATAATACTAGTAACTGGCATGCTTACAATGTACAGTGTTCTTTTTTTAAAATTGCAGACAGTTGTTTTACTGGGGCAGAAATGTGCTTTCTTTTGGGCCCGGAAGTGAACATATTATGTTTCTTACATTTGGTGTCTAATAAATTTTTTTCACTGTCAGTGTGTCTCGTGCATTTTTCCTTTCAGCAAGTAGCAACTGCTCTCGAAAGCGTTTGCTGGCCACGGAGGCACTGCCGATAAGCTAGGACGACTGTATAAAAGCTTTGCTTGCAAAGAGGGGCTCTGTGATCAGCAAAAGGAAAAAAAAATGAAGACGAGCGGTGACGGGCTCATTCGCCCTTTGACCACGTGTGCGCGTGACTTGGTCGATTCAGCGGTGGCCCTGTGCCGTCGATTGGACCACGTGTGGCGAGCCCGCGGCGAAATGCTTCGTGGCGGTACGCTGCGCCTATGCAGCAGCAGACGGAATACCGCAGGCCAAAGTGTCGGGCGCCGGCGTTCGCTCCGAGCAGGTGCGGCACCTGCTCGGGTGGCAGCTCACGGACGGCCGAGTTCGCTTGAGCCTTGATCGCGGGCGTTCGAGATTTCGGCCTGCGGTGTTCCGCCTGGTGCTGCGTAAGCGCGTGAACCGCGCCACCATGCATTTCGCTACGTTCTTGCCGCACCTAAACTGAAATGCTTTTAATTCCTTCACAAAACTCCGATTGTACCTCCCAGTCAAATGGGGGTAAAGTGGGCGTATTACAGTACCCCAGTTGTGTATCCAATTAATGCCCACGTCAATGGGAGTTCTATCGTACGTCCTTTCAATGGGAGCAAAAAGATGTACAAAAGGGAATGCGCTAGAGGACAAGCAAAAAACGCCCATCTGGGTGTTTCTTTAGTTTACAGTGTAGTTTCATGCACGCGTCATTCTTCGCCGCGCAAACGGTGCTCGAGTGCGACGCTTAGCTCGAGGCGACAACGCGCCGATTGGCGCTCCTTTCGCTTCTGCAAGCAACGCACATTCGGATCGGTCCAGCTCAGACGCAGCACAGAACGGTGGCATGTTTTGGTTATCGCCGATTAAAATTGTACAGTACGCCTTCAACGGAAACGCGCCGCGCTAGATATGCTTACTGCGGTAGTTTTGGCGATGATAGGCGATAAGGCGAGCCCGTCGGCGGCTGTGTTCTTTACCGACGTCGTCACCACACCTCTGTTCATTTGCGCTGTGTATCCGTGTACAGTCACCGCGCGGAAGTTGCGACTTATCGGTTGGCCGTTCTCCGCAAATCCCAAAGAGGCGAAAAAATTGGAGGCTTATCAAGGTTAAGCCCAGTGGATGCGAAGCATGTTTAGAAACACCCTCGGAGCGTTGTCGTCGAGCCGCATATTGAGCGCGCCGCTTGGCTAGGCGTTCTTCGCGTTCTTCATCGGTTTCCGTAGCACGCTGCAGCCTTCGTTTTGCATTCCTATTATTAACGTCCTTAGCGTTTGGAGGCATGTTGACCGCATACACGCCCGGCGCAAAGACGCTGGCGCGGTTGCGGGCACAGAGACTGACGCGACGGCGGGCGCGCGCCGCTTCATCCCTCGCGTGACGTCACATATCACGTGATGCAGCGATGGTGGTGCCGCCGCCGCGTCGCGCGCGACGGCGCGAACCGAAGCGTGGAGGCCTCCGCCGGGCGACGTCCGACGGCGCGATATGAGGCCCCATCTGCAGCCGGTGTGACGTCATCACGTGGCGTCACATCATGTGATCTCACTTCAGGGTCAATGGTGGCCACCGCCGGGAGGTGACCGACGGCGCGATATGAGGCCCCATCTGCAGCCGGTGTGACGTCATCACGTGACGTCATGTCACGTGACCAACTTGAAGGTCACTTGCAGGTCAATGGTGGCCACCGCCGGGAGGCGACCGACGGCGCGATATGAGGCCCCATCTGCAGCCTGTGTGACGTCATCACGTGACGTCATCTCACGTGACCCCACTTCAGGGTCAATGGTGGCCACCGCCGGGCGTCGCGCGAAGGCCCGAAACCTACGTTAATATGCTTCGCATAATATATTTTGCGGTGCGTCGCATCAATAGGCGCAACCTAAATCGAGGCGCGCTTAACCGCTACGGCACAAAATGTGATCACACTAACCGTATGGTATACGATGAGCCACTACGGATTAAAAAATAATTCTGATGTCCTATGTGCCCAACCAACGACCTGATTACGAGACAGGTCGTAATTGGGGACTCCGTATTAATTTTGACTTCCTGGAAATTTTTACGTGCATACAATGCACAATGCACGAGCGTTCTTGCATTCCGTTCCTTTGGAATGCGGCCGCTGCAGGGATCGTATCCACGAGCTCGAGCCCCAAATTGCCACGGCGGCCGCCATAGTTACGAAATGCGTACGCTTGAAGCGCAACACTGCCTTCCGGTACGAGTGTGGTACAAGCGTAGCACAGCTGCACACCTGCTGCAGAATTATTTGTCGCGGTTCTTCTAAGCTCGTAGTGCCTGCCTAAATACCTTGAAAGGCTGCGTGCCTCTCAAGTATCGGAACACGATAACAAGCGCTTAAGTGGCCCACGTGAGCCCCTATGAAAGATGACGTGGCAACAGTACAAAATTATCACTGCGCAGAGAAGCCGATCCTTATGTTCCAACTGTGTTCTCTCATACAAATTAAGGAAACGTTATTAGACAGCAACAAATGAAGCAATGTAATTTTACGCACGTGGGGCGCCGCTGCCTCTTCGCCTACCATTGTTTCAAACGAAGTGACGGCGGCAGTGGGAATTAGTATCGCGCGCTTTTGCTCCGCGGGATGCGGTTTGCTTGAAGAAAGTGAACGCTGTGCTTAACATCTCACGCTTGTCAATGTCAAAATAGAAAAATAGCTACCTGCTCAAGAAAACGAGATTACTTACCTATCTGCAGAAGTTCGGCTGCAACTGTTTCGGGGTGCCTTCTCTCCAACAGGCATCATGACGTCTGCCGCACAACTCATCAAAACAACCAGGCTCGCACGTCAGTCGAAGACTAGTAGCTGGGTGAGCCAACAACTTCAACGGATAAACCTCCCACTTATCGTCGGTAAAGCATTTCACTAAAATGTGCGTCATGATGTCCGAAAAGAAAAAAAATACTTGCATCAAAAAGCAAGAGGCCTGAACCACCGCACAACTGCAACCAAGTAACTGAGTCTGAAAGCCGTTCACAGCTTCACTATTGTATTGAGTTATAAACACCTTTCAAACACAAGATAACGACACTGAAAAACCGCTAATTAATTAGCAATAATTTTGCATCCGCTAACCTTCATAAATTTCTAAGAACAACCTAATTTGTAGCGCAAACAATAAATACTACGACCAAAAAATGCGACTACAAAACTAGCGGTAACCATGTGTACTGTTGAAAAGTGTGCGCAAAACGAAGCTACAACGATTGCAACCACGTGCGTGCGTGCGTGCGCGCGCGCGCGCGCACGCACGCACGCACACACACACACACACACACACACACACACACACACACACACACACCAAAACGCTACCTTCACGTTTCTAGCGCCACCTAGAAATAAAAATGACTACTAATTTTGCTATTTTTCCAAATGTAACGCTTCTAAAATAGTTTGTAGCGCCTTTGCAGATGACGAGCTGACAAATAAGGCATGTTAGAGTCCGTTACCGTTATTTCTTTCATTTGCTTTTGGTGTTCTACTTAAGTGAACATACGAGACCTGCAGGCAGGCTTGGCCAATGAGAGGACGACAGTTCGGCGAGGCTCATTGACTTACAATGTTCTCCCAAGCTAATAATGTATGCAGATGACACTAAAATCTTTTTCAGGGGTACATCCATTCAAAAATTGAGCACCAAGTGAATAATTACCTAAATAACCTCGCAAGTTGGCTTAGTTGAAATAAATTGCAACTAAATGTTAGTTAAACGAAGTACACAATATTTTCTCCAATCAATAAACTACGTAAATATCAAACAACTATTGTGTTTGAGAGCAGACAGAGCATGCAGGTAAAGACCCAGAAGTTTTTAGGAGTTTGGTTTACTGAATGCTTGACGTGGAACACACATATAGAAAAACTAACAATAGAACTTAGTAGAATTGTTGGATGGTTGTACAGACCCAGCGTAGTCTGACCAAGAATACTTTGTTTAGCGCAAAACGACAGAGACAAGAAAGACGACAGGACAAGGCGCTTGTCCTGTCGTCTTTCTTGTCTCTGTCGTTTTGCGCTAAACAAAGTATTCATGGATTCCCACCAACTAGCCCGCCAACGCATTGTGCTGAACTAGTCTGACCAAATTGGTTACAAAATATTACATATTACTTTCTGGTCTATTCTAGAGTAACATACTGTATTTCGGTATGGGGTAAAACCACACCAACTAATTATCAAAAGCTAATAATTCTACAGAAAAGTGTTTTGCGAGCGTTCGAACAATAGCATGGCCTTATCAGGGACTTAAAAACCAAACAACTTTTTGAAAAATATGCAATGCTAAAAGTAACGCAACTATATTATTTCAAGCATTTACAATGCGTTATGCAAAAGAAGCCTGGATGTTTTCCGAGTACATCAGCGGGTACAATATAAAACATACGTCAGCAACGCAAAAAAACACAAAAACTGAGGACAAACCGTGGTGAACAACACATAGATACAAAGTACCGGCATTGCTAAATCGCTTACACGGTCTCATAGATTCTGATCACATACATTTTATTACCATGGTCAAGTCCATCCTTACACGTAATGATATTGAGTGTGCTTGAATAATGAAATTTGTTTGTGTTGTCATACTTTGTGATTTCGCATTGTGTGATGCAAATGACTTTTTTTTTCTTCACCCGATGCAGAAGTCTGTGTTAACTTAGTTGTGTGAATGTTGACAATGTGAGATTTGGGCGATATTTAATTTTTTCTTCTCTTTCCTTACGCTCTATTTCTCTGCTGTGAAAGATATAATTGTTCGAAATGTTTAGAGGTACAATATTTTGTCATGTATATCGGCCTGCGTGATGAACTGTAATAGGAGCAGAGGTCGTTTGTCAGGCTTCGTAGCATTTAGCCTCTGCTCCCGCTCCTGTAAGCAGGCACAAGAAATAAGCTTCAAACTTGAGCTTCAAGCTTCAGATGTACAGATATCAAGAGTGCATCGTGAAGTCTGTCAGCGTAGTTCATTAGTTCAAGCTAAACAACTATCGTGAGTCATACAGTCACATCATTGGATGGTCAAAAACGGTCTGGAAAATTGTGATTATCCACCAGTGGTAAACTGCTCTTGGCATAGTACTGTTCCCACACAACTACACCTATGCTTTAGTTACTGATTGTTGTCAGCTAAATCGATTGGTCGACACTGCATTCAGGAGGCGAAACATGTCAGAATTACTAGACGTTGCTGCGATGAAATTATTTAGCTTTCTGAAACAAACGTGAGTATGAAACTGTTGGGGTGAATTTCAACTCAAACTACAACGTGCTGGAAAATATTAGAAAAAGAATGTGGGTACAAAACAAAAGTCTATAGTATTGACCCATCCAGCTTCCATGTATTACCAGGCAAACCCACGCATGGAACTTTGCTAACGAATGGCCGAAAAAAAACATAAAAAAAAAACATAGCGCTTTGTAAAGGCTATCGATGGTACATAAAAGGTGCAAAGGTTACTTATAGTACATCGACCTCAGTGGAAGGAGGCTGCAGTCATCGCGCGGCATGGCCTATTCTGTGACCACACGTCATGGATTGCTATCGTCCACGCCTTGTCCGTCATCCGGACTTACTGGAAGTGCACAGCTATATCTCCTATTCAAATTCTTGCACACAATACCTCGGATGTACTATAACTTTACAGGTACGGCTACAGGTATTTTTTTTCTTGCGGATATCTTTTTGCGACAGCTTCATCGAAGGTGATGTCAATTTGTTCGAATCCGCGCGCTTCACTAGGGGCTCTATTCTGGTCATCCCACAATTTTGTTAGAGGCATGACGTAGGCGCAACGCTTCCAAATGGCACCGGTGGCGCCGTTTTGCTTTCGTAACATATCGCAAACTTCATATTTTCCCCAAGAAACTGAAATGTAGGAAGTGAACCGAACGTTCTTAATAAAGCAAAACAGTTTTCCTCCTTAATAAAGATAAAGCAACTAGGGCAAAGCGTGCGATTATTAAGTCGAAAAATTTCTCGCTTCCATCATCTTTTACTTACAAGCCATCGCCTCCTTGATTGACCTGCCTGCGTCTCTAAGAGAAACGGAATGACACAGCGGATATTAGTCATATTCTACATCCAGACAGCATACGCGACGCACCAGTGGTGATGAGCGCACATTCTAGGCCACGTTATCGCTATCTCGTGAAACGCAAGTAACTCAGCCCCACTAACCTATTAACGTAGAATGAGGTAACTGGTTGAGGAGCTGCAAAAATATCACTGATAGCAGTGCGCGCGCCACAGCTATGCGAATGCGCGACGCAAGCGGCCGCGCTGTAATCTCGTTCGCTTCGCTGCTTACGACAACCACTTGAGGCAATCTCAAGGCGCCATCTTGCGTGCATTTCGTTTGAGAAATAAAAAAGCCACCGTTTTGGTGACCTTTCATGATGTGAAAGGTCATTAAGGTTGATTGAAATACGAACGCAACAGGGAAACATGCGCAAGGTTGCAGAAGGTTTGTAATGTCCAACTACGTATGTTATTTCAAGTAAACGCGCATTTTTTTATGACGGCCCAAAGCACAAATGTCAACACCGCTCGAGAGAGATGGAAATGCTACGAGCACGCGTAATGAACAAAAGATTGGCAGCGGCTTAGCTCAGCTAATCCTGGAGATGCAAAGCGAAAGCTTGATTTAGCCTAGTTAAGTCTTGTCTTCACTTGGTTAACCTGTGATTTGGCTGTAATGATTATACCTAGGTATACAATTATCGTTAAGCCAGCTATGACGGCTGTGTCTAGGTCGGTGGCTAGACATGCAAAGAGACGCCGCGAACATGCATAGCATCGAAGCACGAACAGACAGGGCGGAAACACGCTTGCTACATTGATCTCCACGGTGCGACGCCTGCTGGATTCCGGACCCTCTCCAGCGAAGAAGCTCGCCTCGTGATATCCGCGGAGTGGTCAGACGCCGCTTGGCGACGACTGCTCAAAGCCTCCCGCTCACGCGCAACGCTAATAATAATAATAATAATAATAATAATAATAATAATAATAATAATAATAATAATTGTTGCCACCTTACAATAATCGTACATCAGAAGGCAGGCCCGTCAAAGCCAAGCTACGTTAAAGAGTAGCGGTGAAATGACCGACCCTTGCGGGGTGCCTGTTTGGAAGTAGGAAGCTTTCACTGCGCATGTTGCAGATTCCGACTGTTGCTGTGCGGTTCACCAGAAATTTTCTGACGTATGCGTAGGTCCTAGTGCCGCAGCCGGTGCCTTCGAGAGTGTTGAGGATCGCGTCTTGGCTAACGTTATCAAAGGCTCTCTTGACGTCTATTGTCACTATGGAGTATTTGCTTCGACTGTTTAGGTGATCTAGAAGGCCTTCTTTTAGTTGTAAGAGTACATCCTGCGTTGAGAGGTGCTGCCTGAAACCGAACATGGTGTCTGGTAGGTGGTCGTTGTCTTCCAGGTACTGGGTAATGCGGTCGTGCACCATATGTTCGAAAAGCTTTTCCGCGCACGAGGTGAGGGAGATCGGGCGTAGGTTCTCCAAGCTGAGAGGTTTGTTGGCCTTGGGGATCATGGTGATGTCCGAGTGTTTCCACACAGCAGGCAGTACTCCCTTCTCCCAGAACTCATTGTAGTAAGGGAGGAGAGGCTCGGTGGCCTGCTGCGGTAGGTTGCGTAGGTGTTTGTTAACGATCCTGTCTTTACCAGGGCTAGTGTTTCTTGTTATCTTATCACAAGCTGTGCGTGTTTTGTGGAGGGACCCGCGCCTCCCAACCAATGGGGATATGCGCCCGTGCGGGAGAGTGCAAGGGCGCTTGTACCGCTGATGTTAGATATTTGTGCGCCTGCATGGTTCGGTACGAACGAACTAACAAACACGCCATGCCCTCTAAGTAAGAAGCCATGATCACCGGTTACCAACCCGTGCCTTATTTTCGTTTTCGAGAAGCACAGCTCTACCGTGCGACCTCCGGGGTTTCGACGCTACTGATTACCAGCCAGTGGCGTCCCGTGTTCCATTCTTCGGGATTTCTTTCGAGAAGCGCTGCCACGCGACATCCGGCATTTTGACGCTACTAACGCCGAGCCAGCGCGAAGGATCAATCGCGCTCCATTCATCGGGACGGCCACATCGTGATCCTGCGGTTATCGGACTGTCTCGGTGTGCGCACTAACTTCAGATATTGCTTTGCATGTGTTACAGTGCTTTGTCGAACAGTTAACCTTTCTACGGGTGGTTGGTAATTCGTCTTTATCATTAATCTTACTGCGAAAAGTAATTTGAGAGCGCGACGGACATATAGCTTTAGGATTATTCCAGACTCAGACAACATGGCAGACAAGAGCAAAATGTACAAACAGTGCTTCAGAGACTGCTGGCTTAAAGAGGGTAAATACAAGAAGTGGCTCATGGCGATATCTCAGGACCCCTTCAAGGATTTTTGCAAATTTCGCCAATGTCCTATCAAGTTGAAGAAAGCGAGCACCGATAAGTACGCCACTTGTAAAAAACACCTGGCATGTGCGCCACGCAAAGGACCTGTAATTGGCCTCATGCCACGTCAGCCACCTGGACTCTAGGATAAATAATGGACACCTGGTGAGGCACCCAACAAATACTTGGCCATGTACATTTGCATGGTTCGAAAAGACATAATAAACGAATACGAGAGGCGCCGTCCTGTCCACAGTAACTTCTCAAAAGAGAAATGGAAGGCGCTGAGAACCTTGCGTGACGAGTAAATAATTGTTCTTAAGCCAGCGGGCAAAGGTGGTGCAGTTGTGGTACTTGACCGGAGTCATTACATAGCCGAACGTTTCCGTCAGCTGGCCAGTTCCGATTTTACACAGTACTAGCTCCTAAGCAACCCTACAAAGAAACTTGAAAGCGACATAAAGGACGTCCTCACGACTCTGCTCAAGGCAAGGAAGATAACCGATGCGCCGTTCAAAGCATTGATACGGAGAAATCCTGGCCCCGGCCATTTCTACGTACTACCCAAAATTTCCAGAACAGACAATCCCGGCCGCCCTGTCATTTTCAACAACGGAACAGCGACCGAGAAAATATTCAGTTTTATTGACATTCTCATCAAGAACTTCCATGTTCATTCCCCTCGTACATCAAAGACACAAATCACTTCCTTCGGGAGGTATGAAACCTGGCGGTACCGGCAGGGCGTTGCACCGTGGCCGAAACACAGACACGCACTCTCTCTCTATCTCTCTCCCTCGCACGGACACACACACACACTACCCCTCTCTCGCACGCACACTCGCACGCACAATACGCACGCACAGAAATCCTTGCGCTTACAAACTAACCCACATTCCATCACTCGCATGCATGCTGCAATACGAACACACACGTTCGCACACTTACACATTCACACACGCCCACGCATGCACCGCAAGCACTCAAGAGCACGCACACATGCTCTAACGCGCGTGTATACACGTAGACGCAAAGGCACGCGTGCACGCACGCATAACCAGACTGGCACGCTTGAAAATACAAAATAGCACACGCACGCGCACACATACACGCCTTTACGTGCTCATACAACCATACACAGGCACGATCAGGACGTGCGCACGCCTATCTCTCTCTCTCTGTCCTGGCTGCCTCTCGAAAACCTGCGCGTGCAGACAGACTGCATGACACTCCCCCTACCATTGCTGTTCGAACAACAGCTGTAATGAATCGCCCTTCAATTTAAATTTAGCGCTTCTTCAAATCAATGTGCCCTCTGCCTCAAGGGTGCAAAGATATTCGCTCCTGTCCTGTGACTTCACCGCCCATCCCTGCCTAAAACAGTGCTTGAAAGCACCACTGGTATTCTGACTATAAGTGATGACATAAATGTAATATTGTTAGAAGGGACTACCCGCTCTTTTTTGTAGGTTGAAACTTTTTGATAATCAGCCGATGTTTCGAAATATAATCTTTGTTAAATTTTGCCCATTCAGTTACGCATGCGCATTGCCGTGAAGTTAGGAAGAGAAATGTCCAGAATTCCTGGACATTGTTCGCGAATTTGACAATTGGAGCGCAAAATTTTTTAACGGGTTAATTCTGCAATATATTCCACGTTCTTGCTTCTTTTCGGTCGCATATTTCTTTTTACTATTTTCAATAATTATTTAGCTTTGATGCGTTTCCGTCACCTCATTCTAAGGTCAATAGGTACGTGCCGCAGCAGCGGAGCACAATCATCCCAATATTTCCGTTCAGGCCATGCGTCATTTGTCATCGTTGTGGTCCACTCCAGTGGCAAGATTTCCAATAGCGCCTCCATTCGCACTTCAGAGCCCGGAGTCGCCGAGCAAGCCGCCATCACCCTCGCCCTGCTAGACGGCCGTGGGTCCGAGATATATAGCGATTCCAAAATGGCAGTTAGGGCTTTCCAGAAGGGTTGCATCGCCAAGGAAGCTGCTCGTCATCTTAGCAGCTCGAGTCGATATGCTCTCACGCATCATTCAATCCACTGGTTTGCCGCTCACGTAGGGTCGGTCGAGGGTGCTCCCCCGAACCCAATGAGTCGGCTCCCGAGGCTGCGCGGGACCTCACCGACCGCGCTTCCTCTGCAAGAAGCACCGACTCCCCTCCTCCCTACGGCCACAGGAGCGCTCCCACTACTCACGACGAGATTATTAAATTATTCTACATGTCTAGAAGGGTCTTTCCACCCCCTCACCCCAAGTTGAATAGGGCGCAAGCCGTTTCGTTTAGACTTCTGCAGACCACACGTATCCGTGTCTGTCCGTTCTCTACGAGGCTTACCCGCACGTGTATCGCGACGACGCCTGCCCCTCCTGCGGGCAGACCTCCACTGTAGCGCACATGGAGAGCGGGTCACCATACCCCATGTTCAGCAAGGAGGAGTGGGACTCGCTTCTGCGCAGCCTCGCTCTAGAAAAGGAAATCCTAGCTGTTCGACGTGCCCGCGACCGGGCCGGTGGGCTAGACCTGCCGGTCCCGACGTGGGACGATCCGGGTGCGCGATGAGCTCGCGTCCTCGCCGGACCTGCAATAGTTTCTTCACTCATTCACTCATGCGTCATTCAGGCTACGAGCAAGTCCGTGGCATGTGGCGCGTTTCGTGTCCATGCGTTGGGGTGGCGCCACCATCACAATGACGACAGCGCACTGCCGGCAGCGGTAATCGAAGCGTCAGCTAAGCCTTTATATTGTAAACTTTATTTGTGGCACTTCAAACCAGCACGTACAGAAAAACATTTCTTTTTTAAATTTAAAGCTGTTTGAAGCAAATTCAGCTTAAACGCTGAGAATGTTTATATCGTGACAACTTCCAGAATGGGTAACGGTGGGTAACGGCAAGAGAGAGAGCAGGCAGTCTGGACCAGAACACGAACAGTCGCGACAGAATTCGCCCTTGTGAAGGCTACGCGTTTATGCGCAAATCGAGCTGCAATTTCTTGGATATTGTGAACGAAGTGGTGTGACATCTTCAGCTACAAAAGTGGAGGAACTTTAGCAACATACTATCCTGCGACGGCTCTGTGGGATCGGATGTATTTCTTCATTCAGCGGCGGACAGCTTTTGTTCATCAGAAATCTGTGGCGAGACTGTAGGTAGTCGTTGCGTAGGTTTTGCACATACTGTACGTTTTGCACATAAACATCTCGGCATGTTATGCACCAGCATATCTTCTGAAACACTATTCAGGTGTCTTTTAGATCATATAAACAACAATGCTGTTATAATAAAGCTCTTTATTTGGAGGAAGTTGGTGTGATTAGCGTCGTGATTTCACTCGGCCTATGCAGCAATGCCAACCTTCAAAGGTAAATGTGCAAGCTAATGCTGAGTCACAAATATAGATATATATAATGAAGAAGAAGAGTATGACGTAGGTTCAAGAAGCTCAGTATTTTGACTGACGTTTCGGCTGTTGGACCAGCCTTTGTCGAATGACTTTGACAAAGGGTGGCCCACCAGCCGAAACGTCAGTCAAGTATACTGTGCTTCTTTATCGTACGTCGAACTCTTCTTCATTTTACAACCGGGGCCAGCGTGATTTTCTCAGCCGTAACTATATATATATATATATATATATATATATATATATATATATATATCCATAGCAAGCGAGCAGCGCGACACCACTAGCAGAAGCAGACGACGCCGGCGTCGGTCGTCTGATGTGCGGTACTCTTCACATGCGTCATACCGCTTTCGACACACATTTCACTTTCCAAACTAGAAATTATTCAGACGCCGCCTGTCGTTTCCAAATTTATATTATAAGTGAATAATATTGACAACATAATTTAGTATTAGTAACTGAACATTTTCTGGTATCACTAAAATTGCCATTAGAATCCAGGCAGCGCTAGCGTTGCCTGCGAGAACCGGCCTCATTGGTCCTATGCGAATGCCACGGGCTTGTTACGAGCTATACCAGAAGAAGAAGAAGACGAAGGGTAACCGCATTTCCGATTGCATATCCTGGGCTCTGCGATTTGATACCACAGAAAGCAAATGAGACATGCTTCCGAGCTCTCAGCATCAAGCCGGTAAGAGCAAGAGGCGGCGTCGCCCTCGAAGAAACTCCACCAGCTCCAGTGGACGCGAATATTCGCGGAGCTCCACTTCCTCTGGCGAGCTTGAAGGGATGCACCAGCGTCTG
The DNA here is from genome assembly GCF_023375885.2 of Dermacentor andersoni. Taxonomy (NCBI): domain Eukaryota; kingdom Metazoa; phylum Arthropoda; class Arachnida; order Ixodida; family Ixodidae; genus Dermacentor; species Dermacentor andersoni. The sequence goes on from NC_092816.1 coordinate 181,314,385, forward strand.
AGCTATCCCAATCAAAGTGCTACCGCGGACGTCCCGCTGGATTCAGCTCTACCGAGAGGTGCGACCGCCACCGCCGGATCGGTCGCCGAAATTCCCGCGAACGAACCTCCTAAAAGTAAGCGAAGATTGTCGTTTTACGAGGGCGTCCAGCCTAGTACAACCGACATCAGCGCACCTCAGGAACAACAGGACGGCAGCACCGAACATAGCACGCCCAAACGGGTCATCGCTTCTACGACTGAAACACCTTTTGCGGTAGAACAAGGAACCACCGATGGGCGTCCAACAAAAGCTGGAGCAGTCGCCGAAGGCCAAGGCCAACCTCCTCCAGGAGAACGCAACACCTCGCAGCCGACACAGGCACTAGAGCCTGCTGCGGGCGCTCAGACTAACACAGCCCTTGCGGCATCTTCCACATCGGACAAGGAAACAAGCGAGACAAGCCTGACGGCCGAAGTCTGCCGTGCAAAGTTACCGCCTGGTGCGGTTAAGGCGAGGACACGCTCCGGCTCTACCGTCACTCTGGCGATGCCCACCCACGCGGCCTCGAGACGCCGACACTCGGGAAAGTCGTCGACGCATGACTTGGGGTCCCAGCGCGAAGCCTCGTTCTTGTCCTTCATTGAAGGCCTCAAGACAATGAGCAGAGAACGCTCTGCAGAACAGTGGGCCAGCCGACGGGGAAGCAAGGCTTCGATCTGGGACTCGGAACACGTGAGCGAGCTGTTTCTTTTCCGCGTCCCCGCCGCAGCTCACAGGCAGAGGTGTCAGTGTGCGATCTCTGGCAATCAAAAAGGCGTCAGATATAGTCGCTGCAATTTTCGACATATCATGTTAGTCGCTGAGTTGCGAATCCGGAGATGTATTTTTTAAAGCGAAGCTTTCTTTGCCCCTTCTCACGACTTTCCGGGCGGTGATGATGTGATCGTTCTGTCGCGCATGCCGCTGGGTTTCTCGCAACGCTACCAGATGGCACTAGCCTCCGCGCATGCCTAGGGAACCTACATGCAATCTCTGCTTTAGGGTGATGGCAGCCTTTGTAAAGGTACTTACCGCCGCCAGCTAGATTAGGGGGTTATGCTTTCCGACAACTTATAAGATGGGGGAAGCAAAATGGCGAAAAAGAAGCCAACAGACGACGTTTCCTGCAACCTTTGGGGAAGATAATTAATTTTCCAGGGAAGCTGTTATGGGCTCCTTTCCCCACTATTGCGTCCGCGTGTAGAAAAAAAAGAAACCGACGATAGTGCAATGCCGGGCCGATCCGCGGCAGAGGTGACGTACACGTTAAGGACCAGCGATGTATGTCGGTATTGCTACAGCTCCCTACAGCACCAGATGCCTTGTCTCGCCCTCACGTTCATTTTCGAAGCTTTCTTTGCCTCTTCTCGCGACTTTCCGGGCGTTGCTGTGATGGTCTTGCTGTGCGTGCCACTGGGTTTCTTGCAATACTACAAAATGGCACTCACCTCCGCGAATCCCGACCCGCACCGCCGCGGCAGCGTTCAACAGTTTGTGCGTATGGGACGTGTTGTGCTTGCTTTCCTGTGCGATAAAAATGCAGGTGCTGGGCTGTGGAGGTGGCGTGCTGTGCTGTGATAGTGTAACCATTACAATCGTCCATAGCCTGAAGAGACCGCTCGCAGCTGGCGTCTGAAGCGTCTCAACAGTATGCTCGCCAAGAATGCAGAAGGAGCACGCAAACACGCGCCAGCAAAATGGCTCCATAGCAATCACTCAGTTTCGAGAACACTCAGGCCAGAAACAAGGGTCGCGCGTATTAGGAGCGCCTTGGCTACGCAGCGAAACGTGGTGCACACCGCGAATGTATGCATACAATGTATACATGCAATTATAATGATTGAATTACGTGCGGCTCTATCATTCCATTAAAGTTTAACACTCCTGCCACGATGCGATGTGCCACGTGAAGCAATGATAATGCTCAGCCCACTCAGGCATTATATACAATGACGCACAATAGCGCCTCAAGGAAACACGTCTCCCTGTGTATGCTGTGCGATACGCAGACAAACAGCAGCGGCGCACGCAGGGTAACGTGCAACGTCAACTCACCACTCTGGTATTGGACTAAACACTGAAGAACTTACACACTCGCCACCAACATCACCGCTAATTATTGTCAATCAAAGCAATGCCCTGTAATGCCCTCGGGCCCTGAGGGGAAATAAATAAATAAATAAATAAATAAATAAATAAATAAATAATCCGCATACAAAGCTTCGCTTACATCGATTCCCACAGTGCACGAGATCCGTCGATGTTTTTCCCTTGTGGCACATATGTACGGAAGGACGACCGAAAATGTTTTCGAGCATAGAAGTCGCGAGAAAGCCTAATTATTTTCGGACTTCGCTCCACACTTTGGAACTTCCGCGGCCGGTGTCATAATCGCGAGGACTAGAATACTCGCTGATCCTTTCAGTTGGAGGGCAGCGGGGCTCGCAGTAACGATTATTTTTCTCAATCCGGTGCCTCAAAAATACTTCGCGGTCAAGGATAATTGTGTGAAAAGCGCCACAGCGCGTGCGACGCGCAACCTGGAAGTGCTCGAAACTGAGAGTGCGTAATCAAGCACATCGTACCAAACCATAACGGCTGAAACCACAGCGTTGGTGCTACTGGACCTAAATCTCGACCCCAGTCTCCATTACGTCACCGCGAACAGCACAGGTATTGCTGGCTTGCTGACGCGACAGCTGAGTCGAACTGGCTGTAAGCATACGACAAGAAGAGGCTGAGCGCTATGGCTACCGTTCGCTGGCTCGTACCAGAAGTCGCTGACAAAATACCACTGCCGCATGCAAGCACTGAAATACCGGCCTATAGATCCTTGCACAACAAGCTCTAACCGCTTCTCCATAGCGCATGCAATTCTGTTACAGGGGAGCCGAATAGCGAGCTAGAAATAGCAACTAGTGTCAACGCATAGGCCTGCTTGCCCTGTATAACATCTTTAGCCTATTTTACAATCTAACACATGCTTTGGTTCCTCAGCAAAACAGCAAAGGGACGCAAATCTACATAATGAAAAGCGAGAGCAAGCACTGGCCTGGCTCATTCCCAATGTTTCTCCGCTTTCGTTCATGCCGGAATGGCAGCTGTCAGAAAATTCACGTAAAGAAAGCAAAAAATAAATTGAAAAGCGCGTGTACTTCTTTCTGGTAACATACACGTACTCGCACTTTTTCTCAGCGCGTAATTATGGTATCAGGAATAAGTGAGATATTTCTTTCGTGCTTCATTTCGCAGGGGCAGCGCGGTTCACGGATAGTGGCCAGAGTAGCTGGGGTACCTGTCACAAAGCAGCACATTTTCCTCACGGCCATCTTAATTTTCATAGTGACAGCCGTGACAGCTGCCATCGTCATCCTGTTCAGACGAGACCAACAAACTGCTCCGACAAAGCCGTACTGCAAGACCAGCGATTGCTTCGTTCACGCCTGGCGTCTTTCCGATAAACTAAACAGCAGCCTCGATCCTTGCCAAAACTTCGGGGCTTACGTCTGTTCGGCTTGGTCCCCACCAGAGGGCTACCTTGAGCACTCTAACTCAGCCATGGATGACGTACGGAAATCTTGGTTCCCGCTGTTCGAAAACATTCTTAGAGAAGGCGCCAAGATAATTCGGGTTGGCCAGAAGCCGCTAATCATGTACGCAACATGCATGGGCGACGATAAACTATACGGCTCGAACGTGGATGTCTTCTGGAAGTTCCTAAAGGAGTGTAGACTGTCGTGGCCCGAAGAGCCACAGTCAAGTGACACCAGCGCCCTCGATGTACTGATAACACTCGCATTCAAGTGGCAGGTTTCGCTCTTCTTTCAGTTAAGACTACTGCGCTTGGGACCCACACTGAATTGGCGTTTGACTTTAGATCCAGGCCCACTTATACCGCTAATGTATCAGCATCATCTCACGGTAAAAAATACCGGCGGATACGCCAAGTACTGGGCTGCGTTCTTCTACATCCTCAAGGGAAGCTATGACAAGGACGCGAAGATAAACCAGACGCTCATAGAGACAACCATAGCATTGGAAGGGGACGTATTTAGAAGACTCCTATTGGCCATGCGTCCACCTGTAGTCCACCCAGTACTGGTGCCAATCGCCAAGATTGGACTCTACACTCCGCCTCTGGACTCGAAGCAGTGGCTACGGGCATTAAAGCAATTAGAGCTTCAGCCTGAGATGGAATCGAACGACCAGGTTCTCATAGCCGACAAAAACTTCTTCCAGACCATGGCGGCCGTTCTGGCCTCGTATACTGACACCAAGCTGCTGTCCCTGATTGCGTGGTCTTGCGTGCAACTGTTGGCCCCGGCAGTAGATTTGCAGCTGCTGAAGAACCGGTACGACCAAGGCGTCATACTTTACCGGCCATACTTCTGCGAACGTTTTGTCGAGACCGCCTACCGGCTCCTGGTGATTTCCCTCACCTCTGTGTCGCGCTTCTCAAGACAGCAGCGCGCCGTCATCTCTGCATACTTCGACAACCTGGTTACAACCGCCAGTGGTTTGGTCAGCGCGACAGACTGGCTGGATGCCGACAACCGACAGCTTGCCGCCATGAAGCTGTCTTTGACACGCCTGCAGCTGTGGCCCCCCGAGAATTTCCTAAAGAACGAGGCACTCGATCGCATGTACGCGGCTTTTCCCAGCGCCCAATTACCATTTGCAGAATATTGGATCCAATCGAGTCGGCGTGCCGCTGATATGTACCGTACGAGTACCAGTATTGACGGCTTGAGCTACGCGGTCAACTACGCGCTGCCGTACCTGGTATACGATGCTGCCAGTGGCGCAGTGAAGGTAGCTGTGGGTGCCCTTACTCCGCCCCTGTACTACTCTGACGGGACCAAAGCTATGTTCTATGGAGGACTTGGATTCTCCATGGCTGTCAATCTCGTCGCATCCGTCGACAGACAGGGACTGCGGTGGCATCCAAACGGCTCGTTCGGCAACTCCTTTTTGTCCAGGTAAGCTTCTTTAGCCTAGTTTTGAGACCGTGATGATTTTCCTTTTTACATGGCAGGTTATTCCAGAACAACAGACTTTAGATAGGCACAGATAGACAGATAGACTGCTTTCCTAACATGATTGATATAATCACCCATTATATTCGCTACTTTGCCAAGTTAATGGTTCAAGGCTTTGCTTGTGGTGATGCGCCATTGTTGGCCATGACACGGTTGTTCAAACTAAGATAGCCTTTGTAAGTAATTGTGCGAAGAAATTTCTAGACTGACTCAGGAGATCCTTTTGCCCGGAATAATAGACGGATGTTCGCGTATATTGTAACCCAACTGGAAGAGCTAGTTTCTGAACTGATATATCACTGAAGAACTTTGACATCGCGATACGCTCTCAAGTACGCCTGACTGCATTTTGAGATAGCTGGGAAATTTTTACAGAGTGAAGCCACCCAAACACTGTACGAACATCATATTGTAAATGTTATCTGAAAGCGCGTCGGTGCGTCCACATTATTCAAAACTGGATGTTTCCTACCGGAATTCTTTTCGCTTCACGGTACGAAAGGACTTACCTAATAATCACAGTGGTAATCTAAAGTGACCTGTTTTACTTAGTGCGCTACTAACGCCGCACCTCTGTTTTGTTATAGCTATGGAAGATTACAGTACTCTGTTTTACAGCGCCGCTTCTCGAGCCTTCGAAGACCGGGACGGCTGCCTGGCGACTGCAGAGGAGGCGCCCGTAGGTGACTCCCCCACTTATCCGACCCGACCCGGCTCCAGGACCAGCGTCTTTCCCGAGATTCCCGCGCTCGAAGTGGCCTACGCAGCGTACAGGCGTTCCATCAGCGAAAGCGACGACGACAGTCCACAGGGTATTTCCCGGAATCTCTCGGGCGATCAGGTGTTCTTCATGACTTTGTGCTACATGACGTGCAGCCTTCCCAGAGCCATGGGTCCACACACGGTCGACTGCAACAAGGCTGTCAGCAATTCGGAGGCATTCGCGCGGGCTTTTCAGTGCCCGTACGGATCAAAGATGAATCCGAAGAAGAAGTGCACATTCTTCTCCTGATAAGCGGGTGCTGCAAAGTACCCAATTATCGCGCGCGATTTTCACCGCGCCACAAGTGTGAACGTACACGATATGTTCATCAATGCCAGACAATACAGCTGCCGCCTGGACGCTGCAATGCCTTGAAATGTGCTCGCCGTCTTTTATAAAGTTGTGGCGCACTTTGCACGAGGGCGTCAGCAGTGCGATTGGCACTTGGCATAAGTGTCTTGTTCTGGCGTCCGGCGTACTCTCAAGTACTAGCGCGTTTACTTCGGACGTTTCATAGAAGGCCTGAAGAACAGAACGCCTCTTGTGTACGGTTTTGGCGTTTTTTTTTTTTTATTTGCTTTCTTCTTATTGTTCGTTGTTGAGCTCTGACTTTTTTTTGTATTTCAAACTTACGTTTTACTTTTGTTAGCAGCAATGTGCCCAGCTGGGTGTCTCAGACGTCGAAAAACATTGACGACATCCACCGCATTCTCGGGCTGCTTGCACTCTGGCGTTTTTGTTTGCAAAGCCGGATTCACGAACGTGTCTTATAAGAGAATGCCCAATGTAGTTCTTTATTTATTTAAGTAAATTTTCTTGGTAGTTCGCGGCTATCTCGCGTGTCTTTTCACTGCCCGTTTGCCTTGCGAGATTGAATATTCTGCCATTGGTTGAAGGGAACCTGGTGCGCACTTACGGATGGCTTCAAACAAGCTAATACTTGACAGGTTTGAACTGCTTCACGAGCCAAAATAATGCGCATCAATTGGCTACTAACGGCCACACACATAGTTCAGCTAATAAAACCATCTTTTTGGCAAATGCTCTCGCTGTTCGGCTGCGGTTTTCGCAGTGCTCGTTAGCGGTTCTCAAGACGAATGAAAACAGAGAGCACAGAAAGCGTATCGTTCCGCTGTAGGGCCAACTTATCCAATGTATTAAGCGTTTGATTCTTAGCGCGTTACACATTGATGTAGTTCGCGTCCAGTGATGACTAAATTTTAACGCTGAGTATAATTTCTTACATTCACGCCATTTACTGCCCGCGTTGATGGTCAGCAAGGTGGAAAGTGAGTGAAACCACGTGAAAAGCAGATCGTTTACTGCACGTTATTGTATATATTATTGTGGTTAGCTTTCTTTGAGTACTTTAGTCGTTTTATTATCTATCTATCTATCTATCTATCTATCTATCTATCTATCTATCTATCTATCTATCTATCTATCTATCTATCTATCTATCTATCTATCTATCTATCTATCTATCTATCTATCTATCTATCTATCTATCTATCTAGCCTCTTACGTCGACCCAGTGTCCCATGTTGCCTACCTGTTTGAACCTCTAGGAAAATGGTGGTGGTTAAGGCCATCGTGGTCGGTCCATCGTCGTCATTCCAGTTTCGTGGTTCTACTCTTGCCATACCGTCGTCGTCATACTTTGTACGGTGAGCTATCGCGTTGAACATTGGAGTGGATTTCATGCCCGATGGAAGACCAGATTTCAAAGCTGAACATAATTTGATGCATTCATGCCAATTCCTGATGGCGTTGATGGTAAATAAGGTGGAAAGGGTTTTAAACCACGTGAGAAGTGAGTGAGTGAGTGAGTGAATAAACTTTATTGTAGGTCCGGCGAGGACGCGAACTCGTCGCGCACCCGGCTAGTCCCACGTCGGGACCGGCAGGTCTAGCCCACCGGCCCGGTCGCGGGCACGCTGGACGGCCAGGATTTGCTTTTCTAGAGCGGGGCTACGCAAAAGCGAGTCCCACTCCTCCTTGATGAACTTGGGGTATGTCGACCCACACTCCCACAGCATGTGCGCTAGAGTGGAGGTCTGCCCACAGGAGGGGCAGGCGTCGTCGCGATACACGTCCGGGTAAGCCTCGTGGAGAACGGACAGACACGGATACGTACTGGTCTGCAGAAGCCTAAGCGAAACGGCTTGCGCCCTATTCAACTTGGGGTGAGGGGGTGGAAAGACCCTTCTAGACCTGTAGAAGAATTTAATAGGCTCGTTGTGAGTAGCGGGAGCGTCCTGTGGCCGTAGGGAGGAGGGGAGTCGGTGCTTCTTGTAGAGGAAGCGCGGTCGGTGAGGTCACGCGCAGCCTCGTGAGCAGACTCATTGAGGTTCGGGGGAGCACCCTCGATCGACCCTACGTGAGCTGGAAACCAGTGGATTGAATGATGCGTGAGAGCATCTCGACTCGAGCTGCTAAGAAGACGAGCAGCTTGCTTTGCGATGCAGCCCTTCTGAAAAGCCCTAACTGCTGTTTTGGAATCGCTATATATCTCGGATCCACGACCGTCTAGCAGGGCGAGGGCGATGGCGGCTTGCTCGGCGACACCGGGGTCTGAAGTGCGAATGGAGGCGCAGTTGGAAATCTTGCCACTGGAGTCGACCACAACGATGGCAAAGGTCTTCCCATCGCTGTACTCCGCGGCGTCGACGAAGCCTGCACTAATGTCTCGTTGCTTGATCTGTTTGAGGATGGCTGCTGCTCTGGCCTTGCGTCTGCCCTCGTTATGGACGGGATGGACGTTTCAGGGCACAGGAGCCACTTCTAACTTGTCTCGAATGCACCTGGGGATCGGGGTACTGACCATCGTGAATCCCGCAGGTTGGTAACCCAGCTCTTCGAGGATGTGTCTGCCTGCCGCTGTGGTGCTCAAGCGAGTGAGTTGCGCGCGTTCTTGGGCTTCGGCAATCTCCTCGGCAGTGTTATGCACCCCCAGCCTAAGGAGATCCTCGGTATGGGTCCTGATGGGTAGCCCGAGAGCCCTCTTGACCACTTTGCGGATGAGAGCGTTGAGTTTGTCTCGCTCCGCTCTGAGCCAGTTATGCATAGAAATTGTGTACGTAAAGTGACATAGAACGAATGCATTTATAAGCCCGAGGAGATTGTTTTCCTTCATTCCTCGGTGCCGGTTTGCTATTCTGCGAACGAGGCGGAAAGCGTTGTCCGTCTTTGCGATGATCTTGCGGAGAGCCGTTCCGTTCCCGCCGTTGAATTCCACAAACATGCCCAGGACCCGAATAACGTCAACCCTGGGTATCACCCCCCCGTCACAAGTGCGAAGACTGATGCTGCTTTCGGAGACTGGCTTCCAATCTTTGGGTCTGCCTCCCTTCTCTTTTCTGTAAAGCAGAAGCTCCGACTTGGCGGGGGAGCATCGAAGTCCGGTGGGGCGGAGATACTCCTCGATCACGTCTATCGCCTCCTGCATGGATTCTTCGACTCTGCCCTCGCAGCCGCTGGAGCACCATAACGTGATGTCGTCGGCGTATATGGTGTGCTTGACGCCCTCTACGCGTGCCAACCTCTCGGAAAGACCAATCATACAGATGTTGAACAGGGTGGGTGAGATGACGGCGCCCTGCGGAGTGCCCCGCCCTCCGAGGGGCACATCGTTGGAGCGGAAGTCCCCAATGCGAAGCTTGGCCTTCCTGTCCGTTAGGAAAGAGCTGACGTAGCTATGGAATCTGGAGCCGAGACCCAGATCTGAAATGGTCTTTACGATGAAGCTGTGGAGCACGTTGTCGAAAGCTTTCTCGAGGTCCAGACTGAGCAAAGCCTTGACGTCTCTGGAACGGCCATCCACAATCTGATGCTTTAATATGCGCATTGCATCCTGCGTCGAGAGTCCGGCGCGGAAGCCGATCATGTTGTACGTGTAAACCTCGTTGTCTTCGAGGTACCCGTTGACCCTGTTGAGGACGACGCGCTCCATGACCTTGCCGACGCAGGAGGTTAGAGAAATCGGCCTGAGGTTCTCGATGTTCGGGGCCTTGCCGGGCTTGGGAATGAGCACCGTGCAGGCCATCTTCCATTCTGCAGGAACAACGCCGCTATTCCAGGACTCGTTGATTTTGTCGGTCAGGAAGACGATCGACGTGTCCTCGAGGTTTCTCAACATTCTGTTGGTGACTCCGTCTGGACCCGGCGCAGACTTGCGGTTGAGCGCGAAGATGGCCTGTCTAACCTCGGCAATGGAGAAGTCTTCGTCGAGCTCGGGGCGTGGAGGGCCTCGGTAGTCTGGGAGTTGGGTCACTGGATCTCCGTCGCGACGGACGGGCAAGTACTTCTGTACCAGTTTTGCGACGAGCTCATCGAGCGTGTGAGACCTGGTGGCCTCGTGAAGGGCCCTGGCCAACGTATGCCTCTGATTTGACTTTGAGCCGCTTTCGTCGAGAAGGTGCTTCAGCATACCCCAGGATTTGCCGTTGCGCATCTGTCCGTCGATGGATTCGCAGAGCTCGTCCCACTGCTGCTGGCATAGCGCCTTGCAGTGGTCATCGATGACCTTGTTGAGCTCCGAGATCTTTTTTCGGAGTCTGCGATTGAGCCTTTGACCCTTCCATCGGCGGAGCAGGGCGTTTTTGGCCTCGACCAGGTGGGCAAGTCTGCTGTCCATCCGCTAGACGTCGAGATCGGTTTCCACTTTCTTGGTAGCCGCCGAAGCGTCGTTCCGGACGCCTTCGCACCATTCTTCGAGGGTGGCGGGTGCCCTGGCTCTGCTGGGTGGTCCCATCGATGAACGTGAATTCCTTGATCCTACTCCGAGACACCTTGAAGTTGGTCTCGAGAATGTAGTGGTCGCTGCTGAACTCCATGGCGGTGTTCTCCCAGCCCACGTCCTCAACGTTCTTGACGAACGCTAGGTCAGGTGTCGAGTCCCGGGTGACGGAGTTGCCGATGCGAGTAGGAAAATTCTTGTCAGTGACCAGAGTGAGGTCCATCTCGTTGGCGTCTTGCCACAGGTTGCGCCCCTTGGTAGTGTACCACGTGAGAAGTGCAGTTTTCAGCGCACCTTAATAAATTTATTAATGCGATTAGCTTACTTTGCCTACTTCCGTCGTTTTCAGCCTAACTATATAACTATCTATCTACGTTCCTGATCGGTCCATCGTCGTCATTGCACCTTCGTGATCTCTCATCATGCCGCCATCGTCACACCTGTGTCTACCCAGTGGTCCAAGTTGTCTAACAGCTTTGGCCGCTAAGTATGTGCTCGTGGTTGTGATGCCGACGAGGTCGTTACATTGCAGTCATTCCTACTTTAGTAAGCCGACCCCTGTCACGGCACCGTTTCCACGCCATCGTCGTCATGCAGTCCGCGTCTAGTCGCTGTCACACCACCGCCGTTATGCCGTCAAGGTCGTTTCATTGTCGTTGTTGTAGCTTAGTCATACAACTCCCATCATGCTGCCGTCATCATGTCATCCTCGTCACGTCATCGTCGTGCCATTGTTATGCCGTCATCGTCATGCTGGCATTTTGCCATTGTAATCACTTCAGTAAAGTTCTACCAGCCATTGTCATCATGCCGTCCTCGTCCCGTGGTCGTTTTGCCATCGTAATCACTTCAGTAATGTTCTACCAGCAATTGTCATCATGCCGTCCTCGTGATAACGCATCCATCGTTCCACTGACATCGATCTTTTTTTGTCATTCTATTGTAATCATACTGTCGTCATTCAGTCGTGATTACGCCGCCATTGCCACGTAGTCATCATCAGAAAGTTGCTCATGCATCTGTTGTCAGGTAGTAGCTATTGCGCATCCGTTATCAGACCGTCGTCACGTCATCGTCTGGGTGCCTTCGTTGTTAAACAGGTTTCATAGAGTTTGTTTTCGCGCCATCATCAACATACGCCCGTCGTCGTCCCATTGTATTCACACCTTTGTCATGTCATTGTCGTCAGTGCGCCGTTGTCATACAGTCGTCGCGGTCGTTTCACCATGGTCAATCTAACTTTGACAACCCACTCTGGTCTTGTCGTCGTTATTAGCCATCGCCGTCACACAGTCATCGTCACGCAGCGTTTTACCATCGTTATCCTTTCAGTAACATCATTTTACTCTCGCCATGCCGTCGTCGTCGAATCGCCTTCGTCGATCGATCGACGCCATTCCTTCTTTGTCATTCTGTAGTGATCAAGCTTTTGTCGTGAAACAAGTATACCGCGTGTGCCTTTGTTTTCTTTTTGTGTCTATTGGCTCTCTGTCGATGCAGGGGAGCCGGGCCGAAAACGGTGTCAGAGACGTGGAAACACGAAAATGAGCGGCGCGGCAACTGGAGCCTTTGCACGGGAATGACCACGATGTCACCTCGAGCATGTGCTCTCGGCCTACCGAAGCAGTCCCACCTGACAGTCACTATGTGTGTGCGACGTTCAAGGGATTCTTACACTTGCAGCCGACTGAGGGATGCCGAAACGGGTGGGGACGAGCGTGCGTACGTCTGGCGATCGGTTAACGCTAGACTCTGTCCATCAGCCATGTTAGTTTGATCGATTTAGTTTTGATTTATTTATTCACTGCGTCTTTTCGAGACCATGTCCGGTCACTTAAACGCTGGCGCCATTTGCATCACGTCGGCCTGCCTGATTGTTCTGAGTAGGCGATTAGTGAAGACGCCTGTGTCCTTTGGATGCTGCAAAAAGCAATTTAAGGAGAAGGTCCCTGTCTTTTTGGGATGAGCAAGGAGACAGCAGCCATTTGTGCCACTTCACCACAGGAAACCAGGCCAGTCAGGCAGGCCGCCGACGACGGTATGACCTGTATGTAATACAGGTCATACCTGTATTACATGTATAATACAGGCATGTATTACATGTATTACATGCATTACTGTATAATATGTAATACATGCCAGTATGACCGGTATGTAATATGTTTAAATTGTATGTTTAAAGGAATAGAAACTTAATAAATGTAGTATTCTGATCATTTTTCGCCGTCGTCGTTCGTGATGATTTGCGCTTGAGTCGCTCCGAGCCTATTTCTCTTCATTGTCATCTCCCTGGTGAGCTCGTGAGTTAACAGCTGTGGCGCTTCACTAAAAAGTGGTAGAGGTTGCTGGGTATCGAGAACCGCGCTCTATGCATCATGGGCCTTGGTAACGGACTTCTGGAACCTACCTCTCACAGCTAGACTATGACAGAACACTCTACTGCTTTTGCTTCCATGTCCTCCCCCATAAGCTAACCCTTTTGTCGGAAGGCCAGTCTTAAGAGGTGCGCCAGAAGAATCAATCTCCGAGTGGCTGCTTTGCTGCGAACGTGTAACCTCACTGAACAACTGAGATCAAGCTACAAAGGTTACAGTTTTAAATCTGGCATTTGACGGGGGCGCAAAAAGTGGCACACCATTCAAATTTCAATCGGGGCCGCTAATTCGTGGAAAGAGTCGGCGACCCTTCTACAAACGTCTTTTACTACTCGTCGCTGTATAGAAATCGCCCATTTGCGGCAGCGCAACCGGATCCAGCTGCCATCAGAACCCCCAACGCAATATTATAACGATGTTGTACAGTTGTTCGCCAGAGCTAATGCATCTTTGGCAGTAGGGGATCGGTTGCGGCACCTCATGCACGGCCTGCATCCGGACGTGAAGGAGAAAATTATAGCAAACCCGGCCGATTCCTCGGCGTTCCTTCAAATTTGGGCGCCTAATAATCAGGTTACTTTGATGACCCATACTCCCCTGCCACAACAGGTTGGCACCTGTTTCTCTGCGTGCCTGCAGCCATGGTTCCCAAGCGTCTCGACACCTCCCACTGGAGTGACACCCGCTGTAGCAGCAATGAAGCCGTCACCGACATGTTTCGGTACCTGCGCGGATGCAGAGCGTCTTGGCCCCCGATTAGCTACCAGCCATGATAGCGACATAATGGTGATAGCAGGACTCCACAGCCTCGTTATCGGACCGCTTAGATGCTATAGAAGAAAATGCACGTCCTCCAGGGCATTCGCCACCGATAAGTTCCGGTGCCGACGACGGGGGACCACGATGCCAGCTGTGCTACCGCATCGGTCACGTCACGCCCCAGTGCGGCAGTGGTTCTGAGAAGCCGGACCTGAACGTAAGCAGCAACGCCATACTGGAGGTGAGAAGCTTTACCCCTCAGGAAGCGAGGACGGCCAGGTGTAGGGTGCCGGTCCGGCCGACCATGTTGTAGTTTCTCGAAACGTGAGCGCCTCCCATTACCTGCCCGAGCAAACGGAACCGATGCAATGTTACGGCAGCGCTCTAGTTTTCAGCAGAAAAGCTTTGACATGCTTTCCCGCCTACCCCATGATTCCGCACCCCCAAGCGAAGAAAACCCCTAATCGATGCTTGTACCGGATCATGTGGACGTTGGAGAAAAGGACAGGGATGACGCGTGGAAGAAAGAACTTATACAGCACCAAGAGTAGGCGAATGTACCCGTTGCCAGAAAAAGAACGCCACGCAGCTTTCGGTTCTTCGATGGTGTTTTGCACAGAAGGGCCAAAGGCTTTCAGGAAGGCCGCACGGAACTCGTTGTCCAAGAGTGTTTGAAGTCGGTGCTTTTAAAGCAATGTCATTTCGACAGTACGGCGGGCAACCTCGACGTCAAGCGCACATGGGGCAAAGTTTACCGCTGTTATCTTTGGCCAAACATGTTCTCTCATGATAAAAAGCGCTTCCTCTCCTCCTCTGACTGCAACAATGGAGAGCTTGCAGCTGGAAAGCTAGTCAGTGTCGCCCGCATCGTGGCATTCAAGATTGAGCCCATAATTCATGTAAATAAAGGCCTAGGCGTGCAGCAGGGAATCAAGGACGTCAGGAAAGTAACCTGCCGACTCCAAACTGATTCCAGTCTAGTGGACGAAAGCGATAAAAATTGTGACACTGTGAATTTTGTGCGTTCAAAACACTGCCACGTTCGACCATGCTCCGATGGTGACGCTGCCGACGAGTCTGTTGACGAATATCATAAAAAGAAAGAAAGAGCGCGCTAGGCGTCGTGCTGGGCGCAAGTGCAGTTCGCGTGCGGACCGGAGGCTTGCCACGTGTGATCGTGTCTGTGAGATGTAGACGCGTGATTGAGTGCGCCAAACTGAAAGCTCGGACGAGACCACAGTTTGCTTCGACTGGAGGACATATCCAAACGAGTGCTTTCTCTGTAGCGTCGCTGCTTACGACAGCGACACTGATCTGTGTTAAAGCGCAAGTGTATACTTTTACTGTTTAATTTTCTTGTGCTTCATGTGCTGTTTAGTTTTCTTGTGCTTTTCTTTTTGTTAGAACATGCCTTTTTCTATTTTATTTTTATCTTATGTAACATTTTTCCTTACCCCTACTTTATTTTTATTACATGAAACCCTCACACACCCATTTTTATGAGTGCTCTCTTGTTCTAACATTCAAAGTGGTTTGTAAACACGATTGGGACCCTTCATCATGTGGAGAGGGGGGGGGGCAGGATGTTCACGAAGAAAGGTTGCCGCGGGTCTCTCAAGTTTTTGTGACTGTTGGGTCTTCGATGCGGATGAGCCGGGCAAAGAGCGGTATCCGAGACGTGGAAACACAAAGACGAGCACCGGGGCCGACTGGAGCCATTGCATGGCCATGACACCCGACAGCGCCTCGGGAATGTAGTCTCGCCCGGCCGACGCAGTGTTAACAGACAATCACTTTGTGTGCGCAGCACCGTACAGGCAATTCTTCCGCATGCAGCAGACCTTGAGCAGATCCCGAAACTGGTGCGGACGAGTGTGTGTACGTCTCGCGGTCGGTTCACGCAGGGCTCTGCCCATCAGTCACTATTAATTTCGTTTGCGCATTTTCCCAGCGTATTTTCGAGGCCCTTAAACTCTGGCTCTTGTTGGATCATGCTGACATGCCTGATTGGTCTGAGCAGGCGATTGATGGAGAGGCTTGTGTCTCCCAGCTGTCCGCTTGCCTTGGAAGCTGCAAAAACCGATTTAGGCAGAGGTCTCAGTATTTTCGGGGTGAGCAAGGAGACAGCGCACCGCGGCGCCACTTTACCACGGGAGACCAGGCCTGTGTTACGTTTCGCCTACGACGCGCGGTATAGCCGGCGCGGATGCAACGGACGTCGGGGCTTCGTTCAAAGCGGCGGACATTTTGGCCCGTTCGGAGCTGCCGCAAAGCCTCCCCGCCAAGCGCGTCCAGGCGTGTTTCAGTGCCACGTGTCTTCGTGTGTGCGTGTGTGTGTGTGTGTGCCCACGCTTGTAAAAGCGCGGCAGCCGGGGAGAGGAGCTCCCCAAGTGTGAAGCGAGGAGGTCTGACTGGCGCTGGCCAGGCGGATGCGTCACTACACTCGTCCCAACGTGTCTCTCAGCCTGTCCGTGCCCCGCCGTCACGTGGTCTCGTCACGAGGCCTTCCTCTTGCCCTCGACTCCGAGAGTATAAGAGCAGCTGCCCCCGGACGCCAAGAGAGAGGCTCCGATTTCTTCTGCTCAGTTACGTGCTCTCCCGTCTCTCACTTCGGTCGACCTGACCGGCCGCTCTTTTGCGATGCTAGAATAAACAAGTTGTTCTGTTACCAGTCGACTCATGCTTTGCCGGGACCTTCGGATGCTTCCAGTTGTGCCCCAGGCCGCCAGGCCAACGCTACCCTTGGGGCTTGCGACCCATTTGCAATAACGCGCGTCAGCGCTGAGGTTCCAACACCGGTCAGGCAGATCGCCGACGGCCGGTATGGCATTGTTTTGTCTGCAATATGTATACAGTAGAATAATAAATTATTACCGAGCTAATAAACCTAGTTTTTTCTAATACCACTTTGCGTCGTCGTCATACCTGGCGATCTGCACTTGCCTCTGCCGGGGCTCGCCCCCCTTTCGTCGTGGTCTCCCTGCTGAGCGGATGTGTCCGAACAGCTGCCTCACTTTGCTACACTGCAATCAGTCAATCATGATTATGTCACCGTTGTCATGACATCTTTTTCATTGCGTCATCGTTGGAAAGACGCTCCTGCATCTGCTGTCATACCGTTGTCGTCACGCCGTCGTCGTCATATAGTCATCGTCATCTCATTGTCCTAACACGGTCCTCGTCACACTGTCCTCGTTATACAAGCGTCATCACTTAAGCGTCGATAGCTCACTGTTGTCATGTCATGGCATTTATACCGCTTTCGTCGTTCTGTCGACGTCAATCTTACTTCGTCATTTCTTTACCTTTACTGCGTCGGCGTGATACAGTCGTCGTCATGGCACCATGCAATGGCCAACCTAGGCGCGCGAGTGCCGTAACAAAGTCAGACGATGTCGGAATATGTCGCGTATAGCCGAACCAACGAAACTCTGAGCACGGCTTTCAAACATATTAAATAAAAATGACAGGAGGAAGACTGTGTCGCTATTTTGCTCGAATGCTAGTCGCATAAGCGTCGACTGCAATCGTCAGATGAGCTCTGGCGCATTCTTTGTCCCCTCAGTGTTCACTGCGTGGTAAGGAAGGGAAGAAAGAAAGGTCACTTAAGGAGGGCGAGTTCAAATTGAGCAGAGAGACTTGTTTTCCAATGGTTTTTAAAAAGAGTCGAGTAGTATGTTTCTTGCAGTGGTTCTTCTCTTAACTTCGTCCATTGCTCGAAACTAGTTGAACGCAGAGCTGAAGTATTCACTTTATAATGTTGCGTTGGCGCTCTGTAAAAGCTATGTGCATTTCAAGGCGAGGCTGAAAACGTTGTCTCATTTGCCAATGAAGCACCTTAAATAGCCATCTGTAGAAGTATATGATCATCTATTAACACTACTGCTTTCTTTGGAAAACAATGCGACACTCTCTCATATCCGTCGTGCCTGCCCTTACTCTCAAGCACATTCTCCTGCTCGTTGATATATATATATATATATATGTATATCCTCCTGAGACCCCGCTATGGGGATTTGTCCAATACATTGGACATTCAGAAGTGAGACAGTGCTCCTGTGACAAGGCTTTCTTCCTCCTAAAACCGCGCTGTCCAACTAATTGGACGCCTGCTTGCGCCATATATGCAGCATTTATGAAAATACATCGTTCAAATTCCCACCGAAACAGTTCCACAATGGCGGCTTTCAGCAGCGCGGCGTTTTACGGCAGCTGCCGGAGAAGTAAGCACTATTTCTCGTATTTCTACCCGCTTTCAGGGCATATCTTTGATTTTATAATAAAGTTAATACAACAGCGTACGCCGAGAATACGAAATTTAAACTGTTCGCGCGCTTACTTTTTTTTACGCTTCCTTTGATTTCGCGTGTCCATTACGTTGGACGCTAGGACTCAACCCGGTTATTTTGACTGCGTTTTTGCGATGGCCTTGTTATGAACAGCAGGTGAGTACTGTTGGTATTTAGCGGCTTGCCATGAAATCGCGTCTCTTTTTTTCTTTTGGGGACCGGCCTCGCGTGTCCGATGAATTAAGCCGATAACTTTTCTTTTTTCAGTCTACGGCTAGGACCCGCAAGGCAGCTGTGGCAGGCGGTCTCGTAAGAGAAAAAGAAAAACATAACGATATCCCTCAATCAAATATTGTGCGCATGTACAACGTCAAGATGGGTGGTGTCGACAAGGCAGACCGAATGATAAGTTACTACACGATAAAGCACGCGTTAACAAGTGGACAATCAGAGCCATGTTTCACCTCTTCGACATTGCCCTCAGCAACTCCTGGGTGCAGTACACGCGGGACATACGCTTCCTAAAGAAATAGCGGAAAGAAGTACTCTGTTCTCAGTTCCGCCAATCTGTTACTGAGACTCTCGTGGCTCAAGGGAAGCAGGATGAAACGGAGAGTGAGAACGAAGCCGAGTGGCATCCGCCATCAAAGCAGGCTCGACTGTCTCCTCGAGAACTCCAAGAAAAGAGCACTACCCACTGCTGAATGCAGGCAGACACTGCAAACGCTGCCCGTTGCAGACTACAGGGCTGCGACATGAAAACAAACTTCTTTTGCACCAAATGTCGGCTCTTCTTCTGCATCACCAAGGAAAGAAAGGTGTTTTGAAATTACCCACAGGAAGTGAACACAAGAGAAAAAATTTTGTTGAGCAGAGGAATGCTCTTTTTTATGTACTTCATTCACTACTTTCTCTTTCGAGTTATTAAAATATTTTTGCACGCGACTTTGAGCGCAATATCTGCGGTACGTCATTACGTGCGCGCTGGGTAAAAAAAGACCGGGTAGCATCCCAGTGTCCAATATATTGGACATCGCGCTACGCTGAAACTATCAGGGCTATTGAAAAAAACATTTAACACTTTTCACCTTCATAACCCTGCTGACTTATTCTGAAAGTTTGGGAAAAATCTGTGCACCTAAATACATCCCGGGTCTCAGGAGGATATATATATATATATATATATATATATATACACACACACACACACACACCTGCTGGCGCACCTACTGGCCGACGCTACCACGGGAAAGAAATCGTACATGTTTCTCGCCTGACGCCATTCCATCGGTGCTCTACATTAGCTTAATTTGCGGCCAGCTTGGCCGCTTCCGTCCACCGGGCCCAATAGCGTGAGCATTTATATTAAGAACGTCGTGTTCCTCATTTCTGCGAAAGCATCACCATCGCTTCGCATCGTCATTGTCGGCGCGCTAGCTCCTGCATATGGAAAATAAGCGTGAAAACCTGTTGCTTCTCAATATATATATATATATATATATATATATATATATATATATATATATATATATATATATATATATATATATATATATATATTGAGAGAGAGAGAGAGAGAGAGAGCATGACATGCGTAAAGCGAAGACGTGGGATCGTTCCCCACCTGCGGCAAGTTATTTTTGCACCCACTTTCATTGCCATTAAGTTATCATTTCTTTAATTCAATTAGTAAGTACAAGTAATTTCCCCCGATGTTGTCCGTTGTGTCTCTTTGTTGTCTTCATATTATGCGAATATATATATATATATATATATATATATATATATATATATATAACGCGTGCTTCATGCTTTAGTTCATTAGAACCAAAGATAATATACACAATGGTACACCTTACACAAATAAGACCATGGTACAATCTTCGTAATCGTCTTCAGATATTCAGACTTTCTTGAAGTGCGATTAGTTGATTGGTTAGGTATAATTATAAAAAATTTAGATATTCCTTTTAGCACGTAAGTTGCATTTGACAAATTTTGGAGCTTGCGCTCAGAAAACAGAAATGTATTTGTTTTCATCTCCTTATTGTCTACGTTAGCATTATTTCTCAGCTCTAAATAACGCCGCGTATAAAATTTTTATGCTCTGCAACGTCAAGTCACATGCAGTGTTCCTGTTCATGTGCTGTGTAAGTAACAGCTTTCATATCATGCACAGTTTATGTTTCTGCTCTGCACCCTTCACAAGCTATGCCGAAATGTAAACACCAAATCGGACGTATGCGCAATGTGGGACGTGAAGATGATGATGAATATAATCTTTAGTGGCGCAAGGACCAAGTATGACCAAACAGCGCCAGGCCAATGGTAATGAATTCAAAGTGAAGCGATACATTACGAGAAATGGATGTGACAGGGCTGTAAAGGGGCCTAAAAATGGTCGCTGTAAAGTGTGTAAGAGCTACATGTAATAAAACTATGGCAGCGACTACGAGGCATGCCAAGTACACAAGAGATACATTGTGAAAGAATTATAATGTAATAAAATTGGTCATAGGCTAAAAATTCCAATAAGCACTGCTGCCTTAACAGAGCCCGTGAAGCGCAAGGACATAAAGGCATGTGCTATGCAAGGACTATACTATCACAGCTGCATCCTCTGGAGATAGCAAGCGCTATGAAACTATTGGGCTAATAACATCCAAGACCACAACGTTCAAGAAACCTAGGACAGCTTTGGTGGTCAAAAG
Organism: Dermacentor andersoni; assembly: GCF_023375885.2. NCBI lineage: Eukaryota > Metazoa > Arthropoda > Arachnida > Ixodida > Ixodidae > Dermacentor > Dermacentor andersoni. Next base: position 181,335,080 of record NC_092816.1, read on the forward strand.
GACTTCTTTACCACGAAAGATAGCGGGATGGAGAGGGACACAATAGCGGTATGCTAGAGGAAAATGTTTCCTTCTCTCTCTTTCGGCTTCCCGACACTCCATGAGGACGTGGAGGACGGTGAGCTTCTCACCATATCTGCCACGTTCTGGAGGCTCATTGCCAGTCAATAGAAAATTGAGAGTACCATATGTATGTGCTATTCTGAGTCTGCAGAATGGTGCCTCAGTACTTGTTTTTGTAACGGAGGGCCCGAAACCTGAGTTTGGCTTAATAAAATGGAGCTTATTATTTATTTCATTGTCCAACAAGCGTTGCGATTGGCTTCGCGGTTTCGTTCGGAAAAAAAGGCTTGAAATCTGTGGTAGGAATAGCAGTAGTAGGATTAATAGCTTGCGATGAGATTGATGTAGCCATTTGCTCTGATAGCACATTACCCTCGGTGCATCTATGGCTAGGAGTCCAGCATATTATAATGTCACATGTCTACGAGATGAATAATTATTGCACAAATAAGAGTAAAGCTCAATGAAAACAGGATTCTTGTGTTTTCTTAAGGGCATTAGTGCTTTTACAACAATTAAGGAGCCTGTGAATATTATTGTTTTCTCTAGTTTTATTTTCTTTATGTGTTTACCCGCAGACAGTACTGCATAGGCTTCAGCAGGAAAGATACTTGTATGGCGGTTCAATACGCTTGATTCGGAGGACGAGGAACCAACAGCCACGTAAGACACGCCAGCATGCGACTTTGATGCGTCGGTGAAATTCGGAGCAAGATTACTTCGATGGAAGTTCGCATAAATGCATAGGGATTTCGAGCTCAGGGACGTGCTTTGTGACATCTACAGAGGATACGTTACATTCTATAACCTGCCACTCACAGGGCGGTAATAGCTTAGCTGGAGGCATTGGGCGATGTTCAATAACTGGGACATCCATTTCTTCGCTAAGTTCTCTCACACGCAGTGAGACAGGTAGTGTCAGAGAGGGTGTATTATGAGAAATCGTAGCACGCGGTCAAGTCGTTAACGGTTGTGAAACACGGACGTTCCTTACTGGAGTGCCATTTGAGAAAATAGATGAAAGTGATGTATGATCTCTGAAACCGGAGTGACAACTGCTCTGACTCTACGTATAGACTTTCGGCAGGGCTTGCTGTAAATACGCCAATGGCCAGGCAGGTACCCACATGGTGGGCAGGGTCTAACGTCTATAGCACGCTCGGCGCGGCAGAGCGATATACCACGGCACCATAGTCCAATCGTGATCGAATTCGGCTCCTTTAAAGATTCCATAAACACTTCCTGTCGCTACCCCACGTTGTGTGGCCGGGTTTTAAGTAAGTTCATTGATTTTAGACATTTTGCTTTAAGACATTTTTTGTGTGGAATGAAAGTAAGCCTGGAGTCAAGCATAACACTTTTAAATTTGTGCTCATTGTTAACAGGTATTATTTATTTATTTATTTCATAATACTGTGAGCGTTTCTCATGCTCTGACAGGAGTGGAATGAACAATAGGTAGTACAACAGGTTTGGTGTTCCGGAACGCGAATAAAAAGACACATAGCTTACATAAATAATCAAATCAAAAGTGTGCAGAGCTCTAGAATCATACAATTCATGACTCATAATAAATATGGCTACAAGCAGATTTACAAAAGGGACTGCTCTTCAAAGAAATATTCAACATTCGCAACAAAAGCATCAAGTGATACATCATTCATAATAAGGTTATTCCATAGTTCTATGAATCGAGGAAAATGAAAATTTGAGTAAGTCACACCTAGCAGCACATGGCAGTATACACATGTCGTGGTTGATTCAGTTGGAGCGGTGATGAGGTCGCTTTAAGTAGGCATCTTTAGTCATATCTTTAGTCAACTTTATCTTATCATCTTTAGTATAGGTTGTCCGCAGAGTTCTACAAAATGATGTGGAACCAGGCTTCTCTGTCTTGTAAAGAGAACACAAGAACTTTTATGGAGGTTGAAGCTAAATCCATTTTTCTCTGCACAATTCGACACCTTAAGCCCTGCTGTACCTGTCTCTCAAGCACTGTAAGGTTGCAGGATTTGAAACCTATTTGTATGTCGTCTAAGTAGACAGAATAAAAAATTTTTGTTCGTAATGATGCACGAAGCGTGTTCATCTTAACGACAACAAAGCTGCAACTGAGTACGCTACCCTGGGGTACCCCGGTTTCCTGTATGAATGTACGCGACAGTGCAATGCCTATTTTCACCGAAATGTACGGCTCATTCGAGATGTCGGTAGCATGCTATAATGTTTAACATCATGCCGTGGATGCCCAGCGCCGGCAGGTCGTGCAGGATTCCGTACCACCAAGTTGTATCGTACGCCTTTTCCATATCAAGTAACACGGATAAGAAGGATTGTTTATGTACGAAAGCATCGCGAATGTGTGCTTCAGTGTGCACGAGCTTCTTTCCATTTAGATGGGAGATACCCAGCAGCATAGATAGTATTGAAAAGTGTGAGTAGCGTGATTTGTGTATCGGAGTGCAGGTGCGTAAGCATGTGGTACATGCTACTATTGGGGCCCGGTGCAGAGCTCGGACATGCTGATAGGGAAGCTTTAGGTTCGGCAATGTAAAAGGACGGTTATAAGGATCGTTTGGGATGCACTTCCGAGTCTGGCTTAAGTTCTTTTATTGCTTTATGTTTGAGAATATTCCCCGAATAGTGAGTGGAGCTAGACAGGCGCTCGAAGTGTTCACCGAGAGCATCGGCCTGGCCTTCCAACTTGTTTCCTTCTTTATCAACCAGGGGCAATGGATGGATTTTTTGTCGTTTAAGTCTTCTTATCCCGTTCCGCACTTTTGCGTCCTGTGTGTATGAGTTAATAGCGGACAGGAACCGCTCCCAGCTTTTCTTCTTAGCTTGCCGCTGTGGTCGCCTTCCCTGTGTTTTTAATGTTTTTAAATTCTATCAAATTTTCTGCAGTTGGGGATCGGCGCAGTGTGCCCAACGCTTTATTTTGTTTTTTCCGCGCCTCCTTGCACTCATCATTCCACCACGAAACTCGTCCTTTGGATAAGCTACCGCTTCATTGTGAAATAGTTATTCGCTGCCTCAACGATAAAAGTGGTGAGATATGCTACCGCGTCGTCATTACTACAATCGATGATAACGTTTCCTGATATGTAGGCCGATTACTCAACATGGTCCCAGTAGGCAGAAGCTAGCTTCCACCGAGGCGCATGTGGAGGGCATTCATGTTGTTCAATTAAGTTTAAAATTACAGCAATATGCTCACTTCCGTAGGTATTTTTAATAACGCTCAACTCTAAGAAAGGGATAAGAGCTGCAGAGCCAATAGATAGGTCTATAGAAGAATGATAATTGTGAAACATTTTATAATAAGTCAGTTTGTTTTTGTTGCACAGGCATGAACTAGTGTTTACTAAAATGCTCTATATGAATCGACCTCTCGCGTCGCATCATGAGTCTCCCCACATCGTGTTGTGAGATTAAAATCTCCCCCGAATATGTAAGGCTCGGGAAGCTGGCTAGTGAGCTTATATAAGTCTGTTTTTAAATGATAGTTGAGGGTATATAAATGGAACATAGAGTGATGAAGTTATTAAAGATGATGGCCCGAAGTGACACTGCCTTAAAGGGCGTCAGAAGGGCAACTTGTCGGCAAGCTACAGACTAGCCGGCTACTATTGTTACACTGCGAGAGGCGTTAGCCTTGTCGCGGTCCTTTCGGAAGATGAAATTATGAAGAAAATTAGTGTTCGAAACTTTCAGATGTGTCTGTTGAACGCAGAGCAAATTTCCATTACGTTTGCGTAAAAGATCTTTAATATCGTCAAGGTTATTAAGATGTCCTCTAACATTCCATTTGTAGTATTTGTGTTTCCACTATGATAAATGTGTTTTGTGCTGTGTGTTTAAGAGACGGAGATTAGCTCACGGGCCCTTTCCAGGCGCCGTGACGCGAGGTTTGTCTTTTTTGGAGCGATCACGAGAGTCTCGCCGCTGCTTAGGCGCTGACGGCGCCGTCTGGCTGGTCCTTGTGTCCATCGCATCTTGCGAGGCGCTGGAGACGCGCTGTGTTTATCGTGAAGGCCTCGGCACGTTGAACGAGACCTTTGAGGCCACCTTCCCGAAGGTGGATGTCCCCTTCTGCTGGGGTGGCGGAGCAACGCTAGCTGCAATCGCCGGGGGGGGGCGCAATGGGGGGGGGGGGGACAGACGGCGTCCCTGCCGACTAACAGCGTGTGGGTCGGACAGCCGCCGGAAGCTGTTGTGTCTCTGCCCCTTGATGTGTCACATCGGCAAAGGTGTTCTTTGGCAGGAAGTATGCCCGTCTGCGAGCCTCGTTGCAACTTACGTTTTCTTTTTTCCAGAATAGGGACAACCGTGAGACACTGCGTGCTCCCAATCACAGTTTACACAGTGGAGAGAGTTCTCGCAAGATTCAGAGATGTGTTCATAGGCACTGCATCTTGCACAAGTTTGGCGGGCTCGGCAGCTCTGTGAACTGTGGCCGAAACGCTGGCATCTTAAACATCAGAGGGGATAAGGCCCGTACGGCCTAACGCGAAGCTTGATGGACTCGGGCAGGGCATTTGAGCCGAAGGTGAGTATCAGTCGCTTGGTCTGGATTTTTCGCCATCCCGCCTCATTTTAATTCTTCTGACATCGATAACACCCTGCTCATTGAAGCCCTCCAAGTGTTCAGAGTTAGTCAGCTCGAGCAAATCGTCGTCCGAGACAACGCCGCGTGTTGTGTTCATAGTACGGTGCAGGGTTACTGGTACTTGGGTCTGCCCAAATGATACCACTTTCAGCAGTTTCTCATATTGCTTCTGATCGCGGAGCTCCAAGAGATTGCCGCTCGCCATCCTCGCCGCTTTATATCCTGGACCGAAAACTTCAGTGAAAGACTGAAAGAAACAACAGTGAAATGGTTCGCCCTGCTTTGTCTTGTTTTTTCCGAGTGAATTACATGGAAACGAGGGAAGTTGTGGACTTGATGTCCGAAGAACTGAAAGACATCTTCGGTGCGCCCACGTTTCTGAGGGTGATCAGGGAATTTAGGAAAAGCGTTCTCCAGAAGTATAGGTGGGGTTTTCGGCAGCGATGCCATCCACCAACCATGAAGCCCAACCGCCGAACGTGACAGAAGTTCCTCCAAGAGATGCCCTGTCAACGCTATTCGTACATCGCTTCTATAACCAAATACAGCGTAATCAAGGTTGGCTAGCCACACAAGGTTAACCCTTGCTGCCGTGAAATTCGGAAGTGAGGAGAAGTGAAGAGAATACAGGAAAGATGAAAAGGTGAGAGAGAAAGACGAAGATTGGAGAGGAGGACAGGAAAAGGCGACTGCAGATTTACCCCAGGTGGGTCCGTCTGGAAGTGCCGTCTATGTGAAGCAGAGGCGAAAGTGGTGTGTTGCCTCCGCCGGGGGGCCTTAAAGGGCCGAACAACTGGCATCGGCTAAACCCCCAGGATCCCCCTTTCGCCAGACATGGCTAAGCCGCGCACGGCTACACGCGGAAGTTTCCAACCCTCTTGTGCTCGGGTACGTGGCGTCGTAATACACCAAACACCTGTTGATGCGGACGCCCCATCGGGAATGTGGGACGCCGACGCATCAATAAGCGCCCAAGAACGAAGGCGATGCATGATGCTTGTCGAGAGAGTAATGGTGACGACTGGTGTGTGCATAGACATCTACGACGCATACCTAAATCTATGTAATGATTCCATATACATTATAAAACAGTGACAGATTCCGATCCTGTAGTTTTAGTGAAGAATGGGCACATAGCTATCGGCATATACCTAATGGTCCAATAATGACGTAATACAATGATAAGAAACTTCAGAAAATTGAAGAAGCCATTGATTATCATGCGCTATTTAAATAAGAGGTGTGCATGCTTTATAGATATCTATCTGCATACGTTATATGAAAATTGTTTGTCATATAACAGAAAACACAGGCGTACTCACTGGCACTAGCTCCTTTGTCGCCAAAAATACTTCTGACTTAAGCGTGTGGTATATAGCCACGTTTACCAGCAATATGCTATGGAACGAACACACTGACAGTATGGTGAAGCAGTTATCGCGCGTTGTAGTCATGACAATAGCTGCAAAACAGTATTTAGATTTAAAGTAAAGCTTGTAATTTATAAATCACTTTAGCATTCATTTCTCACCTTTTGCTCTTTTCGTATGGGGCTCCACAACTTCTACGTACTTGCGAGAACTACACCTGGTGAAAAAGCAATACAACCGAATACTTTTTAACTTATCGTATCATGTCCATACGGGTGAATTGTTTCAGCAGGCCGCAATTTCGCCTGTCTAACTAAACCTTCAAATTAGCTGTAGCGATCAGGCACGAAGTTAAACAAAATTGTCATTTTCTACTTGACTTTTCTCATCTACAACAAACCATTATGTCGCTTAGTATGAACGCCGTAGTTATTGTAGGCCACTGTGTAAAGCCAATATTTAAACCAAACATAATGACTTCGAATAAGTGGCTTTATTTCAAGCTATTCATGATTATATCGACTGCTGAGCAACTGGAGAAAATGTAGTGTTTTAATTTTAATTCCTATTCAAGATATTTATAAAGGACAGATGAAAATTAGTAGCACTCACAAGCTTCACGACACTTGCGAAGGCTCGTATTTATATGATAATCATAGCGCTTAGGCAGTTTTAACGAATAAAATGTGAAGTTCTGAATAAATGAATTGTAAATTGTGAATTGTAATGAATAAATGTAAATTTTTAAATACATTTGAAGCCCAGCTAATCTGATCAAGAATGAGAACTATCTGCACAAATGGCAGTATTTTGCTCAAGGGCAGACACTTGCTACAAATTATGCAAACATACATTGGGAGAAAGTACGAACAGATGGCCAAGGCCGCACTAAATTGTCAAACGTAATCTTCAAATTTACTTGATGGTTACACTGTTGAAACCTGATATCATTTCTTTGTTAAAAGAGGTCCAAGAAATTGCTGTTTATTATTAAGTCGCACGTTTGCTCTTATTTTCTAGCGTGGGTTCATGACGAGACTCGATGAGGCTAGTCGACATCGTGTATGTTGACAAGCTGCACGAGAGAAAGAAAAAGCAAGGATGCTTCCAGCCGAGCTATATACTGCACAAGAAACATTGGGTGCAGTGGCTGCAGCAAAGGAACTCGCAGTAAGTTGGTGAAGCAGGTACAATGCAGGCAGACTTTTCTGAATGTAGAGCTATTCATTTCACCTTGGATAGCCCAGTTAAAAAATTTATAGTTAGCGCAGCTTCATAAAAGCAGCATGACCGGGTACCATAAATGCTGTGTATTTTGACTTATGAGTTATTACATATTGCCTATGTATAAGGTTGCGCTATATACTTTTGAGGTATTGTCTGTTCATATCGCGACCAACAAAAAGTTGTCAAAACAGGGATCGTACAGCAATGTACCCATGTGCATTACTGTTGCAAATAGAAAGAAGCATGGAACCCGCCGTGGTTGCTCAGTGGCTATGGTGTTGGGCTACTGAGCACGAGGTTGCGGGATCGAATCCCGGCCACGGCGGCCGCATTTCGATGGGGGCGAAATGCGAAAACACCCGTGTGCTTAGATTTAGGTGCACGTTAAGGAACCCCAGGTGGTCAAAACTTCCGGAGTCCTCCACTACGGCATGCCTCATAATCAGAAAGTGGTTTTGGCACGTTAAACCCCATAATTAGAAAGAAGCATGGAAAACATCTCGCGAGTATTTGTGTTTGCAGTGTGTAGTGGATGGAGGATTATCTCAAGCATGCGTTGTCAAACGGAAGCACAGCTACTTCAATCTTGAAAATTCTAGGTTACATTCTGTCTTAACTTAAAGATGAAATTTTGTCACGTGCTCTTCAATGTACCCATAACATTGTTTAAAATGTTTTCATCTTCAGGCTTTCGCGACAGTGTTAGGCTGGACAAGTACATTTAAGAAACATGAAGTGAAATCGCTGCTCGTTTTCTTGTTAGAGTGGAGTAAGGTGAACCCGCTAGCTTGCTTGACATTTCGTTTACCTAACGACAAAATTGTGGGTATATTGTTATGGGCAAACTAAGAGTGGCGCCAGTCAGAAGACGACGACTGGGCGTGCAGATGTGGAATCGTTCTCGAGAGTCATCCTCCGTATGCATCGTGCCTCGCTCCTGAATATTGTAAATACATCTTTATATGTAAATACATCTTTATATGTTCATATGACACTAATATTTCATCTCTTCGGGGCGATTTGAACAGACTGCATAACTGGAATATAAGATAGCACATGCAGCTTAACGTGAAGAAATGCAAATCGGTGCGAATATCCCGTACTAATGAAGCTTGTCCTGCCTATTTACTTGATAACATTCCTCTAGAGAGGGTAAGAAACTACAAATATCTGGGCGTCCATATAACCTATAACTTATCCTGGAAGTACCATATCGATTATATAACAAGGAAAGCTAATCGTACACTTGGATATCTTCGCAGAAACTTCTCGCTCGCACCATTATCACTGAAACATTTGTTATACACGACATATGTCCGTCCACAGTTGGAATATACATAATCAGTATGGGACCCACATCATGCCATCTCAATTAACTGCCTTGAAAGTGTCCAGAATCGCTCCGCTCGGTTTATACTAGCTAAATACCATGGTACGGCAAGCGTGACCCAAATGATGACTAGAGTGAACCTACCTTCACTGTTAACCCACAGGAAACAATCACGCCTATGCTTATTTCATAAGATTTTCTACCAGAACGCAGCGCTTCGGTCAGCATGGATGAATCTAGCACCATTCATCTCCTCACGTAGAGATCATACGAATAAGGTACATGTGCCTCACTCTAACGCACTAACACATTCGCAATCCTTTTTACCTAAAACATACAATGAATGGAACGGTCTGCCAGCATCCATTGTTAGTATAAGTAATCCTGTTTAATTTAGAAACGCTTTAGTTAACTACATTTAAATTATGAAACTTGCGTTCAATATATCATGCTTTTTTTCGTTATATAAATACTATATTTGCAACTTAACTATGTATGTATTGACCTATCATTCCCAATTTGTGTATTGAAAAGTGCATCAAGAGATTTCTATGGTGAACTACCACTATTACTTTTTTCGTTTATGATTTGTAAATCAGTGAGCTAGCATAATTTTTCATTGTTACTTATACTGTGCCTTTCCTGTACGTCATTCTTACCTCCTTTATGTTGCCTTTGCCTTCTGTGATGCATACTTACTCTGAGGGTACTGTACATTAAAAAAAGTGCCGACAACAAATGGGATCCGACGATTATGTTAGCTAACTTGGTCTTCTACTTACAAGGCAAAGCGAAGCTGTGGTATGACAACCACGAGGAAGAGCTTAACGACTGGCACGCGTGCAAACAGAAGCTGAGGGACTTGTTCGGCCATCTCGCCGGGCGGAACAGCACCGCTAAGAAAGACCTCGCTGCCCGCGCCCACACGTCCACAGAATCATACGTTTTTTTTTTTTTTTTACAGCCAGAACGTGCTGGCTCAGCGCGGTAAGGCCGACAGCGATATGGCTGAGGCAGACAAGGTTGCGCATGCACGGAATGGAATCGCTGACGATGCTTTCAACCTGCTTATGTGAAACAAAAATCTGAAACAGTACAGGACATCATATAAGAGTGTCAACAATTTGAGCAGGCCAATATCCGCCGCATTGCAACGCAGTTCGCATGTGTGCCGATTATAGCTCCAACATCCTCTTGTGACGACAGGCTAGGAGTACAGCAACCATCATCCTCAGATTACCTGAGGCGGAAATTGCGGCGAGAACTTGTAGCCATGTCCCGTGCGGCTCTTTTTTTTTCCCCGCCACGGCGAGCCCAACTAGCCGTGGCGGGAAAAACAGCACCATTTGTGCAGGCAACAATCCACGAAGAACTCCCTAATTTTGGAGTGTATTCCTTATGCGCCGTTGCCGCTTTACAGCTATCTCATGCTCCAGCTCCATCGAGTGGTCCGTGTGATCCTGCACGCTACCGAAATCAAGCCGAGTGGCAAACTGCAGGCTATCGGCCAATCTGCTTTGCCTGCCGGCATATTGGTCACGTTGTTCGCCATTGTAACAACCATATTGTCTCCTACCCTCTGCGACCGCCATTCACCAGTTATCGCCTCGAACAGAGCGAGCTTCGTTTCGATCCTCCATTGGCACCGCAACAGACAAACAATGAAGCTGGTGCTCCTTGGAACAGTCCCTCGTCGTCATTCCGACTTCACCACTCCCGTTCGCCACCAGCTTGTCGACCATCGTAACTATCGCCGCAGGCTGCAAACTTGTAAAGCTACTTTCCTTTTACATGATTCTGGTGAAATTGCGACTGGTGCTATGGTTTTTCTTTGCAGCTTCGAAGCAGAGCTCCGTTTCCTAGAAGAAATTGTCACATTGATGGACAAGCTCAACAAAATCAAAGGCATGATTTGTCAAATATGTAATACCAACATCGATTTGCTAGCATTCGATAAGTATTTGTGAAAGAAACCATGTGAAGTTTTCTCTCATAACTGTGGTAAGTTGTGCAGCGTTAAAATATTACTTGGGAGTTATTTCCCGCTTTAAAAAAAACATTCACATTTCTAACTTGTTACATGCTTTGTTTTTAAGAATGGTCGTACACCAGGTCTGTAAACAAAAAAAACCCAGGAAAGGCCACCACATACCAGGTGAAAGTTTTTTGAGTGATTGGCGAAAATTGCACGTCCTACAAGAAAAAGTTGAAGCAGTCCTATTGCTTTCGTTCATTCGAATGGCACGCCACCAGCCAGCCAATTGCCTGGGCCGAGAATTGTGTGGACCAATGCAAAGAAATCACTCTACAGTGCAAAAGAGGAAGGCAATTTGACGCTTCCTGCGGACAGAACTCTTCAGAAAGCCCTTGGCTCATGCCTAAGGACATACTACATAAAGGACCTCATGTACCCAAGTGGTTATGCCCAAACACTTGGACTTTTGCTAAGTACAATGAAAAGAAAAATACCGAATTGTTTTCCAGTTGTTCTGCAGGAAGCAAGTAGCTCAAGGTCGCTGAAAATTTTAAGGATATTCGTTAAACAGCAGAATATAAGTTGGCCCGGAAGAAAGCGAATGGCAAACGTTGGTTTCTCGTCGCGCTCAGTACAGGGCATTGCTTTTAGTATTTGTATATATTTACAAAAGAATATTTATTTGCACACTTGTGCACTGTTTCCCGCATGTTTATTCACAATGGACATAGCGGGATCTTTCGAATCATGCAATATATATGACATGCTTCGTCAAGTCATTCTCAACCAGAATCATTCTTCTAGGACAGCGCATTATAGAGAAACGCCGTGCCACCAGCGAGCTGCCGTTAATTAAATCAAAAGAGTAAGAATATTTAATCGCGTGTCTAGCCACATATCGCGTGCTTATAGTTTGTGTTCGCTACAGTAGTAAATGTATGTAAGCATTCGAGTGAGGGTCAGTCTGCTAAAACGCTTCTATGCGATGCAATGAGTACACTTTAAAGAAAACCAAGTGATCAAAATTATTCAGCAGTCCATACAGCGGCGCTGAGTCCCACATAAGGGAGGGCATCACAGCATGCCCCTCCCTCCTCCACCCTTGCTGCCCGTCACACACAAAAAAAATATAATACAGACCAAACGCTCGCTTGCACAAACTTCGTGATTGATTTCCAGTGAAATATAGATTTGAACAATGTTGCACGAGGAGCTAGCGATAGGGTGGCATGATGCTGACTGCTGAAAGCAAATGCAGGCAGGTACTGAAGGTGTTCTTGTTATCGCCAAGCCATTCATCCTTCGGTTCTAAATCCACGTTATGCAAAGTTCAATTGCGGATGCACACCGTTTTCAGGGCACTTTGTTTTCATTTAAACCGAGGTATATGAGCTTCAATGTGCCTCGTGCAGAAAAAACCCTAAAAGAACAAATTTGCGCCCCCCTTATGCTTAGGGGGGGGGGATGAGCTTGAGGGGGCATTTGCCCAGTGCGCACGCCTATGGGCTTGACTCATAACGACATGGCTGTTATGGCTGCTAAACTTCCAAAATATTTACAGACTCCCATATTTGACAAGTTGCCACTCCTCATTAATTTTCTTGCAATGATGTGGCATGATTTAGCGCTTACAATGCCTCGTAATAACCGTCACAATGAGGCTGAACCATTCTCTAGGTAGAAAATCACACCTCGTACCAAAAGTTACGCAGCCTTAGTCTACCGTACGGTGTCCTTTAGCACCTACGCGTAGCTCTAGAACGCTAAACAGCATTACTCGATGCTGTCAAATCCATTTACAATTAACGCCTCTCTATACGACGTTCTGACTTCGTGGTGCACGCAGTGGCTCTCAATTATACTCTCAGCACGGTAACGTTTATTAAAGAGGTATGTTATCACGAATTTGTGCGCCTTTAATTTAATTGTGACCTAGGCATGTAGATATATTTTGTTTGCCATTATGTTGTTTTTTCTCTCATGTATTGTATCCCACCCTGGTAAAGTACCGGTGGGGATTGCAGTATCAATAAATAAATAATTAAGATAAACATCAACCTTTGCAAAGTTAACCTCTAATAAAGGGAAGTAGGCGTGCACTTAAACTAGAGGTTACAATAATCTTTAACACTTTAACATTTAGTATAGGCATAGAGTATTGAGCGCCTTTGCCTAAATGTAGAGGTTATCTTCTACAGTATACCGGTTGAACCATTAAAATGTTTACACAAAGCGGCTTGCTGGAGTTTCCAGAAGAACACCGCGCTGCGCATGCTCCGTAGAGTTGGCCTCGCCTAGCAACAGGGACGCGGCTCTTCTTTCTAACGGGCTTATTTCTGCGGTATATTCCATAAAATCCCGTTGCTCTGCGCATGCTCCGACTAGGCGGTTGTCGCCTAGCAACAGAGACGCGTCTCTTCCTTCTTTCGCGCTTCTATCTGCTTGCGCTCCTTTCTTACGCGCTCCTTTCTGCGGCCGTATAAGGCCGCCTACAACCATGCGCGGAGAAATTGTCAACCCTCGCGGAGGGCGCCCCTCGGCTAGTCCTTTTCGGACGCTGTCTCGTTCACGCGTCCACCTCGTGCGGTGGACACGTGAAACAAGAAAACAAGGAAAATTTGAACTGTAACATGACATTACAGGCACTACACCAGGAATGGGACAACTGCTATTATATCGCCATTGAAGACCACACGATTATTGTTGAACGCCAGGGTGTACATTAAAAATATGGTTCCAAAGACACATCAAAAGCAATATAGCAAATGCAAAAATTCAAGATTATAAATGTTTCATTTTGGGTAACATCTCAAAAAAGAAAGACTACCATAGAGACATGTGCAGCGCTTCCAAGTCAGTACTATAGAGAAATCAGCAGGGAGAGAAGAAGCAGCCTTTCAGGCTGTAATTCATCAAGAATAAAATTAAGAACACATGTTGAAATTATCCATCTATATATGTTGATGCGAGTAGTAGAATCAATGCTTGCATGCATGTGAGCTAACACTAAAATCTTAGCAAATATACCAGTCTACTTTAAAGTCTACTTTAATAAAGTCTACTTTAAAGCACGCCGATCTTGTTAAACACGCTATCTCCTAAGCATGATAGAAGCTTTTCGCTGTGTTTTACTGAGATAATGTATTAGGATCCCAGAAGGCCATGTGACACTAACAGGACACCTATAGCATTCATAGATGCTTTGTTCGTTTGTACGCGGACAGCTTGGGAGCTCAAGGTTGCTCTCTTTTCTTTCTTCACGGTCATGAAGCAATAATGAAAAAACCTTCGAGCACAACGCTGCGTGGAAGCACACATTTATTGCTACAGCAGCACCAGGAATGATGCAAATAGACATAAATGTCGAAGGCTCGTGTACAATATGTCTAAATACAAATATATATAAGTTTTAGACTATCATAAGGAAGACGATGTCAGCCCTGTTGAGAGCACAATCATGTCTGTTTGCTGCCAATTGTTAATTCTCTGATCTCCAGTCGAGCCTACAAGAACATAATAGTAATCTTAAAATCTTATATTTAGTTCTTTAGGTCGCACTGCAAACAGCTACCAACTTGTAATCAAAGAGGCATAAATTAAACATTAACAAATAAAATATTGAACAAGAACATTTAATTAAACTTGCAAAATTTAAGTATGTTCTATCAAGGAAATTTTGGTAACTATAAAAATTCAAGGTTACATACTTAACAACATAGCAATCAATTCAAACTAATAATGCAAATTAATTCCCACTCAGCTCGTACTACACACCAGTAGAAAAAGCAACACCGCAAGAATGTGACAGTTTAACAATAAAAAAGCGATGTAAAGTGATTACAAACTGAATCACTGCAATTATTATTCTTTAATTAAAGATAGTTTACAATTCCTTTGTACACATATGACAATAAAAGCACAAAACACCAGTTCCGTGCACGAGGTCTAATGCTGTGCGTACGCACAAAAGTGCAACATATGCTCGAGCTTTAAGAATAACCAACACGGTGACTCACAGAGATTTTAAAAAACTGTGTTTATTAGGCGAGCAAGTAGTGAGCTTCAATAAAACTGAGTAGCGTAGGCATGAGCATGCGTTTACAGTGAAATATAGGACACACACACACACACCAGCAAATAAATAATTGAACAAGAAGCATTGCTTACCTGGGTTACATTTATTGCTGTCTTCAGTATTCGTTACAGCAGTGACAACATAAGTGATGCTCACCACTCTCACGTAAGTGAAGAACTTTTACCACTGCCCATCGGCAATGCGGCTCCTTGTAGCTGCCAGTGCTACGCATCGCGACTAACATGTCGCTGCTCCACAGAGGCAGTGCTTCTCCGATGGAGAGATTCAAGACACTCTACAGGCCGCAGCAGACGCCGTCGTGGCTCATGCCGGGGCTATGAATCTCACATGCTCCCCTCAGAAATCCGAGCTACTTCTGCCATCCCACCGGGGGGCCGGAAAACACAACTCTAGTATATACAGTGGCTCGCGCACCTTTACGAGCCTTTTTTTGTAACTTTACCACGCGTCACGAGCGACTCAGGCACACAACACGCTTGGTAAGCGCACGCCACGAAATCTGAGAGCGTTAAAACGGCGTTAAAGTGTTCAAACAAAGCGCGACACGACCGTTACACGAAGACTGCATCGGCGATACTCTTCCCGGTATGATTCTTGAGAGCTACACGACGCAGAGGAGATATGACTGCGCTCATGTTTGGCCGAAGCTGAAGTGCGTTTGATTAAGGCGGCCATCTATATAGTGCAAATGAAAACAATAATCAAGCTACAGTTCCGCCGAAGTGTCACCTAACAGTATATCAAGATTCTAATATGCCATAGTTTAAAGATGTTGCTGTTCGTTTGTATTTGTATATTTTCTCTCTGCCCATTTGGCCGGCCGCCATTGTGGCCTCATACCGTGAGTGCCCGTTCATCTCTCTATGACACCTTACTGGAGCGGCTGTCTCTCACTATCATGGAGGTAGGAAAAAGATAGGAGGGAGCATTACGTCACGCCGCCAGCCATGGCAAGCGAACGCTCTGTGAAGCCACAGTGACGGCACAACACGTCACCTCTCGCGTCGAGATCACGGAGGAAATTCGCGATTTGCCGAGACGTTTGGTTACCGGTAGTTTTTATCCCGTGGGCGCTCAGCTAGCAGCTGCTAGCTGCTCAGATGGCGGCCTCCATGGCTGCTCAGTTTCTCTGCCTGTATCTCGGGTCGCATTTTTCTCTGGATGCTCGTTTCGCTTCAGTTCTGAAAGGCATGTGTTCCGCACTTTGAGCGGGTTGCGAGATGTTCACAATCCAACGTCAGCGCATTTAGGCTACAGGTTATATACTTCGGTCGAGTAAACAGACCGGTGCGAGTGATAGTCAGCGATATGTATTCGTCACATTTTGGACCCAGGCCTTGCCCGTGTGTACTTTGCCCTAATATGCGAGCTTTATTGATTTGCATTGTCGCTGGATCAGTGGCATCTTACGCATGAGGGTTTGCATGCATGCGATTGATCGCATTGCGGAAGCGGAGTCATCCTTGCAGGCCACACGAGGTGGAGCTTGTTGCCTCAGATGACGCTGACTCCCGCAAGAAACGGAGAGTTGCATTTGGTACGTACGTACGTGCTATGCTGTTCTCTCGTGAAACGCGGTGCGTTGTTCCAAAAGGAAGCATTGATGCTCAAAGAAATAAAAAAAATTATTCGGTACGAATGTATATTCAACGGCCATAATGCATCTGCTTTTAGTGTTTGTGGAGGTAGGTTTTATATCACCGCACGAAACGCCTGCAGTGGTAGGGTAGGCTTTCCACCACACTGAAACGTAGTTATAATTTATGCCACAGCATCGTTCACAACTATATTCTCAAATGTATGTTTAACGTTTTTGTTGCTAGCTTTTGCATTATAATGGCACGTATCCAGTATACAAGATTTATCACTGAATTGCTGCTGGCTGACTTGAGCATGCGCTCGTGCAAGATTTACACAATTTTTTATATCTTGCGAAAACAAACATTCCGACTGGCACCAATAACATCTTAATTTAGTCCAACCTGCCCCGTCCCCCGGCAGCACACCATATTTCACACGCTAGTCTGGCTGAAAATTTTGTACCAGGATCGCAATGCGACACAATAATCAGCAAACTTCCAATCCATACACTATGATCCTGAGCCACGAAATACAACTTCCTTTTTATAAGTTGCAATCTAAAGTTCACGAGACATTTGGTGTTCCAGTAATATTTAAAATAGTATACTTCGGCACATGTAACCTCTAGCCGCGACGAAAATTAACAAAAACACAAACACCAAGTTGGTTGAGTGACCTAGTAACCTTTATGGGGAAAACACGGGGAATGCAGGAGATGGAAATTCCAGACGATGAACAAAACGAGAACAAGGTGAAAGCAGGAGCCAACGTTTCGAGAAGTGGACTTGTCTTCTTCAAGGTAACGTATGCTTTTCTCGCCACAGTATATATAGGTGGGGTTCTTCTAAAGGGGAGAGGGTGTAAGGCGGGTGGGTGCGGCAACGAGGGAAGGTGTGTTAGCTTGTCGAACTGAAAATAAAGGAATGCTGTGCACAAGGCCAGGGCCACCCCTCCCCCCGGTCTGTCAACCACGTGTCAACCCACGCGTGTTAACCGGCGTGTCAAAGGCGTCTGACACGCCGACTGAAAAAGAAAGGAATAAAGGAAAGGAAAAAAAAAGGATACGCCAAGAAACCAAACTGAGTGTTGTTGCCTATAGCTTGAAATTTAGCATAGCGAATATATTCTAAAGCTCCCTTTGAAACGTTTATGCCTATTGGTTGCAATGTCTTGAACTTATGGATAAGGTATGATTCTCTGTATTTTCTTTCTCGTTCACAACGGATATTTGACTGTAAGATGTAGAGTTGAAGTTCATCAAAGTTATGAGCTGGTTGGTTGAAATGCTCGGCGACGGCTTTGGAAAGCTTTGGAAAGCGCCTGCCGCAAAAATGGGGCCCGAGCCCATGCTATACGGCAAGCGAATCTTGTCGTTCGCTATCAAAACCATCTTCGCACGGCAGCCCACGAACTGCATATGGCCAACGGCAAATGTGTATAGAGCTCTGGCACTCTGTTAGCAGTCATTTTCAAAACGTTCTCGCACAAGGTCAAATCTGATGCATTCATATGAAGGGTTCAATTTCTATATGCAAACAACATCGCCGGAAACGTAGATTGAGATGAGTAAATGTCAGATTGGTAAAACACCCAAAATGTCAATGATTCTTGATATGTCGCTGATGTGCCTGTGCACAATGCATGTATAAACGTTGTATTTTTCACCAAGCGCGCGAATTCGCTCGAAGCACGCTCCCAACAATAACTTGAGAGACCTCCTACACACTTTACCGAACCTTATGAAACATGCTAAATGTTTGCTAGTGAATCAGTAAAGGCTGCAATGCAATATAACGAATCCTTCTACACTTATGTCCGAGAACTTGCAGCTTCCCAACGGTGTCTATGTAACCCCGTTTTTTTTTTCATTCTCGCACGTAGCGTGGCGTGGTGTAGTAGTTAGCCTATGTAGCGCTGTTGACTCCATGTATGCGAGTTCCCATCCTGTGTCTGTGGTGCATATTCTGTGATGCACTTCAAAGTGTAATAATTGTGCGTCGATAGTGTACATGATAAACACGTATGTATAACCTCTAAATGTACAGTAGAACTACCATTAACTGTAAAGAAGTATTTTTTGCCGCTCTAGATAAACACCGCCATAGCCAGGACGTAGGAAGGCCACACATTTCGAACCTCGACTCACTAAGAATCAGGACATCGCTATAGGCGGCCTTGTAACTAGCTAGGACACCAGTCTGTAAAATCTCCAGGGCTATATAGTGTCGCGCCTGTGAGAGTGGGCCGCTGAGAGAGAGAGAGAAAGCACTTTATTTGCAACCGTCAGGCAGTATGGGTGATCGTGGTGAGACGCAGCTCCCCGTTTCAGTGTCTACCTCCCCCCTAGACGTCGCCCGCAGTTAGTTGGCTTCCGGCGGTGGCCTGAGCTTGACCTATGACTTGTTTTTGGGCTTGTTCTTCCTGGCTACGGAGGGAGAATTCCCATGACTCTTTATTTTCATATAGACCGTTTAGTGCTGGGCGAGCCCAGAACATGTGCTTTAGGGTTGCTATGCCTTCACAGTTTTTGCATTTGAAAGAGTGCACCTGAGGATGCGATTTGTGTAGGATATACGGGTTTGGGAAGGTACCCATCTGCAGTTTTCACCAGATTACTTCTTCCTTCTTTGTGAGAGATCTGTGAGGCGGGAGGGAGGGTTCTTCTTCCCATTCTAGTGTTGTAGAATTTCTCTGTATGTGGTTAAGTCTCGCTTTTTGGAAAGGGAGTAGTCTGCCTGGGCTGGGGCCTGGTGTGTGAGTCCTCGGGCGACCTCGTTGGCGATCTCGTTCCCTGTGAGTCCACTATAGGCGGGTGCCCAAATTATTCTAATTAGGTCGTTGGGTACGTTCTCCTTGCCTACCTGCGCAATTTTGCTGGCCTCTTTGGACACCTTGCTGGTGTCATAGGCTTTGATTGCAGTTTTAGAATCGGTGATAATTATTCTGGTTGATGGGTTTGTGATTGCTAGGGCAATCGCCGCCATCTCTGCTTCCTCTGGTGAAGAGTGTCTCACGCTGCAGCTCGAGATTAGCACGTCTTTGTCGCTCACTACTACTACAGCGTAGTGCTCTTCTGGGTACTCTGCCGCATCGGTGTACACTACCCCTTGTTTTTGGAGGAGGGAGCTTTGGTGTCTTTGGACTCTGCTTCTCCTGCGTTCCTCGTTGTGTATGGGGTTCATGTTTCTTGGGAGGGCGGTATTCTTAACCTGTTGGTAATTTCTTTGGGGGTGGTGGTTATCCCCTCTCGCGATTCTGGGCTCTGGTAGCCCAGTTTCCTAAGGATGGATCTACCCGTTTGGCTGCCAGTTTATCTGACATATTGTGCTGTGAGTTTCGCCGCGCACATTTCCTCTAGGGTGTTTGACACTGCTAGGTTGAGGATCGTCTCGGTTGATGTGCACGGTGGTAAACCTAGGGCTGTTTTGGCACCTTTCCTGATGAGGATGCCTACCTTGTCTCTCTCTGCGTTAGTTGTCTTTAATACGGGATAGCGTAGATTATTCGGCTAATGATGAAAGACTGGTCAAGCCTAAAAGGGTTCGCCTCCTTCATCCCCGCATTTTTGTTTGCTATCCTCTTGAGAAGCCTGCAAGTTTGGTTGGTCGTCGCTTCTAGTCAGTTTATCGTTTCGGTGTTTCTCCCATTTTCTTGTATCCGCATACCCAGTATCCTGATTTTGTCCACCCTTGGGACCGGGCTGTTGTTTACCAGGAGTTGTATATTGACCTGCTGCTTGCTCATGATTAGCATCTCTGATTTTTCCGGCGAACATTTTAGCCCAATGGGTCTCAGATAGCTTTCTCTTTCCGAGATTGCCCTTTGTAGGATGTCTTCTATTTGGCCATCGGTCCCGCCTCTGTCGACCCAAAGGGTGACGTCGTCAGCGTAGAGAGTGTGGCAGGGGCCCTCTAGATTTCTGAGGCTCTCTGGCAGCCCGATCATTGCAATGTTAAAAAGGGTAGGGTGTAGCACCGATCCCTGTGGTGTTCCCTTGTTGCCTAACTTAATGTTTTCTCTTATTGTGCCCCCAATTTCTATGTTTACCGTTCGGTCCGTGAGGAAGCTTATGATATAGTTGTATAGCTTGCTTCCTACATTGAGGTGATTGAGGTGTAACAGGATCGCTTTGTGTTTGACGTTGTCAAACGCTTTGCTGACGTCCAGTCCCACTATGACTCGCGAGTCACTAGTCATCCTTTCCAATACTTGTTCTTTGAGTTATAGCATGACGTCATTTGTGGATAGTTGTTGTCTGAATCCAGCCATGCTGTCTGGGTAGAGTTCCTTACTTTCCAAGTATCCGTTGAGCCTGTTCTGTTTTACGTGCTCCATGAGTGAGCTTGCCTACACAGGAGGTTAACGATATTGGACTAAGTTTCTCTAGTTTGAGTTCTTTCACTGGTTTGGGAATGAGGACTAGATTTGTTTTCTTCCACTCCCCGGGTATTTCCTCCCGCTCCCAACGCTTTTGCATGAATGCCATTGGTTGCTGAAGGGAGCTGTCATCGAGGTTTCTAAGCATCTTGTTGTTGACTCCATCTGGGCCAGCCGCGGTTTTTCCTCTGAGCTTGTTTAAGGCAGCTTGGACCTCTCTTATGGTAATTTCTTGATCTAGCTCCTTGTTGTTTTCGCCGCTATAGTAGGGGAATGTTTCGGTGTTTGTTTCCCTTATGCAGTTCTCTTTTATCTGGTTGATCATATCCTCTTCCGACCCCTGGAAATTTTGTGTTAGTCTTTGCATTTTTCTCCTGGTCTCTGCTTTGGTGTTGTCTGGGTCCAGGAGGTGCCTCAATAGTTTCCAGGTGGTGACGGAGGTTAATTTCTCGTCTAGTTTATCGCAGATGTTGTTCCAGCGTTGCTGTTTAGTGTTTGGGCATGGCTCTCAATTTCCTTGTTGAGAGCTGCTATTTTCCTTCTCAGGTTACGGTTGCCCCTTTTTTGGGCGAGCTCGGTTTCTGCCTATATTTTTTTTTTGCCACAGTTGTCTCATGTGACGATCAACCCAGTCTTGTTCCTGATCTAATTCTTATTCCTCCTCAGCCTCTTTGCACGCCTGCATCAAGCAGGCGTGCAAACACGGATGCAATGACGGATGGTCAATCGCCGATTGATGTTACCGTCGCCGCAAACCACGGATATGTACAATGCCTGTTACTCGATTACGCGCACACGCGACACTTTAGTCGAAAAGATTGCAGGGCTGCTAATCGAAGAACACTCACTTCATGGACTGTCACTTACCTATTGATAGGCGTAAGACGTACAGGCGCCGCAGAAATGGAGCTCCAAAGCGCACGACAAAAGCATTCACCTGGAACTGACAAATGTTCACGCTGGAACTCATGAGCACATGACACAACTACCACGTTCAGAGAAAGCGTGCGAACTGAACGTGTAAGAGCGCAAAGCGCACCAGCTACCTTCAGGCTTTCAGGCATTCTCAGCTTACAGAGAAGGACGAAGAGATCCAATAAGACGGCGGTGTTCAGTCATGTGACCGACTACGCGCAAATCAGCGCAAAGAGTGCGCGTGAGTGCAACCTACCGTGGATATTCGGCAGGGTAAAGGCAGTCACTGCTCTGTTCAACGGCAGGGCTTGCAGCCGTTGCAGAGGTTGCGACACTTGGCTTTCTCGGCGTGTTCCGAGAGTGTAGGCCCATAGGACACGGTTGATTCGGTTACGCCTTGCGGTAGGTGCTAAAGCGCAGCTAAAACCCCTTAGACTTCGTAAAGTAGTGACACTCTCCTCTCCGCTTTCACTCCTCCTCGTTTCTCCTCTATTTCACGCTCTCTCCTCGCCCGTAGCGCCACCTACACTGCTCGAGCATAGCAACGGCGCCAACATGCGCTCTTCGCAGTTCCTTAGACGCTTCTCGAACCAAAATGGCGCTGATGCACGACGCGAGGGCACACGTGATGCTATTATGACCCAACCACTGGCACGCGTCGTCAAGCTTCGGCGCGCGCCGACAAGGGAACGCTTCGCTTCGCGTTGGTCGGAGGAAGAGGGCACGCCACCACTGGACAGAAGCTCTGACGCGCGCCGAAGCTCGCTCCTCGGCTGCGGCGCACTGTTGCTGGACTATTTTGTCTTCATCCGTCAAAGTCCGGCCTAAAACAGCCTGCTGTAAACTAAGCTTGAAACAATAAGTTAGGGATCTGTATGCGCTTATAGATACAAAAACATGTTTGAATAATGAATATACGCCCGCCGCAACAGTTTGTTTTTATTTTTGAAGTAACAATAGTGCACAAAATATCGACATCAGCGCTCTCACGTCGTCTGTCTGCAAGATCGATTTGCAAACACCTGCATGACGATGCCATATCATATCAAAAACTGTTGTACAATTTCATTTCTTGGTAGCTCATTGCACAGCCAACTATGTAAAATTAAGCGTGCAAAGTATCGCTGAAAAGATCTGTGTTGGAAATACTGTCACGTAGTAGGGACGGTAAATAAATAGTGCAGACTCAATCGCAACGATAGCGGCGAGCAATGTCGGCAATCGTCGAAAATCTCATCTGTGGGTCAAGCGCGTCGGTTTGCATACATCAGTCGTAGAAAGTTACAGCCTATTCGCTGGTGCCCGCACGCCTTCCGGAAACTACTACACAATTCGTGTCGCGTATGCAAGCAGATTAACATGGTTCGTCGATAACAGAGAGAACCATCGATAACATTCGCGAAACTTCCGATATGGTCAGACGCATGCTGCACCGAGCGATAACGTTTAAAATTTTTTAGCCGCTGAAATACGGTAACCGGATACAGATAAAGCATTCGTGTCAATATAATTATGCTTGTTGGTGCATGAAAGAAACGTGAAAAAGTGAGTTCTGAGAAAATCAACAAAAAGAATTGAAACACCTGTAGCACTCGCAAAAAAAATACAGAATATCTAAAATTTATGTAATTCGTAGCTTGTCTCCCCCCGATCCTTGATTCTGTCAAATCTAGCCCATGAAGCACCTCTATTATTCTAGGTTGTTTTGATGCATGAACACCGCATCCGGAGGCCTTCACATTGAGCGTATTGCTACAAAACGTTTTCACAGTGTAAGGACCATGTTCTATTGTAACTGGTTTCCACATGTCAAGTTTGTCTTTCTTAACATTAATGAAATGACATACTGTCAGCTAACACAAGCTTGAGAAATAAAGGGTTTTAATAGAGGTCTTTCGTTGCCCTTTGCCAAGTCGTACTATTGAAGCGCTCATTGGAATGTATGGGAGCAGCTCATTAGCGTAGTATAAGAAATGTATAAACAGGTTATTTCCAGAATTTATACAATTCGTCAGCACACAAAAAAGATTGCAATTTATTGTTTTCAGCCTGCTACGATGTTTCGACTGAGAAAGATATATTCAATTTGTTCTGCGAGACATGGAATAATTGCCGTGGTATATTATTTTATTGCACAGCACTGCATACAGTAGCCAGCCATTAATAAAACTCAGAAAATTAATAGCACAATGCACATGATCAGGCACATAGCATATTATTATTGCACTTTCTTAATTCATGCCTTTTTTTATTTGCACGAAAGCTACTGCACTGAAATATTATACCAGTGCATACTTAAAAAGCACGATTTTATACTACGATAATAATCAATCATTCAAATGTTTATTGTAGTGCCCAGGAACAGGTAGAGAGCCTTTGTACTGGTGCACTTAACGAGCACTATGCTAAACAAAATGTACATCAAACATGAATCTGGTAGTCAAGAAAATGCAAGACAGAGAAATAAATAGGGCAAAAAGGAAACGAGGAAAAGTAAAAAGGAGTTAATCCTACGTGATCATCTACAGATACACAAAACACGGGAAATGAACTCTGAAGTATGTTTTGGAGTCAAGTCTTATATAGCACAATCTTGCACCAAGGCCAGGCAGCGAATTTGGAATACTACCTGGTATACTGTTGCGGCACGAACAAATGCATATGATCAAGAAGCTTTAGGGAATGTATAATGTCATGGACCACCTTAGACAGGAACAAAAGGTGTGATTATTTAAATCTTGAATCTAGAGGTACGAGCTGAAGTATATTTGAGAAGGCTCAACTGTGGTCGCCAGGATGGCAAAAGTGGTGCTTTAAGATAGATATCAATTTATTCTGGATGCGTTCAATGAGGCCATAATTCGATTTGCTCATTGCACCCCCTCCTACAGAGGCGTACTCTAGTAGGCATACTCTAACACAACAGGTGAGTGAAAATCATACAATATACGGCATGCAATTCCAAGAGGGTGAAGGACATGTGTAGTTATCTATGTGAAGAGAAGCTTAGCATTTTGTCGAAGTACACGCCAAGATCTTTCATTTGAACGACCCTAAGGAGCGGAGCATCACGTAGGGTGTATCAAAATTTCACATGGTGCGTTTTCTGCATATAACTTAATGCCATAGTATTGGAAGCATTTAAGAGCACTTATTGTTTCTGCACCAGTTTGAGAGTGAAAAAATGTCTTTTTGGAAGTCGATGCAGTGGTGAACACTATTGACAGTCTCAAATAGTTTTAAGTTGTCGGCACACAAAGTCATGCTATTCATTTATTAAAGTGCTCTTAGCACTAACAGAAAGCAAGGAATCCAATATCGATTCAAACACTTTTGACACACTGCAGAGGATAGATATAGGTCGGCAGTTAGCAACTGCACATCTAGCACATGATTTGTGCGTGGGCAATGTCCATGCTACCTTCCCAGTGCTAGAAAAGGTACTAAACTTTAGGGAACTATTTAGGATGCTTGTGAGAACAGGGAACCAGTATGCTTCCATACGTCTCAACCCTTTCAGACGCCACTTTATCCCGTTAATTGAAAAGTTGCTTTCACCACATCTCTTGCATCTTCAGAATCGTAGAAAGTGTACAGCTGCAGAAAATATTAAGAATTTTCAATTGTTTAGCGAATTCTGTCAAGTTTACAAAATTTCGGCTCCATGCGAAAACTCACTACAGGAACACAAAATATGAGAACATGTTCTATTTCGTGTTTTGAAAAGCTTGAAAAGCACTTATTCAGCCGCTTGAAAATTATGTCTGGTGCATGACATTGTAAAAAGCAATGAAAGAAGTGAACACGCTACATACAACATACTGACACAGAGTAAGAACACCCAGCCGTCTACCTTCCCACTCATTTCGCTAAAACATTCTGCACGTTATTCAAAATTACAGCACACTTCGAATAATAAGTGTTTCAAGATGTATGAAACACATTTTAAAAACCATTACTTTCATGAGTGCTTTTGCTATTGATGCACTCTCTTGCTGTGCACAATTGTGCAGATAGCGTCTCAAAGGGTTAAGCTCTGCGGAAGAAATACCATCAACACCACAAGAAAGGGAAGGTTTAAAGCACTTCATACACTAGCAAACAAAGTTGGTGGTGGTGGTGGTGGTGGTGGTGATGTTGAAGCAGGCGGGGTTAGCCTGGCATACATAGCCGGCAATTGTTCCGCCTGATCCTCCTTCGAGTTGAGATCAGGGGTGGGTCACCAGGTGTCGATGAGCCCCGTGTCTCGCAGGAAGGCCAGCAGCAGTCGTTGCGCTCTCTTCCTGAATGCCGCGGGCCCTCCGGGGAAAACAACGTCTTCAGAGGTCCTGTGCGTGACACCGCTTTTTTGCAGGTTGTCGACCAACGCTTTTCTTTCTGTGTCAAACTGTGGGCATAGCCAAATGAAATGTTCGATGTCACCAATGTCACCACAGAAAACACAGAGTGGGGAAGCGCGAAGCCCAGTCTTGAATAACCAAGCTGGGGTGTATGCGGAGTCGGTCCTGATGCGGTATAAAAGCGTCGCTTGTTCGCGTGTAAATCCATGAGTCACACAGGATTCGTGTGGATTCTTGTGCATCTGTCTAAAGTGAAGGCGGATTGCATCCTTAGGGTTTTGAAAAGCTTTTGGAGCTTTCACTTTTGGGACACATGTCAGCGCTAGGCGTGCAAGGGCGTCAGCTTCCTCGTTTCCATCAATTCCTACGTGTGATGGAATCCACTGAAACCTTATGTTAAATCCTTTGCTCATTAGGTCGTGAATCAGTGCCAGAGACTGCCTTGTAAATTTATCTAGAGGTAGGCCCCGATGTAATCTTTGTAATGCTGACTTGGAATCCGTCAGCACCACGCCATCTCGTGCAGAAAAGGCACGTAGTTTCCGCAAAGCCGCGGTGATTGCGGCACTTTCTACTGTTGTAGAGGAAACTACGCGATCCAGTCGGCCAGACCATGACACATCAAGGGATGGTATGCAGAATGCCGCTGCACAGCTATCTGTTTGTGCGCACACCGAACCGTCTGTGTACACTTGTAGATGGCTTTCAAACACAGTGCTAAAGTGGTCCAGCACAATAAACTTGGCTTCGGCAGTTGAAATGGTGCGTTTCGTCGGTAGGTGGGGTACATTGAGGCTGCAGGTAACGTCCGGAAAAGACCATGGCGGGTCAAGGCGACTTCGTTCGATCCTAAAAATCGATCCTAAAAATCGGAAGGTGTTCAGCGCCGCATGGAAATGTGAAGGAGTTCTTGATCTTAGCCGCCGGAGAAGCGCCGTGCCTGCGCGTGACTCGCCCAGCCTTAATAGCTGCGTCAGCAAGGCCTGAGGTGCCAAGAGGCGGAGTGGAAGAGACTCTGCCTCATTAGTGACTTTCTTGTTTGAAGCCGCCGTTGGAACTCCCATCGCCAAGCGAAGTCCCTTTCTGTGCATTGCCTCCAAGCGCGCGAATTGACTCGATGACGGTGATATCAGAGGGAGCTGATAGAGAATGCGGCTTGTTATCAGTGCAGCGTTGAGTTTAGGCATGGATATAGGATTGTTTCCCCAACGTACACCTGCCAATCGACGAAGTGCGTTGATTCTTTGCACTGATGCAGCCACAACACTTACGACCGCACCACGCCATAGTAGCTTGTTGTCGATGGTGACGCCCAGGAATCGAACATGAGTTGCACGAAGAATTGAATGCCCTCTGATATTCAGCGTCAGACGTGTTGACTTGCGTCTCACTCCCGGGAAAAGCATGAAGGCTGATTTTTCTGCTGATAAGGATAGGCCAAGCGTCGATAAGTGGCGATCGATAGTGCAGATTGCGGCCTGGGCTATCCGGGCCAAACGTTTGTGTTGGTACCCCGAGATCCAAATGCAGATGTCATCTGCGTAGATGGACATTTTAACTGCCGTCCGACCTACTTTCAGGGCATCTGAAAGGCTGGCCATGGCAACGTTAAAAAGCAAGGGGGATAGGACACTTCCTTGTGGGACGCCGAGGGAAATGCGTCGCTTGACACTCATTATACTTCCCAGCTTAACTTGTACACATCGATCACTGAGAAATTCATGGACCAATCGAAGAGCATTTCCCGAGACGCCCATGGCTCGGAGTCCGTTGATGATGCCTGTATGAAGCACACAGTCGTATGCCTTGGCAACGTCCATAAAGATGGCGAGTGTGGAAAGGCAGTCTACGCGATGGTGCTCGATATGGCTTAGTAGATCCAAGACACTGTCCTGGGCACTCAACCGTGGACGAATTCCGGTCATACATGATGGCAGTCTATTTCCTTGCTCAAGATACCATGTTAACCTCGTACATATTAGTCTTTCCATCAACTTTGATACGCATGATGTTAGCGATACTGGCCGATATGAGGTGAGGTTTGCAGGATCCTTTCCGGACATGAGCACTGGAACCACCCATGCTGTCTTCCACGCTTCTGGGATCTCTCCTGTGCTCCAGACGTGATTAAATATGTCCAGAAGTGCTCGTTTTCGTTCATATGGCAGATTTGTCAGCATCTGATTGCTGATCGAATCGGGACCCACAGCACAGCGTCTTCTTAATTTGCTAAGCGCCAAATCCAACTCACGAAAGGTGAACGGCGTATCCATGGTATGGAATGCTTCAGACAACAGAGGGTTCGATACTCCTGCTGATCTGCCAGATGTGTATACGTCTGCAAAATCTTCTGCAAGGGTTTGCCAATCTTTTCCTTGCTTTAAAGCAAGTGCTTCGAATGGCCTGTGTAGGCGAATCTTTCCGGATAGGCTATTCATTACTCCCCATATCCTTGTCATGGGAGTAAACGCCGACAAACTCTCACAGAAAGCAGCCCATTGAACTCGTCTTAATCTTTTTGTGTGACGATGGATGACAGCGTTTATCCTGTTGTATTCAGTTTTCGCAGATGGAGTTCCCGTTATTCTCATTAGTTTTCGCTCCGCTCTCCTACGCGCTGCGCAGAGGTTCTTTAGTTTCAAATCAGGAGTAGGGAAATGATCTGGCAGTTTCAACATTGAGGTAGCCACTCTTTTGCTCCGCAGCATATCTGCGAACAGCTCACCAGGGGATTCATCCAACGCTTCTCTGTATGTGTCCCAGCGGGTCACAGCACAGAATTGTCGCACAGCAGTGTGAAATCCGGTGATGTTGGTGAAGATCGGAAAGTGGTCACTGCCTATCCTGTCTGGGGCCGTTGTTGACGATACGACAAGGTCTGTAGAATGGATCACGAGGTCTATGGCACTCCACGAATCTGGTGGTCTGAAGAAAGTCGGTTTGCCATCGTTCGCGATACACAAGTCAGCAGCTTCCGCGGCTGTGACTAGTTCCTTGCCTCGGGAATCTGCAGTCTTATCTCCCCAAAGCAAATGATGTGCGTTAAAGTCCCCACAGATTATTATAGGAGAGGGGCAACGAATGCAAAGGTCCTTTATGAACGCCTCCATGGAGACCTTCCTGCGCGGACTTATATACACCGACACCACACTGAGTTTTCGTTTTCCTAGGCACACTTGCACAGCGGCGACTTCCAAGAAGGTAGAACAAAGGTCTTGCACTGGTAAGGTGACGTGAGGTATTTCTCGTCTGATGTATATCATCGCACTTCCATTTACAAATGATGGTATACTCGGATTTCCATGTCTGATGTACCCTGGGATCGTCCTTCCATTTCGTTCCATTTCGTTCATTTCCATTCCTTCCTCCGAGAGGGCTAGAATTGGTATAGGTATGTCTCGAAGGAAAAGGCTGAGTTCAGAAAGACGCTGTAGAATACCGGCGCAGTTCCATTGCATTATTAAGGGCACTTTTGAACGACGGAATGGGCCAAGTGGGCGAGACATTGTCATTATGCTACTGAGTGTAAGTGGAAGTAGAGCAGAGTATTACTGACTCAAGAGCCAGCACTGCTTCCAGCATATCCTTCGTTGAACTAGCAGGCATCTTCGCGACGTGGGAACGTAGTGCCGTGAACAAAGCGCGTATCACATGCTGACAGTTTTCCTGCTGACTGTTGCCAAGTTGTACTTGAGGTCGGTTTACTGCGGCCGCATAGGTGCGCTTTTCGGACTCTTTTCGAACAGGTTTCTCAGCCGCTGTGACCGTTTGCGTTGGCTCAATAACGTCGTTTATCGGTGTGAGACGCGGGAAATGAGATGCGTACTCTGTTTCCAAACCAGTTAGTTGTGGCACTCTGGACGTCTTCGTGTTCGATGGTGCGCTTGCACTCTTTGGACCCAGAACAAACATCTTATTTCTTCGCTGAGCAGCTGTCCGCGCCGGGCATCGACCGTAGCTAGCAGGGTGGTCACCGCCGCAATTTGCACACACAAAGTTGTCTTTACTTGCACACGTCTTAAAGTCATGAGGTCCCCCCCAGCGCTTGCACCTCTGTTCCCCACGACAGTACTTAGCGATATGTCCGAAGCGCTGACACTTAAAACAGCGTGGTGGTGTCTCCACGTAGTCGACAAGCTCGTGTCTGTTGAAACCAAGGTTGATCTTCTCCGGGCGTTCAGAATTTGGAGCAAATGTGAGAACCACCGAGTTAGTGCGCCTTTACTCCCATTCAGATGACGAGGTTTGGACCCGACGGATGATTCTTCTTGCATGGAATACTCCCTGAGGTCTCAGGTAGGTAAGCAGCTCCTCATCCGAGTACCATTTAGGGACTCCTCTAACAATGCACGTGTTTTTCATATAACTGTGTGGGACACGGGCAGATATGACTATGCCACCGATATTCTTGGTCTCTAGAAGGACGTTGGCTTGTCCTTCTGTCTCTACATTTAAAAGCAGTGCTCCCTGTGCTGTGAAGTGGCTCTTCACTGGTGCTCCACCGAGAATCGTTTCAAGCTGAGAATACAGGACAATAGGGTTTATTTGCCTTAAATCATCTCTTTCGGATGTTGCTGTGATTAACACTGGAATGTGCTCCGCCCTGTCTTTACGATGGCGCACAATTCGGAAACCACCCTCGGCCATGTCTAGGTCGGAAGCGTTCGCCACGTTGTCGTCATCGATGATAGTTGCCTCGTCTTCAGATTCACCAGTGTCTTGTCGCTTGCAGTCAGGCTGGCTTGTACAAACCAGCTGGCCTTTCTGACCCGGTGTCAGCCCTTGGGAGGTCATTGCGGGGTGCTCGTCGGTGCCAGCTTTGTTCCTTCTAGCACCTTGTGAGGCGGCGGGTGGCGCAGCACCCGTCGGTCTCCGATACGGAAGGTACCTTTTCGAGTCGACAGACGTCTTGAACCGTTCTGACCAGCAATATTACCAGAAAATAACGAAAATAACGATAAATGTAGGCAGAGCTACTCAGACAGGCTAGCAGCAGGTTCTTCGTCTTTCGTTTTCATTGACTGATAGCGTGCACACTGTGCCATGCGGAGAAGGAAGGTTACTTGAAGCATATTTCACAGCATATAGGAAACAGAAATGTTCTGCAAAGGCATCAGCAGTGTTCGAGACCACACCACTATTTTCATGAAGAAGACGTACATCTTTGGCACTCTTTTTAGAAGAGTGAGAGCGCACAAACCTCCTGAAATATTTTGAATTATGTGTCACGCTGGCTTCAACACAATTAATGTGGTCGTAGTGATGATTCTAATAATAATAATAATAATAATAATCTTTGTGGTAACTTGGCACTCTAGACTAAAAAAAAGGCTGATTCCTGTATATTAGAGCGTCTGATAACCAGCCATCTAGAGCAGGAATTTGCAGGATGCAGAAGACACCTCCTTCCCCTCCACGTGCACACACACGCGCACGCACACACATACATACACTTGCTCAATAACACAGCACGGCACACACGCACACATGCGACGGGTGCACAACACACAGGAGTGCCAATTCAGTCTGGTTCTAAGGAAAGAGAATCCAAATGGCCAAGGGGGGTGGAGAGAAAGTTCTGTATGCCAGATATAATCATGGAGTTGTGGTGTCGGGCCATGGAGGCGCGATGAGGGCTCAGGCTGTGCTGACCACTTGTTCAGACGAACTGAAGGAAGATTAGTGCTGTTCACAGAGCCGTCAAGCCCCCTGCAGTATAGACTAGTGCAATGTTGCGCTGGTATTGCACGGTGTGCTACTTGAGGGGTTTGAGGCAATCCTCGTAGGCTTGCATGAGCTTGCGACAACCGAAAAGACGGGGGTAGAGGGTGCGTATTGTCCGGTGCTGAACAAGCTTAAGTTTGTTAGCGTCGCGAGTTGGGTACGGTAACTATACTGATGAGCAGTACTCAAGTCGTGACAGAATGATATAAGCGTAGAGTGCTCGGAAAACTTGACGTCATCAGGGAAAGGAGACACGGGACACAAACCCAAGAATGGGCCGATGCTTACATACAGTGCTGGTGACATATGCAGAAAAGTTGAGAGAAGAGCTAAATGTTACACCCAGAATGGGAAGGGCCCGAACCGTCTTTACAGAGGTGCCTCCAAGGAAGTATGTTGGACGTGCAGCAGTTTTGTTGTGCTGATACGCATGGCAGCACTTTTAGCAGTGCTACTACAAAGTTTGTTATTGTAGGCCCAGTCATTCACCTTTACGGAATGTATTTATTGCGAGCGCATATGCTGTGCATCGGCATATTGTTGTTGTGGAAGTGTTAACTTGTTAGTCAAACACATTCTGCGCAGATGCATTAGTAACTTGGCTTTGAGTAGATCGTTGTCCTGACTACAATTTATAGTGTCTCAGCAAGAAACATTTTAGTAGAAGCTGAAGGGATTCCAGCAGTTTAAGCATACCGACTGCACAAAACACAGATGACACCTTTTCACCTTTCCCACAATGCACTCACACCGTCTACACTTTCCATAAACAGAAAGCGAGATAAAAAATCTAATATAGTTTCATTGACACAGTAGTTCCTGCTTCTGAAGCAGGCATCGAAGCAATCATGGTATACGCTGCTACATGCATAGGTCCTGCATGATGCAGGTCCTGTTATGCACTGCACACGGGGCACACATTGCAAACAGATAATTTCTTTTTGCAGTGCTCAAGTATAAGGACACACTGACTCAAACATGACTGCGTTGTCACGTATGCTTCAGTGCGTCAGTGTTCTTGATTGTTACACGAGCGATTTATCCCCAACTAGCCCAAAAGACGGATGCACTTCAAAGAAGTAAGTGATGGAGTACACTGAATTTGTACTGAACTGAATTCACATGCCGAATGGAAGAGCGCAGTGTCAGCTGAAACGGGCGGCACGGCTGAATATGTAAATACTTCCCATAGTTCCGCTACTAGTGTCTTTCGCTTTCGCAAGTTATCTTTGCCACTGGAAACAGCGCAAAGCTTGTCCGTTAAACTTGAGCCACCCGAAACCACATGAAACACGCCGCGCTTGTCCACCCCAAATTCCACACGGTTCATTCACCACATCACACATCACACGAAGTCAGGAGTGCCAGGTTGTAATCGCTGCAGCACCAAACGGACCTGAAAATTCATTTCCTTCGACAGAGTTTCTCAGCTGGGTTCGTTCACTCGCCAGTTACGAACTCGATGGACGCGCTAGCCCCACGCGTAACGTAAAAATATCCGCAATAGGCTAGTGCTGATTATCCAGACTTCGGAGCTCGTAAACGTGTTTCCATTCGTTTTCAGCACAACTTAATATACATACAACAAGCATAGACGTTGCGGCAATCGTGATTGGTTATCTGTTTTAGCAGATGATCGCACTGAGCCCGGTTGAACCCAGTGGGCATGTTGGATTAGTCGGCGTCGTCCTATGTCGGTTTGTATCCAGGTCGCACTGCCACAACCCACGGTCGTCGGTCGGTTGGTCGTGTCGTTGTCGGCCTACTATTACAACACTGTCTTTCAGGAACACTGTCGCGCGCATCGTGCGTCCAAAGACCTCGGACGATCCTTGGTGCCGTCGCCTTCGCATGGGCGGCCATTATAGGCATAGCAGCCGGAGGCTTCGCAGCCTCCAATTGGTTGACGCCTGCGGCGCGTCGCAGCCTCTCATTGGCGCACGCTGGCGCAGCTTCGCCTCGCGTCAGCAAACTTCTAGCATCGGCAGTAGACATATTCGCTGCTCGTCGTCACGCTTCGCCGTGTTCCCGACCATCCCTTTTGAGGCTTCGGCGTCGTGCCAGTGGTTGGGGCATTAGGCCAACAGCGACGCGGCGTCGGCATCGGCCAGAGCGCGCGAGGAGGAGGCGGCATTCTTCAAAGCGTGGCATTACTTTACGAAGTTTAAGCGGCTTTATGCACAGCTGCTCCGGCGCTCTGCCTATCGCTTTGTGACATTTCGGGTACGTTCACACTTGGGGCCCTATAACGTAAAACTATTCCAATATGTTTCTATTCCAATCTCTTGACGTCAAATTTGCGTAACCACCGACGCAAGCACCGTGCGGTCACCCACAGGGTTGTCTGTGCAGACCAATCAAACACTCTCCTCGTTCATAGGAGGTCACTTTTGTTTGCTTGAAAAACGAATAACATTGCCTACACTGAGCGGCTCGTCGTATCTAATTGGCTGACAAGAGGCGAGGAGAACGCTCAAGTGGAGAGCGATCCGCTGGGGCAGAGCCAGTGCACTGAAAATCGATAACCGGATGAAGAGGGTGGTGCCGGGGTCTGCGATTGGTCGGCTTTCCCTTACTTAGCTTGTGGTGGCTGGTCGAAAATCGCGGCGGCATGCAACGGAAGCTTAAGAATGACGCTAAAACTGACCCTCAGCAAAGAACAGTTAGCAGAATGAGGTGGTAAACGTGCCGAAAGTGCTCGAAAACGTTACACGGCCACGCAAGAAGTTTTATTATACGCAAATACACTCATGCTCCCCGGCAGGTGCGAGTAGCCAGCGTCTCAGCAATCGGCGGCAGCCACCTTTTATTCCTTTCGGAACGGGGCAGCCTGCGGCTATTCCGAAGAAAATTCACTTTTGTTCAGCATATTAATGCATCTTTATCGCGTACACGTCACTTTGACGCGGTGAGTTTGTGCGGTTTTGTGACGTCGCCTGGCAGGCAGGTGAAGTGGGTGCAGCCCGAAAACTTTTTACCAATAGCCGAGGGCTAATGGCGAAGAGGGGTCGAATGAGAAATAACTGTTTTTCTTTTTTCTGTTAAATCGTGCATAATCAGTGTGTACACATCATATCAGTTGGGGGGGCTATCGAGGTTTTCGTGACGTCGCGTGACATAAAGGTGAAGTGGGGGTGGTCGAAAAAAGTTTTTGACCAATCGTGGAGGGCTGATAGCAGAATTGGAATAGAAAAGTTTGGAATAGTTTTACGTTATAGCGCCCTTGGTTTCATAGGAGGTGGAAGCGGAAAAAAACTTCACAAACTCCGCCCGCCTAGGCGGAGAAACGGGCGGGATACCAGGCGATGAGCCAGATTAGTTTCGGACCGATTTTCTCGCCACGACGAATCGGAAAGCAGTTCCGCGTACCCGGAAGTTGCACTGGCATATAAACAACCAGTAGTAAAAGTTAACACAATCTCTTGTTCATTGTACATTTCCAGGAAAGCCCAACCAGCTAAAAGTACCAAAACCCTCAGTTGCGCGTAATGATAGTTTGTATTAACTGATGGGCCATTGCATAAACACACCGCTTGAATAAATGGATTGATGTTATGAGCGTCTCGTTTGGAACGGGGCAGTGGGTTGAGCCACCAAGCTCTCGCTATTATACTGACTAATATCCTACCCAGGTTAAACCATAAAAAAAAAGAAAAAGGAACACTATGAACTCCCACAACCAAATTTTCTGATCCCCTATTGTGAACTGTTCTTTTGTACGTCTCCGTTTTTTGTCGTTTCCATTCCGCCAATCCTCCAATCGTCTCTTACTGATCCTTATTGCGGACATGTTTACTTTTCCACTGCTCTCGCTGAGCCCAAGGGATCCAAGGAGGCCAGTGGTGCCTAAATCGATCGCTGGGTAGACGTCTTCACATTCGAATGAAACATGCTCCTTCGTTTCCCTAGCTTTACCACAGCAAGTACATGCTTCTTCTTCCTTCTTATATCTCGCTTTATAGTTGCGTGTTCTAAGGCATCCCGATCTCGCTTCGAAAAGTAATGAGATTCCCGTTGAGTTATCAGATATTGTTTCTTTCCTGATTTCGTGTTTTCCTTTTAAGTAGTTACTCATGGCAGGTTTATTTTCCATTGCCGCCATCCATGAGATTATTTCGGTCTTTCTGACTTTCCGCTTGACGTTCTTTTTTGCAGTGTTGCCCGCCCTACATGCCGCATACTTGCTGGTAAGCTTCCTAGTTAGTTCTTTTCCACCACTGTGAATCAATGTTTTTCCTGTACAGATAGCTCAACACTCTCCCAGCCCATTTACTTTCTTCCATATTCCTCAGTCGTTCTTCATACTCAATTTTACTGCGGGCTTCTTTCACTTCAAAACTAGTCCAGCCCATATCACCATGTGCAGCTTCATTTGTATTCTTCCCATGAGCGCCCAACGCGAGGCGACCCACTGACCTTTGGTTCACATAGAGTCCTGGTTGTACCCCTGATTTAAAGCAGACAACCTCATTTGCAAATATAAGTCCTGAAACCATTACACCTTTCTACATACTTCGGAGCACCTCGTACCTATTGTATCCCCATAGGGCTCTGTGCTTCATTATGGCTGCATTTCTCTTCCCCTTCACTGTTATTGTTTTTTTTTCTGTGTTTCCATATATCTATTGCCTTCGTTTATTCATAGACTAAGGTAATTATATTTTGTTCAAAAGGTGTGATGAAAAGCGCCACCACGCGGACAAACGTACGCAGGCTATATGGGTGTGGGCGAACTGGTTTGCGCTGCAGTGGCGAAACAAATGTGAACACGTTGGACATGCGCGGAAAAGATTTTCCGACCGCTTTGGCGTTTCCGCTGCTTGCCGCTTTCCAAACGTGAACATAGCCTTGCGATATGCTTGAGCAGTTTCGGTCGTTTATTGCAACTTCTTCATTTATCCTCTGCATTGGAAGTCTGATTCTGGGTGCAGAAGCTCCAAATTTCTGGCTGACATGTCTTTTCGGAAAGGTGTGCGCTGAAGGCAGCCGTGAAAAAGACATAACGTTCAGCGATATCATCACATAGTATGTATTGGAGTGTGTGTCTTGGTCTCACATATATGGCCGATATGGTATATCCCGTTGAAAGCATGCTTCGGACATCCACAGGATTAAAAATTTGACATTTTGTTTAGATCCCAGAAGTTCAATCTTGTGGATTTCCGAAGGATGTCTTAAATAGGACATTAAGAAATTAATGTCCACATGCTATCATCCACTGGACGTCCTGATCCGATCGGAATGTCCAGAGCATATTCGTGGTCCAATGGGAAGTGAGTAAGAGCTTACAAAAAACAGAGGGGAGACAAGAAGGTAAGCCATAGACAGCAGCAAAACAGATTTTCGTTAATTCTTACAAAGTGCTGGTGTTTCAAGTTCCATCCAAAGAGGTTCACATTTCCTAACATTCAAATGTATATCATTGCGTCTCTTATACACAACATTGTTAGATCCGAAAATGACTCAGCCATCATGAGGCTCACTAGTTCGGTGACAATATTCGCTAGAATAACAAGGGAAACCACGCAAGTCACCGTGGCTAGGCGATAGCCAAGTTTCAGAGCAGCAAATAACAGAGAACTGGAGATTAAGGGAAGTTAGTAGAGCAGTAATACTGTCGTAGTACTTAGGAAGGCTACGAGCATTAAGATGTATGGAAGAAAAACCGTTAATCTGTGAGGGAATAATATGAAAATGAGTGGGAAGAAAATAACCAATTTCTTTTTTATTCCTATTCCATCGCGACACGCAAGCTTGAGCGTTGAATACAGTAAATCAACATCACATGATTTGGTGGGCAGCACCGTCAGGGGTTTGTTTTCTATTGATAACGCAGTTATCAGTCCATAAAAAAGCCCATTTCATTTGCTTTTTGAGGGCTAGCGCCTTAGAAAAAAGCCGCGTATTGTCAGGCATC
Organism: Dermacentor andersoni; assembly: GCF_023375885.2. Lineage (NCBI taxonomy): Eukaryota > Metazoa > Arthropoda > Arachnida > Ixodida > Ixodidae > Dermacentor > Dermacentor andersoni. The sequence goes on from NC_092816.1 coordinate 181,372,604, forward strand.
CGGTGCCTTTTGACATAAACAGACTTTTCCTGTGCTCCAGAATGGACGTATCTTGCGAGCTTTCTTTAAAGACTTGGTGAGCTGGTCGCGCGGACATAACTAAACAATAATGCTCTTGTTATTTGAATCACGTGGTGAAACTCTGTGCGCAGTGTTAATGTCCTCAAGCGTAACAAGGCAACGAACTTGATCGCCGAGAAGCTCGACAATCTTTCGTCAACTGTTACCTTGCGTCGTTGGAGCACCCCTTATTTCTAGCTTGTTGAGGCATGCTTACTGCTCTAAGTGGCTTATCTTATGCAGCAGTATTTGGTTATTTTCTTTCAGGCGCATGTTATCAGCTGCAAGGCTGCTCTTTTCCAATTTTGCTGCTTTAAATTCCTTGCTCTTGAAATTCATGGCTTTCTTTATGTAGTCAACCTCAACTTTTAGTTCATTTACCCTCGGAAATGTATCCAGTCACTGCAACCTTCACAGATTCCAACGCGTTATATACGGCAGCTACATTTTTTTTTCGGTAAACACCTTAAAATCTTCAAAGTCTTTCGAAAGTCATGCAACGGTAGGAGCCATACAAACAGAAGCGATCAGAGCACAGTGGTCAGGTAAAATATATAAATAAAATAATGTAAACATCGAAATAATGTATTTCAATCACCTGTTTATGCAGGGCAGTCACATTATAGGCTGGGAACGCAGCAGTCCGCAGGAACTGATAGCTCGCTCAAAATAATCCTGCCGGACGGTTGTGGGCACCTTAAGTATCTGGCAAAAAAAGTGACTTAAGTGGCTTGCAAAAGAAAGTGTCCACGTCTGCAAGCTGCACAGTCACCAAGATGGCGATATGCAAACGACGAGCAGAATCGCAGACAGGAAGCGCCGACAGAGTAGATGCTGGGAATGCATTAGTTCGCAGGCTCTGATTGCTCGCTCAAAATAAATGAAAGTCAAAAGATCTTTTATATCAAGCGTACAAGAATAACGCATTGCATACAATAATATGCAAGGATAACGTTTTGTGCTCTGTAGGCAAGCACACCAATGAGCACTTTGAATTTCCTGGCTAGTGCTTTGAATCTGTTAAACGTTCACGACTCCTTGCTTCTATAGGTCAGCATAATTCTAATGCGAATGTTGATTTCAGGTTAGTAGCTCGGTGCGAACACAAAGCTGAAGAAATTAAACTGTTAATTTCACCTTAATTGCTCGAGTCATTTGCATATTTTGCGACAACATTTTGTCTGACACCTTGAAGCCGTACCTGAGGGGGTATTCTGTACGAGTCCACCTAGTGGACTATCCATTTCGGCGGCTGCTGATTGGATGCAGCAGTACGAGAGAGGAGGAGAGGAGCGGCCCTAGACAATCAGTAGCACCCGAAATAGACAGTCCACTAGGTAGAGTCTTACAGAATACCCACCTGATGGCATTCCAAATTTGACATTAGTGACTGTGCTGCCAGCAGACAGCCAACCAGTGGAAGCCGAGTGTTCATCTGGAATGGTGCTAAGCTGCACTGCTTGTTTAACATAAGAAGTTTTGCTGGGGCCTTTGATCCTCAAGAGCACCGAGTTTTGGGCAAGTTGGTTACGCATAACATATCACGGTCAAGCGCGCACACACCAGGACAAAGTCAAGAGTAGACAACACAAGCGCTTAGTTGTCTACTCCTCCCTTCGTACTTGTTTGTGCGCGCTTGACCGTGATCTCCTTTGATTCTACCTGTTCTTGACTTGTATTTTATCCGGAGCAGTTGTAGTGTTGGCGGATGTTGCGCGGAAATGTTGCGCGGCACTTCCCACATATATTAAGTGCTCCACTTTGCATAACCCTAGAACAGTAACATTGGTTACTGTCGTTCAATTAAGCTTACGTGTAAACACTGCAAAGCGCTTCCAAGAATTCTTTATGCTAAATCTTTAAACTTCTGTTCACTCAAGTTCTGACCTATGACTACATGAAAATGTGTTGTTTCCATTTCCTTGCAGTAACTCAATTGTATCACACTTCTTTACATCAATATGTATCAAAACGTTGGGCCAAGCTGGGCTTATGACACAAACTGGTATGACTTGTCTCTTATTTAGAGGAAAGGAGAGGAAAATGAATGTGAGACTTCGGTGGTTGCTACTCTTCGAGCTGGCACGTGCACACTTCTGGACTGTAAGTATCCGCAACTGTAGTAGCCATCTGCGGCAATCTGTAAGTAGCCGCAACTGGTGGGCGGGTTGGTTGTTTAGGGTAAGCAGAAGGAGATATTCTCTGCCGTGAGGACTGTGGCTGTTTTGTTTGAGGCAAAGATCTGAACTATTTAGAAATAGTAGGGGCCTTCTGGAGCCATTGTGCAATGTAATGACCGAGCTCAGCGCTGCTACCTTCATTGATTGCGTACTGGCATTCTTGCAATATGGCATGGCTGATGGCTACGCCTGTAGCGAATTAACACATGCATTGCACTGACATTATAGTGTGAAAATAGTTGTATTCTCATTAAAAAGATATTGTTTATATATTTACTTATACTGTACGAGTGAGCTCTCGCAGAGAATTAAGTGTTTACAAGTTCAATGTCTTCAACCGCTTTTATTTATGGTAATGAAAAACTAAATGAAAGACTAATGTAGGCCTAGAAGCATCCATGTGAAAACATATTTAATTTTTGAACGATGAAAGCTGTAGATCGCTACGTCCAACTGAACAGTTTTGCTTGATGGTCGACAAGTAAATTTCACGCTAAAATTTAAATTTCTTTAGGCCTCAGATTGAGCTCATGATGGCAACTCGCTTGTATTTTCGACCTTTCGCTTGCTTCATGGTGCCATAGTTAGTAACGACCCTGTGTCCGCCTCAACGTTTCGGCAACTCGTGGACAATTGTTCGAGGTGATGGTGAGGATAACAGTATCAGTAGGCATGCTGCCTGCCTTGCTCCAGACATTGACAGTAATTTATTTGGAGCTGCCACCTCTTGTGGCAAGCATTACTTTACAGTTTTATTTATAACTGGTGCATCATAGATTCAACGGAGGTGGGACAATTTTTTTCAGTATACTTCAAGAGCACAAGTGCGCACCCTGTTGCCAGAATTTCCTCATTAGGGTTCACTAACTTAGTCATTAATACTTCAGTCATCAGTTTTCTTGTCTAAGATGGACTATATTTGTCCTATTATTCTAGAGATCTTCCCAGTCTGATGTTCCTCTACACCCATTTCAGCTTCTGACGCCTTCGTCAACAAGTTTATTATAAAGTATACAAATTATTTTGCCGTAGTTAGGAACAACAAGTGGGCTGCGTGACTAAGACAGAACTTCTGGCAACAGAGAGTTGCTTCTCTTTGTGTGCAAGTCTTTGTTGCTTTCTAAACTGTAAGTGATGATAGTGTTAGATGCAGTTAAAGTAAAACTGCTGTCCTTGGCTGTGTATCTTTTTTGCAGGTTCCCAACTCAGCAATATTTTAACAGAGCGATGGTTCAACTTCTGGCGAACTACCCACAATAAGAAGATGCCATGGGAAGTCTTACGGTTAGGAAAGATTTATTCCAGCAATTGAAGTTGAGCAAATGTTTTTTTTTAAGCTAGGAAATACCTGGTATGTGCTCGTGTGGAAATCTTTCGTTGCCTAGTGTAAATGTTAAATGAGCCCTTGAACACTTTTCTACCCAGTCATACAAAGAGCGCACTTTTGATGTACATCGTGCTGCGAATCTCATGCCATGAAGATTTTCCGAATCCTTCAACTCCAAGGGGAGTTACCGCACCCATACTTGTCTTTGTCTTTTCGTTTCCGCTCGAACTCAGGAACCTACACAGCGGAGTAGGCAAGAGGGCAAACCTCCCGCCAAAAGTTGAACGCTGCGGCGGCGAAAGGTCTCTTAACGCCATCCCATTGTAGCCGGAGTAGACTACGTTGCGCACCTCGCCGCTACGACTTCAGAGGGCAGTCTCAGTAGACGCTGCTGTGCACAGTGCAAAGATAAAGTAATCTTTTGTCCTTGAAAAAAAAATACATAAATATGCATTTTTAATTTATTTAACTCAAAGTTAGCAAATATGCATTACTGACAATGTTCTCGCGACCATGAAATCGGCCAACAGCGTTGGTAGCACAAGTGCATTCGATGACATTTCGGAAGGCGAGGGCGAGCGACTAGTCGCTGCTTTTGACGCAAGATCGTAAATTCCTTGCTGCATACACAATACTGCTTGGCTTGCATGTTCACTGAAGCCTTATTGACCGAGAAGCAATATTCTTTTACTTAGTTGAAAGAGTGTTTCAGTAACCCTTTATGAGCCACTGTGTGTGTGTTCTACACAGATATTAAGTTAGCCGAGACCAGCCACGAAAGAAATGCGCGGCATTTCTATCTTGTTTTCTGGTCAGTGCACCTTCATGTATAAATAATATGGTGTCCTGCAATATCCTTCGGCTCTCAAGTTTCCGAAGGAAATTTTCTCAGCCACTTCATGGTATGCTAAAGCTACCAAGAAAACGCATGCGTGTTTGTGAGAAAGCAATGTTCGTAGTTTAAGACTTCATTCTACCCCGAGGCTCGGATTCGAGACCGCCTTTTTGGTGCGGTCACTCTACCATGTGACTAAGCGGGAATTTAGTAGGTTTCAGAGCGCAGACGAAATTATTCAAAACTGAATAAAGAGACAGAAAATAAGACGAATGAGCTGTAGAAGTGTGCAAAACGGTGGAGTATAGCTTGATGTAGATTCAGCGGTACGACAGTTTCTGTTTGATGATTCTTTCTTCACCTTACAGGATTTCTGCAGAACAGATTTGGAAGATTTAAGAACTTTAGCATAGTTTCCAGTGCGAAAAGATCAGAGCGCCTCCTTTCTTTGGTTAGTACGAATGCGTACTGAGCACGTACTAAGCACATATTTAGCATTTGTTTACAAGTCACTTTTTTTTAGTGTTTCTATATATATAGTTGTTGTTGCAACTTTGCCACACAGTGTTCTCACTAATAAGCTTAGATTATGGGGTTTTACGTGCCAAAACCACTTTCTGATTATGAGGCACGCCGTAGTGGAGGACTCCGGAAATTTCGACCACCTGGGGTTCTTTAACGTGCACCTAAATCTAAGTACACGGGTGTTTTCGCATTTCGCCCCCATCCACTAATAAGCTTCTTCTTTGCAATCTTCCAGTTGCTAACGTTCATTGCTGTATCCCTTCATATGTGTTTATTGTATATCTGTTGTATCTATGAAAACATGTAACCCACTCCGGCCTAAGGTCTGAACCTAGGCCCGCAGTACTGAAATACATCAATAAATAAAATATTTCTAAAGGTTCTCTTTTTTACTGCCATTGAATATAATTTCAAATACAGCGCACATTTTGTCAAGGGGTATCATTGCTCGGAAACTTTGTTTCACTGAGTGATGTGCTTTATGCGAATTGTTTAATTAAATGCGGCGTCTAGAAATTGTCACTACATCCATCATTTCAAGATGATGGGCGACCATAATGCGATTAGCATTCTTTTACTAGTGGTGTGTAATAAGCGATATTTGAGAGAATTCTAATGATGAAAAACTGACGGAACATGAATTAATTAATTATTCAATTAATGTTTATTTTGACAGGAAGAAAATACGAAGGATCTCTGTCAGCATCAGATAGAAGGGTGATATATACAAAGCAAAGTAGTTTTAAACCATGCTCTAGCTGCTTTCTCATAATTTCGCGGTACAATAATGTACGTATGCATATACACACGAACGATGTAAATGCTGCATACATCTATGCAGATAAAAGGAAGCTTTAGCTCTATCCCAAGTCCGATTCGTACAAATGCACTGCTGAGATAACCCCTTAGCCGATTTTAATGAAATTTGTTGCATGTTAGAGAGAACGGCAAACTGTAGTGATTGCTGGAAGCATTATTCTCATTTAGGGCGTGAATTCTTTTCGCTGTGATTTATAAAAATTGCAAGATTAAAAATATGGTAGCCCGCATTTTACAAACTTGTCTCTTTGCATCAAAAACCGATATCCAAATTTTGTGAATTTTTGAAGATCCAACGCGGACAAATTTCGTATCCTAATTTATATCTTACGCAAATATGTTACTATCATTAGAAGGGCTTTGCAACAGTCCGACTCACCTATTAGTGATGTACTTAAATACCATGCAAAATGTAGCAGTTTTGTCCGCTCTAGACATATTAGTGCGCTAAATACTACTAGGCACAATTTACAAAATTTTGACAAAATTTTTGCATTGCTTGGTTACAGAGTTCGAAACGAATAGTTTCGTTGTCTGAAAATGTACGATTTTCAGCAATCTTTACTAAAAAAATTTACCACGTATTTGAAATGTTGTCGGCGAACAGTGACGAGATTTTAACGCTTTCTTATAAATGCCACAAACCTCATAAAACTTGGTGGCGTGGTTGCCGAAAAAAATACAATTTCTCCTTAACCATGGGTTTAGATAGGAGCCCAGAGGTGAAGCTTCCTCTGTAATTGGTCCCCAAACATTCACCCAGCGCTCTCCGGTGGAGCAAAAAATAGCCGACCACCATGCAGTCAGAGCGTCGTGTTTCCATTGTTGAGCACTGTACATGTCGTGAACAATGTAACGCTGTCAGAAATAAGGAGAAAACGTGTCGGTAAGGTTACGGAGTCGAGCGTTACGGAGTCGAGGCTGGTTTGATTCGCTGTGACCTAAGACAATCCGTGATGACTTCCACATTTACAAATCACGTGTTATAGCGACATATGACAGACAGCATCAGCAAAAATCCAACATGTTCTGGGACTTGCCTTGAATCTGCCTTGAACGGCCACTATGTTTTAACGTTTTCGTTTAAACGCAACAAATCTCGACAAATTTGGTGCCGCGGTTGCCAAAAGAAAAATATTTCTGCTTTACCATCTCTTTATATAGGAGTTTCCGAGGTGGAGTTGCCTCTTAAACTAAATACGCATCAGTTCAGCAGAATTGGTGGATTTCGCTGCGTTGCCTTGTAGTCCATCAATGATAGGGACGAGCAGAGGGCGATGAATAGGCAAGTATCACGCGTACATGGCAGGTTATAGTGCCAGAATCTGCGGACAAAGATGCAATCAAGCTGTATGCCACTTCCCGCTGTGAGCACTATGTCTAGGATTAGTCATGTAAAACAATCGGTGAATGGACTATCGATAGCAGTGATTGTATTTCCGAAACTATGAATCGTGCAAAACGATTATCTATAATGCTATTCATAGTTATATCAATAGTGCGTTGTCGATGTTACTATGCAGTGTGATCATTCTTATGTTTTATGGAAAATGTTAAAAATCGCCTGTGGCAAACAGCACAATTCTTGTCGTTGAGCTGGATTATCCGAAGAGGCGAAAATTACCAGTGCGTGAAATTGAAACAATATGAAAAGGAGATCAAAGCATCTGCCATGCACATGATATGAATCCGGAACTCTTGAACTTTGAACAAATACAGCAACTTCATAACAGTTAACATTTGGGTAGTGCCAAGGAGCAGTTAGCCAGGAAGGTCACTTGTATGGCCCTGCGAACTTGTCTGAGGTAAATATTTCCTGCGTTCTTTTCAGACAGTGCTCTTTATTCATGCCATCAATTGTTCCGCTAAAGTAAAATTGATCACGAATAATAGCAGATCATCTCTTGCGAATCATGTTTTTTATTATGTCACAGAAAATATATCTATTGGCATTCACACACAAGTTGGCCAGTTTTTCATAATTCCATTCTTGAAAACTGAGGGTCTAGCATAAAATACGTTCACAACAATAATTAGGGTATCCGCGAAAATTTTTGTAATGAAAGATTCTCGTGAAACTTGTACTATACAACTACTACAAAATGGGCAAGACACTGCACAAATTTAGTTTATTTTCCAAAATGAATCGCCTCATGCTGCTTTTGCTGTTATGACACATACCATGGCACGGATCTTGCACTCGATTAGCTGCATCTGTATGTCATCATGTATATCGCTGGGCTTTTTTCTTTCAACAGGCTTGCACTTGAGAACAGTCGGTAAAGTTGCCCTAATGTGTTGTCCCGGGCAGGCTGTTCTACTTTTTATGAAATGTATCTTCTTTCTAGAAGCTGCAGTGTATGCGCAATTAAGCCACCTGGATGGGTGCTTGAGGCCTTGGTATCACATCTCCAAAGTGTGACACAAAAAAGAGGTTTTCATAATAACGGTGAGCGCAAACTTCTTTTTTTTTGAACACGCGCAGCTAAGTATTCAGGACCCAGTACGTGGTATCTGTGGACGCGCTCGGTGCATTTGTCGCCGCCGTGAAGCGCGTTTCGCGCGCACTCCGCTTTCCTCCTCACTCCGCTTTCAACTTCACACTCTCTCTTCTCGCGTCGTCTTTTTACCAGCGCTGCGCTCCGCGTTCGCTAGTTCATACTTCACTCTGCTTTTTCGCTCAGTTACGCCAAATGACGACGCCGACGCTCAACGCAGGAACGCGAACCTAAGAGCTGCCCTGTAGTACAACTGTTGGCCGAAGGTGGGATATAAAACCGTGCTTTTGCATTACAAACGCGATTCACTTACAAACAGAGCTAGCGCGGCGCCGTTTTCCCATCCACTTTCTGGGGTAATAATGTTTGTCTACTAGAACTAAGCCTGGGACTTTTAGCAAGTACCAGCACTAATGTCCTTGGCGGCGGATGGAAACAACCTTTCTGCACTAAGGGTCACGTCTATGTGAACTCTTTGGGTGAAGGCGACGGGTTAATAAACCCACAAATGCTACCTGAAGGCACCAAAGCTGCTAGTTTCCACAACCTCGCAATGTAATGAACTCGTAGAAAGAAAACCAAAGGGGCATTTACCCAGAAAGCGCCTTTAGGAATTATTTAAAGAAAGGAGAAAAGCAGTCATCGAGCCTGGCTGGAGCGCCGGTTACCGGCCCTTCTCTTTTAATAATTCTTAGTTGCTTTAGAATGTGCACAATTGTGGCATACACTTTATCACCTCTATGACTAAGCTTCTGAGCATCGCCATATCCTTCTCGAATGGCGCAGAAATATTTACTCTATTTTGGGTGTTGCAACCAACGTCCCCAAATCTCGTTGTCGCGTAAAAAGCTTTGTATTCATAGCACCCAGTCATCTTTCTGTTTCAAGGTGATTTCCTTGCTAAATTATTGGACGTAGACGCTAGGTGATATTTCTTTCGGTTGAATTTCACAAAAACGTTTGTTTCACTCTCCAGACAGAACTATCTTTTAGGTAACTGCACCTACTTCTAAGCCAATCGGTAAAGGAGGTGATACGCCCCATTAAGACGAGAACAACATCAGAACCTACTTTAAGCCTATGTGAAGACAATCACAATATCTTACTTACCTAATAATTCTTTTATTCTTTGTAGCTTCTAATGTATAACAATTTCCCGTGCTTCACTATTAACGGTTGGAGCATAGTTCTTTCATATTCAACGTCGCATTAGTAAAAGGCAATTTATTGCAAGTCCACCTGCTTTGTGCCAGATCTACCGTAGTGGGTCAGTGTCAATTCTTGGGAAACAACATGTGGGAGTTAGGTACCACAGCACATGATCATCATCAGCACCAGTTCTGTTCAGTGAGTGGGAGCCATTTCGAAGAAGAAACAACAGGGACATTCAGCTGTCTCGCCATTTGGATGCCAGAACTTGTAAACGTCGTGCTTCTCCATACTCCCCGAGAGCTACTACTCTCCACAAACTAAAAGCTAAAAAGAGTGAAAATAAGAGCTTATCAAAGGATGATTTCCTGAAGAATAACATTCTACAGACGGCAGTTAATACTGCCGGAATATCGTCAACATAGGAATCTTGAAAGTGCTGCAGTGGAACTGTCGTTCCATTTTTGCTGCAGCCGCTGATCTCTTATATCTCTGTGAAGATCTTTCTCCTGATTTGATTATTCTGCAAGAAACTTGGATATCCACAGAAAAGAGTTATCATTTAAAGAATTATCGCAGTTTTCGTCTAGATCGTCCTTCTCGTAGAGGGGGATTAGCATTTTTCATCTCAACAAAAATTTGCCATAGAGCTAAAATTAGTCACCAGTCATTCTCCACTGAAAGTGAGATTCTAGCATTGGATGTAACGCTTCCTGGATGCGCCCCATTTTCTATAATCAATGTTTATTTCCCTACAGGAGTCCCCAATACAGGCTCCCTTGATTCCGCGGTTGCAGCATGCAGAAAGGATATAATCATAGCTGGTGATTTTAATTCTCACCACGTATCATGGGGTTATCAATCCGACTCTTGTGGTAAACGATTGTTAGACTGGGTTTCGTCAAATGACCTTAATTGTGTAAATTCGAGAACCCCAAGTTATGTATCCAGCAAATCGCTTTCGGTGTTAGACGTAACTTTTTCCAGTTCGGGCTGTGTAATTTCCTCCTGGTCTGCTATTACCTCGGCCACAAATAGCGACAATCTTCCAATAACTTTTGAAATAACGCGCCCAATTAATTTGGTTGAAAAGCATGTCCGCACCTATGTTAACTATAGTAAATTTCTAGTTTCACTGCGATCAGCTTTAGAAAAACAGGTTGGCCTAAATGATGAAGCTAAGGCAGTTAATTTGTGTCAAGTACTACGTGACAGTTACAAAAAATGCAAGTTCAGTATGCAGTCAACTAAAGGTGGTACTTATTCGCCATAGTGGAATCCGGACTGTGCACGCGAATATAGAAGAAGAAAGGCAGCCTGGGGAAAGTTACTGTATAATCAATGTCCACGCAATTCGAATGACTAAGTTTGCTGCAGCTACATTCAGGCAGACAGTTGACAAAGCGAGGGTTCTTTATGGTCACATCGATAGGTGGATAGGCGAGAACCAAATATTAAGAGATTCTCAAATAGGGTTCAGGGCCGGCTGCTCAATTTGGTGTGCTCATGTTGACTTGGAGAGTCGAATTCAACTCGCTCGCCGCAACAACCAGTATGCGGCCCTAGTGACATTAGACATTGCGAAGGCGTATGAGAGTGTCGACCACAGTACTTTAATCAACAAACTCAATAGTGTGAATCTTCCATAGTACCTAATTGCATGGATTCAAAATTTTCTAAGCGGACGAACATTTTATTGCTATCAAAACGGTGTTTCTTCTAAAAGTTACAAGCAGACAAGGGGCGTTCCTTAAGGTGCAGTACTTTCCCCAGTATTATTCAGTATTTTACTAAATCACATCCCGACACATCATGACGTACGCTGATGATATCGCATTTTTCACGGTATCGAATGATATACATAGCCTATATAAAACTTTGCAGTCATATTTGAATCAGATTGAAATTTGGCTAAAAAGAATACAAATGTCGCTAAATGTCAACAAAAGTGCGATCATTGTCTTTCCCTTAACTTTTCCTATCCGAATAACACTGTCATATCGCCAGGAGATTATTCCGCAGGTACATTCTTTAAAATGTATGGGAATGATTTACACCGAAAAGCTTAGTTGGCAGACACACATAGAATACATCGCATCTAAGAGAGCACGCGCTGTTGATTTATTACGAAGAGTCTGCAGCAGTCGTTTTGGAATGCGCAGGGAGACCTTGCTGATGATTTATCGTATGTATGTCCGCCCCATTCTAGCGTTTGGATGCGTGTTATTTTCAGGAGGTCCTACGTATAAGTTACGTCCTCTGGTTCTATTAGAACGTGAATCACTACGTCTGTGTCTCGGTCTTCCAAAATTTGTAGCCAATAATATTTTATATCATGAAACTCACTTGCCTTCTCTTCAAATTCGATTTCGTATACTGACAGTCCAAACATTTCTAAACATCTATGCTTCTCCCCAGAGACACTCCTACTATATTTTTACTAGAGAACCAACTGCATTATTTGAGAATCGATGGTCCAGACTGCATTGCCCCCAGGTAGTTTTTGTGCAGAAGCTATTAGAGCCATTACAAGTATCAATCCGTGATGTGGCTTTTCAAAAATTTACCTACTTCGACAGTAAGAGTTGAATTTGGCGATATATTTCCCAATAACGCAAAGCTCCTACCTATTCGATACATAAAAGGTTTATTAGATGACCACCTTTAAAACCTCCAAATAAATGCAGTAATAGCCACAGATGCGTCTGTCAGTGAGGAGAAGGCCTGAGTGGGCATTTTTTCGACATCATTAAATTTGTCTTTCTCTCTTCGACTACCCGACTTTACGCCAATATTTCAAGCAGAGTTATTGGCGATTGTCCTTGCTCTACGGAAACTTCCCACATCTATTTATTCAGCCGTAGTCTTAACCGACTCCTTGTCTGTTTGCTCCGCTTTATCTGTACCCAATTCAAATATCATTCTCCGAGAATTTCATTCATTGGTTTCCCAACATTTACGCCTCATCCACCTGGCATGGGTGCCAGGGCACGTGGGGCTCACTTTAAACGAGTCAGCAGACGCACTAGCAGCGGCATCTCTTCAAGGCCCGGTACTGAGGATCCTAAAACCTTCGGCATACGTCACTTCTGCATGATTTAAAAAATTTTCCATTCAAGAAGAACATGCGAAATCATATGTGTTAGGTAACGCCGATTTTCAGCACCTTAGATTTCCTTGGCACAGTGGATGGTGTGCAACAAGAAAATTTGAAGTTTCATTTACGCGTATGCGTTGCCGAATACCACGGCTTCATTTCTATTCCCATAGGTCTGGTTTGGCACCTTCTCCTTAATGTTTTTACTGCAATGAACCCGAAACTATACATCATTTCTTTATAGAGTGTCGTAGGTTCAACGTGCATAGAAAACGACTTCTAGAAGATCCCTTCCACCAACTTGGATTAGCCATTACGCTACCTATCATTCTGTCTCTGGGGGCGTCGGCACTAGGACACTGTAATGGGAACGTATGTGACGCCATATATAATTTTATAATGGAAACAAGGAGACTTCCATGCTAAGTTTAATGTTTCATTTTTTACAACAAGAAACGAAAAATATTAACGTCTAATTTTAAGAAACTATAGCATGAAAATTATTATTAACGATTACAATTCCTTTAATATCTCATTTTCAGTAAAAACAAATCCTATTTAGGTATTTATTCTTTTTCAACCCACTGCCGCCCGATTCATGGCCAATCCCCCGTAGTGGGTTGTGCTATAACTACAGGCACCAAACCAAACCAAACCAAACCAAACCAAACCTCGCCATGGGGAACTTGGTAACCGCAGCTGGCGAGGATGCAGGTGAGAGCGGAACGAATCAGTTGCTCGGGAGCGCTTTTGCGGAACCAGAAGCACCCAGCGAGGTTCCCTCGAGCCAGTGCCAAGAAGAACGCATCACGGCGACAGAGGCTGGCGGCGCAATGGCCGGGCGAGGTCGGCGGACATCCCGGCAGCCTTCTCCGATGCGTTTCTCCCTGGGAAGCAGGTGCTCCCTTGTCCCAAAGGATGCGAGGTGCCCGCGGGTCGCAGGGCAGCAGGGTCGATCGATGCAAGGTCGGGGCCCGGACCTCCGTGCGCGTCGACAGCTGGTGAGGGCAAAAACTATTAGACCCGTGCCTCCAATATACAATGTGTGCCAGCTAACGTTCGCCAAGCTGTCAAACGAAAAATAAATATATATTTAGGAAATACAGAACAAAATAGAAGCCTACGACCTACAGTGTTCGATCGTCTGAGGTTCGAATAACAAACACCGCAGTTGTGAAGATCGTAACTTGCACCGTAGCTTTATATCTTTTGTTTTTTCTTGCAAGTTTGGCTAGTGCTAGCTGGGACATCCTATGGACGCACCGTTTCCGTCGATGTGCAAGATGGCACAATGTTGCTTCGTGAAGACAACGTCAGTAAGTTTTTACGCGTTTCTTGCAAAAAAAATCATTAGAGGCCTCTAGGCATGCTGTATACTAGATGGGCGTTACTGACAAATAATGAAGAACATACGTAATAAAAATAGGAAATTGGTATTTTTATTTCTGTCTTTCCTCCAAAATCGCTCTAACGGAGGGCAAACCTCCTCACCTCCCTCTTAGGTACATACATTGTCATGGTAATTATCAAAGGTGCCTATTACACGAATTTCACTTCCAGTGTATGTCTGCAAAGTGACTTCCAAACAATTCCGAACCGTCAGGATGGGCAAGACCAAGTATGATGAGATACTTATTTGTTAGCGTCAAGTGCAGGACTAATCAGTTTAAGTGCTATCATGATCCGCGTCTTGCCATACTGTGCCGGCTCATGTTTCTTGCGTTCAGTCCATTTCGCTACCTCGGTTGATTTCAGTGGGTAGCTGGCGTGTCGTCACCACATCATCACAATGTGGCATAGACATCCCCACAGGAGTATGCAGCATGTGAGGAACACATAGTAGACTCGAACGCATGGCAGGGATGCTCGTTCGATACTCTCTCGCCAGCCAGAAAGGGGAGCGCATGCGCATCTTTCTTCAGCCACAAGTCCCTGCACTTGTGAAGGCAAACTGGTTCACGACTTGTAGCTGTCGCCATCTCAAGCGTTTCCGTGATTAGTGTTTTTGCTGTGCTGGCTGTCTAGAAGATAAGAAATGGACGCGGTTGCTTACAGGGAGCAATAGCGGTTGCTTCACTGTTGCCCTCTGTTTCGCTAGAATAACGTTGCACGGCTATTTTCTTATAATTTTTCCAGCAATCTGTTGCCGTAAAATCTTTTTCTAACATACCGAAGGAGTTCCGAAAGCTAGAAACAAGCATGCACCTGCTCGCTGCAGTAAGGTCATGCGTCTCCCATGAATGGCCCCTCACCAGGTTTTGGCCACCTTAAACAAACAAGCACTGTGTGTACATGACGCTCTGACGGTTGTGTCAGCCTTAAGAACAGCTGTAATTTCATCGCAAACGCCGCGCGCCCTGCCTATCGAGGAAACTCGCTACCAGCCACGGAGTCACGGTAACATGTACAACTGCCTTCTTAGAGGGCATGTTCTCACCATGATTAATATTCGGATGCGAAAGGCGCAATGCCACAAAAAAAAAAAACGTCAGAGGAAGAAAAAAAAGAGGGAGGCGGGTTCGACACCGCATTACGTCCTTTGGCTCTTGTATGGGAAAAAGGCACAGATTGCCTATGGATTGAGAACGCTAGTGGACGCAGAGATAGATATAGAGTATCTTTGTTGACAATAACGTTAGCCTGCAGATGGCATTATAACCAGGCAGTTAATTTCTTCTATCTCCTGCAATAACGAACCAAATTGAGATATTATTTAGGTAAAACGCTCATTAGTCCACATTGTACAGCTTACCATATACAGGCATAGACATTACCAAAATTTGCAACGCAGCCTGGTGACAAGCCCTTCAAGCTCGCTGCTACTAAGACATGCCGCGTTTCGAGCGGCGCATCATCTCCTGCCGGCGTAATGCCACGTCGTTCGCATTGCTCGCCCTTCGCAAGGCCGTATCAGCTGCCAGCTTTAGAAATACTGCGAACATAAAAAGTGCGTGCGATATTTTACAACTAGCGAGATAAGGGGACTATGTTCTAACCTATGCGCCCGCGCAAAGTTTCTCAGCGATTTCTTTTTTCGGATTTATTCGCTCGCATCGGGGTTGGCTACTTTATCTCTGGCGTAAAGCTCCCTTTCGTGACATAGTACTAGAATAGGCAACCGTTATTTCGCTACGTTGTCCTTTCATATGAACTTGTTACAAGTCGATAAAACCTAAAGTAGAAAAAAGTTTTGTCACGGTTGACAAACATGTTGCCTCGAACACTGTTTTTATAGCGTAGATGCCATTCCATTGTTGCTTCTAGCTAATTGCGCTTAAGCATGATTCTACGAAAGTCAGCCCTAGTTATGCTAACATAACCATGCAGTCAGCGCTGAATAACATGCGTCCGAAGAAAAGATGCAAACCATCCTGAACTTCAAGGGAAAATTAGCAAGGTGAAAAAACAAAGGCGTAAGTTAACGTCGAGCGACAAATATTTAGCATAAATGAAAGGATTTAGAGAGGTTGTGTTTGACACGGGCTAGCTGGCAATGCATGGCACAGGAACACATGAACACAGAAAGACACACACGACGCTAACTCCCGACAATGTATACTCGTAATGCCAAGAACACATACACCGAGGCGTGTACAGAAAGAAAAGGAAACAAGCAATAGTGTCGTATTGTTGGAAGTGAGCGCCATGCTAGTCCATCTTTCAGAGTCCTCGTCCTCCTCCCTGTGCTTGTTTCGCCATGTGTCTGACACCCTGCGTTCCGAAAGATGCAGTAAATTTCACCGGCTACATACGTTTAACGGCCGCTGAAGTCATGACGATCTAATCTTTCATACGTTTTCTCCAGTCGATCGGATTCTTGGCCGAGTTCAACTTTAAGAAGACTCCGTGTTTTTTCTTTGTAGCTTTGCATTGACCTATTCGATGTGGTTACTCAGGCACACATAGTCTGTAACTTGTTTTCTGTAGGCACCACCTGTGATTGCTAAGTCGGGGTTTAGTTGGGGTTTAATGCCGCAAGGCGACTAACACCATGCTGTGCCAGTGACAAGACAATAGAAAACGCAATGTTAAAGCATGTAAGCCGGCGTTAAATGATACTTGGCGTAAATAACCGGTTGCTTCTAAAACCTCGAACAAGTTGGTAAATGGCTCTAAATGGCCAGTAATAGGGCAGGGTATAGAGGTATACGTAAATTATTATTGTTGTGGAAAAGCTTTGGTGTCTGTGTCTCGATGTGTGGATATGTCATAAGGATGTGTAAAGAAGTTTGCGGTATTTTTCGCAAGTTGGCGTGTTTTCTTTTCGGAACAGAAAATGGTTTGTAAGATGTGTATGTCCAATCAGAAGTCGACGCAAGATCACCCCACAGAAGCGTTGCTGGTGACTTCACGACTTTCACTCGCCAATTACGACTTTAGTAAGATATAGCTTGTTGATTATACGATTTTCAGGCATAAGTGCTTCCGAGGATTTCTTTCTACCCGCGCTTATGCTAAGGAGGTTAGTGAGTTTGGCAAGTTCAAAAGCATCAGCAGCAGTTTATCCAGAATTTCAATTGAAATAATAAGTAATTGATCACAAATAAGTCCTGTTCTTCCTGTGACAAATTACGCGGAATTGCTGCAGGTAATTGTGTATCACTTCAATTCGGGCTGATGTTTATCGAACCACCTATATAACTACCTGATTTGCAAAGCTTCCGACGTGAGCGTAGCACGCTGATGTTTATCCTGCCAACAATAAATTCCGTTCTTTTTTTTTTTTTTTTCACGTTGGCACGGTTCTAAGCAAATGCAGGTTTTTCTTCGGCGATAGAGAGTTGAAATATGTATAATGCGTTAGCTGAAACATGGTTGTCTTGGACGATGAGCAGCAATGAAGCCTTGGAATGTGACCGGTCGCACAATGCCCATTCTTGTGAACATGATACCACAACAGGTCTTAATTGGTGTTGCCAATCATCAGCGTACGTACGTTGTTCAATTTACGTGTCACGTAAAGCATCGTGACATAATCCTGTGGCGCTGCTCTCGTCAACCTAAGTATTTGTCAACGTTTTATGTAGACGACAATTGTGTACCAAATAATATTACTGTAATATTTCTGCGCACGAGTCTCCTTTTATTAGTACACTGACATTCCCCAGATAAATTGTGGTTCTGCGGGTACATGTCGTAATGACACCACATTATTAAATTTCGGATTAAATTAGGGACCTCGAAACGGCATACTTTGCGGCCGAAGATAGGTGAACTCGCCATGTTCTCATGCTAAAATTTTAAGAGCACTCTGTAGAATCTAACCGGCAGCTGCTCCAATGCAAGTCGAAGTGATTCATCAATAAGGAGATAGGGCTAGGTACCATTTCATGTAACTATCCCTCCCCGTGGCGCACAGAATCTTAAAGCGCCTTTTGCTTTTAATAGTAAAGGTAATATTCAATAAAGCCGAACAGGTGCCGCTAGCACGCGGTGCGGGTAATGTCCCTGTTCATTAAACAGAGTGGCGGCATTATTTTCGAAGGTTGTCTACTCGCCTGCATTGGTGTAGTGTAGTAGTTATAAAGCATTCAGCGCTTGGAACACTCTTTTATGAAGTTCACTTTACGTAAATAACGCCATTAATAGCCGTAAAAAAGTAGTCTGGCACGCTCAAGAACAATATATTAACGATTCAAATAGCATAAAGTGCGCCACGGAAGCAAGTGCCAGCGAAGCGTCAGAACCTTTGCAAGAGATGGCGCCACCATACCACACATTCGACGAGAATACTGGCGCGTGATGGCGCAGACTGCGCCCTAACTGCAGCTCACTTTTCAACTAAGCACACATGATATTTCTTGCGCTGGCTGTGTTCCGAACGCAGTGGCGTAGCTAGGTCGTCTGGCACCCGGGGCCAATAGGTCTTCTGTCACCCCCCCCCCCCCGAGTGTAGTCGAGGAAGGCGAGGATATCAACAATTTCTGGGTGTCTTCAGACGTAGATGACGTAGCTTCGTGAATACGCCAAAAATGACCGTTTTTGAAGAATGGGTTTGTCGAACTTGTGCAGGTTTCCTGAAACAGCACTCATTTCGCGAATTTTTATCACATTTGACAGTTTTGCTGCAGCGTAAAATATCTGCGTTAGCCTTAGTGGGTGACGGAACGCTAATGCTATCCCACGCTCAGTGCGCAGCGTACAGCATTCTCAGAATTGCGGAAAACAGCTGAACGCTAACACAAACGGCTTCGACGCCACGCAAACATAAAAGTTGTCCAAATAAATGTAAAGCGTGTCAAACTAATCAAGATCAACCTAGTCGTATGCTGTAAATGCATTCCGCATACAACCAACGACAATGAGACCTAGCATATAAATTTTTTTTTCTTAATTTTAAGTTGGGGAGCCATTCGTGTCAACTAAAGAGTACTATCCAAAATGCGCAGTCCATGGCGTCTGAGATAGGAGAGCGAGAGTGTCGCATGGCGCGCGCTCTCATATCACAAAAGTCAAGCTCTGGTGGTACTGCTCCTGCTACAGAGTCTAAACCTCCGAAATTTCGAGAATAAATGTCGGACACACGACCCAATTACTACAAATGCTTTGTTTTCGAAGAATCGTGACACAAATCTATAGCGAATACAAGCATGAGTGGGCAGCGAATTGGCGTACAGCGCAGAACCATTCATTAGAGATCTCAAATATAGACATCGCCCATTACGATGATTGGCGCCATGTTTCCCAACGCAAGCCTTCCTTTACGCACCTGATCGTTGAACGTTAAATCCGGTTAAATTGGAGGCTCACAAGAACATAGGCGGCTTAGTTACTCGGCATGCGTAGTGTACATAAGGCAACCCTAACGCAAAATCGATACGTTTGCTACTTTACGCTGTAATAAAACTCTTTTTTTGTCTCTCCATGCGAATGTTCATTGACGGGTGTTCACATACTTCAAATAGGCGGAACTAGTTGAAAGCAAAATAAAGGTTTAATGATTAGGTGTACTGTTGTTTTGATGTATTGGCTATTCGATAGTTGGTTTTGACATCTGTTCGTTAATACTGAGCACTTTCTTTTTCTATTCTGCACTGAGCGTTTCCTTAGCTCCAACACAACGCTCCCATATAGTGTTAGCGATGTAGTGCCCAGTTACTGACACAACCGCTTGAGTTAATGCGGGCTGACTGCTATTGTTTTCACAGCTTCTTTTGCGAATTAAATTGGTTCGGTAATTGAGACAATAAAAAACATGCTCCAAGGTAACTGTGCTTCTCGAAATGCACACGGCCTTCCGTGTTCGCTTAACAAACATGTACAATCGGGCTCCACGTCTGCAGCCCAAGGTGGTGGTCCGTGCTCCGACACAAAAGACAGCCCCGCCGCGCCAGGCCGCCGCGGTGGCAGCGCGAAGTCGCAGGCCTCGCGCCTCACCCTCGAGTCCGCCTTCCCTGGCTCCGGTGGCAGAGAACCTGTCGCCGGGGTCGCCATCGGATGAGCAGCGCATGCTGCCTCGGCCACAGCTCAGCCCTCCTGCATCGGCGCCAGAGATTCGCCGTCCAGCAGAGGCAAGCCGCGATTCATTTATCGATCCATAGATCGATCGATTAACTGATTGGTTAATTGTTTCCTTTCCCAGTCAATTACGGGAATAAGTTAGACCTCCCAGGGTTGATTAAGATGCGCATAAATTTAAGTACACGAGCGTTCTCGCTTCTCGGCGCCACCTAAATTCGGTCGCCGCCGCCTACCCAGGTAGCACAAAAGAGATACCTAACGTTTTCATAGCGTTTATCCAAGACGATAAAAACGGGTTAAAGAAGACACGAATGAGAGAACTTCGGCGGGAAAACGTCGTATATCTCTGCTAATGTCCGGCTTAATTACTTTCTTGAGACGATCTAGAACAGGTCTGCAAGACGTATTCGAAAAGCTGGTCTAGAAATAGGATTGGGAAAGACACAAGTAATCCCTTTGCCAAAACTATTCGTAACCAATTGCTAAACGTTTTTAGGACGTTATCAAAAAGCTGGTCTAGAAGCGGTCTTGAAAGGTTTACGATCATCTGAAGCTAATTTTCGCGGGTGAAGGGTGCGATCAGAAATCGTTGTTCAAAACACGCGTTTAGTTTCGCCTCACGCGACTGGCCTATGCCGCGCAGACGTCGTCAGCCGCACCCGTTGGCACGGCCTAGGCCAATCGCGTGAGGTGAAACTGATCGGGCGTTTCGAACAACGATCTCCAATCGCGCCCCAGTTGAGTAGAAGCGTCGGTGTTGACTGTAAGAGACATGGCGCAGTGCCAAGCACTGTTCCCCGCATGGCCGGCGCATCCTCTACCAAGTCGCACGAAAATGAGCCTGTTAGGAATAATAAATCCGTAATACCGCCTCTAGTAAGCTACGATGCTTACAACCACAATGGGAATGACATCCTGCAAAGAACAAATGGCCACGCGTCTTGGCAGGTGGCCAGACCAAGCCCTTCATGCCAAGAGTGCATGAAATGAGAACATTGTGACAAAGCAAAAACACTTTATTAAAATGTAGAGCTTATGCAAGATTCGAACAAACTGTGTGAGAAATGCAAATAGAAGTAAAAGTACATCAACAATGACAAAAGTCGCAGAAAGGATCCGTAATGAACTCGAAAGTGAACATTCACTAGCACATAAACAAAATTCCAAGTACACATACAAAAATGAACAGAAAAACCTGGAGTGTACTAAAGTGTCTAATTTATCATAGTAAAGTGCACGTGCTATTAGATGGACTAGAGTTATGCAGAAGTGACATCGGAGCGAATGGAAGAAGTAGACTGAAAAATGCAAGAGTATGAATCCGATGGTAACTGCCTCCAAGCAATGTTACCAATCAGCTAGAAGCTTGAAAAGAGCACAAAAAGAAATACCACCGCATACCATCATAAAACAATCCTGTGACAGAAATAAAAAAAATGGGAACAATGCGAAATTGGAAATATTGCCTTTAGGGTATATCAAAGAAGGTACCCTTACAAAAAAAATTGTTGAAAGGTTATTGACGTATCATTGTTCAACGTCAACAAATGACCTTGAAAGATCATTGGGGAATTGTTGAAACATCATTGAGGAAATTGTTGACAAGTGTTGATAATTGGCCCGCGACATTCACTGGAAACATCATTGTGGCCTCTCAATTTGAAAGACCATTGGCATATCGTTGAAACTATGGTGTACTTCAATGCTGAAAGCCCATTGAAGCATTGTTGAAGATGTGTTGTTTGTCAATGTTGAAACCCAATTGACGTATTGTTGAAATGTGTTGTCTGTCAATGTTGAAAGCCCATTGAAGCATTGTTGAAGCTCAAAATTGAAAGCCCATTGAGGTATTGTTGAAATGTGTTGTTTGTCAATGTTGAAAGCCCATTGAAGCATTGTTGAAGATGTGTTCAGTCTCAAAATTGAAAGCCCATGGACGTATTGTTGAAATGTGTTGTTCGTCAATATTGAAAGCCCATGGAAGAATTGTTGCAGATCTGTTGAACATCAACACAAATTATGTTGAAATCCCTTTATGCCCCACTGGGTATTTAGCAGTTTAAACCTGCACTTACCTTAAAATACTGCTGAGCTATGTTGCATATAAATACCTTTGATGTCACGTTGGTATGTTTGCTGTGAGAGGATAGGGATAAAATTTAATAACAGCCGTTTTGTATCACACGCCTCTGTCACCCTGGGCTCAAAACATGCTCCTAGATTGCCTGTAATAAAACATATTGCAAAACTGCTAGCAGTACTATTATGCCACTTTTTTCAATTGTCAGAGTGAATGGTCCTGCACAAAATCAAGAGTGCTGAACTGATGCAGACAAAAACCATTTTTCTAGGTGAACTGTTTATTTGTAACCAAACATCTGTGTAAATGTACAACCATTTGTAGTTTGAGAACATCAGAAACTTCTTAAAAACTATTGCACAGTACAAACTTCCTGCAGCTTGACACCATAACAAAATTGAATACTGAAGGTGTAGTCTGTGCGGCCCTCAAGTAAAACACATTTCCCAAAAGAAATAAATTTTAAACAATAAATACCTAAATAAATAAATGTAGAAGCAGACTGACATGGCTGTCAATGAGAACACTCTATTAGGGAGCCAGTGGTACTATACCATGGCATGATTTGCTTGAGCCCACAGCACTCAAATGAGACCTGATATGCAGGGTGGTTATCTTTAAGTTTCATGGAATTTATTAAACACGGACTGTTGCAGCTAACATAATTCTAGATACAGAGTGCCAAACATTACTTGCATGAGAAATCAAGACACCATAGTCAGCTAATTAGGAAAAACTCAGTTCCTAATAAAGTTTTTGCGAATTGTAGACGGTAATTTTACAAGGTGTATGCACTAAGAACGAACTTCCAGAATGACACCAGTAACGAGACACATGCCATCAAACTGGCTGTAGAAATGCACTGCTGTAGCACTTTTTTGTTAACAAAACGCACTGTTATGCATTGAAGCACAATAGTAACCGGAATGCCCATGTATTTCTCTCACATTTATGAAAAAATCTCGCAACTGGTGTCATCCTGGAAATTAATTTCAAGTGAATATGTCTTTCAACCTCACTGGCTACAATTTGCAAACTGAAAAATGTGCCCTGATGTTTAAGTGAATTAATAAATTTATGAGAATCAGTTTAATAATTCCATTTCTTGTGCTAGTAATGTCCACCTCTGAATAATCCAGCTCAAGAACAAAAATTATGCTACCTGGCACAGACAACTTTAAAAAAATCTGTAAAACTGAAAAAGGACCACTGTACAATCCTTATTTGTTGGCTGAATGGTGTGTGCCAATTTCAGTAAACCTTACATACTTCTTAAATATGGCACTCACAATAAGTGATGCTTATGGGAGCAGTTTATTATGCTGCATTGCTGTTGCATGATACAGTTGCGTTTTCTGCCATAACGTTCCTGCGCAGGTCATTCCATATCAAGCGACTTATTCACATTAACTACTTCAGATTTTTATATGAAAAAAAAAACTATTAGTGATGTGCTGGAATAAAACAAAGTTACTCCTTTTGTGAGTTCAATTTTATTCACTGTCACAAAAAAATAACGAAAGAATTCAGAAAAAGATATGGTTTCATGCAAACATGAAAGGCACATCATTGCCATTACCGGAGATTTTCTGTTGCATTTTAAATTTAAGCCGACTTATACCTATTAATTTTTACTCATGTATTTTAGATAGCAATAAACCATGTTTACAAAGCTATGTAAAATGCAGTTTTTACTGAACTCTGACAATGGCACAGATGCACATGCAGGTGTGCGATTCCATGCCGAATCGACCAGTGTTTTTTTGACACCACACATATAGCTGAAACATTGCCATGTGTTTACTAGAGTTCAAAACTCGTTACCCACTTTTATTAAATTTTGCCAGATATTTTGTAGCATTTTGGTGACAGCTTAGTTTTCCTGCTTAGCTGAGCTAGAGGACATCAATCAACATTCTTTTTCAAATGCACATTGTATTGATCGAGGCCTTCAAATGGTGTGCGTGGAAATACGGTGAAGTGATGCAACTGCCAAAATAGCCAATTTTTCAAATATTTGAATACTTCAATTGCTTTTGGCACCGGCAAAAATGAGTCAAATTGCAATCCGTTAGATTTCTTTTTGTAACGAAAAATTCACAGGACAGAACTTAAATACAGAATGGTAGCCCAGGTGACATAGTATAGCAAAAAAATACGTGCAGCTTTGAAGGTTGAGCTGATCGCCTGTAAAAAAAAAACAAATTCTAATCTTTTGCAAGAAGCTTCATGTTGAAGGAAAAAACAGCTTTCGTAGTTGGCCAAAAAATATGTGATACATTATTGGAAAGCTCTACATGTCTGCTATGCATGTGTGAAGTTAAAGAAGGCATTATTTTTAAGTGCGAGAAATTCTTTTTTGAAATTTTGTCAGCACCCGACTTTTCTTGGATGTGCGCACAGCTTGCCGGCTGGGAATGCACACGACAAAGCTGGCTTTGTCTCCACACAGATGACCGAGAAGCGGTGTTAGGGTCTGCATTTTATTGCCAAGGGCCACATGCTCTAACGCAACGAGGCTTGTGTTTGGTGTGGGCCAGGTAAACCATACAGCCATTGCACATAAACTATCAAAACGAGGTCTGTTAGAAAAGTATCTGACCTTTGGCTGAAGAAAAAAAAAACTGGCATAACTGGAGCGTTGGAAACCTAATCACCCTCAAAGTAGTCTCCTTGGGACTCCAGTCACTTCTCCCAGCAGTGCTGCCATTGTTAGAAGCATTCCGAGAAGGCCTCTTTTCGAACGGAGTTTAGCTCAGCTGTCGTTGCAGCCATAATGTCTTCTGTTGTCTGAAATCGCGCTTCTTTCAATGGCCTCTTGATTTCGGGAAACAGCCAGAAGTCGCAGGCGGCCACATCAGGAGAGTAAGGAGCCTGTCGAACTACAGGAGTCTGGTTATTCGCCAAAAAAGTCTGAATCAAGTGCGAGAAAAGCATTGTCGTCATGGATGCGCCAATTTCCTGTTGACAACTTCGGTATCTTGCGCCACACAGCATCACATAGGCCATGGAGGACATCCCTGTAGTAGTCTTTAGTGATTGTTTGACCCTGTGGTGCGTACCCGTGGTGTACCACGCGGCGGGAGTCAAAGAAAGCAGTCAGCAACACTTTAACGTTGATGCGCACTTAGCGGTCTTTGGTTGGTGATGTGGAATGCTTCCACTGTAATGACTGGGATTTGGTTTCCGGGTCGTAAACATACCCCCAAGACTTGTCACCAGTGATTATGGTGTTCATGAAGTTGGGGTCACTGTTTGTGGAATCCAGCATGTCTGTGAGACTTCAACACGAAGTTGCTTTAGCTCCACCATGAGCAGCTTGGGAACGAATTTCGGTGCAACTCTCTTCATGGCCAAATCTTCAGTGATAATGGAATGTGGATAAAATGTGCTGATGCCCACCTCTTCCACAATTTCTTGGATAGTCACACGACAGTCCCACATCACCACGGGGTTCACTTCGGCAATGACCTGGTCATTTCGGCATGTTCATGGCCGACTGGAGCGTGGCTCGCTCTCCACCGATGCGTGGCCGTCTTTAAACTGGTTGTACCACTCCTTAATGTGTGTGCTGCTCATAGCATAGTCACCAAAAGCAGTCTGAATCTTCGGAATGGTTTCCACTTGGCTGTCGCCCAGTTTCTGGCAAAATTTGATGCAGTAGCACTGCTCCAGTCACTCCGCCATTTTCCTTGCAATAAAAAACCGACGAGAGGACTGTGTACTACCTCATTCAAATGCTGCGTCCCAGCAAGTCACGCTATTGGCAGGCAGGAAAAAATTCGTGCATGCGCACAAAGGTTCAAGGGTGGCTGATGAAAACGCACTTGTTACATATTCATCAGGTGTTTGCAAAAAAAGGTCAAATACTTTTCTAACAGACCTCGTACGTATTAAATACGTGAGGGAATCCTGCAGTGCTAAAAGATATGGTTCGTGCAGTTTAAAAAAAGAAATATCAGCTATTATGTAGACAGTAAATCCAGAAAGAGCGCTGATATTGTTTATACAAAGCATTTTAAAGGGCATGTCGCAGTGCAATGCAACATAGAGGGAGCAGGACACTTTGTGCCCTGCTCCCTGAAGCCCAATGACGATGCAAGTAGAAAACACCTTCATAATTAGGACTGAAAACCTACATGAGTACGAATAAATTCTTGTGGTCTTGTTTGCTGCCACTGTTTCAGAGCCGGAACATGCTCATCTATAAAAGTCATATGTGCCATGTTTAGTCTGATGTGGTCAGACACCATAGGCAACCACTTGCGTTCATGTTAAAAAAATACGAATTGAGACTGCAGCTGCAGCGCTAGACGTCACCTGCCTTCGCAATGATAAAAAAGGCAGTCAGTTTGTTGAATAGTTCTTGTGGCTAATTATATTAACAATATTTCCTTACTAGATGACATGGCTTCATATATTTATGCTGTATGTGTGATCCACAAATGAACATTATAAAAAATAATTTATCGCACTTAAAGAATAATACCTTTTTGTTACTTGTCACATGTATAGCAGACATGTAGGGCTGTGTAACGATGGGCGACATATACTTTTGTGCCAACCACCAAAGCTAATTTTTTTACTTCAACACGAAGCTTTTTGCAAAAAATTTGAACTTTACAGTTTTTTAGCTGATCAACTGAACCTCCAAGGCATGAAATATTTTGCAGCTATCCCAAGTCAACCAGTCTGATTTTATATTAATTTTGTGCCTTCTGTATTTCCCTACGTTAGAAGAAAATTCAAACATTGCAAATTTTCGCACTCACACCACTTCAGTCTCTTGACATGAACACCATCTGAGTATTTGGATCATGCAATTTCCCTTTCAGAAGAAACATGTATCAGTGCCTTTTAGCTTAGCTGGGCAAGAACAATAAATTTTTGCCAAAGTTCAAAAAAATTGTTGCGAAGGAAAATAAATGGGGAGCAAGAGTTTGGAGCTTCAACTATATCTGTGATGGTCAAAAAAACGTTGGTTGGTTGCCCTGGAATGACTCAAGTGTATGTACGAAAGCAAATTTTTCATTGTATCTACTCAAAATCAAGCAAACTTGAAATGGTTTGCAATAATGGAACAGTTCTTGACAAAATTGGGTGGTTTGGCATGAAATGGCTTAAGATACTTAAAAAATATATTAATAAGGAAACACTTTCCTTACTAGAACCATATCAAAAACTAACATAAAAATGTAGTGAACTATAACAAAGCACAGCACTTGTATTCTGGATTGAGCAATCCAATGTGGACTTCTCAGGAGACTAGCATAATTAACATAAATAAAATTAACATAAAAATGTGAAGGCATAGAAAGGCACAACATTTGTAAGCTCATTTGAGAAATCCAAATTGGGCCCTTCAGGAGACTAACACAGAACATAAAAATGTCGAGAGTTACAAAAGCACAACACTTGTGTTTTGGTTTGAGCTGTCCAACTTGGGCTCTTGAGAGGTTATTGGTCCCATGCGAGAAGCGAGGCCACAGTTCTTTACATAGGGCATGTTGGTACCAGGCAATTTGCGACACGTGAAGCCTGCAAAAACAAGAAGCCAGAACAAGTTTTAAAAAGCAACTTCCACATGCAAAAGAATGGCATGCAATCTGCCCTCGTTATAACGAAATTGAATTATGTATTTGTGTTGCTTTAGTCCAACTTTCCACGGGTACAGCTTTACAGCATGACCATTTAAATTTATTCAGTGCGGCACAGGACTCCACTAAGTGTCAAATGCAGGAAAGGGCAAAGAGGAACAAAACACTGTAGCAAAATAACTTTATGAATATCCTCAATGTCAAGGATGTGAGCTTTGCTTGCTGAGAAACGAAATGGTGAAACAAATTCATGTCGTTCATAAATAAACCTGAACTGACAACTAAAATTATTTCTTGTAACTTTCATAATTAAAATTTGCTGCACTTCACTGTGCTTTTCCATGCTCCAAATACAATACTGTCATGTCACTACAACTGAGTGTAGCTTCATTTGATGTTAGGTTTCCCGAGTTCACATGCAATCGGAATGTACTTCTCGCCTTATAATGACTTAAGACTTTCTACATTAAAGAAGGCACTGCTTACAGTGAAGTATGTTTTCTGCCTCGACGACTGAATTACTGTTATAATGAGGATTCCGAGTAGTGCACCAAGCTGCTTAGCATGACACATGCAGAATGTGACAGAGACGAAGAAATGCCGTCTTTTAAGAGCCATATGCGATAGGACTGACTTCTTTAACCCTTTTAGGGTTCACTGCCGTACATCTGTGGCTGTGATGGAACGTTCTGAAAAAAATCTGCCTTTTCAGAACAAAGTGTTGCCTAGCATCCCACTGGAGGTGCTGCAACCTTCTGAGACTTCTAGAAAATATTCTTATAGTGCTGTCGCTCCTTGGGTTTCTCCAAAACTGATTTTTCACCTAGCTCCTTGGTGTCTATCATTGCAGTAATTTGGGAGTGTTGCCACAAGTTTTATGTAAGTTTCATTACACAAAAAAATTATGCTGCTTTATCCTGCATAAAAAAATAAAACATGTAAAACTGCAAATACTGAAATGGTATTGCCACTTTATTGTTATTTAAAAATATTATGTACCAGTTTATTTTCTCGGAATGTCACTCTGAAGAACTTAAATCTGCAATAAAAATATTAAGGGTGTGCGAAAAGTGATTTTTGAGGCTGAACCGAATAATGCTAGAAGCAAGTCAAATAATGGATAGTTTCTGAATAATGAACAGCTGATATCACAATTAATGTAAGATGAGGCTCACATCCTAGTATTATTAAAGCTAGCAAGTTTCTGTCATTGTTATGTTATGAAAAGCTGTTTATTAAAAGCACAAATGGAGCAGCAGAAAGTTTCTTCACATGCACAGGACTCTTCAGTAAGCATAAATGATTGCTGTACAGCCTCTAAAGTACAGCTACTGAAGTAACGTAGCCTGGTCTGCTATTACAAGTTGTTACATTTTATGTCTACACTATGTTATTGGAGGTGAAAATTTACCGTACTTTGGCTCAAATTTCATGTTTTATTGATGTTTCGAAATATTAGAATACTCGCATTTACAAATAGTGACCATTCAAAGACTAAATTGAATAGGACACTATTCAATTCGAAAGTTTCGAGCATTTGCACACCACAAAAAATATATAACTCCTAAATTAGAGAGGCATATTTCTCCCCAAAATGTGATCCTCAACGGGCTAAACAAGAGCGACAGAAAAGCCCATTCATCTTTTTGATTAATTTAAGCCCATAATCTACTTGGCAATGGTTCATAATAACCCTGTTAACAGGTGGGTGAAGTAAGGAAGCAGGAATCAATTCTAACAATTTCAGAATGGGAGTAGCGGACATGTCCGATGGTCTGTAAGAAGCTTTATACATTAGGCCCCAAGAGCCTATTCTCAATTTATTGAAGTATGTGGGGAAAAGCCACATAAATATTTTTTTCATATCTTAGAATACACATAAATATTTTTTTCATATCTTAGAATACAAAGTGATAAAGTGTGCGTTAATAAATACGAGTCATAGGTTAAGTGCTTAGAATGAGTAAGCGCCCACTAAACGTAGTACTGTTGACAGCAATGCTTGCAACTCTGTCCCTGTTGTTTCTTCGATTGAAACAACCAAAAGAAAATTGCCACACCACTCAGGTTCCCTCTGCTAAAAGGCTGCTGTCTGGCATCACATGGACCTCCTTCAATATAGGAGCAACCTTAATTCGATGTGGTCTGTTAAAATTGGTGAAACTACTGTTTCACATCTCAGAACCTGGAGAGCTGTTTTGACTTCTGCAATTTGGTGAACGTGCTCCTGCTCGAGCTGAGCAGTAACCACACTTGAGCATACCTTCTCCGCAATTCGCGTATTAGAATAACATTTTCAGGCTAACTAAACATGTCCTCCATGCCAATAGATTTGGAGCGTGCTTCACAGACAACTATTCCTTGCAATGACAGCCAAGTAACACTGCTAATGTGCAAATGCAGCTCATTTTATGTGGTGGAGCCACTAAAAACTTTCAGCAGTGAAGGCAGCTTTTAAATTTTAGAAGCATTTGAGTATGGCGGCATTACGCACTTAAGATCGTACGAACAGTCATTCCAAATAGTAGGCTATTGTCGCACACAACTGCACACACGGGCTACTTGAAAGTCGTTTGTTATGCCAATGGCAAGTTCACAATTTTAGAAAAAAATGTGCATGTAAAAATGCAACCAGAAAGGACATATGGTACTTGCCTATAACAGCACTGACCCTGGTGGGGTCAAGAGCCTTTTTTGCCCCTTGGTGTTATTTCCAAAGCCCAAATGGCCCATGAGCTCCTCCTCTGTGAACACATGGTGAAGCAAGGCCCTTGCAAACTTTCCTGGTCCACCATGGCAGGCCGTGGTAAACTTTGCCAGGATAACCTTCTCAATGTGCACTCCTTCAACCTATGTGAACCTGCATGTTTAAGTAAATGTTAGCAAAACAGTTTTAAGCCTTTCAAGCACATTCACACAACAGCCCTACTGCAAATAAATTACAAAAGTACCTGTTGTAAATCTAGATTGCTAAACTTGACTTCTTACAAGCTTCTTATGCTGTCTGGACGCCGCATGTTTCAGAAAAACAATCCAGCACAAACAAGAATAATAAATCAAAGTATCCAAACATCTAGTACTTGAAAAAGGGGAGTACCAGCGAAACACAAATGACACGCACACAAGGAAACGGCATTAGACACGGACGGACGTTGGGACGGACCAGCGTCCGTCCCTGTCTAACGCCTTTTACGTGTGTGCGCGTCCTTTGTTTTGCTGGTACCCCCCTTTTTCAAGTTCATCATGCACCAACTGGCCCAAGAGCTTGCGCTAATGCACATCTAGTACTATTTATTGTGATTACCATTCTTAGGATACTTCATATTTTCAGGTGTTTGTCTCTATTTTCCCATCCATTTGTGTCAATAGGTAGTCCATGGTCTAATGGGGAGATTGGGCTGCTATGTTGAGGGAAGAGTTCAAAATCAACCGTTGGAACAGCTTGGGTGACTGGGTATGCGACCCTGGGCATATGCCACTTTTCAGTGAATCTCCTTCCCGCTATCTTGGGCAACTGCTGCTGCTTGTGTTGGCAAGCAGCATTAGGAGCTCAAAGAGGGACATGATTGTCGATCATTACTAAGATTACCTCTACACGTCACGTTAGCTTGCTGTGCTGCAGAAGTAATATGTGAGATTCCACTCCACTGTATGAAATGTACACAAGCTGCAAGGACAGTATGTGCGAACCACCACCTCAATTAAATTAATCGACTCGCAAAGCACAGGCTGCACAAGATCACGGAGTAAACTCAGAAGTTTGTGGACAGTCAGTTGATGTCCATGTCAGGGACCTCTAGGGAAACTCAGTCATTTCCTCGATGTGCATCATCGTGCCGTCATACATTGTATTACAATTCTGTCTGTCTCGTTGTACCACCGTTCTAATAGTCATCAGGTATCACCCCAATTCAAAATATAAATAGACACTTATATCTACTGTTTATTTAATCTTTATGGAGAATACCTTGAGCATGAGTTTTTGCAAAGATCATGAATTCTACAGCTTAAAGGAGCACTAGAGCAAAATTAAATTAATTAAATTCTGGCGTTTTAAGTGCCAAAACGACAATCTGATGTTTAGGCACGCCTTAGTGGGGAACTCTGGACTAATTTTTACCAAATCAGGCTGCAAGGTACCTGGGCAGTTTTGTATTTCACCTCCACCAAAATGCGGCTGTTTGATCCTGTGACCTCGTGCTTAGCGGAGCTGTGCCAACACCCCTAAGCAACTACGGCATGAAAGCACTAAAGAGAAAAATTATTTTAGATGTATCTGTACATGACCTTTCTACAATTCAAGAGATTCACTCATACCGTGACAAGAGGCTGAGTAAACTGTAAAAGCAGCAAGAGGAAAGATTGGTGGCAGTGCTGCCTTGAAGTTACCACACCCGCTTGCTGTGACGTCATGGATTTTGATGTCTGTTGAGGTGTAGCAATTTTTTTTTACAAATAAAGATGTTCTTCATCGTATTCCAAAAACCCAAAATAAAAAGCGTCGGGAACTTTTACAGAACCAATACAGCTCAAGTTTGAAAAAATACTTGGAATCCATGATGTGACAATGAGGTGTCAGCACAAAGATTTTGGGGCGATACCCAGAAAATTGAACTTTGAGCTTTATTTTCTCTAATAATCAAACAACTACCAAGAAAGTTACAGAAGTAGTTATTTAAGACGCTTTATTTTAAATTCATTTAGGGTGTCATTAGTGTCCCCTTAATACAAAACAAGGAATGCACTTGGCTGCGTAATAGGTTAACATGCATCACTGGTTCTCATTAAGGTAGGATTATCAGTATAGCAAAGGGCATGCACTGGCTGCTCCAGAGGGGAGCCCTTCCACTTCCCCTCAACCTCACAATTTCCAATTTCTTTATGAGCAGTAATGCAATTTCTGTATCTTAACGAGACATAATGCCAAGGAGATTAAAAATGCCATGCTGGCTACAGCATGTGGTGACCGGCACTTCACACCGTCCAGCTCGGCATCAATCTTTTTGGAATTTGGCCCTTGAAATACAGAAAGCCCCGATCACTGTTCGTTCTTCAGCCAACTTTCTCAAAGGGTGCTGCTGTTCTGGTTTGATACCTCTAGCTGTGCACTGCTGTATGACATAGGTCATAATACCTTCGTTCTGGTAAAACTAGAAAGATGTGCACTCATGCAGACCACTAATGTCCACACTAAGTTTCTGAACGCCCCTCTCATATCAGGCATATACACTGAAAAAGGCACATTCCGCGTTTAATATGTTCACAAGTGACAATGAAATTCACTCCCAGTCCCGGTGCAGTGGCAAAGTCCTTAAGCTGAGTGCTTAAAGGCACCATGTCTCCTAACGAAGGCACTCTGCACCAATTGATCACTGGAGCAAATGCGTTGCAGTTGCATCAGCAATGTTGTTGTTTTTTCTGCTTCCTGCAATACATTTTCACGGTATCACTGTATTTGATCATCGTGACGCTACAGAATGGATGGCCAAAGAATTCACTTTTACCGTTCCAGCTGGGGCCTCTCCCAGCTCATTTTGAATCTGAAAAAAGATGCCACTATTAATACGTGAAGCCACGATGCAGCAAAAGCGACAATCAAAAGAGCTACATGGACCATTAGGCTGACATAAATGGACGGATACAAATGACTAGTCATTGAATACACTAAAGTGTGGCCGCTCTTCCCAATGGCAGTGTGAGCTTGTCAAAAAATTTATTTCACATTCCTCTAGTTAGTTTAAACATTATTTCCACGCATCTACTTAACTGTTATGGCCACATATTAACGGCAGCTTTTCATATAAAACCAGTGTTACATTCTTTTACTCCCCGTCTACCTGATGCTACTGAAGTTTTGCTTACTCTCAAAGAAAGAATTTCACAGAACTGCTCTTTCGACAAAGCATTATTCCAAGCTTGTGGCAAAACGTGATTTAGTTCACAACGATGCGCTCCCCTTTCAATCTGTTCACTCTACAGTGCTCTGATCCAAAGCAAAAATAGCTTTTCGACATAACTAGCTACTTCTATGGTCACAAGAAACAATGCTAATTATTGATGTTTATGTTGCCGATAACGTATACATGCCGCCTCGAAACACAGTGGGACGACAACGCAGATATGCCAGGCATCTCGTTCCTTTACTGATTTTAAAACTATTGTTAAATCAGTTACTGAAGTGCGAAAAGCTGCAATTTCAGGAAATTACATTATTTCGAATGTTGTAGGACCTGGAGTGCCATGAAATCTGCCTTTCCGTGAATGCAAAGAGCGCCTACGCGAAGCCGTTTGGGCGAAGCACTCGATGGCGACGAACGGAGAAGATGAAAAAATAAAGTTGAATGCGCGCGACCTGGGGGAAAACAAAACGCACGCGGTTGGCAATGCGTATAACTCGATGATTTCGCAGCACTCTGTGGCATCACCCCTATTGTATCTCACGTATCGCATGTACACTCTTGAAATTCTTTATTATTATTGCGCGACAGCCTCCTCTGCGTTTTCCGATCGCGCGAACATCGGCCGCACGGCGTGTCAGATAGTGGCCTTGAAGCACCGCGGAATCACTCGATCCTGAAGGGTACAGCGCAACAGAATACACTTTCGCCAATCCCACCGCACCTCCCCCCCCTCCCCCTTTTGCTGAAAGCTCGCTCACACGCCTTGTACTAGCGTGGCGCAAACGAAATATCTTCGATTACAGTACAGATCGGATGGTTTCACGTCGCATTGTCTTGCGCTCATTAATAAGGCTAACTCAATCGGGGCTCGAACACCGTATCAGAAATCATGGCGTACAACATGCCCTGTTTTAGCTGGCACCACATAGCTGCCTTCACCACAAGCGGAGAGTAAAGTTAAACCAGGACAAAGCTCCACGTTATCCACCACAAATCTAGTGCTGTACAACCCATTCTCGCAACGGAAGGATAGTACTAGGAATGAAAACTAGAAAAGAGGCGCGCGGAAGACACGCACAAGCGCTGAAATCATTTCCCCGCTTCCTTTCACCGCGTCGCAATGGACGAACAAGGGGAATTCGAAACACTCACTCACCCTTGATGTCGCTGAGTCGGAGGCGATCATGGCGATCTTCGAGGCAACAAGTCCATAAAAAGCGAGCAACACGCAGGAATATTCCAAAGATGTCACAGCGAAGCACACAAAGAACACAGAAAACGCAGGAAACTCTCAAGCAAACGGCTTGCACGAACTCGCCGGAATGCCCCAAGCATCAACAGCGCAAACGCGCAATCATACATGTACACTCATACAAATACACGCTTATATTATCATAAATTGTACCATTGGATAATAAATTATGTAATTTCATGTTATTACTGAACAATTGTTGCGATTTGCAAGTGTATAAAAGTTTTTTGCTTCGCTTCTTTGATGAACTACTTTCTTTAGCGCAGTAACGCAGTGCACCGGCCGGAGCTAATGGCATGCGCGGGAATAGGCGCCAAATTCAAACGTCACAAACGCCGCGCTAATTTGTGCGCGCACAGTTTTCGTCGTTTGGATTAAAAAAAAAAAGTAATGCGTGCCGCAACCATGCGAACTGAACTATTGGCCAGAAAAGTACAGAAACGTCGCTGTTTGTGCTTCTTATTTCGACGTCATGGCAAACTGCGGGAGGTCTGTCGTCCCATTCTTTAAACATTTGTGCGTGTGCTCCTGCGCTGTGCGATTTGTCACCGAGAACGTATAGCAGCGCAGATTGTGCTTGGTGGCCGAGCAGATTCCGAACACATTCGCCAGGACCCCGTCTAGGTCACAGAAAAGAATTTGGCCTCCATGTGAAATATGAGCACCATGTCGTACATATCGGCCAAGCTTTTCGTTTCGTTCTGTATAGCGCGCTAACGGGTAAGCGAAACGCACTCTGTAAAAACGATGTTCACTCCTTTCTCCGCCGCACCCACCGTGGTGGCATAGTGGCTGAGGTGTTGCTCTACTAACCCGAGTGCTTGGGATCTAATGCCGGCCGCGGCGGCTGCATTTCGATTGGGGTGAAATGCAAAAACGACCGTGTACTGTGCGTTCGGTGCAGGTTAAAGGACCCCAGATGGCAAAAATAAATATGGCGTTTCTTACTACGGTGCGGCTCATAATCAAAGCGTGGTTTTGGCACGTCAAACCCCAGACTTGAATTTTGTTAACGTTCTCCGCCACCTTTGACCATATTTAACATGGAGGCATGCAATGCCGTTTCCTAACACACAGCCAGGGGACTAGCTGGCCCCTTCTAATGGACGCCGATGGAAATGCAGGATGCGTCCAATCATCGGTTGTTTGTCACTGCTTGTAGGGACGTTTGTCTTCTCAAACTGCATATATATATATATATATATATATATATATATGCAGGGTGTTTCTGCTAACTTTAGGCCGAGTGTAAACTCTATGACGACGCGACTAAATGCATGTTGCTCCCTTTGGTATGTAGCGTGTCGCGCTATTTGTGTATTTTTGCTTAATTAGCTAATTAGTCAAGCATAATTAACCAACTTCTGAAGCAAGGAAGTTAGGAAAGAAATTCCAATTAGAAAGTTGCAGAGCTGTTGGCGACACGTCCGAATAAACAGTTTCTGTCTTTCTATCTGTTAAGTATTATTGTTTTTCAGCTTACTGCGGATGCTCGCGAAATAGAAAAAGCACCACGTGACATATACCCGCCTGCGAGTCGTGATTGCACTGCTCCTAAGCCTTCTGCGCACAAACGAAAACATACAATTTAACTGGTGTGAACACCCGTCTGCTTATCGCCATCATGAACCGCAGCGAGGGAAGCACGTCGCTGGCGTCAATACCACAGCCAACGCCTTCGTCACTGCCCTGTCGCCTTTTAAGCGGCAACACACCCTGCTCGATGGTATGCTCGTTTGGGAGCGCTGCAAGCACGGCGCGCAAGCGGATATGTCAGGTGATATTTTTTCTATTTCACGGGCATCCGCAGTAAGCTGAAAAACACTAACACTTAATAGATAGAAAGTGAGAAATTGCCTAATAGGACGTTTTGCAAAGTGCTCTAGAGCTTTCTAATTAGAATTTTTCGCCTAACTTTGTTCCTTCAGAATGGCTAATTTTCTTCACTAATTAACTACTTAGGAAAAATACAAGAATAGCGTGACACGTATAAGAGTGAGCAACATGCATTTGTTCGCATCGTCTTATGGTGCATCGGCATATTTTTAAACTCTGAGTAAAGTTAGCTGAAACACGTGTATATACGTCTATGGTTCAAGTAACGTGAAACAACACCCTGTATATATGCAATGGTGATCAAGTGATCAGTAAAGCAACATATATGTGCAAAAGACGCACACATACATATGTGCGTGTGTTTTTCACATGTACTTCGTAACTCAATATTGCTCGTGACTCAATTTCATTCAACAATAAGTTACCAGCATTTAGTCAACGACTTTATTGTTGGAAACTGCTCAACAATGGTTCAATAGTCAATACTATTCAACAATATGTCAAGAGAATTTAGTCAACGACTTTATTGTTGAAAACTACTCAATATTGGCTCAATAATACTCCATACTATTCAACAATATATCAACAGAATTTAGCCAACGACTTTATTGTTGGAAACTACTCAACAATGGCTCAATAATACTCAATACTATTCAATAATATATCAAAAGAATTTAGTCAATTACTTTATTGTTGAAAACTGCTCAACAATGGCTCAATAATACTCAATACTATTCAACAATATACCAACAGAATTTAGTCAACGACTTTTTTGTTGTGAACTGCCCAACAACTTTACTGTTGAATTATTGCCTGTGGTTTCAATAATTGTTGAGGTATTGTTGAAAGGCTATTGAGTCAACAATTCGTCAACAATATGCCAACAACTTTTCAACAGTCATTTTCATAAGGGATGGCGAGAAAAAATAACCATACAACAAAAAAGCAAAAGGTGAAATTAGTACAGAATACTTAAACGGGGGATTCAGTGTAACAAGTGAACACTACTGTAGTACAGCGAACGATGAGACAGTAATGCTGCATCTTGCCACTCCAGAACGTGAGAAATGAATATGCAAGCCTCATATTAGAAACTTGCATAAACATGGAAATAAACTGGAATGCACTGGAAGCTGCATTTGTGTAACAAAGGAAGCAATGGTCATAATAAATAGTAAGTGTTTTATCTAAAAAGCCCTTTACAAGAGGCAAAGTTGAACCTCTCTGGCAAAAACAAAGTTGCAACGAATAATTTGCAAACCAGCAAATACATTAATTAGCACACTGACATGTCACACTTTGCGCACATCTCCAGTCTCCTAATGTAAAAAAAGCACTCTGAATGAGAAAAACGTTTAACACATGTAGCCCAGAGCAAATTCTTTGCCAGTTCACTCACACTTTCACATCCAAAAACATTTGCCAGAAAGTCCAGGCACAGTTCCACTGATGTTTACCAATTCACCCCCACTTTCACGTCCAAAGATATTTGGCACACAGTCCAGGCAGAGCTTCATAGATAAACAGCTTGAGAGCACCCTACTGATTATTGTGCAGTCCCGCTGCTGGAAATAGAACTGCCGCACATGCTGGTAGTGGTTTCAATGTAGACACACTTGCTGCCCTGGACAGGTATGCTCAGAAATCTGCACTGGTGCTCCATTTTGTCGAAGTAGACACATTGATGCACTACGCTGGTAATTGAAATGTTTTGAATGCACAAGTATTGGCTTCACCAGAAAGACTTGCCCACATACCACCACTGGCATATATATGCACTTGCTCTTCACTCAGTAGCATTGAACTTAAAGTGTTCCCTATGTGGGAGCCATGTGTAAAACCGGTGTCACACGACCACTCTCGATCGCGCTCAAGCCCGATCCGGATCGAAATTACCGATGCGACTGGCTCACTCTCGTAGCTTGCGTAGAGGAGCCAATCACGACCGAGAAATTCGATTTGTAACGGACTGGATAGCGGCTAAAAGAGCCCCGTGTGAAACCGGTATCAAATAATGCACAGACGTACGCTAGGAAAATGTGTTGCACAAGGACAAAGAACTGCGACATGCCCTGTTGTGCGAAGCGCGCGAACAGAACACATGTAATATATACATATATATATATATATGAAACTGCGAGAGCGCGTCGCGAACTCCATGCGCACACATGGCACCCGCACGAACTCGGCAGGCCGCCGTAAAGCGCGAAGGGCGCACAGCGTACATTCCGACACATGTCCCAAACTGCAAACAATCGTACTACCTAAAGCATACAAGTTATTTTATACCAAGGGCATACTCGACTCACGTATGCAGTATCCACAAGCGAGTTATGCAGCGTACATGCTGTATCCATTCCCCAAATAGTAAAATTGATAACAAGCACAAAGCTACAAGGGACTCAATACATTACCACCATTTGAGGCGTCAAATAAAATTGAATTTGGCCGTTTCATATATTGGACCCAATATATGGACACATGTGGTACCCGGTAATACCATGAAATACCCATCACGTGGGTAAAGGGGCCGAAAACACAATCGAGAACCTGAAGCGCAAATGATAAAAGCACGGTATGGTGCACGGTATGGTGCACGCAAAATTCCGTCAGTGCGCGGTAGCGCGAGGGAAGAAAATAGGGCGAGCACTTGACCTCACCTTTTGGGATACCGCACTAGTACTGAATCATTAAAAAAAAGCCTGTTTGAACCAGTTCCCTTGTCTGCAACACTCTTGCTAAACGGGAGACTAAAATACCACGATGACGGCTCTGTTGAGGAGATCGGCAAGGTGCGCACAGACAGAAATTTTGCCGCCTTTCTTCGCATTCTGCAAAGTGCTTTCTTGTTAGGATCACGCATAGCGGCCGATCCCGACGCTAGGGACTCACAGGCACGATTTCGTCCCTCTAACTTTCGTCCTTGTACTGCCCTTAACGCCTTAATTACAGCGTCAGTGAAAAGGCGCCTCACATAACATGACAATGAACTTGAAGAGCTGATTAGTGCCCTCGACTCCGCGCCCTCCAATTCAAAACACTACTGATTTCCAAATTAAACTACACAAACAGATCGCACAACCCAAACTAATCAGAGAACGTCGCTTTCTTGACGGCAAAACCCTGCAACACTTACATGACAAAGGGCAGCGGCAGCACATTCAGAACAGCCGCTATCATACCACAGCGCAATGCATGTGCGATAACGCTATTATGCCCGGCTCAAACAGATCGCACAACCCAAAGTAATCACGTAATGTCGTTTTCTTGACAGCAAAGCACTGCAACACTTACATGACAAAGGGCAGCGGCAGCACATTCAGAACAGTCGCAAACAGACCATAGTGCCATGCGAGTGCGATAACGCAACTATGCCCGGCTTCACGAATAACATGGCCGCCTTGGTCACATAACAATTGAAAACACTACTGATTTCCAAATTAAAACCACACAAACATATCGTACAACCCAAACTGATCACAGAATATCGTTTTCTTGACAGCAAAACACTGCAACACTTACATAGCAAAGGGCAGCGGCAGCACATTCAGAACAGCCGCAAACACACCACAGCGCAATACGAGTGCGGTGACGCGGCGACGCCATGACGACGCGACTAGGCGACTAGGTGGTGGTAGAAACATTTATTGCCAATGATATGAATGGTGGGGGCGAAGCCCCCTACATGGCACTTGAGTGCTCCCTTACTATGAGGGGGCACCCTTACAAAGCGAAGGAGAGTCCTTGAAGCGCAATCCTTCTTATTGCACTGGAGATGATCCGGCACTGGTCTTGAGCGGAAGTGCAGGTCAGAAGAGTCTCCCAGTAAGACACCGCCACGGCAGGTGATGGGGGATGAGGGAAGGTGGGGCATGTGAGGAGGGTGTGCAGGAAGTCTCCTGGTTTGCCGCAAAGTTTGCATGTTGAGGGGAGTTGGTCTGGGTATCTGGCATGTAGTAGTATGGGGTATGGAGCAGTCCGAGTTTGTAGTCGACGCCAGTGTGCGGCCTGCTCTATGGTGAGGGATGGGGCTGGGGGTGTGTATTCCCTTCGTTTGTCCCGGTAGTACGAGAGAATATCACGGAAGGAGAGCAGGCACTCCCCGGCCCGTAGAGGGGGCTCGGCTCCCACTGCCCGGAATGTGAGACCTCGGGCGAAGGAGTGAGCCTCCTCGTTGCCGGGGAGGCCAGCATGTGCTGGCGTCCAGATTAGGGTTATGCGGCGCCGGGGCTGCCAGGAGCGTAGTAAGCGCGCAGCGGTGCGGGATATGTAGCCATTGGCATAGTTGAGAATGGCGGATTTGGAGTCAGTGATAACTTTGGTGGCAGATGAAGAGATGAGAGCAAGCGCGATGGCTGCCTCTTCTGCCTCTGTGGTGGAATTGGTGATGATTGAACTGGAGGTTAGAAGCTTTGCTCGATTGTCGGCTACCGCCAGGGCCATACGGGAGCCTGACGTATATTCCGCTGCGTCCACGTAGACCACCTCATGGTCCTCGCCATACTGTTTGTGGAGGGCCCGAGCCCTTGCTATTCGGCGGTTCCCGTCTCGCTCAGGGTTCATGTTCTTGGGGACAGGGGGTATGTTCAGGTTAGAGCGGAGGATAGGAGAAAGGGGGACCCTCTCGGTAGGGTGTGTAATTGGGGTTAGGCTTAATTGGGATAACAGAGTGCGGCCAGGCTGAGTTAGACAGACGGGATATTTGTGCCGTAAAGGTAGCTTCTCTGAGTTCCTCAAAGGTGTTGTGGACACCGAGTTTGAGGAGTCGGTCATTGGATGTGCTGGGAGGAAGGCGTAGAGCTGCTTTCGTGCAACTCCGTAGGAGCGCGTTTACTCGATCTCTCTCCTTCTGTCGAAGGGGTAGGTAAGGAAGAGCATATGCGGTGCGGCTTATTATGTAAGCCTGGGTGAGGCGAAGCGTGTTTTCCTCGCGTAAGCCAGCCCGGCGGTTCGCTATGCGGCGAATCAGTCGGGTGGTCTGTTGAGCGTGTGTTTGGAGAGTTTTTATGACTTCTCCGTGCGCGCCATGAGAGTGGATAACTAGCCCTAGCACTCGGATTTTTGATACTAGTGGGATGGGGTGAGTACCTAGCGTAAGGGTGATGGGAGGAACGACTGAATCGTGTTGCTTGTGGCGGTATAGAAAGAGCTCCGATTTTGATGGGGAGCAGGTCAGGCCACGCTCTCGTACATATGTGTCGATGGTGGTTAGTGCCAATTGTAGGTGTTGTTCTATTTCGGCGTTACTGCCTCGGTTTGTCCAGACAGTGATGTCATCGGCGTAGAGGCTAAAATGGATGTCGGGGATTTGAGCTAGTTGTTGGGGTAGGTGAAGGAGTGCTATATTGAATAATATAGGGGAAAGGACGGCTCCCTGGGGCGTACCTCGTGCCCCGAGTGTGATACCTGGGAGGCTGTGGTCACCGAAAGTAAGTGTGGCTGTGCGGTGGCTGAGGAAGTCTCGGATGTAGTTGTACATCCTGGCTCCGACTCCCAAGGTTGTAAGGTTTTGTAGTATAGCTGAGTGTGTAACGTTGTCAAATGCCTTAGTAAGATCCACACCTAGAATAGCTTTGGTGTCGTTGGTTTGGGAATCTAGAATGTGATGTTTTAGCTGTAGGAAGACGTCCTGTGTGGAAAGTCCAGGACGAAATCCACACATGCAGGTGGGCATCAGATCATTGCTTTCTAGGTAACGGCAGAGCCTGGTCTGGAGTACGTGTTCCATCAGCTTGCCCACCGAAGATGTCAGAGAGATGGGTCTGAGGTTAGAGGTGAGCAGAGGTTTCCCGGGTTTAGGTATGAAGACGACTTTGGCCTCTTTCCATTGCGATGGGAGGGTGCCCTTTTGCCAGCACCCATTAAAGTATTCGGTAAGGGCCGCAATGGATTCAGCGTCGAGATTCCGGAGTGCCTTGTTATGTACCCCGTCCGGACCGGGGGTTGAGCACGTGTTAAGTCTCTGGAGTTCAGCCTGAACTTCTGCTTCTGTAATAGGTTGGTCGAGGAAGTCGTTAGGGGGGCCTGCATAGTCGGTGTGTATTAAAGGAGGGTGTGTGGGGAAGTACAGATTTCGAAGTTCTTGGAGGAGTTCCAATGGAGGTGTATCGGAAGTATGTATGAGTTTGGTGAGGTTGTGTCTTTGTGTAGTCTTAGACTGTGTGGAGACTATTAAGTGTCTAAAGAGGTTCGAAGTCTGAGGTAAACTCATATTGCCATCTAGCTTGTTGCATAGTGACTCCCAGTTTTGTCGTGAAAGAGTCGCTGCGTGTGTCTCTATCTCTTTGTTGAGACGGGCGAGGCGGCGTCTAAGTGTCCGGTTCCAACGCTGCCTTTGCCAGCGTCGTTCTAGGCTTGCTTTAGCTTCCCATAAATGTAGGAGGTGGGAGTCAACTGTGTCGCTGGGGTAGTCCTCCCATAGGGGACGAGTTACGAGTCGGACATCACTTTGTAGTTGTTTGGTCCATTCGGTGATGTCCTTGATGGGGGCGGAGATGCGGGCTGCTCTATATGATCGGAAAGAGTCCCACTTCGTGAAAGTGGAGCCTCTGGGAGGTCTGCGGGGTAGTTGAATGTTTAAGAGAATTTCGATGATGCAATGGTCACTACCCAAATTCTCTTGTGTGTTGCACCATCTGGCGTGAGGGAGGCGATGTGCGAACGTAAGGTCTGGCGTAGTGTCTCTACAGACGCTGGTTCCCGTGCGTGTAGGAGAGGTAGGGTCGGTGAGTAGAGAGACACCGGCTTGTTGCGCTGCTAACCACACACGACGGCCTTTCGGTGTGTCATGTGGGTAACCCCAGGCCGTATGCGGGGCATTAAAGTCTCCTACGACGAGTAAGGGGCATTTGTTTGCTATGCGCTTCGCAAGTGTAAAGAGGCGTTCGAAGTTGCTTTGTAGGCACTTTGGGTGGCTATATATATTTAGGATGAAGAGACTGTTCGCTCGAGCGTGT
Organism: Dermacentor andersoni; assembly: GCF_023375885.2. Classification (NCBI taxonomy): domain Eukaryota; kingdom Metazoa; phylum Arthropoda; class Arachnida; order Ixodida; family Ixodidae; genus Dermacentor; species Dermacentor andersoni. The sequence goes on from NC_092816.1 coordinate 181,416,176, forward strand.
TGCGGCACAAGCTCAATTAGAAGGTGATCAATGTCTTGAATCGGTAGGGTATGGGAGATGGTGGTGATTGAGCGACTAACTAGAAACGCTACCCGGGAGGGTAGGGGGGATGTGGGCAGAATAGGAGTATAGCCAGGAAGGGTAAGTGGGTTGGAGGGTTCCTGCAGGGCAAGGATGTCGGGCCCCGTTGCGCAGGACAGCAGTTGGTGGACCACATGACGCTTCTGGCGAAAGCCCCGGCAGTTCCACTGCCAGAGTGTAAGATTATGGTTTGGAGCTGCCATCATGAGAGTCGATAGCAGGGGAAGGAATAACAGGGGGGTGGGGGTCGTGATCTATGACAGGCATAGGGTTGTCGTTTCCCTCCGTTGCTTTAGCCTTCTTGCGTCTATTTGGGGTGGGGTCCCGCTTCGGGAGGGCGATTGAGTAAGAATTGAGCTGAGACTCAAGATCGCTACATCGGTCAGAGAAGCATTGGGTTAGCACGTCTAATCGTTGGTTAAAAGCAGTATTGTCTTGTGTTATGTGGATTACCGCGTTTTTGAGGGTTGCACATTCCTGCTTGATGTGAGTAATAGCGGCCTGCAATTTTGCCTCAAAGCGAGCAGCGAAGGACTCAAGCAGGGTTGGAATTTCGTCTCGTAAGGTAGCGGTGGAGGGAGTGGGTGCTGTGCATGGAGTTGAATTTGCGGAGGGTTCGGTGTCAGCTTCCATTGCTAGCAAATCAGGAGAGGAAGTAGGGTTGGAGTGACTGGGTAAGGTATGGGTGATGGGTGGGTTGGGGGTGGGAGGCTGGGATGCGGCAGGAGCGGGGGCAGGTGGAATGGGAGATCCAGAGGCAAGAGCACTTATCTGGGTTTCCAGTTTGGCGATATGTTGATGAAGGGCGGCGGCTTCTTTCCGGGCTGCTGTAGCTTCTGCTTTGGCCGCCGCTGCCTCCTCCTGGGATCTTGCAAGGGCGTGTTGTAGATTGGGAGTCGCTGTCATGGATGGCATGTGCTTGTGAGAAGAGAGGGGAGTGTCCCAGGCTCGCTTCAACGGCGCTGTCCAGGCTTGCTTGTGTTGGTTGGGCGACAACTGGGGAAAATTGTCCCCGGATGTGATCAATTCTTGATGCCGCGTTTGTGGGTGGCTCGGCTGTTTCCGTGTCTGGTGAAGGTTTCGTCCCTTGCAGGATCCCGTGCCGGTAAGATGAGGGCCCTCGCACAGAATGCAATTAGGCGTGCAAGGAGGTTCTTGTTGCGGATGTTGTGTTCCACACCGGGGATAAAGATTGGTCTTGGTGCTTAGGCATACGTCATGACGGTGACCCGGTTGTCTGCAATTTGTGCAGGCTTCCGGACTGCCGCGGTATTGGGTGCAGCGGTGGATGGCTCCCATGTATTTGATGGAGTTCGGGACTGCGCTTGCGTCGAAGGTGATTAGGATGGAGTGCGTCTTTCCCATGCGTCGGGCTGCTAATATGGTGTGCTCTGGATTTCTTCTGACCAGGTCTTGGTAGAGTTGCATTGGGGTCTCGTCGTCATAGGCGTTTGTGATGACTCCTCTGGTAGCCCCCGGTGGGGCTGCCACGTAAGCTGCGCACGGGTAGGTTCGGTCTCCAATGGTGAGGGAGGTCAGCGTCTTCAGAGTCTCGGCTGTTGGGAAATGTGTTGTTGCCATGGTGAAAGTATTGTTGGTCGGGTGGATGCGAAGGCAGAAGTCGTCCGGTAGAGTGATTTGGAGCTGGGTCTGCACTGCCTTACTGAGTCGAGGTGTTGGGATGTCTAGGAGTCGCACTTCACCTCGCGGGCGAACGACCACTCTAATAGCGTTGGGTGGAAGTGGCGGCAGTTGCTTGCTGCGTTGCACTGTGAGGCGAGCCTCCTTGGTAGCAGGTGGTAGGCGGGCCGGCGTCTTGCTGCTGCTAGTTGCGACTGCTGTGTCGGGCGCCGCGTTTCTGGCGTTCGGGTTTGCTGCCTCGGAGGTAGCGTTGTCTGAGCGTTGAGGTGGTTTCGGCGAATTGGCCGGTCGGGAGGCATAGGCTTTATACAGAACTGGTGTCCAATCGTCTGACTGGAGCTCTTGTGCGGTTACGGTGTGGCCTTCAACCGTTACTTCCATGTTAACGGCTGGCGTCGCCGGCGGAGTCCGAGTGAGGCTTAGCTCGACGGCTCAGCGTCTCTCCGGAGCTGGGGAGCCGGAGTCGTCGGGTTCTCGGGGCGAGCCGTGCCGCTCGCGGTGCCTCGGGGGCCCTCGGCTGGGGGCGGCGGTTCGGGCCGACGTACGTGCTGTGGAGCAGTGTTTAGGCACGTCTGACCTCGACGAGCGCGCGTGGTGTTCTCCACTAGGCGACTATGCCCGGCTCGCCCGGCTGCCCGACATCACGAATCACGTGGCCACCTTGGTCACATGATTTGACGACGGTATCGCCACCTTGCGAAAGGTTGGGTCGCGTTGATGGGTTGTTGAATATTGTAGAAGCCGCTAAAGAGGCTGACGCGCCGTGGCGTGGCGGTGGCGCCTTGAGTCGTTTTCAAAGCGTATTCACCCCTCGTTCTTAAGCTGCCTGGCTTCCAACGTTATCAAAACGTATTCACCCCTCGTTTTTAAGCTATCTTGTTTGGAACGTCTTTGATGCGTCAATTTTGGTCAAAAATCCGTTTCAGACGTTGAATCCCTTAATACGACGTTTTCAAGACTTTGTGTGCTACCTGGGTAGAGTCGGACCCGCGCTCTCGCGCTAAACAACAGAACGCTTACCCACTACTCAACTACGCCACTAAGCTACCGCTACACGTTTAGCGTTCCATCTACATTGCCCATGTCTGCTTTCTTTTTTTCTTTTTGTCGCAGCAGCAAGACGACCGCCTGCCATCCTTGCCAGTGGACGCGATCATCAACGCCGCTGCGTCGCCCCGACGCCTGAGCGCGTTTCGACGCCTGTTGCAGTTCAAGCGTGGCTTGCTCTTGTCGGGCGTCACCCTGAGCCTCGCCACTACCATCCTGACGGTGCTCACGTGGATGCTCGTGAACGAGCCGCTGGGAGACGACGTGGCGCGCAACGCGTCGCGCCTGGCGCAGATGCTGCTGCTCAGGGGCGACGACGCGGTTCCCGGAAGCGGAGACAACGCTTCCATAGTGGGCGCTAACGAGAGCGCGAGCTTAGCGGAAGAAGCGGCAGGTATCGCTGCAGCACCAGGCGGTGACGATGCGGCGCCGCTCTTCTAGAAATTGAACAAAAAGTGTCTATTTCTCATGCGTTTATTTACTATTTCATTGCTTAGTTCTCACGTGGATTTCGTCAGATTATTCACCAAGGTAAATTGTGTTTTACGAAATGGAACATTTAATTTATAGTTGCTTCACTGTGGGAAGAAAGCATATGTGGGAACGCTTGCCAGGCACTTGTCTGCGTCATTAAGACGCTACGACATTACAACATATATCATCTGTAGTGTCCCCATGAATTATGCCATATGTCGTTTGTTACTGTTTTTCTTCACATCTTGCGATACTCATCTTTGGTCCATATACGAGCCACAAAGAACGTATTACACATTGGACCGCATTTTAGGCATATAATTGGTAAAAAATTAAACCACGGATGCAAGTCGGTAAGATGGTTCTTGTTCTGTGTGAGTGAGGCATCTAGCGTAAATTTACGATCATCATAATGTCTCAGCACTCTTTAGATACTTCGCGCCCTTTTCAGAGGCAATGTTTGTAGCTATGTTTATATCTAAAAGATTTCCCGCCTACCTGAGCCACTGGGTATTGCGTCGTTTAACGGGTAGAGCATCGTGTTGCTGTGCCAAGGGACCAGGATTCTAAATGAAACCGTTTGACCAACTTAATTGCGTGGCTGAGTATGTTCAACGAAACTCCTTGACGCCAACTTGGAACCCAGCGTATGCACGACTCGGTCTATGCTCGTCTTCAAGGAACGTTATTGATGCCAACTAGACACTATTGGTATATACCAGTAGGTGTGTGCCACTCTTCAATAAACACTTCCGACGCCAACTTGGGTAACCACGCATGTACCCCTGGGAGTGTACCGTTCTACAATGACGAAAAAATTACTTATACTTATCCGGTGCCGAGAAGAATTGAAGCTATATATATATATATATATATATATATATATATATATATATATATATATATATACACGCCACAAGGTTTCCTCGAGGAGAGCAACCCGATGCTTTAGAAGGCTGCGCTGCAAATACAGTGGGCATTGAAGAAATAAAACGAAGGACACCGACCAACATAGAACTGCTAAAAAATGAAAAATCTAAAAGACGTTTCGGCTTCGCTACGGAAGCCTTGTTCACAATGGGATGACGGAGGGTTCGTGGAAGCTTATGTAGGCTTTAGAACGTGACGTAAGCAGCGCGTGTATGACGGGGGGAGGGTTCCCTCATTTCGATTAAGCGTGTGACGTGTTTTTTGTATCTCCAGTGATTCCAGATACAGACGCGATTTTTGGTTTCGTTCTTGGCCGATAATTCTCGAGCGATCCCAGTCGATATTGTGGCCCGTTGCATCCGTGTGCTCGGCAAGGGCATTCGACACTGTACGCTTCTTTTCGACATCTTTCTGATGCTGCCTCAGTCTCTGTTTGAAGTTGCCCGATTCACCGATGTATGCGTAGTCGTAATCTGCGGAGGGTATCTTATAGACCACGCCGGGAAACGATTCTCTCGGAAGCCTGTCCTTACCGCCGATGAGCGCTTGCCTCAGCTTACATACGGGCACGTGCGCCACCTCAACGTCATAACTGCGTAGAACGCGAGAAAAGGTTTCGCTTATCCCTGGAACGTAAGGTATGGCGGCACGCTTTCTTGGTCGGGGATTGGTCGGACGAGCTGGATTGGACAGACGGCGCTCCACAGCAGTCCAAAAGGATGTGGGGCAGCCGCTTGCCGAAAAATCATCTCGCACGTGGTCCAAGTCAGTGGAACGGCTTTCTGCTGTGGTGCAAATGCGGTTCGTACGGTTGAGCAGTGAGGCAGCAACCGACCTTTTGTGAGCGTCTGGATGAACGGATTGAAAGTTCAGGTAGCGGCCAGTGTGTGTGTCCTTACGGTACACGCTGAACGAGAGCCGTCCATCGCGTCTGGTGACAAGTGCATCTAAAAAAGGGAGTCTGCTGTCGACCTCTGTCTCAACTGTGAATTGGATGGCCTTTTCTTGACTGTTTAGGTGCGCAGTGAACGAATCCAAAGCGCTGCGCCGAATCAGACAGAAACAGTCGTCCACATAGCGCAGAAAAACTTTTGGCCTAGGGCTGAAGGACGCGAGAGCACGCCTTTCCAAACATTCCATCGTAAGATTGGCAGCAGTAACAGAGACGGATGCACCCATTGCCGTACCGTGGACTTGCCTGTAGAAGACCTTGTCGAAACAGATGTACATGTTTCCAAGGCAAAAACAGAGGAGCCTCTTGAGGTCGGGAACGTCAATGGGCGACCTGTCTGGCAAGGTCCTGTCAGATTCCAGAGCAGAGGTGCATGCTTCCACAGCCAAGTCAGTCGGAATTGAGGTAAACAGTGATACCACGTCGAACGAAACCATCACCTCGTCGTCGTCTAGAGACACGTCACGAACTTTTTCAATAAAGTCACAGGAGTTGCTCACGTGCGTGGAGCTATTCCCGACGAGTGGAGCCAGAAGCTGGTGCAGGTATGCGGACAATTTGTAGAGAGGGGTGCGAGTGTAGTCGACGATTGGACGTAGGGGGACGTTAGGCTTATGAACCTTTGGCAGGCCATAAAGTGCAGGTGCAGCACCGTTATGACAGAGAAGCTTGAAATACAAAGACTTGCGCTCGGGAGCTACGAAGCGGAACACGGCAGCCAGGAGAGTCTGGAAGTCCCTCTGAACCTTCAAGGTCGGGTCCCGAGTTAGCCGGACGTAAGTGTCCTGGTCATTAAGCAGAGCCAACATCTTGTTTTTGTAGACAGCCGTGTCACCCACTGTTTGCATCCAGTCTGCTGAAATACTTTGCATGCGCTAGATCACCTTCGATTTCTTCCCGGCATGGCAACTGAAAGTGCTCTCTCTTCACCGCCCTAATAATTGCCCGCGGGTCCATGCATACTCTTAAGTCTCCATTTTTCATCCTCACGATAACCAAGGGACTTACCCAGTCTGACGGTTCTTCCACCTTCTCGATGATGTTCGCAGCATTCATCCGGTCAAGTTCTTTCTTAAGCGACTTCTTGAGGGCGTAAGGCACACGCCGGGTTGGCTGAACCACAGGGACAGCGTCCTTCCGGAGCACCATTTTGTACTCGCGCCGCGTCCTGCCAATGCCCGTGAATAGCCTTGGGAATGCCTGCTTTAAGCTTCCGTATGTCTCGCTGCTGTCCACCGACTTCACTCTGTTGACCAGACCAAGTTGCTCACTTGCCCCGAGGCCCAGAATGGCTTGCTTCTTCTTTACTATGAAGAACTCAAGCAGTACACGCCGTTTGTCTAACAGCATGGCGAGGCGAACGTTTCCACAGTGCGGTATTTCGCTGCCCCCGTAATGGCGCAGGATGCTCCTCGTGGGGTACGGCTGCTGTCTAGTTCCGAGCCTTTTGAACAGCGAGCGCGGCAACAAGTTAGCCTGTGCTCCCGTGTCGACCTTCAGCTGCACATCAGTTCCTTCAATGCTCGTTGTTACAATCCAGTCGCGACTTTCGGGACCATGCTTACTTTCCGTCGTCCTGATCTCCAGAACGTCGAAGTCATTGTCACTCTCCGCACCTTCGACCACGTCATCAACAGCTGCTCGCTTGCTCGTACAGCAGGCGGCAAAGTGATTAGGCTTCGTGCACTTGTTGCATGTTTTGCCGTACGCCGGACACTTCGTTGGCGCATGCGAGAAGTTGCAATACCGGCATTTTTGGCGTCCGTGTTTAGCTTGCGTTCGTAATACAGGTTCAATATTGTTTTCCTCTGTCCATGCCCTATTTTGCGATTCGGCAAGTTCCTCAGCTTTGCAGGATTCCACCGCTGTGGCTAGGGTCAGGTCTTTCTTTCGAAGAAGTTTTTCTCGGAGGGAAGAGCTGCAAATGCCATAGACAATTTGATCCCGCTGCATGGAATTTCGTAAATCCCCGAAGTTGCACGTTCTTGCTTTTAGTTGCAGATTCCGAAAGAACTGTTCGAATGGCTCTCCGTGTGCCTGACGACGCGAGCGAAACACATATCGCTCATAAGTTTCATTACACTTAGGCAAGCAGTAGTTTTCAAATGCTTTAACCAAAACGTCGTAGTCTTTAGCTTTTTCTGGTGATAGGTTCAGAGTATTAAACACGTCAATTGCTTCTTGACCCGCAACATGCAAAAAATTGCAGCTTTCTGCTACTTACTGCTTGGCTTCGTGGGCTCCGTTGCTATCAGGTATAGATCGATGCGTTGCTTGAATGTATGCCAGGACGCTGCTGCGTTGTCGCCCACTCGCAGTGGCTCAGGCGGGCGCAGGTCGGTCATGGTCCCGTGAGCGATCCCACTTCGGACACCATGTATCGAGCGTAATGCACACGGTCGTGGCTACAAGAAGAATGCTTTATTGATAAGAAGGGAACGTATCTATAGCTGCGCTGCTCTCTTCGTTTGCACAGTGTTGCTATCTGGGCTGGCCGTTGCAAGAATTTTGTTTGGGAAGATGCAACAGAACTAAATCGGACAGAAAGGGAGGGGTAGCCGGAATGCCATTCCATCAGGGAGCCCAATAGAAAAGACAAAATCCAAAATGACAATAGCATATTTGGTTATCATCTACAACGAGTGGAAAAAGAACTTGGCTTGGAACTTGGAACGTATTGGTCGACCGGAAATAATTGCATAGAGAAGAATCAAGCGTTAGTGGAATGCATAAGTGCAGACATTGAGGGCATCGGGAATGATTTTCGAAACTATCCCATTAGGCGAAATGAATGCCCACTTACAGGATCTAGATGGCGATGCCGACAGCAACGGGAAGTTAATGCTAGACCTCTCTGAGCAACATAATCTCGTTATCGTGAATACAGGACATAAGAGTGGCGGGTAGATCACGTGAGACTTAGGAGACCGGCAATTGACCATTCATTACTGCCTGATGACAGAAGGAATTCATGATTTGAGAGAAATGGTCACTGACAAGGAACGGTATAGCAGCATAGGTAGTTACTATAAAAGCATGGTTTTCAAAATGGGATACGAAGTTGGGAAAGAAAGTAAATGCGCAAAATTACCAGTCCAAATTTAAACGCTGAAAAAATGACAACTATGACAACTAGAAGAACTTGGCAAACGGCCTAGCAAAGAATGGGTATATTGTCACGGAGTAGTGACGGTGAAGAAAGCAGAAAAACGGGCAATGACGAAACTAGCGTTTTATTGGGCGGACGTGTGCCCTCAAAAACAGGTTACACTCAAACAACGGCGACAACGGTCAATACACTCTGCGATCTTCCAAAATCTGATAAGCGGGTTAAGCGCGTGGGCTTTTATAGATCAGTCATTAAAGGTTCCAGAGTAATCGGTGGTGTCAGCGTGCCTTTCAGATAGTTCTACACCATTCGCGTCACGCATACATGAAATCGGATTACACAAGGTTCGGTGACAACAGACAGCAAAAAGAACCATCGACAACTTTCGAGAAACTTCCTATACGTGCAGGCGCGTCTCGCACTGAGCGACAAAATTGGTTAGGCGGTGCAAAACGGTCTCAAAAACATATTCCCGATGCTGCAAACCAAACAGGAGAGCAAAAACTGATAGGATACTTATTAAACAATATAACGAAGAAGGAAATTCCAAGGTAACAGTCCAAAAAAGTATTACCTGCAGTTATGTAAAGTCCCAAAGTTCGTTAGCGCTGGTAGAACGGCTTAAGTCAGACAACGTGGACTACTTCAAGTCGTGAGCGGCGCCACTGCGATAGCGAAATGCCGTCTGGTACGACCTCATAGTCGAGAGCTCCAATGCACCGCATAATCTTGTAGGTTCCGAAATAGCAGCGTAATAGCTTCTCACTGAGTCGTCGTCGGCGTATCTGGGTCCAAACCCAAACACGGTCGCCAGGCCGGTATTCGAGGTAGCGGCATCGAAGGTTGTAGTGCAGGCTGTTGCTCCTGTGCTGTTTCTTGATCCGTAGGCGGGCAAGCTGTCGGGCTTCTTCGGCTCGCTGTAGATAGGTTGCGACGTCAAGATTCTCTTCGTAGGTGACGTGCAGCAGCATGGCGTCGGCAGTCGTCGCCGGGTTCCTGCCGTAAACCAGATTGAACGGTGTGATCTGTGTGATCTGGCAGGACAGCACCCCAGGCCTTGTGTTTGACGTCGACGTACATTGGTAGCATGTCGGCCAGGGTCTTATTCAGGTGCTCCGGAAGACCATTCGTCTGCGGGTGGTAGGCAGTGGTTCTCCTGTGGCGTGTCTGGCTGTGCTGCAAAATAGCTTCGGTGAGCTGCGCTGTGAAGACCGCCCTTTTGTCGGCGATGACGACACCTAGGGCGGCATGTCGCAGCAGGATGTTATCGAAGAAGAATGTTGCCACTTGGGCTGCGCTACCTTTTAGCAGAGCTTTCGTTTCAGCGATGTGGGTGAGGAAGCCCGCCTGCCCTACGAGTACCCAGTTTGTATCTTGAGGACTAGTGGAAGAAGAAATTTCTTTAGGTCAACTATTTCTCTTTGTGTTTTGATGGATTTGGACTACTGAAATCTGAGGCCGCATTTCGCGCGTCTCGACAACTCGGTCGGGACATCCTATTAGTTTGCCCAAACGAACAGTGGTGGCACCTGTAAGCATTAAGTTATAGTTAGTTACCTCGTAATATCGCTTTTTTTTCTCCTGATGTGGGCGCTTATTCGCTAAGAGGGCGAACCCACTCGAAAGCAACCATTGTTCGGTGGAATTAGCACCCCTGCTTTCCCAGTTTGCCTGTCGTATACAGGTACTGCTGGTCAATCGTAGCAGTACGAGAGATTCTAACGACGAAATAATCATTGACCGGATGTCGCGCAACCTTGAGACACATTTTAAAGACAATGTTTTCTTTCTTCGTTATTACAGTCGATAGAGCTTTGTGGCTCAACGTTTGCACATTAGGAAGTTGGTGTAGAGAACTTTGCAATATTGCCATTTCCTCTGCATTAAGCCCAAATACACATTTCTAAAGGAACAGTAAAGGCGTACGCAAAATATTCTTCTGGTCGCCGCAAAAGCTGTTGCTGATGGGCGTAAAGAATTAAGGCAATCTGTACTCGTAAAAATCTTGACCCCAGCTGTAGGTTGTAGATGTAGCTAGGCACGCCATAGGCCTCTCGAAGTCGCCCACTTATGTGGCTGCAGAGCTGCTTCCGTTCCATTTCTTTGTAGGTTTTCGTCAGATCGATATCGGTGAGCTACAGTAGAGGGGGTGCCCTAGTTGCTTCAGTTCTTGCGCATAACATTTGCCAAAAATGAAGGGCTTATTTACTGCAGTAGACGGCAACAATCCTCCCATTTAAAGTTTAAGCACGGAACCATGCCTGGGTCGCGCGGGGAGTTAATTTAGCTTGTCTGTCGTGGAAATAGAAAATATATTTAGCAGCACCCTGAAAGAAGCAAAACAGCTTACTATATATAGTTTAAAGTATGGACATACGCGAAAGCACATTTTGATGGCAAGCACATCGCTACATGGAAATCCGCTTCGATTACTTATGTCTTGCGGCTCTTGCATTTGCAAGTATGTGAAGAGCGTTTGTGGCGCGAAGGAAAATACAGTAATGTGAAGAAACCTCGCTAACACTTCAGTTTATTTACGCCTGTTTCTGAAACAAATGTTTAATTCGAAAGCACGGTCTCTGCTCCGAGCAATAGGTTCTTCATTCCTGCAGCTAGCATATTAGGCACACATTCCTAGCAGTTTTATATAACAGAAGCCTCTTTTCGTCTACGCACACGTATCACGGAACTCACTCGTTTCTTTTAGAAGTTTGAAAAGTATTTCGAGAAAAAAACTGTTTCGCTATGCTTCTAGAGGGCCCCATGCCAATTTTCTGTGGTACTAGAAGTTTTCTGGTACATCAGTGCTAGAGTGAGGCCTACTTCAAAACAAGCTGAAGACAGTTATATCTTTATCCATCTACATGACTTATCACTGAAACTTATCACTGAAACTAAATGTAGGGAATTAAATGCGCTTCAGTGTCAACGAAATATAAAACAGAATGTGACGCCATTTGTTCTCAAAGGTGCGAAATTTGATTTCGTGGCCTGCCATTAGTGCTGTATCATTAAACGCCCCGCCGTTCGAAGTGATAGGCATTTCGAGCTTTGAGCGCCGAAAGCGATACTGCGAAGGGTCATCTGTGCAGCTGCAGAAAATGCACCGCTACACAGAACATACTTTCGTTGAAGGCCGGCGAAACCTCGTACCCCTGCGTGGATGTGTAAGACTGGCCTGGCGTTGTCACCATTATGTTCAACGTGTGGTGTGTGCGGTGACATAGAACATTACCTTATGTGCTGTACTCTGTATGACGCGGAAAGGAGCGTGTTATTCGGGTCCCTCAAGAGGACAGGAATTCCCCACAGTTCTATACAGGACATTGTTTTCCCGCGCGGGAACCGGTTAGATAGGAAGGAGGTTTCTCGCCTTCTTTTAAATTACCTGCAGGACACGGATTTGGCCTCCACATGGTGACCTTAGGTGTGACTATGTGTAGTGTAGTTGTGAGGTCTGTGTCTGATTTATATGATTTATGTATTTTAAGTGTCGCTACGGTGGAGCAATTGCCGGCAGCTACTGCAAGGCTAATCCCACCAGTAGCCTACAACCACTCAACTCAACTCAACTCAACTCAACTCTGGCTGCACAGTGCTGGCCCGATCTTCGGACGTCAAGCCTGTTGGCCAGCGTATCCACACGAAAATAACAGAAATAAACAATTTCCTGGTGATCGTAAATGACTACTTATGACAGAAACAGTTCAGATACGATGAAACTACCCGCGCCCGGAAATTATAAAAATTTCAGGAACCCCGGCAGAGTTCTCTAAGTATTTGTAAGCACACTCAGAAGTTTCAGCTGGCCAACCCCCAAATGTAACATGGCCCACCACAAGATTTCAAGGTGGCTCACTTTCCAAAATTTCAACTTGGCCCAGCCCCAAATTACAAGTTTGTCCTTTTCAAACTTCCAGATGGCCCATCCCCAAATTTCAGTTAACCATCCCCTAACCCAACGTTCAATTTATCCCCACACAATATTTAGGTCGGTCACCCCCAAATTTAATTTCGGTGATCCCCAAATTTAAGTATACCCACCTTCAAGTTATGTTGCCTCAACCGCAAATTTAAGTTGGCCTATCCCCAGATTTCGTGTTGGCTCACCCACAAGTTTAAGTTGGTGACCCTCAAATTAAAGTTCGCCCAGCCCCAAATTTATGTTAGCCCAACCCCACATTTCAAGTTTGTTCACCCCTATATTTCAAGTTGTCGTTCCGCAAATTTTAGTTGGCTCACCCCCAAATTTCAAGTTGACTCACCCCAAATTTAATTTTGTCCAACTCCAATTTCAAGTTCGCCCGCCCATAAAGTTCAAGCAGGCTGACGCCCAATTTAAGTTGGACCAACCCAAATTTCAAGTTGTCCCACCCAAAAATTTAAGCTGGCCCACCCTGAAATTTAAGTTGTGCCCACCCCCAAATTTTTGGTTGACCCACTGCATAATTTCAATTCGCCCATCGCCAAATGCCAAGTTGACCCACACACAAATTTCAAGTAGGCCCAGCCCCCAATTTCAGTTTGGCCATCCCTATTTTGCTATGGAGCCCTATATATCCTATGGGCATTCGCTGTGCACATTTCTTTTTGTTTAATTTGTTCTTATTGTTTATAAAACTACCACTCATTTACATTTACATTACTATAACAAATGAATTTCTTAACGTTGCAATTTATGAATTGTTCTGCTTATACAAGGTCTTTCAATATTCGCGTTAGCGTAGTGGGGTAGTCGCCAAAGAATCTTACGCATTAAAATGTCCACAAGGAAAAAAACCAAGCGTGTGTGCGTGTGTGCGTGTGTGTGTGTGCGTGTGTGTGCGTGCGTGCGTGTGTGCGTGCGTGTGTGCGTGCGTGCGTGTGTGTGTGCGTGCATGCGTGCGTGTGTGCGTGTGTGTGTGCCTGTGTGCGTGCGTGCGTGCGTGAGTGCGCGTGCGTGCGTGCGCGTGCGTGTGTGCATGCGTGCGTGCGCGTGCGTGCGTGCGCGTGCGCGCGTGCGCGCGCGTGTGTGTGTGTGTGTGAGAGAGAGAGAGAGAGAGAGAGCATATTGTAGCACGTCAACTGTATGAGCGCGCCTTTCTGCAAACTCGAAGAGTTGCATTGCATTGCAAGTGATAGCGGCATCAACGCCCTTCTTGTAGTGGGGGAGCACAAAAGGTTTTTCTTGATAATGACCAAATAATCTTGTCTTTTCTTCATTAGCTATGCCTATGTAAAATTGATTAGGAATTTTAGTTTCGTTGAATGTAACAAACTGTGCCCCGTGGTAATTAAAAAAAAATGTTTTTACCTTTCCCAATGCTTTCTTGCTCCTCACCATGTTGGGCTCCTATAGCCACCCTTGCTGTTGTCGGTGACAATTTCTTCTGAATCGCTTTTCGCCTGAAGCTTCGCGGCTGATTTGGATTGACTTGGCAGGTTGTAAAAGAATATTCGTCCTAGCGGTACTGTGCCGTTGTTCGCAGCACCAACAACCGGTGATCGAGTAAGCTACCCATGCATGGGCCGTGCAGTCGATAATGCGACCGCCGTGACCGGGATTTGATCCCGCAATCTCGTGCGTAGTAGCCCAAGGCGCATTCAGCTGTGTACTCAAAGTTATTGCGGTGCCTGCGAAAAGACACTATATGATAGTGGTTGTAAATAGATAAGACCCTGTGCCTAGAAATCTTGCTCGAGTGGGTATAGGTTTTGTTGCCGTGAACTAGGCGACAGTGTGCGTCTGGCCTTCCCGTACTGCGGGTTGTGATAAAGGCATAATAGCACCGCTTACCTGTTTTCCGGCTTCAGTATTTGGCTCGGTGAGGTTTTTACCGAACGGAAAGCCCACTGAAATCAACGTGTACCCGAAAGTGCGTTTTGGATACGAAAGAAAGGTTAGCAGAAAGCGTTGAGGAACCTGTGTCGATTTCGTAACTTGCGCAGCGAGTGTTTCGTTGCCGCAAATAAACAAGACTGAGCGGAACTTCACAATTTTTGTGCCCTGTGCTTCCACGTCAATGAGCTGCAAGTCGAGTACTCGTGACAGCGAAAAAGGATAGCAGCATATGAGTAGCGTACACAGAAACAGGGATGCGCGCGCCCCTATGCCCGACTTGATTTTTTTGTTACGCGTATAGCGTTATTAGGCGACTCACCCACGAAATCTATCCATCGGTCTCTCGGTCAGTCAATAACGCGTGACAGGAAACCTTTCATAAATAAGTAAATTCGAAGAAAAACGTTGGTGGTATTGAGTTCCGAACCTACGAGACCGCGTCCAGAAGACGAGTGCCTTACCCACCAGGCTAAAGATCCACCTATTTTCGTGCATTGTATTCATTGCATCATGAATATGCTAGAAACGCATATCTGCGAGAAACGTGCAAGCGCTTGCCTGCACATTTCATATTGTTGGCCTACAAATGATCTATAAATAACGCTCTGCACCCTGCACACTATGCAGCCCACAAGAAGTACAAGTACTCTGAACTTAAGAATGCAACAACGAGAAGAAACTTATCTAGAGGTGGTACAAGTCTGGTTGCAACTTTGTTAAGTCATGCATATCCCCCAGGGGACCAATCACTTCAGCAGACTGAAATGTTGACGAAACAGGGGGTTCAGAGTTTCGATCCAACATGCGTGGCTTGCATAAGCTATGTAAGTCAGTTAGCGTAAATATCATATTATATATATATATATATATATATATATATATATATATATATATATATATATATATGGATTGCAAGTACAACTTCGCTGTTGGTGGTTTACTTGCCCAGCAGTTTCATTTCTCATCCCTATAAATACGTTTGGCCCATTGAAAAATATCTCCACTACATATATATATATATATATATATATATATATATATATATATATATAGTAAGGCTCCATGCACTCCGAATGCAGGACTCAAGAAACCAGCTTGCATAACCTCTGCATGCTCACGAAAAAGACAGGTCTAGTAAGCGCACCTCTTCCTGCATAAGAGAAAATAAATTCCTACATAAAACCTGAACATATGAATGGCGGCTCCCAGGTATTACTGAAGCACCCAAACCACATAATAGAACAGTGGAAAGGGGGGCAAGGCGGGAGATGAAAATTCAAGACGATGAGCAAAACAAGAACAAGGTGAAAGCGGGAGCCAACATTCTAACAAGTGGACTTGTCTTTCGACAAGTGGCCGGCGTTGTCCAGCATAGGTCACCTTGAAAATAGGTCACTTGTCGAAACGTTGGCTCCCGCTTTCACTTTGTTGTCATTTTGCTCATCGTCTTCATAAAGCAGTGCGATATATTCACCAAATTTTGTTCCAAGTATATCACTTTCCTTTGACTTAGAGTGCACCTGTAAACACGACTAGAATAACTCGTCAGACTTAATAATATCGGACACACGAGGCTAAACACTTTAGCACCGTGGCCGTGTTGTCTATCAGGATATGACGGAGCACGTTAACAAAAGAGAGCACTTAGACTGCGTAAAGGAGGTGCAGGTAATAGTTAGCTTCAGGCACTTGACAATTTTTTTTTTTGATCAAGACGAAATGTTTTGGTGCGATTAGTTACCAAGCTTCCTGCGATAAACCGAAAGATAGGAAACCACTCCAACTGGCTTTACGCCAGTCAGCCATAAAACTCCCTGACGTTGTTGCTGATTTTATTTGCTCTATACATTGGCGCCCACGACGCAGGGTAGCTTCGCTACGGCAGCGGGGCTCGCTTCACGCAGACAGGCATTAATGACTGTGGTACTCGCAGGTCTGATCCCTTTCGGGGCGGCTGCGTCCCGATGGAGGCGGACCGCAATATAACTGTACTGGTCGTACAGCGTGCCTTAGGGGTCTATCAAAAAACACCATGCGTCTTCACTCCGCACTTTTGGAACTGCACATATGAAAGACCCGACATCAAGATTGTGGCACGCAGACATGTGTTATGCACTCAGACACTTTACGTCAGTTTTTCATGCTTATGTTAACATGTCTGTTTAAGATTGACTCTAGCGACAACCAAGCTGAGTGAATTTCACTTCCTTGCATTGTTCTCAGGCATGGCAATCAAGATGCCGCACTAGTTGCAGACGGATGGGCACGTGTACACGTGTTTACTTCGTAGTCCTTCATGTGAAATTAGTGAGAAAAAAAAACAGTTTCCTAAGAATTGATTTCAGAGAGCAAATATACAGTGAAAACTAAACGAGATACTACATGTTTGCAATCCTTGATACAAACTTTAACATGTACAGGTACCATCAAATGAGCCTATGTAAGCTATCCAAGGAACGCAACTAGTTGCAGCGATAAACGACTCGGCATCATTAGCCTGCATTCGCGATATTGTGAACGCGAGAATGCTGTGGTGGTTGCGCATTACAAGATTCATCCTTTGAAGGTGGTGACTATGTAAGATTTTCGCAGTTGTTGAAATACAAGGCTAGCCTTCGAAGTCATATCAAAGCTTTCGCGAAGTTTTCACTTCGCAAAATAACCGCTAAGATTTACATGGCGTTGTCTCTCTGATGTATGGTTAACTAGGCTTGTTAACTGCTGGCGAAGCGGGCGGTTCCTAAGCATGAGGCTTTCGTAAGTAATTACGGAGGTGTTCGTATGTACAAGGAAAGCTTGAAGCAGGCTTAGAACATTATTACGGCAATGCAGAAGCAGTCACTATTGCCGCAGTATGCAAAAAGCCAACTCATCTATTCTATTCAAGAAAGGACGCACTATAGCAGATAAGCCAGCGCGTTGCAACGACAGCAACCGTCCATGGCGACAGTGCCATTGCGGATGCTACAAGTATTCGCTTCATAAAATACGTGGCGTCCAATGCATGCTTTTGATAACGTGTTCACGATTCCTGCAGTCACTTCCCGCGCATGCAGTCAGCAAAAGCATAGCCTC
Organism: Dermacentor andersoni; assembly: GCF_023375885.2. NCBI lineage: Eukaryota > Metazoa > Arthropoda > Arachnida > Ixodida > Ixodidae > Dermacentor > Dermacentor andersoni. The sequence goes on from NC_092816.1 coordinate 181,433,306, forward strand.
CGACATCAACTTTTGAGACTTGAAGAGAGCTGTCACTGGAGTGCGGATTTGAATACCACTTTAAAAAGGTAATTCTGTGCACCTGCATGAGTAAGTGTTCTTGCTCTAAACCAAATGGTGTACAATAGAGTTTATTGTAGGCTAGCTTAAGAGGAAGCTTTAGCCCGGGTGCTCCAGTCTAAACACATGTAAGAGGATAATTCGTTTTTTCTCGTCAACCACGCAACCAAATTTGACCAGATTTGTTGCATTTTATAGAAAAACGTAAAATCTAGTGACTACCTGTTTGAAATGTTTTAGTTAGGTTGTCGATATTTTATTAAAAATTGGCAAAAACGCAGATTTCCAGAAAACGAAACTATCAAGTTAACTCTGTAACTAACCAATGAAAAGTGATATCACAATTATGTGAATTGCACCTAAAGCGGACAAAATTTATATGTTACCAATGAACCTCAAAAAATTAGTAATATGGAAATACAGCTTTTGCAGAACCCTTGTACACAACATAACAAATACACGTAAAATATAACGTGACACAACAAATTTGTCTGCTTTCAATGATCTAGTGGATGCCGTTTAGAAAACCATGGTATATCTTCTTGATGCTATTTGTAAACTTCGTGCTTCTATTTTTGTCAAGCTTTCGAATTTTTGAAAATATTGCCACGGGGATGAGAATAGCCAAAAGGGATAGGAAATTGTATTTACAAAATACATATAGACAGAGACGGCTGCACGCTAGATGCCAGAACAACAACACGAGCACTACTCTGATCGTCCTCTTCACCGTCTTTCTGGTGCATTCTTCTATGCTCGGCAGGATCCGTGCTTCAATGAGCGGGAATAGCGCGTAAAATAGAACCCCCGCCGGCGAGAGCGCCGTCTCGGCGCTTAAGGAGGAGTAGGGTCGTGTCCGGCAACATAATGCTTAAATTGGGAGACGTGCATGATATCAGTGGCGGACGCGTCAGATGATCGACTGTCCAATGGAGCGATGTCGTACGTGACGGTAGTGATCTGGCGTAGGACCTTGTAAGGCCCGGAGTAGCGGGAAAGAAGCTTTGACGACAAGCCAACGTGACGGCAAAGCGTCCAGAGTAGGACCAGAGAGCCCGGAGAGTAATTAACGACCCTGTGATGGTGATCATAGCGGGCCTTCTGAGACAGCTGGGAGGCATAAAGACGATCCCTTGCAATCTGGCGAGCCGTTGCGACCCGAGAAGCGGCATCGTGGGCGTAATCTGTCACAGGGTGCACATAATATGGGAAAAGAGTACTGACAGGCAATGTGGGATGGCAGCCAAAGAAAAGATAAAAGAGAGAAAAGCCAGCGGTGTCATGGTGAGACGAGTTGTAGGCAAATTTCACATAAGGCAAGGTGCTGTCCCGTTCACGGTGGTCTGAGGAAACGTACGTGGAAATCATTGTGGTAAGCGTGCGGTTGAGGCGCTCGATAAACCCATTGGTTTGCGGATGGTAGGCAGTGGTTAGTTTGTGACGAATGGAATACGAACGAAGAATGTCGCAGACGACTTGCGACAGAAATGAGCGACCACGGTCTGTCAGCATCTATCGAGCAGCGCCGTGGTGAAGAATGACGTCGTAAATGAGAAATTCCGCAACGTCACTGGCACAGCTTGTAGGCAGTGCCCGCGCGATAGCGTATCATGTCGCGTAGTCCGTAGCTACGGCAATCCACTTGTTCGCAGCCAGAGATGTTGGGAATCGCCAGATGATATCAAGGTCGACCCAGTAGAACGACACCGGGAACGTCTATGGGCTGAAGAGGGCCGACTGGCGACACGGATGGATGCTTGTGGCTCTAGCAGGACTCATAAGCTGCAACCTACCGGTGCACAGAGCGGTAGAGGGCTGGTCAGAAGAACCAACGCCGAACGCGATCGTACGTGCGACTTGCTCCGAGATGTCCAGCGGTTTGGAGGTCATGAAGCTGTTTTTGAACAGTGGAACGGAGGGTGTCGGAGAAACCTAAGTGAAGATCTGAGCCATTGGAGCTGGTGTTGCATCTGTATATGATTCCGTCACGAAGCACAAATAATTGTAGGGACGCGGCAGAGTAATGAGAGCATAGCCGGTGGATAATTTACCGCAAATTGCCATCGCGGAGCTGTTCGCTGCGTATGTCGATTAAATCGGATATCGGGAAGACACAGGCATCTGAATCATGCGCTGACAAGTCGGGAGGATCCGCTGGATGACGTGATAGGCAGCTCACAATCTGGTGCAGTCTGCCAGACTTGTGACACCAAAGCTGTATTCTTTCTGTTTCAGTGCCCAGCAACCAAGTCGTCCAGTGGGATCTTTGAGGGAAGACAATCAGCAAAGCGCATGGTGGTCTGTGATGACGGAATACGTCCGGCCGAACAAGTATGGTCGAAACTTGCCGACAGCCCAAACTAGTGCGGGGCACGCGCGCCCAATGATCGAATATTTGCACTCTGAAGAGGAAAGAAGGCGACTGGCATAGGCGATGACGCGGTCTCGTCCTTGTTGCTGCTGGGCGAGAACAGCGCCTGTGCCATGTCCAGTGGCGTCGGCGCGAAGTTCAGTAGGGGCTGACGGCTCAAAATGGGCCAAGATGCTAGTGATGTAAGTAAAGTCTTGAGCGTGTGAAACGCAGTGGCCTGTTCAGGACCCCAAGAAAATGACGTTTCCTTCTTCAAGTGTTTCGTGAGTAGGCGGGCGACGCCGGCGAAGTTCTTGACGAAATGTCGTGCGTGGGAATAGCGGGTAACAATATTTTTAACAAAATTTAGGATCTAACTATACATTTCACTTCAAACAGTCACAAGAATTTCTCTTTCTCTCTCAAATGCAACCCATTTCTTTAAAATTGGCTCAGGGGTTATCTCAGATGAACATTTTTGCGTTTTACATGTATTTCAACAGGCCGCGTCGGAGTTTGGCCCGAGCTAAAGCTTCCTCTTAAGCATCGACCGATCGAAATACCTGAGATCACACCAACAGTCAAATTGCGCAATGTGCGTGGTGCGTCGGTGAATTATTGAGTGGTGAGGCGAAGACAAAACACGCACGTCTCGCATTGAAGTGCAACAATGTAGGTTCTGAAGCACCTATCACGCAGTCAGTTCTGATTCCACGCTTGCGTACCTCCAGCAGACGTGTTTTTTGTATATATACTGCGCACTCTTCAATAAACCGGCCTACTACTGCTCCTCTAAAGCAAATGAACAACTTCCAAAGAAAATTGGCACGAATCACGATAGACAATCAGCCTACCAGGTGTGCATGACAAAAAACCGCGCTTCTTTTTTTGCTATTTCGTGTCAGATATTGTCTTTTGACGTAACACAACACGCAATAAAGTAGCGACGAGTAGCACAAGAGAAAAGGTAGTACAGAGTTCACAACTGTGAACTCTTTAATGTAAGCAGGCTATGTTTTCTTATTATTCATTCTACTTGTATAACACGAGAAAATATAGATGTCATTAAATGTTGAAGAACACAATAGTAAATAGATAATGATATTGACACAAGATGATTTCAAGTTGCGTGCGCCAGGTCGCCTCCTGCGCCCATCCAACTGATAACTGCTACTTGCGAAAGATAGCGGCAGTGAAGCGGGCAACACGAGCTCACATAGCACGTGTGATCGGGGCAACGTGTCATCAGCGCAAGACACGGCAGAACAAGAAGAGGTGCGGAATTCTTGCGAAAGACTGCGGAAGTTGTAATGCTACTCTCGTTTAACTGCTCGTCGGGCAGAAGTTCGCCCAACGTATAGTGATTAAAGTACCAGCACAGAAGTGTGCGTAACAATTCTGGTGGAGGTGCGGGGCATGATTTCGAGCCCTTCTAGAGTCAGGGACAGAAGCCTTACTCACAGCGACTAAGACCAATCGAATTGACTCCTGTTCACCAAGGCAGCAGTCGTCGCCTACGTGGCGAGCCCCCAAGTTTTTTCTCTTTGCCGGATTCTATGGGATCGTCAGCAGTTGCTAACGAAGACGCTACAGAGATGACAACTCAAATCACGCCAACTCACATCGTAGTGAACGGGCCAATTACGCCAGAGACTTCCCACGGCGACATATCCGCAGACGCAGAGGACTAGCTGGAACGCTTTGAGCGCATCGCGGAGTTTAGTAGATGGAACGGAGAGCGCAAGCTACGAAACGTTTACTTCGCGTTAGAGGACAGCCCAGAAACGTGGTTTGAAAACCACGAAGCGGCATTTTTGTCGTGGGATGCTTTCCCACAGGAGATGCTGGCAACTTACCCCAGTACCGACCGCAAAGAAAGGGCCGAAGCTGCCCTGCAAGCAAGAAATCAGCGGAACAAAAAAAGCGTGGCCATACCACTCTAAAACCTTTAACACCATTAAGGGTGTAAATGACTTGTCCCATGGGTGACACCCTCTTTGGGTGTATTGCTACACCCCAAGCAAAGGGGTGCAAATTAACACCCCACAAAGGAAAGGGTGGTAATATGACGTCACCTTGCTTATGGGTGTAAAACAAACAACACCCTTTCTATATGGGGTGTAACACAGACACCACCCTTTTAACATAGGTGTAGCATGGACAACACCCTTCCAAAAGGGTGTTATCCCCGCAAGTATTTTGGCGTTCACTACAGCCATGTAGTTAATGGACAGACTAGCTGTTGTGAATGCTGCCTAGCTATGGTACTACCTTGTTCAGTACGAGCCAGAATCTGTGAGGCGCCGTCATATTGCGCTTCGGGTCCGTCATGTGGTAGCATAACGTGCGACCCTTTCAGGCAAAAGATTTAAGTTTCATCATCGCAGCAATGCACACACCCTATGCTTTTCGTAATCTTCCTCTGCAGTGACAGTACACTGCCGGCAGGATGCAGAGCGCAATAACAACGCACGCTGCACTAAGACACAGGATCTCCTGCACCTTGGTGCACCAGTACTTAGCACTCCGTGGAAACAGCACACAGCCAAAAGCATGATGTTACATGCATTTCATTAATATATAAAAACCTCCATTTTTCTTGGTCAAAAATTTTCGCAGCAACACCAGCTCGACCAGGAGGGAAAGACACCACAGCTCGTTGTTGTAGCTCATATTGAATGCAATAGAGCGCAAGCAACGCACGGATTGGCGACGGTAACAAGTGCAGTACTACAGAAGCATACGTTTGCCTGTCAAGCAGTTTTTTTGCCATTTTAAGCACACATTTTATACCTCTATTCATCAAAGTTATTTATCTCCTCGGGATGCTTCTACTAGTACCTTCACATATATGACTTAAAGGTAGCACTGAAAGCCAAAGAACAAGGTGCAACAAAGCGCTTCCACTTAGAATAATGTTTCAGCAGTTACAAACAAAACTACATGTGTAGCTGTTCATGCTGTTTAATATATCAGCATGCACAATTTCCTGAAATTTATGTATTCTCCGTTTACTGCCAGTGACCTGCTTATATCCAATAATTTTATATTTTTCACCATGTGCTTGCATTGAATATCCCACAGGCATTGTAAGTTAAGCTACCACAATAACAATCGGCTAGTCTAGGGTTACCTAACTGAACAAAATCATTGTAAAATTTGTGACGAAATGTCAGAAGAAAAGTATTTATTATTTCATCAAAGAGAAACGGTTACATAATAATGTTTGCACATTATAAAAGTAAAAAGGGAGATAAGGAGTAAAACCATAGCAATAGAAAGACATAAGCACCGAATAATGGCACAAGCTTGTTAAATTAAATTTTAAGCAGAATAGTTTTTTTAAATAACTTCACTACGAACTATCACACGTTTTCATTCGAAAAGCACTCCATCTTATTATAAAGTACTGAAATAACCGCTCACATAAGAAAGAACAAGTCCGAGTGTGTCTAGGTGAACACAAGGATAGGAAGTTGGCAGAGTTGGTACAGTAACATGATATTGGATTGTAGCGCGAAGTGACACGGACACAGACTAGAAGCAGACAGGATGAGCGCTAACTCTCAACTAAATTTTTATTGAAACGAAAAACATATAGATATAGGGGATTGCAAAAACCGCAGCATAAGAACATGACAAGGCATGAAGACATCAGTTAAACATATCAGGAAGTAAGGAAGTCAAGAAAGGAAACAACAAAAAGACACTACTTCAGATTACCACACGTGTTGTAAAGATACGGGAATTCGCATTCTAACAGAGACAAAGATGCGTGGCTAACACGAGTCTCTCCTAATCTTTTAATGTGGAGTGCCTCGATTATTTCCCGTGTCGTTTGGCATTTGTGCCTCGATAAAATAATTTCTGTGTCTTCAAACAAAGGTTTACAACCGCAATTGAAACAATGTGACGCTAGATGTGAAGCATTATGGTTGTAAAGTGAATGTCTGTGTTCTTTTAGTCTAATATTAATGCACCTGCCGCTCTGTCCAATGTAAGTCTTCCCGCACCTGAGAGGAATCTGATAAACTATACCAGTGTTACAAGGCACAAAAAGGGACACATGTCTAACGTCGCAATCATCTTTTCTGTTTTGCCACCCTGTTCAAGTCTCCTATTTACCATAGGGCACATGATAGACAACTTGCGCGGCCGAGAAAACTTTATCCACGTCATATCTATTGGCCACGTTCCATACACCATGGGATAATCTATGTACATAGGGTACCACAGCAAACCTTTTTTCTTTTTCTTGTTTCTTAGCGGGGCTTTTTATCCATTTTAAAAGCTTTTCGCATGTTAGTGATAATAAATGCACAGGATAACTAGCCTTCTCGAGCCTATCTAGTTGTTGTGAAAAACTGTTTCATATTGTGTGGAGATAACTAGCTTACTCAGCTCTTAAGTTTGCCATTACTAAGTCATGTCCACACAATATGAAACAGTTTTTCACAACAAATAGATAGGCTCGAGAAGGCTAGTTATTCGGTGCATTTATTATCACTAACCTGCGAAAAGCTTTTAAAATGGATAAAAAGCCCCGCTAAGAAACAAGAAAAAGAAAAAAGGTTAGCTGTGGTACCCTATGTACATAGATTATCCCATGGTGTATAGAACGTGGCCAATAGATATGACGTGGATAAAGTTTTCTCGGCCCCGCAAGTTGTCTATCATGTGCCCTATGATAAATAGGAGACTTGAACAGGGTGGCAAAACAGAAAAGATGATTGCGACGTTAGACATGTGTCCCTTTTTGTGCCTTGTAACACTGGTATAGTTTATCAGATTCCTCTGAGGTGCGGGAAGACTTACATTGGACAGAGCGGCAGGTGCATTAATATTAGACTAAAAGAACAGAAACATTCACTTTACAACCCTAATGCTTCACATCTAGCGCCACATTGTTTCAACTGCGGTTGTAAACCTTTGTAGACAAAAATTATTTCATCGAGACACATATTCCAAACGACACGGGAAATAATCGAGGCACTCCACATTAAAAGATTAGGAGAGACTCGTGTTAGCCACGCATCTTTGTCTCTGTTAGAATGCGAATTTCCGTATCTTTACAGCACGTGTGTTAATCTGAAGTAGTGTCTTTTTGTTGTTTCCTTTCTTGACTTCCCTACTTCCTGATATGTTTAACTGATGCCTTCATACCTTGTCATGTTCTTCTGCTGCTGTTTCTTGCAATCACCTATATATATATATATATACATATATATATATATATATATATATATATATATATATATATATTTATATATATATATATATATATATATATATATATATATATATATATATATATATATATATATTTTTATATATATATATATATAAATAATGTGTGTTCTTCGTTTTAATAAAAATGTAGTTGAGAGTTAGCGCTCGTCCTGCCTGCTTGTTGTGTCTGTGTCCGTGTCACTTCGCGCAACAATCCAAGAGCATATGTGAACAAAACATGGCTAGTAATAACAAGTGAGCACTGCACAAAGGTTGAACATGAAAACTAGTAATAGTAAAGACATATACTTCGCTCAGCTGAACTGCTAAATATTTCAAGTATCACAAGGACAGCATAAAAACTGGGCAGGACAGAGCACTGACTGTTAATTATATTTGCAAGAGGCCTACCAAATCTAGACATAAAAAGTCAAAACTTAACTGCCGGAAATGGTCATCTCTCCAAGAGACCTCTGAGGAACAAAAGGTATACTTTTATAATTCCATCTCATACATTACTGATCTGATTAAACTTCACAAATGACCCCTTGTGTGTTACAAATGCCCTGTTCTCATTACATATGCACGATTACCAGCCTTGGTGAAAGAATGACTTGCACTAATGTTTTGAAGAAACACCTGTAAAAATGCTGCTTGTTCTCAACTTTCTGTTGTGACAGCACACTTGTGTGCAGTTGTGAACGCAGCTGCCTATAGGGCTCAAACACCATGTTTTGGCTGCAGAGGTACTGTCTACCGAACACCTGGTTCAAGTTAGCTTGCATCTCGGAGTCTGCAGCAACACTGGTGGGACAGCATTCTTTTTTCACCTTGCCAGTTGATAAAGCCTCAGCAGCTGCAATCACTTGCGACTGCTCGTAAAGGTGCCATAAGGTCAGGCAGCAAACACAGATACCACGTAGCGACTTTCAGAGTGCATTGTGTGAGTCAAGGTGTGTAATTTGTGCTTTAGTTCGGCAGCACTGCCACATTCACAACTATTCATTGCAGCTCCTAAATTTCAACCACATCAACAAAATAAATTAGGACACTTCCTTCAGTACGGTGGCAGATGCTCAGCTGCAGGCTTTCTAGAACCATGCAATATCTTCAGACAGTGCCTGTACAGCCCGTAGCACATCTTTCAAGCACTCCAGACAAGTACACCGATTACACTGTACACAGAGCCTCTGGTGTCCATTTACCTAGAGAGGCAAGGTAGCCCCTAGAACACGTCTTGTGACAGGCATCCTGGGCACTTTGTCCCCTGAAATACAAGTGCCATTTGATACTTCCATGCCTGTGGTGTCCTTTACATCTAAATGAATATTGAATATATAGTAGTAACATGAAGACGACAAAAAGAAGCCATCAGCCATCAACTGTGTGGCAAATTTGGGTGCAAGCTATACTCTTATCAAATATACCTGTAGGTATTGCGACCAATGTGCTCCCAAGATGTATGAGGCATTAGTCATTGCAGAGCTGTAAGGACATGACAATCCTAGGATGATTATGTTCTTGAGGCTTTTTTACCCACTTTCCATCTTTTGAAACGTGTACACTGTAGTCATGAAAACAAAAATGCTACAACTGGCGTGTGATAAGTTTTGCGTCTTATTTCCTAGCAGCTCATTGAAACGAGCCCCGATGACAAATTCAAATGCTGTTACCTCATCAGACATTCAAACTTCCCAAACACTAACAAAAGCAGATAGGCATTAGAGTGAGCATCACTTAAATACATTACACTGGTTTAAACTTATTGCACCGCTTTGTGCCAGGTAAAAATGTTAGAAACATCAAAAATGTTAAGTTTCTACGTCCAACTGTGAAAACTAAATAAAAAAATCATTAAGCTTTCTTAAACGGGTTCAGAAGCTTTACAACTGGCTGTCTTAGTAATGGACACGCTGGTAGATGATCAGCCATTCGACTGAGAGGAGAATCTTGAGGGCTTCACATGGAAGTCTGCGAGACACTGCAGAGCAGTTCTTGGTCCACATGAAGGAGATTGCTTGCATACACGTCCGGGCCACCATACTGAATGCATGGTGTTACCGGAACTTTTTTCCCCTGCATTGTGGTAAGAAAAGCATGGTTAAGTTTAGACGATACTTAATATGCAAAAAAGAGGTGAGGCGTGCAGACAGGACACGAGAGTAGAGAAGTGAACACAAACGCGAAAAACACGAAAAATTTCATGAAATTGTTTTAATACATAAGATTTTTGTACTATGTGTCATTCATTATGAGGGTTCATAACCGCAACATATTTCATATATAGGTAGGTAGAATTATCAGCTTTGTCACTTTGTACAAGCTCGTTTGAGGCAAGAAATCGAGTTTCACAAAGACAACCTCAACATTCTTGATTGAAAAAGAAACACCTCAGATGACATGCAGTCCTGTGAATGGGAATTACACAGTTCAATAAAAACAAATTAAAACTGGTGCACCGATCCTGAAAAAGGAATAAGCACCTGCTACTGCAAAAAGCTAATTAATTGATAGGTTTTAGTAGCACAAAAGCATCTTGGCCAAAGAGCGCCAAGTCTATACTGCAAAAGATAAACTTAGCGCATCTTTACAAAGCAAATATATAAAGATCACTAATGCTTCTCTGCGCTACAGTTGCTTTGCTCTAGCATGAAGTCATTTTAATGCATGCACACATACATACACACGCTACACCTAAGTGTAACAGCTGCAGAATTAAAATTGGGCGGCAACGAAATTGCAACCTTTAACCCTTGATCCCAAGCTGTACTAGAGACTGGAGGTAGTACCAATATCGCCAATGACGAGTCGCACTCTTTCTGTCCGATGTTATGCTGCTCTCACTGTCAAAGATGAGTTACAGTCGGCATTGAGGCAAAGCTGCCCTCAAGAGCAGCTTTTATTTTTGTGTTATTTCTAACCACGGACCAATGAAGTAATATACTTTTAGAATGAGAATGACACCGAAAAATGGAGTAAGTAAAACATTTGGAAAATTTGGTGCATTTTTCCGGAATTAACTTGGGTGTTAACGGGTGAAACGGCAACCCAGAAACTAGAACAAGTTTTGACATGTTTGCTACCAGCGAATGCTAGAAAATACGTTTGCATTCTGTAGTTTTGTCCAACAATGCAAAAGGGATTCTTAATAACTGAGGAAATAAATGGAAAGCATCATGAAGTATATTTGGCGAATTTAATGCAGAATCACTCAACTTCTGTTACTATATTATCTCCACTCAATTAACCTGCACTTTCTGAACTAGTTCAGGAGGTGCTGCATTTCACTACTCGTTCCACCAGTTCAACATGGCAGCAACTGCACGTTGTGATTTGTTTTACTTAGTGCAGGCTTTGTACAGTACGAGTTCACAGCCTCCCTGCACTTGGCCGAAAGGTAATGCACGTTTAGCAGCAGGTGTGGTGCCGCTTCTGCACGAGCGAGGTGCAGAAATCATAGAGTTTAATATAATAATTACTAGAGGGAACTCTGACGCTAGTATCTACAGGAGATGAAACAAGAACGGTTATACCAGCATGGGAATTATGGGAAGTACATGAATTTGCCTAAACTTCGTCTGTTTGGCTTCAAACGGCTTTGTGACTTTGTAAACTAGTCATTTTCAACAATATACTCTGTAATAAATAAATGAACATTAAGATCGTCCTACGACAGGATTCAAACACAGGAACTCTAGAACAGAAGTCTGATATTGAAACCAATAAGCCACGGAGGCATGTAACGACAAGCGAGTGCAACGCCCTGATGAATTTATCGCGGGCATACCAGTGCCTTGAGACGCTTGGCGCATTTCGATTTGGCCACCTGGACAAGCTCAATCATTGCAATTAATTGCAATTGTGCGTGTTGGCGACGTCTTCTGCACCTCGAAGAGTATAGACTGCGCTGAAATTTACGACAGTAAGATTTATATAGCGTATAATATACGAAGCCACAAGAACGTCGGGATCCACAAGCACGAATTTCTGACAAATCCATGTGCTTCGCATCATTCCCATGGTGGTACGACTGCAGCGCCAGAGTTCCCTCTGGTAATTACTGTAAGAAACTCTATGGCAGAAATAACCGAAGTGCCTGGCATTTTGTTCTGGAGTAATAAACCAAGTTTTGCTGTCCCATAAACCTTACTGGTCATGTTTTCCAAGTTTTAGTGCAGGCACATGTCTAGTAGGCAATTGTGGTATTTTTCATAAACATTGCAAAGCCAACTGTGATGAAAGTTCACTGTGGTAAATTGGCTATGATCGAGTAGCATAGACTACAGAAACAATCTCTGGAAGGCAAGTGAAGTAATTTTCTCATTAGCAGCCTTTAAACAGCATTCGAGCATATGCACATGCACCTCAGATATGCAGATAATATTTCCTTGACTCAGCCAGAAGCGATGCTTCATGTTCCACGAGGCTACTACAATCAAAGCAGTATTGGTGCTCTCTAAAAACAATGCCAATGCAGATGATCCAAATATTTTTCAGGGGCAACAGTTATGCCTGAAATCATGCTAGATTAGTTCTTTAAACACATGATCAGACAATGTTAGAAGTGCTTCTTAAAATCCTCCTATTTATTAGACAAGTCATATCTCTGTACACAAAGGCTACAAATTAGGTCCCATGCTATATGATCCTCTGAACAAAACCTTCACTTAGTAATACACATGCTGTGATCAGATTTGAGGCCACATTGAGATGCTAAATAAGGTGAATTCATTATTTTTAAAATAAAGCTGCTGTTCTTCCAAACAAGAAGAAACGATACTGAGGTTCAAATTTTTTCTTAATCACAGCTGGAAGATGCCAGGGAAGGCACGTGGAAACTGATTTGTAATGTTCTATTTAAATGTAGAAGTGATAAAGAGAAATGAAAGCGGTCAAAAATAACAACCAGCTATGGGGGGAGAACGAACCTACAGAATTCGCATTAGGCATGCGATGCATTAACCACTGTGCTACCAAGGCAGCATTCAACCGTCCACAGTGGCCCCTCAGATTGTCGACGCTCCAACGCGGCCGTAGTACCACAGTGGTTAGTATAGCACATGCGTAATGTGAACGTTATGGGTCCGTTCACCACCCACAGGTGGATCCACTTTCATTTACCTTGAATTTATAATTTCTATACATCATATAAAAAAACTTAACACATGTTACTGTATGCTTTCCTTGGCCTCATTATCTGCTGGCTTCTTCCAGTTCTGTTACTTCCAACACTTATACATATTCTCATCCGGCAAGCAAACAGCTTTTGCATGATGCTGGAATGCAATATAAAACATTATTGCAGGGCCGTGTTACGTAGAAAGCCTTACATTAGCCATGCAAGGTGTATTAATGTGAATCTAAAAAAATAACAATTCCCATTCTAGACAGCAATGTTGTGTACTGCTGTGTGCAACAGGGTTTAAAGAAAACAACTTGTTCAGAAATAAAGCCACCAAACAACGAGGAAATATGAAAACTAGATGCAAATTCGTGCAGTTACATGTTAAAAATTTAGCACAGCAACAGATGAAGACATAATGAAGGAAGCGCGAGGATGGTTTATTTTGGAAACACGAGGCAATATACTTGAAAGATGCATATGAGCTTACATGAGGAGAAATATTGTTTATGTAGCAGCTAAACTATGAACAGGCCTAGAACACACTGATACAACGTGTCAAGCATGTAAATCTCATCGTGCCCTTAAGTCAAAGAAACTTGGCTTTCTCATGATTCGCTACACATGGCTGGCTCACACAACTTAGCCGCTTCTATATATGCCTTGTAATTACTAGGTGACCTATGTGAGTTGTGCAAGCTTTAAATATGTACAAGTGCCACGTAGCTGGACAGAACCAAGGTAATGTCATTTGCCATCGTTTTGAGGAAGTGAAACAAACTTTTGCATTTTTCCTAATTAGGTAATTAGTTATAAACGATTATTTAGCTGCTCAAATATTATATTCAAAGCAAAAGTGTCAGTGCCAAAATTGTAGAGCACCCTGAAAAATTCCCAATCCAGCCTTCTACTGCTTAATACGTGCAATACAATTTTTTTTCAAGCTTGAAAGAAGCGTGTGAATACATGCAAAAAGTGCCGTGCAACTAACCACTCATGCGAAAAAACACCATTTGGCTCCTTCTTTCATGCTTCAAAAAAATTTTCAATAGAATATTTTAGAAATTGATCAAGTATTATTGACTATGGTTTAGGCAAAATGCATGAATTAGTTTGACTGCCACCTCCATTTTCGGCGACATGAATTGACTCCATTTTTATGTCCAAATCCACCTATACATGGTGCGTGTTTTGAGCTGGTTCTGTAATTTAGGCTGGTTTTGACTACTTGAACCTTCGCACCCTAAAATAGAGTCAGGCTAAAAATAAATTGGTACATAAACGGTTGCTGTCAGTACTCCATACTCCTTTAACTTAGTCCAAAGTGCTTGTGAGCCAAGAAGTTGGTAGTTCTAAGCAGTATTTCTCATGCTCACCTGGTGTTATAGCCCAGTTACTATGATGCGATGCTGCTCAGTCATACTGGTCCCAGCTACAATCTAGGCCATGGCAACTGCCCTTCAATGGGGGTAAAATGCAATAACGCTTATGAACTTAGATTCAGGTGTACATTAAAGAAGGCCAGGTTCCCAAAACTTCAGGTTGTGACTTTGGAATGAAAAAGCCCATAATTTAATTTTAAAATCTAAAGGTGCTTTATTAGAAGCAGGGGCATCATTTTCAGCTTTTACTGCACTGCCATGGCACCAAGAAGCTCCGAGTAAATAAAAACAATTTTTTTAAACAATGTCCATATCGTGCAAACATTTACAAACACTTCTCTGCATGCACCTCTGTTGCTGCTATATTTAGATCCGTATGCCAACGCGGGTTATGATGTTACAACATCTTTCAAACCTGTTTTTTTTTAGCGCTTTGCTGGTTATTTTGCATCTCATTGCGTGTCGAACGCACATTTCAGTGCAATAATTTCTTCAGAATGTACACTCCTCTTTATCTATTTGTGCATGCAAAAAGGGTTAAGAACTGCTTTCTCAAGATCTGTATAACAAGCAAAAAACAATTCTATGTAGGCTGCACAAAGAGAAAGGACTGGTTTGTAAATATCTTATTTATATCTTTAAAAAAGAGGCAGCTGTCAGTATTCTGTTCCAAAGTAAAAATTGCCCCTACCTGGCTCGGCTTCATTTTCCGATGCTTTTGGTCCATGGGGGGGGGGGGGGGGCACTCAACTGATGGGCTGCACTCTGGCCATGTCGGGTGTGCTGTCACCAGGCCCAAGGTCGATCGACATCCTCACCAAAAGTCGAGTCCAAACTCTATAAACATCTCAACATTTTGCTATCAGTTTTGTCATCTTGCGTGTTTTACACACGGCCGTCAGTGAAATATTTCGTCACTTGGATACTGAAAAAAATTCAAGCATTTTCTGGCAGCCAAGCTGAATGCACAGTAAATGGAAAACATTAAAGAGCAACTACAGTTGTCACGTTAGATTCATGAAGTACAGCAGAAATGGAAATAAATCATTGATACTGTGTCTGTTGGCTTTGAATGCAAGAAACGTAATAACAGAAACTTGCAGCCACGCCACTTTGAATTTCCCGCGTTTGCTACACCTCACAACAAGTTTGGCATCGCCCGGTACTCGGGGATAGTAATCGCCTAAAATTAAGATGAACGAGCATCGGCATAAATTAACAGGATACTTAACCGGGAAATATTTGTGTAAAGAACAACTCACGTAGCGAAGATACTGTCCAATACCCGATGACGCATCTGCGGGCGGTGCGGTTTGGGCGAACAATTCAAAAAGGAATGCGACTTTCACTTGTTTCGCGCCTACTAAGCTGAGATAGAATTTGAGTTTCTTACTAAACTATACTGGACATTTACGCTCCGAATAAAACGCTGGAAATTTTGTTACGTCACATTGCATACATATGAAAGTGAGGAAATCGCTTTTATTGTATTTTGCCCAGGCGGCATGTAGCAGCTACCACTCTCATGCGAAAAAAGCATGAAAGTGCTTCTCGCGGCATGGAAAACAAACACATACAGCGCCAATGTTACGCCCTTTGGTGTTGGAAGTAAGCACGATCAGGCCAGTTATGTTTTCTAGCTTTCATAACGCCATGAACACGACCAAACATCAAGAGAAACAACTTTCTGCTCCAGAAAATTATTACCGCTTCCATTTATATACCTATCGCTGCCACAAGCAAAAGTCAATGGGCTTGCTGACCACAAGCCGCAGATTAGACTGACAGCAACATATTACGGTAACGTAAAATAATTTCCACGCTGACTTAGCAGCCGCGGTGTGCTCTAAGTGCCACAGTTCTCGTTTGCCGCTCGAAATTCACACCATGATGACGGCCACTGCATCTTTCACATGAAATATTACACGCTTTGCTCCAGAGCTCAATAGGAGGGCGAAACGCATTTGCACGTAGCTGAAATCCGCATGCCGGAAACCCGTCGACGCTTCTGAGAACGGGGCACACAGCCATACACCCGTATGGCGGCTTGACTTCGACGTGAGGCGCTTCTATCAAATATATAACATGCGACATGTTTCACACCGATTGCGCGAACACGAGAAAATGCCGCAGGTCGCAATGCGACGCCGTGCACCCGTGCATCTACCAATGAGCTGCGTGCGCGGACTTGCAGAAAAACAAAACTATGACAAAACGGCAGGCGCGAAAAGATGGCGGCTCTCGTTGCGGAGACGAAGCGGATCACGAAGCGGACGAAGCAATGAAGCGCGAATGAATGTTGCCAGCTGTTGGTTCTGCGTTATGCCGGCGGTGGCGGCTTTAGTGGCGTGTGTTCCGGCTGTCGAACTTTTTATTTCTTTTCCCCAAACAGTATAGCTAAGATCAGTTTTTTGTTTGATTTTTTAACTGTTTCGTTTGGCGTTACTTTTTCTCTTTTTACGCTATTAAGCGGCCAATTATGGCATCCCCAGGTTTGCGCGTGCCAGCTTCGCGTGCAAATCTCGGAGGCCATAAGACTTAGGAAATGCCGTTCTTGTCGTTGTTAACGTTTCATCATCGTTTCTTCAACTGAGATAGAGGGGTAGAGTCCCTTTTCCCGGTGGTGGGGAGGCGGCGATCAAAGCGGCATCGCTCAGTGGGGGGCGGGGGAGTAGGTTGGTGTTGGTTGTTATCGCGAAATTCGCGAATCGTGCAATTTTTTATAACGTAAGCATATCTATACTTACCCAACAAGAAAAACTATCCGTCCGTCAGTCCGTACAACACGATCTCTTTCAAAATAGAACCCGCAGCAGCGAGTGAATTCACCTTCGTGCTAGCTCTCGCTTCAACGCGACGGAAGCGGCGAGAACACTGCGGTCACGAAACTCTCAGCTCATGCCGCACTATGCGCTTTTCGCAGATCACTTTCAAGATAGGTGTACGCGTGTCTGTTTTCAAGGGGAAGTAAACGGTGAGAACACAGCGCGTGAATTTTTTATCAGTTGGCACACTCTGTCCACATTGCAGTTCGCTTTCAAGATACGGTTTGCGCGGGCGTGTCACAAGCAGCCGCCGCCGAAGAATGGTTGATAATGGTTTCACGCGGATGAGAAGTGCTAAAGAGCGATAACGGCTCAAAACTAACGGAACGTCACCAGCGTACCTGGCCCCGCCACCTGCAGTACTTTGTTTGCGCCATTCACTTGGCGCCGCCGGCCACAGCAGCTCGGGTGGCCGCAGCGCTGTCGCTTATACACGTCGGATCAAGTCTCGTAACATTGATAACGACATGGAATGCGTGTAGATGGGGAAGTCACAACGTTTACGCATACTCAGACAAATCCCAGAGAAGTTCCTGTGTGATTTTTTTATCGTAAATGCGCAGTCAGCGGTGACCCAGAGTTGACAATGCATGTAAGAGGGGTGCCAAGCTTTTCTTTTTATGAGAGTCTTGCCCAGCTCCCAAAGATGTGCTCAAGCTAAGACTTGCTGATGGCTGTATGTGTTCTTTTTTTTGTTGTTGTCGCATGCCCTCGAACCGCCACGAATCCTACAGTGTAATGACATTACAGCAGTATTCACGTCCAAAAGGAAATGCAGCCGGTAATTGGGCTGCCTAAGGTTTGCGGCCCGGCGGCAGCTGCCCTCCCCCGTTTCCGTCGACAAGTTAGGGGGAGGGGTCTAGAGCAATCTTACACCCCCCTCCCCACAGTGGCGTAGCCAGAAAATGTTTCTTGTGAGGGGGGGGATCCCAATTGACCGTGGAGGGGGAAGGAGCGGGGCCATCGCCATAGTAGCAAAAAAATGCACTGTTAGTGAGCGTTACAAGTGCCCGGCGTGCCCCACTTGACTACGCCGCTACTCGCCACCCCCCCCCCCCCCCCCACTATCTACGCAAATCGAGCTATCAGAACGTGCATGACGCGCATGCATGACATAACATGAATGACATGCCGCGAATCTGGCATGGATGTCGTCACATCATCATCATCATCAGCTTATTTTGACGTCCATCGCAGGACGAAAGCTTCTCCAGCGATCTCCAATACCCCTGTCTTGTGCTAACTGGTTCCACGTGTCTTCAAGTTTCCTTTACATCACGTCCACATTACTCTCTGCGGTCCTCGACTGTGCTTCCCTTCCCTAGCATCCATTCTGCAACTCCAGTAGACCAGCAGTTCTTTCACTTACGCATTGTAATTTCTGCCCAGCACGACTTCTTCCACTTAATGGCAACCAGAATATCAGCTATCCCCGTTCGCTCTCTAATCCACATCGCTGTCTTCCAGTCTATTATCGTCATGCCTAATATCTTTTCATTCCATCACTCGTTACGGGGTCCTCAACATCTTCCCAAGCTTCTTTGGTAACTTCCAAGTTTCGGCCCCATACGTTAGTAACGGTTGAAACAATGATTAGCAGTTAGCTCCCTAGTCATGATTTAGTAATGCCTGCCGTAAGCTCTCCAGCTAATATATTATTTTTGGTAATTTCCTTGATCAGAGGCCCCTGCGAGTAATTAACCTCAATAAGCGTATTTCTGCGCAGGTTCTAGAGGCTGACTGCCGACTATGACATTCGTTCTCTCGCCAGGCTGCGGAACATTACTTTTCTCTTCTGCATACTAACTCTCAATCAGACTTTTACACTTTCTTCGCCAAGGTCCTCAAACGTTTGTTGCAAATAGTCTGCAACGTTACTGAGTATGCCAATGTCATTTCAAACCGTAAGTTGGTGAGCCATTTACCGTTCGCCCTCACTCTTCCCAATTCCCAGTCTAACTGGTTACACACCTTTATGTATTCAGTGATAGAATTGTAAATATTTTGCCATTGATCATATGAAGCCTTTTGCAGATATCTGGCTATGCAAAGTCTGCGCGTTAGTGTCATCCGTTCGATATCAACATTCGTGGGAAACTTCATTTTTGACCGCATTTCGGATTCAGTGCCCTGCTGCCTAGATGCCCCGATCAAATCATTCCAGCTACCTGTTTCAAGCGCTGGTAGCGCGCGTTTCATGTATAGCCAATAACAACGCGTTAACTGGCATTGCTCATTTATCATATACTGTAAGCTTGTTCACTTACTCCTTTATAATTAGGGTGTAAATTAGAAAGTCTGGGGTGTTCCAAGGGTGTTTTCTCGTTGAACACCATTTTTCGTTAAAGAAGGGTGTTTTAAGGGTGCTTACAAGGGTGAAAAGATAAATACACCCACATTACACCCATAAGGGTGTGAAATTGTTACCAGTGTGTATGTAGAAGACACGTCCCGCCTATTCTGCCGAGCTGATCCGAACATGACAAAGGACAAGAAACTACGCCATCTGATGCGGGGCGTAAAACAGGAACTGCTCGCAGGGCTGGTTCGGAGCCCGCCGCGCACCGTCGCTGAGTTTCGTTCTGAGGCGACAACAATGGCAAGTACGTTGCAACAGCGATCAAGGATGTACAACAGGGAACTGAACATCACCTTTGTGGACTCAGTTCCAGCCGTCTTCGGAAACAGCATGGACCTCATACGGGATCTAGTGCGAGCTGTAGTGCGAGAAGAGCTTCAGAGCCTACGGCTTGACCAGAACGTCCAACGCCCTCTTCGCTTGCAGACGTGTTTCGCGAAAGGTCCGACAGGCAGTTCGGGAACTACAGCCCAGTGCGTAGCCCCAAGCGCCACTACTTCGCCAGCTGAGCGTGTCGTATGCCGATGTGTTGCGGCCAACTGCCGGGCGTGCTGACGTCGCAGCCACTTTCTCTATGAACAGCTCGATGCCTCGACACTGCCGCCACTCGAGCGAAGATTTAGGAAGGCTGGTGTATGGCGCACTGCTGACCGAATACCTCTTTACTACCGCTGTGGTGAGGCTGGTCACCTGTACATAATGTGCCACTATTACCACGCTTCGTGGTTTTCTGGTGAACGCACCTTGCCCTCGCAATCGTGAGCGTCCATTTGAAATCGAAGAGCACCTGTCTAGTCGTATGAGCTTCCCATACGCAAATCAGCAACACCAACCTCGATTAGCAGCGCCGTTACTGTATCGTTCACCGAGCCTCTTTCCGTCGTCATGCTCCCCAAGACGCCGTTCACAGAGCCCATGTCGGGAAAACTAGATTGAGTGACCTCGGTAGGTAAGGCCGCTGCCGATGCGAAAAGAGCCTCCATCGATGACTCCGAACGACGATGACGTACTCAGAAACCGGCACCGTAAGAGCGACGTTGCTTCCGATTTACGTGTGTTTGTTGACGGTTTCGAAGTGAATGCATTAGTGGATACAGGTGGAGATTACTCGGCCATAAGCAGTGAGCTTGTCAGGAAGCTGAGAAAATTGCTGACTCCTTGGGAAGGGCCACAAGTTCGCACCGCGCGAGGTAACCTCATCACGACGGCGGCATCGAATGGAAATCGTTCATGTCGTCCGAACGGAACCACACGATTAGACAGACAATAACTGCTTCAGCCTACAAGCATTGCGAATGACAGCCTAGAAACCATCGCCGTCTGTATGAGCGTCGGGACGATGCACTCTTGGAAGGAGGACACAAAATGCGAAAGATACCTGCGAAAGGTAGCGGCAGTGAAGCGCGCGACACGTGCTCGCAAGGCACGTGCCGACGGAGCAACGTCTCATCAGCGCGGGACACGGGGGAAGAAGAGGTGCGGAAGCCTTGCCAAAAGACTGCGGACGTCGTAGCGATACTGTAGCTTTACTTTTGTCGGGCACGAGTTCGCCAAACGTAAAGTGATGAAACAACCAGCAGTCAAGTGTGCGAAACAATATTTTACAAACCTGAAGTACGGCAAGTTATTACCTGCAATATTATAGTTTGTTCCCTTTTGGCGAAATATTCTAACGCCTCTGTTTGAGAGAACCTAGGCATCTGCTATTCTCGCCGATCTCCTGAGTTCATGCATTCGTATTTTGAGATTTCTTTAGGTAAGATAAGTATAGTTAAATGTATTCAAACGGTTGAATATGTAATTTTAAAATCTGGCCACACAGTAGCTGGAGTTCATAATACGAGGATCGAGGCTAGGTCTTCCATACCAACGCGTGAACGGACGAGACATTGACCATAAACCAAGCAGGTCGAATGCAGGAGAACGATGCTTTTTATTCGGGTGGGCTAGGGGTAAGAGGCGCTTACACCGCGCAGAGTACCAAATATGTCAGTCTGCCGATGAAGACGAACACTACCGCCAGGCATACCTATTTAGAACGCATCAATTTTAACAAGAGTGTTAATAACGTTCGTAAAAACACCTTTTAAACGTTGAGCTGGCCTTTGAGGGAAATAATCTTATAGCTTTTCCTGAGATGAAGCCTCCCTTTCATCTATAATACTAGAAACGACTTTCTTTCTTGTGGCACTGTTTTTGCTTTTGTCTGTTTCCCGCAAAACGCAAACTATCTGTGCTAATAAGCTATCTCTCTAATTTCGTATCGCTCGTTTACATGTGAAGTGCATTACTGCCAGTATCATCAAAACATGCCTGCTAGAGGATCCTTAGTTTCCTGTAAATAAAAGAAATATTGGCAGTGGCTTAGCTCGGCTACGCCAGGATATACGTAGCGAAAGCTAAGGCATAGATAGCATCGTTAGCCTTGGTTAATCTTGATAGCAAGTCCAGGTTAGTCTGTTTGTCTAGCTATGTTGCGGCGTTTAGCCAGTCGTTCGGCGCGCTGTTCGTCTGCTTCCTGGGCGATTCATTTACTCTTCATCTCGTTCCGACGTTGATTCCAGGCCTCATCCTGCTTATCAGAATTGTCGCCGTCCATAGTGCCGCCTCAACTGTGGTTGCGGCGCACGCGAGCTCTCCTTTTCGATCCTCCGACATGTTATCAGGCATGCGACGCCGCTGGAGAAGCGAGCGGAGGCGAACGCAACCACCAAGAAAGCGGTGTGACGAGGAACGCGGTGCCACGTCATGTGCCTCCTGGGAGCATGGGCACGGCGAAATCGCAAGTTCGCAGCCAGTAAAGCTTTCACTTTAATATAACATCTCAAAATGATACAGTAACAAGAGGCAATTAGTGCCTCTCATAACTCCCTGACACCGCACAGTAGCAGCAGTACAGCGCGTATAAAGATATACATTTCTTATAACATTAATGATTCAACACCATAAATTTTGGTACGTAAGTGTACAGCACAAATTTATCGATTGTTAACGCAATAGGACTGCAAAGCTTATACGCAGCGATCTACAGTTAACACAAAGCACTTATAATATTCATAAGAAAGAAAAGAAGGAAGTGTAAGCAGATGTTTGCGACCTTGCAGAATTATGAACTAATTTCCGGCGAGCCTTTTTATTTGGACTAGTCGACGAAATATCTTTGTTTGCTGTAATTTCTCCTTCAAAGGCTGCTCTTGTATCACAGTTTTGTTTGAAACCTTACCCGCATGTAACGATTTCGAGAACTCTTTAATATAACTTTTTGAGAGCAAGTAATTTAGCAACACATGTCTATTTCACGAGAGCATCAAGCAGTCTTAGACTGTGTGGCACAGCGCGAAATGGGACAAGGGACGGAGGAACAAAGGGGGACAAGCACTTTTCATGTTCGTTCATGCGTCCCCTGTCCCGCTTGGCGCTGTGCCACACTGTCTAAAATGGGACACCAACTAGCCCAAACCATCACCCTTCTAAGTTAACCACTCATAATAGGAACAGAGCGAACAAGACGACGAAGGAGTGAAATGACACAGGATAGCGCTCGTCCTGAGTCTGTTCACTCCGTCATCGTCTTGTTCGCGCTGTTCCCATTATGAATGTTTACCAAGTTGGCCAAATTTCCACTTTAATACACTAAATAACCCACAGCTGATCGCATAGCAAGCCCCACCCCCTCCCCCCCCACATGTTTGCACTATTTAATCTCGGTTTCATTCCCAGAATTTCCTCGAGCAGCGAGATAAAGTCTGCTTTCTCCGCAAACACATTCATAAAGCTGCGAATCACTTCCATACGTAATTTCCTGCAATTGTCGTAAATTGTCCGCTCACTTTGAACTTAGCGCACACATTGCCCTCAACGCGCACCTTATTTTGGCCAAATAGAATCAAGCTGCGTTGGTTAGTTCACGGAGGGCATTGCAGAAAACAACTACGAACGTCTTTTGACGCATCAAAATAGGTAAAACACGGGGTTCACTAATTATTTGCAAGGCTTCTAACTAGAGAGGTGAGCCACAACCCTATTTTTCTAGCTCAACTATATTATGATGCAGCACGCTCCCAGGAGCCTGCACGTATAACGTTTCAAGGAGGGAAACGATTTTTCGCTGCTTTACGAAACATTTTCGTGCGAGCCTCGCTGACGCCTCGTTAAGACGCGGCGCGCGCCTGGAGCAAAGTCTAGGCGTGCTACCGTCCACCAGGCCGAACAATACCCAAGCCCTACGCACCAATTTTTCGCCAGGCATGGAGGTCCAGGTCGTAGGAGAGAAGATGTCCGCCGAAATATTTTATGGAGATGCCGGCTGGTGCATGATCGGCTCCAAAACACGGTCCGACCACAGCACATCGAGAGACTGAAGAATGAAGAATGAAGAATGAAGCCTACTCCCGCACTCACGAGGGAGATGGTCAACAACCGCCGCGACGCCCGCGGAACGCAAAACAACAAGTACTCAAGGCCAGCAGAATGCCGGCCCTCCCGAGGAACGACTTCAAGATCGTCGTTAGACCCAAGGGTGGCCTCAACACCGCAACGATTGCCGCAATCAGGATTGCGTCAGCCATATACCGGGCTGTAGGAGTGTCTGATCAAGACGCCACTGAAGGTACTGTCGGCTCCAACACCGATCAAAGCATCGTAGTTATCAGCACACCCAGTGGCACCAACGCAGAAAAATACGAGAAGCTAGAGGCCATCGGAATCGGCGACTGCCAAAACGCGGTCAACGCTTATGAAACTGCACCCGTATATACGGCCAAGGGGATCATCCGAGGCATAACCCTAGAAGAAGACGCCAGGACCATTTCCTCCAAGATCGTCAACTACAGGAGCCCGACATACCTAGCAGCCAAACGTCTTAGCAACAATACCTCACTCATCATCGTCTTCAAAGGCTTGAAACTACCTATCCTCATCAGGTACGGAGGCACTGTGCTTCGCTGTTCACTGTACAGGAAGCAGGTCGATATCTTTCACCAATGCGGTTGACTGGGCCACCATATGGACGTCTTCCCAAATCCCCAGGACAAGATCTGCAGGGACTGCAGCGCCAAGAACCCAGACCCCAATCACCAGTGCACCCCAAAGCGTCGCCTATGTGGAGGGCAACACCCCACGGCAGACAAGTGCTGCCGCGCAAAGTCCGCGACTCTGTATATCGTCACAAAACGAAGATGGAAAAGGAAAAGAGCGGAAGCGGAAGAACTCGAGGCGTTCAAAGAATCCGGAGGAGGGCGACCCCCCACCCTGCGAAAGCCAATGTCCAGATCCAGAGGCCCGGTCAGGTCCAGATCGACGACGGCAACCACGGCCCCTCGATTCCGCGAGCAGAGCCGGTCGAGGAGCAGACGCCGCAGTCGCACTCTGAGACTGGGCCGAGCCAGATCGAGATTCAGCCGACGCCACCAAGGCACTGGGTGAGCTGGGCTGAGCAAGGTGAGCTGGGCTGAATCGTTCAAGGGCGAGCCCCAGGGCGGGGTCTCCCCGGTAACTGCCTCAGAACCGCGAATCACCAATAGCATAGACTATGAGATTATTGCCGAAATGAAACGCTAGAATGCGATGCTCAGTAGCCTAGTACAACAGCTAACCGAAGAGGTACGCGAACTGTGAAAGGTCGCGCCTCCCGCGCAACCCCCTAGACCCACTCCCGTAAGCACACCTGCTCCGAGCAGCAATGGCGAGGAACAGGACAAGGCAACCCCTCCCGTGAAAAAGCGAGCCGTGCAACGCCAATACACCAGCCGCGCCGAACAGACGAGATCGGAAATGAAAGCCATTCTTACCGAACTGCAAAACGCAATGGGAAATCTGTCTTCGGTCATATCCGTCCTCAAAACCAGGGTGGTAAACTCGAGGAATTTGCGATGTGGGCGCCGTCCTTGTCGCTATGACCACAGCCGAACGCGGCAACTCATGATATAAATCCGGTCCTAACGCCAGATGTTCCCATGATGAAACAATTCCCGCCCCCCCCGCGCCGCCCCAGTTTCTCAACAGTTCCAAATTTAAGACTCCAGGATGGCCAGGCACGATAAGGAGCTATTGGTCTGGCAATGGAACTGCAGAGCTATAGCCAGGAAAACAACCTGTCTCACAACAATACGTAAGAAACATCCAACCCATCCTGATCTGATAATGCTGCAAGAAACCGTGGGTGCATCGGCCAACTTCCTTGGCTAATGCGCCCTCGTCCCTGAATTCCATAAAGATAGAGGCATCGCCACACTAATCAGAAAGGGCGTAGTACCCACAGAACATGGGATTAAAAGCCCGCAGGCCGAGAATTTGATGGTAGAGATTATTCCTAAGAGAATGCAAAAGAATAGCATCTTTCTACTCAACGTATGCAGTAACCCTTCCAAAAAAACGGCAGCGTTTTCTATCCCTGCTTCGAAACGCGGCGGAGCTCACCGGCCTGAACCCGTTAATAGTGGGTGGAGACTTCAGCGCTCGGTGCCATACCTGGGGATACAGCCACACCACAACTAAGGACAAACAGTTATGGCAGGACTCGCAAGACTTGGAGTACACGCTCATCACGGATCCAAGCTAGCCAACGCGAATGGACAATTAGGTTGCGAGAGATACTACACCAGACTTAACAATGGTAAAATCATCGAGAGGGCTACCTGGAGAAACACCCTGGAAGACCTAAGAAGCGACCACATCATCATCGAGATTATGATCCCCCGAGCGGGAACCCCCTCCCCCGTGGTCAAAAGCTTCTAATGCGCAGACTGTGACAAGTTCCGCAAGCACCGGAACGTCAGGCTAGACGACGAGGCGATCGACCACATTGACACACGGTTTGCGGACCTGACGAGAGATATAGGGGAGGCCACGCAAACCATCACTCCTGAAATCCTGACGGAGAAAATAAACAGTCACCTCGCCCAGCTTTGGGAAGCCAAGAAATACACACAAATCCGATGGCAACGCCAGTGGCTCAATCGGAGGCTGAGGAAAAAGATAGCCAAATTGAACAAATAAGCCGAAGGGCACTGTAAGACCTTGAGCAAGCAACGGTGGGACGAACTCTGCAACGCCGCGGATGGCCAACTCCACAACGGAAGAACGTGGCGTCTGCTGAGGCATCTGCAGGGCGATACCCAAAGCAAATCCAAGCAAAGAACTGACATGCAGAGACTTCTGCAGAAAGAGGAAGGGGCGGCCAGCGAAAAGCAAATCGTCATGAAACTCTGCGACAAGTACCTTCCGCAACGACCGACAGTCGAGCACGGCGGGTACACTGGCAGTCCTAATCCTAGGTCCGGCCAGGGTTAACAACA
The DNA here is from genome assembly GCF_023375885.2 of Dermacentor andersoni. NCBI lineage: Eukaryota > Metazoa > Arthropoda > Arachnida > Ixodida > Ixodidae > Dermacentor > Dermacentor andersoni. The sequence goes on from NC_092816.1 coordinate 181,459,928, forward strand.
AAACGCTGAGAAACCTGCATTACAGATCTGTCACCAAACTCACAGCCTATATGAACAAGTGTTTATAGAATGCCGCATCCTGGAGCAGTGGAAGAGGTCCAAGGCAGTCCTCACAACCAAGCCCGGAAAGCCGCCAAGCTTGGAGAACCTACGCCCAATCTCTCTCACGTCGTTTGTGGGTAAGGTCTTGGAAGACGCTTTCCTGAACCGTATCAACAGCCATATAGAAGAGACGGAGGCCTACCCCCACATCATCATAGGCTCCCGGTCCCGCCTGTCCATGCAGGACCTGATGCTACAACGGAAGAACCAGATGGTTGACGACCAGACAAGAAATACCAGAGTCATTCTAGGACCAGACCTGGAGAAAGCGTTCGACAATGTCGCTGACGAGTCTATCCTGAAACAAGTGTCCATTCTGAAGCTGGAGGAAAGGTCCTAAAACTACTTGAGGGAATTTCTGAACGATCTCAAAGCCACCCTGATGATTGGCGACCTCGTGTCCGAAGAAAGGACCCTGGGAAGGGCAGGCACACCCCAGGGCTCTGTTATATCTCCGCTCCTTTTCAACTTGGTCAAATGAGCGCCCCCCAGCAAACTACGGGAAATAGAAGGAATCTACCGCACTATATACTTAGATGATATAACAACCTGGGCAACCGCGGCAGTGACGGTCAAATTGAGAACGTACTACAAACGGCCATCACAAAGTCGAAGAATATCTTCAATGAACGGGACTCAAATTCTCCCCGAGCAAGTCTGAACTACTCCTTTACCGGCCCACGTGCAGAGGCATGTCACCAAAGCGCCACACGGGCTCCCGGGAGTAGGAGGAAATTGGCCTGTACACCTAAGGCGGCAACGCAATTCCCAAAATTAACAAGATTAAAATCCTCGGAATGATCTTTGCGGCCAACGGAGCTAACGTTCAAACCGTGAGGAATATAGGAGGCAAAGTCACGGGCTCCCGGGAGTAGGAGGAAATTGGCCTGTACACCTAAGGCGGCAACGCAATTCCCAAAATTAACAAGATTAAAATCCTCGGAATGATCTTTGCGGCCAACGGAGCTAACGTTCAAACCGTGAGGAATATAGGAGGCAAAGTCACCAGCTCTACGAGACTCATAAAGAGGATAACCAACAGACATGCGGGCATGAAGGAAGGAAACGTCATTCGACTGATCCACTCCTTCGTTGTCAGCCACATTGCCCTACGTGGCCGCCTACGACAACTGCTACGTCGAGGAAAAGAACAAGATGAACACGCTCATCAGAAAAACCTACAAGATAGCCCTGGGCCTCCCGGAATCGACGAGTACCGAACTCCTGGCCTAGCTGGGCATACAAAACACCCTGGAAGAAATAGCCGAAGCACAATGAATCTCGCAGCTCGAACGCCTGTCGATCACCATGCCGGGAAGGCACATTATGAACAAGCTCGGCATAACGTATCACAGTCAGCACGGCCAGAAAATGCAAATCCAAATCATAATTGGAGGCACCTTTATGGTGGCAAACATACGAAGAAACGTGCACGCCAATTACAACCGAGGAAGAAGGCAATAGCCGAGGCTCTGCTCCGTTCACTCGGCAGGGAGAGAACGCGTGGTTTGTCGACACAGCCGAATATCATAACGACCATAAATACACCTCCGTATTTCTTGACACAGACTCCAAAATCAGAATAGAAAGCAGCGTATAGACCAAACACCCGAAAATAGCGGAGGTAGTGGCAATTGCGCTGGCCCTCACAGATCAGTAATGCGAAGTTGTACTAAGCGACTCGCAAACGGAAGTAAATAACTACGCCAAAGGTAGAATTTCGAAGGAAGCCCTAGCCAGCTGGCCAAAACGGGCAGATACAAAACCGTGAGCTCGAGGAACGTATGGATCCCCGCGCACGTGACCACGGAAGGCGACGGGCTCCCGAACCTAAACGAGACGGCGCTCCGGACGGCAAGAGACATGACCCGCCGCACCAAACAGGGCAACGCCTTTCGCACGATAGCGAACACTCTTCGCGCAGAACGGGACAGGCTCACTAGATACGACATCACCAGTGCATATCTAAACGCAAACCTATCTGGAAAACCTGTCTGGCAATCTTGAAGTGGCGAACCTATCTTGTTTACTTGGATGACGTCGTCGCCTTCGCCGAAAATTTCGACGATCACCTGAGGCGGCTTGCGAGAGTACTAGAAGCCATCAAGTCATCAGGGCTTAGTCTCAAGCCGGAAAAGTGCCGTTTCGCTTAGGATGAGGTGCTGTTCCTTGTCCGCGTCATGAGCAAAACTGGAGTCCGCCCCAACCCTCAGAAGACAGCTGCCATCGCAAATTTTCCGCAGCCCATCGATAAGAAGGCAGCGCGTAGATTCCTTCGCATGTGTGCCTACTACAGGCTTTTTGTCAGGGACTCTTCATGCATCGCTGAGCCGCCGACGCGTTAACTAAATGTGATGTCGACTTCAAGTGGGCAACGCTGCAGGCCGCCGCATTTCAAGAACTCAAACGAGGCATGCAGTCGCCGCCGGCACTTGCGCACATCGACGAGGTCACCGATACCGAAATCCACAATTGACGACTGTAGCCTAGGCCTCGGTGCCGTCCTAGTCAAGAGGAAAGACGGACTTGAAAGGGTGATAGCTTACGCTAGCCGGTCGCTGTCGAAAGCAGAAGGCAATTATTCTACGACCAAAAAGGAATGCCTCGCCATCGTTTGGGATACAGCAACAATTCGCCCTTATCTATATGCAGGCTATTCAAAGCCGTCAGCGACCATGGCGTGTTGTGTTGGCTAGCAAACTTAAAGGTCCTCCAGGACGGCTGTCGCGGTGGAGCCTCAGACTACAAGAATTCGACATCACTGTAACCTACAACACCAGACGAAAACCCTATGATGCCGAATGCTTATCACGCGCCCCCATTTACCCGCCGCTGCAAGATGACGAGAATGACGACGAGTTCTTTTGAATGATAAGCAGGGTGGACTTCGCTGAGCAGCAACGAGCAGACCCGGAGCTAAAAAGCCTCGTCGAGTATTTGGAAGGGTGGACCGACGTTGCCCCTAGGGCATTATAGCGAGGATTGTCTTCGTTCTCGCTTCAAAACAACCTACAACTAAAGAAGAACTTCTTGCCAGTCCGCGGCAACTACCTTCTTATTGTTCCCTCAGCGCTGTGTCCAGAAGTACTACACGCACTGCATGACGATCCAACCCCTGGGCACCTAGCATTCTCCCGGACGCTATTGAGAATATAGGAAAAGTGTAACTGGCCGCGCCTGACCTCCGACGTCGCCCGTTACGTCAAGACATGCCGAGAATGTCAGCGATGCAAGACACCACCGACAAGGCCAGCGGGATTACTACAGCCGATTGAGCCTCCTTGCCGACCATTTCAGGAGATCGGGATGGACTTGTTGGGGCTCTTCCCGTCGTCAACAACCAGAAATAAATGGATCGCCGTGGCGACGGACTACCTCACCCGCCTCGCTGAAACTAAAGCTCCACCAAAAGCCAGCGCAGCAGAAATAGCGAAATTCTGCGTCGAGATCATTATGCTGTGACATGACGCCCTAGAAGTCCTCATCACCGGCAGAGGAAGGGCACTTACAGCAGAGCTCAACCAAGCCATTCTGCAATACAGCCAGACAATCCACAGGAGGACGACTGCCTACCGCCCGAAGACGAACGGTATTACGGAGCGCCTGAGTAAGAACCACGCGGACACGGCAGAAACGTACGTCGACGTCAAACGCAAGACCTGGGACGCGGTCCCGCCGTACGTAGCCTTGGCTTACAACACAGCGGTGCAAGAAACAACACAGATCACGCCGTTCAAGCTGGTTTACGTAAGGAACGCGACGACGACTCTCGACGCCATGCTGCCACACGTCACCGACAAAGAGAATCTTGACGTCACCAACTATCTCCAGCACGCCGAAGCCACCCGACAGCTCGCCTGCCTGCGCATCAAGAACTACCAGAGCACCGACAGACGACACTTCAACCTTCGACGACGCTACGTCGAGTACCAACCCGGCGACCACGTTTGGGTTTGAACTCCAATACTCTGACGAGGACTTAGCGAGAAGCTTTTACGCCGCTATTTCGGACCCTACAAGATCATCCGACGCATTGGCGCACTCGACTAAGAGGTCGTACCAGACGGCATTTCGCTCTCACAGCGGCGCCGCTCACGACCTGAAATTGTCCACGTGATGCACTTTAAGCCATTCTGCCTGCGCTAATGAACTTTGGGACTTTGCGTAGCTGACCTTCGGAATTTCTTTTAAGGACTCTGTTACTTTGGACTTTGTTTCTTTTTGTAATTTTTTTATTTTCGTTTAAAATGTGTCCTGTGTTTCGCTCTCGTGTATGTAGCATCGGGGCGATGCCCTTAGAGAGGGGGATATTGATTAGAACGACAGAAAGCTGAGCTAGTTGGTAAGGATTCATTATGCGAAGTTGTGTGTTGTGTGTCTTCTTTCTTTTTTCGCGTCAGTGCTCCCTTCAGTTGATAGTCGGCGTTCCTGTTGTCCACTTCTCACCTCTTGTGTCCTGTCACCACGCCTCACCTCTCTTTTTTGTAGAGGGAATATTGACACGTGTACGTGTTTATGTTCATCGGGTGACCGCGATTCATTACCTAACGGATGCTATTACACAGCGCAGGACGCGCTTGCATGTATCGGAAGTTTTTCGAAAGTATCGATGGTTCTATCCGCTGTCTGTTGTCACCGGGACTGATGTAATCTGATTTCGTCCCGCAACGCGAATTGTGTAGAACTTTCTGGAAAACACGCGGGTCCCAGCGGTTACTCTGGAACCTTCGATGACTTATGCATAAAAGCCGAAGCGCTTGACCTGCTTATCAGATTTTGGACGATCACCGACTGTGTTCGCCGCTGTCATTGTTCTTTGAGTGTAGCCTGCTTTTAGAGCTCAAGTTCGCCCAATAAAGCGTTAGTTTCGTCAATCAAAGTTTCGCTGCCTTCTTGATCAGCACAACTACCTGACAGTATAAAGTTTTCCACAAGGATTCTTTTCTTGGGAATGCGGGAAACGTAGCTGATAACAGCAGTTTGAAGCGCTCGCTTAAGATGTTTTGCATTTCTATTTTTTTTGCAGAAGCTGTACTTAGTAAACAAGGATTTAACATCGCAGACAAACATGGCGTAGCGTTTACCCTTATGTTAGCAAATGATGACTTCGGTTGTAATTTTAATTATGCCAGGCCAGGGGTATAACACTACGTAATCTATTCTCAAAATGGGCATCACCTATACCGTGCACATAATTTTGTCCAAATATAAACAAGATGCCTTGTTTAGTTCACCGAACATAGAGGAGGTTCAAACTGCGAGCCTTGTATGACGACCACAAATAGGGGGCAACAAGAGAGTTCCGTATTCATTTAGATCGTTACATATAAGACGAGTATGTGAGAATTTCGCATCGGATTACAATAAACATTACCCCTATTTTCGCGGAATTTTAACTTCGCACCTCGCAATGTTTGGTAGTCTGGGAAACAGTTAGATTAATGGCAGTAAAACACGTTGGAACGCTTGAGTAAGTCCCTTTATACAAACGCTGCAACGAAACAACACAAGTTTTACATTTATCGCTCATCACTTAGAACACAATTCCTACTTCAACGACACATAAACAGCTTGGATACTAGGCGCAAACACACACAGAATCAAGAAAGGAGACAGAACAGAGCCCGTTTCTGTTTGTGTTCGCGCCTAGTACCCAAGATGAATTGTGACCAACTCGCCCTACAAGACGTCCTTTTAAGACATAAAAACACCATTACTCACTGAGGAAACCAGGAAAGCCAACTAAATGCCCTACATAAGGCAAATTATGAGAAAGGAGAAAGCACGTATTCAATATGCACTTTCAAAGGACCTAATAACCGACACAGTTCAAACTTTCGATATATATCACGCAAAATGTGACCCCATTTCCTCATATTATGAAAGCGCTACCTTGTTTTTTCATCTAGCAGGGAACATGCACTGGCGTAACTCTCATGTTGAAACAGTCTTTATATAACGTGACCAGACGACGTCAGAAGTAACACATTAGGATACAAAAAATTCAAGGATGTGTTGACATAGTATTGTAATAGCTTTCCAAGTTGTACAGCGTCGCGCTCTTCTTAGCTTGTGAAGCGCACAAGAAAAACTTTGCAAAAAAAAAAAACAGGAAGTCCGCGCAGGACAACCGCCGCCAAAATTTTTGTTCACAAACTCGTCCTCAAGGTCGTTCCCCAAACCCCAAACATAATTAGAATGAGGGTTGATTGCGTAATGAACCTCAGCAACCTCTTGATATATATATATATATATATATATATATATATATATATATATATATATAATAAATAGTTCTCGTATGGGTAATTCAACAACTTAAAGCCCTACTGTACGTCATGGTTGCATGCGGCTGATTATAGTATATAATCCCCCGCCCTTAGGGTAAATGTAGTAAGTCAATTTTATGTTTTCAGATAAAATTAGAGGGTCCCAAGAAACCGGACATGATGCTAGAAGCTCAACATAAAAATTGTGGTGGCGGGATCTGCCTAGCGCCAACCTTCTCCGCAATGCCAGCGTGCATCGTGCACTCCGTTCGTCGTTTTCTGCAGCTCTTCGCGACGAGGCATGAACGACAATCCTTACTCTCAGGGCAGGTTATACGTAGTAAAGAAAACCATTACTTACGTGACTAATGCATTTACAAAAAAACATGTTTAGCTTCAGCTGCTTTTTGAATTTTTCAGCGTGCAGCCAAAAGTGCCCGCTTTGAAAAGTGTGTGTGTGCGGGGGAGAAGGAGGGGCAAAATAGCATGCCCTTCCGCTTCACGTGTAACTGAAAATTTAAATAATAAGTACGCATATGACGCGCGCTTAAATGAGCACACGAGGGACCTTACAAAGGCAGGACAGGGACACTTGGTGTTACACTATTGTGAATGTGGGTGTACTCCGTCTCTTGACAACAATGCGACAAAGATAGTTGTTGCATTTGCGAGATTGTGGAAGCTGCAGTTGTGACGAGTGACGATTATAAGTGCATCAGCTCACGGTTTGTTCCGTTATCTGGGATAGAAGTAAGTTTTCAAGAGGGCAACTGGTAACAAGTGCTTTGTAACGCAGACATGTTGGCATAATGAAGTGATAAGTTTTTTTTTCTTCCACTCTGCTTTGCTGCATATATTCAGAACATATCGCAGAAGTGTTAGTTGTAAGTTAGCGTTTGTTGCGTTCGCGTCCGTGTCCTTTTCTGTAGATTATGCGCTAAAACACTAATCAAAACTAAAGTAGAAACAAGTCTCTTGACTGGGTGTTAGGTGAAAATGAGTTCCTTACTACAAAGCACCTGGGAATTGCGCAAATTAGACTTTCGTCCGCGTGGCTGCTGCACGCAGCTGTCATGTACAAGAACACCTGCGTTTATTTATTCACAAGAAGGCATGCACACTGGCTTAACGAGTTTGCACAAACCTATGCACATGCCTTCCCGGATCCTTAGGGTGAGAAGAGTGCGTACCGCTGGGAAATTAAGAGGGACTGAGTGCTGGCGTTGCTGAGTTCTGCCTACACTTGCTAAAGTCCGGGATTTGCGAAGGCATAAGTTATGCTTTATTTCATGGAATGCGTTAGACGCGAATAGGGGATCAGGCAGTCAGACGAGATGTCCTAGTCGGGCACAGCCAATGAGTCAAGCGAAAAATGCTGCCACTGATTGCGCTCGGCACGCACGAATATTCTTTATCGCTAGAATATATATTATCATGCTTTATATATACGCGTAATTTTTTTTAAATCTCAAGCGAGGCAAACTATTAATACGATTAAACAGGTAACGTACGCATTTGCGCACTTGAATCCATCTTCATTTGAAACATTACATGTCTTCTCTAACCGACTAACACGTAAATAGATGTGACTACCGGTCGGTAAACCCAGAATATAGCAAAATACTTTTAAGTATTCAGCCGACTGAGGTACTTCATCCTAGTATAGGTAATGGACACTTTAGATGTGCCACAGCAGTACGAACACCATAAACGGAAGTGCGAAATAAAATATCACGTGTGGAGTGGCCAAAAGTCAAATTTCACATTTTTGTAATTTTAGTGATTGTAGCAAGTCTCAGAAGGCTGCAGTCGCGTGGAGGGAACAACAATATCATCGTTCTCCAAAGACAAGGACATAGAAGGTGCACCAAACAACCCTGTGACCGCATCGATATCTTTTTTTCTCTTCAGTCGCAGCGTGCGAATCAGCGTTAACACTTAGAAGCACCTTCTTGGTTGGTGTCCTCGTTCTTTTAGCATGTACATTGATAATGTCATAGTATCACGTACCAACGAGCTAGATCTGTTAACTTCACAAGAAAGCTACGCCTGCTGTAGGATGTCGCCTCCTAAATTCACGCCCCAGGAGACAACCTGACCTTGAATCATCCCATGAATGCTGGCACGGCTGTAGGACGTAAAAGTGAGGCCCGGATGATGATGATGATCATGAAGTCAATGGCACATACCCCCTCAGTGGGGTTGGCCGAGAATGGAGCGGATTTTAGACATTTGTTAAGGGGATAAATTTATAAATAAATACTTTAACCAGACGCTAGCAAAAGCAAGGCGACTACTGTTACCTGCCTAGTGCCCACTACGGAATGTTAGCTCCCGACAAGGCAATCGCTTTTCATGCTGGTGCTTTACAACGCGATTTCACTAAGTCGCTTTTCTTTGTTTTTAGGAATCAGCCTTTTTGATACCAAGGACATCGCATGTGCGAGACTCATCAATTGAAATAACTGCGCAGAACTCCTCCCTCGTAACATTTGTGCATTCCTGCTCTCTCTTACCACCTTAAACGTTCCCTTCTCTACGACAGAAATGCAGCAACAAGAATCACAATGGGCATGAGGGGATCACCTGACCACGTTGAGAGACCTCATCGAACACTACAGACTCGAGAGACACACATTTCCGCCACCGCACGATAAATTAAACAGGAATGAGGCTGTAACCTTACGCTTCCTCCAAACACGCACCTACCCTAGCCCTGCCGTGTTACATCACTGCTACCTGGGTGATGCGAGTAACCACTGTTGCGTGCTGCGTGCTACCACTGATGCGTGTAAAGCGTGCGGACAGAGAGCAGCGCTGTGACACATGCTCTGGGAATGTGCCGGCAACAACAGTATTGAAACCACCTCCGTTCGCGACGTGTCCATAACCGCGGCCGTTACCAGCGTACAGGAAGCCTCGATCTCGCTCCTTCCCGACGCCGCCCCAGCTGCGGGGGCCCCTGGGGACCTTCTCCACCGGCGTCACCACCGCTGGGAGGCGGCTCTCAAAAGTTCGGAGTCGGAAGTCCAGCTCTGGGCCATCCGGCAAGCCGAAGATGCCACCCACGTCCAAGCACTTCGAGCCGTCACGTGAGGCCACCACCACAAAAACTGCCGGACCATTCTTTTTAATAAAGTTTCTTCTTCAATTTCATTGTTTCAATTCCAAAGTTCTGGAAAGGACCTTCTAGTAAAGCGCAATGCTTGCCCACTACGTTGAGATTGGCTGAATATTGAAAATTCTTGGCAAACAATAACCACAAAATCTTGAACCTCAACGTTGCCGGCAACGCACACGCTTCCCATATTTACACATTGAGTACCGCACAGTGACGTCTCTTCACTGTATCTTTCCTCGCGTCTCATAGTGCGCTCCTGAACGAATTGCGCGCTCAATTTGCGGAAAGATCGGAAAGAAGCGGTATGATTGCTTCTATCTTTGGAAAAATGCACAACAAATAGGTTATTGGTTGCTTGTGGCACATAGTGAAAGAGTCTTGCATGGTCCTGCACTGTTCATGCTTAGTGAACCAAAGCCAATATTAAAGCAGTTACCAATTACAGGAACGTAACTAGCATATACTTCTTAAAACCAAATGCTATGGGTGACATCTAACGCAAGGAGAGATACGGGCCTCATCAATGTGTGATGTTGACACGTCGATGACAACGGCGTTGCACGAGCAAATTAGCTTTCGCAAACGCCATTTCTTTTCCGAAAATTCCATTTTCTTTCCTTCTCAATAGAGATCAGCGAATTTAAATCAATACATACATGTAGACATGTAGACTTATTAACTACCTGCGCCGGTTGTGTGATTTTTTGTCCACAGAAGGAGCGAAGTGTGGTCTCTATGAGAATTCACGTACTGAAATTTGCACGGATAAAGCAACGATTTTAGCATTCTACGCATTGGATTACAGTAACGAGCTTATGCACACGAACCGAACCCACAACCTTCGTGTGGGTTCGGTTCCCAACTGCGGCAAGTTGTTTTTTCATCCACTTTAATTTCCATTAATTTATCGTTTCTTCATTTCATTTATTAAGCATAAGTAATTTCCCCTATCTGGTCCTTGGTGTCAGTGTTTGTTGGCTTCTTATGATATGACTATATATATATGTATATATAAATATAGAAAAGTAAGTATATATGCTAGAAAAGTAAGTAGAGCGTGATGAGCGGGATCGCGTCGAGACCCACAACCACTGGGGTACAAACATTTGTCGAATGTCGCACATCGCCGAGTATGGAGTGTCGTAGGCAAAGGAGATGATAGTCTCTCACTAGCGACATGTGATGCTATCTGAAAGCCGGACACTCAAATATCAGGTGCTGAAGTGTCTCGCAGCAGCCGCAAGACGTACACGAAGGACTGGCCACACGCCCTTGTCTGTATGAACGTTCGCGTACGCTCGCACAACCAACCCTCAGCTTGAGTATTAGCGCTCTAGCGCAACGAGGCAAGCGTCGACCGCCAACCCGGGGCGGGAACGTACCATTTGCGACGCGCTGGTCTGGATGCTGCTGGGGTAGGAGACTTACCGCTTGGTAATAATATGATGAACATTATTTGGGAACGTCACGCAATCTTTAGAATGTCTTCTTGTATGTGGCCTCTTTCATGCCAACTTGGGTTTGCGCCACATGGTATGAGTGCCATTAGACAAGTTGGGAATAGGCAACTCGGTGAACTAAGTGCATGTAACTGGCTATGTGTCACTGGATACCTGCAAGGATCGAGAACGTCAGCCACTGGATAACGGAAACGGGGCATGTACCACTCGATATGTGCCGGAACAGGCAGCTAGGGTCATTGTGTTTGCGCAGCTGGGCATGTGAGACGAGGTGAGGCACGGGAACATTTTGCGCCAATCGTCCAGAATTGGTATGTGCCATTGGATAGGTGCTCGGATAGACAAGCCGAAGAAGAGGCAAGAAGAGATGAAGTTGGCAATAGAAAATTGAACAAGTGATCTGCAGGGAAGTGAAAAAGTTCTCCTCGAAAGCAGCCGTGTGTGGAGAAAGAAGTGAAGTGAACAGTATGGGACCAGAGCGTGCATTAAGCGGAGAGCGTTGAGCTTTAGAGAAGTGAAGAGGTCGGTAGCACAAGCGCAAGCGCTAGTTTACGCCAAAGACAGGGGAATGGAATGAAGCAATTTATAGCATTTCACAAGCCGTTTCACATAGATTCGAGAATTCCCATTTGATCTGCATAACATCTAGTGGAAATATTTTTTAACAGTGCTTGTGACAGATAGTGCTTTTCCGTTTTTTTTTTTCAAGTGGCCTTGAAAGAGCAGCTGGAAATTATAAGTACGAGAAAGTTCAATGCCTTAGCAGCTAATCGGAAAAGATTTCATAATCGAGCTCCGAACTATTCGCATAACTACAAATATTGCAATTGCGAAACGGGTGCCGAGTAGCAGTGAAGACACGTTTACTTAGCGGAGATCTTGAGTAGCACGACTTTCGAGAAAACCGTCAGTAAATGTGGTACGAAATATATTATGCAATTGCGTTAGGTTCACCAAAAGCCTCTCACTAGAACAAGCGTCCCACAAATAATGTCTATGTATTTTCATCAAAGTTTGCGGACAGCGACCTCTGAACTGGTGCTAATAGTCCTAGATTTGTTTAATGTAGACCGGATCTGAATAATGTTCGGTTTGAAATTCGCAGTTACAATAAGCGCACTAAAAGAAAATACCATATCTTATGCGCCATTGTCCGCGAACTTACAAAATGAAAGTGAAAATTTCGTGGGGTGTAGACTATATATGGGTGCTCACTCTCCATAATTTAATTTTTTTCTAATCGGGGCAATTTGGTGCAAATGAGGCGCGACTGAGCCTGTAATTTTTTTCGACAAGATCTCACTGTGAAATACGCTCCGTAGTGACTCAGCAAAGAAGACACACTTCCAGCTGGGAGCTCGTGATGTGAATGTAACTGCCATTCGCGATGACGAAAGGAGCTCCTATTTAGGGTTTCAATTGGTGAGAACATGCGCGAAAGCTCGTTTCAAGCAGCAAATTGATATGTGCGCAAAGTACGACATTTGTGATGACACCGACACCTACTGAATTTTGAATCTATACTGTATGCTGGCACCAAATAATGTATACAATGTATCATGGTTGTAGACACTCTGAAAGATGTCTTTTCAGTCGAAGCTGGTCCCTGAGGCAATATTCGGGAAAATACGGAAATATAAGTTTAGTGAATCTTTTTATTTGACTTTTTATTTGAGTACCTAGAGAGCGCAATAGATCATGTAAGGGATGGACGCTTTTTCAGGTAGTCCACCTGTCAAGGCGAAATCGCACAATATGCGCTCATGCAATGTGGTCTAACTCTACGGCGACGGTAGTGGGACAACAAGGAAAGCCTACAGCCAGCTCATCTACTGAATGATATAATAAAATTTTCGGCACTTACTTCATGAGTACTTCTTAAAGCGCTAGAACTAACGTATAATTATGACGAATAATTCAACAAAGCCATCATAAAAATAACAAAGCGCGTGCTACTAAGCATTCTCATCTTGCTTGTTTACGCGGCTGCGAAAGCACCACTGTCATACGTGCTCTGTTTTTCCGAATGAAGGCTTTCGAAATTCACGCGTAAGCGTAAACCTTATTTCGTTCATTGCATTGCAGGGGAAAACTAGGACTCACAGCTACAAATTCCGCAGTGAACATCCATAGATGCTCACTGATTTAATGGTCTAGCATAAACGGCTCTATTACTTTTCCAAACCGGCCCGTACCTTTATAAAGCTTGTTCAATATTTAGTCAGCGCATAAAGTGTTCGAATTAGAAAGGTTAAGAAGGTGTTCTTATTCATTGACACCGCAGCATACCCAATGCTTTACAACACGGTTTGTGTTCCTCCGTGTAATGCCCAATAGCCTACAAGTATTCTACTTGGGTGATCATTCTTAAGTTTTATGGAATTTATAGATATCACCTGTCGCAGATAGCATAATTCTTGTCCTTTAGCTGGGTTCTCCAATGAGGCGGACATTACTAGGACGAGACATCGAAATACATACTCAAGCACTTAACGAAAATCCACAAATTAACTTCTTAATTAATTACTTTATGGCACATACAATTCCCTAATCGTAGTCTATGGACTTGCAAGACGTATCTACTTGAAATTAATTTCCAGGATGACGCCAGTTTCGGGATATTTCCCGAAGTGTGGTACTAAATACAAGGGTGTTCCAGTTAGGTATGAGCTTAATTGCATAAAATAATGTTTTGTTAACACAGTGGGACAACAGTATATTCTTAGGGCAAGTTTGATGGCGCATATCTCCAAACTGGCATCATTCTGGAAATTCATTCCAAGTGAATATGCTTTGAAAAGTCACTGGCCACAATTCGTAAGTTGCAATATTTGCCGTAATGCAAATAATTCAAAAGATAGTTAGTGCATTTTTGTCAAGTAGTTGAATATGTGTTGTGATTTCTAGTTCAAGTAATGCCCAGCCCTATGAATATACCAGCTCAGAGATTACAACTATCTTGTCTACGAGAGACTATCTTAAAAGCTCCATAAACTCAAAAGTGATAAGCCTGTGTATCCCAGGCAGCTTCTGTAGACAACCCAACGTGTTTTGTACGATGTGCCTTGAAGCAGTGGTTCCTAAGCCAATTTGCGTAAAGGGAAGTATTACCCACACAGAACGTATTCCTTTACGATATGCATAAGGGCTCCGCGCTGCAATTTATCCTGACAGAAAAGAAATTAATGCATGCAACGGTTTGTGCGAATGTAGTACGCATCGTTCCGAGGGAATATGCGTAGTAAAGTAGTAAGCAACGAAGGCCTGTGGGATGAGTTGCGCTTTGCGGCACTGTTTACACCATTTGACGTAAAAGAAATCCAAGTAAGCACATCTGCTGTTTTATGCCGCAATACACGACTCGCCAGCGGTGATGATTCTGGTCAAGTAAATCGTTCGCGCCTATTTATTACCTCCCTTGGGAGCCGTTGTTCGTAATGGACCCCGCATTGTCTGTTTTCTTAATAAATATGGAGCGCTTATTTTATAGCTGAAACATATTACCTCCTATCCAGAGTTTTTATTAGAGGCTGCATAGGGAGTTTTCACGCGAAGTAACGTATGCCATTTACCCCACGCAACGTATAAGCACCGATGACGCCTATGCACATCGCTTAACAAGAGGTAGGCACTGCGGTATCAATACGGCAGTATATTTTCTACAGACAGCTCTGTGAAAAGCGGCGCTGCATCTGTATCCACTAATCTACCGCGCTACTGAAGAAGCCGTGAAACGGACCGCAAAATGGCATATATGACATCAGGTCCGCTTATTCATCTCAATGTTCTATATTGTGTTGTTCCATATGACATTGTTCAAGCTGCTTAGGTAGCTACAGAAAAAAATCGCAGCTTCGCACAGAACGCGAAGCATAGATTGCGGTAGCAAACTAGTGGACAGCTAAACGAAGCAAGGATATCAGTTTTATCGGCCATATAAACTTGTAAACATAGGCCCACTAACTAAATTAAGAAGCATGATGTCACGCGCTCACAAGCAAACATGAACACATCTGTCTCGATGACCACTGGAGCTCGCTGACATTCGTGCTGTCTATCGCTTCAACGAAAGGTGAGCGCCAAGAACACACAGCGCGCACAAAGCAACCAGCCGCTTACGCACATAGTCCATAGCTTCGACACGGGCGCCTGTGCGCCGCCGCCACATGCGCAGTTAAGGGCCGTTTATAGTCCGACGTAACGCCCGCGTGCGCGCACGCTACGTTACGTCGGTGAAAACGGCGCAGCCAACGTAAACCGCAGCTTCCGACGCGCCCCGACGGGCCCGGCGCCGATATGGCACCTGAGCCATTCGCGCGTTGGAGTCGGCGGAACTCTCACACCACAATGCATTGCGCGCGAAGAAAAAGGCGCCATCACGACTCCGCAGACGACTTTTGCGGACGGCGCGCGACTTGGCGAACGTTCTGCGCATGCTCCGAAGATAATAACCGACGGCGGACGCGTTGAAGTGTAGAGGGGATGGCATCTCGGCTGGCGCAGCGCAACCGACGTAGCGTGACTGACCGCGAACGACGCTCGCCCGCGCGCCGATAACGTCGGACTATAAATGTGCCTTTACAGCCGCAGTAAAATGTCGCTTCCCCCCCTTTCTCCTCCCCCCACTGCCTCGCAACGCTGGGTGACTCGCGCACGACGGGAGACGGCGCGCTTTCCACCCGTTTTCGTCTACTTCGCGCGGGCAAGATTTAGCCGCGATCGTCGGTTCCCTTCACACGCCTTCACTCACACCCACAGCGTAGTGCACGTAACAGCGATGTTATCGGCCTTGGACATTATACGGAACCTCATGAAGCTTGGAGTATCCATATAATTGCGATCGCTATAAAACACCACACTCAATGGGGGCCCTCGTCAATTTGCTTTTGTATCATCCTCACTGTCAATAGCGTGACTAGGTCATCACCAGGATAACGGGTTCTCCGAGAGACTATTTGGACGAAAGGCAACCAAATACAGGCAAGCGTAAACGTACAAATCAGAACTTCAAATATTTTTGTTTAAATAAAACTGGCTGGTTTCCAGGCTCTCTGCCGCGACATCAAACGTTACTAGTGGTGAACCGTAGCATGGACAAGTGTCGTGGTATGACATGAGGTGGGGTGGAATTAGACAGGGAAGATGAGATATGATAACAGTTGGTTTGAAACCTTATCAGGCAAAACGCTTTCGTCCCAGATAGACTGAATGATTGGAGGGTGGTGTCGACGGCGCCCTAGTTCCCTTCAGCTAAATAACATAAATTTTAATGAGCTGGTGTCCTACACAATATGTGCACAAGGCGCGGTAAGTAATAGTAATTCACAGTTTCGTAATTATTTACGAATGGATACTAAGAGGTTGTAGCCTAGTGATATTCTAAATGCTAAGCTGCACCGGAAACATTAATTTTTCTTCGTACCACTGTCGCAGCGCTTCAATTTTTGGGCCGCTCGAAGCATGTACATTGCATAGTCGATAACGCCGAAGGGTAGCAACGAGTCTACGCTTGTTTCATGCATCTTGATTTTGTCTAGAAGTGTTTTGCTTGATTTAATACATCGTACAGTGGACGATTTACGCCTTACGAATAAACATGGATGCTTTGTGAATCCATGACCAACATTGGAGAAACGCAGATTTATTCTCGAAGCCGGAAGGCTCGTAACCCACGGATGGAAGTCGCGTGTCTGTATAGGTAAGTCTACAACAACAGATAAAGACGATTACAAGAATATTTGTCGTGTCTGAGTGGTCATGTGAGAGTCTATAATATCATTTGTGAGATTCCGGAAAAAACTCGAATTTCTAACAACTTCGCGCAGATGTATGGAAATATCAGAGATGTAATTCTTCGTCAGTGAACACTTGCTTCGCAAAACCCCCTTCTGGCACGTTTCTACTCAATGTGCAAAAGTTGTTAATATCCTGTGCCGGCACAGACTGTCTGCAAAGTTCTGACTCTATCACTTTCCTGGCTACCCTTTTCTCTACAGAGTCCTCAATGATATGAGCCCTTGACGCCGTCATAGGCTGCAACATTGCTTCGCAACACATACGCCGTCATCTGCTGGCATGGTACCTTGCGTCAACAAGAGGCGTTGCCCCTGAGACAACTTTTGAGGATTTTTTACCTCGTGTTGATGTTACATTTCTTCATCACTCTGTGCGTGGTATAGTGTGTGTCTTCCTACAACTTCTGCAACTTTATACGAGATACGTAATAACCCTTTGTAAGAACACAGAAAACAGAATGTGGGTTTCAATTAGGCACCCTATATTCTCTCTTTGTATTAATCAGTTATGCTCGTTCATCAAGGTGCTGTGGCTGTGTGGCCTAAGGGCTGGGTGCACAATGAATACGGTGTTAAACGCACATTCTACTCGCGAGATAAAGAGCACCTTCATGTCTAGGCATCTGAATATTGAACGAAGAAAGGGCAAATGAGAACGAACCGCTCAGGGAAAAAATCATTGAGCTGTCTGCGACAGTGGGTGCAGCGTTTTTTGATTACAGAGATGAGGAACTGATGCAACCACAGTGAAAACCTTAGCTGGTTATTGGTTGCTCACTATAAAGATTACACAACCTCATATAAACACACGGACGAGCGAAAACCAAAGCGCGCCTCCGGTCGTCATCTCTTCGCTAAGCAGGGTCATGCGCCATCGGAATGTTTAAACTGTGCACTGAATTGATGTATGAAACTTTTCATTGTTTCCTAAAAAGAAGAAAGAGTGAGTACTAGACATTTCAATCGTATGAAGTGACAGATAGTGAAGTCAGACAAAGCATAAGGCTAGGTAATTGCTATGTCGAATTTAAATGTAGAGACATTAAGATAACGGAAAAAGGAGGGTGGAAGAAAACTTGCTGCAGGTCGCGACTGTACTGCACGTAACCTTTTTGCCAGCCTGCACGCTCCTATTCAATCACGCGATACGCCACACCTGCGCTTTAAAGGGTGTCGCACGTCCGGCATCTTGGCCCTGAGGACCAATCTTGTACTGAAATACCCAGTCAAGTGGGAGGAGGGATGGCATCGTGGTAGCCTAATAGGTAGAGCACCAGACGCATAATGCAGACTTGTGCTTGGTCCCCTTTTGCGGCAAGTTAACGTTCCGTCCACCTTCTTTTTACCTTCAATGCAGCAATTTCTGCATTTAAGTTAAACACAACAGTTACCTTTACATGTGCTTTCTCTTGCTTCCTTATCCGCCATTGCGTCTGAGTGCGACTAATGAAAATGGAGCCCCTGGATCCTCCTAATTCTTTCCCTAATTACTGAAACTTTGCAATATAGTCTAGCAAAGCGAATAAATAAAGTGGTGGCCCAGTTCCTGTGACAATTTTTTTGCGTTGCCTTCTCAAACACCCTACGGTAATGAATGGTTCGTAGGTAGATGCGATATATCCTTCTTCGAAGTCTCATTAACAATGTGATATGAAATGTTTACAACATTGTGATAAAAAATAAGCCTGGACTCGTATCATTAGCAAACTCTCATGAAGTGCACCTAATGCAAAAGGATAGACAGTGGGGCGAGTTGGTACGGTAACATGATTTTGGCTTCTAGCGCGAAGTGAAACACGGACACAGAAAGGAGCAGACAGGACTGCAATTTCTGCCAACTTTTAGTAAAAAATTGACTACCTAAATAAAAAATTCCAACCAGCAGTAACTAAACTTTCAGTTTTGCTTTTAAATGCCACACACCTCGTCAAGTTTGGTGAAGTGGTTACCAAGAAAAACTAATTCTCCTGTTATATGTATATACAAAGGCGCACCCGAGCTAAAGTTTCCACTTAAGCATGCCCAGAGGCAGTCGCAGTGCTTGCAGTTCACGAATAATTAGTCGCTGAAGCTAGCACGCAGGCCCACTATAGGAACTATGCCCGATGAGACTTAAAGCTTCATTTATATATGTGACGGCTTTATAAAGGCTTCCGTCTTCACACGCTTGGGAACTACCAACAACTATGTGCCATATTACAATTCACGGACACATTACTCACTAAACTTAAAAGCACCCTTGCTCCCCCTCCCCTACGAAACCACGTTTGAAAATAAAGGAAACAATCGCCTGCTTTTCTCCAAGTTATCTAGTCCTTTCTTCAAACGTCGGGACTCCAGGTGAGTCCTGCCCATCACGGAAGCAGGGTAATAGCGGTTCACTGATCCACATAGGTGGGAGGTCAGTTCAGATCCGTCTTCTCACGCGCTTTTTTCATGCCAGCTGCATGCCCGCCCTTCCTCTTCGTAGCACTGGCCTGCATCATCATCATCAGCAGCAGCAGCCTGGTTACGGCCACTGCGGGGCAAAGGCCTCTCCCATACTTCTACAACTACCCCGGTCATGAACCAATTGTGGCCATGTCATCCCTGCAAACTTCTTAATCTCATCCGCCCACCTAACTTTCTGCCGCCCCCTGCTACGCTTCCCTTCCTTTGGAATCCAGTGCCTAACCCTTAATGACCTTCGGTCATCTTCCCTCCTCAATACATGTCCTGCCCATGCCCATTTTTTTTCTTGATTTCAACTAAGATGTCATTAACTCGCGTTTGTTCCCTCACCCAATCTGCTCTTTTGTTATCCCTTAACGTTACACCCATCATTTTTCTTTCCATAGCTCGTTGCGTCGTCCTCAATTTAAGTAGAACCCTGTTCGTAAGATTCCAGGTTTCTGCCCCGTAAGTGAGTACTGGTAAGACACAGCTATTATACACTTTTATCTTGAGAGATAATGGCAACCTGCTGATCATGATCTGAGATTGCCTGCCAAACGCACCCCAACCCATTCTTATTCTTCTAATTATTTCCGTCTCATGATCCGAAGCCGCGGTCACTACCTGCTCTAAATAGATGTATTCCCTTACCACTTCCAGTGCCTCGCTACCTATTGTAAATTGCTGTTCTATTCCAATACTGTTAAACATTACTTTAGTTTTCTGCAGATGAATTTTTAGACCCACTCTTCTGGTTTGCCTCTCCAGGTCAGTGAGCATGCGTTGCAATTGGTCCCCTGAGTTAAGGCAATATCATCAGCAATATCATCAGCGAATCGCAAGTTACTAAGGTATTCTCCATTAACTCTTATCCCCAATTCTTCCCAATCCAGGTCTCTGAATACCTCCTGTAAACACGCTGTGAATAGCATTGGAGAGATCGTATCTCCCTGCCTGACGCCTTTCTTTATTGGGATTTTGTTGCTTTCTTGATGGAGGACTACCGTGGCTGTGGAGCCGCTATAAATATCTTTCAGTCTTTTTACATACGGCTCGTCTACACCCTGATTCCGTAATGCCTGCATGACTGCTGAGGTTTCGACAGAATCAAAAGCTTTCTCGTAATCAATGAAAGCTATATATAAGGGCTGGTTATATTCCGCACATTTTTCTATCACCTGATTGATAGTGTGAATATGGTCTATTGTTGAGTAGCCTTTACGGAATCCTGCCTGGTCCTTTGCTTGACAGGAGTCTAAGGTGTTCCTGATTCTATTTGCGATTACCTTAGTAAATAGTTTGTAGGCAACAAACTGTAAGCTGATCGGTCTCTAATTTTTCAAGTCTTTGGCGTCCCCTTTCTTATGGATTAGGATTATGTTAGCGTTCTTACAAGATTCCGGTACGCTCGAGTACCGGTACTCGACTTCCGGTACGCTGGCCTGCAGTAAGCAACCAAATTATTTTACCGGGTGTTTTGGACTGTATACTTCCGACGGTAAGAGCAGCAAAAGCGTGCAGCCGAAATTCGCCGAGTCCCAATAACAGAGTATGAATGGTGTCTACGAAAAAGAAGATAACGCCAGCGCGACGTCCGGTACTGGCTTAGTGTCTGTATATCTTCTACAGAACTATGATGCAAAAAGGAGAGAGCACGTGGGGAGGGCATACCGAAGGCTGGACTGTGACCGCTCGCTCGCCATTGAACACAGGGTGATTTTGGCGATTTTGAACGAACACATGTGCATCGCACCTTGTAAACTTATAACATTTCGCCAATTTACCTCGTATATTGCAACGATCGAAGTTATGGAACGGCTCTCGCACAACTTTATAAACAAAGCTGTCTGCACGCATGACGACAGGGCTAATGGAGTCCACTGTAACATAAGAATCATAAGCAATTAAGGAGCTAAAGCGCATGACAAGTCTACCTGACTACTCAAAGCAAGTATATTTCTTTCTTTTATTTTTGAAAATGCTGACGAATGTATTTACAAATAAGATTATCTTCCCTGTGCAATACAACAAAAATAATGTAGCCTATAAATAATATGGTTTACTGGAAAATAGTTTAAACCCTTCAAAGGGTACAAAGGGTCTAAATGTCTCTAAGTCACACCCTAAGGGGTTAAATGCTAGGCACACTTACACCCTTTTCACTTTTAGGAGGGACATTATTTTAGAGTGTTGATGTAATAGCGTCCGAAATACCCTTCTATATCAGGGGAACGTTACACTAGTGTAGTATTTGGCAGTTTGTCTTGAGAAAGGTACCGTAAAAACTGGCATATACCTCGGACAGGTATAAATGTCGACTCCGCAAACTTTACTTCTAGAAAAATTGAAAGAAAGCAACCATCTAAACCGGTCAAAAATGTCAATTTGTTTGTGTGGGTTGACCTTTAGCCGTGGTTTTCTGAAAAAAAAAAATTCCCCTGCAATCTGAATTTTACAGAAGGCAGGTCAGACTAGTCACCTATTGCAGGTCTGGTATGGGTTTCAGCAGTTATTCAGTTGGCTAGAAGGGATGGAAAATACTTCACACGAGTTTCTCGATACATGAGGTCATTCAGCCTATCATCGCTAGGTGCAGCAACTCGATATACCAGTGGTTAAAATAGGGCTATATTCTCCTTCTCGGTGGAATTTAACCTAATAATTAGAGCTCTCTACATGCACAGTATTTCTCTTGAGCCAAAGTACAGGTGAACGAAGTGCTTGTGGAAGCTAAAACAGTACAGTTCTTGTGGTCGCTTTGTTGCGAAGAGCACTAATCTTTAGCCTCCTTTCAAACATTATAACCTTACAGCCTCATTCTATACTGTGCGATATAATGAAACAGAATATCATTCTAGTAGCTGATCATTTCTTTCAATTCTTTGTCGGCCTCGTTAAGGCTGCTGCGTGAAGTATTTCGCAAGAAAAACAGTTACCTTGACCATTTATTCTGAGCAAATGTTTTACTACTGCGGGAAAATTAACGCACAAAACACAAATACGACGGAAGCTCTGTTAGATTTCTGCCAGCGTTTTCTTGGAGCACATCTTAAATGCATTTTTTATCTCACCTTCTCTGCCCCAGAGAACAGAAGGTAATCCCTGGTGCCATAGATAGCGGCTGTAGGCTGCCTGCAAGTGATATTGCATCGCAATGCGCTTGCTCTATACGAACGCTCGCCATGCGACATCTCAGCGTCGCCGAGGCGCGGTAAAGCTCTTACGTGAGGCAACGTATAATGGTGCATTATTGGATTTTGCCGTTATATCAGGAGCGTACGCCGGCGCTGGTTACAGTATTGCGCTGTCAGCACGAGCTTGACGACGAAACAGGATGCACGTCCTCCGTCTCCTTCGCCGCGCGCAAGCATATCGGAACTATTTTATCGCCGGGCGTCCCTCTATATCCGCAATATACGAGCATCCTACGTGAAAGGCGGCCACTGCCATGCCGCAAGCCTACCGAGTAATGGGCGTCCCTTTCCGCGCAGCCTCAGCGAGGCAGCGTATCGCCTAGCCATATGCACGCTATGCACATTGCGTTCGCAGAAGCCTTAGCGATTCGTGCCGCTGCGCAACTATCTCGACGTGCCGCGAACTGTTCGTTTTCATTTTTTTTTTTCGGTAGCAAACAACAAGCAGCAGGACGTCGTCCAGCGTGCGCGCGCGACCCAGATACGGCACAATGTCGAAAGATGCCACACGTTTTATTCTTGCCTCCACCCCCACCTCCACTACCCTGTGCTTCTCGGAGCACCCGCTGTGTGTTTCATTTCGCAACGCGTGAGGTGCTTCAGAGTGATGGCGAAAGCGCTGTAGGTTCCCACGTAATTTCATATTTTCTGTTTGCATTATTTGCAGGCACTGGACATATTCCTCCATGTTGCCCTACATGCGCATGCGAAATGGAAATTAGGTGAGGTATTTCAAGATCATTGGTTCCAATTTCAATTGGATTTGCTGAATATTTTAAATTTCTATCTGTCGTTACCTGTCCGTTTTCTACATTGCACCTTGGCTGTTACAGTGCCGTTAGTTCTCTTGCGCTTTTGCGGCACTATCAAGGTTTCGTTACAGCTTTTCCAGAACACGCTCAGCAGTATCAGCGGTTGCATACGCGTAACTTCTATTACATAAATATGATTCACGATTGGCCTTTAGCACGGCGACTATATTCATGTGGCGGTTCGATCTGATCCCAAATATTGCCGTTGTAATTGGAGAGCGTGAACGACGGCCAATGAGAATGGTTTAATGATCAATTTTAAGTTGTTAGCCAGCGCCCAGAGAATGTATTTTTTACCTTGTCCTGCCATTGCCCTTTCCGCGCAACAGCCCCTGTCCCACTAAAAAGAGTCAAATAAGATGCGCAATGACTCGTAAGCACAGTAATAAACCTTGTCGCTTTGCTGACAGCCTTACTTTTTAGAAAAGGACCTTGGATAGGAAGCTGGACCAGTACTCTAAAAACAGCTAATTTGTATGAATTTTTTTCCGGTGCCAGCTACCTCAATGGCAGCCACCGTCTATGCCTGTTGCCTAAAAGACATCGTCCCACCTTAGGAGCGCCAAGTTAGGGGTGTTCTGGGCTTTGTCTCGGACGCGGTTTGGCCTAAAACATGCTCATGGCTGTACAGGCAAACCTTTTCGAAATTATATATTTGTAAAATGTTTCGATACACCAGCATTACATCTTTCAGCGTCGTTTGCTGGCCTAACCGCCGGGGTTACCCAGTGGCTATAATGTTGGGCTATTGAGCACGAAGTCGCGGGATCTAATACTGGCCACGGCGGCCACATTACGATGGGAGCGAAATGCGAAAACATCTATGTACTTAGAATTAGGTGCCCGTTAAAAAGCCCAGGTGGTCGCACTTTCCGGAGTCCTCCACTACGGCGTTCCTCATAATCAGGAAGTGGTTTTGGCACGTAAAACCCCATAATTAAAAAAAATTTTACTCACAGTACATAGAACAGCCAGCATCAAACAGAACGAAACCAAAATTTGAAACTAAACTAGAACAACTGGAAGTGAGGCTTGAGGCAAAGATAGAGGCAAAGATAGAGGGGCTAGGAAAGGTGATACTACAGCAAGTGCAACAAATGATGGCTGACTTCGAAGCGAAACTAGCAATATGGGGACAGCAAACAAGACGGGGGATGCCGTTTAAGACGGCCATCAAGCCGTACACTAGGGCCCCGGTACCTGCCGAGGGATCGGACAACCAGTAACGCCGCCATGGACAGACGAAATAGATACACGATTTGTCAATGGAATTGTAGAGGATACGATCAAAAACGATGCGTTCTGCAACAACACCCTAAAGACGAAGAAAACCCGGATATTATAATGATGCAGGAAACGCACAGGCTGGCAAACTTGTGGGCATACAAGTCGTTTGGTACTTCCAAAGGGGAGACGAAGGCGCTAACGACGTTGCTAAAGCGAAATCACTCGGTCGTGCAACACGACATGGAGGTTAAGTCAATCGATCACATTCTTCTAGAACTCATAACCATGCTGAAAACAAAGGACAGTTTCTTTGTATTAAATATTTATATCAGTCAAAAATGCCGACACCATAAATTTAGGACGCTCTCTTAAAAAACCCTAGCCATAGCGGAGAACCGAACGGTAGTGATCGGAGGTCATTTTAACTCCCAACACGCGGCATGGGGCAACAAAATCGATATTCCTAAAGGCAGGAACCTCTGGCTAGACGCGCAACTGGAAGGCCGGACCCTCGGGACCGACCCAATGGTCGCCACGAGAATAGGTACCCGCGTTTGCGTGGATACTACGCCAGATTGAACATTCACCAAGAACATACGGGGCATGCAGTGGACAAATACGCAACACGACTTTGGGAGCGATCACAATGTAATATATATAATGCTAAAGGCAGGACCACGCAAGACAAAAGGTAAACAAGTTAAGATTGTCGACTGGGACAAATTCAGGAAAATAAGCGAGGAGGCGACACGACACAAGGCATTGAGGAATGGACCGAAAAACTGAAAATGTTGTGGCAGCTACGAAAGAGGCGCATTTAGGGAACGTAGACAATAAGCTTCTACACATGGGCGAAGCTAAGGAAGGGTTGCAACGGAGATGGAAAAAGCAAAATACGACCGGACGCTTCGTAGAAAGACAGCCAAATGGAACAGGGACATAGTACCGTACACCCAGCAGCTATGTAGACAGCAGTGGGTGGAAATAGGCAACGACATGGACAGTTAGATAGGAATGGCAAGAACTGAAAACATGCTTCGATATTTGTTAGACCCGGACGGGACCAAGGCGGCACATAGGCAAAATATAAATGGGCTAATACAAACGTACCGGGGGACAGAGCAGGGCTTCTTCAAGGAAGTCGAGAAAAGATGCATTCGCAAGCAACGCCCGTCATGCACCCTGGCTACACAAAGCAGGTAAATGATGAATTAGACAAAAAAATCGGCGAGTCAGAGGTCTGGGCAGCCCTACAGAAATTCAATACCAAGTCGGCACCCGGACTAGATGGGTAACGAATAAAATGCTAAGGAAACTTGGAAGATGCGTCTAGAACTAAGTTAACAGAATATAATAATGAGTGCTGGGAGGCAGGGCAGATACCGCAGCAATGGAAGACGGCACAATCCTGTGGATACCTAAACCAGGCGAGCGACCGCAGATTGAGAACTTGAGACCCATATCTCTCACTTCTTGCGTGGGGAAACTCACGGAGCACGTGGTCCTAGCGAGGATAACCACTGACCTCGTGGACTGGGACGCGCTCCCACCCGCGATGGTAGAATTCAGGAGAAATCTGTCAGCCCAGGACGCTGTGTTACAACTGAAACATCAGCTCACAGAACATTCGGGCAGAGCGACAAAGACCATTCTTGCGTTAGACTTAAAAAACGCCTTTGATGATGTAACACATGTAA
This sequence comes from Dermacentor andersoni, assembly GCF_023375885.2. Classification (NCBI taxonomy): domain Eukaryota; kingdom Metazoa; phylum Arthropoda; class Arachnida; order Ixodida; family Ixodidae; genus Dermacentor; species Dermacentor andersoni. Next base: position 181,486,038 of record NC_092816.1, read on the forward strand.
AGATACTAGATAGAGTAGGAGAACTAGGACTGGGAAAACGAACGTACGATTGCGTACGCAATTTCCTAAAGGGCAGAAAGGCAAAGGTCACGATAGCAGACCTAGTTTCGGAGGTCATCTATAGTCGGATACAGCTTTAGAAAATTGAGGGCGTTTAGTCCACCGACGCTGATGCACACGAGCTACCACCAATGGGCGCGCACTCTGGACTGACGTCATGAGCCGGACGGCCGGTGACCCCGCCGACGAAGAAGATGGCCGCCCGCGCTTCGAACTGGGCCATGCCTAGTCAGCTGTGTGCTTCAGCGATAAATGCATTGTTTTATATAAGTGCCTTTTCAATAGCAACTGATTCATTTTAAGCTTGCAAAACGAGTAGTAGATACGCCATGTGCATGCGAACAAGCGCAAAAGCCATGCAGAGCTACTCTTTCTACTTTTGTCACGTTCAATGAAGCTAAAGAGCAGACGACGGCAGCGTTGTAGAAGGCACGGCGTTATTTTTCTGTCGCTATCCGGCATGTGCTGTAGCACATGAGAGCTCTACTAAACCAGTCATGAAAATACAAAAGTCTTTATTTATACCGAGAATCGCGCGTTTCAGGAACACGATTTTTCGAGTGGGACTATTTTAGTCGCGGAAGCAATCGGCTGTCGCGCGGTGGTCATCTGGGCGGGGCCGCCCATTTTTTGTAAAGTTGTATCCGACTATAGATAGGTAGCGCAAGTGCGCCACAGGGCTCGGTCTTATCACGGATGCTATTCAATCTGGCACTGATCGGGCTGCCAGGCAAGCTACAAGAAATCGAGAGGTTCAATCATAGCTTATACGCTGGCAATATCACCCTATGGGTGAGAAACGGAAGTGATGGGCAAGTAGATCAAAAGCTTCGAATCGAATGATGTCTAGAGGGGACAGGGCTAACTTGATCGGCAGAGAAATCGGAGCTGTTGCTGTATAGACCGACTCACAGAGGTCGCAAACCAGGCAACTACAGGGAAGATCTCACCCATAGAGAGGAGATACAGTTAAAGACGGCTCATGGGAAACCCATACCCAAGGTCGATAGTATCAGGGTTTTGGGGCTTTTCATCGAAGCCAAGGGCAACAGCGGAGAAACTCTCAGAAGAGTGGAGGGAACTGTAGCGCAAATCATGAGGCTAATCACAAGGATAGCAAACAAACATGGCGAGATGAGAGAGGAAAATACGATCAGGTTATTACAGGCCTTCGTAATAAGTAAAATCGTATACGTAGCGCCGTACATGAAATGGCAGGTCACCGAAAAGATCACACTAGAATGCCTCATTCAGAAAATATACAAGCCAGCCATATGGCTACCGATCTGCACCAGCACGCACAAGTTGCTATGATTAGGCCTACACAACACGATAGACGCTCTCATTGAAGCGCAACATACGGCACGATATGAATGCCTCTCTAAGACTAGAACAGGCAGACACATCTTAGAGAGGCTAGACATAGGTTACCACACACAGCACTGTGTCAAGGTGGACATTCCAAGAGAGACGAAGAAAAGAATGGTAATACCCCCCATACCAAAGAGCATGCACCCAGAACTCAATAAGGACAGACGAGAGAAGAAAGCGAAGCAGATACGGAAGAAATTCGGCAGCGACAACGACGCATTCTTCGTGGACGCAGCTCGATACAGTCACAGATGGGGATTTAGGGCAGCCGTAATCGATAGCGAGAAACAGTGTAAGACGTGCGCGACGATACGTAGCACGTGTAACGAGACAGCGGAAGAAGTAGCCATAGTGCTCGCAGTAGCTCAGACTAACGCAACCGTGATAGTCAGCGACTCTCAGACGCCAATAAGAAACATTGCCAACGGCCCAATCTCCCCAGAAGGACTACGCATTCTTCTCGCAGGATGTCCAGATTGCAAAAGAAAGATATACATCACATGGACACCCGCTCACACTCTCGCGGAGGACGGCAACAGCGAGGCGGCACACGACGCAGCGCGAGGGCTTACGGACCGAGCCGCAGTCGCAAGTGACGGTAAATGAGTCGAAGTGGGAGGACAGAATACCCACATATAATGACTTCACGAAGCACTATAGGTTACAGAGGGACATATTCCCGCGACCTCACGCAAAATTGACAGAAGAGCAGTCTGTCGCGTGGCTGCAGTTACAAACTAGGGCGTATCCGAATCCTGCGCTCTCGCACATCATATACCCTGATATATGTGAAACGGACAAATGCAACACATGTGAATCAAGAGCCACTCTGGAGCATATATTATGGCAATGCCGAGCAATATATAACAATAGCGAGAACGCGGCCTCTAGCAATAGCCTTCGCACGCGCTAGGAAGGAGCGCTGCTCAGCCCAGCCCTCGAAGACCAACTATGGGCCGTCCAGTGGGCCGAGGATGCCGCCAGGACCCACGAACTTCTGGCCGTCACCTATGCGGGGCCTTAAGCCCTCCCCACTGACTCACAGGGCAAGCAAGTGATTTCCTCCTCCTCCTCCTCCTATTCCTCCCCTACAATGCATAATCAGTCGCTCACAAAGAGTGTTGTACTGCAAAAAAAAAAAAAAAAATCCTGGTTTTACGGCAAATCTGCTGGTGGTGAGTGACCGAATATTTTCCCGTAAACAAAGAACGGCGATTTCCCTAGGACAGACAGCCATAAAGAAGAGACCGTAATACAAAGTACGAGTGCTTTCTATCTAGAAAACAAAAGACTCTGTATGCTGAATCTTTACTATAACCGTAAAAGTACAGGTGTTTCTCGTATTCGGAAAACGGAACACACTGTATGCTAGATCTGCACCATAACCGTTAATATACAGGTGCTTGCCGTATTCAGAAAACGAAAGACTCTCTATGCTGAATATGTATTATATCCGTTAAACTACAGGCGCTTCCCGTGTTTCGTCCTATAAAGCATATTCATTGTTTGAATAATGTACTATCGAGGACAAAATTGCCCAGAACGTGCGAGCGTCGACATAATTTAATTGGTGCTCTATTTTGCTGGGATAAGCCGCGCTAACATCTGCGTTCAGAATGTGCATACGCGACCCACTGTTTCCAGCAGTCTTGAATACAGAGATGCAATTCGGTCGACCCTCGCACTTCCTGGCCACGTCTGTCCCCGATAGTGCATATTCTTTAATGCAAATGTCATGAAGGCAACTCATAGCCGAAGCAACAGGTCACCATAGATGAAATTGTGTTGCCGACACACTGACATAAAGGTAAAGATAAAACACTTTGCACTTTGGGATACGAATGTATTCTATAGCATCTATACAAAAAGTTGCAAAATTTCACTCCTGAAGTTCTTTAGATCCTAGAAACCACTTATTTTCTTGAATCTCTCGTAATGCAGTCTTTCCTGGTGAAAGTTCTTCTCGACCCCAAACGCCTTGCAAGAATAAACTTTCTGCTGTTAGGAGAAACAAACAGTATTCGTGAATTTGAATCCTAAAGAAAGCGGCAAAAACGCATAATCACAGAACACAACAAAGCAGTAACTTCTGTGTTAGAAAAACACGTACGTAGACCAACTTTGTTGGAAAAAAAAATTATGGGGTTTTACGTGCCAAAAGCACTTTCTGATTATGAGGCACGCCGTAGTGGGGGACTCCAAAAATTTCGACCACCTGGGGTTCTTTAACGCGCACCTAAATCTAAGTACACGGGTGTTTTCGCATTTCGCCCCCATCGAAATGCGGCCGCCGTGGCCGGGATTCGATCCCGCGACCTCGTGCTCAGGACTTTGTTGGAACAAGGTATATTGCTATACCCGACTTTTCAACAAAGCTGCTTGTCATCAGGGTAGCAACTGTTTTCCTTGGCAGCGCTTTTTCTGTACTTAGCTCACTGGCCCCAACACCCATTGGGGGAGGAAAAGCGGGTGCATATAATAGGTCAAGCGTAGCCGAAGTGTTAAAATAAAGGCAGGAAGGGTGTGCTTAGCAGTGCTGATCGCGATGGAGACGGTAGGGGCACTGCTGTCAGTTCTTGCAAACAGTAGGGGTGACCAAAAAAAAAGAACGATGTACTCATGTAAGAAATCATTAATAGAATAGACCTAGGCTTCCAGGAAGTCAAAATAGAAATTAAGATAAACTGTTTGCACATTCGGAATGAAGAAACGAAGAATTAGGAAAAGTAAATTTTGTATCAAGATGCATCTGGTTAAGATCAGTGAAAATGGTTAACGAAGGCAGATTATGAATACACGCTTTGTTGAAAGCCGGTGAAGAAAAAATACATTGACCAAATATTAAAATATAAGATATCAAAATGAAACCGTGTAGGACCATAATACCGTAAAGAGCGGCCTGTTAAAAAATGGGATGTGCAATATGTTAACCAGGTGCAAGATTGCGAAACGTTGAGCATTGTTTACATTCATGCCGCTGTTGATGACTTCAAGTTTCTGTCTTCCTGTGGAAGCTTTTTCTTAGTTGAACAAGAAAATGGATAATTTTAAACAAGTCTAAGTTGAAATGCAGGTCAAAGATTGAGCCTTACTATAATGGGAGAAAATGTTATTGGCAGTTCTCCTAGGTGGGAATTCATTCGGCAGTAATATCCACGTGTAAGCTCAAAATTTAATGTTCCTAATATACCTTACTTATCTCCTGGCAAACCATTAGCTGGTCTTGTTTTCAACAAGATGTCTACACATTATATATGTTGGCAGGAGCGCTAGCAAACTAATTTATACTTGTTGCCACAAGCAAAGTCAAGTTTGGTAACAATCAGTGAAAGAAACAAACATCATTCCACTATACTGATTCAACTCATCCGGAATAGTTTACATTCTGGGCAGCAGAACGTTGCCGAGGAGATGTTATGTACACAGATGCCCTCTTTCATGAAAAATGACATCCTGCAGTCAAACCTTGTGCAGACGTGTCAACCTTAGATTTGAAAAACACCACAGTGGAAGGCAGAGTGCTAAATTTGTTGAAAATTACTAAAAATTGTTTGAATATTTCCTATGTTTACTTTTATTTATAAAATCACACTGTTCTCTACGGGCGCTGTAAACACGCACCTTGCTTTTGCAGTCGTAGCAACAGTGATCTGTGGCGCAGATAAGGAGAAATGCTTATGAAGTTTATGCAAGGTTATACCCTACAAATTACACCTCACTTCACATTCCAATCTGGCAGAGGAGGAGGAAAAACTTTATATTCTGGTGGAGGATGCATACTCCAGAGTAGAAGCAACTAATGCACCCTAACCATTACTGTTTATTTATTTATTTATTTATTTATTTATTTATAGTACCCTCAGGGCTTACAATGAAGCATTACAGAGGGGAGGGGCTAATAAATATGGATAAGTATGCAAGAAAGGAGAAAGGAAAACACGAATACTAATCAGAGGACGATGCAGGATACAATGTAAAAATAACGCGAGAGCGACACAAAAAAAAGGCATATTACGGTAAAAAAATAATTATACAAAGAAAAACAGAAAACTTCGGTAATACAGATTAAATATAAATACATGGTGTATAGGACAAGTTAGAGTGAGACAATAAGCTCACTCTACTGTTGCCGATGCCTACGCACTGGCAGTTACATATCACAGTTACAATTCTATTTCCACCAGCTGTAGTACTGCAAGCTTCTGTTAGTTTACCGTTACACAGCTGTGTGTTTTGTGCCTTTTCTCTCACATTTGCTGCACAAAACTGTTAGTGTGGGATGCTTCGGTCGGCAGAGAAACTGATTTCTGGAGCAATATAACGAACTAATACTGTGATTTCCGCATTTTCACTGCTGTTTAAGCATCATTGGGTCTTATAGTGAAAAAATGAGGAATAAGTACAACATGTATATTTCATGTCGCAACCCTCATGAGGTATTTAGTAGTCTGAATAATAAAAGATTCCAGATTTACATCGGAAGACAGGTTTTATTCCGTTGAAAGAATGGCATTATGCCAATGATTCTTGCATTTGGTGGTATATTTGGTATTATTTATTTCAGTTGGAATGTGCATGCATCGTCAGCGATATCGCTTGACATGTTTTAGATTGACTGTTTTCCCAATTTAGGCAAATTCATATTCGCAAACAACCTTGTGTATGATACCAAAAACTCGCCTAGCCGGAGTAAATCTTTAACATTTGCAAGATACGAGGCTCTTGAATGCACATCTAAGCCTGGGGTGCATGGCGCCGTCTGATCTCATCAGGAAGTTTCTGAAAATCATGTACAAGGTTTCTTAAGATGAGTGTAAATTTCCTTGTACGGGAATTTAAACAAGGTATTCATGCAGCATAAGACTGATGTCAGCAAGAAGCAGTCAAGAAGCGCTGTATCAGAAAGCACTCACTCGACAGGCATAGACTATAAAACACAAGAATTATTGCGACGATTTAAAATTCTAGCAGTGGAATGAAATATGCCTTCCAACCTATATCTAAACTCTTTCATTATTCAATCTACTACCACTACCTTCACCAGAAACATCCATAATCATTGTCCTATCTGTGCGAAATCGTCCTGGCCGATATTCGAGCCTTCATAAGCTGCTTCTTTTTTCAGTGCAAATTATCTGCGGGAAAGAGGTGTCCATATGAAGACCTTACAATCTACTTATTTCCCGTTTTTTTATGAATGGTAAGGGAACAATTTCACATTTAACTGCACTGAGCTTGAGCAAGTTTTATTTTAGAAGCTGTTGATTCTTTTTCCCTTTGCCATCTTTGACCAACCTGGTTAGCTAAGTAGACAAAAAAGCTGCAAGAGAAAGGTGTTGGTACCAAATTAGACTTCTGTCCCACGGCACCTTTTCACAGTCACTCGAGGAACTGCCTGTGCTCTTGGCTTCTGCAGTCAACTGCTGTGGCCTCGGCAACCATTTTGAGGGCCATGGCCATGTCTAACAAACCTTGTCTCCACAGGCTGCATAAAAAAAGATAATTTTGTGAGCTAAGTGTTTTTCTTAAAAGAACCCATTTAAGTTGTACTCGTAGCTTTGCGACACAAAATTACCGCGTTACTGGCAACTCAAGGCACTTTAGTGTATTCGCAGGCTTCATTCTTGGAAAAACACTTTTATATAGCACACAATGAGCAACAGAAAGCTGTATCGGGAGGCTTTCATGTTGCTCTACAATTTTCTCATTGACACTTTTCATCTAATTAGTTGAGAAACCTGTTAACTCATTAAGGGTAATTACGTAATTAGGCAGAATGTAAAAAAACTATATGAGTACCTCCAAGCGACGACAAACAACATTACCTTGGTTCTGTCTAGTTACACAGAATTTAAACATTTCTATATCTTGGTGCATAATAGTTGGGAGAGCCTGTAGATAAACAGCAATATTACAATTTTTATAATTATGTCGTGCGTGTTATTGATGGCTATGGCTGCTTCATGTGATTCTTTCAGTGCGGTGAAAGCAGGTTGGAAGTTAAATTGTTTTGCAGCAAGGGCGTGCAATCTAGAAAATCAATCAAAAGGTCAAGTCGTGTTCACTATTCAGATGTTAAACTAAGAAGCTGCAGAAAAAGAAAACGGGACACAACAGCCAATAAACAATGCAAAATTGGAAAATCTCAACTGAACAAGAAACCAGTTTTTGAAAATGCAGGAAAAAGCCACCAGCTTATGTGGAGTACACACTTGCTATGCATTCCAAGTTCAGAAGTTCCTACCGCAATGCTTGGGCACCATATAAACGTAACAATCAACAACTTGAAGCAGAATATCAACACCACTAAATGAATTGTGCACTGAAGATTCTCGATCTGAAATGACCATCAACTTATTCTGGCATATAATGTGCTGACCTCATTCTTTATTCTCAAAAGGAGGCTCTCAGAAAGCAAGCTTGCAGCCACAATTTCTCTAAAGGCAACATCAGCTTGAGTCTCAATGTAAGGTCGATCTGCAGATAAAGTGGATAATGCATGGCAAACATCACGAACGCTCTTACGTGTTAACCAGTGGGCTCACTCGTGCAGCCATGAAATTATGTGATGCAGACACATGACATATTGAATCTGGTTTCGTGAAGTGTTTCATGCTTCCAAGGCTTCTTCTCCAGTTGTGAAAGCCGTTTCCACTACACAAGTGAGCGATGAGAATAAAAAAAATAAAAACTTCAGCACGCTAACAATACGTTGGCTATTTGTGAACAACCGCAGATTTTTTTGGCTCCTAGCTTGATTCGTGCAAACCTACTATGCCACAATGCTTGCTTTGCCCAGTATCAGCCACTGTAAAATGCAATGTGTTGAGAGCTCCTGCCCCCTGTTTTTCTGCCTTGGAAAGTTTACAATGTGTTCAGTTGGCGTTGAGAAAGATACACAAAACACCACTGATTTCTAATATGTTTGGCGGGATGCCACTCGCCGCGTCGAATGCAGGTGAATGCAGTGGAATTGCGGTGTCGTACAGCGGCTTGTCCTGGAAGCAGGGCGTATGGTGCACTAACTAGTGCGTGTGATGAGATAAATTTGCTGTCGTAAAAATTTGCCTTTGTGGTTTTCCACATTTTAGGAGATGTCTACATGTCTGGTAAAAGCTCTTATAACAATCTGAACGTGTATATGAAGGTGTTTTCTAACATGAAGTATTTTCTCATTTACCAGTGTTTTCTTAGCGCGCGCCACTAATGATAGCGACGCTGTGGGCGCTGCAATGGAAAAATTATTGACATCTCGAAACACTGGTTTGGCCTGCTGGGGTAGGTTACGTCCCAACAGGCTGATATTTTAGGGGAAAAATGCCACACACCCGTGTAAACAAAGTTCTGCTGCAAAGTCGTGAAGCGCGAACTTCCGGGACAAGGTTCGCTTCAGTCGAGGGCGCTCTGTGTGCTATCCATCCCGTGTAATATAGATCAGCAGTGCGGACCCTTTTATACTGGCTTTCCTTTCTACTCGGAACCTTGGCAACAGCTCACACCATATTTTTTGAACCTGCAACGGGTGCCGAGAAAGTCACGTCACTGTGGGTTGATACTAACGATTTATTTTCGTAAGCGAACTGACTACACATTCTATAAAATCCTTAAAAAATACAGTTGGCGCATTTTTACTACTGTTGCTAGACAGGCTAGTTGCTAGAAGTGTGAAACATGTTACCGACCCTTTGACAGAATGCAACTTTAGAAACGTGCAGTGGAAAGCTACACTATAATAAAAATTAAAAGCTTAAATTTAATTAAATTAAATTAAAGGCTGCACTGCAATCTTTGCTATCGGCCTTGCAGCGCGGACCACCCGAACAACTGGTATTTGAGATTAGAGAACTCATTCATATCTTAACTGAGAAAGGACACCACGTGACATTTCAGAGGCTTCCAAGTCACTGCGAAGTCATAGGGAACGAACACACTGATAACGCTGCTCGGTCGGCTCTTCAAGGGGACGAAGAGGAGCCGATACCGTTATCAAGGACAGATGCCGCTCGAAAACTTCGAATGATCAGCCGTGACATCACGTTCTCCTTGTGGAACGCTGGAAGTTTTCACGACTACCGACTCCACAATCTTGACTCCTCTCTACGCCTTTGTATTCCAGCTGGACTCTGCCGTCGCGAAGCTGCCCTGCTTTGTCGACTATGGCTAGGGGTGGCCTTCACGAAGTCTTTCGCTTACCGAATTGGATGGGCCGACGACGCCTCGTGTGAGGACTGTGGTAACGAGGAGACTTTTCAACACCTTCTTTGTGACTGTCCTCGATATAATCTACAGAGACACTCACTCGCAACCGCGATAGCGCGCTTTTACCAAAGACCTCTCACAGAGGAACTTATTTTAAAATACCGCCATTATAAGCCATCGCCGCAGAGGGCGACGAGGGCACTGTTGCGGTTTTTGAGGGCGACAGAATTGGACAGGCGGCTGTAGCCTGAACAGGAGTTGATAGTGCTGCAAGTGACACTGTGCTGTGCGATGACAGTATTCGGTGACAGTGACCGATTGCGATTGTGTGTCTATGCTCCTTCCTGTCCTTATCTCTACTTTGTTACCACTTTACCTCCCCCTCCCTTCTCTCCCCAGCGTAGGGTAGCCAACCGGATCTTTTTCTCTGGTTAAGCTCCGTGCCTTTCCCCTTTCCTCTCTCTCTCTCTACGTGACACTCAGCGCAATGCGTTGGCGGGCTAGTCGGCGCTAATCCAGAATTACTTTTATTAGCGCAAAACATTGGGCACAAGAAAGACGACCGTCTGTTTTGCGCTGAACAAAGTAATTACATGACACTGTATGAGCATACAGTATTGTTACTGTATACTCAAGCCCTGTGTCAAGTAAAAGGTAATTGTTAAGTGTTTATGGTTTATTTCTACTTATTCTGCACACTAAGCGGCATAGTCAATGTTCGAAGTTTATACACTGTGGGTTTCTTTCGATTGCCTGTGTGATTCGTTTCCTACTTACTAATGCAGTAATACAACTGCAATAAGAAAAATGTGTTAGAAGAATAAATGCCGTGATATTCTTCCACATTTGCTGAGAGCAGGAGCAATGGTCAATAGCACATGTGTGAAGCTACAGAAATATTCAGTCTTCACATAGCGTAATTGTTCAGCAAGTAAAAAAAGAGGTACTCTGGACACCTCTGCATGACCAATGCAATCTGTCTACTTGAGACTGCACTGAGGATGCTGCTTGGTACTGTTCGGCAGTTCGGCTTTGGTTTTCTGCTATGCAGAGTTGTTTAGATACTAGTAGCTTACTTTGCGATCAAATGAAATTTGGAGCACTGGTAATTTGAACATAAATAATATGCTGCAAATATAACACAAGGGGAGGACTATGGGTCTCTTAGAAAAAGAACATATATATTACGATTGTAATGTGACATGATACCAGGATGAAACAGAAAGCAACGGATAGAAGAAAACAGCGTGGCCATGCCACCAAGGTTATTGTCCAGGCAGCGCTTCAGAAGTGCTCACGACACAGTCAAACACGGCAAAGCCGTCTTTCATCGTGTGCGTTTGAACACGGCATCACACGCGGTAGCGATTCCAGTAGTGCTGCCCAGTGGTTTAGCTCGCCGCAGTTTGTAGTGCCAGAAAAGATAAAGAAAGAAAACTGCACTATAGTCTTGTCGCGAAGAAGATAAGGTGAAGTGCATTCTGAGGCAAGAAACTATATAAAAATATCTTGCATTATCATCATTCAAATCGGTAAGCTGCATGACATCTTTCACATGATAACTTTTCATGATGCACCAGTGTGCAAAGTCTTATGGACAAAGTAAAATTTAGTTAGTGCAAATATCACACTATGATGATACGCAGTAAAGTAATCTCTCATAATATAAGGAGCGTTGCCTTAATGTTACCACCAAAGTTGACATTATTCAATCAGAGCCCTGTAAATTTTAGTATAAAAGGACACCACTTGGTTAAACAATAGCGATGTAATGTCTATGCATACAAGTATTACCCATCGATTTCTGTCATTGTCCAAAAAAAATAAATTTGTCTGCCTTTGTCTGCCTTTGCAAGATTAGAACTGAAGCATAAGTTTTACACCGTCACCCTAACAGGAACACCTTATTTGAACTTCACAATAAATAGACCTCTGTTGATGCCAGAATCATACAACGCTGAACCTTGCTGCATGTTTTACCGAGAAATTATAGTGGTATCATAACTCTAAAGCGATTCAGGACGATAGCATTGCAGAACACATCTGCAAGTGTCCCATTTTATTTCTAACAGCTTAATTGATTTACTTTCACAGCTTACCCAGCGCAAATTAAAATTACTTCCCCTTGTTTAGCACTTTTTTCTGCTAGACAACAATCAAATGACATCAATATATTAAAACATTACCTCGGAGAACCTAATTTGGCTTATATATCAACACCTTTCCATACTGCCACAACTTCACTCAGTCATATGTGTTGCAATAATGAAGGGCTGCTCGTCCACCAGCCCTCTAATATCACTAACATTGATCACCTACGTAGCTAAGTAGATGGTCATGATTCACGTAGCAAAGAGTTTAGAGAAAAAAGATCCACTCACTTTGAGAGCAACAATACTGCGATAACTTGAGGGAGATCAACCCATCGCAGGTATTAGACCTCTTCTAGGCTCGAACAGGGCAACAGTAACTAGCCTTTCAGTGAAACAAAATGATTAATTAGTCCCGATAAGTTTCCTGGTTGTCAATACAACCTGATTTCCATGCATATCTACTCTCAGCTTTAGTAATGCAACTGAATTATTCGTAAAATACAGTCTATGATGCGTGCATTGGCTTCGCTTGTATGTCAAATTTTTTATTTCGACTTATACAACATGTACAGCTTGCTTACTTACACGAATCTCTTGATTGCCGAGACATCATTCGAAGCAACACGTCTTCCTGCACTGCAAGCAGTTGCACCAAGTAAAACACAGCAGGGGTGCTATGCAGGATGCGCCGAGTTTGGCGAAACTCGGGATCTTCACGAGCTCTGGCGACACCCCAAGATGAAAGCACAAATGGTACCTAGACACAGTTTATCTTTCGAGAAGTCTCCAGTTTCATTGGTTTATCTAGATTCACTCTGGGTGGCTATCATTCCTTGGGCGTTGCCTTCTGGGCGGTCGACAAACTGGGGCTCACGTGATCATACCGTCGGTGCATGGTCGCGCCTTCTTTCACTTGTTTGTCGTTCCACCGAGTGCATTACACGCACAAGATAGTTATAAAACAAATGCATTTATTACAATATTATTAGTTAGTTTAACGTGGTTTAAAAGCATTTTAAAGCTTACAAGATGTACACTGAATGTGTATTCGACTAATTTGTAATTTAGTACGCTTCGCATTATACCACGAGGGAACGCTGTGGTGGCGTCATCACATACATTCATCGGGCGAGCATGGCGGCTAAACACCGAAGAGGCCCAGTGCAATCAAACTCGTACAACGAGCTTGCAGTGCGCGACGTAGTGATCAGGCTCGACGATGACCACTATTTTATTGGATAGTTCTGTTCCTCCGTGAGCAACCTTTCCGTGCACCCCGAAAGACTGCGAATAGCTTAGGCGATTTTACAGATCGCAACGCGTACTTACTGTTCACGGCACAATCCTGAACAAACAACTTATCCGGTGCTGCTTCTGTGAGTGCGCTGAGTTCCTCCACTCTGCGTGACTGCGAGCGTCACGAATATTGCAGTGTGTGCAAAAGGAAGACAGCCGATATAGTTACGATGCGACAAGGAGGTGGTGCCGACGATGGATCTCGCAACCAAAACAGTGACGGAGGCATCGACAAACTGCAGATAAGTATACTTCTACTGTTTCATATTTAGCATAATAATAGTGCACGGATTAAGTCGCTTTCGTACTAACGAACTGAATATCCTGCAGTTTAAAAAAGGCATTGAGAACCAATGAGTGTTCGTGCTTTTACATGTACGTGGGCCCGCGAAAATATGGAAAAGATAAAGGTAACCTTCACTAACTTAGTGATATAACAGAAGTTAATCAGTGACATTCAGCCCGCAGAATCTATGGAAGAGTATCTTTATCCAGATGAAATATCAATAGCAGGTACTGATATAAAGCAGGAAACTAATACAAAAATTTGATGGCTTTAACAGCACATGGGAGGCATTACCGAATCGTGATCGCCACGTTACCGATATCCTTGAAAAATGTTTAGAATCGTTGCATTCTACCGGTTATGCAATATGGGACATGAACCTGGAGGTTAACAAAGAAACTTGAGAAGTCGAGGACTGTGCAGAAAGAGAAGTAACAAAAATTGTTGGAGATAGCATTAAGGCAGCAAGACAGTGGCGTAGTAAACCGTAGCAACTAATATGCTAGTTGAGATTAAGAAAAAAAATGGAATCGGTGGGCAGGCCATGCACATCTTCAATCACTTGTTGCCAATTTATAACAGGTGATTACATAAGCGTGACAGAATGGATGTCAAGGAGAGAGAACTGCAGCCGAGGATGGTAGGAAATTGCGTAATGGGACAAAAATATGATGTTTGTAGGCATAGGATGCAATCAGCTCGCATAAGACGGAATTGTAGGGAGCGCCATTGATTTTGCAGTGAAGAAAAATAGGTTTGTGGTGCTGACAGTAGAGACTCGTAAAGGTTCGAGGACACGTCAGCTGTTGGCACACTAATAAACATTACAATTGGCTCTGAAAAATACAAGCTGTTATGAAAAATAAAGCAATGTTGTCCCGACAAATTGTTTTATTATGCATACACTAAAGGCTTCCACAATCAAGGGCAGTTAGTACCAATAGTGCAATGAGCATTTTTATTTGTAAATAATGGTTTGTATGCGGTTGATTCATTCCAACAATCCACTTTTTTTGCAGCAACACATTCTGCTGCTGGAGGCACTCAACCGCCCGGTGGCAGTAGGCGAGCGTCAGGCACATGCTCTTGAGAGTGTGGCAAGGTCCAGAGGGCTGCTCTGCAACAGTAGGATCAGTGCACTCACTGCTTTCCAGTCGAGCCCCCAGAACACACCTTATAAGGGAGTTTTCAGTTTATTATTTTGTTTATTATTCAAGAGCATGAATAAAATTATTGCAGTAAACATTGTGCTGTGCATATTGGGACACTTGTAACATGCACTTGATGTCTATTCAAAATGGGCAAACACATAAGACAACCTGGACCGTGTAAATGAAAAAGACACTAATGCAGCATAAACGTCATTGTGCTGTTTGTTCTTTCTATGTGCAAAAAATACAGTGGGTGTTGATTAGCCACAAGATGAACGGTGTGTGTATTTCACAATGAAAAGAAAGGAAACGGCATGACCTTAATAATGCTACCACCTATAGACTGTGCACATGAATGCAACACTCCCCGATTTAAACGTGCCATTACATGCATGTTCGATACCACATATTCTTTAACAATGTCATATATTTGCATGTACTAATTTTCACACAGCTTAAGCGCATGCATAGCTCACTTGTGATGTATCCATTTCATAGGCCAAATAATTGTACACTTTGTCCTTTTGTGTTGTATGAAAAGCGGCATCCTCTAGTCGGATACAACTTCACAAGACAGGAGAGGCCCCGCCCAGATGACTAAAGCGCAGCAGCCGATTGCCTCCACGTCTAAAGAAATAGTCTCTCTCCAGGAGCGGGTATTAGTGCGTCCAGCGGCACGACGTCAGTGTAGAGTGTGTGCCAATTGGTGCAGGCTTGTGTTCCCCTGCCGTTGAAGTGCAGATTCTGCGGCCTAATAAAGTTGTATCCGACTATAGAATCACGTAATGCCTTGCACTGGTTGCATAGATTTTAGCAACCTGATAGCACACAATGATCAGGAACAGAAATCTATAAAGGCACCCAAGCAAAGCTGGCTGGCCACACTTCCATTATGAGGGGCTGTAAACAGTTCTCACCAAATATTCCCATGACATCCTTGAAAAAGAGGTGGTGTTTGGCACTTTAGAATCAAAAACAGATTACAGTGAATGTTGTGTACCACGTTAAAACAAACTGAGCTTGGTTATCTGCACAGCATGTAATCAAAGCTTGTGCTTCACATAGGAAACAAAGTGCTCTGTCCAGTACAACTGTCGAGTTTGCTGTGGCACCTATTATGTCATTAGTGTCAAAATACAAATTTTCAAAGGCCATTCATTTCACCATTATTTCTGTATGATGGTTCTTTCAATCAGTGCTTGTATTACATGAGCAGGTGGATTTGAAAGCAAAGCTTTGTTTGCAAACCTTCAGACTTCCATAATTGTGCGGCAAGGCACTAGCATGGTGTCGAATAGCTCACACTTCCTCGGTCCTGCACCAAAGAGGCCCAATGCTCTATTGGAAGTTGAATCGCACAACAATTCGACGGCACACAAAGAAGAGTAACACACACAGCAGTGCGTTCTGCTGTGTGTATTTCTCTTCCTCAGTCCTGCACAAAAGAGGCCCAATGCTCTACTTGAAGTTGGACCGCGCAACAATTCGACGGCACACAAAGAAGAGTAACACACACAGCAGAGCGTTCTGCTGTGTGTATTTCTCTTCTTTGTGTCCTGTCGAATTGTGGTGCAATTCAGCTTCAAGCTTCTATACCGATACAACGAGTCTTCAACCTCGCCAATGATCTAGTTATTAAGCCACAATGGCGCACATCTTTGAAATGTCCCAACATGAATTAGCTCTCCAACAAATCACTGCAAGCATAAAATTTTGCTGCACAGGTGTATGCACGTGCCATATTCTGTACCACTAAACTCGCAGGAATCAAAGGGGCAAGCATTAACCAGCCTTACTGCTGCCGTTACCATCGTCATCATGACACCAATAGAAAGACAGTGCTGTGTTTCAGTAAAGGGAGTGCCGGAGGGAAAGGCGTGACAGCGAGGCTTGAGGCTTACAATAAAAATAGCATTAGAAGACATGTTCAAAGCCAAAATATGCTGCATATCCCTCATCCTACTTTGGCATTGCGGCAAGCTTTTACACGTTTGAGCATGTCACAGTTTGTGTAATCATTGCTCTAAAGCTGTACAAAAGGTCTATTCGCTCTGCAATCTTTATTTTTATCATGGCGGGTTAAAGACCCACTTTTCATTGGCATCTGCACCACATTTCTCCCGATATGTAATTTTGCCTTGGTGGTTCACGACATGTTCACGCACACCGAGTTCTGCAGAGCATTGGATCTGAAATGTTCTACTGCTGAAGAATTAGAGCCCTATTATGAGACGAAAATATACGATTTGTCCATACAGAATAACGCTGCCCCCCCCCCCTCCCAAAAGAAATACACTGAACCACTGGCACATGCACCAACAGTGAAAACAGCAAACACTCTGAAGTATTTTCTTCATGCAAGCCAGCACACTAAGATTCTCAATGCATTTTCATTTTGCCATAAATGCATATGCACAACCGGCTTGGTGCGACATCCGCATCTCGCACTGCAACAAATTGTGCAATGCCTTGCTGTTTCATAGTGTGGCCGATAGATGACGCATGACCAAAATTCAGCATTATGCATACTAAGTAAGTTGTACTAAGTACTAAGTAATCTCATAAAAAAAACAAGTTCTTTATGAGATTAGCATTCACAGAGTACTTCACACAATTTGTGATATCCATTTATCTATTTATACTTCATTAACCTCTTTCCCCCAAAAAGTGAGCCATTTGGAAGGCACCCTGAAAGACAAGTAGAACAATCGGTAAAAAGTCAGCAACCAGTGAAAAAGTCAGTATCATAGGCTGCCGCATGGGTGACGTCGGAAACACAAAATTTAAGTCGGCTACAGAGAAGTGACAAATATGGCAATATGGTGCGTCTAGACATTGCTTCAATGCTAATCACAGTAACGCTGACATTGAAGGCACCTTAATTCCTACGTACGTTGCGTCGACACACCCGACTACGTTCGTAATGTTTCCGCGAAGTAAGAAGCGTTTTTTTATAAATGCCCGCTCAGCCGCAGTCTTCGGGAAAGCCAGCCACCGCTTCCGCACTGCCGCATCAATAAGCGCATCAGACATCTCTGACACTGCGGCTCACAGTAGTTTGATGACGTTCAATGTAACGCTCGGCGCCGACGCTTCCCTGAAAACACCCAGTCCCGTAGAAACGGAGGGCGCAGAGGACTTGCTCTTCAACGGTGAGCGAATGAAGCCCGCCACGCTGTCTCCACAGACGAGAGTCTTCGCCTAGCTCGTCACACAGCCAGCGCACTGATGTCTTCGACAGGCCAAAATGACGCTGAAACTCCACGGCGGTCATGTACGGGAACGGGTCCAGACGGTCATACTGACGCTTGCTGCCGCTGGCTGCAATAACACAGGCTGCTGCTGCCGCCGCCATGTTCCCGAGTTGAACTCGAAGGGGGTTTCGCGATGTACGAGTTTAGTACGAGTTCGCCTGTCAATCAAAGCCAGAGGTCACGCCCCGCGCGAGGCATGTAACTCTTGTGCGCGCACCCACCACGGTTGGGCCACGCCCAACTTATCTTTCGGCAACAGCGACGCGGTGCCGAGCCGAGAAGCATCAACAATATTCACCACCGACATAAATCGCACAACACACTGTCGTCGGTGATGTATACTGCGCACTACTATCAAAAACAAAGCGTTGACTGTCGCTGGCTTCTCGGGCTGAGATGGCTACACAGAACGGTTTCATTGCCTGCATTGTGGCGACGTAGCGCACAGTAAATAATTATCGGCACGTCACTGTAGCTGCTTGCAAGGCGTCGATGCGCCGAGGGTGACGACGATGCTGAGGAGTGCGTATCGCAGCAGTCGTTTGAGATGGCTGCTCTGTCATCGGTGATGTATCGGAGCCACAGCGTCGTAAACACGATCAGCGTCCGAGAATCGCTCGCTTTTCTAGACCCAGTGCAATGGCATTTCTTCATCACAAGCACTGCGCACTCGACAGGTCCAACACATTCCTCCGTTCGAAGACTCATTTCATAACTGCACACAAGAGCCCTCACCTGCCAAAATGCGATTGCTGCGGTGTCGTTACGATATCCATCTGTGATCGCTGCTGGCTCCAGCAGAGGTAATCCGCAAACACCTTGGAGTGCACAAAACACTAAAATACTGCGGACATGCGCTTAAAGGCACTTTCACTGGGCAAGCGATGATAAGCGATGAATTGTGTCGCTGGGAAGCACGCAATTCCTCGCAATGCATCGCAGAGGCTTCGCGCACAAAGATAAACTGGTACATTTTCAGTGAACTGCGTCACTACGGAGCCGACGGACTGCCATTTTGCACCGACAGCCGTTCCTCCCGTATCAGTGACTAGTGCATCGTTTTTATTTGCTAAAGCGGGACCCTTAAAGCGCCTGCGATGAACAGTCGTACCGCGGCGCTGCGTTTCTATTCCCCTAATAGAGAAAGAGTGACTGACCTTATTGAATGACAGACTTTATTGAGAATTAAAGCCCCTTGATAATTTGAAAGTAGCGACACTCTCCTCCTCACGGCGCTTTCCTCCTCCATTCTCCTCGCCCGCCGGCTGCGCACGGCACGCTATTCCTCCTCGGCTCCCGCGGACGGGCCGCAGGATTCTATGGAGGTGTGTTATTTTGGGCTAGTTGCGCGCCCCAGTGGGGTTGAAAATTTTGAGAAATGCTAATAACAGCATCGATAATGCTGGAGGCAACGTTTATGAGGAGGTTGTTTTTTTCTTAAAGCCGTATTAGCGGGGTATACTGGTTTAAAGGGAGTTTTGAGGCGAATTCTATACTCCAGACAATTTTTCTGCCACACGATCAGACGCTTTACTTCGTGCGTCTGATCTAGTATTGCTTGTGACACATCCCTTTGTGTGTGGCTTATTAAGCGAAAGCCTTAGACTTCTGTTTCAAGGTCCCGTTGTGAGCTACATAAAATATCACGTGACCGAAGGAAGGCGGGAAGCGAACCAAAGCATATGCAGCCGCGTATAAGAGATGATTAATGATTAGCAAAGTAATGATTGATTAGTGATTGGATTAAGATGAATTCGCGTGTATTAAGGATGATTAAGGTGGATTAAAGTCGATGAAGGTGCATTAGGGTGAATGAAGGTGGATTAAGGTGCATAAAGGAGGGCTAGGTTGGATTAAGGTCGATGAGGTTAATTAGGGTGGATGAAGGTGCGTTGATGTGCATTGAGGACGATCATAGTGGATTATGGTGGATTAAAGTGCACAAAAAAGGATAAGGGTGGATTAAGAGGAATTAAGGTGTATTAAAGAGGATTATGGTGGGCTAGGGTGTATCAAAGTTAATGAAGAAGCATTACGGTTGATCAAGGAGGATTAAAGTGCATCAAGGAGGGTTAGAGTATATTAAGGTCGATGAAGGTGGATTAGGGTGCATTAAGGAGGACTTTCATGGATTACGGTGGATTAATGTGAATGAAGGAGGATTGAGGTCGATGAATGTGCATTAGGAGGATTGTGGTAGACTAAGCGGTCTTAATACTCAATGAACCCCAATTCACCTTAGTCCACCCTAATCCACCTTAATGCTCCTTCATCCACCTTAATACCCCCAATCCACCTTAATCAACCTACATCGCCCCCAATGCAACTTAGCCTACCCTATGCGGTCTTAATCCTCCTTTATCATCCGTTATCCATCATAATCCGCCTTAATCCTCCTTCATCCACCTTAATCCTTCTTCACGCACTTTTTTCCCACTCAATCCTGCTTAATGGTCCCGATCTACCATAATACACCCTAATCCGCCTCTATCAAGCCTAATCCAGCTCCATGGTCCCTAATCCTCGTTAATCTACCCTAGTCCATCGAAATCGGTCTTAATCCTCCTTTATCAACCCCAATTCACCTTAATCGACCTTAATCTTCCTTTATCCACCTTAATCCACCCTAATCCTTGTCCATGCACCCTAATCCACCCCAATCGGTCTTAATACCCTTTCATCAACACTTCACCTTAATACACCATTATCCGACTTAATCCTCCTCCACGCACCTTAAACTTTATTAATGCATCTTAATCCTTCGTAATGCACTCTAATCCACCTTAATCTTCTTTATTACACTCTAACCAACCTTAATCCTCCCTAATCCACCTTATGTCAACCACTAATGATTCATTAATTAACTTGGGTAATCATTCTCTTATACAGGGGTGGACATGCTCTGGATCACCTCTGGCCTTCCTTGGGTCACGTGATACTTCCAGTTTACAACGCAACCTTGAAACATAAAGATCTAAAGGCTTTCGCCTTAAAACTTAAAAAAAAAGCTCCATTTTGACGAGTTAACGCTCATCACCTGCAATACTACGGGCATACTTGCCACTAATTTTTTCAGGGTGCAAAGCAGAATCAATACTGCACTTCCGACTGAATAACAACAGTTAGCGACGTGCGAAGTGATGGAGCCACCGCAGAATATTAGGCATACTGAGGACAACCGCAACAAAAACGCTGGTGAGCAGGCCGGAAGAATGAAAAAATAATGCCGCATTACGGGATGCTTTGCTACGAGCTATAAGAAAGACTCATCAGCTCGCAAACAACGCTGTTCTTTGTCGGAACAAAGTTCTTTCGGCCAATGTCATGCAGCCACCGCTTCCTACGCAAGCCGTCACCACGCTTTCATTGTGGTATCATAAAAATGGCATAACCATCTTCAGGCTTCTTGCTGCAGTTATATGCGCAACAGCCCGGCATAGCGCTAGCACATAGACCAGAAACACAGCGTACAACGTTCGCTACGCCGAGCTAAAGCGTCGAGCCAGCCGTGCTCAGGAGGAAAATGGCGCGAACGAAAAAGAAAAACACAAGCAAAACTCAAGATCCGCGCGTTTCCAAGGGCAACGGCAGGGAGACCAATCGTCGTGCAGAAAACGGGGGCAAAACTGGTTGCCGCGGGGGGAACGCGCAAGGGGCGAGGAGGAGGCGAGGAGGTCGCGCGGCGGCGGCAGAGTTCAAAGAGTGTCGCTACTTAAAAATTATCAAGGGGCTTTATTGAGAATAGCACTGTAGCGCCCCTAGGCGACTTCTCACCGCATGAACTGCCTCGTGCGTGCGACCCGCTTCAATGTATCCGCTTCTAAGCTTTCGCCTCACTGTCGCCACTCGCGGCAAGAAGTGCAAAATTCAATAATTTGCTCGATCTCCGTTTGTCATCCGAAATTTCTAGCATTCAAAATCAAAAACAGACACTTAAAGAAATAAAAATGTTCGTTATCTTATTTGTTGTATTTTAACGTATTCGTTTGAGCGAAAGCGTAGGTGCAAGAATGCGCCGCATGTACCCTGTTCGCATTCGATCGAGGATATAAAGATAGTTGCCGAAAGAGGAGGCACGCCCTTGACGCGCCCGGGAAAGGCGTGGCAAGCGGCTCACGGCAAGTCTGCAGACAGACAGCGGGGCAGTCACGGCATTGCTAAGTTGCGATAAACCGTTGATAACAATACGCGGCGCTGGCGCGTTTCGTTGTGCAGCCGTCTGCGCTTGAAACGTGGAAACAGCGTGCCGCGCAGGGTGCGCTCATGTTGTCATACGCGGCTTTTTGTCTACATATTTTTTTGCCTGCAGCCTTTGCGCGTTTCACGCTATCTCCGTTCACTGACTGCCGTCAAGCAAACTCGGGTAAAACTCGGGTGAACGAGAAACTCGGCGCATGCTGCATAGCACCCCAGAGCAGCCAGAGCGAACGATTTTTCTTTGGTCACTACAATAAGAACGTGCGTGCAAGCAAGAAAGTAACGATCACACGTAGTGAGCCACTGCTATTATCTCGAACGTTTAGTTCCGTATTTTAACAGAAGTTCGTGTGGTATTGGATACAGTCTGCTGCTAAGCCGGTACGAGGGTCAATAAAGGTGTGCAACTGCTAGCAGTTTTAGTCTACCCTTTTAATGGAAGCGAGGAAGAGATCAGAAGAGTAACACGGAAAATTGCGAAAATTGCGGGAGAAGCCAATCGCGCTACCATTGAAATTGATCTGAAAAGATAGGTGATTATTTTACCCATTCATGCGTCATTTTTGACATAAGACGCTGCTTATTGGCCTTTTGAAACAATATTTCTGTTCTCGACGCCGGCTTACCACACATCATTTTAACTCCTACATTGTGCAAACAAAATAAAGTTAAAATGGGCTTACCTGATAAGTAAACTACGAGCGCGCATAGACTATTGAACATCCGTTGAGAGCAGGCTATCGCGTGTCCAAGCGCATACGTGCACCCGAACACAAGACAACTTCTTCGATGCCACAGCGTGCAGAGTTTTGTAAACGAAGGGAAATACATTTAGTGCAAATATCCCCGCGCTATGACGGCCCAGGATGAGAACACAAGCGCACACCACACAGCGACAAGTTCGGAACTTTGCCAATTCGAACGTGCCGAGACCCAAGCAGCGTAACCATCCATCGCTTCTGTTCTTCGCTCCCAATGCGTCACTCTCTTCCTTGGGGCTTTGCTCCACTGTTGAGTACAAATGAATACATATTTATGGTAAACAAAAAATTTTTACAACTTGGAGCGATAAAAGCCGGCTGACTACACATGCGCAGCTTCGTCTACCGCTCCTTAGATTGGAAGTGCAGCGCGCGCTGTCCCCTGGTGCCACACTCTGTGAGCACGGAGGACAAAACAGAATCGGTTTCCTTTTCGCATTTGTGCTCTAATCGGTGGAACAGTAAAATAATTGCTTGACAAATAATTGAGTTTTGAAAGAGGAGAACGCTTCCTCTCCCAACGGGTAGTGCATTTTATACAGAGAGATTGAGAATGCAAGAAGAAGAAAGGCAGGGAGGTCAACCATACGGTTTCCTACTGGGGATAGCAAACCGCAGTGTTGCGATGCAGTGCAAAGGAGTGCACTGCGATCCGTCAGTAAGTTCTAGTATGGCGCTAATTTAGGTGGGTTGGTGCATTTAATGAACGAGTAAATAATGAGTTGTGTCATAACATTTACCCATGGATAAAGCACACGGAACAAATGGTGTTGCATGCTGGGTCAAAAAGGAATAAAACTTGAATCGCTACGCCAACTCGGCACTGGGCGTTCTTTCTTTCCTTTCTCTCTTTTTTTTTCTTTTTGAGAGTACACACATTACTAGCACGGTTCTAGTACCTTCATCTTCAGTCACCTTCCCGTAGTTTGCACACAAGCTGGGGCGAGCATGTTCACGATCTTTAATGTGCCGTACAAGAACGTGCGCGCTCACTGGTCTTGTTTCAAGACGGAGCGCCAAATGTTTGAGGTTACATCATACCACAAGAATTGACAACACATAAACAGTGAAGATTACGCGTAATCGTTGCGGGTCAATTAATGGACAATTATTCACAGAGACCCCATATTTTGGAACTACTATTGGAATGAGTTAACCCAACTACATTACACTTCCGCAACGCTGTTTCACTCTTGGCTTAATTGCTTCCAGCATTCAAAAATTTTATGTGGCCGTTGTACTTGGATATACAGGCCTCCAGTTCCCTTCCAGACCATTAGTTGCTAATTGTAAACGCACTTACGGCCATTATACCACTCTCCCCATTTCGGTAAAGATTTATAGTGCGCACAATTTTTGGCGTAAAGCACCAATGTCATTCCCAGTGCACCAGCACCTGAGCACCGCAAGTTTGTTTACATTGGCACGTATGCCCACGGCTGTTCGTTCGCATAAACTGCTGAATTATTAACTGCCAAGCGCTTAATATAAGAACATTCAAAACACACGCATATGTTGGTGCATATATTCAGCGTTATACAAGTACCGTATGTGTGGCGAACTCGAGCTGGAACAGAGGTTGCGTATATATATTTATACGGCCTGGTATTGCAGCTCTTGATACACGGCCGGCTTCTGATGCATGGTCACGGTACACATATTGTACGTATCTTCGTAATGCGTACAGTTTGCGTGTCCAATAAAATATTGTTAAATGAAACTTTGTGAGCACAAGCGCTCATTCAGACAACGTGTATAGTTTTCTTCGCAAAAATACGGAATTCTGTCTGTTTCGTCCGAAAACGTTTTGCCGCTGTATTTTTACAGTGAAATATGCCTAAAACTTATAACGGGCATCACATTACATATATTAACGGAAGCTTTCGTCGTATTTTTGAAATACTATATGCTTTCCGTATATTTACCGCTATCCCTCCGTACAATGACAGGAATTCTCGGTGTAATGACGGAATTTTTTAGAGTATGTCATTCTGGCAATATTGTCGCAAAGTGAAGCAACCTATTTGACCACTTTCCGAGAAATTTTGCTACTTACTGAGCAGTGACTTTTCCTAGCGATATGACAGCTACACGGGGAAACTTAGCGACTTTCAAAGGAGAAAAGCTGCTGCGCAAATAATCTTCTATAGAAGTCCCGTTTATTATTCGAACCTTCCCAAAATGGGGATACATTTGCCTGTACGGCGTGTGGGCTTTGTGACCTTGATTAATGAAACGGAGGTCTGCGCGCACGAAGGCCGTGCGTTGCGGTTAATTGCGCCTTAGCAAACTGCTTTTCCACTGCGCTAACAAAGTGCAAGTTTTTATTTATCTATATTCCTTATCAAGACCACTACAACAGGTCTTAGCGCTTCGGTTGTTGTACTTTTATTAAGAATGTGCGATTAGTGGAGGTGCGTAGCATAGCAGGCAGTGAGCTTACTTGTAGAAATGAATTTTATAGTCAAGTTTACAACGCAGCAGCTCCAGTAATAGCGCCAATCAACTCTAAGTAAATTGACCCGACAGGCAAAGCATCGCTTGCAGTAGCAAATTATTAGACAGCTATGCGATGTAAAGATATTAGGTTTATCGGCACTATAGGCTTGTAGGCATTCGCCCACTGACTAAATAACCAGCATGGTGTCACGCGCACGCAAGCATACATGAGCACAATTGCCGTTTGACCACACACGCTAGCTGTCAGGGTGCCAGCGTGACTAGGCACGGCAGCAGCAGCGAGCGAATCGACTTTCGTGCGGCCTCTCGCTTCAACGCGAACTAGGCGGCGAGAGCGCAGCGCACACCAATCTGTCAGCACTTGGCGCACTCTGTCTCCATCGTAGATCGCTTTGAATGTAGAGCCCGCTCGGTGGCGCCACACGTGGCCGTGGTGAGAGTAGAGCGCATCGCTTACCCTATGGAGTTTCTCGCATTAATTACTAGTGGGAACTCCGGCGCTTGTGTCTACGGGAGCTGCAATGGGGGTGGTTCAGACAGCATCGGAATGATGGTAAGTCCGTGGATTTGCCTAAGCTTCGTCTTTCTTGCTTCAACCGGCTTCGCGGAGTTGTAAATTCGTCATTTCCAAGAAAAGTACTGTGTAATAAATAATGAAAGATTGGTTAGTAAAACTGTCCCACGGCAGAATTCGAGCGCGGGTCCTCTAGCAAAGAGGCTGATATTGAAACCATTACCCCCACTCACGCATGCATCGGCAAGCGACATAGAACGCCCTTATGAATTCCTTACGGGCAAGCCAGCTTTGTAAAGACGCCTGGCGCATTTAAACTCGGCTACCTTGACAGATTGAGCCGCTGCACTTAGTAGCGATTGTGGGAGTTAATGGACTACTTTCTACTTAGAAAAGTATAGATCGCTTTGAAATTTAGTAGAATGAAGACGGATAAAGCGTAATAAACAAAGCCACAAGAAATAATGAATCCACAAGTACGAACATCAGGCAAATCCATGTACTTCCCGTCATTCCCATGGTGGCAGAACGATCGCAGCGCCAGAGTTCCCTATAGGAATTGGCGCATGAAACGCTACGCCTTAGCCACTCCCGGTAGCTTGCGCGATTGATTGAAACTTTTATTAGAAGGGATGGCCCGTGGCCTAAGATAGAGGTGGGGGTTAGGTGAAAGGAAGGATGCCTGCCTCCTTCGCAAAGGAGAGCAAAGCGTTGATTCTTCTGGTGGCATCTGCTTGAGGTGCGACCCAGTCTTCGTACGATGTCACCTTTAGAGGTCGGGTGTGCTTGTCCCTAAGGGTGGCTGTGGCAGGACAGGACCAGATCATATGTTTAAGATCGACGTTGGTCGCAGGGCAGTTGGGGCATTCCACTTCTGTTCTTCTCCACTTGCTCAGGACATCCGGTGTAATAGATGCCTTAGCTCTTGCTTTGTGGATGAGGACCTGGGCTGTTCTAGGAAGGCGAGTGGGAATGGGAGGAAGGATGCTAGGAATGGACTCCCGTAGTAGAGCCTTCCTCTCGTGTTTCAACCGGGCAATCTGTTGATCTGGTACAACGACGGATGACGGGGAGCTATAGGTATGGTCCAGCAGGGACGGGCTCACTTCACGGCTGCGATGGCGGTCTTCTCTAATTTTCTCGCCTGCAGCTTCATGGGCCGCCCTGTTCCCAGCTCCCCTCATGTTGTGACCAGGTGTCCAGTGTACGAAAATGCGTGCATGTCTATTGTCCCGCAGGTGGCGGCAGGCTTGTTTTATGCGGTGCGCTATGGTAGTCGTGTAGGATCGGGAGTTAAGTTGCTTGACGGCCTCTTGACTGTCGGTGTAGATGTGAACCGTGTCTTCGATGCGCGCCTCACAGAGTTGAATGGCTTCTTCGATGGCCAGTAGTTCAAGATCGGTGGCTGTCCAGGAAGCATAGCCGCTGTGGCTCACGGCGTGTGCTTGCCCGTTTTCTCTGTAAAAAGCGGTAGCAGCATACATTTTTCCTGAATGTTCATCGTATTGTAACGCAGCATCAGTATATATTTTTGTTCCTTCATGCTTTCGTTCCGCGTCTAGTACACTTTGTTGTCGGTGTGCCCTGCCTTCACCTTTGGTGTTCTTAGGTAGTGGTCTGGGTTCCGTAACCCTTATTTCATCCCAGGGTGGAAGGAGGTGATCCAGCTCTGGCAGGTGCAGGTTGGTGCCATACAGTGCAGATAGCAGTCGCTGACCATTCCACGTGTTCTTCAGCCTCGTTTCATGGTTATCCTTGTGGGTTTTAACCAATGCTTCCACCGTCGGGAGGCCGGAGTATCTGTGCAGGTCTTCTATTTTTGCGTGTATTGGTAGGCCGGTGATCGCCCTCATAGCCATGTTGTGTAGCTTGTCAAGTTGCTTGTAGTTTGCGGCCGTCAGGTCGTAATGTGGGGCTCCGTACCTTATCTTGGCGATGAGAACTGCTACCGTAAGCCGCCGTGCAACCTCTGTTCCTGCCCCTCCGCTGTGGTGGGTTAGCCTCCTGATAAGGTGCACCATCGGTTTCCATTGCTGCTTCAAATGTTGCAGCCATGTGCTTGCCGTGCCGTCCTTGTTGATTGGGATGCCCAATATTCTGAGGTATCCCTCTTCCGGTTGGCGAATTTGGTGGCCATCGAAGTAAAGGGTTACGTCGGAACTTCCATGTTTGTCATGTATCGTGATGTAGTGCGTCTTCTCCGGCGAGGGCCTCATGCCTGTTGGTTTCAGCTCCTGATCAATTATGTCCAGTGCATTTTGTAGCGTTGTTACTTGTTCAGCTGAACTGAGCCTACAGGTCGTCCACAGGGTTATATCATCAGCGTACATTGTAAACCAAAGGTTTTCAACTGCGTTTAACTTCCACGCGATCTTGGCCATGACGACATTAAAGAGTGTAGGGGAGATGACTGACCCCTGTGGGACCCCTACAGAGTTGGTGAAGTGGCTGGCTAGATGACCAGGAGATAGCTGAAATTCGTATGTCCTGTCTTTTAAGAATGCTTTCACGAAGTTTACAATTCTGGTGCCTGCTCGAGTGCTTTCGACTGCTTTTATAATAGCAGGGTGGCCAATGGTATCAAAAGCTTTCTTCAAGTCAACTGCTACTAGAATGTCTGGTCGTCCTCTGCAAAATTTCCTCTCGCGGTTGATGGTGGTATGCAGAAGATAGAGGCTATCCTGTGTGCCCAACTGCGGCCGGAATCCGGTCTGGAAGGGGTGGAAGTACCCACACTCTTCGAGGTGGTGGGAGAAGCGTGTAGTAACCATCTTTTCCATTAACTTACAAATGGTCGGAGTAAGTGAGACTGGTCGCATATTGTCGAGTTGCGTCGGTTGCTTGCCAGGTTTCGGTATAGGTATGACAACGGAATGCTTCCAGTGCTTAGGAAGGGAGCCATCTTGCCAGTGCTTGTTTATCAACTCTAGGAGCTTGTGCTTAGTATTTGTGTCTGCGTTGCGGAGCATGCTCCAGGAGATCCCGTCTTTTCCTGGGGCACTGTTCCGCTTCACTTGCGAAAGGGCTAGCTCCAACTCAAACAGGCTGAATGGAGCATTGATGCCGTCGGAGTTCTCAGACGGCAGAGGGGTGTAAATATCGTATGGTGGCAAATGAACGGGCTGCGGGAAAAAGGTGTATGCTGCCTCATGCTCTAGTTCATCGACGGTCTGACCGGTGCGGATCAGGATGTTCTCTATGTTATTCCTAGTCTTCTTTTGACCATTCATAGCTCGGAAGGTGCGCCACAAGCGCCCTGTACCGGAACGGTGTGACAGAGTGCTACAGAAGTCTAGCCATCTCTCCCGGGTGAGCTGCTTAGAGTATCGTCTCACCTCTGCTGTTCTTTTGCGCAAAGTCAGCAATTTTTTATAATCCTTTCTTGATAATAGGTATTCTTGTTCTGCCTGCTTCCTGCTCTCCCAGAGATTGAGGAGGTGGGTATCTGGTGTGGGGACATCTGTTGTCACCAGTGTGGAAGTGGTGGCTTGTTCTTTGGCCCTGCGCAGGAGGTCCTCAACAGGAAGTTCCTCTAGATGTTCATCGAGTGCCTCTCTGAACTTTTGCCAATTGACTGTTTGAGTAGTGCGTCTTCGTTTTCTGAGAGTCGAGTTCAGCTCAATCCAAATTGGGTAATGATCACTACCCATTGTCTCATGGCCGCACCGCCAATCCTTAATGATGTTTCCAGAGTGCCAGGTCAGGTCTGGAGTCGTGTCACGTTGCCCAGGTTGCATACCGCGTCGCGTGGGATAGTCGATATCATTGGCCAACAAAAGCCCTGCCTTTTCCGTGGCTGCATTAAGTCTTGTTCCTTTTGAGCTTGAGTTTCGGTAGCCCCATGTTTCATGCGGCGCATTGAAGTCCCCACCTATCAGAATGGCATCCCTTGGGTAGGCGTGTTTCAGCTGCCATAACCAATCATAATTTGTATCCTGCGATTTTGCCGATGGTCTGTAGTATGCGCTAGCGATGACTATATGCTTGTTGTTGTAGCGTATTCTCGCTGCTACAATTTCCTGATGTGGTGTGCAGAAGGTGGCGGTGTCCAGCTGCGCATGCGGTGTGTCTTTATGTACAAAAATGGCGGCTTGTGCTTGTATTTTCTCCTGTCCACAATGAGCATGTGTGATGCTGGGAGAAAACATAGCTTTGTAGTGATGAAGACCCGGAGATGTTCCCTTGGTCTCCTGCAGCAGAAGAATGCTTGGATAACCTATACGCTCGAATAGAAGATTCAATTCTGATGCACAGGCTTGAAGACCTCGACAATTCCACTGTAGGATGTCCGGTGTATCTTCGGGGGAAACAGGCGCCATATTTATGCTGTTAGTAGGGGGCCGACCTTTGCTTTCCGGCGGAGATGTGCTTGGTTGGGGGTGGCTGCTTGTTTTCTAGGGCGTCCAGTCGCTGTAATATGTAATCTTGCTCAAGGCGGAGCCTCTGCTGTTCTACGTGAACTTGGCTGAGCTGGTTGCTAATCGTGTCTAGCGCACACAGTTTCGTCATGATTGTGGCCAGTTGGGTAGTTACGTTGGTCTGTTCGGCTTGCTTCTCCTCTTGGGCGTCAAGTCTTTTCCCGATATCCGCCAATGCTGCCGTAATCCTTTCGTTCGCAAGCATATCGGGTTTTTCGTATGCCGACTGCGATGTGGGCGGCGGGCATACCTTTTGTGGGGATGGGTTTGGAGGAGCAGAGGTCTTTTCCGGCATTGGAGGAGTACAAGGGCTGGTCAGGGGGTTTTCGGCCCAGAATCTAGCTGATGCCTTCTGAAACTTCTCTGCGCTTTCGACTTTTTTCTTTTCTTCTAGTAACTCGTTGAAAGCACGTTGTGTAGTAATCATCAAGGACCGTGCCTTCTCTAGATCGGCTTGCGCTTTGGCTATAGCTTGGTCAAGCTTAGATAGTGACTGGCGAGGTTGCTTCGGTTGACTTGACGGGCTGCGGTGCCTACTCGGTGTTTTGTGTGAATGGTGCTTGGATTGACCGCTTGCTTCCTGTTGTGGTGCTGGCGACTTCGATTCCTGTCTGTGCATTGCTGGGGTGACCGACCTTTTGTTATTACGTCTAGTGGCCTCATATCGTCGCGTTGGGCTTCTTGACCGTACTGATCGAGGCGAAGGCGCCTGGGATGCTCTGTACGGACACGTGGGGCTTGTTGCCATATGGCCTTCTTCTTGGCATCTGACACAAAAAGGCACTCCGCACTGGGCGTCTTGGTCATGGTCGACTCCACACTGGGAACACACCGGTTGATTTGGACAAAATGTTTGCATGTGGCCACTTTTGTGACAAGAAAGGCATAATACTGGCCTGTTCTTGAATGGGTAGGTCTTGAGCGGGCAGTTATAATAATAGACCCTTTGCGGAATGCTAGGTGCCTCTAACGTGACGAGGGCTGTGCTGGTTTTGCCTAACATCCTCGCTGCAAGAACTGTGCCATGCGGGGAGAAAATGTTTTCCATGAGATCCCGGTTGGTGCTACCAGGCTCAACCTGGTGTATTACAAACCGCACCGTGTTCTTTGGAGGTGCCATGTAGCTAGTGACATTGACAGTACCCCACTTCGGGTCGGATAGCGTCTTGACTTGCCTCGAAATGTTCACAGCATGCTGCTGTTCTTTCACAATAGCCGTGATTGTGTTGCTTCTGCTGTCAGGTTTGTAAACCGCTAGCTTAGCTAAATGTGCGTCAACCGCAAGTTTGTTCAGTGCAGTGGCTAGTGTGGCGCGGGGAAATGACGAAATGTTGCGCCTCTCCGTGGGCCTAAGGACTACTACATGGTATGGTAATTCTTTAAGGTACTTGAAGTTTTCTGCCTTCCGCTCCTTAATAGCCTGCCGCTTGCCTGGTACAGTTTGCCATTGGGTCGCATTGACTGCCTGCGTCTCGGCTGCATCTGGGGTCTCGCTGTCATTTGCTACTTGCGTCTCGGGTGCCGCCGTGGTGTCTCTGGCCAACGCTGCTCCGGCGCTGGCTGCCTGCGTCTCGGCTGCGTCCGCGCCTGGGGCGAGTTTCGCTTGCTTAGCTTGCGGCTGGTCAACACAAGAGACGCTGGGGTCATCTTCTCTTTGCGCGGCCTTGCTTTTCAGAACGTCAATTTCCATGCGTTCTAAGGATGCGTCGACTTGCGATGGTGGAGATGGAGCCACCATCGTGGGCTTATCCTCGCAAGGTTTCACTCGCACATAGCGCACACGGCGCGCGCCCATGTTGTTATCGAACTTCGACTTTCTTCGGAACATCAGGGCGACGGTGAGAGCTGGTATATCCCTGCAGTATCGTATAATTGTTATCGCAATAAAAAGCATACATATTGGAGCGACTGGCATTGTTGACGCAAAATTTGACGTTTTTCCTCCGTTTCAGCAAATGTTCGGGCAAACCGGTACTGCCCAGAATTTCCAGGCGGATTAAGGTGGGCTACATAGTATTCTTCCCGTGTGGAGGTCATGTAATTATTACGGCCGTCTAAGCGTCACCAAGACCATGGCATAGAAATGAGAAAGAATCGCTACATTGTACCGATTTTGATACCGTGTGCACCAAATAAATCATCATTCCCGCCTATGTAGGCGACATAATACAGCGGCCGCAGTCCCGGTGTGATACGGGGGTCGTGGGCTGTTTCTTCGTGCGAAGGCTCTATTGAGTCACACATTGTACGTGATCCGCTCCGGCTAATGCCAACACGATGAACTTCGCCGCGTCCTTTCTCACAGGGAATTGAATTGTCGATGCCGTTGACGTTGTAGCTCTCCTGAGACGGCCTCTGCTTCTCACTACTCTAAATACAGTGCATACGTATGGCTTTTCATCCTTGACGTGACGGCAAAGCTCACTAGGCCAGAAGTCGGTTCTGAAGGGCCGCC
The DNA here is from genome assembly GCF_023375885.2 of Dermacentor andersoni. NCBI lineage: Eukaryota > Metazoa > Arthropoda > Arachnida > Ixodida > Ixodidae > Dermacentor > Dermacentor andersoni. Next base: position 181,518,553 of record NC_092816.1, read on the forward strand.
TTTCCAGTTGTGCAACAAAACTCTTGGGAAAGCTGGATTACTAGCATGTCCTTGACCTTTGGCCGCTTCCTAGAGCGCTTCTCGAAAATCGCCTGAATTTATATTGCCTTTTACTCGCTTCGTAATCAGACGGTGACGACCGTTCTTTTTTCTGAACATCCAAATTGACTTCCAACAATAACATACAGTTATGCCCACACGTTGCTGAGTCGTTCTGTATGATAGCTTGTCAATTTGAAACAAGCGACTTATCTGGAATGTGTGTTCTAAGCGGATACAAAAGAGCCTGTTGCAGTGGCCGCTGAGCCATCATCGGTGTCGGAAAAAGGGATCTGTGGGAAAGAAAAATAGATCACTGATAAAGTGAACGTGGGTGCCTAAATATATTATTCGAATTTGAAGGCAGAGGAAAAACTTCACCATGAAACACAGCTGGGAGTTTCACAAGTACACGTAATTATTCTGCCACTTGCTCATCTTTACGGAGCCCGGTATAGTATGGTATGAAGAACTTTATATCCTGAGGAAGTACGCAACTCAGTGTCCTAATCAACTTTATAAAACTATGGTTTGATCACTGATCAACTAGTTGTTTAAGTTAACCCATCAATTTGTAGCTGTTGCTCAAAGGCTAATGCTGAGAATTATGAATATGAATGGTGAATATGACAGTATAGATACTCATGAAGCCGTAGCGAGACACAAAAGTTTCGATAGTCTATCAAAATCTTTATTCTGCGTACAACAAGTCATACGGCGAACGTTGAAGGGAAGTTTCTAATACTCCAGGCCTTCAAGCTTGTCCAAGGCGAATTTCAGCACTCTTGCCATTATAGACCTATTCTCTGTTAGCCGCTGTAATGTATATAAGCGACGAGTCTATTTACTTGTTCGTAGTTGTCATCTCACCAACCGTGATTGCTCATTGGTTATGGTGTTGCGCTGATGAGTGCAAGGTCGCGTGATTGAATCCCGGCCATGGCGGCCGTATTTTGATGGGGGCGAAATGCTAAAACACCTGTGTACTTAGATTTACGGGCACGTTAAAGAACCCCAGGTGGTCCGAATTTCCGGAGTCCCCCACGACGACATGCCTCTTAATCAGATCATGGTTTTGGCGCGTAAAACCCCATAATTTAATGTTTTATTTGTCGTGTTGAAGTAGGATGCACTTCTCTTGGCTTCTGGATGTGTTCAAGCTGGTGTCGTTTGTTTCTAATTTGGTTGATAATTCCGTGCGGCACGAACTTACCCTACTACTTTCATGACTACCAGAATACTACTGCAGGCCACTAAACAACAACGGTACACAGCGTGAATAGATGAAACGCATGACGAAACATGGACGAACCAGTTAGGCTGCAATTGCGGATGCAGAAAAGTAGTGTTTTTGGCACCCTATGACATGTCCCTACATTTAGTAGCAAAGTGGTGGGAATACCGAACATGATGAGATGACGGAAGTTACGTGAACTTTTTGGAGAACAAAGATTGACCACGTTTAAAAAGTTGCTTGAACGCCACAGTCATACGCATGTAGAACGGCTCTGGACGACGGCAGATGTCAGCTGAGCAGTCAGCTGACATCTGCTCACCTGTTACATCAACACGCAATGATACAAAGTCTGAAACAGAAAATCACGCTGTTGCAAATGGAGCTTAGAGTGCATATGGTTACAAGAATCTTCAGAGATCGGTTGCCCACGAGACGCATGCAAGAGTGAGCAATGATGCAGACGTCAGTCGGTGCTTTGCTTTCGATTGTCTTAGATCAACCTGCTGACAATAAGGCCTGTGCGGATACAGAGAAATTCGAGGCTTAATGAAAGGCTATGTCTGTGGTTGGAAGAAGCAGCTGTGCTGACACCTGAAATTACTCATGCGCGTTTGGACAGAAACCAAGTCACTACCAGCGTTTATTTATTTTGAGGAAGGTAAAAACCACCAAACTGAAAATTACACGAAGTGGCAAATGAAACGGGGAATACCATGCATGATTAGGAATATGACCTTATAAGCCTGACTGGGACGTTCACCCGCCAAAATAAACGAACGCGACTTACTTTATATACAGGTGAAAGTAGAGTTCTCATTGTAGCACGTCCACCTCTTCTTCATTTGTGAACCGTCACCTGTGTCCCTTTGTGTCGCGTTACCGTTAATATAAATTTAAGGTTAGTTAAGAAGGTATCACAAGTCAACAAAACAAGTAACAGACTGCTTTGCCGCGTTCCGCGGAGCCACGTCGAGCATATCCGAGTAA